>NC_063174.1:8665390-9865390 GCF_023159225.1 Perognathus longimembris pacificus | reverse complement strand
AGTTGAATCCAAGAATCTCTAGGAAGTATTTATCCAATCAAATATTGTTAACAGCAAACAAATGAGATCTTCACGAAATCTTCAAACAGCATAAAATGGAGCCGATGAGAGAAAAGGAACATTTCTCAGGCTCACATTGACTCACCTGTGTCCTGCCTCTGGCATTTTTATTCCATTATTTCTTTGGCTTCAGTGGATCTCTGAAGAGTCCTTAAGGACACTACTTGTCATTGGCTGCCACAGGGCAGGGAGAAAGTGGTCTTTGTGCCTTTCCTCTCATGCTCAAGGCACTTCATTCACTTCCTTTCTTCTTCTATTTCCCTCCCACCATGTAGGGTTGCCAGGCTGTACAAATGCTCCATTTCTTATTGTTCCTTATCCTATTATGTAATCATATAATTCCCACTAGGGTCACTGGACTTTGCAAATAGAAATAAAAAAACAGTGAAATGTCAATCTGAAGTTGAAAAAAATATATATATATATATGCCAGTCCTGGGTTTGGACCCAGGGCCTGAGCACTGTCCCTGGCTTCTTTTTGCTCAAGGCTAGCACTCTACCACTTGAGCCACAACACCATTTCCGGCTTTTTCTGTTTATGTGGTGCTGAGGAATCGAACCCAGGGCTTCATGCATGTTAGGCAAGCACTCTACCGCTAAGCCACATTCCCAGCCCCAAGATGACAATAGTTTTAGGAGTATGTTGGGGTATATAGTTCTACTTAAAAAATAATCTGAAATTCAAATTTTACTTGGAGTCCTGTGTCTTCGGAAACCCTCCTCCCTCCTTAGGGGCTAGAGGAGGCTCTACTCTGGCCTGAGAATTTGATCTGCTTCCATCTTAATCTTGAAAATTGGCCAAAATCCAAGTATCATCATTCCCTCCCAGTGGACTATGCTCCCATTTTCTAGCTCATTCTCAAGAGGTCTCCCTTATATATATTTAAGTCTGTGGACTCCAGATTGATGAAGAAATGACAAAATGCTAGATCTGGACTCCATTTAGCTTTGTCTCAGTCATTGCCCAAATGTTGACTTTCAGTAAATGAAAGGAAGATTCTCTAAGATACACCAATACCCTTGGCTTCTATTCCCGCTTTGTAATGAAGCTGTCAGAGCCGAGTGTGGGGGCATGTGTCCATCTTATAGTTCCAACCAGGAGGGAGAGTGAGGTAGGCAGATCACTTGAGCACAGGAGCTCCAGACCAGCCTGTGCAACATGAGAAGACCCAAGACAAGAGTCTCAACAAACAAGGAGCTATTATAGGCATTTCTAATGGAGTCCTGATCAACTCCCTTGAGATTTTCTTTTCATTGGGTCTAGAAACCGAAGAAAAGATAACCTAAATTTATAATGCTAGAAGGAAAAACAAAATCTTTTAAAACACTTTTAAATGTTTCTAAAGTATATCCTCTTTCTTCCTCCTTTCTTGTCGTGGAACTTGAACTCAGGGCCTGGCCACTATCCTTGAGCTTTTTTGCTTAAGGCTAGCATTCTACCACTTTGAGCCACAGTGCCACTTCTCCTTTTTGAGGGGTTAATTGGAGATGAGTCTCATGGACTTTCCTTCCCTGGCAGGCTTTGAACTGCGGTCCTCAGATCTCAGCTTCCTGAGTAGCTAGGGTTATAGGCATGAGCCAACAGTGTCGGTTAGTATATACTCTAAGTAACTTCCCTCCTTTGTTTCAAGTGTCAGAGTTAATGCCCCTTTCAAAGGCTTCACCATTCACTCTGATTTAAAATGTATCCACCCAGCTGTGCAGTCCCACAGCAATTAAGTGGAGAGAAGAGTCTCACAGCCAGGCGCTGGTGGTTCAGGCTGAGATCTGAGGATCTCGGTTTGAAGCCAGCCTGGGCAGAAGAGTTCCCAAGAGATTCTTCTCTCCAGTTAACCATCAGAAAACTAGAAGTGGAGGGCTGGAAATATGGCCTAGTGGCAAGAGTGCTTGCCTCGTATACATGAAGCCCTGGTTTCGATTGCTCAGCACCACATATATAGAAAATGGCCAGAAGTGGCGCTGTGGCTCAAGTGGCAGAGGCTAGCGCCTTGAGCAAAAAGAAGCCAGAGACAGTGCTCAAGCCCTGAGTCCAAGGCCCAGGACTGGCAGAAAATTAAAAAAAAAAGAAAGAAAAAGAAAACTGGAAGTGGAGCGGTGGCTCAAAGTAGTAGAGCACTAGCCTTGCGTGAAAGAGCTCAGGGACGGCAGCGCCCAGACCCAGAGTTCAAGGCCTATGACCTACTTAAAAAAAAAAAAAAAATCTCACAGACTTTCCTGCTCTATTTGGCTCTGAACTGCGATTATAGGCGTGAGCCACCAGCACCCAGCTTCGCTCGGAATCTTGATCCCCAGTCTCCAATTCCCAAACAGCCAGGATTAAAGGCTTGAGACACCAAGCTTGGCAAGTCATTTTTTTAGTGCTAGCATACATTTTTGAAGTGTGTGTTTGCCCATAAATGAATCCATTTTAAGTGTTTAGTATAATGAATTACAACTGATATATATATCTGTTATCAATACCTAGATCAATATATAGTACTCTCTATCATCTGAAGAAAATTCTTAATTCCCTTTTCTCAGGCAACCACTGATAAAAACAACTGATTTAAAAAAACAAATATGGCCTAGTGGTAGAGTGCTTGCCTGGCATACACGAAGCCCTGGGTTCGATTTCCCAGCACCACATATATAGAAAAAGCCAGAAGTGGGCTGGGGATATGGCCTAGTGGCAAGAGTGCTTGCCTCGTATACATGAGGCCCTGGGTTCAATTCCCCAGCACCACATATACAGAAAATGGCCAGAAGTGGCACTGTGGCTCAAATGGCAGAGTGCTAGCCTTGAACAAAAAGAAGCCAGGAACAGTGCTCAAGCCCTGAGTCCCAAACCCCAAGACTGGCAAAAAAGCAAAACAAATAAACAAAAACAGTGAGACTCTTTTTTAAAAAACTGTATTAAAAATTTTTTTATTATAAAGGTAACATACAGAGGCGTTGTAGTTACATAGATAAGGTCATGAGTACATTTATTTGAACACTGTTATCCCCTCCCTCATTTTCATCCATTTCCCTCTCAGCTCCATATATTTGTTTGTTTGTTTGTTTTTTGCCTTTTCTGTTTTGGTACCAGGGATCCAACCCAGGTTGTAATTGCTAGGCAGTTGCTTTGGTTGCAATTATTAGGCAAGCAGCCCTGAGACTCTTATCTGCACTAAACTAGCAAAAGAGCTGAAAGTACAGCTGTGGTTCAAGTGACAGAGTTAGTCTGAGTTTAAGATCCAGCACCAGCACAAAAACCACACACACACAAAAAAAACCCCAAACCTAAAACAATGGTAATTACTCAATCTGGTGTGGAATAAAACCCTCTTGTATAACGACTTGAAATTTTAAAAAATGATAAAACCAGAATGATTAAATTGTATCTATTCTTAAACTATTAAATAATATACTACATATGGATAAAGAAAGGAGTGTCATAAAGAATCTACATACACCTTTTCAGCTGAGATCAAGGGCCAGTGAAGAGTAAGGTAGCTAATCAGAGAATAAAACTGAGAGGCAACTATTAAAATTCAATGACATTATTAAACTAAGCTAAACTTGATTACTGAAAAAATAATTTGTATCCTTTTAGAACTCCCTTATACTAATGATGGATGAAATTAAAAGCAGTCACAGCCAGGCATGGTGCGTGCACCTGTTCCCAGGGATTTGCAAGTGCTTCTGAAGCAGCAGCACTTGAGCCCAGATTTTCATGGCCAGTTTGGGCACAGCGAGACCCTGTATCTCTCCTTTTTTTGTGCCAGTACTGGGCTTGCACACTCCTGCTCAGCTTTTTCACATATGGCTGACACCTCACCAGCTAAGCAATGCCTCCAGTTCCGCTTTTTGCTTATTAATTGGAGATAAGAGTCTTGCATATTTGTCTGCCTAGGCTGGCTTTAAACCATGATCCTCAGATTTCAGCCTCCAGAGCAGCAAGGATTATTGGCATAAGCTACCTGCACCCACAAAGAGAGCCCTTGTCTCTAACGGAAAATACAAAAGCAAAACCCTCACAAAATGGTGAATTTGGAAAGGGTTTATAATGTGGGTTTTAAAATGAAGAAGAAATAGTTGTTAGGCCTGTAAAGTGAAGTCAGGAGTAGCAAAATGGATACCAAAAGTACCACCCAACGAGGAATAGCTGGCCCTGAAGGAGAAATACAGGCTTCACGCTCCAGTAGATCCCAATTCGCCAAGAACAAATGTTAAGGAAAAATAATACAGCTCACATAACAATACTTGATCTTTTTTAATTAAAAAATCTATTTTTTAAGCCAGGTGCTGGTGGCTCATGCCTGTAACTCTAGCCACTCAAGAGGCTGAGACCTGAGGATCACAGCTCAAAGCCAGCCAAGGCAGAAACGTCCACGAGACTCTTATCTCCAATAAACTACTGAGAAAAAGCCAGAAGTGGCACTGTGGCTCAAATGGTACGCTAGCTTTGGGTACAAGGAAGCTCAGGGCACCCAGGCCCAGTTCAAGCCCCAGGACCTGCTCCCCCTCCCCCCAAAAAAGTAAAATCAATCAATTTGTTAACTTCAGGATAGTATTGGGAGAGGGAAAATGGAAGAGAATGATGGAAGGGGTGACACTGATCAAGATGGACTGTATTCATAACCTGACTTGTGGAACTGTAACTTCTTCATACAACTACATAATAAATAGTAATAATAAATGGATTGTTGTCTCGACCAGTGTCAGTAAAATCTTCTTATCTTCAGGACAGAGGCAATGTCCTAAACAAGCATCAACTCAAGAGCTCTGTTACCAAGCAGGAAGGAGGTCACCCAAACACAAAGCCTGTGGCAAGACTTTAACTCTTTCGCTGCAGGCAAAGCCATTTGGTTGGCACTTCATAGGAATATCTTTCCACCAGGTCTTCATCATAAGGTATGTGCCATGAGTCTCCAGTTGTTTGCACAACTGTGTCATATCTGAGAATATGCTGTTGAATTAAAAAAGAAAACCAAACATTGAGAATAACAATACAAAGTATCCTGGCTATTTCCCCATTTTCCAACAACCTCTCAATTTCTTTGAAAGGGTGGCCTATGTTCTATTTAAAAGTAGACTTTCAAAGAGCAGCTAATACTGAAAATGGAAATTGGAAGTTCCTTCTTTGGAACAAACAGCCTTTCTTCCTTCCTTCCTTTCTTCTTTTCTTCCTCCTTCCCTTCCTTGTTAATTGGAGATGGGCATCTCATGGACAGTTTTCTGCCTAGGCTGACTTTGAACTGTGATCCCAGGTCTCAGCCACCTGACTAGCTAGGTTTACAGGCATGAGCAACCACCACCTGACTTACAAAAAGAATCTTCTTGTTGCCTTCATCCGTTTGTGAGAACATTTTCAAAGATAAGAAAGAAGGGCTGGGAATATGGCCTAGTGATAAAAGTGCTTGCCTCATATACATGAAGCCCTGGGTTCGATTCTTCAGCACCACATATATAGAAAAAGCTGGAAGTGGCGCTGTGGCTCAAGTGGTAGAGTGCTAGCCTTGAGCACTCTGCCAGGGACAGTGCTCAGGCCCTGAGTTCAAGGGCCAGGACTGGCAAAAAAAAACAAAAACAAAAAAAGAAGTAAAGAAGAAAATAAGTAGAACTGCCACGTACCCCTCACCAATTTCAACCATTAAGAAGTCAGGGCTAGGGCTGGGGATATGATCTAGTGGCAAGAGTGCTTGCCTTGAATACATGAAGCCCTGGGTTCAATTCCCCAGCACCGCATATACAGAAAATGGTCAGAAGTGGTGCTGTGGCTCAAGTGGCAGAGTGCTATCCTTGAGCAAAAAAGAAGCCAGGGACAGTGCTCAGGCCCTGAGTCCAAGGCCCGGACTGGCAAAAAAAAAAAAAGAAGAAGAAGAAGAAGTCAGGGCTAGGGGCTGGGAATATGGCCTAGTGGCAAGAGTGCTTGACCTCGTATACATGAAGCCCTGGGTTCGATTCCCCAGCACCACATATACAGAAAATGGCCAGAAGTGGGCTGGGAATATGGCCTAGTGGCAAGAGTGCTTGCCTCGTATACGTGAGGCCCTGGGTTCGATTCCTCAGCACCACATTTACAGAAAATGGCCAGAAGTGGCGCTGTGGCTCAAGTGGCAGAGTGCTAGCCTTGAGTAAAAAGAAGCCAGGGACAGTGCTCAGGTCCTGAGTCCAAGCACCAGGACTGGCAAAAAAAAAAAAAAAAAAAAAAGAAGTCAGGGCTATTTCTGTTTCACCGGAGCCTTGCCCACTTTCAGCCGTGTCACCTGTCCTGTACCATTTCCTATGACAAAGTCTGAGTTTAGCTGATTGAATCCATTACTTATTTTTTTAAATGAACAAATACAAATTATCTATACATATATTCATTGTGAATATGGTTTGAAATATGTATACAGAGACTCAAGCCAATTAACCTGAGTTACCTTACCAACTTACCCTTTTACCTAGTGAGAACAATTTTTAAAAGTTGTACCACATTCATACTATATAGTTGTTTTTTTAACATTCCACAAAAAATAGATACTATACCTGAAAGGTTATTTTGGATCTTAGAGAACTATTTATAATTGCCAGCTGATGTCCCTGCTGCCACTTAGTGAACAAGCGTTGGGTCTTGGCATCACGAAGACAGGCCTTGTGGTCTCGCAGCAGGTCTTTTGTGATAAACTTGCAGTGATTCCCCGAGTTCAGAGCGGCATACAGAAGGAATGGGTCATCCTTTGAGCTGAACCGGCGGAAGAAAGATCAGTCAAAGATACTCAGAAGAAGATAGCTTGGTGTGTTTTTTTTTAACCTTATTATTTTCCTACTTTTCTTGGCTTTCTTTCTTTCTCTCCTCTCTCCTTCCTTCTTTCCCTCCCTCCCTTCTTCCTTCTTCCTCTCTCTCTCTCTTTCTTTCTGTACAGTAACTGGGGCTTGAACTCAAGGCCTCTCAGTCTGGCTTAGTTTTTTTACTCAAGGCTAGTGCTCTGCTACTTGAGCAACACACACCTCTATTTCTGGCTTTCCCCCCCCCCCCCCCCTGCTGGTTAATTGGAGATAGCATAGATTTGTCTGCCAGGGCTGGCTCCAATATCAATCCTCAGTTCTCAAGCTCCTGGGTAGCTAGGATTATATAAGCATGAGCCACTAGTATCTGGCCAGTTCCTCTAAATTCTCTCTCTCTCTCTCTCTCTCTCTCTCTCTCTCTCTCTCTCTCTCTCTCTCTCTCTCACTCTCACTCCCTCTTGCCAGTCCTGGGGCTTGAACTCAGGGCCTGAGCACTGTCCCTGGCTTCTTTTTGCTCAAGGCTAGCACTCTACCTCTTGAGCCACAGTGCCACTTCTAGCTTTTTCTGTTTATGTGGTACAGAAGAATTGAACCCAGGGCTTCATGCATGCAAGGTGAGCACTCTACCACTAAGCCACATTCCCAGCCTCCTCTGAATTCTTTTTTTTTTTTAATTTTTTTTATTATTAATTGAACATAAAATTTTTTTTTACAAGGTGCTGTGCAAAGAGGGTGCAGTTACATAGTAGGGCAGTGTGTACATTTCTTGTGATATCTTACAACCTGTTTTCCCATCCCTTGTCTAGGTCAGGTAGACCCATATGCAATATACAATGTATCAAGCACATTATACAGTGTTCACAGACTTGGTCTCTACTGTCTCTCCATCTCCCTTTGTTAACAGTCATATATCAGGGAGATCATGCCCCTTTGTTTTCTGTGTTCTAGGCTTGTCTCACTCAACATTATTTGTTCGAGTTCTGACCATTTCCCTGCGAATAACAATATTTCACCATTCCTAATCGCTATGTAGTATTCCATTGTGTATAAGTACCATATTTTTTGGATCCATTCATCTGTGGAGGGGCATCTGGGTTGTTTCCAAATTTTGGCTATTGTGAATTGTGCTGCGATAAACATGGAAGTACAAATGTCCTTTTGATATCTTGGGTTTTGCTGTTTAGGATAGATGCCTAGGAGTGGTATGGCTGGGTCATAGGGTAGGTCTATATTGAGCTTTTTGAGAAACCTCCATACTGTTCTCCAAAGTGGCTGTACTAATTTGCACTCCCACCAACAATGGAGAAGGGTTCCTCTTTCCCCACAGCCCCTCCAGCATTTGTTGTTTCCTGAGTTCAGAGTATAGGCCATTCTAACTGGGGTGAGGTGGTATCTCAGAGTTGTTTTTATTTGCATTTCCTTTACTAGCAGGGATGTTGAGCATTTCCTCATGTGTTTCTTTGCCATTTTTATATCTTCTCTTGTGAAGTCTCTCTTTAGCTCTTTTGCCCATTTCCTAATAGGTTTATTGGGCTTGGAGGGGCTTAGTTTTTTGAGTTCTCTGTAGATGACAGATATCAGGCCTTTGTCTGTTGCTGTGCTGGTAAATATCCTTTCCCATATCGTTGGCTGTCTTTCTATTTTGGTGGCTATGACCTTAGCTGTGCAGAAACTTTTTAATTTGTAGTAGTCCCATTTGTTGAGTCTTTCCCCTATTTGTTGTGCCCCTGGGACTCTATTCAGGAAGTTCCTTCCTGTGCCTATAAGTTCTAGTGTCTTTCCTACTCTGTCCTTCAGTAGTTTCAAGGATTCAGGTCTGATGTTGAGGTCCTTGATCCATTTTGAGTTGATCTTGGTGCATGGTGATAGGCTTGGGTCTACTTTGAGTTTTCTGCATATGGCTGCCCAGTTCTCCCAGCACCAGTAGTTGAAGAGGCTATGTTTATTCCATTGTATGTCTTTAGCTCCTTTGTCGAATATCAGTTGGCTGTAAGAGTGCGGTTTTATTTCTGGGTCTTCAATTCTAATCCACTGGTCTTCCGATCTGTTTTTATACCAATACCATGCTGTTTTTGTTATGATGGCCTTGTAGTAGAGCTTGAAGTCTGGTATGGTGATACCTCCTGCACTATGTTTTTTGCCTAGAATTGCTTTGGCTATTCTAGGTTTTTTGCTGTTCCATATGAATTTATGGATTGGTTTCTCTATTTCAGTGAAGAATGTGGCTGGGATTTTGATAGGTATTGCATTGAATTTGTATAACAATTTGGGCAATATGGCCATTTTCACTATATTGATTCTGCCTACCCATGAGCATGGGAGGTCTTTCCATCTCCTTGTGTCTTCTTTGATTTCCCTTATTAGATTTTTGTAGTTTTCATTGAATAGGTCCGTCACGTCCTTGGTTAAGTTGATCCCTAGGTACTTTATTCTTTTTTTGGCTACTGTAAATGGAATTGTTTCCATAATTTCCTTTTCTGTTTGTCTATTGCTGGTGTACAGAAAAGCTGCTGACTTTTGTGGATTGATTTTGTATCCTGCTACTTTGCCAAATTGGTTTATTAGATGTAGGAGTTTGGGTACTGAGTTTTTTGGGTCCTTGAGATATAAGATCATGTCGTCTGCGAATAGGGATAACTTGATTTCTTCCTTGCCGATGTGGATCCCTTTGATGTCCTCCTCTTGCCTTATTGCTATGGCTAGGGATTCCAGTACTATGTTGAACAGAAGTGGGGAGAGTGGGCATCCTTGTCTTGTTCCTGTGTTTAGGGGGAATGATTTAAGTTTCTCTCCATTTAATATGATATTAGCAGTTGGTCTGTTGTATATGGCTTTTATTGTTTTGAGGAATGTTCCATCTATTCCTGTTCTCTCCAAAGCTTTTAATAGGTATGGATGTTGTATTTTGTCGAAGGCTTTTTGGGCATCGACTGAGATAACAATGTGATTCTTGATTTTAGTTCTGTTTATGTGGTGAATTACATTGATTGATTTACGGATGTTGAACCATCCTTGTGACTGAGGGATGAAGCCTACTTGGTCATGATGTATGATATTCTTGATCACTTTCTGGATCCTGTTAGCTAATATTTTATTGAGGAGCTTTGCATCTGTGTTCATTAGTGATATTGGTCTGTAGTTCTCTTTTTTTGTTGGATCTTTGCCTGGTTTGGGGATGAGTATGATATTAGCTTCGTAGAATGAGTTCGGGATTTCTCCCTCCGTTTCTATTTCGCGGAAGAGTTTGAGGAGTATTGGAATTAGCTCCTCACTAAAGGTTTTGTAGAATTCATTGGTGAATCCATCTGGGCCTGGGCTTTTCTTAGTAGGGAGGTTCTTGATTACCTCCTGTATCTCACCGTAAGTTATTGGTTTATTTAGTTGATTTATTTCTTCTTGGTTCAGTTTGGGCAGTTTGTACTTCTCTAAGAATTGATCCATTTCTGTAAAATTATTGTTTTTTGTTGAGTAGAGGTTTTGGAAATAGCTCCTTATGATTGTTTGAATATCGTGTGTACTTGTTGTAATTTTTCCTGTGGAGTCCCTGATTTTACGAATATGAGTCTCTTCTCTTCTTTTTTTTGTGAGTCTTGCAAGGGGTCTGTCAATTTTGTTTATTTTCTCAAAGAACCAGCTTTTAGTCTTATTTATTTGTTGAATGGTCTTTCTATTTTCAATCAGATTTATCTCTTCTTTAATCTTTGTAATCTCTCCCCTCCTAGTCGTTTTAGATTCTGTCATTTCTTGTTTCTCCAGTTGTTTTAGTTTCATCGTGAGGGTATTCACCTGCTCTGCTTCCATTCTTTTAATGTGGGTACTGAGTGCAATGATCTTGCCCCTCAGTACTGCCTTAGCTGTGTCCCATAGGTTTCTTTGTGATGTGTTTTCTTTGTCATTGTGGCTTATGAATTCGTTGATTTCATCTTTAATTTGATCTGTGGCCCAAGTGTTGGATAGCAGCGTGGGGTTTAGCCTCCAAGAGTGTGTATAGGCTCTGTGGTATCCTTTGTTGTTGAGGGTTACCTTTAATCCACTGTGATCAGATATAATACATGGGATGATGTCAATACTTTTGTATTTGCTGAGGTTCTTTGTGTGGGCTATGACGTGGTCTATTTTGGAATATGATCCATGGGCTGCTGAAAAGAAGGTGTATTGGGTCTCTGTAGGGTGGAAGGTTCTATATAGGTCTGTTAGATCCATTTGGGAAATGGTGTTATTTAGGTCCTCAGCTCCCTTACTAATCCTCTGGGTGTTGGATCTCTCTCTTGGAGAGAGAGGAGTATTAAAGTCACCCACTATGATTGTGTTTGCATCTATCTTGCTCTGTAATTCTGTGAGAGTTTGCTTGACATATGTCGGGCCTCTTTTGTTCGGTGAGTATACATTTATCACCGTGATGTCTTGATTCTGGATTTTTCCTTGTATTAATATGTAGTGTCCTTCTTTGTCTTTTTGAGTGGACTTTAAAGAGAAATCCAGCTTGTCTGAGATCAGAATGGCTACACCTGCCGTTTTGGTGGGTGCATTTGCTTGGTAGATCTTGCTCCATCCTTTCATTCGAAGCCTGTTTTTGTCCCTTGCTGTAAGGTGGGTCTCTTGTAGACAGCAGATGTCAACTTTTTGTTTGCGGATCCATTCTGCCAGTCTGCTCCTCTTGATCGGGGAGTTTAAGCCATTTATATTTAAAGAGATCAAGGATAAGGGTGTTTTTTCTCCTTCCATTTTCTTGTTGGGCTGTTTTTTCCTGTTTTTTTTTTTTTTTCTTCTTGTCTTTAGTGAGCTGGTCTTTCTGCTGGACTTTGGCTATTGAAGTTTCTTTCTGATTCTGTCTGTGTGTCTTTTACGATCTCTGTTGGGTGGGCTTCCCCTCTTAATATTCGCTGTAGGGCTGGTTTTTTATTCACATACTCCTTTAGCTCCTCTTTGGTGTAGAAAGATCTGGTTCTCCCTTCGAATGTGAACTCCAGTTTCGCTGGATATTTGATCCGAGGTTGTAAATTGTTATTCTGAAGTACTTGGATGGTGTTTTTCCACTCACTTCGAGCTTGGTAAGTTTGTGTGGATAAGTCGGATGTTATTCGAATCCTCTTCCCATTGAAAAAAGTTTCCTTCTTCGCTTTGGCTGAATTCAGAATTTGCTCTTTAATCTTGAGGTCTGTAGTCTTGAATATTATGTGCCTTGGGGTGGTTTTCCTGGGGTCTGGCCTGCCATCCTCTGAATTCTTAACAGACATAATTTCATTGAGAAAGCACCTGGAAGTCCTAAACCATAATCGTTCTGTGTAAAACCAATTGGAAAATGGAGAGAAAGGAATGCTCTACAAGCCCAGCTAGGCAATTCTACTAGAACAAAGAATTCCAACAATTCTCTTTTCACATTTAAAAACTGGTTGTCTAGGGATGGGAGGGAGAAAATGAAGGAAGGGGTGACACTGACCAAGAAGCATTGTACTCATAACCTGACTTATGCAATTGTAACCCCTTTGTACTACTCCTTAATAACAATTAAAAGAAAACAAAAAACATATACCTGGTTGTCTGTGGACCTTTTTCCTATTGGCTTTATCCACCAGAGTAATTTATTCCCCTTTCCTCACCCAAATTCAAGAAACCTCCAGAATAGTGAGAGGGCAGGGTGACACCTTTTATTTTGTAAGCTACCGCTTCAAAGCGGAAACTGGTAGCCCCACACAGCTTGTGGGCAGTCACCAAGATTTGTACCGGAAGGCAAGTGCTGCTTTCAGAAAGGTCTGTGATTTGGACACCCTAGAGAGTCTCTACCTCAGCATTTACCATCTTGTGGATGTGCTATAGAAACACCACTTAACTATCTTGGCTCAGGACTGCAACCTCTGATACAGGTACCTTATGCCTTAATCAAATGACCCAAATAGGATCATTTGAAGTTCACCTTACACTGAACTAGCTTAGGGAAAATATGGAACAAGATTAGCAAAACTGCAATTTTCTTGTAGCTAAGTGACACTTACAGCGGACTCCACTATGCTATTCTCTCTTTGACAAGGCTTATTTGGTATTTTAGTGGAAAACAGAGTTAATGTTTAAACATTTAAATTTAAATGCAGACTCAGAAGATCAAAGAATCAATCTTTCAGAGTTTGGAACCTGAGTTGATGCAAAAACCCTAACCAAGCAGTGAGGTTAATTTTCAAGAGGCTTCTTGGTTGTAACACTACATTTGTCTAATTCTTCCAAGTAAGAAAAACAACGATTGTGGCAGTAGCCACATGTGCTTTCCATGTATTTGGTGCTGTGTTTTACGTGTGTTATTTGTAAGTATTAACTCATTGAATCTGCAAAACAAGCCTATTAGATTACATGTGAAAAGAGGCAATCATGGAGAAGGGAAACTTTCCCAGATGGGCAGTGACAGGGCTATGAGGGGAGCTAGGCATGTGCTCCTAAAGGGACCTGTGTTGCCCAATACTTCTTTCCAGCTTAAAAAAAGGGAGGGAGCTTGGCTTGGGATCTAAATGGAAGTAGACTCCTGCTTCATGCATTGAGAGCCATTTTAACTTTTTAAATAACAGATAACCCCCCCAACCCTTCCAACCCCCCCAACCTCCCCACCCCCAAATCAAACAAGAATACGTACTTTGGAGAATACTGACAAACTATGAAGTTATCACACTTGCTTTTTTAAAAGACAAGATCTCACTGTGTAGCCCAGGTTGATCTTGAATTCTCTGTCCTCTTGCCTCAGCCTCCCAAGTGCTTAGATCTCAGGCAAGTACCACCTCACACCCAGCTTAAGTTACCAAGCATTTGTGTGTGTGCACATGTGTGTGCGCGTGTGCAAAAACTGAGCCTTGAACTCAGAGCTTGGACGCTGTCCCACAGCTCCACAGTTCTGCTTGAGCAATAGCTTCACTTCTGGCTAATTAGAGATAAGAATCTCATAGACTTTCTTCCCGGGACTGGCTTTGAACCTTGATCCTCAGATCTCAGCCTCCAGAGCAGGTTGGATTACAGGCACGAGCCATCAGCACCTAGCACCTGGCCCATTATCTTATCTTGAGGGTATACTACTTTTGCTCCAAAAATGACTCTGTGCTTCCTCAAAATTCTATTTTTGACAAGACCACGACACTGGAACGTGTAGCTCAACAGCAGCTTTCTCTTTATATTTAGATCTTATTTAAAAATCAGGTTGATGTATATGTGTGCATTTTTTTAAAATAGCAAAGTGAAAAACTAACAAGCAGATGATGGAGCTTAGTGTAAATTCACTCACTTGTTATAACCAATACTTACATGTTATCAGCAAAGAAACAGCTGGCTTGCTTTTGTATCATTTTCATGTCACTCTCTCTCCACTGGGAACGATTTGTAAGCATGTGTTTCCGGCCTAGGACTAGCAGGTGAAGATTCTGCTTCGCTAGTTGAGAAACTACATTCAAGAGCTGTAAGACACAAAGCAGGCACCAAGCTCATCAGGTCAAGTAAAAAATCCCAAGCAACTTCAAGACCAACTAACTTGAGCAATTTATTTAAAAAGGCTGGGTATGTCAGCCCATTGAGAGTGCTTGTATAGACTCAGGAGCCCCTGGATGGACCCCTAGTATCTCCCCACCAAAACCAAAACCCACAATGGAACAACCATCCACACTTTTGATAGCAGTTTCTTAAGTTTCCATGCAGCTGAGAAGACATGATTGAAAATAACCCAAATGGGTCTTTGCAGCTACATTTTGGCTCAGAGGTTAATAATTATTAAGCTAAAGGCTGAGAGTCCAAGAAAAGGCAGAAAACCCTTAGCTTGAACTGCTCTGGAGCACCATCTTGTGGCTGAGAGGCTTCTATTAACAGCAGCTCTAAAAATAAAGACTAGAAGACAGGAAAGATGCATGGGCAGAACAAAGGCACTGTTTCCTGAAATACTTTGACAATCCAGCTATGAAAGCCTACTTTTTCTAGAATAAGTTCCAAGACAGAGCTAGTGGGCGGGGTCAAAGTCACAAAGTCAAAATGCTCAGAATAGCTTTTTTCCCTCGTCTAACTCAGGGACTCTTGCTTGCATAGTGTGCTTGCTTAGTGGGGGGCTCTACCACCTGAGCCATGCCTCTAGCCCTATATTAAGAATAGCAAAGAAAAAGAAAGTATACTTTAGTTCTATATTAGGTAAAAAATAAAACCAATTGCCAAGATATGGAAACAACCCAGATGCCCCACAATAGATGAGTGGATCCCCAAAATGTGGCACCTATATACAATGGAATTTTACACAGCCATTAGAAAGAATAAAACAATGACATTTGCAGGAAAATGGATGGATCTAGAACAAATCATGTTAAGGGAGGAAAGCCAAGCTCCGAGACAAATGGTGCATGTTCTCCCTGATATCAAGAAGTTAGAACTGAAATGCACTGGGATATGACAAATTGCACAGAATTCTAGATAGTCACATACAGTGAGACCACAAGAGGGTAGTCTTAGGAGAGAATAACAAAGGTGCAATACCCAAGCACCTCTTCATATGTATATAAAATAATATACATATTGAAACAAACTCCAAAGGCATGGAAACAAAGGAAAATTTTCTCAATTTTTTCTTTTTCTGATGACTGTATTCTTTATATTATATACGGTGTGCTCATGTTCACATATGTGGGAGAGGGGGAGGGCACAGAATCAGAGGAAAAAGAGTGAAAAAGTGCAGCAGTGAAGCGCACTGGACATTGATGAAAACGAGCTATGCAACTTGTGGGTAGAGATGGGAGGGAGGGAATGGGAGAGAATGAGGGAACTGATGACACTATGTGAAAGGAAATGTACTTAATACTTGATGAATGTAAAGGTAACCCTGCTGTATATCACTTATAAAACATCAATAAAATAAATTAGGAAAAATAAATAAATAAAAATAAAACCAAGAGCTGAGCACTGCTGGCTGGTGAGATCTGAGGATCAAGATTCAAAGGCATGGGGCTGGGGATATAGCCTAGTGGCAAGAGTGCCTGCCTCGGATACAAGAGGCCCTAGGTTCGATTCCCCAGCACCACATATACAGAAAACGGCCAGAAGCGGCGCTGTGGCTCAAGTGGCAGAGTGCTAGCCTTGAGCGGGAAGAAGCCAGGGACAGTGCTCAGGCCCTGAGTTCAAGGCCCAGGACGGCCAAAAAAAAAAAAAAAAAAAAGATTCGAAGGCACTCCAGGCAGACAATCCATTAGATTCTTACCACAAATTAACCAGCAAAAAATCAGAGTGGAGGTATGGCTCAAGTGGTAGAACACTAGCCTTGAGTGGAAAAAGCTAAGCAAGAGCTGGAGGATCTAAATTCAAGGCCCAGTCCTGGCACAAAAGAAAACCAAAACAAACCTAACAACAACAACAACAACAAAACTGAGTTGGTATGGTGGTGCAGGCCTATAATCCCGGAACTGAGCAGGCTGAGGCAGGAGGACTGGGAATTTATTATTATTATTATTTTTAAAAAGCCAAGCCAAAAACTGGAAGCTTGGGGTGTAGCTCAGTGGTAGAACAATTTCCAAGGAAGGACTTGGATTCAATCTCCAGTACTGTGTGTAGGGGAGAGAGGGAGGGAGGGAGAGGGAAGGAGAGGGAGGGAGAGGGAAGGAGAGGAAGGGAGGGAGAGGGAGGGAGGGAGAGAGGGAGAGAGAGAGGGAAACAGAGGGAGAGAGAGGGAGAGGGGGAGAGAGAGAGGGAGAGAGGAAGAGAGGGAGAGGGAGAGAGAGGGAGAGGGAGAGAGAGAATAGAGGGAGAATGGGAGGGAGAGAAGAAAGAAAAACACCCAAAACAGCTAAAAAGTCTTAAGTTCTACAAGGTAAGATTCTGTCTCAGAAACAAACAATGGGGGAGGGAAAAGAGTAGAGATATTGCTCTCCCTCATTTTAGTAGAACTAAAAACTCTGGATGTAGGAAGAAAAGGAAATCTGGCTAAGGAGTTCAGAACATGAGAAATGACATCGTGGTAAGCTCCGCATCCACCCCAGCCTTGGAGCCAAAGTTGCCAACTGGGAAATGCCAATGTATGCAAGCAAGAAAAGCAGGACAAACATCTGCTCTCTCTGGCCCAAACAATGCAGTCTCGTCAGGAAACTTGATAAAATAATGGCACCAGTAGCTATAACGCAGATTCATACCTAGAATGACAAATAAAAATGCTATACAGAAAAAGTATACAATATCCACTACGGACTAAAAGAAATAGAAAACCACTAAGGAGAAGCCAAAGTGGAAACCTAAAAAAGATTCAAAAGTCCACAGGAGGGCAGAAAAAAGAAAACAGAAAAACCATAGACAACAGACAGAAAACAAAGAGTAAAATGACAGGTATCAGCTTTACATCAATAACCACATGAAATATAAAGGGTCTAAATGCATCAATTAAAACATAAGTCTTCAGAGTTGGATTTCTGCCAGTTCCACCCAGTAAGAACAATGAGCAAATGATATGCTAACTATAGGAAACGTATGACTGATTTTCAGGGGTAAAACCATAGTAAAACATGGTTCTCAAGATGTCTAAAGGGTAATTCTCTAAAAGAACAAAAACAATAAAAAATATTCTCTTCAAAACTCTAAAGCCTTTGAAATCTGATATCACTAGAAATAATAAATGCATGCTAGTTCTTGAGCAAGATACCTAGAGTCAACATACCTCATATACATGAGAATATATCTTATAAACTGTCTTAAGAAAAAATCGAAGATTACAGGCTCATGCTTATCATCCTAGCTACTCTCAGGAGGCCAAGATCTGAGGATCACAGTTCAAAGCCATCATGGGTAAAAAAAAGTCTGAGAGACTCTTATCTCCAATTAGCCACCAGAAAACTAAGTGGCCCCTGGCTCAAAGTGGTAGAGCACTAGCCTAGAGCAAAAGAGCTCAGGGACAGTGCCTCAAGTTTATAAATACAATAGATTATTTAGCATCAAATAGAAAGGGAATATTACACCAATAACCCTAGCTAACTGAGGTTTGAAATCAGGCTGGGCAGAAAAGCTTAAGAGACTCACCTCCAATTAACTAGAAAAATTGCCAGAATGAATGCAGGTGTGCCTCAGTTGATAGATCACCAGCTGAGCAAGCATGTCATGAGAGTTAAAAGAAAAAAAAAAGCATATATTCTACAATAGAAATGAACCTTGGATTATGCTTAGTGTAAAAAAAACAAAACTAAAGGACAAATGTCAAATGACCTCACTTTTATGATTCACTTAGTCAAATTCAGACAAATCCAGTAGAATGGTTGTTGGCAGGGGTTGGAAGAAGGGGAGAATGAGCATTTGTTCTTTATAAAGAATATGTCCTAGGCTGGGAAGGTGGCTTAGCGGTAGAGTGCTTGCCTAGCATGCACGAAGCTCTGGGTTCGATTCCTCAGCACAGAAAAAGCCAGAAGGGACACTGTGGCTCAAGTGTTTGCCTTGAGCAAAAAGAAGCCAGGGACAGTGCTCAGGCCTTGTGTTCAAGCCCCAGGACTGGCAGAAAAAAAAGAGAATACATCCTATGGATACTATGTTGAAAATGAACTATACAACTTGTGGGTGGGATGGAAGGCAAAAACTGGAAGAGAGCAAAGGAAGAGGTGACAATGTCCAAAAATAAATGTATTCTTTACCCGATTTCTTTAACTGTAACCCCTCTGTAAATTGCCTTTAATGTCAATTTAAAATGAAAAAGAATATATCCTAGATGATAAGAAAGCTCTGGATATAGATGATGGCAGGGGCATTACAACAATGTGAAGTATTTGATGGCATTAAACTAATTGTATACTTGAATTGTATACTTAAAATCTGCACTGGGTTTGGTGGAACGCACCTGAAATCCCAACATTCAGCAAGCTGAGGAAGGAAGACTCAACATCAGCCTGGGCTACACAGTTTTGTTGTATTTTGTTTTGTACAATAAAAAAGTTTACCATAGAAATTTAGAAACATAATTATTGTTATTCTTCCTCATCCCAGATTATTTACTATTGTTAGGATTATTTTTTAATCAAGGAAAGGGGTTTATTTTGGTTCAGTACTGAAGGTTCAAGGTTGAGGGACTGCATCCTTCTACATGATTTAGAAACAAATCACAGACATCATATAACTTCATATGTAAATATACCGATGCATTTCTAAACATAATTCTTAAAAACATAAGCAAATGTCCCCATTGCCTGACTTTATGTGACTATAATCCCTCTGTATATCACCTTTAAATAACAATAAAAATTAAAAACATAAGCACCATATGACCATCACATCTAAAAGCTTAATCCCTTAATATTTAATATACAATGCTCTTAATTCTGAGTCATATTTTTGTTTGTTTTATTTTTGCCAGTGCTCAAGGCTAGCACTCTACCACTTGAGCCACAGCACCACTTCTGGCTTTTTCTGAAGATGTGGTGCTGAGGAATTGAACCCTTTAATCCTTATACTTCATAAGCTGCACTACCAGTATAAGGAAAAAGAAAAGAACAAGAGCTACTGCATCCATCTGACCTTGCCTGCTGGCTGTGAAAACGGAGCAAGGGCATCAGAAAGATATTTATTCTGGAAACGCAAGTTCTTGGGAAAATAACTCCTCCTGGAACAAAGTACTTAGCATAAGGATAGACATTTGTCTTAAAAAAAAAAAAAGTACATGGCAGAACGCATCCTTTCCTTAAAGGGATGCCCTGACCCCAAGTGATAAAAGTGTAGAACCAAAAGTCATTAGATGTTCCAGGTGTGGGAACAAAAATACTTATCCTAGAATAACTTTAAGTCAAAACCTGCCATTTATGACATATTCCCCTGATGTCAAAAGAGCTTGGGCTTTGAGCATGTACATTCTTATCGAAGTGTGCCTCCATCTTTCTGCTTGTGTGCTTACTCAATAAAGTTCTGTCGAGTTTTCTTACCATTATGACTTGAACTGAATTTTTTATTCTGCAATCAAAGTCACAGGCCTGGGACTCAAAGCCTAAGTGGAGGGAAGCTTCACAAATCCTCACCAGGAATCAGTGACACTGGTTAGATAACACATCTAGTGTCTTTGCCAGGCAGACTCCCATGCTGTTACTCCATATGTAAAATGAAAAAGTGAAAATCACTCTTCAGGAATCATGGAAAGCTCAAAGATGCCTAGGAAAAGTGCTGTTCTTTCCTTTTTTTTTTCTTTTTCTTTTTTGCCAGTCCAGGAGCTTGAACTCAGGGCCTGAGCACTGTCCCTGGCTTCCTTTTGCTCAAGGCTAACACTCTGCCACTTGAGCCACAGCGCCACTTCTGGCCATTTTCTGTATATGTGGTACTGGGGAATTGAACCCTGGGTTTCATGTATATGACGCAAGCACTCTTGCCAGTAGGCCATATTCCCAGCCCAGAACACTAGTCTCAGGGCCTGAGCACTGTCCCTGGCTTCCTTTTGCTCAAGGCTAACACTCTGCCACTTGAGCCACAGCATCACTTCTGGCCGTCTTCTATATATGTGGTGCTAGGCAACCGAACCTAGGGCTTCATGTATACCAGGCAAGCACTCTTGCCACTAGGCCATATTCCTAGCCCCAAGTGCTGTTCTTTCTACGGAACCTGGGTTTCAAGTAGAAATGGTTTTTGCTAACATGATCAACAGCTGTTATTAGTGTAAATTGGGGCTGGGTAGATGGTTTGAGGTGCAAACCACTATCCATTTGCTAGCTCTACGCCTCTGGAGGTCTATTTTTCTCACATAAAACCAGTCACCAATGAAGATATAGGGTAAGTCTGTCACCTGCCTATTCCTTGTTTTTTTGTTGTTGTTGTTTGTTTTGTTTTATTTTTGTCAGTTGTGGGGCTTGAACTCTGGGCCTGGACACTGTCCTGAGCTTTTCAGCTCAAGGTTAGTGCCACTTGAGCCACAGCACCACTTCAAGTTTTCTGGTGATTAATTGTAGATAAGAGTCTCATGGACTTTCCTGCCTGGGCTGGCTTTGAACTGTGATTCTCAGATCTCAGCTTCCTGAGTAGCTAGGATTATAGGCATGACCCACTGGCACCTAGCCATCTGACTATTCTTTACAAGACACATAGCTATAATTCAAAACTAGAAGCTGGGCATGGTGACTCACACATATAATCCTAGCTACTTCAGGAGGCAGAGATCTGAGGATCGTGGTTCAATGTCAGCCTGGATAGAAAAGTCTATGAGAATCTTTTCTCCAATAAATTGCTCAGAAAAAGCCAGAGGTGGCACTGTGGCTCAAGTAGGAAAGTACTAGCCTTGAATACAAAGTGGCTCAGGGACAGTGCCCAGGTCTTGAGTTCAAACCCTAGGACCAGCACAAAAAATAAAAACAAAACCACTACCACCACCAACAAAAAACCCAACCTGGAGCAGTTAGAAAAAAATTCATTTTTAAATATATATATTTTTTGACAGTCTCCCCGAGTAGGTCGGGCTGGCCTCAAACATGTGATCCTCCTCCCACATCTCCTAATTACACTGGGATAACAGGCATCCCCTAGTTAGAATGCTGGTGTTAAAGAGAATATGTTCTTAAGGTTTTTTTGTTAAGAGGAAATATTTAAAATTCCATAAGCAACAGAAGTTCTTCAAATAACTACAAATATCCTGCATGCTCTTCTCATATAAAGGAATATCAATTTTTAATATTAGTGACACAGCTGTCGGGAGACTAAAACCAGAAAATATTCCACTTCTTATCTGACTGCTTCACCTCAGATGGCCTCAGATTAATGTGGGGATTAAGCTGGGTATAACAGAACTTTGGGGAATTGGAGAGTTAGGGTAGAAGGGTGATTCCCTATTTGGGTCTGGTTAGATTTCAGGTTATTTCAGAGGTTAAATAAAAGACAAGAGAGAATAAGAAAAAGGAAATACAGTGTGTGTGTGTGTGTGTGTGTGTGTGTGTGTGTGTGTGTGCGCGCGCGCGCGCGCACCTCACTAGCCTAGTGGTTTGAACTTGGGACCTGGGCTGTCCCTGAGCTTTTGTGCTCAAGGCCTCTAAACCTGAGCCTCAGCTCCACTTCCAGTGTTTTGACAGTTAGAGATAAAGAGTCTCATGGACTTTCCTGCCTGGGTTTTGAACTTCAATCCTTAGATCTCAGCCTCTGAGTGGCCAGGACAATAGGCCTGAGCCCCCGACACAGGCTGAAAATGAAGATACTTTTATGTTCAATTATTAATTCTAATAATTAAGAGAATACAAAACTACTTCAGGGACAATGAAAAACTCTGCTTGATATTGTTCTAGGATGAAGACAAATATTAGTATATGCTCTCTACAAAGTTTATAGCAGAAAAAGCAAAGGAAGTTCTAACTTGCACTAGTACAATGGAATTCTCTACTTGTGTCTAGACTACTTCCTTCTGCAGGTTCACTTATAGCAGTTATCATTCTCTTTCCCCTCTCTCAACAGGGTTCTGTTAATATAGCCTAGGCAGGTCTCAAACTCAAGACCTTCAGCTGGGCACCAGTGGCTCATGCCTGTAATCCTAGCTACTTAAAGATCTGAGGATTGCAGTTTGAAGCCAAGCCTGAGCAGGGAAGTCTGTGAGACCTTTATTTCCAATTAACCACCAGAAAACCAAAAGTGGTGCTATGGCTCAAAGTAGTACAGCCCTAGCATTGAGTGAAAAAAAACTCAGAGACAGTGCTATGACCGACAAAACAAAAACCACCTCAAGATCCTCTAGCTTCAGGCTCCTGAGCACTGGGACTATAGAGGTGAGGCACTGTTCCTACCTTGAAAATAAATGTTTTGTTCTCCTGCTGTGCCATGGGGTCTAACCATGGCCGTTGCATAGGGAAAACAAGTGCTCTACCATGCTACTTCCCCAGTTCTTCTGTTGAACTAAGTTTGGGGGCGGGGGGTAGGAGGGAGGAGAATCCTTGTCCCAGGCCCAGAGACAATGACTGCATTTTTCTTTTTCTTTCTTTCTTTCATGGGGGGGGGGGGGGTTTGCTCAAAGCTGGTACTCTATCATTTGAGTTATACCTTCACTTCCAGCCTTTTGCTGGTTTAATTGGAGAGAAGCTGCTCATGGATTTTTAAAAAAATCATAAGGTGTCAGCTTCCTGAGTAGCTAGGTTTACAGACATGAGCCACCAGTGCCTGGCTTAATGACTATGTTTCCTTTTTTTTTTTTTCCTAATAAATTGGGGTGGGCTGTCCTGGAGCTTTTTCTCTCAAGGTCAGCGGGAGCTCTATATTTGAGCCACAGCTCCAATGACTATGTTTCTTAAGTGACTATTCTTTTTGTTTTGTTTTTGCCAGTCCTGGGGCTTGAACTCAGGGCCTGAGAACTGTTCCTGGTTTCTTTTTGCTCAAGGCTAGCACTCTACTACTTGAGCCACAGCGCCACTTCTGGCTTTTTCTATATATGTGGTGCTGGGGAATTGAACCCAGGGCTTCATGTATATGAGGCGAGCACTCCACCACTAGGCCATATCCCCAGGCCCTTAAGTGACTATTCTATTCTTTGTTATTTTCCTGTGCATATCTGAAAACTACAACATGGAGGAATTAAATCCTGAGGCTTTTGGTTTCAATTACTCATGTGATCATTCACCTGCTGCTCAGCTGGGGTTATCTCAGCCTCCAGTCTTCCTTTGACAGGTGTTGCTGCTTGCAGAGAGAATAATCACTATTTACTGAAAGGGAGATTCATCAATGCCTTGTTGGAATCCCAAGTAAGAGCCACTGCAGCACTGGATGAACCTGGGGGAGCTGGGAGATGAGAGAAGGAAGCGTTTTGGTGAAGAAACGGAAGGTGGAGTAAAGAGGGTCAAGGAAGCCACCACTGGTAAAATGGCAGGATAGCAGGAAGCACTGCACACAGGCACCTTGAGCTTTGAAGTCTGGTGGGGTGGCTCCAGAGGAGACAGGCTGTGTGGTGAGTCCCACCTCCATCTCTTTGTGTTCAAAGATGTGAAACTACTTGGTGACTGACTCGCTCTAGAACTTTCTTTGAATGGCTATGGCTTGAGAAAGCATACACACACATTTTGATTACTTCATTGCTATGTCATAATGATCCCACTGGTTTACGTTAGCTCTGCCACGTCTTATATCCTGCATTTGTCAGTCTTGGGTATTTTAGGGAGATTTCAATGATCTCATCTTGGTTTTAGTCAATGAAACAATTCTACTAAGGAAGAGAAATGCTACTCTTGCTTTGGGAACATCCTGTGGAGTGTGGGATGTATTTCCTGTACACCACAGTCTACTCTGATGCCACTAGCACCCACACAGTTATTTAGCCCTTAAAAAAAAAAAAACATTTTAAATTGTTGGCTTGGGTGGATTTCCCATGCAGTTAGAGCTGTCTAGAAGGCAGAAGATTTGGCTTTTGACTCATGGGGCAACTTTTCTCCACAAATTAATATACTTTTTTTTTTTTGTCTTTCTAGTTTGGAGGTAAGATATCTCTGTATTTCCTTTATCATGTGAGGCAGGAAAGGATAGGTAGTTTGAATACTGCCAGCAGGGGCAGGAATGCCTCATATCCAATTAACCATCAGAAAACCAGAAGTGGAACTGTGGCTCAAATGGTAGAGCGCTAGCCTTGAGCAAAAAGCTCAGGGACAGCATGCCCAGGCTCTGAGTTCCAGCCCCAGACTGACAAAAACAACAACAACAAGAAAAAGAGACTTAGGAGAGTCTGCAACCTCATTTTGTAAACTGGAAAGCAGATCAATAAATGGAAACTGATCTTGCAGAAAATAGTAACCTGTTTGGTTTGACCATATTTCTGTTGGATATCACAGACCTGCTCTAAACAGCTCTTCCAGATGCAGGCAGTGCTCACTCTGTTTTCTGACTCATGTATGACCTTGAGCTCTGACACTCAGAGGAAAAAGCTATGAGCACCTTATCTTCTTCAGGGAGCTTTCACCTAACAGCAATGATACTGTCTTTTTTATGCATATAGCCACCCAGTTTTCCAAACGTAAACAAATAGCCAGAGTTGCCCGGTGCCAGTGCCTCACACCTGTAATCCTAGCTACTCAGGAGGCTGATATAGGAGGATTGAGGTTCAAAGCCAGCCTGGGCAGGAAAGTTCCCATGGGACTCTTATTGCCAATTAACCACTCAAAAACCGGAAGTGGTGCTGTGGCTCGAGTGGTAGAGTGCTAGCCTTGAGCAAAAAGAGGCTCAGTGACAGTACCCAGGAGGCCCTGAGTTCAAGCCCCACAACCCCCCGCCCCACAAATTTAGCAAGAGTCATTTATACAGAGGTCAGAATTAATTACCTACGTGGAGTAGAGAGTAGGGAAACAGGTTAGGAGGAGAAAGGAGAAACAGAAGTATCCTAATTCATTCACACAGTCTTCTTTATACATGATGCTTTTTTATTTTTTTGGTGAGTCATAGGACTTCAGTCATGGGGCTTGGATTCAAGGCCTGAGCGCTATCCCTGAGTTCTTTTGCTCAAGACTAGTCTTCTACTATAGTGAGCCACAGAGACACATCCCGTTTTCTGGTGGTTAATTGGAGATAGAACTTCACAGACTTCCCTCCTCAGGCTGGCTCTAAACCATACCGTGATCCTC
This sequence comes from Perognathus longimembris pacificus, assembly GCF_023159225.1. Classification (NCBI taxonomy): domain Eukaryota; kingdom Metazoa; phylum Chordata; class Mammalia; order Rodentia; family Heteromyidae; genus Perognathus; species Perognathus longimembris. The sequence goes on along the minus strand of NC_063174.1, from coordinate 9,840,077 downwards.
AGATCTCAGCCTCCTGAGTAGCTAGGATCACAGGCATGAGTCACCAGCACCTGGCAACAGTTTTTTTTTTTTGGTAGGACTTGAACTCAGGGCCTGGGCACTGTCTCTGAGCTCTTTTTGGTCAAGGCTAAGGCTCTACCATTTGAACCTCTGTGCCTCTTCTGGTTTTTGAGTGGTTAACTGGAGATAAAGAGTCTCACAGGGACTTTTTTGCATGGGCTGGCTTCGAACCACAATCCTCAGATCTTAGCCTCCTGAGTAGATAGGATTACAGGCATGAGCCACTGGAATCTGGCAACGGGGTAAATTTTATACTCCTCACCCACAGCTTGTATATTGTACTCACAGAATTGCCAATCTTTTTACTATTGTTGATTTACAAAAGAGAAAACTCATAGGCTTAACCCTAATAATCCAGGTTCAGCCATGTGTCCTGGTGGCAAATTAGAGCCAAAATTGTCCCACATGCAAAATATGTAGGGCAAATTTAAAAAAAATAAGAAAAAAAACAGAAGGCTTTTTTAAGTTCAGTGAACTCTTATAATTATGCAATGTACATGAAGATCACAATAATCCTTGTCCTCTAAAAAGTTACAATATTTTAAGTCTGGAATGAGGGAAATTCCTTAGTGTTTCCTAGAGAAAAGATCTGCCAAATATTATAGTCATATAAGTATAGTTTAGTATAACAATGAGGAGGACATAAGAAGTGTTTAGAAATCCCCAAACCTTCACATCTTCACTTCTGCTTTTCTTAGCAGAAATGGGGATACAAACTGAACTGACAGGAAGCAATTATGGGGATGTGATTTGAAGGAGAGGTGTGAGGGGAGGAATCAGAACACAAATGAGACCAGTATGTCTATGCCACTTCTCTAATCCAGGAAGATACATGGATAAGATAAGAAGAGCTGTTTTGAGACGTGTTTTAGAGATGTATAGATTAAAAAGTAATGTAAAGCAGCTGGGCACTGGTGACTCATGCCTTATGCCTATAATCCTAGCAATTCAAGAGGACGAAGGTTCAAAGTCAGCCCCAGCAGGAAAGTCCTTGAGACTCTTATCTCCGATTAACCACCAGAAAACCAGAAATGGTACTGTGGCTCAAGTGGAAGAGCGCTAGCCTTGAGTCTGAGGGAAGAGGAAAGAAAAAAGTAATCCAATGACATCCAGAATTTTGACCTAGATCTCTTTGGTAAATATTCTTCTCAGTAAAGACAATAAAAAAGAAAGAAAAGACATGCGGCTACATTCTACCTCTAAAACAAGTATACTTGCTAATATTGTTGGTGAAGAAAATGAAAAAATATTAAAAGTGTTCCTAAAATTTCTAAAATCTTATGTAAAAATAAACATTCTGAGGGAGCTTATACTTTACTTTGTAAAAAGACACCCAATGAAAATTTTAAGATTTCATCAAATCATTTTCACACCTGTGTGAATATTTTAACTTTTAAGAATTACCTGACAGGGCTGGGAATATGGCCCAGTGGAAAAGTGTTTACCTTGCATACATGAAGCCCTGGGTTTGATTCCTCAGCACCACATATATAGAAAAAGCCACAAGTGGTGCTGTGGCTCAAGTGGTAGCATGCTAGCCTTGAGCTAAAACGAAGCCAGAGACAATGCTCAGGCCCTGAGTTCAAATCCCAGGACTGGCAACAAACAAACAAAAAAAAGAATTACCTTATAGCCAGAAAACTAGGACCTTCTAATATATTTGAAATTTTTAAATGAGCGGTTCCAGTCTAATTCTATATGTTTGATCAGATATTCCTTTGAACTAAATTTCCCTCAACACCAGTAAACCTAATACAGCATAGGAAAAGTGGTATCTCGAAAAGAAGGTAGGTGGCACCATTGCTGTCCCTAAATTATTTGTTGTCTTAAGATACCCTTGGTAGCCTTAGAAATAGCTGTGACTAAGGCCTAGGGATATAGCTTATATGGCAGAGTGCTTACCTTACATGCAGGCCTCAGGTTCAATCTCTAGCACCAAAAAAACAGAAAAAGCAGTGTCTACATGCATGTACAGATACAGATAAGTAGCATGGATGGGAATGAACAGATAGAACAACAAAACCCATCTGAGTGAATCTCAAAACAAACAAAGAACGGTGTAAAGGTTGACAACCAGGAAATAGTAGCCACACAGTATTTTGTAAAAGATTTTGTAAAAGACTGTGTGTCTATTTAGACTGAAATGAAGTTATTTGAGGTACAAATTTGGTGGCAGCGAAATGATATATGAATATCATCATGAATATCAATATGAATCATCAACTCAACATTTCTATCAAACCTTCTGTTTCAAAAACTTAAGTTACTAAAAAAGACAAACGACTACAAACGCAATACTTGCAAAACTGGTTGGTGTAAATGAACTGAACAACTCTTGGGGGGAAAGGGAAAGGAGGAAGGGGGGAATGAGGGACGAGGTAACAAACAATAAAAGAAATGTATCCAATGCCTAACGTATGAAACTGTAACCTCTCTGTACATCAGTTTGAAAATAAAAAAAGATTAAAAAATTAAAAAAAACTTGTAAAGATTAAAAAAAACCAAAACTTAAGTTATATTTTTCTATGGAAGTCAGAGCAGGAAATTTAGGGTCTTCTTTTGATGGTAATAGGGTTTGAACTCAGGACCTTGCTAGGTATTCTACCACTTGAACCATTCCATCAACCCCTTTAAATGTTGGTTATTTTTGTTTATTTGTTTTGTTTTTGTTGCCAGTACTGGGGCTTGGATTCAGGGCCTGAGCACTGACCCTGGCTTCTTTTTGCTCAAGGCTAGCACTCTACCTCTTGAGCCACAGCGCCACTTCCAGCTTTTTTCTATAAATGTGGTGCTGAGGAATTGAACCCAGGGCTTCATGTATACGAGGCGAGCACTTTATCACTATGCCATATTCCCAGCTTCTAAATATTGGTTATTTTTGAGACAGCACAATGTGGACTGTTATTCTCCTATTTGTACTTCCCTTTGTTACAGGGATGAGAGACCCATCCAGCCATTGTGCTGAAATTATGGATGTGTACTCCCTTGCCCAGCTATTGGTTGAGATGGAGTTTCATGAACTTTTATGCCCAGGCTGGCCTGGAACCATAATCCCTTGGTCCTTCTCTCTCAAGTGGCTAGGATTATAGGCTTGAGCCACTGTGCCCAGCTCTGTGGGTTTTCTTTAGACAGGGTAGAACAGCTCATGTGAGTGGGGAGCTTGTCCTATGACATACCACTGAATTGGCACAACAGTGGGATGGTTTATATGGTTTCATATTATGCTCACTGGCAATGCAACATATAATATGGCAAAGCAAGAATGCATTATGTACCTGGAACGGGTCAAAGGGTACAAGGATCCTGTCTGTAAAATGGATACCAGCCTTCACATGCTCAGTCCCGACTCAATCAATTCTCATCTCTAACATGCTGCCAAGCTGGTATTAGAATGCTAAAGAGAAAAGATCACTGGTTTTGAATTCATTTTCATCACTTTAGTTCAAGATACTAGTAGGCCTCTTGGTTTCTTATTCTTTTTATTAATTTTGTGCCCGTACTGGGGTTTGAACTCAGTCCCTAGGCATTGTCCCTGAACTTTTTTGCTCAAGGCTAGCACTACAGCACTTGAGCTACAGCTCAATTTCTTGCTTTTTGGTAGTTAATTGGAGGTAAGAGTCTTGCACTTTCCTGCATGAGCTGGCTTCCAACCATGAACCTCAGATCGCAACCTCCCGAGTAGCTAGGATTACAGATATGAGCCACCTGCGACCTTTTTTTTTTTTTTTTCCTTATCCTGGGACTTGAACTCAGGGCCTGGGTGCTGTCCTTGAGCTTCTTTCTGTTCAAGGCCAGCACTCTACCACTTGAGACACAGTGCCACTTCCAGTCTTTTCTGAGTAGTTTTTATTGGAGATGAGAGTCTCACAGACTTTCCTGCCTGGGCTAGCTTCAAATTGTAATCCTCAAATCTCAGCCTCCGGAGTAGCTAGGATTACAGGCATGAGCCACTGGTGACTGACTACCTTGTCTTCTAGTATTCAGTTTCTCCTGAACGATTGCCAGGTTATTCTCTTCCTATAATACTACTTTTTTTGGTGTCATTTTCCTATTTATACACATTGCCAAACCCTAATTTCTGGCACCAGAAGACTGCCCAAATCTACAGCTATAAATAAATCTAGATAATTACCTGGTGAGAAGACTAGATATGTGAGTTTGGGAATTCCACCTGAATACCACAGGGCATGCTAGTGTAGGTCAGTGACCACATATTTGGATTCAGATTGGTATATGAAATCTGGATCTCACTTGAATTTATGATCTCTGAGAAGTCATTTAGTTACACATCAGTTTATTCATTTGTAAAATGTTAAAGCCTGGCTTTAACAGGATTCAATGTTTTAGTTTCTGGCCCTTCACATAAAACACATAAAACATGTTAACATCTGAGCTAAACAGTTGTGTGTATTGTATGTTTATAGAGTTTTGTTTGCCTTAATTAAATAAATGGATACTATATTTAATTTTAAAGTTAAGAAGAAAAAAAGGGAGCTGGGAATGTAGCTTAGTGGCAGAGTGCTTGCCTAGCATACATGAAGCCCTGGGTTTAATGCCTTAGTACCACATAACAGAAAAAGCCAGAAGTGGTGCTGTGGCTCAAGTGGCAGAGTGCTAGCCTTGAGCAAAAGAAGCTCAGGGGCAGTGCTCAGGCCCTGAGTCCACGCCCCAGGACTGGCAAAAAAGAAGAAGTTAAAAAGACAAAATTGGAAAGGAGGGCTATTTAACAAATCTTACACCAGTTAGCAAAATACATATTTTAATATATTCAGATATTTCCCTGGTCAAAGGAACTGCACAACTACTTAAGTTGGAGTTGAATAGAGTGACATACATCTATACACTCAACACTTGGGAGGATGAGGTTAGGGGCACTGTTGTGTCTGAGGCCAGCCTGGGCTGCACAGCAAGATCCTGTCTCAAAACAACAACAACAGAAGGTCCTTCAGGGGAGGTAAGACAAGATTCACCAAGAAGATAAAGTTGTTTGGGCTTTTTTTGTGTGGTAGTCCTGGGTCTTTAACCCAAGGCCTGGGTGCACTTCCTAAGTTTTTGTGTTCAAAGCTTGCATACTACCACTTGAACCATAGTTCTACTTCCAGTTTTTGGTGGCTAATTGGAAATAAAAAGTCTCATGGACTTTCCACCCAGGGTGGCTTTGAACCTCAGGTCTCAGCTTCCTGAGTAGCTAGGATTACAGATGTGGGCCCAATCAATAAGCACCCAATTTGAAAGATAAAGTTTTTTTGTGTGTGTGTTTGTTTGTTTTGCCAGTCCTGGGGCTTGGACTCAGGGCCTGAGCACTGTCCCTGGCTTCTTTTTGCTCAAGGCTAGCACTCTGCCACTTGAGCCACAGCGCTACTTCTGGCCGTTTTCTGTATATGTGGTGCTGGGGAACTGAACCCAGGGCCTCATGTATACGAGGCAAGCACTCTTGCCACTAGGCCATATCCCCACCCGAGATAAAGGTTTTTAAGAGGCCAGACAAGGAAATAACCATAGTACAAAGCCAGGGCATGGTAGAAAGATTGTGGAGTGGATGGATACCTGATGTTGTGGGTCATTTCAATAAAGGTCTAGGAAACAAAAGCATTTGGAAAAACATTGTTTTGGAAAAAAAAAAAAAAGCAGATCTGAATCCAAGTATGTTTGGGCCTAATTATTAATATATGTAAAATACACAGCTAGGGAAATTGTGGGTAGAAAATATTCCCTCATTGCTCAATCACTAAACTTTTCCATCTGATTTTAACTTCAATGATGTACAAGTAAACATACTTCTCAGTTTAAATCACTCTCAACACATAATGCATTGTAACAATGGGTCTTTTTTGTTTTGTTTTGTTTCACAGACCTGGTTTCTTAGATAAATCCAGCTACTTTCTAAATTGGGAGGTATGGAGGTAATTATTGTTAACAGGTGTTTGTAGCTATAAGGAAAACCCGAGCAGCATCATTAAGCAAGATAATGGTATGATAGAATCCAGCAGTGTTATTTTTCTCCATTTCTTTTCCTAATAAATATAAAAAATGTAACTGTCTTCAAAATGCAGGATAAGCTGGGCACTGGAGGCTCAAGGCTTACATATGAGAAGTGCAGTTGAAAGCCAGCCCATGCAGGAAAGTCCATGAGATTCATCTCCAATTAACCACCAAAAAGCCAAAAGTGGTGCTGTGGCTCAAGTTGCAGAGCACTAAGCCCTTAATTTAAGTCCCAGGAATGGCATACACACGCACACACACTCAATGCAGCATAAATGTCTAACAACTGCTCATTCCTAATCACAGATCAAGGTGGAGGAATTTAGAGGACAAGCATATTTCTTGGATTATTGTAAGAGAAAAGGACATGAAAAATATGTCTTTCCCTGTGCAAAGAAAAAATAAGAAAAATTGAAAAGGAAAAAAAAGTTCATATAAATACTCAAAGCAGGCTGGGAATATGGCCTAGTGGTAGAGAGCTTGCCTGTATACATGAAGCTCTGGGTTCAATTCCTTAGCACCACATATATAGAAAAAGCCAGAAGTGGCACTGTGGCTCAAGTGGTAGAGTGCTAGCCTTGAGCAAAAAGAAGCCAGGGACAGTGCTCAGGCCCTGAGTTCAAGCCCCAGGACTGGCAAAAAAAAAAAAAAAAAAGGTGATACTGGGGATTGAACTTTTGACCTTGTACTTGCTTGGCAAGTACTTTTCCATTTGAGCCATACCCTGTCAAGGGAAATACCTTTTAAACTTGCTGAAGGTAAAGAAAAGTGTTAACATATTTTAGAATGGCTAAGCACAGATAATAAGAGGACAGACAAAGAGTGATTTCTCTACAAAATCTTTCACTCTATGGAAAACAACTACATGCATTTTTTTTCTGTTCAGGCTAGCCTTGATCTTTTTATCTACTTGTCTCAGCTTCATAAGAGCTGGACTTATAGATATCCGTCACCACACCTGGCTCTATGCTTTTTGTAAGGGAAGAGATTGCATTCTGGCAATTATTGGAATATGTAAGCTGTTGTTTTTATTATAGAAGATGAATTTTGTCATTGTAGACATGACTACTGCATACAGCTGTACAAGCTGTGCACTAGATAAGTCTAGGGCACTATGCACTCAGCCTCCAACATGAATGGTACCCTGTGAAGTTAGGCAATCCATAATGGTAGCTCTCTATTACAAATAACAAAATCTCCAAGAAGGTAGGCAATTTTCAGCTTCACTCATTGTATTCTTGATACAAAATACAGGGCCTGATGCTTAAGATGATCAATTAGTACTTGCTAAATGAGAGGGCAAGTTAAATAATTATAGCTAAAGACAAAACTGAATTTGAGTAGTGTGTGTGGGGGGGTTAAATATGGTTGAAGTAATATGTATGTACACATATATATGAAAATAGAATAATGAAATCCATTAAAATTTGTGTAAAAATGGGTGAGATAAAGAAGAGGAACAGAGGGGAAATGTGATCCATGAGCATTATGTATGGAAATATCACAATGTATCCCCTTGGCACAATAAATATGCACTAATAAACTTAAAATACACAGTAAAGGTTACCAAAATATGAGGAAAAAAACATAAACCCTGAATTTGACTTTTCTTTCAGCACTGGGAATTGAATTCAGAGCCTTGTACTTGCTAGGCAAGTGCACCTGAGCCAGGCCTCAACTCCAAACTGAATTTGAAAGCTCAGTAGAGATATCAGAAGGGTGCTATCAATCAAGAAGTACTCTAACATATATGTTAGAGCGGGACTCTTGACAATTGTTAGAGATTAAGGGAGTTAAAAAAAAATCCAGTCTGAGCTGAGCGTTGGTAGCTCACACTTAGAATCCCATCTACTCAGAAGGCTGAGATCTGAGGACTGCGGTTCAAAGCTAGCCTGGGCAGGAACATCAATGAGGCTCTTAGCTCCAATTAATTGCCAGAAAACAACAAGTGGCACTGTGGCTCAATGGTAGAGCACTAGCCTTGAACTCAGAGTCTTTGGGACAGTACCCAAGCCCTGAGTTCATAGACCCACAACTGACCAAACAATTAAAAAATTAAAAAAATCCAGCCTGGCACCAGTGGCTCACACCTATAATCCTGGCTATGCATGAGGCTAAGATCCGAGGATCATGGTTCAAATCCAGCCTAGGCAGAAAAGTCTGTGAGACTCTTATCTCTAAGTAGAGCTGTGGTGCAAGTGGTAGAGTGCTATCCCCGAGCACCAAAGTTCAGGGATAGCACCTAGGCCCTGAGTTCAAGCCTCAAGACCAGCACACCCACATGAAAAGAATACAGAACTATTTTGGAGTGGTTCATCAGGTTTTGGTCTTACAGTGAAAATTATGTGACACAAGGGTGGAAATACCATATTAGCATACTTGGAGATTTTACTCAGAGTTGGCAGGCTATGCCAAAAAATGTTGACACAATTGGGTGATTTTTCTGTCAGTACCATGGCTTGAACACAGGGCTTTATACTTTTGCTCAGCTTGTTTGCTCACAGCTGGCATTCTACCACTTGAGCCACACTGGTGGAAGGCAGCCCAGCCTTTTGTAGCTAACTAGAAAGGAATTTTAAAGGACTTTTACATCTGGACTAGTTTTGAACCAGGTTTCAGTGGTGTGAGCCAGACCAATTACTTATTCTCTATCAAAAGCATCAATACTAAGAGGGGCTGGGTTGGGACAGATGGGAGAGATGATGAAAGGGGTAATATCAAGATGACTGTACTTAGAAACTCATTTGTTAAATGGTAACCTCTTTGTACAAATACTTAAAGATAATAAAAATGTAATTTACAAAAGCAAACAGCAACATGGCTGAAGATGGAGCTCAGTGCTCAAGTGCCTATCTAGCATGCATGCAGCCTGGATTTGAGTCCTAGGACTGCATAAAAATGAAAAAAGCATTAACACAGCCATTCCATATAGGAAGGTAGAATTCTGAAGATCTGATCTTTAAATGTGAACCTTTCACTCCCAAAATAAACTCCCTATGATTAAATGAGATAAACATTACAGCAATATTTCTCAAACTTACAAGCTACCACACTGATAGCTGCTTTGTCTATACAATCAATAGGAACACAGTTCAGAAAGTTTTGTTTTTATTTTTTGGTGGTAATGAGGATTGAACTCAGGACCTTGTGCATGTTAGGCAAGCATTTTATCATAAAGCAACAGCCTAGCTCCTTATTTTTTACTTTGTTTTGAGACAAAAATGTCTTGCTAGGATTACAGGTGTGAGCCACTGTCATCTGTATGGCCTCCAACTTTTGATCCTTGTTCTTGAACTTCCTAAGGAGTGAGGATTACAGCTATGTACTACCATGTTTGGCAGAGTTTATAAAAATTAACGAATTAATGTACACTGATGGTATTTTACGTTTTAGCAAACATACATGTGTATCAAGTTGGTAACTCATTCAATTCTTTGTGTATATTTGTTTTGTTTTGTTTTTGCCAGACCCGGGGCTTGGACTCAGGGCCTGAGCACTGTCCCTGGCTTCTTTATGCTCAAGGCTAGCACTCTACCACTTGAGCCAAAGCACCACGTCTGGCCTTTTCTGTTTATGTGGTGCTGAGGAATCGAACCTAGGGCTTCATGCATGTTAGGCAAGCACTCTACCACTAAGCCACATTTCCCAGCCCCGTTTTTTGTTTTGTTTTTAGATAAAACTCTCAGGGATTTGTCTGCCCTGGCTGGCTTCAAACCCTGATCCTCAGGTTTCAACCTCCTAAGTAGCTAGGATTACAGGTGTGATCCACCAGCACCTGGCTGTATATGTTTTCTTCTGATTCTTCCAAAGGTATTTCATAAACAATTCATTACACAAAGAACTCTATTTACTTGAAATTCCGAGCAGTGCAAACTATACATTTTTTTTTTGTTTGTTTGTTTTTTGGCCAGTCCTGGGCCTTGGACTCAGGGCCTGAGCACTGTCCCTGGCTTCTTCCCGCTCAAGGCTAGCACTCTGCCACTTGAGCCACAGCGCCCCTTCTGACCGTTTTCTGTATATGTGGTGCTGGGGAATCGAACCTAGGGCCTCGTGTATCCTAGGCAGGCACTCTTGCCACTAGGCTATATCCCCAGCCCCAAACTATACATTTTTTTTTTCTGTTCACAATCTATTTTCTTCAGGGATTATTTGTCACAGCTCATATGTAATTTCTATTAAAATGACAAACCATTAAAATAAATACAAAACCATATAGCTCTTTGATGTACTTAAAAAAAATCTGTAGTTGGTTTCTCTGGGAGGAACCACTCCCACTCAGAATGGCTAGAGGCTGAACAGGCTGCTCTACCAGTTGAGAAGCATGAAAGCAAAAAGTGGGAAGCTCCCTATGACCAAAACAAAGATTGTTACAGACCTTAGTGATCTTTAGCAATCCTTTTCTTCTGTCCAATATAGGTATGTAATTTTAAAACCCCAAAACAAAAAGCAACTGGCATATAGTCTCCTCAGGTGGAGTACTGTAATGTTCCAAGGAAGGAAAGTTATGTTTTGGGGTAGGTAATAAATCCACATGATTCACATTCTAAAAGAAACCAGAGGGTTTTCAATGAAAAGTTTCCTTTCCATTCTATGTCCAGCAACTTAGCTCCCCAGCCCAGTGGCAACTAACATCATCTATTTCACAAGCAGATTTCTGGACAGACAGCAACAGATGAATGCGTATGTGTATGCATGTTTCTTTCCCCTTTTTACCCAATTGGTAGCATACTTTATACCACTTGTACACAGATTCTTCAGCACTTGTCCTACTATGACATTTTTTTTGTATAACTTTTTTGAACAATACTAATTTCCTCAAAGTGTTGTAAAAAAAAAAAAAAAAGTTTGAGGCAAGTAGACCAGAGAGAAGAGTGTGTTGTAACTTACTGATCATATCTGCTACAGCAATGCTCTTCTTGTGTCTTCCAATGCTCTCACACCAATTACCTACTTTGCTAACCTGGGAAAAGATTGTCTGAGAATAGATACCCTATTCCTTCATTAGCATAATACAGAACACCTGCTTGCCACATGCATAGCATGTGCCTGAGTAAAGCCCACAGCAAACTCCTCATTGTTCAGGCTGAACAAAATAGCTTTTCATATTTTTAAATGAGCCACTTCCCTCCATGCCAAGATATACTCGACTGACCCTGAAACTGTAGATTTGGAATGAAAGAGTATTTAAAACATGTGATATCGTTTTCCATGACCACTAGAACTTAGAGCAATGACATCCAGCATTCAATTGTTCAGAGAGAAAATACACACACAACTTTACACAGGGTCCCATCTTGTGTGTAACCATCTAGTTTCCAATTAGTGCCCTCTAAGGAGAAAAATCAAATAACATGATTTCTGAACGAAAATTAAGGTGAGCAGATCAGAGAAAGGTGGCAGAAAATTGAATAGAAATATAATGATTAAAAAAGAAACGTTATGACTATTTTTTAAAAGCCCAAATGAATGAGAAAATTTTACAAAGAAAGGACATTACATTAAATACCCAACTGCTAGTCAATCTGGAATGGCTTCTATGAATTTACTTCCCATACTAGTACTGCCACCTACAGGCCATGTATGAATCAGGGCATCCTGGAGCATGTGACAGGGAATAAGTTAACTGAAAGGAAAAAGCCTAAGTATACCATATATAGGTAATGTCTTTATGGTCTTTGTTTTTTGAAGACACAGTCTCACCATATAGTCTATATTTCGTCCAACAACAACCCCCCCCCCAATAACCAGAAACCCCAGTCTTTTGAAACTATGTTCAGGAATAAGAAAGCTAGAATCTGACAAAGTAAAATATACGTACTTAAGCTGGAAGTTTTTGTGAGTAATAACTGGTGTCATTAAGTCACTAACAGTCTAGTGACAATCTACTGTTACAGTTTACTAAAGCTTTAGATTGGCTAAAAGGCACACGACTTATAGGGAGCTAATAACTCTCCAACATCACCCCTGTTCTGAAGCTTGAACTCTGGGCACTTTAGCTGTATTGCTCAAAGTTGGTGCTCTACCATTTAAGCCACACCTCCACTTTCAGTTTTTTGGTGGTTTAATTGTTGGTAAGAGTCTCAAGTATTTTCCTGGGCTGGGAATATGGCCTAGTGGTAAAGTGCTCGCCTCATATACATGAAGCCCTGGGTTTGATTCCTCAGCAACACATATATAGAAAAATGCCAGAAGTGGCGCTGTGGCTCAAGAGTGCTAGCCTTTAGCAAAAAGAAGCCAAGGACAGTGCTAAGGCCCTGAGTCCACGCACCAGGACTAGCAACAAAAACAAAACAAATAAACAAATCCAGTATTTTCCTGCCCACTTCAAACCAGGATCCTCAGATCTTGGCTTCCTAGGAATCCAGGCCAGGCATGAGCCATCAGCACCAGGCTTCCAGGCTTTCTAGATAGATTTCTTTTCATTTCTTCTTTCTTTCTTCTTCTTCTTCTTTTTTTTGGGGGGGTGGGGGGTGGTTGGCTGTAGTGCTTGAACTCAGGGCCTGGCCGCTGTCTCTTGAGCTCTTTTTGCTCAAGGCTAGGACTCTATCACTTTGAGCCACAGCTCCATTTCTGTTTTTTTTTTTTTTTTTGCCAGTCCTGGTGCTTGGACTCAGGGCCTGAGCACTGTCCCTGGCTTCCTTTTGTTCAAGGCTAGCACTCTGCCACTTGAGCCACAGCGCCACTTCTGGCCGTTTCCCATATATGTGGCGCTGAGGAATCGAACCCAGGGCTTCAAGTATACGAGGGCAAGCGCTCTTGCCACTAGGCCATATTCCCAGCCCTCCATTTCTGTTTTTTGAGTAGTTTATTGGAGATAAGTGTCTCACAGGGACTTTCTACCCAGGTTAGCTCTGAACCACGATCCTCAGATCTTAGCCTTGTAAGTAGCTAGGATTACAGGTGTGAGCCACCAGTGTCTGGCTTCAAGCTAGATTTCTTGAATTCAAATTAATTTGTTTCAACATATATCAAAAGGGCCAGATTCAAAAGTTAAAACTAGAAAGTAAATTGAAAAAGCAGATAAGCCCCCCTCCTAGCATACCTTCTTTTCAGTGTTTGTTAAGTTAGTCTCTACTATGCTGGAGAATTGTCTTATGTGTTGGGTAGACCTCACCCATCTTATTCACTTAAAACTATTGTCTAAAGATGAGGAGTTGCTAGACCACATGTATTTGCCTAGCTCAAAATATAAAAGCTAGAGCTAGGACCACCACTGAATCTTTAATTTCCATTTCCTGCATGGGGAGCAAGAACCACTACTGTTTTTCTCCCTACTTTACCTCAGTCTCACTAAAACAAATTCCCGCTAAAACAAACAAACAAAAAAATCCAAACCAGGGCTGGGGATATGGCCTAGTGGCAAGAGTGCTTGCCTCGTATACCTGAGGCTCTGGGTTCAATTCCCCAGCACCACATATACAGAAAATGGCCAGAAGTGGCACTGTGGCTCAAGTGGCAGAGTGCTAGCCTTGAGCAAAAAGAAGCCAGGGACAGTGCTCAGGCCCTGAGTCCAAGCCCCAGGACTAGCCAAAAAAAAAAAAAAAAAAAAAAAATCCAAACCAGCAAAACCCCCAAATTTCAGTTAGCTTACAGTGTAACCTTAGAAATGTTCCTTAACCTCTCCAAGTCTCAGTAAAATAGGAGCTAGGATTAATTCCTACCTGATAGATTTGCCTGCCATGAGAATTAAATGTTATTATTTATTTTAAAAAAAAAACATTCTGAACATTTTCCCACAGTAAGGTCTATGTCAAATGAAATTGGTCCTTGATAGTTGAGATATTTCTCAGATTTAAAAAAAAATGTGGCTGGGAATATGGCCTAGTAGTAAAAGTGCTTGCCTCTTATACATGAAGCTCTGGGTTCGATTCCCCAGCACCACATATATATAGAAAAGGCCAGAAGTGGCGCTGTGGCTCAAGAAGCAGAGTGCTAGCCTTGAACAAAAAAGAAGTCAGGTCCAGTGCTCAGGCCCTGAGTCCAAGGCCCAGGACTGGCAAACAAAATAAAATAAAATAAAATTGACTCCAGTGACCAATGTCTCCAGATGTATATACTATGTTGACACAAGACAGAATGTATTTTTTTTCCAATTTTTAAATAATCCCTGCCCCGTTTTTCTTTTCTGACCTTGTCTCAGTTCCATGATTTCTAATTCTACCCCTACATTGCTAGTTAAAACTAGCTACTTAGAAAATAGTATACATGGGATGGGAATGTGGTCTAGTGGTAGAGTGCTTGACTAGCATGCATGAAGCCCTGGGTTCGATTCCCCAGTATATAAACTGAAAAGACCAAAAGTGGCACTGTGGCTCAAGTGGTAAAGGGCTAGCCTTGAGCAAAAGAAGCTCAGGGCCAGTGCCAAGGACCTAAGTTCAAGCCCCAGGACAGAGAGAGACAAAGAGACAGAGAGACAGAGACAGAGAGACAGACACAGACACAGAGAGAGACAGAGAGAATAGGAAAGAAAGAAGGAAAGAAAGAAAGAAAGAAAGAAAGAAAGAAAGAAAGAAAGAAAGAAAGAAAGAAAGAAAGAAAGGAAGGAAGGAAGGAAGGAAGGAAGGAAGGAAGGAAGGAAGGAAGGAAGGAAGGAAGGAAGGAAGGAAGGAAGGAAGGAAGAAAGAAAGAAAGAAAACAGTACACTTGCTCTGGTTCCTTAATAGTGTTCACATCCCTCCAGTCTACCATGCCATTAAGAAAAAAGATGGGAAGAGAGAATGGTATCATTTCCTATATATGATATATGATAGTAAGCATTAAGGCCAATGAAGGGAAGAGTCTGAAGTCTTACAATATTACCTAAAAACAGATACAAGTCTCAGAGAGGGGGCTGAGGATATGGCCTAGTGGCAAGAGTGCCTGCCTCATATACATGAGGCCCTGGGTTCGATTCCCCAGCACCACATATACAGAAAATGGCCAGAAGTGGCGCTGTGGCTCAAATGGCAGAGTGCTAGCCTTGAGCAAAAAGAAGCCAGGGACAGTGCTCAGGCCCTGAGTCCAAGCCCCAGGACTGGCCAAAAAAAAAAAAAACAAGTCTCAGAGAGGTGCTGTAGCAATAACTAAATAATAGAAGCAGCAGTCTTCCAAAAATGTACCATCAAAAAGTCAAATGGATGGAAAGCAAGTTACAGGCCTCATTCCTTATGACAATCTCTATAACATGGATAATGAGAGAAGTAACCTTAGAAGGTTTATATAGGTGTCCTGAAACTCTGACACTGGAAAGCAAAGCAACACTATTCTAAACTCATGACTGCAGTTGCTATACCAAGATAATTTCCCAATACAGATTACAAAACAGATACAGACACAGCAACAGTAGTAAAGTGGCGCTGTGGCCTCAAGAGGTAGAGTGCTATCCTTGAGCAAAAAGAAGCCAGGGACAGTGCTCAGGCTCTGAGTCCAAGCCCCAAGACTGACAAAAAAGAAAGAAAAAGAAAAAGAAAAAAAAAGAATGGAGAACAGTATGGAGAAAAATTTGTGATTTTTTTTTTTTTTTTTTTTTGCCAGTCCTGTGTCTTGGACTCAGGGCCTGAGCTCTGTCTCTGGCTTCTTTTTATTCAAGGCTAGCACTCTACCTCTTGAGCACAGCACCACTTCTGGCTTTTTCTATATATGTGGTGCTGAGGAATCGAACCCAGGGTTTCATGTATGCAAAGTAAGCACTGTACCACTAGGCCATATTCCCAGCCCTGACTGTGATTTTTTTTTTTTTTTTTTTTTTTTTGGCCAGTACTGGGCCTTGGACTCAGGGCCTGAGCACTGTCCCTGGCTTCTTCCCGCTCAAGGCTAGCACTCTGCCACTTGAGCCACAGCGCCGCTTCTGGCCGTTTTCTGTATATGTGGTGCTGGGGAATCGAACCTAGGGCCTCGTGTATCCGAGGCAGGCACTCTTGCCACTAGGCTATATCCCCAGCCCCCTGACTGTGATTTTTAAAGAGGAAGGAAATATAGATGGGGTGTGTGTATGTGTGTGCGCGCACGCGCGCGGGTGTCTTGAACTCACTGCCTGAGGGCCATCCCTTAGCTTTTTGCTCAAGACTAGCACTCTTACCACTTGAGCCACAGTCACTTCTGGCTTTTTGGTGGTTAGAGATGCAAGTTTCCTGCTAGCCAGGTGCCAGTGACTCACACCTGTAATCCTAGCTATTCAGGAGGCTGAGATCTGAGGATTGTGATTCAAAGTCAGCCGGGGCAGAAAAGTCCCCATGAGACTCTAATCTCCAATTAATCACTAAAAAAAAAAATAACAAAAAAAAAATGGAAGTGGTGCTGTGGCTCAAGTGGTAGAGCACTAGCCTTGAGCACAAAGAGGCTCAGGGGCAGCGCCAGGCCCTGAGTTCAAGCCCTACCAAAAAAAAAAAAAAAAAGAAGTTTACTGCTTAGGATGCCTTCATGTTGCAATCCTCAGATCTCAGGCTCCTGACTAGCTAGGATTATAGGCCTAATCCATTGGCACCCAGATGAATCCTACTCTTAAGCTTTCTGAGTTGTTTGGAATTTAGTTGTTTACATCTTCCCCAGGTTACAATCTTAGATGACATGTATATTGCTCATCTATGCATTGTTCTAATACCTAACATAGTGCATGGCACATATTTGATCCTCAAACATACTTGGTAGAATGAATGGAATGGATGTTAATTGCACTGAAGAATCATTAAAAGCAAGTGTTTAGAAGCTAGACATGGTAGTGCACACCTATAATCCTAGCACTTGAGATCTTAAGGCAGAGCACAGGTTTGAGGCTACACAAATGGGAACCTGTTGAGAAACAATAGCAACAGCAAATAAGAGTTTAAGGCTGGGACATATATAGTGAGGATATAGCTTAGTGATAGAATGGTGACCTAGTTTAAACAAGCCTGGGTTCAATCAGCACTGTAAAACGTAATATTAAATTAGAATTAAGTAATTGACAGTGTTGAGGATAGAGGTGTGGTTCAAGTGATAGAGTGTCTAGCAAGTGTTAGGCCCTGGGCCCAAATTCCAATAATGTCAACAAAGTATCTTGACACTGTATTCATAACCTGACTTATGGAATTGAAACCCTTTTGTATAACTACATCTACATCTACATCATCTACATCATCATCATCATCATCATCATCATCATCATCATCATCATCACAGTATCTGGAAAAGAATAGATGATGAAATACAATAACTACCCCCATCTATTTGAATAGACAAATGGAAGAAGGCTGAAACTGCTGTTCCTCAATCTTTTTTTTTTGGTCAGCTTCCAACCCTCCTGATGGAGATTCATTGCCTTTGTATCACAACTGGTTCACCAGAGCATGACAAGCCTCTCTTATGGGGGCAATGTCTCTAAACCAGGAATTGTGTAAAAATGCTGCACAGCCAAAAATTCACTGGGCCTGGGATTTGTTATGGGCAGTGGAACACATGCTGGAAAGGACCTCACTCCTCATGGATTACTGTATTAGAGTGGTGGAATAGCACCTGTGCTATTCACCTTCATCTGAGAATGATGACACCAGTCTTGCTTAACCTCTAAAGCTGTGCAAGAGAAACCTGGAGCCTCTTGTCAAATATTATTCCAGAATAGGTTTTGGCTCAATTTAAGGAAAAACTGTTATTAAACAGAATGTGTAGAGATAAGGGTGTGCTATAAATGCATACCCATCAACTTTATCAGGGATTTATAAAGTGGAACCAGCAAAAAGTGGGGAGAGAGGGTACAGATAATGGTGAAGTTCAAAATGGTGACATTCTTAATTCTTGGAACCTATGAATGTGACCTTATTTTCCTACGCTAGCAAGTGAAATCTCCTAGTTGATATCATCCTAGAAGACTTGAGAGGGTACTACATCCATGACCTTGTAAGAGAGAGGAAAGACACAGACACAGAAGGTAGCTTGTTAACATGAAGACAAGAAAAAACAGCCAAGTGGACTGGTAAGACCTTCTAAATCTAAGAATCTCTTTGCAGGTCATTTCCTGCCTACTGGAAACAAAACAGAACAGAACAGCAGAGTCCCTATGGAAAGCTACTACTAAGGAAAGTTTTCTGCGATGTTTCCAGAAACTCACACCTTTACTCTTAATCAATAAAAAGAGATATATTGTGATAAGTAAGGAAGAAGGCACCCAGATTGGCTTATAAATCAACTAATGATGTTACAAAGTTCTGAGTATCAGAACAACTGGAAATCTATACACTAAGGAATGAAGTTAGATTTCCTACTTTATGCCACTTATAAAAATCAACTCAGATGGATCAAATAAGTAAATATGAAATTCTTAGAGGAAAAATTCTTTGTGACTTTGGACTAGGAGTTTTCTAATTACCCATTTATTTGATGACTCAATGAGCATTCATGAGTGTATTGTTCAGTCTCCATGTGTGTATTTCCTATAGTTTCTCTTGCTGTTGATTTTTCCCCCATTAAGGGAACTCTGCTGTATGCCAGTGGCTCACAACTGTTATCCTAGCTACTCAGAAGGTTGAGATCTGAGGATCATGACTCTAAGCCAGCCTAGGCAAGAAAGTCCGTGAGACTCTTATTTCCGATTAACTATCACAGGGCTGGGAATATGGCCTAGTGGCAAGAGTGCTTGCCTTGTATACCTGAAGCCCTGGGTTCGATTCCTCAACACCACATATATAGAAAATGGCCAGAAGTGGCACTGTGGCTCAAGTGGTAGAGTGCTATAGCCTTGAGCAAAAAGAAGCCAGGGACAGTGCTCAGGCCCTGAGTCCAAGGCCCAGGATTGGCAAAAAAAAAAAAAAAAAAAAAAAAAAAAAAGAACCAATTAACTATCACAAAGTCAGAAGTGGAGCTGTAGCTCAAGTGGTAGAGTGCCAGGCTTGAGTAAAAAAGCTCAAGGACAGCACCCAGGCCCTGAGTTCAAGCCTCTGGTAAACAAACAAAACCCCCAAAAGACACTGTTTCAAAAATATTTCATTCTCACTAGATAGAAGATAAAAAGAAGGCCCAAAACTCTGTATGTTTTGCTATATACTGTCTCAACATTATGGAAAGAAAATGAGAGTACTGAAAAAAAAAAAAAAGGCAGGAGTGGAAAGTCAGGTGTGTTGGCATATGAGAGGCTCAGGTGGGAGTATTGCTTAAGTTTACAATTTGGGCACCAGTAAGGAAAACAGACTTCATCTCCACAAAAAGAAAAGAGAGCTGGACATTGGTGGCTAACTGACTCCTGTAATTACTCAAGAGGATAATATTCTGAAAATCATGGTTCAAAGCAAGCCCAGGCAGAGAACCATCTCCAAACTAATCAGCAAAATGCGGAGCTGGAGAGGTAGCTCCAGTAGTAGAGTGCCAGCCAAGCCAGTGAGAAGCCCTGAGCATAAAAATGTAGAAGGTCACTAGAATGTTCAAAGGGCTATATTTGGTGAGAGTTTTTTCTAATTTCTCATTACTTTTTCTTCTTTGAAAGTTTATTTCTTTTAAATAAGCACATACTATTTTACAATTTAAAAGCTTTAAAAAGGCACAGGAGAAAAGGAAGAAGGGAGGGGAAAAGGGAGAGGGAAGGAGAGAGAGAAAAAAGGAAGGAAGAAAGAAAGAAAGAGAGAGAGAGAGGGAGGGAAGGAGGGAGGGAGGGAAGGAGGAAGAGAGAGAAAGGAAGAAAGGGAAGAGGGAAGGAGGGAGGGAAAAAGGAGGGAGAAAGAAAGAGAAAAAAGGCAGGCATTTTCACAAAGAGTTTGCTTGAATCACTTGACTTTTTAGAGCTGAGAGAGTCTTTAGCCATTATTGAGTATGGGTGTCTTGGTTTATAAATAAGGAAAATGGAATTAAAAAAGGAAGAGACCATATACATAGCCTCACAGACTTTCTTCATTGAACTGGCTTCAAACCTTGATTTTTAGATCTTAGCCTCCTGAGTAGCTAGGACTACAGGCATGAGCCACCTGCATGCAACTTCTTTGAGACTCTTATCTCCAATAAGCTACCACAAAGCTGAAAGTGGAGCTGAGGCTCAAGTGGGAGAGCGGTAGTCTTGAGCTTGTTTTCAAGCTCAGGGACAGTGCCCAGACACTGAGTTTAAGCCCAAGGACTAGTACAAATGAAAGGAAGGAAGGGGGCTGGGAATATGGCCTAGTGGCAAGAGTTGCTTGTCTCGTATACATGAAGCCCTGGGTTCGATTCCCCAGCACCACATATATAGAAAACAGCCAGAAGTGGCACTGTGACTCAAGTGGTAGAGTGCTAGCCTTGAGCAAAAAGAAGCCAGGGACAGTGCTTAGGCCCTGAGTCCAAGGCCCAGGACTGGCAAAAAAAAGAAAGGGAGGAAGGGATGAAAAAGGAGGGAGGGATGAAAGGAAAGAGGGAAGGAAAGAAGGAATACATAACCCTCTTCTAAAATAATATAAACTTCCTGGGGTTTAACATAATATAAACTACCTGTCATTTTTGCTTTTATCATTCTACTCCTACAACTGAATAACATGACTTCCCATAGAGCTATTTGAAAGAACACTTTTTTTTGTCTTATTTGAAAGCCAACAAAAAGAAACAAATGGATATTCTGATAAGTGATACACACTAAATAATGTGTCTTTTATCATAATCACTGTTAACAGTCTCAAAAATATACTGAGATGATGTACTAGTGATATTTTTTTTCTAGCTGACAATTACTTGTATACTTATTAATCTATAGAAAAGAATCATTCATCCTTTTGAAAGATATTCACTGAGCCATGTGGTAGCACAAGCTTATAACATCAGCACCTGGGAGACTGAGGCAGGAGGCTCCAGAGCTTCAGGCCAGTCTAGGTTACCTAACCATATTCTGTCTCAAAACAACACCTCCCGAAACAACAAAACAAAACAAAAAAAAGCCCTGAGAAGGGAAATGGATGGACTTAGAACAAACCAAGTTAAGTGAAGTTAACTGAGCTCGGAGAAACAAACAGCTAATGTTTTCTATATATGTGGAAGCTAGATCTAAAATACAACTGAGCATGCTAAATATACAGAGCTCAATGTATTTACACACAAGCTAACTAAAGGAGGGTATATGTACAGGGGGAATCCAAAGGCGTAACACTTCTGAGCAACTAAAGTACTGATTATTGAAATGAATACCAGGAAGTCAAAACATGTTTTGAGGGGCTAGTGAAGTGGGGGGCACAGAAAAAGAGGGAGGAAGAGTTAAATAAATGCAGTCATTGTATTCAATGTACACTATGTAAAAAAATGAACCATGTAACTTGTGGGTAGGGACAGGAAGGGAAAAATGAGAGAATGAAGGAAGGGTGATATTGACTAAGACGCATTTTCACCTGATTTATTGACTTGTAACCTCGTTGTACAACTATTTAATAATAGTAATAATTAGAAAATTTAAAAAAACCTGGAAAGACCAAACAGGTATGGAAACAACTTTTAAAATAATCTTCATAGTATTGCCCACTAAAAACGATCTACCAGTTCCCCTATGGCACCTGTGTCTATGAGAATGCAGTGAGAACATCCCACAACATGAAGCCTGCCGTGACTTTAATTTCCCCAAAAAACCTGGGAGGGACTGTCCTTCCTTCCTTCCTTCCTCCCTCCCTCCTTCCCTCCCTCCTTCCCTCCTTCCCTCCTTCCCTCCCTCCCTCCCTCCCTCCCTTCCTTCCTTCCTTCCTTCCTTCCTTCCTTCTTTCCTTCCTTTCCTTTCCTTTCCTTTCCTTTCCTTCCCTCCCACCCTCCCTTCCTTCCTTCTTTCCTTTCTTTTTTTTGCAGAAGCTTAGCAGGCATATCTTGGTATTCCAGCAGCAATCTAAATTTATTTCTCATTATCATTTTAGATGTTTCTAGTTAGTCACATGTGTTGACTGTTAAGATAATTGATACTGATCAACAAGAATGTCTTCCTGGGGCTGGGGATATAGCCTAGCGGCAAGAGTGCCTGCCTCGGATACACGAGGCCCTAGGTTCGATTCCCCAGCACCACATATACAGAAAACGGCCAGAAGCGGCGCTGTGGCTCAAGTGGCGGAGTGCTAGCCTTGAGCGGGAAGAAGCCAGGGACAGTGCTCAGGCCCTGAGTCCAAGGCCCAGGACTGGCCAAAAAAAAAAAGAATGTCTTCCTGTAAAATTCAGCCACTGTCAGAACACTCCCTCTTCTTGCCAATGGTGTTGTCTTCCCTGATTAAGACTTCTTTAGGGCTGATTCCTCCCCCCGCCACACACACACCCATTTGTTTGTGGTACCGGGTTTTGAATTTAGAACCTTGCACTTGATAGTACTCTACCAGTTGAGCTCTCCTCTAGCTCTCTCCACTCTAACCCTCTATGAGCTGATTAAGACTCATAACTATCACTGCTAACCGTTTCAAGAGTATATTGAGCAGATGTATTAGAGATTTTTTTTCTTTCAGATAATTACTCATATGATTCCTCTATAAAGAAAAATCATCCTTTTTAACTGAGCCAGGTGGTAGCACATATCTGTAATCTCAGCACTTAAAAGGTTAACACAGGAGGTAGGATTTTCCCAACATTAAAAACAAAACCAGAGCCAGGAGCCAATGCCCTTAATCCTAGCTACTAAGGAGACTGAGACTGAGGATCTTGATTGGAAGCCATCCCAGGCAGGAAAGTCTATGAGACCCTTAGCTTCAACTAACCACCAGAAGTGAAGCTGTAGGCTCAAGTGGTAGAACACTAGCTTTCACTGAAAAAGCTAAATGATAGTGCCCAGGCCCTGAGTTCAAGCCCCAATATCAGCCCCTGTAGCAGCGCCCCTTCAAAAGAAAGAAGGAAAGAAAAGAAACAAATTAAAGAGAAATTAAATTAAATTGCTGCAATGAACACAAGCATTTCTTTTACCCACGGTTTCACTTTGTGTGGTCTACAAATATTAAATGGAAACTTCCATAAATAAGCAATTCATAACTTTTTTTTTTGGCCAGTCCTGGGGCTTGGACTCAGGGCCTGAGCACCGTCCCTGGCTTCTTTTTGCTCAAGGCTAGCACTCTGCCACTTGCGCCACAGCGCCACTTCTGGCCATTTTCTATATATGTGGTGCTGGGGAATTGAACCCAGGGCCTCATGTATACGAGGCAAGCACTCTTGCCACTAGGCCATATCCTCAGCCCCTTCATAACTTTTATATTGTATGCTATGCTGGGTAGTATGGTGAAATCTCTAAAGACCAAAAGGAACACTGCCCATCAATAAATGGATCGTGTGTAGAAGCTTCTGAAGCAAAATGGAGCCTAAAGGGAGGTATCAAACAATCTGTAAGCCAGGTACTGGTGGCTCACATCTGTTAGCCTAGCTAGTAAAAAGGCTGAGCATATGAGGATTGTGGCTTGAAGCCAGCTCCAGCAGGAAAGTCTGTGAGATCTCCAATTAACCACCAAAAAAGCCAAAAGTGGAGGTGTGGCTCAAGCGGTAGAGCACTAGCCTTGACACCCAAGCCCCAAGTTCAAGGCCAACAAAAAAATTAAAAATACAAAAAAGTTATTTAGGTGTGAAAACACACTTTCAACCGACCATTCATTCGATAGTTTTTATGTACCCACTATGTAGCCAACACGGTGCTAGGTGTTAAGATTTCTAGAACAAAGAACAGTGTCTACTATCAAGAAGCTTAGACATACAGGAGAAGCCAAGTGCCTAGACCTAAGGACTTGGTGAGGATGCATGGGACAAGGTTAGGGAAGACCTCCTTGATAACAGACCTACCAAGCTCAGCCCTGAAGGTGAGAAGAAATTACCCAACCTAAAGCCATAGCACAGGTTTGAACAGGCTTGCTAGACTGTGAATAGTTGCTATTTCAAATTCATTTTAACACCTAATTAAAACAAATAAATGAAAATCACCAGTAACTTTCCCTTAATTTCTAAAGTTGCCTTTCTCTGTGTGCAGATGTGTGTGGAAAATTGGCAAGGCCCATCAAGAAAGAAAATAATAAGCGTTATTAAACTTAGGCTTTGGCATCAGAAACCCTGGGTGTGGATCCCAGCTCTGACATTATTATCTATGAATGTACTATAGACATTTCATGATTTTTCTAAATCTCAGTTTTTATATCTGTAAAATAAAAATAATACCTATATAAACCATTGTTAGGATTAAATGAAATATTTATGCAGTACTCAGGAGAAATATTGGTATATGTAAACATTCTGTTGTTCTTTTGTTAAGACAGTAATCCAAACTGGTCTCCAAACTCATGACCTTCCTGCTTTAGCCTCTCAGGAGCTAGGATTTTATAGGTATGCACCGCCATGCCCACTCTCTTTTTCCTTTTTCCTGGGCCCTGAACTCAGGGCCTGAGCACTGTCCCTGGCTTATTTTTGCTCAAGGCTAGCACTCTGCCACTTGAGCCACAGCATCACTTCTGGCCATTTTCTGTATATGCGGTGCTGGGGCTTCATGTACTCAAGGCAAGCACTCTTGCCACTAGGGCCATATCCCCAGCCCCTCTCTTTTTCCTTTTAACTATCATTTATTAACAATTTTACATGGTCAGGTACTGGTGGCTCTACTTGTAATCCTCCCTCTCTCTCTCTCTCTCTCTCTCTCCTTTTGCCAGTTCTGGGGCTTTAACTCAGGGCCTGAGCACTGTCCTTTTTTTGCTCAAGGGTAGCATTCTACCACTTGAGCCACAGGGCCATTTCTAGCTTTGTTACTGTTTATGTGGTGCTGAGGAATCGAACCCAGTGCTTCATGCATGCTAGGCAAGCACTCTACCACTAAGACACATTCCCAGCCCCCCTCAATTCTTTATCTCCAAAATAACCAGCAAAGAATTGGACTGAAACGGTGGCTCAAGTAGTACACTATCAGCTGAGCAAGCAAAATGAGCATGGGTGAGATCCTGAGTTCAAACTGTTAAGAGAAAAAAAAGACAATAAAAGGGGGAGGTGGCGAAAATCATACATATGCCAACAGCCTTATGGGTTTGAAGCTATCCCAGACCACTTCAAGAAACCATGTCCTGGGGCTGGGAATATGGCCTAGTGGTAAAGTGCTCGCCTCATATACATGAAGCCCTGGATTTGATTCCTCAGCACCACATATATAGAAAAAGCCAGAAGTGGAGCTGTGGTGCAAGTGGTAGAAGAAGCCAGGGACAGTGCTCCCGCCCTAAGTCCACGCCCCAGGGCTGGCAACAAAAACAAACAAACAACAACAACAAAAAAGAAACCAACTAAAAGAAAACAAAACCATTTAATTGGAAATACTACAAAATCTTAATATTTCTGAACAATTGAACAGAAAGACTAATTTGAACTACAAGAAAATCTAAAAATAAAGGTTACTTATAGTTTCTATGCATATTAGCACAGCTCACATGTTGATCATACTGTTTTCTTTTCTATGGCAGAGGATAGAGATTATGCTCCTTTTACTTTTGTACTATTTATTCATTTAAGCTGTACTGAGGTTTGACCTCAGGGCCTTACACTTGCTAGGCAGGAACTAAACTATCTATCCTTTGAGTTATACCCTACTCTTTTTTTTTTTTTCAAGAGGGGCTGGGTTTTGAACCTGCAGCCTGGAGCACACTGGGCAAAGGTTCTACTACTGAGCTACATACTTTTGACTAAACCAGAAATCTTAAAAAAGAACAATCTCAAAAAGTACTTGATGAATAAGATGATTAGAATGTTTAGATTCATGTAGTTGCAGGTAAGTGAACAGAAACTAAATACATTTAATATCTTTTTAGCATAGCAATATCTCTCCAAAGGTACTAAAATCATAATGATTAAAGTATGATGCATTTAAAAAAGTGAACAGTATTTGTAAGAAAGATTTTTTTCGTGACTAGGAAGGCAACAGTCTTGACATACACCTTCAACTTGAATATAGAAAATTAAATGTCTGGGCTTGTGGTCTCAGTGACCTATTTCTTTTTTCAGTAGAAACAAACAAACAAACATTCTTCCTTACTTCTTTAACAATCTCCCAGCACTACTTTCCAGTAACATGACCATGTGACATGAATATCATCTTTAACAAAGGCTAAAAGCAAGTTAAAAAAGAAAAAAAAAAGTAAGTAGGATACTGCCTCAAGATACAAGCTGTTCATATGCAGGAAGTTTTTTTGTGGTTATCAGATAAAAAGAGATAATGATGCCATTTGTGACACATAAAGCTCAAGGTAGCTATACATAAGAAACACATATTTAGTGTTCAGATTTAATGAACCAATCAAAGAAATAATCCTTGAGATAGGATTGGACTATGTAGCCTAGGCTGGTCTTGAAATCGTGATCTTTCTGTATCAGCCTGTGCTGGGACTACAGGTATGCCCCACCATGCTCATGATTTATTTTCAAAGCAGAACTTTCCGTTGTTATCACCTCACAATAATAACAAATGGATCGATTCTATCAAAAGAATATTTTTAGATCAAAATCTGGATGTTATTAGTAGCATGATCAAATCAAATTGAGTAAAGCTTACACTTATATTAACATACAATTTTCTTGTTCTTGCAGACTAATCCTAAGCATCTGATTATCTAAAATTATTTTAAATGTATTCTAAAAGACATCTAGATAGCACTAGAAATAATTTTTGACAATATTTTATGGCTTCTCATACAACCAGAGAGAATAGTAATTGACACCTTTAAAAGTTCAGAAGAGGGCTGGAAGTGTGGCTTAGTGGTAGAGTGCTTGCCTTGCATGCATGCAGCCCTGGATTCAATTCCTCAGTACCACATAAACAGAAAAACCCAGAAGTGGTACTGTGGCTCAAGTAGTAGCGCGCTAGCCTTGAGCACACAAAGGCTCAAGGACAGTGCCCAGGTCCTGAGTTAAAAGCTCTAGGACAGGGGCTGGGGATATGGCCTAGTGGCAAAAGAGGTTGCCTCGTATACATGAGGCCCTGGGTTCGATTCCCCAGCACCACATATACAGAAAACGGCCAGAAGTGGCGCTGTGGCTCAAGTGGCAGAGTGCTTGCCTTGAGCAAAAGGAAGCCAGGGACAGTGCTCAGGCCCTGAGTCCAAGGCCTAGTACTGGCCAAAAAAAAAAAAAAAAAAAAGCTCCAGGACTGACCAAAAATGTCGCCCTAGAAAATACAAGGCCCTGAGTTAAATCTTTGTTACTTCCAACATAAGACATAGTCTGAAATTTTTCAATAAAATTAATTTTCAATTAACTTAAAAAGTAACATGAGGAAAACAATAGGTCTATTTAATTTCTAAGATGGCACAGTGGTAAAGAAATCCTTTCTACTATGAAATATTAGAACATCCTCATCTCCAAACAGAGTAGCAAGAATGAGAGTTTAAATCTTTAAGTTGGTTGCCAAGAAAGAGATTGGGTAGGGCAATAAAGACAGTAGAGTTGCCCACTACTGGAGGAGTTAAGCAAGAGATACACAGTTTAGTAGCTAGACCTGCATTCCTATTTTCAGACCATGCCATATACCAAGGAAAATCTGTACTGGAGTTTCCTTAATTTTTTGTTTTGCTTTTTTACCAGTCGTGGGGCTTGAACTCAGGGCCTGAGCACTGTCCCTGGCTTCTTTTTTTTGCTCAAGGCTAGCACTTTGCCTCTTGAGCCACAGCACCAATTCTGGCCTTTTCTACATATGTGGTGCTGGGGAATCAAACCCAGGGTTTCATTTATATGAGGCAAGCTCTCTTGCCACTAGGCCATATTCCCAGCCCTGGAGTTTCCTTGAATAGCAGATCTTAAGAACTTGATTTGATAGGTTGAAGGGGAGAGGAAGGACATGAGTATAAGTAATCTTATGGCACAAGGCTGAGAGTGCATAATAAAAATTCCAGTGGAGGACTGGAGTATAGCTTAATGGTGGTAGGGCATTTGCCTAGCACCACAAAAATTTTAAAAAGATGCTGAGTGCTGGATGCTCACACTTGTAATCCTGGCTACTCCAGATGCTGAGATCTGAAGATCAAGGTGAGAAGCTAGCTAGCCTGAAAAGAAAAATCTAAGAGATTCTCATCACTAAGAGTATAAACTGGGAAGTGGAGAGGAGGCCCTGAATTCAAGTTCTGGTATTAGCCAAATAATAAACAAATAAATAAATGAAAGAGAGAGAAGATTAAAAAGAAGAAAAGTCAATGGATATGCAAAGAAAGAAATCAGCAGAAAAGCAAAACAAAGAAACAATGGGAAATATATCCTCCATCCCCTCCAATAAAAAAACCCTCTGCTTAAAAAAAAAAAACATCTGCTTGTCTTTTTATGTAAAACACATAAAAAGTAGCTTCCACCTACAATGTGTTTATAATCTTCTTAAAGAGAATTCTTACACATTTGGAGCAATTGTCAAAGAATCCCAAGCAAAATGATTTGCACTTTTGCAAATGAAAAAGTGGTCACTGCAAATGGTAAGGTACTAGGGCAGAGCACCATTTTCACTAGTTGAACTCAACCAGTGGGAAATACAGGTATAACTAACAAAATTAATGCCAAATAATCACAAATCTGAGTATGGAAAAAAAAAAAGTTCTCAAGCATTTCAAACCACAGAAAGGGTAACTTCTTTTCTTTGCATTTCTGCTGAGTCTAAAAATAAGCCTTACTATTTTCCATGTACTATTTTCAAAAGCTCAGTTTTACAAAAACTAACATTACCCAATACATAATACTGAAAGCCAACATGGTATATGACCCTTCTTTTTGTTGGTAGCTTGTGCTATCAGCTTATCTAAGACACAGTATTAGGAACGCTCCTCAAGACTGATCATCTTCCATAGTTCCCTGAACCCTTCTTACTCCACTTGTTAAGGAAACAGAAAGGGAAAATCAAAATTAATACACTATCCTCCAAAACAGGCAACCTTCCCACAAGATTATTTCTTGGGAAAAAAATATCACAAGGTGACTGTTAAAACTGTGACATTCAATGATAGAAACAAATACTGCTTGATTTTGAAAATAGAGTAAAAGTAGATTTTAAAAAAAAACACATTTCGGGCTGAGGATATGGCCTAGTGGCAAGAGAGCTTGCCTCGTATACATGAGGCCCTGGGTTCAATTCCCCAGCACCACATAAATAGAAAACGGCCAGAAGTGGTGCTGTGGCTCAAGTGGCAGAGTGCTAGCCTTGAGCAAAAAGAAGCCAGGGACCAAGAAAGAAAGATCAAAGGTGGGGGGGCGGGTAAGAAGCCAAATCTTATGAGTTGTTCTCAACTGATTAATGTCACAGTGATAACCACGTGATGGACATTAAAATAAAATTGCTAAACAAAATACTTGGAAACAATGAAGAATTTGGTATACCTATATGTTTTTTTAAATATATGTATAACCATGGGACTGCTATAGTTTGAAGAGTTTTCACTTTCAAGTTCTTATTTTAGTAAAAGACTTATACTCAAATCATTATATATTTTGGCAGGGTTATTTTGGTTCATTTCAAGAGAAGAGAAACTGTTGTTTCAATATATCCTACAGGTGTAAACTCAATAAAAATGCTTATTATCTCTTTTCTAAGTAGATAACATTTTCAAGAAGATTTACTAGTATTACATCACATAATAATGTGTAGCTCTTTCTCTAGAAAGAGGTAACTGGAAAGTTTATATTTATGTTAATTCTATCACTTCATAGAATAAATATTGTACATATTCTAAGTATTTATGGTTTAGATAAAATTAAACATTAAATTTTTAAGTTGAGTTTGCAAAGCTTTTGCAAGCTTCTTTTTTAGATTAAAGAAATAGTACTGGGAGGGGCTGGGAATATGGCCTAGTGGCAGGAGTGCTTGCCTTGTATACATGAAGACCTGGGTTCCATTCCCCAGCACCACATAAATAGAAAACAGCCAGAAGTGGTGCTGTGGCTCAAGTGGTAGAGTGCTAGCCTTGAGCAAAAAGAAGCCAGGGACAGTGCTCAGGCCCTGAGTCCAAGGCCCAGGACTGGCAAAAAAAAAAATAGAAAGAAAGAAAGAAAAGAAACAGTTCCGGGGGGGGGGGGGGGAGAGAGAGATATGGAGGGGGTGATTTTGATTAAAGCACATTATACAATACATAGAAATGTTACAATGAAATACTCCCTTATATAATTAATAAATGCTAGTACAAATATTTGTAAAATTGCAAATAATAAGGAATGTAAGACCTATGCTAAAAAAAAAAAAAAAAGAGTTCTGTCTCAGTCCACTTGTATTTCTATATGCAGACACTGGGTAATGCCAGTCTGGGGGCTGGGAATTTCAAGATTAAGGTAAGGGGGGGGGGCGGTTATGGGAGGGCTCTGGCCTGGGGTATGGGCTCGCGTCGTATTCTGGGGCTGGAGCCCGGACTACGACGGCGGAGGGGGTTGGACTTTTTATTAGGCCAAGGTGGACGGAGGCTGGAGGTGAGGAGAAGGCGGTGAGGCGGCTCGGGACGTGGAGGCGCCTGGGCCCGGGGTCGGGCTGGGGTTGGGCAGCCGAGGCGCGCGGCAGCCGAAGAGCACGAACTGCTTCGCCCGGGCGCAGGAGGACGAATGGCGGCGGTGGAACAAGACCCTGCTCACCTTCGTGGCTGCGGCCGCCGTGGGTATGCTGGGGGCCTCCTACGCCGCCGTGCTCCTCTATCGGCTCTACTGCCAGACCACAGGACTTGGTGGATCAGCAGTGGTGGGGCATGCATCAGACCAGATTGAAAACATGGTGCCTGTTAAGGACCGGATCATTAAGGTGACCTTCAGTGCAGATGTGCACGCCAGTCTCCAATGGAACGTCAGACCTCAGCAAACAGAAATATATGTGGTACCAGGAGAGACTGCACTAGCATTTTATAGAGCTAAGAATTCTACTGACAAACCAATAATTGGAATTTCTACATACAATGTTGTACCGTTTGAAGCTGGGCAGTTTTTCAATAAAATCCAGTGCTTCTGTTTTGAAGAACAAAGGCTTAATCCCCAAGAGGAAGTAGATAGGCCAGTTTTTTTTTTTACATTGATCCAGAATTTGCCGAAGACCCAAGAATGATGAACGTAGATATCATCACCCTTTCTTATACTTTTTTTTGAAGCAAAGGAAGGGCAAAAATTGCCACTTCCAGGCTATAATTGAAGTAACAACCAAGACCTGCTTCAAATTTGTGATTTTTGAAAAATCATGTGTCCTGCCTTCTCTCAAGAGAAATATTCTACAATCATGTAAATTGAAGCTCCTATTATTAAATGGTTCTGACTTTCTTTTTCCCTAACTCATCCCACTTAAAACCAACAAGTTCAGCTTGTACCATAAGAAACCTACATGCTAGGAAGAATAAATGACTGTTTAATAAGACTGACAGTATTAAAAGGGACTGCTTTATACTATATATATGTATGTATGTATGAGTTTGATAGTCCAGCTTAATTTTATAGTTGCTTTTTCAATTAGTAACCCTTCATACTTCTAGCATTGAATCTGAAAAACTTTTAAAGAATTTATGCTCCAGATTGATTAGGCCAGAGACCAGAACTTCTGGCTGCATTTATTGCTATCTCCAAAATATTTTTCTGCTCATTTTCTTCACTGTTAACCCTCACTATTTTAAATACTCCAAGTGAAGAGAGCGGAATCACTGAGGACTCATAGGTTTTTTTTTTTTTAATTATTTGGAAATTATGGTAGTGTTATTGAAATAAAATGCAGGAATTATGTGATGTTGTGTTAGCATTTACCTTCACATTTCCAACTCTTAATACTAAAACACAAGGATGGGATTGTGAACATGTGTCAATGTAAAAGTTCTTTTGAAAACAAAACTGTAAAACAAAGATTATTAAATTATTTTAATAGTAAAAAAAAAAGATTAAGGTAACAGTAGGTTCAGTATCTGGTGAAAACCCCAATCCATTTCCAAGAGACACCTTGCAATGCTGTGTCTTCTTTGCAGAAGAGACAAAAGAGGAAAGAAGCAAAAACTAACTTCCTTAAGTGTGCAAATCTCTTGAGAGCAGGGCTTTCATGGCTTAATCAGCTCCTGAAGCTCTTGATACTGCTACACTGGGGATTATATGTCAAGATGAGTTTTGGAGAGTACAAACATTCAGAGTTTAGCAAATGCCACTGTAATTATTTAATGTCAAAGGTAATTCTAATACTGAGATTCATACAAATATCTCTTTAAGTGATTA
This sequence comes from Perognathus longimembris pacificus, assembly GCF_023159225.1. Classification (NCBI taxonomy): domain Eukaryota; kingdom Metazoa; phylum Chordata; class Mammalia; order Rodentia; family Heteromyidae; genus Perognathus; species Perognathus longimembris. Next base: position 9,807,989 of record NC_063174.1, on the reverse strand, counting down.
CTATCCAGCAGGGATAATGGATATACACACACATACACTCGCACACACTATACACACACACATACACATATATAAAAATTCTTTATTTTTTTTGCCAGGCCTGGGGCTTGAACTCAGGGCCTGGGCACTGTCCCTGAGTCTCTTTGTGCTCAAGGCTAGCATTCTACCACTTGAGCACAGCCCAACTTCTGGCTTGTTCCGAGTAGTTCATTAGAGATAGAGTCTCATGGACTTTTCTGCCCCAGCTGGCTTCAAACTGTGATCCTCTGATCTCCGCCTCCTGAAAAGCTAGGATTATACATGTGAGCCACCGGCACCCAGCTAGCACACTGTATTTTTAGCCAGTCTTTAAAAAAAAAACTGCAATAAGGGGCTGGGGATACGGCCTAGTGGCAAGAGAGCTTGCCTCGTATACATGAGGCCCTGGGTTCGATTCCCCAGCACCACATATACAGAAAACGGCCAGAAGTGGCGCTGTGGCTCAAGTGGCAGAGTGCTAGCCTTGAGCAAAAAGGAAGCCAGGGACAGTGCTCAGGCCATGAGTCCAAGGCCCAGGACTGGCCAAAAAAAAAAAAAAAAAAAAACTGCAATAAAATTATAGTTGTAAGTTTTAAAAATAATGTCTGGCACTGCTATGGATATGGATCTAAGGTAGAAAAATCAGCTTATTCATTTTCCCAAAAAGTATTAAGGACATGTGTCCTATTAGCAAGTTTACTCACCAATTTCATGGCATTTGTGATGCTGAGTTACCAGGGACACCTTCAGAGGCCCCATGCTCATACACACTTCTGATGGCTTTTCTGCCAATTCTTACACAATCCCCTCACCTAGCCTTGCCCCTTGAAGGGTTTCCATAGGAGGAATAATGGCACTTTCCCTGAACTTTGTTCTGTTTAATCTTACAATCACATGAGTCTCTTTCACATTAATGAGTCTTATGATAGAAATAGCTCACTGGAAGATATACCAGAATCAGATCTGTTTTTGAACTCCTCCCCTCTCCAAAGTTTTGACCTCTTTTTTCTTACCCTATCCCCAAGCCACCTCCTTTGAGAACTTCTTTAGGTAAAGAGATGTTTAAAATGGGAGTATGGAGGACCAGAAATGCACAATGCCTATGTGTATCTGATCATACAAAATAATATTTACCAAAATGAACTCCAGGAAGTGAAACCAACAGGTTTTTCTTTTTTGCTGTCTTTTTTTTCTTTCCTTTTTGTTCTATTTGTCTTGGGGAATGTAACAGGAAGCATGAAAATGGAAGGACAAAGGGTGAACAAATGCAGCAATGGTACTCACTGGATACTATGTTGAAAATGAACTACATGTTATGGGTGGGGATAGGAAGGAAAAACTGGGAGCAAGGGAAGGAGTGACACTGTCTCAAAAAAATGTACTCTTACCTGACTTACGTTGCTATAACCCTTCTATACATCACCTTTCTATAACAAAATTTTAAAAAGAAATAAAAAAGGAAAAAAATAAAATAAAATGGGAGTGTGGGATGTTTAGGAACAATATAGGGTAAATGAAAGTATGAAGCCCTTGGTCTTAAGTGATCATATTACATCTTCCAGTGTGTTGACAGAATTTATAGCAAAGTAAATACCTACAGACTGAGAGATGGTGGTTCAGGCCTGTAATATTAGCTACTCAGGAGGCTGAAATCTGAGGATCACTGTTCAAAGCCAGCCCAGGCAAGAAAGTTCATGAGACTATCTCTAATTAAACATCAAAAGGCTGGACGTAGAGCTGTGGCTCAAGTTGTAACACTATCTTTGAGTAAAAAAGCTGAGGGAGAGTCCAGGTCTTGAGTTCAAGCCCATGAAAAGCACAAAAAACAAGAGATCACATTATACATATCTTAAACCTTTTGTTTCCATCAGCTTTTTTCCCTCTAGGCCTTCTTGTATTAACCTTGTTTTCTTTTCTTTTCTTTTTTGCCAGTCCGGGCCTTGGACTCAGGGCCTGAGCACTGTCCCTGGCTTCTTTTTGCTCAAGGCTATCACTCTGCCACTTGATCCACAGCACCACTTCTGGCCATTTTCTATATACGTGGTGCTGGGGAATTGAACCCAGGGCTTCATGTATATGAGGCAAGCACTCTCGCCACTAGGCCATATTCCCAGCCCCTTATTTTCTTTTAAATTTGTTTTATTTACTGTATTATGTATATTACTATAACCATTTATCCAGAAAAAGAAGTCTGAACTGTTGCAAATCAAACACACACAAAATTTACAGCATTTCTAAGAAAAGCTTAGGTAAATTTACCACTTACTTTGGAATCATTACTTACCTTATTGACTTAACAACGTGTGTGTGTGTGTGTGTGTGTGTGTGTGTGTGTGTGTGTGTGTGTGTGTGTAGTTAACATGGGATTACATTTTTTCCCCTGGTCCTGGGGCTTTAACTCAGGGCTTGGGCTCTGTCCCTGAGCCTCTCTGTGCTCAAGGGTAGTTCTACCACCTAAGCCACAACTCCACTTTCAGCTCTTCCCGTATATGTGGTATTGAGGAATTGAACCAAGGGCTTTATGCATGCTAGGCAAGCACTCTACACTAAGCCACATTTTCAGCTCCAGCATTACATTTTCATAGGTGGCTTCTACCTACCACATTCCCAAGGAAGGTGTTTTAAAATATTGTCATAGAAGCAAAATAAACACAATAATGATTCACAAAGATAATTTCACCACACCCCAAATATTTATCACACAGATACATTAAGACAAGGAATCAACTTGCTATTAAGATTTTACCAGAGATAACAGGTACAGGAGCTTGGCAATTTATTCTTAACAAGACACCTGGTCATTTGACTAATGTAATCTGGGAATTTTCCATTCAAATATTATGCAAAGTGCAGCTTTCTGGGACATGTGGAAAGAAAGGAATATAAAGTCAAACTCATTATAGAAACTAGTCAGGTAGAGTTCACGTCTATAATCCTAGCTTCTTGGGAAGCTGAGATCAGGAGAATCAAAGTTTAAGGAGAGCCCCTGCAAAAAGTCTGTGAGATGCCATCTCACTCAATAAACAATCTGGGTGTGAGGGCACTCATCTATCATTCTAGCTATATAGGAAGCCTAGGTAGGCAGACTTTGGTCTAAACTGGCCCAAGCAAAAACTGAGACCCTATCTGAAAAACAAGTAAAGAAAAAGGAGCTGGAGGTATGACTCAAGTGGTAGAATGCCTCCCTGGTAACCATAAGACCCTTAGTTCAAACCTCATTTCCACCCTCCAACACTTACCCAAAACAACAACAACAAAATTAACTAATTCTATGGCTTCATTCAACTTCCTACTCACTGCCCTTGATCACTTCACTAGAAACTCAACTGATAGTTCATCATTTGCTTCATTAGCAGCTGGTACATAAAAGACTAACTCTACTCAGACAACAGTGGCTCACAACTGTAATCCTAGTTACTCAGAAGGCTGAGATCTGAGGATCAGAATTCAAAGCCAGCCAGGGAAGGAAAAGCCCATGAGACTCTTAGCTCCAAGTAACTATCCAAAAAGCCAGAAATGGAGCTGTGGCTCAAGTAGTAGAGTGCTAGTCTTGATCAAAGCAGCTCAGGCACAGTGCCCAGGCCCTAAATTCAAGACCTAAGACCAACAAAAGGAAGGAAGGGAAAAAAAAGAACAATTCTAAGTGGTATAGACAGACTCACAGCAGGTTAGATGACAGAAATAGAAATCTGAGCACATGATGGAGGCAAGTAGTCAGACTGACAGGTTTGGCCTAGGACAATGTGACTTCCCTGAGTTACTGTTACAAAAGATAAATATTAGAAAGAAAACAACAAGAACCACTCCTTGTGTTCTTCAGTGAATTCTGTACTTGTGTCCACTAATATTTATTTCCTCAAATCACTTATATCACCTTTAAGTAGGCAGATATAATTTTCAAAATAAAGAATCATGATTTGATTTACTTTTTTCCTAGGTAATGAGCTTATAGATTAAAAACCTCTTGGGCTAGGGATGTTGCTCAGTAGTAGGGTGTTTTCCAAGCATGAAAGGGCCTTGGGTTCCTCTCCAGCATCATAAATACAAACAAAAAAAATACAAATAAACAACAAAAACATCTTAAATATTAATAAAATAGAATTTAAGTGATGCTGTCAGATCAGCTATTCTAAGATATACAATTCAAGTTTATCATTTCCACGAACTGTTTACTTTCTTAGGATTCAGATCCCATGACTCCACACTAATAATGGTTTATTTAGATGTTTTAAATCTTCTAAGGAGAAAAATGTCATTTCATTGCTTTTGGTAGTCAATTGAACTGTTTTTAGTCTCAGGTTTATCCCAATGAACACTTTCACCTTGGGCTCCTTCATTTATTTATTTGAAAGTAATTAGTGGTATTTGGTTATACCACTGTTATGGCAACTTTAGCTACTTTAAATCATAATAATGTTAATAAAACTCTTTAATAACATAAACTATTGGTCAAGGAAACCTAACTTCTCTTTTGAAAACAGAAGTGTATCATTCTTAGGAGCAAGCTCCAGTTCCCTAAAATGAGTTTCATACAGATAGCTTAAAAATAAAAAATAGATTTCCGGTCACTTCCTGTCTAACACCAGTGCTGGATGGTAGATGCCATGGATCCAGGTTTAGAACAGAACAAAGCCTCAAGTGCAATCTACACTGTCAAATATGATAGCTATCAGACACAAATCACATGTGTTCAAATGTAAATTTAACAAAAACATTTAGTTCCTCACATGCTTTTGCACAATAGCACTATAAAGCCAGTGGCTATGGTGTTAGTTAGGGCAGATAGAAAAAAATTCTGTTGTGTAGAATCTGGATTGCTCTAGATTGCTGAGTGGATACAGAAGAGTACAGTTACCCTGGAGAAGCTGAGCCATAGCCAAGCCAGCCGCCCTGCCAGATGTCTTGCTTAAACAACGCCTAGTGTCATTTAAATTATCATGTGATATCACAATGTGCCTTGGCTAAATCAGAGCAAGTTGAGTCCCAGATATGAGTTGGAAAAATTGGCTCCAGTTAACCTTGGTTAGGTCTCAGTCATTTGCCTGTCATTCTTCATGATTTTTTTCCAGCTTTAGCTATACCATTAAATAATTGTTATGCTGAGAAATCATCAGAATAATTAGAAATGTAGATGCGGGGGAACTGTTCCTGAAGGTTAGTTATTTGCTGTTTTGTCCCGATGACAACAGGGCCTGGATCCATAGAATATGCGCAGTTTCCGGGTCTTCAGCACTTGGCTTGCAGGTGGAACTATTTCATTTCTCTTTTGCTAAGATTTGTGGTTAGCTCATGGTTTGAGTTAATCAGGTTAGCACTGTTATTTGAGTGGAGGCAAGTATGTACTTTATTATCATCCACTATTACAAAACAGGCTTGGGGCTGTAAGTAGAATGCTTACTTAGCAAACACAAGGCCCTGAGTTCATTCACCAGCTCTCAGAGGTGTTCACACACACACATACTACAAAATAAGAATTCTACTCTAAGAATCATTTTTTTTAATGATTTGATGTCTATAATTGCTTGTTTCTGTAAAGCAGTAGGAATGCACTCCTCAAAAACCACTCTATGTAACAGTGAGTCTCAAGAATGTGTTCCCAGATCTTACAGCAGCAGCCTTCCCAGGGTTTTATTAAAAATGCAAATTCTCAGCCCCAACCCAACCTTCGCCATCAGGAGCTGGATGCAGGCCCGGCCCTCCACGTGTTCTGATACTGCTCAACTTTGAGAGTCAACATTCTACTGTGTGGCAGAAATATTTGTGTTAAAGTTTGTACCATTCAAAACTTTAATTTCTTGGAACTGGGAATATGGCCTAGTGGCAAGAGTGCTTGCCTCATATACAGGAAGCCCTAGGTTCAATTCCCCAGCACCATATATACAGCAAACGGCCAGAAGTGGCGCTGTGGCTCAAGTGGCAGAGTGCTAGCCTTGAGCAGAAAGAAGCCAGGGACAGTGCTCAGGCCCTGAGTCCAAGGCCCAGGACTGGCAAAAAAACAAAACAAAAAAACACCAAAACTTCAATTCCTTGAATTATTTTATTTTTTCTTTAAATTTCTTCTTTGAAGATTTTAATTTATTCTTTAAATATGTGGGATGCTTTTTTTTTAAAGAAAGAAGAGTAATAAAACTTAGAAAAAGTGAAGTTCATTTCCCCAACACTTAATTTTAAGTACATAATTATTTCCAGATTGTCTTGTGAAACATATACATGCATAACAATTTTTGTAATACATCTTAAACAAAATGGGATCACCCTGTAAATTTTGTTTCTTTTTTTTTTTTTCAGTAGTAGAAATTGAATTCAGGACTCTACTCATGCGAGGCAAGCACTCTACCACTGAACTATATATATCCATAGCACTTTTCATTTTATTTTGAGACAGATCCTAAGTTAAGTTGCTCATATTGACCTTGTATGTTGGATCTTCCTATTCTATCTAGCCTTAGTATCTGAGATGAACAATTAATTATGTGCCACCACGATTATCTTACATTTTATTTCAATTTGTTTTCTTCATGCATCATAGGTATCTTTCTGTGTCAGTAATGTAAATTTACCTCCAGTATTCAACTGGCTTCTGTGAGTCCCAATTTTTGCTATACAAAGATGCAATGAAAATTTGTATACATTTTGTGCGTATTTATATATTTGTGCAAATACTTCTGCAGAATAGATTTCTAGAAGAGGAATTGCTATATCAGTCAGTATATGTTTTGAGTACAATATCAAACTGATTCTATAACACGGAACTTACATTACCACTTACAAAATAAGACAGTGTTTGGCTACTGTTTTCTAAATGTAAAGCTGGGCATGGTGGTACACACATATAATCAATCCCAATACTCCAGGAGGATCATGAGCTAGAGGCCAGCCATGGCAACATGGTGAGTTTCAGGCCAGCCTCAGCAACACTGCAACTCTGCCTCAAAACAAATAAACCATAACATCTTTCTGTGCCTGTGTGTCAGTCCTGAGGCTTGAATTCAGGGCCTGGGCACTGTCCCTTAGTTCTTTTATTCAAGGCTACCTCTCTATCACTTGAGCCACAACTCTACTTCCGGCTTTTTGGTAGTTTTACTGCAACTAAGAGTTTCATGGAAGCCAGGTGGTAGGGGCTCATACCTGTAATTTTAGGGGGCTGAGATCTGAGGATCACAGTTCAAGCAGGAAAATTTGTGGGACTCTTATCTCCATAAACTACTCAGATAAGCCAGAAGTGGTACTGTGGCTCAAGTGGTAAAATGCTAGCATTGAGCACAAAGAGGCTCAAAGACAGCGATCTCAAACCTCCAGAGTAGCTAAGATTACAGGCATGAGCCACCAGCACCTGATTAATAACATCTTTTAGATAACAAAATACACTCTGAGGATACTTCACTCATATGAATGTTTATATGTAACTTTCATGTAAATGAATTTCTGAATAAACAATAACACTTAAAATCACATTGTAGGGAGAACTTTCTAAAATGCATTATAATCTTTTTTTTTTTTTTTTTTTTTTTTTTTTGGCCAGTTCCAGGGCTTGGGACGCAGGGCCTGAGCACTGGGCCTGGCTTCTTTTTGTTCAAGGCTAGCACTCTATCTCTTGAGCCACAGCACCACTTCCAGCTTGAGGAATCGAACCTAGGGCTTCATGCATGCTAGGCAACACTCTACCATTAAGCCACATTCCCAGCCTCTGCATTATAGTCATCATTATAAAATAGAATATAATCATTACAGTTTAGGACTTCCTTTACATTTCCAAATTTTCCCTCCAAAATTTTAATTTGTCTACTTCTAAAATGGAACTAAGATTGTTAGGCTTTTATCACTTTGAACATGATCTATTATAATCTACTTTCTTTTTCTTTTTACTAGTACTGCATTTGAAATTTGCTTGGTACTTTACCACTTGAACCATGTTTATAGTGTAGCCTCCTGCCCAGGCTGGCTTGAATCTTACTTTCCAGATCTCAGCTCTTGAGTAGCAAGGATCATAGGTGTGAACCACCAACACGTGGCTACTTTCTATCTTCTTATAACAGCTCTTCTATTTCAACTTGGGCAATCTCTTCTCCCTGTTGAAAGTTCAATTGCTTCTAGCAGAAAGCCTGTCCTCGCATCTTTATCTCATGTATGCACACTGCTGCTGCCACAGACTGCTGGGGACTGGAGAGCTGTCTGAAAGAGTAGAAAGGTTCTAAAGCAAAAGCCTGAAGTCGCCAGTAAGTGGTGAAGTTGAGTAGATCTCTTATTTCTCCAGTTGTAAAAGGGAGGTACTGTCCAGCTAACAGGATTCTGTGTGTGCCAGTCCTGAAGCTTGAACCTGGGTTCTGGGTGCTGTCCCTGAGCTTTCTTGCTCAATGGTAGTGCTCTACCACTTGAGCCACAGTTCCACTTCTAGAATTTCTGGAGCTTAATGAAAGATAAGTCTCATGAACTTTCCTCCCTGGAGTGGGTTCAAACCACAATCCTCAGATCTCAACCTCCTGAGTTGTGAGGATTACAGGAGTGAGCCACTGGTGCCCTGGCCTCATAGGCTCAAGTGTTAAATGCAAAAATAAATATAAGGGGGAGGAAGGAATGAGAGAGGAGGTAACAAACAGTACAAGAAATGTATCCAATGCCTAACATATGAAACTGTAACCTCTCTCTGTACATTAGTTTGACAATAAAAATTTAAAAAACAAAAATATAAAGAGCTTGGTACACAGAAGATACTCAATAACTAGTTGGTACTATCATTATATTCATCATTATTACTAACACTATTATTATCATCATAAGGTTTTTAGCATTGATTTTTACTTTCACAGGCCTTTTTGGCTTTTAAACTATGTTTCTTATGTCCCAAATTGCAACAGGTCTGTTTTCCATAACAGCGTACTTTGTTTTCATTTATTTTATGGGTGTTAACTTGTGGATTTTTTTTTCCTAAGACAAGGTCTCATTGTGCAGCCCAGGCTGGTCTTGAGCTCATGAACCTCCTACCTCATCTTCCAGAGTGCTAGGATTACAGGATTGTGTTTGTGCTACCACATCCAGACCCCTATTTTGTTTTTAAGCATTCTTTTATTTACTAACTTTTTGGGGGTGGTGGTGTGGGGATCAAACCCAGGGCTTTGTTCATACTATGCATGAGCATACATCCCCAGCTCTGGGATGGTGCCATAACTCAGGAGATAGTGTTTACCCAGAGAAGAAATAATTACAGGGAAGAATATTTAAAAGGAAGCACAGCAGCAATTCCAAGAGGCATATAGTCTTTTTTTTTTTTTTGGCCAGTTCTGGCGCTTGGACTCAGGGCCTGAGCACTGTCCCTGGCTTCTTTTTGCTCAAGGCTAGCACTCTGCCACTTGAGCCACAGCGCCCCCTCTGGCCATTTTCTATATATGTGGTGCTGGGGAATCCAACCCTGGGCTTCATGTATACGAGGCGAGCACTCTTGCCACTAGGCCATATTCCCAGCCCAGGCATATAGTCTTACCTTTGTAATCTCTTGAAAGAAATGTTGATTTGTAAATTACTGGCTATACAGAATGGAAATCTTAATGATTTAGGTCTTTATGTCCTGAGTCAGAGGATGTGATTAGGCTGCCACGCCATATGGCCTGGGCTGGACACCCTGCCTCCTCATGGTCCAGGGCTGGGCCCCTCCTCCCTCACAGCCTGTGCAGCCTCGTAATAATGTTGCAGTCCCAGAGGGAGGTAGTGTGCTCTGTGCCACACGTCAACATTTTTGAATGGAAGACACTTGAATCCTTATCTGTACTAAAAATAAACTTGTAAAACATAAAAAATAAGAAATTCCACTGCCAACATTTAACATTTGTTCTTCTTTTTTATTTTTTTGGCCAGTCCTGGGCCTTGGACTCCGGGCCTGAGCACTGTCCCTGGCTTCTTTCCGCTCAAGGCTAGCACTCCGCCACTTGAGCCACAGCGCCGCTTCTGGCCGTTTTCTGTATATGTGGTGCTGGGGAATCGAACCTAGGGCCTCGTGTATCCGAGGCAGGCACTCTTGCCACTAGGCTATATCCCCAGCCCCACATTTGTTCTTCTTAAAATGATAAGGAAGCTGGGTGCTGGTGGCTCTGAAGATCATGGTTCAAAGCCAGCCTGGGCAGAAAAGCCCCCGTGAGATTCTTATCTCCTATAAACTACTCAAAAAAGCTGGAAGTGGTGCTGTGGCTCAAGTGGTAGAGTGCTAGCCTTGAGCACTAAAACGCCCATGGACAGCACACCCAGGCCCTGGGTTCAAGCCACAGGACCGCGGGGGTGGGGGATGATAAAGAAGGTATGAGTTTCCTTGTTACTTTCATATTATTGAGAGAATTTCCAAGCACAACTGATGACAAACTTCTGAACATTTCTATTCTGCGCTAAAACAATATACTCATGATTGTATACACACTCACAAATACTAACCACAGTTTATTGTGTCTCAGGTGCTTTATGTATTGAAACATTTACAAGAGGCTACATAAATCGACAGAGAGAAATAAAATGACTTTGAGTGGCAGGAAAAAAATAAAGAGAATGAGAACTCTGTGCCAAGCAAATGCTCTGGCAAATGACCTTCAATGGCTAATCCTCTCGCCTCCACTTTTCTCTCACTGTAGTAAAAAGGAACTACAAGATGGCAATCAAAATGAATTTTGCAGTTTCCACCCAACTACTTTCCATTCAATGCCCCAAGCACGCTATAAGAATGAAAGCATTCAGTGCAGATGTCTGGCCATAATTCTTTCAAATTACATTATAAGTTTTCATTCTGCAGATGCCATTTTAACCAATTCTCAGCTACAAAAAATAAGGAGCAGCATTTTTTTAAACTTTATTTTTAGGAGCAGCATTTTGGGCAGCCAGCAAGATTAACTAAAATGATGTACTCCTCCCCCCCCCCCACTCTATTAGAGGAGCTTATGAACACTGGATATCCAAAATGCAGACCACAAAAGGAATAGGAACAAAAGCACAAGGAATGAACCATGGGGAGGCATGTGGGTGGGGGAGACAATGAGAGAAAATGCAGTACAAGCAGCTTTCTACTTTATGCCCTTTTCTTTTCTAAGTGAAAAGTTAGTATGCTGTCCCTGTCCCTTCAAAGCAGTTTCATGTCGCCTATTATTAGTGTTTTAATAATTGAAAAGAAAAACTCATTTTAAGAAAGTTGTGAAAGTATGTGTAAAGTATGAGTGACAGAGACTTGTAGAATTCCCTCCAAAATCATCCTAGGAACAACAAGAAACAAAAGTACAAACTCTTGCTAGGCAGGCACACATCTAGAATTCCACGTTTTCAGAAGGGGGAAATTGGGAGGCACACAGTCGGAGGCCAATCTAGGAAAATGTTGAGGAGATTTCATTTCACCCTTTAGGCTGGCATGATGATGTGAGACCACCATCCTAGGGATGTGAGAAGTATAAACAGGAGATTGCAGGCCAGGCTGTCCAAGGCTAAAACTCAAGGCCCTATTTGAAATAAAACTAAAGCAAAAAGGGCTGTGGGCTTGGCTCAAGTAGTAGAGCATTTGACTAGCAAGGTGCAAAGCTCTGACTTCAGGCTACAGTAATCCCCCTGCCCCCCACTCCAAAAGAAAAGTATTAGCTTTTTCCACATAAAACTACAATGAAGGAACTAGATCTCAAAAATGAACAAAAATCAAGCAATAAATCAATAAAATATAATGTAATATAAAATAAATCTAGCCAACAACTGTTTGTACTGCCATGTTGAAACTCCTTTTGGCTCCTGGGCTAGCTAGACTTAACAGTGATAACAAGCAAGATATCACCAATGTCAGTGTGATGGCCATTTGAAAATGTTCATTTTTCTTTTGAGCACATTGTAAGACTGTTTCCTCAGTCCTACTGAACTCTGATATGCTAGGTAATTTGCATAAACTCTTTGTAAAGAAGGGTATCATGTCAGAGCAGAGCTTTACACGGTAGAATATCCCTTCTCACTTTCCTTTTCCCATTTCATTTATTCTAGGTGCTAGAATAAGAAAGAATGGGAACACAAACGACCATATAGGAAAACACAAAATAAATTTTGTTGTGGTTGGTGGGGTTTTTTTGGTTTTTGCGATATAGTCTTACTAAAAGTAGTCTGGAACTTCCTTTGTAGCCCAGGCTAGCCTTAAACTCATGATCTTCCTGCTTTAGATTATAGATACTGTGCCACCACCAGAGGCTTCATTGTTTTTTTCTTTTTACTGGTCCTGGGGCTTGAACTCAGGGTCTGGGTGCTATCCATGAGCCTCTTTGTGCTCAAGAGTCTCATAGGGACTTTTCTACCGGGGCTGACTCTGAACTGTGATCCTCAGATCTCAGCATCCTGAGAAGCTAGGATTATAGGCATGAGCTACTGGCATCTGGTTACCTCACTTTTTTTGTTATTGTTGTTTGTTTGTTTGCCAGTCCTGGACCTTGAACTCAGGGCCTGGGCACTGTCCCTTGCTTTTTTTTTTTGCTCTACCACTTGACCCACAGAGCCACTTCTGGCTTTTTCTGTTTACGTGGTGCTGAGGAGTCGAACCCAGGGTTTCATGCATGCTAGGCAAGTACTCTACCACTAAGCTACATTTCCCAAGCCTACTTCATTGTTTTGTTTTTTTGTTTTTTTTTTTTGGCCAGTCCTGGGCCTTGGACTCAGGGCCTGAGCACTGTCCCTGGCTTCTTCCCGCTCAAGGCTAGCACTCTGCCACTTGAGCCACAGCGCCGCTTCTGGCCGTTTTCTGTATATGTGGTGCTGGGGAACCGAACCTAGGGCCTCATGTATCCGAGGCAGGCACTCTTGCCACTAGGCTATATCCCCAGCCCCTACTTCATTGTTTTAAGACACTAAAATTTTGAATCATTACTACAGCAAAACCTAGCCTATTCTCTCTAACACTTGTAACAATACTTAATTTTCTCCAGACTCTCCATATAATTTCTTAAATTACCTTTCAGAGAAGTTAGCCATTTACTTAGTGACATAAGTTAAATTCTAAGCATCAGTTCAAAAAGAATGAAAATCAAAACTGACAAAAGAGTCATAATTGTCAGATATTTAAACTATGAGATTAAGTACTTTCCAAATAACAACCACACTTTTTTTTTTTTTTTTTTTTTTTGGCCAGTCCTGGGCCTTGGACTCAGGGCCTGAGCACTGTCCCTGGCTTCTTCCCGCTCAAGGCTAGCACTCCGCCACTTGAGCCACAGCGCCGCTTCTGGCCGTTTTCTGTATATGTGGTGCTGGGGAATCGAACCTAGGGCCTCGTGTATCCGAGGCAGGCACTCTTGCCACTAGGCTATATCCCCAGCCCACAACCACACTTTTAAGTTTTTATGAAATTACAACCATGGTCAATAAGTACACTCACATGGCCGTGCTTTTAAAAGGCTAGTGATGCTTAAGACTATACAAGAATGGGGCTGGGAATGTGGCTTAGTGGTAGAGTGCTTGCCTAGCACGCATGAAGCCCTGGGTTGAATTCCTCAGTACCACATCAATAGAAACACCTGGAAGTGGCACCGTGGTTCAAGTGGTAGAGTGCTAGCCTTGAGCAAAAGCTGCTCAGAGACTGTGCCCAAGCCCTGAGTCCAAGCCCCAGAACTGGCAAAAAATAAAAATAAAGGTACTGAACTATGTGCCAGGCTTTGGAATAAATATTTTCAAAGACAAAAAATGAAACCCTATCTGAAAAATAACTAAAGCAAAAAGGGGCTGCAGGCATGATTCAAATGGTAGAGTACCTAACAAGTCCCAAGCTCAACTCCCAGTAAGCATTTTAGAATACTTAACCAAGAATGTCTCTAAAATATTTTGCTTTCCTTATTTTAAATACAGAATATAATGCCTATTTATAAAAGAAAAAATTAAAAATAGAAGTCATTTCATTCTCTTGTTCTGTACCTCCAGCCCCCAAAAGTAACTACTGTGAAGTGTGTGTGCGCGCGCGCACGTGCACGCACATGCGCAGATACACACACACGAGCATGTAAATCTCTAGAAATTTTCTAGGCATAACCAAACTTATCTAACAGTTATCTATATAGAGGTAGCCCTTTCTGTTTAATGCAAATATAATGACATTAGGCATGTTGTTCTTCAACTTTCCTCTGACACTTTGATTTTGGCTATCAGCATATGGAGATAGACATTAATTTACATGGATATTTCAATACATACCAAGTTTTGTACTAATAGATTTTACAGTTGTTCAGATTTTTCTGCTTGCCAATGCAATAATTACTGCATATGGATATTCATTTTGTGTACTAGTATAAACTAATATGTTCGTTCCTACAAGTAGAATTTCAATACTTCAGAAACTAAAAGGTATGGCTAACTCATCCATCAAAATACTATATGGCCTTCTGTACATCACTTTGACAATAAATAAATTAATTCATTAAAAAAATACTATATGGGATGGGGCGCCAGTGGCTCAAACCTATAATCCTAGCTATCACAGTTCAAAGCCAGCCCAGGCAGGAAAATTTGAGAGACTCTTATCTCCAATAAACCACTAGAAAATCAGAAATGGAGCTGTGGCTTAAAGTGGTAAGAGCACCAGCCTTGAGGGAAAAAGCACAGGGATAGAGCCCAGGCTCTGAGTTCAAGTTCCATGACCTACAAATAAAACAAAAACTATATGGCTCCCATCTTCCCTCTTCATCTGAAAAACTTTGCATCTCTATCAATTAGGAAAGTAAACATTCTGGGGCTGGGGATATAGCCTAGTGGCAAGAGTGCCTGCCTCGGATACCCGAGGCCCTAGGTTCGATTCCCCAGCACCACATATACAGAAAACGGCCAGAAGCGGCGCTGTGGCTCAAGTGGCAGAGTGGCAGCCTTGAGCGGGAAGAAGCCAGGGACAGTGCTTAGGCCCTGAGTCCAAGGCCCAGGACTGGCCAAAAAAAAAAAAAGTAGCAATAAGGAAAGTAAACATTTTGCATGTCTATAATTATAAATAAGGAAAAATTGCATTTCTACTACATGGTGTATTGTCTTACAGACTTACAAGATTCTTGATGCTATTGGAAAATTAGCCTTCTGCCATGTAATGAATTATTTTCACAGATTATTATTTTCTTAAAACAACATCTATCATAGTTATCTCTTCTTCCCACCAGGGCTGCAGAATATTACATTTGCCTCTAAGATCCTTCCGATCAAATGCAAAAATAGTGCATATTTGTTCTTTTATTTTCATTTTTAGTGACAGTATTCAATAGCTATAACTGAAAATGTACTTTTACACAGTTAGAACTCAACTAGATTTTAAAAAATGGAAAAATAGTGGGAAGAAACGAAACACTGAAAGTGATTACTGCTGAATGGCAGGATTATATGCTATTTTCGGTTCTGTTTTTCCAAACCTTATACATTAGACATTTATTACTTGTATAATTAAAACAAAGTGCAATTCTTTAAATACCATCATAGTTTATATAGATAGATGGATGGATGGACAGATAGACACACAGAAAGACAGACAGGTAGACTTTTTTGCTGTTGTTGGGGCTTGAACTCAGGGTGCTGTCCCTGAGTTGGATTTTGTTTTTTTCTTCTTCTCAAGGCTAGCACTCTACCACTTGAGCCAGAGCTTCACTTCTCCATTTTTTGATAGTTTATTGGAGATAAGAGGGTCTCACAAATGTTTTTGCCTGAGCTGGTTTCAAACTATGATCCTTAGATCTTAGCCTCCTGAGTAGCTAGATTTATGGGCATGATCTACTGGTGCCTAGCTCATATACTTACAGTTTTTATATCACTGGCTTCCTTTCCTTTTCCTCTCTCTTTCTTTTTTTTCTTCCCTCTCTCCCTCTCACCTTCCTTCCTTCCTTTCTTTCAGTGGTACTAAGGTTTGAACTCAGGGCCTTGCATGTGGTAATCTGGTGTTCTATCACTTGAGGCATAGCCCAACCTCTTTTTAAAATTATTTTTCATTCAAGATCTTGCATTCTTGCCAGGGGCTAACTTCACATCACACTCATCTTATCTTGGCCTTTTGCAAATGGCTCATTTCCCCTTTCTCTTTTCTTCTTTAATGGTGATTTTTTACTTTTATGGTTTGAACTCAGGGCCTCTTATGGTCTGAAGTTCTTGCTAGGCTGGCACGTAAGCAATGAGCCAGGCTTCCAGCCCTTTTGTATGTCATTTTTTGAGATGCGCTCTTGCTTCTTGCCTGGGTGTGTGCCTGAACCGTAATTCTATCATTTAGTTCCTACTAAATAATAGGTGCATTCCATAATACCCAGCTTCTTCTACTAAGATATAGTCTTGAGAACCTTTCTGTCTAGGCTTCCCTGGAACCATGATCCTTCTGATCTTAGCTTACCACATAGCTAGGATGACAGAAGTATTCCACTGTGCCCAACTATTGTCTGGAATGTGGTCTCTCGCACCTCTTGCCTATACCAGCCTCAAACTGTAAAGTTCTTACTTGAAACATCCCAAGAAGCTGGTATTATAGGTATGTGGCATGGTTTCAATTCTTAATCAATTATAATTTGAATATCAGACCTAGATGAAGTCTAATACTAAGAAGGGCAATCTTTTCTCCAATGGTGGCAACTTTTAAGGTTGGAAGCATGGCACACAAGTGAGAGTGGCTCTGGATTCAATCTCTAGCATCACACACACACAAAAAAAGTAATGAGTGACTAATATCTTTTGATAGTAAGTTTGGATATATTTATCATTTTCAACTAGAGGAATAGAGTAATACCAAATACCAAAGAGAGGGCACAAACTTAAGTAAGATAATGGAGATTTTTTAAAAAGGGCAGATCTGGGCTGGGGATATAGCCTAGTGGCAAGAGTGCCTGCCTCGGATACACGAGGCCCTAGGTTCGATTCCCCAGCACCACATATACAGAAAACGGCCAGAAGCGGCGCTGTGGCTCAAGTGGCAGAGTGCTAGCCTTGAGCGGGAAGAAGCCAGGGACAGTGCTCAGGCCCTGAGTCCAAGGCCCAGGACTGGCCAAAAAAAAAAAAAAAAAGAAAAAGGGCAGATCTGGCCTTCTGATAGTCTTTCTTTTAACTTCTTAATTTCTTACTCCCAGGCTTTACATATTACTCATCTGGCCAGAGATAAAAAGAGTAGATCTTAGATAACTGAGCTTAATTTTAGAGAAAGAAAAGATAGCACAAGAGCCACAAGGAAGCCCACGAACAGATGCAACAAGTATTGCTTGACATGGAGAATAACAAAATAAAGATTATACTTACAACTTCAGAATCACAAGCTTTAGGACACATTTTGCCAACGTTGAGGCCATCAATGACAATATCAAAAGGAGGACAAGAATTTACAAATGTCTGAAATATCTTCAGTTCCTAAAAAAAGGGCAGATAAAACATAACAAGAAATTATTAAGAATTTTATTGTAAAAGGTGACTTTATAATAAAAGGGCAAACATGGTGCTTCTCTACTATGATCCCAGCACTCAGGAAGCCCAGGCACGAGAACTGAGTTTGAGGCCAGTCCATACAACATAGTGAGTTTAAGGTCAGCATAGACCAGATAGAGAGATCCTGACTCAAAAGAATTTAAAAAGCAATACTGAGCAAGGTAGTGAGTGCCTGTAATCCCAGCTAGGTATAGATAAGAGGGCCATATTCTAGGCTCTCCTAGGCAAAAACACTAGACCACACCTGAAAAATTGGGGCTGGGAATATGGCCTAGTGGTAAAATGCTCGCCTCATATACATGAAGCCCTGGGTTCGATTCCTCAGCACCACATATATAGATAAAAGCCAGAAGTGACGCTGTGGCTCAGGTGGCAGAGTGCTAGCCTTGAGCGAGAAGAAGCCAGGGACAGTGCTCAGGCCCTGAGTCCACGCCCCAGGACTGGCAACAAAAACAAAACAAATAAACATATCTGAAAAATTACTAAGCACAAGGGATGGGGGATGTGGCTCAAGTGGTAGAGCACTTGCTTAGCAAGACTCAGGCCCCAAATTAAAACCCAGTAGTGCCAAAAGTTAAACAAAACAAAACAAAACAAAAACCACCACCAACAAAAAAAAAAAAAAACCCAAACCCTAAAATACAAATTTGGCATACCTTCTTCCAAAATGAAATTTTACAAAGTCAGTTTAATGGATACAAAATCATATAATTATCTGATATCCTTCTATAATTTCATAGACTTTACATGCAGTTTGATTTGATGTATAATTAGACTATGTGGACTGCTAAACTGACCCACACAATAGTCATAAAGAGAGAAATGTCACAATTTTGAAGTACAGTTCAGTAAGCAAGAAGTAAGCCTCACATCTACCAGCACAACTATGATGAAAGCCCAAGGCTCCCAGGTTTAGCTTCTCTTTTTGGAAAACAGGTTTTTGTTTACTTGTGGTTATTCTGATTAAGGATCATCCATTCAAACATTAAACAAATATTTTTTGAGCACCTACTATATGATTAGCACTTTACCTCTAAAAAGACAAGAATCTCCTAGTGGAGCTTAATGGGAAAACACACAAATAATCAAAATAAATAAGTGATATTAAATGTCAAATGAGATCTGTGTGGAAGGAAAAAGGAAAGTACTTGCTCCTGGTGATGAAATAGTTTATACTGAATTATAGGAATAGGAATTCTGTGTTAAAAACTGTTTATTTAGGGGGGCTGGGGATATGTCCTAGTGGCAAGAGCACTTGCCTTGCATACATGAAGCCCTGGGTTCGATTCCCCAGCACCCACCACATATACAGAAAATGGCCAGAAGTGGCGCTGTGACTCCAGTGGCAGAGAGCAAAAAGAAGCCAGGGACAGTGCTCAGGCCCTGAGTCCAAGGCCCAGGACTGGCAAAAAAAAAAACAAGAAAAAAAAACTGTATATTTAAACATACTAAAGAATGACAGTTACAAGATAGAGAGAAGATGACATTTGAAAGGTTTGGTTTTGAAGTCTGCAACTCTGATGCTCCCATCTCAAAAAGTGGAGTGTCATCCACTTCACTTGAACATGAGCGCCCCCTTGTGAGTGCCTGAATAAACAAAGGCCTGATGCACAGTAAGGCTTTGTGACTGCTGAGTGCAAGAAATAAAAGACAATGCATCTTTTAATGCTTGAACAAAAAAAAAAAAAAAAGAAGAAGAAGAAATGCCTATAAACATGATCTGAGTTTATGCTTCAGAAAGCTACAAAAAGAACCAGGCACAATATTACATACCTGTAATTCAAGCTACTCAGGAGGCAGAGATGGAAAGGATTGTGGCCATCTATATATATATATATATTTTTTTTTTTTCAAGACAAGCAAAAGAATTAGGGGCTGGGAATATGGCCTAGTGCCAAGAGTGCTTGCCTTGTATACATGAAGCCCTGGGTTCGATTCCTCAGCACCACATATATATAGAAAAGGCCAGAAGTGGCGTTGTGGCTCAAGTGGCAGAGTTCTAGCCTTGAGCAAAAAGAAGCCAGGGACAGTGCTCAGGCCCCAAGTTCAAGCTCCAGGACTGGCAAAAAAAAAAAAAAAAAAAAAAGAGGCATGGCCCCATATATCTGAAGTTCCATCATTTGGGAGGCTGAAGCAGGAGATAGCAAATTTGAGGCTGGTGTGAGCTACACTGGGAGTTCCAGAACTACAATGTGAGCCTGGAATACACTGACACCCTGTCTCAAAATAAAAGAGATGGGATATGGGGATGTGGCTTAGTGAGACAGCGCTAGCCCCGTATGAGCAAGCAATACTCTGTGTTTGAACCTTAGCCCAGAACACAAAAGAGCAAGTTCAACTTAAAAGACAACAGAATTAAAAAGCAGAAATAGAAGAAGCAAATAATATAACAAAAGGCAAAATGTAAAAATTTCAATCCTCATTTCATATCACATTCAAAAAACAATGAACAATAATTGTTATTTTGGCAGTACTGGGGCTTGAACTCAAGGCCTTGTACTTACTAAGCAGGCATTCTACCATTTGAGCCATGCCTCTAAACCTCATCTGCTATCCTTTTCTTCCCTTTATTTTTAGGAAGAGAAAAAAAAATGCATGCTGTTATTTTATGAATTCGGTCTTGGATTTATACTCAGGCTAGCCTGGATTATGATCCACTTTCTGAGTAGCTAGGACAATAGATGTATGCTACCATACCATTATTTTTTTTTTGCCAGTCCTGGGGCTTGAACTCAGGGCCTAGGCACTGTCCCTGAGCTTCTTTTGCTCAAGGCTAGTACTCAACCACTTGAGCCACAGCACCACTTCAGGCTTTTTCTGTTGCCATACCATTTTTTATTGGTTGAAATGACATCTTGCAAGCTTTTCATCCCTACTGACCTCAAAGCACAATCCTCCAAATCTGTCTCCTCCATAGCTAGGATTACCAGCATAAGCTTTCACACATGATCAAAAAAATTTTAAACGGGTTTTAAGCCTAAACCTAAAATCCCAAACTGAAGATTTTAGAAGAAAACAAAAGCTTCTTTAGAATACCAGGAGAGGCAAAAGATTTCCTTGGGCAAAGCTTAGAGAGGTAGCTCAGTAGTAAAGCAGTATAGTATACACGAGGCCCTGGGTTCCATTCTTAGTACTGAAGAACAAATTCTTAGGCAGCACACAGCCTCATCATTAATAATTCACATAGCAATCTTTTTGAGCTACTCAGGAGGCTGAAGATCTGAGGATCACATTTTGAAGCCAACCAGAAAGGGAAGTCTATGACATTCTTACCTCTAATTAACCAGCAAAAAGCCAGAAGTGGCTCAAGTAGTACAGCACCAGCCTTGAGTGATAAAGCTAAGGGATAGCTCTCAGGCCCCAAGTTTAAACTCAAGGATTAGCATGTGCATGCATATGCATGTGTATACACCCACACCCACACCTGTGAGATCCAAGAAAGACAAAGACAATTCAAATTTTTATTTTGAGACAAGGTCTTGCTATATAGCCCAGGCTTGGATCCTCTTGCCTCAACCTCTCAAATACTTGAATTACAGACATGCACCACCACACTTGGTAAAGACTGAGATTTTCATTACTGGAGACTAAAAGAGACCATAGAAACAGGACAACTAAAGTTACTGTGCAATCCCAAACTGGATCAGGAGTACAAGTGGGGAATATCCAGCCTGTGGCAATCTATGGAAAGTCTATGAAATCAACATGAACACTAATTTGTTCTGTATATAATGGGAAAGACACACCTGCTTCTCCTCAGCCTTCCCTGCCCATCTGCTTGTATTGATAATTTTATATGGCCCTTGAATGTTATAAATATTCAAATGGCTATTGGCAGAAAAAAAAAGTTTCCCATCCCTGAGGGGAGTAAAATGCTTATTATTGGGACAAGAGACAAAAATTGCATGAGGGGCTGGGATGTAGCTCAGTGGCAGAGCACTTGCCTAGCAAGTGCAATGTCCTAGGTTCGATCCCCAGTACCAAAAAGGAAAAGACAAAAAAAAATTGCATGAGCTTATATTATTATATTAATATTACAAAGGAGAGGAATTCCCTTTGTGCCAATAAACATGAGGAAAAATTTCCCAGTGAGATTCCATTGTACATATACTACACTATTGAAATGGAAAAAAAACCCAAAAAACAACGAAAGCAAGTATGTAGAGCAACTAGAACTACCAAACACTTTTAGTAGAAATGCAGAATGGTACAAACAACAGAAATATTTTAGAAATTATCAAATTTAAAATTTGGTAATTTTACACATATACTTATATAATCCCTAAGCAATCTCATATCTAGCCAAGAAAAATGAAAACTTACACCTATACAGACTTTTATTTGAATGTAAACAGTAGTCTTATGACTAACTGCCCTAATGAAATAAACTGCTAAACGAAGGGGAAAAAAAAGAATGGAACTGGCAGCCAAGTGCCAGTGGCTCACACCTATAACCCTACCTACTCAGGACGCTAAGATCTGAGGATCAAGATTCAAAGACAGGGCTGGGGATATAGCCTAGTGGCAAGAGTGCCTGCCTCGGATACACGAGGCCCTAGGTTCGATTCCCCAGCACCACATATACAGAAAACGGCCAGAAGCGGCGCTGTGGCTCAAGTGGCAGAGTGCTAGCCTTGAGCGGGAAGAAGCCAGGGACAGTGCTCAGGCCCTGAGTCCAAGGCCCAGGACTGGCCAAAAAAAAAAGATTCAAAGACAGCCCAGGCAGGAAAGTCCATGGATTCTTATCTCCAATTAGCCACCAGGAAACTAGAAGTGGTTCCGTGGCTCAAGTGGTAGAGCATCAGCCTTGAGCTGAAGAGCCCAGGGACAGTGCCCAGGTCCAGAGTTCAAGCCCCACAACTAACCACATACACACACACACACACACACACACACACACACACACACACACACACACACAAAGAACTGGCAATCTCGAACAACAGAGTACTAGAGGTGTGGCTCAAGGGTACAATACCTACCCCACAATAATACCCAACAAAACCAAAAACTAAGGATGCACACAACAACATGAATGAATCTCAAGCTACACATGGTGGCACACACCTATAGTTTTCAGCTATTTGAGAGGCTGAGACAGGAAGACTATTTGAGCTCCTGAATTCAAGACTGATCTAAGTAACATAGCAAAACTACATCTCAAAAAAAAAAAACACACACACAAGTTACACACCATAAGAATACATTTTAGTTGTATTCTACTAAGTGAAAAAAGCAGAATGGTTATGTACATACTGTATGTTTCCACTTATATGAAAATCTAAAAATGGCAAAACTATATGTGCCAGGCAGATGAATTTGGCTACAAGTAGTTGGGAAAGAGAACTGATTGTAACGAACACAAGGAACTTTTTAGATAAATAAATGTCCTATATTTTACTAATAAAAATATAACACAACTACATACATTTGTCAGAACTAACTAATTTTATCATGTGCATTAGATCTTAATACAAATGGTTTAAATAAAAGTAAAGTGTGGTAGTGCATGACTGTAGTCCTAGTCCTTGGGAGGCTGAGGAGATTTGGAAGCCAACTCAGGCTACATTGCAAGACTCTGTCTCAAAAAAAAATAAACAAATAAATATAAAAGAAAATATTAATGCAAAATATATTTCATTTAAAAATAATCACTGGTACCTATACTTACCTTCATTTCTTGCATGATTTTATTAGCTTTTCTAACTTTGAAATTCCTGTTCCTTCCAATTTCTTCCTTTCTACTCAGTAAAACAGTTTGAAAATTTCTGTTTAAATACATATCTCACAAAAATGTTTTAAAAGTTTCACTTAAGTATAGGTGGGATGGGGGAAGATGGGAGAGAACCATGAAACCATCGAAGGGGTGATATTGGCCAAGATGCATTTCACTGGCAAAATGGACATGTGAAAAAAAATGGACATGTGAAAAACAAATCAGGGGCTGGCAATGTGGCTTAGTGGTAGAGTTTCTGCCTAGCATGCATGAAGCCCTGGGTTTGATTTCTCAGTACTACATTCACAGAAAAAGCCAGAAGTGGTACTGTGGCTCAAGTGATAGAGTGCTAGCCTTGAGCAAAAGAAGCTCAGGGACAGTGCTCAGGCCCTGAGTTCAAATCCCAGGACTGGCAAAAAAAAAAAATCAGAAGTTCAACTAGATAACATGTAAATCCCCTTCCAGTCCTGATATTCTGCAATGTGAATAGCACTTGGAATTCCCTTAAAAAATCACAGAATGCACAATGGTCTACTTGAGATGGTTTGTTTGTAAAGTGGACAATCAACAGGATATGTAATAAAATCCCCATGTGAAGATCATGTTCCTGCTCCATATCTTCTTTTTTTTTTTTTTTTTTTGTTTGTTTGTTTTTGGCCAGTCCTGGGGCTTGAACTCAGGGCCTGAGCACTGTCCCTGGCTTCTTTTTGTTTTTTTGTTTTTTTGTTTTTTTTTGGCCAGTCCTGGGCCTTGGACTCAGGGCCTGAGCACTGTCCCTGGCTTCTTCCCGCTCAAGGCTAGCACTCTGCCGCTTGAGCCACAGCGCCGCTTCTGGCCGTTTTTTCTGTATATGTGGTGCTGGGGAATCGAACCTAGGGCCTCGTGTATCCGAGGCAGGCACTCTTGCCACTAGGCTATATCCCCAGCCCTCCATATCTTCTTTGTAAGAGAGACAGAAAATCCAGGCTACCAGGCTACTCTCAAATCCCATTACTGAAGTTCCACTTCCCAGGTAAACTATAGGTTAAGGTTCTCCCTAATGTTTCCAGTAGCCTCCAAAACCTTCAGTTTTCAAAATAAATATATTTGTATGATTGAACTAAAAAGAAAAAACATTGGTAGGCCATGCAGATAAGTCATGACCCAGAAAAAAAACTGAGCTGAAGAGAGCCCACACAGAACACAACAACTGTATTCATAGAAGATAAGTCTGCATACAGAACTATTGTATCTTTCTAAGGCTGGGATTGTATTCAATTGCACACTGGCCAGTGACCTAGGTAGGAAAATTACTGATGGTTTGTTTTCTTCTTCTCTCCTCTCTTAAAAAAAGCAGTATAGCTGGTCATTAGTTACTCACAAAGGTAATCCTAACTACTCAGAAGACTGAGATCTGAGGATCACAGTTAAAGTCAGTTAGGGCAGGAAAGTCTTAACTCACCACCAAAAAAGCCAGAAGTCTCTGATCATATAAAATAACAATTATTGAAATGAACTCCAGGAAATGGAAACAAGACATATTTTCTTTGTTGTTCTTTTCTTTTTGTCTTGTTTATCTGTCTTTGGGAGGGTAACAAGGAGCACAGAAATGGAGGAACAAAGGGTGAACAAATGCAGCAGTGGTACTCACCAGATACTATTCTGAAAATAAACTATATAACTTGTGGGTAGGATGGGAGGGAAAAATGGAGAAAGCAAGGGAAGGGTTAACATTGTCTTATTATCTGACTTATATAGCTGTAACTCCTCTGTACATCACCTTTATAACAATAACAAAAAGCCAGAGTACAGTTGGCTCAAGTGGTAGAGTGCTAGCCCTAAGCAAAACCAAGATCAGGGACAGTGCCCATGGTGAGTTCAAGCTCTAGTATTGGAACATACACACACACACACACACACACACAAATACATACACATACATACACACATATATAATTCACAAGGACTGGAGGTGTAGTCAAGCGGTAGAGCACCTTCCTAGCAAGCACAAGGCCCTGAGTTCAATTCTCAGTGCCACTGCCCCTCCTTAAGAAGATAAAAATGAATCTATCACTTCAAAACTACAAAACCCAAGAGGAACCGATCCTCCATGTATGAGAATCCTCTAAGACAAAAGAAAAATTGGATGGGCTGGGACTGTGTCTTAGTGGTAGAGTGCTTGCCTAGCATGCAATGAAGCCCTGGGTTCAATTCCTTAGTACCACTTAAACAGAAAAAAGCCAGAAGTGGCCCTGTGGTTCCACTGGTAGAGCACTAGCCTTGAACACAGAGGCTCAGGGACAGTGCCTAGGACCCGAGTTCAAGCCCCAGGACTGGAAAAAAGGAAAAAGAGAAAAAGAGAAAAATTGGAGTCCAAAGAACTCAGGGTAAAGGAATATAGAAAAATCTAGAAAGTACTAAAATTATATTAAATTTGTAATGCTAGGTAGCATGACAAATGCCTGCAATCACAGGACTGAGAATTGAGATCGAAATCATCTTGGGCTACAAAGTGAGACACTGTATTCAAAAACAAACAAGTAGGGCTGGGGATATGGCCTAGTGGCAAGAGTGCCTGCCTCGGATACACGAGGCCCTAGGTTCGATTCCCCAGCACCACATATACAGAAAACGGCCAGAAGCGGCGCTGTGGCTCAAGTGGCAGAGTGCTAGCCTTGAGCGGGAAGAAGCCAGGGACAGTGCTCAGGCCCTGAGTCCAAAGGCCCAGGACTGGCAAAAAAAAAAAACAAAAACAAGTAAACAACACTTAAAAAGTTTTTAAATAATTAAAACATAGAAGAAAAATGAATGCTATAAGAAATGACAAGTAATAAAAAATGGAATAGGAATATTTGAAAGAGGAGTTCAAAAGTTAAAATTCTGCAAGAATTGAATGTATGGAGGAAAAAAACCTAAATGTTCATCAACTGGTAAATACAAATGTGATATACTCATACCCTAAAATACTACTCAGCACTGAAAAGGAATCGTTGATACATGTAAAAAACACAAACTCAAAATTCATGTAAAAGGGGGCTAGGAATATGGCCTAGTGGTAAAGTACTCACCTCATATACAGAAGCCCTGGGTTCAATTCCTCAGCACCACATATATAGAAAAAGCCGGAAGTGGCGCTGTGGCTCAAGTGGCAGAGTGCTAGCCTTGAGCAAAAAGAAGCCAGGGACAGTGCTGAGGCCCTGAGTTCAAGGCCCAGGACTGGAAAAAAAAAAAAAAAAAAACAGAAACAAAATTCATGTAAAATAAATCTAACATACTATAAAAAACAACATTAATTTTTTTAAAGGTTGTGTGGTCTGTGTTCTTCTTTATATAAAAGTTTTAGAAAAGGCAAACTCCAGAGACAGAAGATAGTTCGGTGTTTGGGGCTAGGATAATAGCCTGGTGAACCCCACAAGAGTCTGATGAAATTTTTGGGGGTGAGAGAAGTGGTTTCAGACTTATTACAGGGATGATCACCCAAGTATATAAATTTACTTAAGACAAGCAGTACAATATGAAAGATTAATTTTATCATATGAATTTGAAACAATGAGGGAAACTATAAATGGATGGAGAAAGAAAATAGATATATCTGAAGAGGTAATAATCCATGACAGATCTAACAAATTCACCTAGAATATAATTCAAATGTACAAAGAAATGAAATATATGAAAGACAGAGGAGAGAGTGAGCGTATCTTATAAAAAGTCTAGTCAGAATTTCTAGACAATCAACATTTGGAGATAGAAATTATTTGAGAATTATTCAGAACTGATTCAAGATATGAAAGCTCAGTTTCCAGAAGTACAATGAATCTCAAACAGGAAAAATAAATACACCCACACCTAGATATGTCATAGTGAAATAGTAGGAGAGAAAAACAAAAATCTTAAGAGAAATGAAAACAGCAATTATCTACAATGGAACAAAATCAGATGGAAAGGCAATTTCCTCAGTATCAACAAAGGATAGAAGATAATGAAAAGCTGTCATCAAAGTACTGGAAGAAAATCTAAATTCTATGTTAAAAAAATGTCATTCAGGAAAGCAAAATAAAGACCTTCTCAAAGACTGAAATCATTTACCACTTTTAATTGTCAAGGAAAAAGAAATCAGTAAGATGTCCAGCAGGAAGTTTGAGGCCTGGTAAAGGGCCAGGCAGAGAGATCTGAGTCTGGTGTACTTGTGGTCAAGAGAATCAGAGGAGGGGCTGGAAATGTGGCTTACTGGTAGACTGCTTGCTAGTAGGCAAGACGCCCTGGGTTTGATTCCTCAGCATCACATAACAGAAAAGGCCAAAAGTGGTGCTGTGCTTTGAGTGGTAGAGTACGAGCCTTGAGCAAAAAGAAGCCAGGGACAGTGCTCAGGCCCTGAGTTCAAGTTCAAGTACCAGGACTGGCAAAAAAAAAAAAGAGAGAGAGAACTAAAGGATTGGATGAAATGTACAGGGAAAGTGGGTAGAGTAAGAAAAGAAAAGGAAGGAAGCTCCAGGAAGTTTGTCCTGACAAATAGCAAAAACTTAGGGCCAGGCAGAACGCTTGCAAACTACTGCTCAATTGCCTTCTAACATCTTTTACTCTTGAGAGCTTTATTTAGAAAGGAAATAAAATGTATGTTGAGTATGTGGCTCAAGTGATAAGAGTACCTGCCTAGCAAGTGTTAGGCCCTGAGTTCAAACTCCAGTACAAAGAAGGAAGGGAGAACAGGGAGGGAAGTAGGGAGATAGGAACAGAAAAGAAGGAAGGAAGACAGGTATATGTCTGTAATCCTAGCACCCAGATTTGGGATTTGTTATCTCAAAAATGTAACACAAGTTTCTTATTCCTCTATCAGTGGTATGAATAGGTACTGTGATTAGGAGACTGAAATTCAGAGAAGTTCACTATATAATTTTCAAGTGGGACACTCAGGAGTTCAACCTTGGAAGTCTACAAAAATCCATCCAGGCATCCCCAAACCAAGAACAGCAGAAAATAACTACATTTATAGATCATGGAATATCAGTCATAGTTGAAGAGCACCTCCTGGCACCTTCCTTCTACCAATTTTTCCTTCTTCTTAGACAGCTTGTATTTAAAAGTGTGACCTGTCTTGATTGGCAAGTCTTGCCAATCAAGATTAGTGCCCACCCAGCAAAGTACATGCAAACAATGCAAGAAAACTTTTGCTAATATTATTCATGAGGTCATTGGTTGAGAAACACTACTTTCTTTCTTTCTTTTTGCCAGTTCTGGGGCTTGAACTCAGGGCTTAGGCACTGTCCCTGAGCCTCTTTGTGCTCAAAGGTAGTGCTCTACCACTTAAGCCACAGCATCACTTCTGTTTTTTTCTGTTTATGTGGTACTGAAGAATTGAACCCAAAGCTTCATGCATGCTAGGCAGGCACTCTACCACTAAGCCACATTCCCAGCCCCTAAGTTTTAATACATAACATTTGGGGGACACATTCAAATGGTAAACAACATCAAGGTGCCTTTTATTTTTATTTTTGCAGTGCTGGAGAAAGAACCCAGCACTTTTGAGCATGTCAAGAAAGTGCTCTACCACTAACCTACATCCTCAACTGTAAAGATATCTTTTGGGGGTTTTTTTGGTGCTGGTCCTGGGGCTTGAACTGAAGGCATGGACATTGTCCCTGAGTCTCTTTTGCTCAAGGCTAGTGCTCTACCACTTGAGCCACAGCTCTACTTCCATTTTGTTGCTGTTGTTAGTTTAATGAAGAAGATAAGAGTCTCACAGACTTTTCTGCCCTGGTTGGCTTGGAAACATGATCCTCAGATCTCAGCCTCCTGAGTAGCTGGGATTACAAGGATGTGTGAGATCACTTTTCTTTTACTTCGTCTAGACAAAAATTAAAATGTTTAATGATACACTGAACCTAAAAGGTATGGAGAAATAAGAATGCTCATACTCTGGGGGCTGGGAGTGTGGCTTAGCGGTAGAGTGCTTGCCTAGCATGCATGAAGCCCTGGGTTCGATTCCTCAGTACCACATAAACAGAAAAAGCCAGAAGTAGCACTCTGGCTCAAGAGGTAGAGTGCAAGCCTTGAGCAAAAGGAAGCCAGGGACAGTGCTCAGGCCCTGAGTTGAAGCACTAGGACTGGCAAGAAAAAGAAAAGAATTCTCAACCACCTGGTAGAGGAAAGGGAGAAGCTGATCAGTACACACACAGAAATGTCACAGTGAAAACCAACACTATCAGTTGGACACCCATAGCTCATATCTGTAATCCTAGCTACACATAAGGCTGAGATCTGAGAATCAAAGTTCAAAGCTAGCTCAAGGAGGAACGTCCAGGAGATTCTTATCTCCAATTAATCACCAAAAAGCCAGAAGTAGAGCTGTGGTTGAAATAGTAGAGTGCTAATCTTGAGCGCAAAAGCTCAGGGACAGTGCCCAGGACCTGAGTTCAAGCTCCAAGACCAGCATTAGAAACAACAAAACTAGTACCCTTGTACAACTAATGTATGTTAATTGTTTTAGAAAAAGGATAATCACGCAACTTCAACTCTCATTTCCTGCATGGAGAGCAGGAAATGCTTCTCTCTTTTATTTCTCCTTACTTTAACCTTTTTTTTAACTAAAAATTTTATTTTTGTTATTATTTTAAGTTGTTATTATAGTAAGGTGTTGAACAGGTGGTTACATAAGTTAGTTAATGAGTACATTTCTTTTTGGACAATGTTACCCCTTCCTTAGTTTCCCTCTCTTATCCTTGACCACAAATTTTATAGTTCATTTTTTACATAGTGTATATTGACTATCAGGACTTCATTTGTTCACCCTTCCTCCCTCCATCTGTGTTTCCACTTGCTTCCCTCAAAAGACAAAAAAGAGGGGCTGGGGATATGGCCTAGTGGCAAGAGAGCTTGCCTCATATACATGAGGCCCTGGGTTTGATGCCCCAGCACCACATATACAGAAAAACGGCCAGAAGTGGCGCTGTGGCTCAAGTGGCAGAGTGCTAGCCTTGAGCAAAAGGAAGCCAGGGACAGTGCTCAGGCCCTGAGTCCAAGGCCCAGGACTGGCCAAAAAAAAAAAAAAAAAAAGACAAAAAAGAACAAACAAAACAAAAAACACACTACCATCACCACTACCAACAACAACAAAGAAAACCCTATGCTTCCATTTCCAGGAATTCGTTTCAATAAATATTATTTTAAATGTTCAGAGGGGTTACACCTTTGGTTTCCTCCCCTAAAAGTATCCTCCTTTAGTGTCACTGTGTGTGAATGCCAAGAGTCCTGTATAACTTATCATGCTCCAATGTATTTAAGATTTAGCTTTTGCATATGAGAGAAACATAACACTATTTGTCCCTCTGACCTTGGCTTACTTCACTTAACATGATTTGTTCTGGGTCAATCCATTTCCCTGCAAATGACATAATATTCTTTCTAATGGCTGTGTAAAATTCCATGTGCATAAGCACCATGGTTTGGTTTGGTTTTGTTTGGGGGGAATCCTCTCATCTGCTATTGGGCATCCAGACTGTGTCTACAACTTGGCTATTGTGAACATAGATGTGCAAGAGTCTCTACTGTATCCTGACTTGTAATGTTCTAGGTAGACGTCCAAGAGTGATACAGTTAGGTCATAGAAAAGTTTTATGTTCTTTTTCTCTCTACTCTAATCCTATTATACTAAAGTAAATCCTTGCCAAAAGTTTGAGGGGAAAAAAAGGAATTCTCAACTACCTAGAGTCAAGATATGTTCAGTAGCAGTTAGGTGTTAATTCTAATTCTATAAACAAGTGAAATTTGGGTTAAGAGCCAAGGTTCAATAGTGAGTACCAGCCTAGCAAGCTCTAGGCCCTGAATTCAAACCTCAGCACCATAAAACAAAAAAAGAACAATATTTACTCCTAAGTATAAAGTTCTCCTTCCTTCCTTCCTTCCTTCCTTCCTTCCTTCCTTCCCTCCCTCCCTTTCCTTTCCTTTCCTCCCTCCCTCCCTCTCTGCTTCCCTACCTCTCCTTCCTCCTCTCCTTTCTCTTTTTGTGTGCCAGTACTGGAACCAAAATTCAAAGCTTGAACGCTATCAATGTCCCTGAGCTTTCTGGTTAAGACTGGTGTCAACCACTGGAGGCACAGCTCCATTTCCAGCTTTCCTGCCCAGGTCGGCTTTGAACCATGATCCACAGATAGGCATGAGCCACTTACTGGTGCCTAGCTAAAGTCATTTCTTACATCTTGATTGAACTTTGGAAATAAATCAAATAAACTCACTTTCAAAATTAAATACAACAGTATGCTTTTAATTCCATTTTTTTCACTTTTTACAGAAAAAAAAAAGCGACAAGAAAGGGGGAAATACATCTATTTCATAACTTCAAAATCTTGTTCCCAAGTGGTAAAAGAAAGGCAAAAAACAGGACCAGGATCTGCAAACTCTAAAATGCTGTTAACCACATTTTTGTTTGTTTTTAAATGTTGCTTTCAGTACAGGGAGTCCATGTACACTTCCACACCCTGGAAATCCCCTCTGCTTCCCAACCAACCAGGAAGCTTCTCCACAGTACCCATGTAATACTTATCTTCCTTGCTTTCTTGAAAGGAAACAGAATATTGAAGTCCCTTCTCTGGGTGATCTCCAAACAAAATAAAATTAAAAACTGCTCAGTTAAGATTCACAGGAGGGGGCTGAGAATATGGCCCTAGTGGTAGAGTGCTTGCCTTGTATACATGAAGCCCTAGGTTCGATTCCTCAGCACCACATATATAGAAAGAAGCCAGGGACAGCGCTCAGGCCCTGAGTTCAAGCTCCAGGACTGGCACAAAAAAAAAAAAAACAATTCTCAGGAAAGCTTTTCAAGAAGAAAAACAGAGCCAGTGGTGGTGCACATGCTTGTAATCCCAACACTTGGGAGGTATGAGCTACATAGCAAGTTCTAGATCAGACTGGGCTATATAGTGAGACCCTGTCTCAAACAACAACAAAAGAAATAAAAAAGTAAACATTTCTTTTTAAAATAAAGGGAAGAAACAGCATGGATAGAAATGTAGCAACACAGAATTGCTAGGTGAGTATACCACATAAACATGACCTATCCACAGAGTGTACATACTGCACTACACAAAGATAGATTCTACTTGTAGATAGAAGTAAAACCACTCAAAAAATCCCAATGCTTTATTTATTTCTCTTTTTTTTTTTTTTTTTGGCCAGTCCTAGGCCGTGAACTCAGGGTCTGAGCACTGTCCCTGGCTTCTTTTTTGCTCAAGGCTAGCACTCTGTCACTTGAGCCACAGCACCACTTCTGGCCATTTTCTGTATATGTGGTGCTGAGGAATCGAACCCAGGGCCTCATGTATACGAGGCAAGCACTCTTGCCACTAGGCCATATTCCCAGCCCCTGCTTTATTTATTTCTTTTCCTATGCTAGTACTGGGGCTTGACCTCGGGCCCTAAGTACTATATCTTAGCTATTTTTCTCACTCTACCGCTGGTGCCATAGCTCTACTTTCAGCTCTTTGCTAGTTAACTGGAGATAAGAATCTCATACACAGGCAGGGCACCGGTGGCTCATGCCTGTAAATCCTAGCTCTCAGGAGGCTGAGCTCTGAGGATCTCAGTTCAAAACCATCGCAGGCAATAAAGCCCTTAAGACTCTTATCTCCAACTAAAAACAGAAAAGGCTAAAAGTGGCACTGTGGCTCAAGTGGTAGAGTGCTAGACTTGAGTAAAAAGACCTCAGGGACCAGAGCTCAAGCCTCAGGACCAGCAGAAAAAAAAAAAAAAGAAAAAAAAAAAGAATCTTACAGACTTTGCTGAATGCTCATGGTGGTGGCAAAGGAAGTTAGAAACATTATTCCTAGACTAGCTTTGAAGCTTTGAAGTGTCCTCCTCAGATCGCAACCTGCTAAGTAGCCACCGACATTCAGCCCTAAATGCTTTTTAATTTTTCACCCTGAAAAACATATTTTCTTTACCAAGCATTTGGGCTATTCTATAATAGCTCAGACATTAGCATAAGTCCTCAATAGAGCTACGAGGCCACCAAGATCTGAATTACAGGTAGGCCCATGTGGGTGTGCATAGATAGGTCCTCCTTGTAGACAGAAGATCACTTTTCTGTTTCTCAGGTATAAAGCAGGGCACTTAATGCCTCCCTGGAAGGGCCAGTGCAAACAACTCAATGAAATTCAAGACTACAAAATTCTATGATACACAAGCCCCTTCATTTGTTCTAGATAAGTAGCAGCAGCATGAGTTTTACCAGTTGCTTGCCAGCTTATATTACCCTTTGAATTTTAACACAGGGTTTCAAGGAAACAACTACAGAATTTATGATCATTTATACTCAATTTAATGTTAATTTCAAAGAGGAAAAGATGGTTTAAGGTGTTTGTCAGTGTTGTTTGTTAAGTGTTGTTAAGGTTTGTTGTCAGTGTTGACTTTTAGGAGTCAGAGCCTACCTTCATAGCCCAGGATAACCTTGAACTCAGGACCCGCCAATCTCCATTTCTCAAATGCTAGTAAGATTACCAATACACACCAGTGATCTTAGCCTGGCCCTTTTCTAATGAAGAAACAAGACAGAAACAAAAAAAAAACCCAGGTATAATGAATAGAGAAAGGAAAACTTAAAATTCCTGGAATGTTCTTAAATTTGACACTATTAAATATCACTAACTTTAAATAAGTATACATGAATTTCTGTGTACCTTAGTACTAAGAAAGCAGACTATTAAAGCTGTCCATGTGGATATTAGAAAGGAAATAAGAAGTAGTTATGCTCTTTTTTTTGGTGTCAGAACTGGGACTTGTTCTTTAGCTTTTTTTTTTTTAAATTTTTATTGTCAAACTGATGTACAGAGAGGTTACCATTTCATACGTTAGGCAACGGATACATTTCTTGTACTGTTTGTTACCTCCTCCCTCATTCCCCCTTCCCCCATGAGTTGTTCAGTTGGTTTACACCAAACAGTTTTGCAAGTACTGCTTTTGTAATCATTTGTCTTTTTATCCTGTGTCTCTCGATTTTGGTATTCCCTTTCACTTTCCCAGTTCTAATACCAGTATACATGGTTTCCAATGTACTCAGATAAGATACAGTGATAGTGCAGGTACAACCACAGGAAGGGGATACAAGAGGATCATCAACAATAGAAGCTACAGTTTCACATGGCATGCTGAAAATAATTACAACAGTGATATATCACTCGTTTCCATAACATGGAGTTCATTTCACTTAGCATCATCTTATGCGTTCATAGGGGCATAGCTATTGGGCTCTTGTGGTCCTCTGCTGTGACTAGCCTAAACCTGTGCTAATTATTCCCTATGAGGGAGATCATAGAGTCCATGTTTCTTTGGGTCTGGCTCACTTCACTTAGTATAATTTTTTCCAAGTTCTTCCATTTCCTTACGAATGAGGCAATGTCATTCTTTCTGATAGAAGCATAAAATTCCATTGTGTATATGTACCATATTTTCCTGATCCATTCGTCTACTGAGGGGCATCTGGGTTGGTTCTTCTTTAGCTTTTTTTTTTTTGCTCAAGGCTAGAGTTCTACCACTTCAGCCACAGCTCTACCTCTGGCTTTTTGGTGATTAATTGGAAAGAGTCTCACAAGCCCAACACCTGACATAGCTTTGCTCTTGAAGAAAACTGAGATTCTGGGAGTGGAGGAATACTATAATGGCATGCTATTCCAGAGGCAAAAATCAGGAGGATAAAAATGTTACCATGAAAGCTGGGCATGGTGGTAACCCTAGCTGAGTGAGAGGCAGGATCCTGGTCTGAGGTATCCTATCTGTGGGTGGAGATGGGAAGGAAAAATTGGGAGAGAAGGGGTGACACTGTTCAAAAAGAAATGCATCTGACTTTCGTAACTGTAGCCCCTCTTCCACATCACTTTTACAATAACAATAAAGATCTTTTATTGTGTCTCATACCTGTAATCCAACTACTCAGGAGACTGAGATGTGAGGATCGTGATTCAAAGCCAGTCCAGGCAAGAAAGTCTGCAAGTCTTATCTCTAATTCATCACCAAAAAGCTGGAAGTGGAGCTGTGGCTCAAGTGGTAGAGCACTATATTTGAGCAAAAATATTCAAGAAAAGTACCAAGGCTCTGATTTAAAGCCCCCGGATTGGCACACAAAAAAATAGGGCTGAATTTATGGCTCAAGTGGTACAGCAGTTGCCAAGCAAGCAGGAAGCCCTGACTTCAAAATTCAGTATCAGAAAGAGAGAGAGAAAGAGAGAGAGAGGAAGAGGAAGAGGAAGAGGAAGAAGACGAAGAAGAAGAAGAAGAAGAAGAAGAAGAAGAAGAAGAAGAAGAAGAAGAAGAAGAAGAAGAAGAAGAAGAAGAAGACAACTGTGTCAAACATCTGCAATTCCAGTCCCAAAGGAGGCTGAGGTGGCAAAATGACTGAGCTCCAGATCAGTTGGACTACATAACAGAGAGAGGGTCGAATGCTCAATGGAAGAAACAAGAATAGTTAAGTAGTACTAGTGTTGGTGGGTCTGAGAGATCTAATGATCTGAGGACTGCAGTTGGAAGCAAGCCCCACAGATAAGTCTGTGAGACACTTATTTCCAAATAACCACCAAAAGAGCAAGAAGTGGAACTGTGGTTCAAGTGATAGAGCACCAGCTTTCAGCAAAAAAAGCTAAGAGGCAGAAATCATGCCCTGAGTTCAAGCCTCAGTACTAGTACACACATAATAAAAGAACAGTCCAGGGCTGGGGATATGGCCTAGTGGCAAGAGTGCCTGCCTCATATACATGAGGCCCTGGGTTCGATTCCCCAGCACCACATATACAGAAAATGGCCAGAAGTGGCGCTGTAGCTCAAGTGGCAGAGTGCTAGCCTTGAGCAAAAAGAAGCCAGGGACAGTGCTTAGGCCCAGAGTCCAAGCCCCAAGACTGGCCAAAAAAAAAAAAAAAAAAAAGAAAAGAACAGTCCAGGTAGAAATCTTGGGGATATCCTAGGAATAGTCACTAGATCAAATGATGTATCTTATACATGTCATCGGTGATTTCCCTCCCATGGCTAACGTGGATAAAATCTGAATAAATAAGCATGAGTCATCTCACCAGTAATCAGCAATTAAGGGAAATTCTATTTTCCTATGATCTTGGACACAGTTCAAATTTATCTCATTGTTCCTCTCTGCTAACTAAGGTTTGCAGTTTTTCTTCTGCTACCATAATTAAATAAGTAACAGCAAGCTAAGTCTTAAATACTTTCATATCCTCAATCATCTAATAAAATGCAGAATTACTGACACTATGTAAATGGCATGTGTTACTAAGTCAATAGATGTGGGTTTCAATCTAGGCTCCATCATACTTCATATTGACTTCTTTGAGCCTGTTTCCTTTCCAGTAGAACAAATACTTCTTCCTTCATTCTTTTTTTTTTTTTTCTTTTGGTCAGTCGTGGGGCTTGAGCTTGGGGCCTGGACGCTGTCTCTGAGTTTTTACTCAAGGCTAATGCTCTACCACTTTGTGGTTTCCTGATAGTTAACTGGTGATGAGAGTCTCACAGACTTTCTTGCCAGCCTCAAAATAGCTAGGATTCTAGGCATGAGCTTATACTGATGTTTGAACTTAGGACCTTGAGCTTCTTAGGCTGTCATTTTACTACGTAAGCCATGCCCCCAGCCCTGGTTTCCTCTCCCCCTATGCACCTAGACTTGACTTGGCTCATCTACTTTATTTTAGGTTTCCTCATTGTCTATTAGATGACAGGGGCATACCACTGTGTTTGCTTTAGGTAACAGGGGGATTCTTTGCAAGCAGACTGAAAAATAAAACAAATATGATTGCTTATAATCCCAGCACTCAGGAGGATGAATATTTAGAGTTCAAAGCCAGCCTGAGCTACATATGAAACATTGTCTCAAAAAACATCAAAATATATTTAAGGGCCTTGAACTCCCGCTAAACATAGGCTAGATATTTTGTAAGTAGAATTTTGGTTATTGGTGGTGGTGGTGGTAGTACTAAAGTTTAAATTCGGGGCCTTGTGTTTGCTAAGTAGGTGCTTGACCATTTGAACCAACATCTCCAATCCCATGTCTCCCCATCGGTCATCATTGTTCATGTAGTCAGAGAAGATTCATATGGCTATTAGAAAAAAAGAACTGATTATTATAAAGTATCAAAGAAACATGACAGATGTTTTTTTGGATGAGCAGAGTTGGACAATGAGATGCAAGACATAGCATTCTTTGTCATGTCAGCCATGGCATCAGGGAAGCTAACTACGTAAGTCCAAATGTCAGCCTACTTCTATTGTACCAGGAAAAACTTTCCAAGCAAAATATTGCTCTCAGTAAAATAAAATAAAATATTGCTCTCAGTGCTATTGGATTTTAGGGGAGAGGGAAGAAGTATGGCTCTTCCTTCCTTGCCTTGACATTCAGCCCTGATAGAGTTAGGGGTTTTTGTGGGACAGGATACTGAACCCCCAGAAATTTGTGTAAATATGTATACAGTGTTTAAAGTATGTTATGAATTAATAGGTAGGTACTACATATATACTCATAGTAAAATTAGATTTAAGTTCTGAGTTTAGCTAGGCGTTGAAATTTATGAGAAAATAGCCAGAAGGGGAAAAACAGAGGCAGTGTATTTAATCAGTTTCTCTAAGCCTCTGGAGTCCCAAATGTGTGCACATATATATGAATCTTTTTTTTTTTTTTTGGCCAGTCCTGGGGCTTGGACTCAGTGCCTGAGCACTGTCCCTGGCTTCTTTTTGCTCAAGTCTAGCACTCTGCCACTTCAGTCACAGCGCCACTTCTGGCCATTTTCTATATATGTGGTGCTGGGGAATTGAACCCAGGGCCTCATGTATACGGGACAAGCACTCTTGCCACCAGGCCATATCCCCAGCCCCTCAAATGTGTGCACATATGAAACATAAATAAGAGGATTAAGGTCCAAAAGGGCCTGGGCAAAAAGTAAGACCATATTTGAAAAATAACAAAAGCAAAAAGGTCTAGGGGTATGCTAGGGGTATGCCTCAAGTGGTAGAGTGCCTGCCTAACAAGCATGAGGCTCTGAGTTAAAGGAGAGAGAGAGAGAGACAGACAGACAGACAGACAGACACCTATAAAGAGATAAAGATGGGCTGGGAATATGGCCTAGTGGTAAAGGGCTCGCCTCGTATACATGAAGCCCTGGGTTCAATACCTCAGTACCACATAAACAGAAAAGGTGCAAAAGTGGTGCTCTGGCTCAAGTAGCAAGAGTACTAGCCTTGAACAAAAAGAAGCCAGGAACAGTGCACAGGCCCCGAGTTCAAGCCCCAGGACTGGCAAAACAAAACAAAACAAAACAATGAGATAGACATATAGATA
This sequence comes from Perognathus longimembris pacificus, assembly GCF_023159225.1. Classification (NCBI taxonomy): domain Eukaryota; kingdom Metazoa; phylum Chordata; class Mammalia; order Rodentia; family Heteromyidae; genus Perognathus; species Perognathus longimembris. The sequence continues at coordinate 9,769,560 of NC_063174.1, read as the reverse complement.
TACAGACTATTATTCTAGTCTTTCTACTTTTACCTAGGTTGACATTTTTCCTAATATAAAGATTAAAGAAGGAAGCTGGAGAGAGAGAGCAAATAGATGAAATCAATCTGACTGAATTACAAGATATGATCATGTGAGCTACCATGGCAAAAAACCTTTTGTAGAATTAATACACACAGAAACAAAATAAGTGACAGGAAAGTAATATAGGTTCTATTGGGGACGGGTATCACTGGAAAAGGAGAGGGTAAAATGAGCATGAGTATAATCAAAGTATTTTACATGTATGTGTGGAAATGGAACAATGAAACCTGTTAAAATTGCTTCCAGAAGAATAAGGAGGAAGGAAAAAGATGAGAGAGGTGAGGTTGACAAGGATTATTATATAATATGTATGAAAATGTCCATTATAAACCCTCTTGTAAAATCTTATGTATGGGGGCTGGGGATATAGCCTAGTGGCAAGAGTGCCTGCCTCGGATACATGAGGCCCTAGGTTCGATTCCCCAGCACCACATATACAGAAAACGGCCAGAAGCGGCGCTGTGGCTCAAGTGGCAGAGTGCTAGCCTTGAGCAAAAAGAAGCCAGGGACAGTGCTCAGGCCCTGAGTCCAAGGCCCAGGACTGGCCAAAAAAAAAAAATCTTATGTATGCTAAGAAGAAAATCATATTAAAAAGATTAAAGAATGGAATTATTATCTGAACAACTGAATATAAACAAAAAAACTGACTGTAATTATTAAGAATGAAGAGATGGGCACTGGTGGCTCACACCTGTAATCCTAACTACTCAGGAGGCTGAGACCTGAGGATGGAGGTTCAAAGCCAGGCCAGGCAAGGACAGGAATGTCCATGAAACTCTTATCTCCAATTAATCACCAGAATACTGGAAGTGGCACTGTGGCTCAAAGTGGTAGAACACTTGCCTTGAGCTGAAAAGCTCAGGGACAGCACCCATCCCCAGAGTTCAAGTCCCATGACCACAAAAAAAAAAAAAAAAAAAAAAAAGAATGAAGAACAACTGTGTGCTGTGGCTCACACCTGTAATCCTAGCTACTCAGAAGACTGAGATCTGATTATCACAGTTCAAAGCCAGCCTGGGTAGGAAAGTCTTATGTCCAATTAATCAAACGAAAACCAGAAGGAAAGCCTGTGGCTAAAGGTGATAGAGCACTATTGAGCAAAAAGAGCTCAGGGACAGCACCCAGGCCCTAAGTTTAACCCATGACTGAATAATTAATAATAATAACAATAACAATAATAGTAATAATAAAAGAATGAAGAACCAGAAGAGTCCTGGTGGCTCAGCATGTAATCCTAGCTAAGTCAGGAATCTGAGATCCAGAAAATTATACTTCAAGACCAGCCAGGCAAAAAGTCAAGCAGACTCCAATCAATTAGCAAAAGAACAAAACAGAAAAAAACAATGGCAGGGCTGGGAATGTGGCCTAGTGGCAGAGTGCTAGCCTAGCGCATGCATGAAACCCTGGGTTCAGTATCTCAGTACCACAGAAACAGAAAAGGTCCGAAGTGGTGCTGTGGCTCAAGTGGTAGAGTACTAGCCTTGAACAAAAAGAAGGTCAGGGCTGGGCTGAGAATGTGGCTTAGTGGTACAGTGTTTGCCTAGCATGCATGAAGCCCTGGGTTCGATTCCTCAATACCACATAAACAGAGAAGGCTGGAAGTGGTGCTGTGGTTCAAGTGACAGAGCACTAGTCTTGAGCAAAAGAAGCTCAAGGATAGTGCCCAAGCCCTGAGTTCAAGCCCCAGGATTGGCCAAAAAAAAAAAAAAAAAAAGGCAATTAAGAGCTGGAGGTGTGGCTCAAGCAGTAGCGTGAGTGCTAGTCAACCATGCAAGTCGAGCAAGTGCTAGGTCCTTTGTTCAAATCCTAGTACTAGAAAAAGAAAAAGAACCTAATGAAATGTTAACATTATTCACATAGTTCCAAATCCACTTTTTGGTCTTCATAATGCCTGCTCACTTAGTATTAGTGGATATGTATTGTTTGGAGTTCTGCTTCACTTACTTAAAATTCACATGTACAGCTCTCCTCTTTACCTATTATCACTAACATAATTTTTTTTAAAAAGAGACAAAGATTCAGGTTCTGTTTAAAAGCAGCCTAAAAGCAACTAACCGAGCCATAAGCTAGAAATAATTTTATATTGTACAACTGCCACCTGCTGGTTATGTTTTCTAAGTACAGCAAATGCATGTTTAAAACAGAACAATTTTACCTTCTGTTCCTGAAGTTTTTCTCTCAGATCTGTCCCATACAAATGAAAGTCCTTCAAAATTAGAAGCCAGGTGCTGGTGACTCACGCCTCTAATCCTAACTACTCAGGAGGCTGAGATCTGAGGATCACAGTTTGAAGCCAAGCCTGGGCAGGAAAATCTATGAGATTGGGGCTGGGGATATGGCCTAGTGGCAAGAGAGCTTACTTCGTATACATGAGGCCCTGGGTTCGATTCGCCAGCACCACATATACAGAAAACGGCCAGAAGTGGTGCTGTGGCTCAAGTGGCAGAGTGCTAGCCTTGAGCAAAAAGGAAGCCAGGGACAGTTGTGCTCAGGCCCTGAGTCCAAGACCCAGGACTGGCCAAAAAAAAAAAAGAAAGAAAGAAAATCTATGAGATTCTTATCTCTATAAATTACCGACACACACACCAAAACTGAAAGTAGAGCTTTGGCCCAAGTGGCAGAGCAAGCCTTGAGCAAAACAAACTCAGGGACAGCACCCAGGCCCTGAGTTCAAGCCCCAGGGCCAGCCCCAAAAAACAATATTAATAATAATCTCCTATTAGAAGCAGTTGTTTTTGACCCCAACTGCACTTTAATGTTGTGAGAGCTTTTGGACATCCTGATATTGACTCCTCTAAGCCAGGGGAATTAAATTGGGATCTCAAAATTGGGATCTGAAAGGTAATAAGCTTCTGTCTTTGTGTGTGTGTGTGTGTGTGTGCGCACACGTGGGCGCACACACACACGTGTGCATGTGAGCACCAATACTAGAGCTTGAGTTCAGGGTCTTCCTCTTGCTTGACTTTTTCTACTCATGGCTGGCACTTTACCACTTGAGCCATGCCTCCAGTTCTAAAGCCTCTATCATTTTAAGACACTGAATTTGTGGTAATTTCTTGGGAAAATCCTAAGAAAAGTGAGGGCTTGTGTTCAAATCCCAGTACTAAAACAAACAAAAAAACCACCAGTCTTAACTCCTCTCACCTAGGCCTCTCTGCTCTTTTTTTCCTTTCCTAGCTAGTCTGGGTCTTAGGTTGATTGTGTTAACGACTGTCAGAAGTACCTTCTTTAGCTACCTAACACATCTAACCAACAAAATCTAATACTTTAAAAAAAATTTTCAGGGCTGGGGATATGGCCTAGTGGCAAGAGTGCTTGCCTCTTGTATGAGGCCCTGGGTTCGATTCCCCAGCACCACATATACAGAAAATGGCCAGAAGTGGCTCTGTGGCTCAAGTGGCAGAGTGCTAGCCTTGAGCAAAAGGAAGCCAGGGACAGTGCTCAGGCCCTGAGTCCAAGCCCCAGGACTGGCCAAAAAAAAAAACAACTTTTTTTCAGACAGGGTATCACTATGTAGCCTACTCTTACTTCCATCTCCTATATGCTGGGATTATAGGCATGTTCCATCACACCTAGCTTCACTGATACATTTCAGTTTCTACTTCTCTCAGTTGGAAAAATATTCAATTACACCAACACAGAGCAATGTCTATAAACTCACTAGTCAGATCTCAACACCCACCTTATGTCACAATCCTCCTAACTTGTACTGGATCTTGACATTATCCTTAAGACCCATTCCAAAAGCCCTATACTTGAGACCCATCTAACACCTTGCATCCCATTTAACAGGTGTCATTTCTCTCATCCTTCCCAATAAAGTTGGCTCTTCATAGCCATACATTCCATATCCATGAATTCAAATTATTTGAAAAAACATTCCAGAAAGTTCTAAATAGTAAAGCTAAAATCTGCCACATGATGAGTATTATGCTGAATCTACATGAAGAAAGTACCATGTAGACACACTCTGCCATCACTTGCCACATTTCATAGATCTCTAGTTGCCCTTGAGCATGTGACTTTGAGCATTATTCACCTTATGTCTCATTAATCTAACATCTAGTTAGATCTACATAATGGTTGTGTCTATGCAGAACATGTACAGACCTCATCATTCCCTCAACAACTCAGTATGACAACTATTTAATAGCATTTACATTATATTAAGTAATACAAGTAATTCTGGGATGATTTCAAGTATATGAAAGGATATACGCAGGCCATATGCAAATACTATGCCATTTTATATAAGGGACTTGAGCACCCACCAATTTTGGTATCTCTGGTGGTCATGGAGCCAATCCTCCATGGATTGAGGGACAACAGTAAATCACCAACATCCTGTCTTCATTTGCTTTTCTGTAGTCTCACACGAAATATCTCTTATTTCTCACTTTTCCATCTGTGCTTTTTTTTTTGGTGACCCTTGCTACTTTTGAACTTGTTCATTCATCATTCTTTCTCTCTCTTTATCTTGCCTATTCAACGCTTTTCTCTTCACTAACACCTCTTCACCCTGTGAACAGGCACTAATCTCTTTCATTCTCCCCTGATCCTACAATCCTCCAGCCATGACCATCTCATCTCTTTTTTATCTCCACAGAAATTTCTCAAAAGTGGGGCTGGGGATATGGCCTAGTGGCAAGAGAGCTTGCCTCCTCTACATGAGGCCCTGGGTTCGATTCCCCAGCACCACATATACAGAAAACGGCCAGCTGTGGCTCAAGTGGCAGAGTGCTAGCCTTGAGCAAAAGGAAGCCAGGGACAGTGCTCAGGCCCTGAGTCCAAGGCCCAGTACTGGCCAAAAAAAAAAAAAAAAAGAAATTTCTCAAAAGTATAATTTGTGTTCATTTAGCTGCTATAACCTGGCTGAAACTGACAATCTAAAACTGAAACTGCTCTCACTTCTGGTCATCAATGACTTCTTAGTCACCAAATCTAATGGACCTTTTTCTGGTCCAATCTCACTGGATTTCTACAGTTCATGTGACTTCTCTTGTGTAGTCTATCTTACTCTGATTGTTCTGTGACTACAGGGGACTTCTGACTTTCCTTCCTAGGTTGTGTTCCCCATTTGCCCTCCCAAGTACTCTTGTCATGCTTCCTAGATGAGGTCAAGCTTTCTGGAAGTTTCATTTACTATGGTAATGATGGTCCCCCAGATCTCTAGCATTGTCTTTCTTACTAAAGCTGGACACCAAGTTCTGGGTCTTTGGTTCGCATTAAAACTCAAGTTCATACCTCTTCCTGATAGACAGCCTCATTCCAGGGGGGTGGAGGCAAAGAAATAAGCAAGTGAGAGTTTATCTTCCATCCACCAAGCTGGAATCATGGACATCATTCTTTTTCCCTCATTATTAGAACCAAATCAAATGCTGGTATTAAGCCGTAAGCAAGCTGGTAGTCCCTGTAACCATAGCTAGTCAAGAGGCTGAGATCTAAGGATTATGGTTCAAAGCAAGCTAGAGCACGAAAGTCCTTCAGACTCTTCAATTAACCAACAACAAGCCAAAAGTAGAGCTGTGGCTCAAGAGATAGGGCAACAGCCTTAGGAGAAAAACCTAAGCAAGAGAGCCTTGAGCTCAAGCTCCAATATCAGCACAAATATATGCACGCATACACACACACACACACACCAAAAAAAAAAAAAAATACTGGTGCTTGTTTTTGTTCAAGGCTAGCACTCTATCACTTTGAGCCACAACTCTACTTCCAGTTTTTTGAGTGGTTGACTGAAGGTTAAGAGTCTCATGGGGACTTTTCTGCCTGGGTGGCTTCAAACCACAATCCTCAGATCTCAGTGTCCAGAGTAGCTAAGATTACAGGCTTGAGCCACCAGCACCGAGCTTTCTTCCATAGTTCTCTACAAATGCAGCACTGAGCTTCCACTAGATGGCAGTGTTTGTAACTTATCTCTTTCAACTCCTACCCAGCTGTTAAGAGGTCTCTAAAATTACGTATGTATGCAGCATGCAAGGGCGTGTATGTGTGCATGTGCGTGTCTGAGTGTGTGTGTGTATGGATCTTCCTTAAAACACTTTACTATCTCCTCAGCATCAACCACAAGGTTTAACGGGAGCTGCTTATTATTCCACACTCTGAAAAGAGCAAGAGGCCCTCTCATCCCCATTGCTGCTTTAAATTCATTATCAATTTACTCATCGCCTAAGCTGAGATTTATACAACATTCAGCTATGTCAGGGCTGCAAATGTGTGTGCATGCACGTGTGCACGCATGCGTGTGCCCAGGCATGCATGTACCAGTAATAGGATTTAAACATAGTGCCTTCACACATTTGACTGGCTTTTTTGCTCAGACTGGCACTCTATCACTTGAGCCTTAACTTCACTTCCAGCTTTTTGCTGGATTGGCTTTAAACTTTGATACTCAGATTTCAGCCTCCTGATTAGCTAGCATTACAGGTGTGAGTCACCAGGGCCCAGCAAATGTTTTCTGTAAAAATCCAAATGGTAAATATGCTAGGCTTTGCAAGCCTCATAGCCTCTTTTGTACTTACTCAATTCAGCACAACAAAAACAACCACAGACAATATGTAAGTAAATGAATCTATCTGCGTCCCAGGAAAATTTTATTTATAAAAACCAGTAGTGGGCTAACTTTAGTCCATGAGCCATGATTTGCTGGTGTGCTTAACACTTTGCTTTTGTAGTAATGATCTGTTGGCCATGGAACCTCCATACAGATCAAGAATGTTTTAACTGACTCAGTCTTCACCCCCAGCTTAAGTGGCAAAGCAAAATAGCTGGTACATAGCAAGCATTTCATAATTGTAGTTGTAATTACTCCTATTAAAGGGCTTACGTTTGATCTCTAAGGCAGCATTAAAAAAAAAAAAGAAGGCACACACAGTAAGACCAAAGAGGATTATCTTAGGAGAAGAACACAAAAATGCAATGCCTATGTGCATCTGATCCTATAAAATAATATTTATTTATCAAAATGTACTCTAGGAAATGGAAAAAGAAAAAGAAAAGGAAAGAAGGAAGCTTGGTGAGTACACGCCTGTTATCTAAGCTCTTTGGGAGACAGAGATTGGGAGAATCATAATTCAAGTCCAAGGCCAGCCCAGGCAAAAAATAGTGAGACCAACATCTCAACTAGCCAGGCAGGGTGCTACACATGTGATCCCAGAGGTAACAAGATCAATCGTGGTTTGAAGTAAATACCAGGTAAAAACATGATACTCTATCTGAAAAATAACGCAAGAAAAAGGCTGGAATGGTAGCGTAGTTCTAATCAAAATCAAAACCTCCTGATAGCCAAAACACCATCTATGCATGACCTTCTAGTTTACTCTCGTGTCTACTGCCTCACAATCCATGAGCTTCACTTCCTTGCGTAGTAACCCTAATATGAGGTCCATCATTGTACCACTCTCTCACCCACTCTCTCAACTCCTATTTTTCTTCAACTAAACCAGACTAGCCAAATCCTGCAAGACCAGGGGTACTGAAAATGGCCATCAGGAGAGATCAATGGTACTACAAACTTACCTTTCCAGCCTCTTTCCAAGCTTCATCACCCAATGCATTCCCTAATCCTCTCACAAATAATCCAAATTTACAATACTTAAAAACTCGCCTAATCTCCCTTCTGCTACTTTCTTACTTTTAAATGACCCATTTCTTCCTGCACTCAGAAGAAATTAGAAGTGAGAGCAAAGGCTCTAATTTCTTCTCCCTGTTAGACACTTAGCTTCCCCATTATTCCTTCCCTACAGGCTTACCAAGAATGGGTTTTCTCTGAATCACCAGAAGTGTTCAAAAGCCATGCCTGCCTCTTTTTACCTCACCCATCTTGCAAAAATGAAATCCCAAATCAACTCAGCCATGTGTTCCCACTACACTCTAACAAAAATACAGTTGTTGTTTTCTTTTAGTACAGGGAACTGAACTCAGGACTTTTGTTTGATAGGCAAGCACGCTATCAATTAATGCTATACCTCCTGCCGCTTTTTGGGATTGGTTATTTTCCAACAGGATCTTAAGTTTATGCCCTGGGCTGCCTGGGTGCTGATGCTCTTACTTATGCCTTTACACATTGCTGGGAATGACAGGTACAAGCTATCAAACCCAGGCATGTGTTGAAATGGAGTCTCTTGAACACCTATGCTTAGGCTGGCCTCAAAACAGGATCTTCAGTGCTTCCATCTCTGCCTCCCAAGTAGCTGAAATTATAGATGTGAACCACTGTGCTTGGCTAGAGAGATATCTTTTCTTTTCTCTTCTTTTTATGCCATCCTGGAGTCTGAATTCAGGGCCTGGGCACTGTCCCTGAGCTTTTTTGCTCAAGGCTAGTGCTCTAACACTTGTGCCACAGCTACACTTTCAGCTTTTGGTAGTCATTGGAGATAAGAGTCTCATGGGCATTCCTATCCAGCCTGGCTTCTAACTATAATTCTCAAATCACATCCTCCTAAACAGCTAGGATTACAGGCATGAATCCCCAACACCTGGTTTCAGATACATTTCTTATACTCTTTCACCTTAAAAATGGTAATAGCGTTGCAGGATTTTTGTGAGTATTGTAAGAAGTGCTTGATATATGACCATCATTGCATAATTACCATACTATTAATAGCTTACTATTAGTAATTTAAATCTCTGTTACAAGAATTAGGACACTGGGCTGGGAATGTGGCTTAGTAATAGAGTGCTTGCCTAGCATGCATGAAGCCCTGGGTTCGATTCCTGAGTATCACATAAACAAAAAAAGCCAGAAGTGGCGCTGTGGCTCAAGTGGTAGAGTGCTGGCCTTGAGCAAAAGAAGCTCAGGGACAATGCCCAGGCCCTGAATTCAAGCCCCAGGACTGGGGGCAAAAAAATTAGGACACGTGATTGGGGTAAGAATAAGGAAAGAGTAGAGCACCAGTGGCTCTTACCTATAATCCTATCTACTCGGGATGATCATATACCCAATTATTTTATGAAACTCCAAGTAATCTCTGGAAGACTGGCAACTGTAACAATGGGCCAAATCTGGCCTACCGCTTGTTTTCACAAACAATTTTATCAAGACACAGCCATACTCATTCATTTAGACATCGTCTATGCAGAATTGAAAATTGCAATAGAGACTAAATAACCCACAAAACCTAAAATACCCACTATCTGGCATTTATAGAAAAAAAAGTCAAGAACCTGTCCAGAACACAAAGCCTGTACTCACCTGAGGTGTTGTCTTCCTGTATTGGTTACCTCCATCTATCACATCCTTCATGATTTGTTCCTTGAGAAATTCATACTCTTCTGGAGTTAGGTGAATAGATTCTAAAGATTTTCCACAGCCTAAACAGTGACCACTGCAATTGCAATATTTTTTATGTTAAATAATGTTCTGGAAAAGGACTTTTTCTAAAATGAGTAATTCCTCCGCATGAGGAAACTGAAAGTCAGTGAGAACTTCAAACATTGGTGATTATTAAATACACACAATTTTTTCAAGCCTAAAAATATCACAGATTACTATACCAGAAAACACAAACAGGTAGACTGCCAGGCAGCTGGATAAAACTTTTGGTTTTGTTTTATTTTTGTTTTTGTTTTTTGCCAGTCCTGGGGCATGAACTCAGGCCCTGAGCACTGTCCCTAGCTTCTTTTTGCTCAAGGATAGCATTCTACCACTTGAGCCACAGCACAACTTCCAGCTTTTTCTATATATGTGGTGCTGAGGAATCAAACTCAAGACTTCATGTATACAAGACGAGCACTTTACCACTAGGCCATATTCCCAGCCCCTAGATAAAGCTTTTAAAATAATTCCTGATCTTCCCGACCACAGTGGAATCAAACTAGTTCTTAACAACAAAGCATACTGCAGAAATTAAAAAATACATGGAGCTGAACACCTGGATCACAAAAAAAATTAAAAAAGAAATGAGGGAGGAGGTAACAAATAGTACAAGAAATGTACCCATGGCCTTACGAATGAAACTGTAACCCCTCTGTACATCACTTTGACAATAAATAAGTAATTATTTAAATTTTTCTTTTTCCAGTCCTGGGTCTTGGACTCAGGGCCTGAGCACTGTCCCTGGCTTCTCTTTGCTCAAGGCTAGCACTCTGCCACTTGAGCCACAGCGCCACTTCTGGCCGTTTTCTTTTTTTTTATTTATCAAATTGAATTACAGAGAGGTTACAGTTTCATATATGGGCGTTTTCTACATATGTGGTGCTGGGGAATTGAACCCAGGACTTCATGTATATGAGTCAAGCACTCTTGCCACTAGGCCATATTCCCAGCCCAAGTAATTATTAAAAAAAAAAAAAAAGAAATTAGAGAGTTTCTACAATTCAATTCAATGAAAATACATTACAAAGGAACTCTGGAACACAGCAAAAGCAGTGCTGAGGGGCAAGCTCAGTGCCCTTAGCTCAAACATCAAGCAAACAGAAGCAGATCAAGTGAATAATCTCATGATGTGATTAAAACTGCTAGAAAAGCAAGAAAAAATTCAATCTAAAGCTACTAGACAGTGAGTGATAATGAAGATTAGGGCAGAAATTAGCAAGACAGAAAAATTTAAAACTGTACATAAAATTAATGAAACAAAAAGCTGGAGTTTTTTTTTTTTTAGAAAATTAATAAAATTGACAGACCTCTTGCAAAATTAACAAAAAAGAAGAGAGGAGCATCAAAAGGGATACCACAGGAAAATTTACAGCAAACATCCAGGACATCCAAACAATCATAAAGAACTATTTACAGAACTTATACAGACTAAAGAAGAAAAACCTAGCAGAAATGGATGAATTTCTAGAGAAGTTTTCCAAACTGAACTAAGAAGATACAAATCAATTAAATAAACCAATAACATACAATGAGATAGAGGAAGCCATCAAAAATCTTCCAGTAAGGAAAAGCCTAGGTCCAGATGGATTACAAGACAAGGATGCCCACTTTCTCCACTCCTTTTTAATATAGTTCTGGAATCCTTAGCTAGAGCAATAGACAAGAAAAGGAGATTAAAGGAACCCACATAAAGAAAGAAGAAATTAAATTGTCTCTGCTCACAGATGACATGACCTTATACCTGAAAGACTCAAAGGACTCCACTCCCAAACTCACAGAACTAATAAATCACTTTGGCAAAGTAGCAGGATACCAAATTAATCCACAAAAATCACTAGCCTTTCTGTTCACCAACAATGTACAGGAAGAAAAGAAAAATCATTAAAAAGAATAAAATATCTAGGAATTAGCCTAACCAAAGACGTAAAGGATCTATTTAGAGAAAACTATAAAAAAATCTAAAGAGAGAAATTAAAGAGGAGACCAGGAAATCAATATTGTGAAAATGGCCATACTGCCAAAAATGATATACAAATTCAATGCAAACCCCATCAAAATCCCAATGACATTCTTTACTGAAATAGAGAAAAACAATACAAAAATTCATATGGAACAACGTAAGACCTATAGAATAGCCAAAGCAAGTCTAGGCAAAAGAAGCAACGCAGATGGTATCACAGTAAAAGATTTCAAGCTCTATTACAGGGCTGTAATAACAAAAACGGCTTGGTATTGGCACAAAAATAGACCCAAAGATCAATGGAATAGATTACAAGACCCAGAAATAAAACCACATACTTACAGTCAGATGATATTTGACAAAAAGGCCAAAGACATACAATGGAAAAAACATAGCCTTTTCTTTTTTTTTTTTTTTTTTTTTTTTTTGCCAGTCCTGGGGCTTGGACTCAGGGCCTGAGCACTGTCCCTGGCTTATTTTTGTTCAAGGCTAGTACTCTGCCACTTGAGCCACAGCGCCACTTCTGGCCATTTTCTGTATATGTGGTGCTGGGGAATTGAACCTAGGGTGTCATGTGTACAAGGCAATCACTCTTGCCACTAGGCCATATCCCCAGCCCCAAAACATAGCCTTTCAACTACTGGTGCTGGGAAAACTGGGCAGCCACATGCAGAAAAGTAAAAGTGGGTCCCAGCCTGTCACCAAGCACTAAGATCAACTCAAACTGGATTAAAGACCTCAACATTCAACCCAAAACTCTGAAATTACTGCAGGACAGAGTAGGAGACACACTAGAACTTATAGGCACAGGCAGGAACTTCCTGAACAAAGTCCAAGGGGCACAACAGGTTGGAGAGAGACTCAAATGGGAAAGTTTCTGCACAGCCAAAGATATAACTACTATACTAGAAAGACAACCAACCAAATGGGATCAATGCATCAGACAATGCATCAGACAAAGGTCTAATTCATCACATACAGGGAGCTCAAGAAACTAATCCCTCCCAAAACGAACAAACCACTAAATGAGCAAGGAAGCTAAAGAGAGACTTCTCAGAAGAAGTAAAAATGGCAAGAAAACACATGAAGAAATGTTCATCATTCCTGGCCATAAAGGAAATGCAAATAAAAACAACCCTGAGATACCACCTTACCCCAGTCAGAATGGTCTATGTTGTGAACTCAGACAACAAATGCTGTCAGGGATATGGAGAAAGAAGAACCCTACTGCACTGCTGGTGGGAATGGAAACTAGTACAACCACTCTGGAAAGCAGTTTGGAAGTTCCTCAAAAAACTAAACATAGACATACCCTATGACCCAGCCATACCACTCCTAGGCATCTGCCCAGAGCAACAGGAACCAGGATACGACAAGGACACCTGCACCTCCATGTTCATTGCTGCACTGCTTGCAATAGCCAAGATATGGAAACAACCCAGATGCCCCACTACAGAAGAATGGATCCAAAAAATGTGGTACATATATACAATGGAATTTTACACAGCCATTAGAAAGGATAAAACAATGGTATTTGCAGGGAAATGAACAGAATTAAAAGAAATCACATAGAGCAAGATAAGCCAAGATCAGAGAGACAAATGGTGCATGGTCTCCCTGATATGCAGATAGTAGATTGAAAATGCAACAAGATATGACAAAGTAAACAAGACTCAAGATATCAATACACAGTGAGATCAAAATAAGGACAGCATTGGGAGAAAAGCATCAAATAGTAAGACCCAAGCACCTCTTCATATGTTCATAAAATAATATACAGATTGAAAAGAACCCCAAAGATAAGGAAACAAGTGACCTCTTCTTAGTTTGTCTTATAGTTTTTAGAGGACCCTATATTCTTTACCTCACATATGATGTATACATGTACACATCTGAGGGAAGCTGGGAGGAGGGCACAGATGAAGGGAAAGCAGGTGAAAAAATACAGCAGAGGGACCCAACAGCTGCAATGGACATTGATGAAGGTGAACTAAGCAACTCAAGGACAGTGATGGGTGGGAGGAAATGAGAGAAAAAGGAACAGAGGATACTAAGCAAAAGGAAGGAAGAAATATCTGGAAGAAATTGTTTTTGTTTTTTTTTCTTTTTGTCAGTCATGGGGACTGAACGCTGAGCCTGCACACTGCTGTCCCTGAGCTCTTCAGCTCAAGGCTAGCACTCTACCACTTGAGCCACAGTGCCACTTCCAAAAAAATTTTTTTATTGTTAATGTTCGTGGAATTCATAAGCTTTCTAAATTAGAATGATATTGTCCATCATTTGAAAGGTTCAAATGTGTACTGTGAAATTTATGTAGTTACTTAATCTCAATAAAGGAAAAAAAAATTCCTGATCTTTAGGCATTCACACACAGTGAGACCAAAGGAAAATACTCTTAGGGGAAGAAGACAAAGGCAATGCCTCTGACCATATAAAATAATATTTATGGATATGAACTCCAGAAAATGGAAACAAGAGGTTTTCTTTTCATCTTGTTTATTCACTTATCTGTCTTTGGGTATAGATATGTAGGGGGGAACAGAATGGAGGGACAAAGGGTGAATAAATGCAGCAATGGTATTCAATAGACACTATGTTGAAAATGAACTATCCAACTTATGAGTAGAGACAGGAGGCAAAAACTGGGAGAGAACCAAGGAATGGGTAACATTGTCCACAAAGAAATTTAGTCATTACCTGACTTATGAAACAGTAACCCCTCTGTACATCACCTTCATAACAACTTTTTAAATATTTAATAATTTAAAAAATAATAATAATTCCTCAATCATATCTGGGTCCCAAACCTCTAGAGGCAAATAGTTTTACAGATTCAAAATACCAACAGGAAAAAAATTTTGAGCATTATAGAGTCTCTGTAAGCAAAATATGACCTTTTTTCCCCTTAAGCACTCTAATTATAAATAATCTTAATTATCTTATCCCTAAAGTGTTCTTAAGTATTTTTAAATCAATAGCTAACAAAATTAAACAATTTCAAGATAAACAAGTTAGTTTATTTGCATGCCTTGCATGCATGAAGCCCTGGGTTTAAACAAATTCAAAATAATCTGAATATTGGCCTATACCTTTCCTGGATTGTGGTGAATTGTCCTTTCCATTGTTTTCCAGGAATGCTACAAAAAAAAAAAAAATCAAAGAAGTAAATCAGCAAAAAGTTAAGTACCTACTAAACAGAAAGACATTCACTGTATTTAGAAACTCCGTGGGGCTGGGGATATAGCCTAGTGGCAAGAGTGCCTGCCTCGGATACACGAGGCCCTAGGTTCGATTCCCCAGCACCACATATACAGAAAACGGCCAGAAGCGGCGCTGTGGCTCAAGTGGCAGAGTGCTAGCCTTGAGCGGGAAGAAGCCAGGGACAGTGCTCAGGCCCTGAGTCCAAGGCCCAGGACTGGCAAAAAAAAAAAAAAAAAAGAAACTCCGTAAGATCCACCTCTGAAAAGGTCAGGATACTTTCCTATACATATTTAATAATAAGAGTGGTTGGTATAGTGATAAAGAACTGGTAGACCCTACCATACATCTCATTCTTTCTGGCTCTCCTGCCATCCAACCCTCATCTCTTCCAAGTCTAAACTTACCTTCTCTGTAGCTGCAGAGAAAGCAGATGGCCTGCTGGATGATGATGACTCACACCCATAATCCTAGTTATTCAGAAACCTGAGATCTGAGAACCAAGAAAAATCTGAGACTCTTATGTCCAATTAACTAGAAAAAATTGGGGAGTGGAGGAGTGACTCAAGTGGAAGAGTGCCAGCTGTCAGAAAAATAGTAGAGTGAGTGAGAGTATGAGGCCCTGAGATCAAGCCCCAGGATTGACAAAAAGAAAGAACAGATGACCTTAGTAGTGTCATCTCTAAATCAAAGTCAACTCTCTCCTTTCCCATGAAGCTTCCAGAGTAATTGCTCCTGCTGAGTAATTTCTCTCATTTCTTATCCTATTGTTTTATACCACTATTAACTATTAGGTACTATATTCCTAATCAGGTTGAGAATGCCAACCACAGGTGCCGAGCTAGCCTATTCTGTTTTAATCCTTTTTTTTTTTGGGGGGGGGGGGGACATGATAGTGAGACTTGGGCTTTGAATTCAAGCATTCTACCTTTGAGCCATATTGTTTATCCTTTCCTCCTTCATTTTACACATATTATGATCACTTTGTGTTGATTCTATCACCATCTCTTCTTATCTTCTTGCCCAGTGTGTATGTGTGTGTGTGCGAGAGTGTGTGTTTGCACATGCATGCATGTGCACCAGACCAGTACTGGGGCAACTCAAGGCCTCACACTCTCACTAGGCTTTCCTGCATGCTTAGTACTTGAGTCAGGCCTCCAATCTAGCACTTTTCTGGTTAATGGACTTTCTGCCCAGGCTAGCTTTGAACCTTAACCTTCCAGATCTCAGCCTCTTAAGTAGCTAGAATTATAGGTGTTAGCCACTGGTATCCTGTTCCTCCCCAATTCAGGACCCATGGTATCTCACTCAAACCAAAAATTGCATTTAAACAACCATCAATTTTTTTTAGTCTTTTTTTTTTTTTTTGCCAGTCCTGGGGCTTGAACTCAGGGCCTGAGCACTGTCCCTGGCTTCCTTTTTGCTCAAAGCTAGCACTCTACCACTTGAGCCACAGCGCCACTTCCAGCTTTTTCTGTTTATGTGGTGCTGAGGAATCAAACCCAGGGCTTCACGCATGCAAGGCAAGCACTCTACTGCTAAGCCATATTCCCAGCCCCTATTTTTTTAGTCTTAATCCCTGTCCAATAGGCTTCCCATTTTTTTGTCAACTACTTTTCTAAAACTACACTCCAAAACTAAAATTTTTCATAACAGAATAAAATGCAAACTCTGGAATGCTGTTAAAATTAAGACAGAATAACGGCTGGAGTTATGGCTCAAGTGATAGAGTACCTTCCTAGCAAAAACAAGTCTCTGAGTTCAAATGTTAGTACTGAAAAACAAACAATTTATATGCTTGAGATTAGACAAAATAAATAAGGCCTAGTATTCCAATCAGATTTCAGAGGACCTTCTAAAATACTAACATAGACCAATGACAACTCCAATAAAATATTAAATTCCACTCTTGCTACAATTTCTAGTCATAGGTATACATCATGTTAGATTAACTTCCTGAAATCAACTCAGAAACAACTTCAGAAAACAAAGTAATAGTTTTAAAAGAAAAGCATAAAAAACTACTCTATCATTACTTTTATGTAATAGATTAGAAGAAAATGATTATGCTATTTTTAGAGAACACAAAACAGGGGCTACTTGTAAGAGGTATACAAAGAAAAATCAAAATTACCTTTCAAACCATGTTTTTATACTGTGTACAAATGATTCCCCTGGAAACAGCTGGTTATTTCTTAGATACAAAAGCATGTCTAGTAGTTTGTTTGAATAGTGCTCATCTTTTATATCTTTTCCAAAATCAAAGAAGGCTTTTAAAGTTTCCATCATTGGAATAATATCATGCCCTAGCAAGTCCTGATACAAATTCCAAGCTAAGTCCACATCTTGATGAAGGAGAGCTCCCTGGATACAGTCACTATAGTTCTTTTTTGAAGGGATCATGATTTTTTTAACATCCTCTAACAGTGTCAAGGCATCTCTCCATCTGTCTGAATGGATTAATCCCCGGATGAGAAGACTGTAACCTGAAGATTCTAAGCGCTTGTATCTGGATTTCATGATTTCATAGACATCAATAACTTCTGATGTTTGCTTATGAGTAACACAGAGATGTAAATACCTTATTAGTAAATTATAGCTTACTATTCCATTGTTTTTTGCAGCTACCCATGCCAGTAGAGATTTAGCCACATCTATAGAGGCATGGCACTTAACCATCTGTGAAATGATCCAGTCTTCAAAATTTGCCTTTCCTTCAAAATCTTCTTTAAGTCTATCCCACTCCTCTGAATTCAAAGGTTTTATTGGGAGTTGAATATTGCTGCACTTCTTGGGTAAGGCATGATCTTTATTACTCTGTGAAATAGTCATACGTGATCTCTTCTTAGCAGCTCCAGCTGCAAAAAGATAATGAGGAGAAACTTGCTTCTTATAGTCCTTGCCTCCTTTTTTAAGAGATCTGGCTTTAGCAATCAGCAGATCCACTGCTTTCTTATTCTGTGAAGACGCAGTTTTAAGAGAAAACCATCTCTGTTGGCTCCTGATGGCACAGTAACCGGGGGAAAAGAAACAGAGAGAGGCTTGCCCTGGGTCCAGTCCAAGGAAAGGTTTGTTCTTCCACAGTTTAGGAAAGCTTCGAACACCAGACAAACAGAAAGCCATTCTGCAGCGAGGGCAGCACCAGACAGTGAGTGTAGCACCAGACAGTGAGTGTAATGTTTTCTTTTTTTTTTAAATCTATTTCTACAGCAATATTAAAGGACTGATGATTAAACTCTGAGCGTCGAAGAGCATCTATCTAAATACTTATTTCTCCCTTACGACAAATGAAGGCTCTTCTTTGGGGGTTACTTAATCAGGGGACATCCAACCTTGGTCCCAAGCACTAATGCAAGGGCAGGACAGGAATTCTTTGGTGCCTCTTACATTCCAGTCTGCGAACCTGAGGAAAAGGCACAAGAAAGAACGCTGTTTAACGCCAACATGGATCAATCACAACAGTCCTGAAAATGAGCAGGACAGTAAAGGGGCGGGAAGAGGAGAGAACAAAGTTAAAACCGCAACCAGAAGGCCCTCCACCCCAGCCACACAGAAATCATAGGGATGAAAAACAGTCTAGGGCTCCCCGCTCAAGGTATCAACCCTCCCAGGCCGCAAATCCCTCAGACGGGAGAGGAGAGCTGGTGAGGTAGGGAGTCAGCCGGACCAACAACTCAGATAAGGAACCGAGGGCCAGGAAGACCACCAACTTGACGGTGAAATGAAGTTCAATTAAGTTCACTTCATTCAACCACTCCCTCAAAAACTTCATTCCACAACTTCATTCAACAACTCACCACAGCACGCTTAACGCCACCATAAACTCAGCGGGAACTACAGGGTCCACAATGCACCGCGGCGTCCTACACGTGCGCAGGCGTGACTAATGGGAAAGGAGGGCCGGGCAGCGATTAGCGGTGAAGGTGATTTTAGAGATTTTAATGGCGAAAAGGGCTAGAGACTGCTGATGAGGTTTCAATTACATTCAGGAGACCGTGGGAGCTTCTAGATCACTGTAAGGAGATAGTGAAGATGTAGCTGCCTCCCAGTCGAAATGCCGCTAACTACTGGATCCCGTGGTGCGTAAGCGCCAGGGACCCATGGAGAAGTAACCACGTGAGCTTCTGCCTGGCCTTTAGAGTCGGATTTGGAAAGGAAGGGACGCCTCCTCCAGAATCATTTTACATCTTTTCTTGTCATGTCTGTTTCCCACCTGTTAGCGTGATGGTCGCATCCACAAGGCCGACGGCATAGATAAAGCTTTTTGCTTCTCTGACGGCTCTTCCGCCCGTGCCCAAGATGGCCAGTGGGCGACGTTTCTAACACCCACTGGGTTCGGCCCCGTCGACGGAAGCGGCGGCGTCTGACGTCTGACGTCTGACGTACAGGCTTGGTAGGGGGTGGAGCCGCCAACAAACAGCAAATGCCGGCGCGGTTGAGCGGGAGTCAGCCATGGACTGGAAAGGAGCGCTTCGCCGGAGGCTAGCGGCTCCCCGCCGGGATCGGAGGGGTGAGTTTGGGAGGGGCCGCCCGCTGGGGTGGGGAGGACCGAGAGGAGGAGCCAGTGGGAGCGGCAAAACTCCTCTATCTTACTCTGTACCCCTGACCTAGGGGGGCGGGAGTGGAATAGGCTTTCCTGAGGAAAAGGGCTGAACTCGAACTCCTGAGTAAAAGAAGGAACGAGAAGCTTATTAGTCTCAGCCCCTGACTTCCCTGACCTCTGCCTAGACTTGTGAGGAATAACAGAACTCAGGCTCCAGCCACTCTTCCACCAGAACCTGTGATTGACACATTGATCTTGCAGACGTTGTTTCTTGTTTTGTTTTGTTTTAGGGTCTCCTCATGTACCCCATGCAGGCCTCCAACTCACGTCCTGTACCAGCCCCCCAAATGCTTTCTACATTTTTAGCGTCACTGATCTGATCCATTTTAGGTTTTGCAATTCGTTTTTCCTTGTCCCTTTTCTCTGCCTTCCTCACACTTGCCTGATAACTAACTTACCATTTCCACACCTGCACTCCTGGGCGTTTGCACTTGGCTGGAGAGAAACAACCCTAGTGAGTTGTCTTTTTTTTTTTTCCTGTTTCTTTTCCAGTCCTGGTGCTTGAAATCAGGGCCTGAGCACTGTCCCTGACCTTCTTTTGCTCGCTACCACTTGAGCCACAGCGCCACTTCTGGCTTTTTCTCTTTATGTGGTACAGAGGAATCGAACCCAGGGCTTCATGTATTCTAGGCAAGCACTCTACCACTAAGCCACATTCCCAACCTAGTTGTCTAACTTTTAATCCATGTCCACGAGGCTAAAATAGATGGCTTAGTCACATCTGTCACCTCTCAACCTCTCTGCCTTCACTGTTGGAGGGCTGTCCAGGCTTTTACTGGAGAGCCCCTCCCTCCAGCACCAGATCACATTTCCTTTCTTACATTCAGTGACTTCTCTCCAGCCATTTCCTTTCTCTCTCATAGATCATCAAATTTTCCTTCCCTATTAGATCACTGCCATTAGCACCGACAACACATGGTAATATACCCTAACTTTAAAAAAGTTATTTGAGGGCTGGGTATGGCCTAGTGGTAAAGTGCTGGCCTTGTATACAAGAAGCCCTGGGTTGGATTCCTTAGCACCACATATATAGAAAAAGCCGGAAGTGGCGCTGTGGCTCAAGTGGTAGCATGCTAGCCTTAAGCAAAAAGAAGCCAGGGACTTGCTCAGGCCCTGAGTGCAAGCCCCAGGACTGGCAAAAAAAACAATAAAACAAAACAGCAACAAAAAAAATTATTTGAGCCAGCCACAGGACACATGAGCCTGTAATCCTAGCTACTCAGAAGGCTGAGATCTGAGGATTGTGGTTCAAAGGCAGAAAAGTTCATGAGACTCTTTTCTTCAGTTAGCTACTCAGAAAAATCCATAAGTGGTACTGTGGTTCAAGTGGTAGAATGCTAGCCTTGAGCTCAGAGATGGAGCCTAGGCCTTGAGGTTAATAAGCCCCAGGACTAGCAAAAAAAAAAAAGTTATTTGATCCTACATCCCCCTCCTACTTCTATATTTCTTGTACCCTTTATAGAAATTTTTATGAGGCCAGAAATTTGTAGCAAATTATCTTTGTTGTATAGCTGTTACCTCCTATATGAGTATTTTTTTGTTTCACTGTGGAAGCAACACTTCCTGAAAGAATTGCTAATTAAACTACTTGTCCTTAATTCCTGCTAGTCAGGGATTATTACTGACCTCTATATTGCTAAATTTCACAATCAATAGTTCTTATTTTACTTGGATTTTTTTTTTATAATTTCCCCCCAATATACTGAGCCATTGTAAAGAAATTATAGGTTTGGTTCAAGGCTAAAAGTTAACATGTCAACCTGTTTGCTGGTGGTTCATACCCATAATCTTGACTACTGAGGAAGCAGAGATCTGAGAATCAAGGTTCGAAGCCAGCCCAGACAGACAAATCCAAGATACTCAAGTGGCAGATCACTAGCCCTTAGTGAAGAAGCAGTACCAACATGTACATGCATGCACACATACACAAAAATTAACATAAAACATTCATACATGGAATTATAGAGAGCAACTAGAAGTTTTTTAGAAGGAAGTGAGATTAAAAAATTGAAAAATTGGGCTGGGGATATGGCCTAGTGGCAAGAGTGCTTGCCTTGTATACATGAGGCCCTGGGTTCAATTCCCTAGCACCACATATACAAAAAATGGCCAGAAGTGGCACTGTGGCTCAAGTGGCAGAGTGCTAGCCTTGAGCAAAAAGAAGCCAGGGACAGTGCTCAGGCCCTGAGTCCAAGCCCCAGGACTGGCAAAAAAAAAAATTGAAAAATTGAAAAACTGAATATCTCAGTGAGGCTGAAGTTGAACTATTACACTAGCGAATGATTTAAAGAGATAATTTAAAGAATATATTAGAGCTTAAGATTCCAGAAGAGCAGCAGATAAGCTCTGTGGTCTTGCCAGAGAACAAAGTGACAGAGACACCCCCCCACACACACATGAATGTTTATTCCTCCTAGGTAAGGAGGAATGGCTGGATGAGAGTTAGGTGCCAGCAACAGGCATTTTGGAGGGTAATAGTGCTCTGGGTTTTGAGCTTCAGACAGAGGGTTATTTCTGTTGTTTTTTTAGAGGAACAATGAGGGTGAGGCTGAAACTCTCTGAGGATAGGGGCTGGGCCTATTTTGCTCACTATTCTAGCCCCGGTGTATATAATATAGTACAGTGCTCTGTTCACTAGATTCCCAGTAATTTTTTTTAGCACTTAGGATTGACTTCACAGCCTTCTGCATACCAAGTAAATGCTGTTCCACTGACCCATGCCCAAGAATTAATTAGGAATACTCTATAGGTCTATATGAGAGGTGGTGATTTGAGGCAGAGACAAGCCTTAGGGAGCATGCCGAGTAATCAGTTCTCATTTTACTTGCAAAATTTAGTACTTGAGTTGGATATACTGACACACATGTATAATCCCCTTTAGTCCCAACTACTTGAACTGTAGAGGCAGAAGGATGACAATTTGAGGTCAGCCCAAGCAAAAGTTAGTGAGACCCTATCTCAAGACAAAATCCAAACAGAAGGGCTGAGGACATGGCCTAAGTGGTAGAGTACTCGCTTAGTAAGCCCGAGGCCTATGGTTCAATCTCTAATGTGGGAGAGAAAAGAATTAGTGGTTGGAGATGTAGGAGAAGCTGTTTCAGTAGCACGCTGTGGTTCCTGGTATTTCAGTGAAGTTAATATGATATTCATTGTCTCAACATAATTTTGAAGACCAATTTTGGCCCTGCAAATATTTTAACTAAATAGAGTATATAGGGAGATCTGAATAAAAACATTATTTGAATTTTAAGGTATTTTCTCCCTATAATTCATTTTATTACCAGAAAAAAAAAGTGAACAAGAACTAAAAGATGAAGAAATGGATTTATTTACCAAATACTACTCAGAATGGAAAGGTGGTAGAAAAAACACAAATGAATTCTATAAGACCATTCCCCGATTTTATTATAGGGTAAGTGATATCTAAGCTGATGTCTCTCAGAGTCTGCGCATAAAAATATAATTTCAAAAATGGGATCCAGAATTTGTCATTTAGTGGCAGTACTGGAGTTTGAACTCAGGGCTTTGTACTTGATAGGAATGCATTCTTACCACATGAACTACACATCTTATCCCTCAAAATTTGTATTTTTTTAAATGTATTTTTCCAGGACTTTAGCACGTATGTGTGGACACACAGACAGGAAAAATTGAGGGAGCCAGGTTTAGCAGCTTATTCTTGTAATTCTACTTACTCAGGAGGCAGAGGTCAGGAGGATTGCAATTTGTGGCCAGCCTAAGCAAAAAGTTACCAAAACCTTATCTCACAAACAAGCTGCACATGGTGCTGTGTACCTGTTCTCCCAGCCACACTGAGGATGTAAATAAAGATTGCAAGCTGGCTTAGGCAAAAACATGGCACCCTATCTGAAAAAGAACTAAAAGCAAAAAGAGCTGGAGAGGTGGCTTAAGTGATTGAATGCCTGCCTAGTAAGTGCATGCCCTAAGTTCAAACCCAACACTAAGAAAAAAAATTAAAATGAATATATGAGAGGCTGGGGGTATAGTGCACTGTATGCTTGACTAGCGTGTACAAAGCCCTGGATTTTATCCCTACTCCTGCTGTTTCATCTTGGACTCAACTCAGCTTTTTCAGGATGAAATCTGGCATTGCTGCTTGCTGAACTTCATATGTGTTAAATGAATGTTACCTAATGTTAAGATGAGGTACAAGAAGTACTTTGGGGCAGTGGCATGTAGTTATTTCGTGAAGTCATGTAGCATTCCACTGGTCCAGTAGTCTAACATTTTCAAGAAAAAATTTATATTGTGTTTTTAGTTGCCAGCTGAAGATGAAGTCTTACTACAGAAACTAAGAGAGGAATCCAGAGCTGTCTTTCTACAAAGGAAAAGCAGAGAACTTTTAGATAATGAGGAATTACAGGTAAAAACAGAGTAAAAAGTTGATATAGATGATGTAGAGCCTATAATTTTAACTACTTGAGAGCCTGAGATTGGGAGGCTCACAGTAGAAGGCCAAACTAGGCAAAACAACGACAACAACAAAAATAAGACCTTTCTCATCCCATAAAAAGCTGGACATGGTAATGTGTACCTGCCCTTCCCTCCCTTCTGTATGAGAAGTATAAATAGGAGGATAATGGTCCAGGCTTCTTCAAGCAGGAAACAAGACCCTATTTGAAAAATTATAAAAGCAGAAAGGACTCAGGGGCATGTCTCAAGTTATAAGGAGCACAAAGCCCCAAGTTCAAACCCCAGGACCTAAAAAATAAAGAATAAAAGTTCCTGTATATGTTAACCATTTTTTTTGTACTACTTATCAGGCAGGATTCTCAGTGTGTCTACAGAGTTAGCATTGAGTGATACTGTCTCAGCTTTTAGAGTAGAGCAGATGCCTGCCCAAATCAGCTGCTGAACTTGCATGAGCCATGTTCCCCAGAGTTAGTGTTTTTAGGCTTGATTTTGCTGAAGTCCCTTGTTTATTCTAATGTGGATCCAGGTTGGGAACCACTACTGTAGGATCACATTCAAGAGGCTCAAATATAGGCCCTGCTGTGCAACTTATAAGCAGTGACTCAAAAATAGGGACAGTAGCCTGTATTTCATAATTACATGGACTAAAGAAGCAGTATATTTGAAAAACTTAAAACTGTAGTAGACAATAAGTATTATTTTTGTTGTTAGTAGTCAAAAGGATAATAAGCCATGAGACTGATGTTAATGTTATCTGTCAGATTATCTTTTTAATGTAAATGATGCATTCATTGAGCTACATTTAACTTTTTTAACTTTGTAATGTCTTCATTTCTGTAATTCTCTAAAGAACTTATGGTTTTTGCTGGATAAACACCAGACACCACCTATGATTGGAGAGGAAGCAATGATCAATTATGAAAATTTTTTGAAGGTTGGCGAAAAGGCTGGACCAAAGTGCAAGTAAGAATATATATATATATACATATATATATACACACAAAGAGAAGTATATTAAGCATTTTAAATGCCTCAAATGTTAATAAAGATTGAAGTAAATAGTTTGACAAGAATCAGTTTGAGTTGATGAAATTTAAAAAATTTACGATCAAGAAAAAAATGCTGGCATGAAATTACCTAAAATATGTATATATAGGTCAGATGCTAGTGGCTTATGCCTGTAATCCTAACTACTGAGGAGACTGAGATCTGAGAATTGCAGTTCAAAGCCAGCTGAGACAGGAAAATCTGCAAGACTCATATCTCCAATTAGTGAACAAAAAACACTGAAATGGAGCTGTGGCTTAAGTGGGAGAGCACCTTGAGCAAAAAAGCTCTAGGGCAGGGCTGGGGATATGGCCTAGTGGCAAGAGTGCCTGCCTCATATACATGAGGCCCTGGGTTCGATTCCCCAGCACCACATATACAGAAAATGGCCAGAAGTGGCGCTGTGGCTCAAGTGGCAGAGTGCTAGCCTTGAGCAGGAAGAAGCCAGGGACAGTGCTCAGGCCCTGAGTCCAAGCCCCAGGACTGGCCAAAAAAAAAAAAGCTCTAGGACAGCTCCAAAACTTCCAAGCCCCAGGGCGTGTGTGTGTGTGTGTGTGTGTGTGTGTGTGTGTGTGTGTGTGTCAAAAAGTCCCAGTTTAGTGACACTTAAAGGTCTTCATTCTTCATACAGAAAAATGAGAAGAAAGTATGCAAATATGTATGACTTTATATTTCAATTTTTGAACCTCTCTTTTTTTCATTTTGCCTTTAATTTTGTGAACTTACACTGATTGTTAATTTTCATTTTTATATTATGTTGGAAGATCATTTTCAATCCTTATTTCTTTTTCTTAGGCAATTTTTTACTGCAAAAGTCTTTGCTAAACTCCTTCATACAGATTCATATGGAAGAATTTCCATCATGCAGTTCTTTAACTATGTCATGCGAAAAGGTGAATCGTCTTTTAATTGTACTTCAACTCCTGTCTGGGAATTAAGATTTTTGATCTGTTCTTTTATAGTATTTTTTATGTGATAGACTCTATTACAAAGTGTATGTAGCATAATGTAGAAATTTTTACTAGTATGATTCTTTCATGGTGTTTAATTTACTCATTATTTTATGTCACTAATAATATTACAAGTCAAGTTGCCCGAAAGGATAGTCTCACACCCACAAGTGTAGCATCAACAAAACAACTTGGAGTTAAGAATCCTGTAAGGACAATAATGATCTGTGAAATATTAGTATATGACACTCCAGCTAATACACTTGATTGCTGTAATTAACCTCAGTGGCAAATAAAAGCAGTTTCACTGAAGATGTAGCATGCTAGCTTTCCCCATTTAGGGGAACACCAGGTTTAACTGGTTCAAAACAGTATCTTCTCCTCTTATGGAAGGAACCCAAAGGTGTCCCTGAGCTGCTTCTGCTCAAGGCTAGCACTCTACCACTTAAGCTGCAGTGCCACGTCCAGCTTTTCCTGTTTATGTGGTATTGAGGAATTGAGTGGTATTGAGGAAAAATGAACAAGTGCATTCATTATACACTATTGGAAAATGAACAAGGACAAGAGGGAGAAACATAGGGAAAGCTAAGAAAGAGGTAACTGTCCAAAACCAGTTGTACTCATCTGCCTTATGAAATGTCAACCCCTCTTTACAACACTTTAATAATAGCAATAAAATTATATACTTTTTAATGAAAAAAAAAGCTGGGTGCTCATGGTTCATGCCTGTATTCCTAGCTATTCAGAAGGCTAAGATCTGAGTTTAGTTTTGAAGCCAGCCCAGGCAGGAAAGTCTGTACAACACTTACCTCCAATAAACTACCAAAACAGCTAGAAGTAAAACTGCAGCTCAAGGGCTGGGGATATGGCCTAGTGGCAAGAGTGCCTGCCTCATATACATGAGGCCCTGGGTTCAATTCCCCAGCACCACATATACAGAAAATGGCCAGAAGTGGCGCTGTGGCTCAAGTGGCAGAGTGCTAGCCTTGAGCAAAAAGAAGCCAGGGACGGTGCTCAGGCCCTGAGTCCAAGCCCCAGGACTGGCAAAAAAAAAAAAAAAAAAAATACTGCAGCTCAAGTGTTAGAGCACCAGCCTTTAACAAAAAGCTCAGCAATAGTGCCCAGACACAGTTCAAGCCACAGAACCTGCACCCAAAAACAAAAACAGAAACCAGTATCCTCAAGGGATCTGCAATCATGGTAGAATTGTTGAAATCTGCTGCCTTATGTTATTTCTTTGTTTTAGACAATCAAGAGGTTACTAATTACTTAATATGCATGAGAAGAAATAGGTTGAATAGGATTGCTGGATAGGCTCTTTTTATCTTTCTATTTTATTTTTTTTATTGCCAGTCCTGGGGCTTGGGACTCAAGCCCTGAGCACTGTCCCTGGCTTCTTTTTGCTTGAGGCTAGCACTCTGCCACTTGAGCCACAACACCATTTCTGACTTTTTCTGTTTATGTGGTGCTGAGGAATCAAACCCAGGGTTTCTTGCATGCTAGGCAAACATTCTACCACTAAGCCACATTCCCAGCCAGCTCTTTTTATCTTCATATATATGCTAAAAAAAAAAATCTTAATGGTTGCATTTCATGTTCTTGTCAGTTTGGCTTCATCAAACAAGAATAGGACTCAGTTTATATGATGTTGCTGGACAAGGATACCTTCGAGAATCTGTAAGTATTAACCTAATTTTAGTAACTATATAGACACCAAATCAAATATTGATAATTATCAGAGTGTTGGGATTATGGGTGAATCTCATTCTCTCTCTCTCTCTCTGTCTCTCTCTCTTTCTCTCTCTCTTTCTTCTCCCTCTCCCCCCCTCTCCCTCCCTCCCTCCCTCTTCCCCCTCCCCTCAGGCTTTAACTCAGGACGTAGGCAATGTCCCTGAGCATTTGTGCTCAGGGCTAGTGATCTACCCCTTGAACCACAGATCCAGTTCCACTTTGGCTTTTTAGTGGCTAATTGGAGATAGGTCTCACAGATTTTCCTGCCTCTGCTGACTTTGAACCACAGTCCCAAGATCTCAGCATCTTGAGTAGCTAAGATTACAAGCTTGAGTCACTAGTGCCCAACAGGTTCTCTATTTTCATGATGTTTGCTTTTGCTTTTCCAAAATAGTACTAAAAGTTCAATATATTTGCCATATAAATTATTCTTCAGATGCATTTTCTTCAGCCTTTACAAACCTTTCTAAAAGAAAATGAAAAATTTTAATGGGCTTAAAAATCATTGAAGAGGGGCTGGGGATATGGCCTAGTGGCAAGAGTGCTTGCCTCCTCTACATGAGGCCCTGGGTTCAATTCCCCAGCACCACATATACAGAAAATGGCCAGAGGGGGCGCTGTGGCTCAAGTGGCAGAGTGCTAGCCTTGAGCAAAAAGAAGCCAGGGACAGTGCTCAGGCCCTGAGTCCAAGCCCCAGGACTGGCCAAAAAAAAAAAAAATCATTGAAGAAACAGTGATTCTGAGTATTCTTGAATAATGTCCATGTATGACTATTTTCAGAAGTACTAGGAATTCCCTTTTTTAAGGAAAACTACTTTGTCTAGTATAAAGTATCTGACCCTGTGCTAGTTTTCTCTTTCATTCTCCTTTGTTCATAGCATGTAATGTGGCCGTTTTTTTACCTCCTCATATGCCTATATTCTTTCTTAGTGCTTCTGCAAGAATCTCATTCTTACTATATAAGGCCTACTACCAAATAGAACACTTAAAATATATATATTTCTCATTATAAAAAGTATATGGCACCTTTTACAATTTAATGTAGTGTTTAATTCAGATATCTGTAAGTGGAATCCCATTCTGAACACTTATACTATAAATCTTTTCTGGGACAAGTGTAATTGTTTCAGACCAACGACAATAAAAAGGCTCTTGAGGAAGGGGAGATGATGGAAGGAGGAGGGCATGATGGGTAAAGGTGCATGCCTGGCCAAAAAAAGAAAAAGAAAAACCGTAGTAAAGATTTATGCCATTGAAAGGAATATTGCATGCTAATATGAACAACTTGGCAGCTGTAGCTCATAGCAACCTTTCAACATCTGCCGTGCTGAGTGACACAAATGTCCCCACATTTCCCTCAAATTTGATCTGTCCTGTTGCACCCATCAGTTCTCTGTAGTGCTTCCCAGGCACCTAAGAGCTAAATTTGGGAACGTAGAAATTGTCTTTGTATCACTGATGAGAATATGGCCTCTGTTGGGAAGGTAAGAAATATGCCAGTGTCTATCATAATTATTTTATACATGTGTGTATGCTTTGACCCAGGAATTCCACTTATAGGAAGTGTACGCTACATTCTTCCACAATAGGTTTGAATGAAAAATTAGCTTATCTCTTTATGGTACTTTTAGTGTAGCAAAAGATTAGGGATTAGGAGCAACTGAAATGTTAGTAGATAACTAGTAAAATAAATTTTGGTATGTTAATACAACAAAATTAACATAGTTTTGTAAAATAGTAGCTCTTGGATAAGCCTATGTGGAATGACTATAAAATACACTGTTAAATGACAAAGCAGTCTTTGTCCTGTGGCACTATGACATGTATAAAAAAGAACATGAGAAATATACAAAACTATGTACCAGTTTGTGTTTGCATCAATCACCTTTAGAAAGCCATATCAGAAGTTGAAATATAAACTTCCAGCTATTTGGGAGGCCTGAGGGAGGAGGATCTTTTGAGCTCAGATTTTCAAGGACCAGATAGGCAATATAATGAGACCCAGTCTCAAAATAAGAAAAAAAAAAACATTAACTTTGGGGTGAGAAAATAGGCGAGAGGAAACTTGGAGGCAAGTTCCCATCATGTAGCACAGGCTGGCCTCTCGGGTGCTGAGATTATAGGCATATGGACCACACCCAACTAATACAATTTTGCGGCTTTGTTGTTGTCTGAAGCAATGTCTGACCTCAAATATGTTATGTATCCCAAACTGACTTTGAATTGCTGCGACTTCCTAAATGCTGGATTACAGGGAAGCACTACCGCACCCCAACATAGCTAATATAGTTTTTATGCATAATAGTTTTTAGAACTGAAAGCATATCCCAATATCTAAGAACCAAGCCTGAAGATCAACTGCAGTCATTTTATAAAAACTGAACTATGCAACTTGAGAGCTGGGATGCGGGGGATAGGGGAAAACAGTAGATGGGGTGATGTTCATCAAGGTGTGTTATACTCATAACCTGATTTGTGGAATTGAAACTTCTTTGTAAGCTACTTATTAATAATAAAACAAAACAAGATTGGACATATAGCAATGTAAGTTTTTATTTTGTTTGTAGGATTTAGAAAACTACATTTTGGAACTTATCCCTACTTTGCCACAACTAGATGGACTGGAAAAATCCTTTTATTCTTTTTATGTTTGTACAGCAGTTAGGAAGTTCTTCTTCTTTTTGGATCCTCTAAGAACAGGTAAAGAAAAACTCACTTTATTTTTTTAATTAAATGTTATTGACAAGGTGATGTACAGAGGGTACAATTACATAATATGGTAGTGAGTACATTTCTTGTCTTATTTGTTACACCCTCCCTCATTTTTCCATCCCTTCCCTAGTTCAGATAAGCATATATACAATATCCAGTGTACCAAAATCATATACAGTGACCACAGGGGCTGTGCCAAAGGGAATTCACCTAGAACATTAAACATAACAACAACAATAAAATTCTCCTGTTTCCCTCTCTTGGAGTTCATTTTGCTTAGCCTCATCTTATATAATCATACGTACATAGCTGTTGAGCTATTGTGATCCTCTGCTAGGTCTGTCCTGGACCATTTTATGTTTATTTAGTAATTGTTTGGTTTTAGAGACATACTGTAAAGTTGCTGACCAAAACATGTGGAAATACCATTTGAAAAGAAGTTGTCATTTTACATACATGATCTCTACTGTTTTCCCTCCTTCCCCCAACAACCACATATCAGGGAGACCATGCGCCTTTGTTCTCTGTGTTCTAGGCTTGTCTCGCTCAACATTATGTGTTCAAGAATTGACCATTTCCCTGAGAATGCCATTATTTTATCATTTCTAATCGCTATGTAGTATTCCATTGTGTACAGGTACCACATCTTTTGGATCCATTCATCTGTAGAGGGGCATCTGGGTTGTTTCCATATTTGGGCTATTGTGAATTGTGCAGCGATAAACATGGATGTGCAGGTGTTTTTTATGGTATCCTGGATCCTGGAAAAACTCACTTTAGATATCATGAGGATAATATTACATCTGAATTGCATGCAGTACTAGAGAAGTCTTGAAAAATGTCACTTTCCGAACTTCTATTGGCTGGGTGCTGGTGGCTCATGCCTATAATCCTACCTACTCAGGAGGCTGAGACCTGGGGATTATAGTTCAAAGCCCCCAGCAGATAAGTCCAAGAAACTCTGTCTCCAGTTGGCCAGTTTCTGCCTCTTCCTCTGCCTGAGGTACATGTATTTGTCTTGGTAGGTTCAAACAATTGACAGATAGTTGAGAAAGAAAATATATCATGGTGGCTGGGAATATGGCCTAGTGGTAGAGTGCTTGCCTTGCATTTATGTAGCCCTGAGTTCGATTCCTCATTACCACATACATAGAAATGGCTCTGTGGCTCAAGTGGTAGAGTGCTAGTCCTGAGCAAAAAGAAGCTAGGGACAGTGCTCAGGCCCTGAGTTCAAGCCCCAGGACTGGCAAAAAAAAAAAAAAATAAGAAGAAGAAGAAAGAAAATACATCATGGCTAAATGGCTGATGGCCAAATATTTTAGGAAAAATTCAAAACAGCTATTTTGCAAAATTTTAAAGGGAAAAAACATGTATTTGCTTACAGCTGGGGAAGTTTTCAAAAAAAAAAAACAAAACCATCAGCTGCAGTATCCTATGATGGACTCAGAGCTGGATTTTCAAGGACAGAAAAATCAGGGGCTGGGAATATGGCCTACTGGTAAAGTGCTTGTCTCATATACATGAAGCCCTGGGTTCAATTCCTCAGCTCCACATATATAGAAAAAAAGCCAGAAGTGGTGCTGTGGCTCAAGAGGTAGAGTGCTAGCCTTGAGCAAAAAGAAGCCAGGGACGGTGCTCAGGCCCTGAGTCCAAACCCCAGGACTGGCAACAACAACAACAACAAATCAAGGACAGAAGAATCAAGGACTGGAATTTGGGCTTTCTATCTCTTCCTCTCTGTCTTGGCAGGTTCAAATGATAGAGCATACTGCTCATGAGGCCATATTTACTAATTTGGATAGTTAAGAGATAGAAAATACTAGTGGCTCTATTACTTCCACATTTCTTCCCCTCCTTTTTTGGCGCTTAATTGGAGATGAATCTTGGACTTTCCTGCCTAGCTGGGCTGGCTTTGAAACATGATCATCAGGTCTCAGCCTCTTAAATAGCTAGGATTACAGGCATGAGCCATCAGTGCCCAGCTTTCAGTGTTATTTCTGTATGTGTGTGCCGGTACGGTACTAGGGCTAGCGCTCGGGGCTTCCTATCTTACTTAACTTTTTCCATTCATGGCCAGTGCTCTACCACTTGAGTCACACCTCAGTACTAGCTTTCTATTAGTTAGTTGGAGATAAAAGTCTATAGGGTTTGCCTGGGATGGCTTCAAATCCTGATCCTCACATCTCAGCCTTTTGAGTAGCTAGGATTATATAGACTTATCACCTTTAAAATTAAGCTCAACTAAGTTACAGTTAAAAAAGAATATGAGGGGTGCTGGGAATATGGCCTAGTGGCAAGAGTGCTTGCCTCCTACACATGAAGCTCTCGGTTCAATTCCCCAGCACCACATATATGGAAAATGGCCAGAAGGGGCGCTGTGGCTCAGGTGGTAGAGTGCTAGCCTTGAGCAAAAAGAAGCCAGGGACGGTGCTCAGGCCCTGAGTCCAAGGCCCAGGACTGGCCAAAAAAAAAAAGAATATGAGGAAGCTGAAAAATGTTTTGTCAGAGGAGGAAGTAAAAATTGGGGCTAGATAAACAGAGAGAGGAAGAGTGGCTCAATGCGCATTTGTGAACCTGGAACCAGGGGATGTAAGTGGGGGCTGGGACGTGGGGAGAATGGTGGAAGGTATGACATTGATTAAGATGCATTGTATTCATAAACTGGTATGTTGAATTGAAACCCCTTTGTATGGTTAAAGATTTAAAAAAAAAGTTCTTCAGCGGGGTGCTGGTGGCTCACACCTGTAACTCTAGCTACTCAGAAGGCTGAGATACCTGGGTGCTGGTGGCTCATGCCTGTAATCCTAGCTACTCAGGAAGTTGAGATCTGAGGATTGAAGTTCAAAGCCAGCCCAGGCAGGAAAGTCCATGAGACTCTATCTCCATTTAATCACCAGAAAACTGAAAGTGGCACTGTGGCTCAAAGTGGTAGAGCACTTGCCTTGAGCAGAAAATGTCAGGGACAGCGCCCAGGCCCTGAGGTCAAGCCCCATGACTAACAAAAAATTAAAAAATAAGTTGTTCTTGTTAAGTGAAACTATGTCTTATTTTGTTTTTAAAGGGAAGATAAAAATTCAAGATATTTTAGCATGTAGCTTCCTAGATGATTTACTTGAGGTAAATATGACTTTTCAAATGTTTTTAAACTACTTAATTGTATCACTTTATATTTGCTATCTTCTGATTATATCTGTGTTCTCTGTTTAGCTAAGGGACGAGGAACTGTCCAAAGAGAGCCAAGAAACAAATTGGTTTTCTGCTCCTTCTGCCCTAAGGGTTTATGGTATGTTCTCATTATATACAATTTGAACTATTCATTCCTCAGGTAAGTGGTTTTCAGAGGACAGTTTTATACACAGGGATTTTACCTTAAGAAAAGTATTTTAAGGGACTGGGAATGTGGCTTAGTGGTAGAGTGCTTGCCTAGCATGCATGAAGCCCTGGATTCAATTCCTCAGCACCACATAAAGAGAAAAAGCCAGAAGTGTTGCTGTGGCTCAAGTGGTAGAGTGCTAGCCTTGAGCAAAAGAAGCTCAGGGACAGTGCCCAGGCCCTGAATTCAAGCCCCAGGACTGGCAAAAAAAAAAAAAAAGTACTTTGAAAAGTATTTTAATTAGGATCTTGCATGCTAGAAAAGAATGCCCCCCCCCCTTTTTTTTGGCCAGGCACTAGTGGCTTACACCTGTAATCCTACTCAGGAAACTGAGATCTGAGGATCTCTAATGGAAGCCAGCCCAGATAGGAAAGTCCATGAATCTCCAATTAACCACCTGAAAACCGCAAGTGGCACTGTGGCTTGGTAGAGTGCTACCTTGAGCAGAAAAACTCAGGGACAGTGCCCAGGCCCTGAGTTCAAGCCCCACAATCAGCAACAAAAAAACAAACACCTTTTTTGGAATACAATTTCTTTCCAATTGAACTGATATAATTTGATCTTATTAACTCAGACATCATTTATAAATGTTAGCTTTGTGATAAAATGTTCTCAGTATTCATATATGAACCAATACAAGGATTGCTTTGTTCTTAATCTCATTAGTTAGTTACATTATCCTGGCAAATAAGTCTTCTGACTCATTTGGTATCCATAATATGAATTTTCAAATTGATAGCATTTAATTGTTTCTTGTTGATCCCTCCTTCTAACTTAGTAACCTAGGAATGTTCTAAAATTTTGCACACAAAAAATAAGTTAACTAGGCACTGATGGCTCACACCTGTAATCCTAGTTACTCATGGCCTAGATGTAAGGATTGCAGTTTGAAGACAACCCAGGCAGGTAAGGCCTTGAGCCTCTTATCTCAAATTAATGTACAGAAAGCTAGAAGAGCAGGAGAGGCTCAAGTGGTAAAGCAGTAGTCTTGAGCAAAAAAGCTCAGAGACAATGCCCAGGCCCTAAATTCAAGCCCAGTGCCAGCACCAAAAAAAAAAAAAAAAATAGTGAAATAGCACCAAGACATTGGCCTTCATGATAGGTTTTCTTTGGCCATTTCTAGATTATTGGTTATTCTCATAAGATTCAAGTCAGGTGCTGATGGCTCATGCCTGTAATTCTAACTACTTAAGAGGCTGAGATCTGAGGACTGCAGTTCAAAGCCAGCCTGGGCAGGAAAATCTCTGAGACTCTCCTACTAACTACCAGAAAGCCAAAGAAGTGCTGTGGCTCAAAGTGGCAGAGCATTAGCCTAGAGCAAAAGAGCTCAGAACCAGCACCCAGGCCCTGAGTTCAAGCCCCACAACCAAAAAAAATAAATAAATTTCAAGTATCACTGATGTTACTACACATAAGCCACTACCCTGTGATGTAATTAGTTTCATTTCAAAATCCAAATACTAGCCCATAAATTGAACATTCTGTTCATGTCCAATCTTTGTCTGACTAAAAATTTTATAATGCTAAATATCTTATTATCTTTCTTCCCAAGGTCAGTATTTGAATCTTGATAAGGATCACAATGGTATGCTCAGTAAAGAAGAACTCTCTCGCTATGGAACAGCAACAATGACCAATGTCTTCTTAGATCGAGTTTTCCAAGAGTGTCTCACTTATGATGGAGAAATGGTAATTGTATAAACCTGCTGAGAAGCTTAAAAATTAGGCTTCTACAGTTTCTAGGAGCTCTTTTATTGGTGTGAGCCAGCATTATTAGTATATTGAGTTACAGTATCCTAAAACATATAAACCAATCAAATTACTAGGTATTTGAAATTTCTAGTCCAAATGTAAATTAATTCACTTAAATAATTCTTTTATACAGCAGACCAAGTAGAAAATTTTAATATTTTATTGTCACAGGAGTGTGAACTACTAAAAAAAAATCTGAAAATTAATAAATACTATTTACAACTTTCAAATAATAAATCAGCCATTAATTACATCCAAAATATTACTACATATGCCATGATTAAATCAAGAACCCAGTTATTAATAAGTCTGTAAATACAGAATTGTCCTTTTTCTTCTCAAAATCCTTATGAATCTCATTACATTTAATTTTAGAACTTACAGCCTAGATTTATGTACAGATTTTTTTAATTTTCCCTTTGTTTTCAATATCCATTTCCCAAGTTAATGATACTTAAGAAGTAATACAGACAAAAATGAGGTTTAAGGGGGCTGGGGATATAGCCTAGTGGCAAGAGTGCCTGCCTCGGATACACGAGGCCCTAGGTTCGATTCCCCAGCACCACATATACAGAAGCGGCGCTGTGGCTCAAGTGGCAGAGTGCTAGCCTTGAGCGGGAAGAAGCCAGGGACAGTGCTCAGGCCCTGAGTCCAAGGCCCAGGACTGGCCCCCCCCCAAAAAAAATGAGGTTTAACATTTTATCAGTTTTAATTTAGACAGTTTACTAAATAGCACCACTGTTAGCAATAGCAATGAAAAGAGGATGGCGCTGGTGCTGGGGGCTCATGCCTATAGTCCTAGCTATTGAGGAGGCTAACATTTGGGGATCACGGGTCGAAGCCAGCCCAGGCAGGAAAGTCCGTGAGACTCCAGTTAATGCCAGTTAACTCCAGAAAACCAGAAGTAGCACTGTGGCTCAAATTTGTAGACTGCTAGCTTTAAACAAAAGAGCTCCGGGACAGTGCCCAGCCCGGAGCCCTATGACCAACAAAAAAAAGAAAGACCGGGAAAGAACTGTCTGTGACTCTACTCTTGGCAGTAGACTCTGAGGAGCCTGGAGCATAGTAGTGACTTCTGGTAAATAATAAAAATCAGAGGTCATGAGTGAATACGAAGCTGTACTTCTTAAATTTTTTTTTTTTTTTTTTTTTTGGCCAGTCCTGGGCCTTGGACTCAGGGCCTGAGCACTGTCCCTGGCTTCTTCCCGCTCAAGGCTAGCACTCTGCCACTTGAGCCACAGCGCCGCTTCTGGCCGTTTTCTGTATATGTGGTGCTGGGGAATCGAACCTAGGGCCTCGTGTA
The DNA here is from genome assembly GCF_023159225.1 of Perognathus longimembris pacificus. NCBI lineage: Eukaryota > Metazoa > Chordata > Mammalia > Rodentia > Heteromyidae > Perognathus > Perognathus longimembris. Next base: position 9,733,097 of record NC_063174.1, on the reverse strand, counting down.
TCCGAGGCAGGCACTCTTGCCACTAGGCTATATCCCCAGCCCCACTTCTTAAATTTTTTTATATTGCAATTGATGCAGAAAGAAAAAAATCCTCCCAAGAATATAACTTTTCCAAATGAGAATCTATCAAGTACAGAACAGGTACTATGTATCCACAAACTTGCTATTTGGGTCTTTTTTTTTTTTTTTTTTTTGCCAGACCTGGGGCCTGAATTCTGGGCCTGGGCTCTGTCCCTGAGCTTCTTTTGCTCAAGGTGACCACTCTACCACTGGAGCCACAGCACCACTTCTGGATTTTTTATTTTTTTTTTTAGTAGTTTATTGGAGATAAGAGTTTCATGGAGTTTCCTGCCCGTGCTGGTTTTGAACCATGATCCTCAGATCTCAGCCCCTTGAATAGCAAGGATTACAGGCGTGAGCCACCAGCAATCCAGCTATTCAGGTCTTTCAGGCTTTAATTTATAGCTTACCATTTTTTTTGTTGTTAGATGAAAACAGAATTTTCATATTGGAAATCATTTGAACAACATTTTAAACATCAGTTATCTGTTAACTATCAGCAAATTGGTCACAGCATCCCCTTCAGATACTAAAACTTACATAAATATTTTCTTCCAGTAAACTACCTAAAATAATACAAGTAGTATGGAAATAGTTGTACTATATTTTAAAGGACTAGAGAATGACAAGGAAGAAACAAATATATTAAATATAGATACAACTTTTTTGTTTGTTTGCCAGTCCTGGGCCTTGAACTCAGGGCCTGAGCACTGTCCCTGGTTTCTTTTTGCTCAAGGCTAGCACTCTGCCACTTGAGCCACAGCGCCACTTCTGGCCATTTTCTATCAGGGCTTCATGTATATAAGGCAGGCGCTCTTGCCACTAGGCCATATTCCCAGCCCCTAGATACAACTTTTTTTCCAAAGATTTTCAGTTTATGGTTGGCTGAATCCATAGATGTCATTCACAAATGTGGAGGACTGATACTCCAGAATAACAATTTAAATTTTTTTTCTAATAACCACAATTGTATTGAAATGCAAATACAAATTTAATAGCAGTGAACAATAATTTAGTTACCAGATTGTCTGTCTGAATTGTATGATAGTTTCAAATAGCAGAACTCTCTCAGGAAATGAACTGGGTCCTCCAATACTGTTTTGCACAGATTAACTTAGAATTCTTAGAAAGCAACATTAAATGTACAAATGGATTTATATTTTATTAGCTTAAAATAATGATTGAGAACTTCGACTTATCAGATATACATTTGGAAATCCAATTTCAACTTAAACTTCTCATGAGTAGTCTCTTTTCCATAGGACTATAAGACGTACTTGGACTTTGTTCTTGCCTTAGAAAACAGAAAGGAACCTGCTGCTCTGCAATATATTTTCAAACTGCTTGATATTGAGAACAAGGGATATCTGAATGTCTTTTCCCTCAATTATTTCTTTAGGGTAAGTATGGTTTGGGTAAAAAAGCATTGGTCCTTAAGACATAGAGATTAGAGGGGATGGCTCATGCCCTGTCTAGCAAGCACAAGGCCCTGAGTTCAATCTCAAGTACTGCTTCCCTATCCTCCTCCAAAAAAAACTTAAGTTTATTAGCAAAAGGATTTATATAACAGATTGCAAAAAGAAATCAAGTCTGTTTAAGGGGGAAGTTATTTCCCTCCATTTTTAAGATATGCCAACAGATGTGGGCACTGGCTCATACCTGTAATCCTAGCTACTCAGGAGGCTGAGTATTGCAGCTCAAAGCCAGCTGGGACAGGAAAGCCTGTGAGACTCTGAACTCCAGTTAACTACCAAGAGCCAGAAGTGGAGCTGTGGCTCAAATGGTAAAGCACTAGTCTTGGAAAAAAAAAAAAAAAAAGCTCAGGGATAGTAGCTAGGCCCTGAGTTCAAGCCCCAGGACCAACACCATTAAAAAAAAAATATGAACAGGGTAAACCAAAGATGATTGGATTGGATTGTAGAGTACTAAAAAAAAAAAAAAATGTAGAGGGCTGGGAATATGGTCTAGCGGGAAAGTGCTCGCCTCATTAAAAAAAAAAAATGTAGAGAAAAAAGTTAGGAATTTTTGTTTTTTTGTTTGTTGCCAGTCTTGGGGCTTGAACTCAGGGCCTGGGCACTATCCCTGGCTTCTTTTTGCTCAAGGCTAATACTCTACCCTTGAACCACAATACCACTACTTCTGGCTTTTTCTGTGAATGTGGTACTGAGGAATCAAACCCAGGTCATCATGCATGCGAGGCAAGCACTCTACCACTAAGCCACATTCCCAGCCCCTCAAAATACTTTCCTTAAGTTGAAATCCCTGTGTATAAAACTGTCCTCTAAAAACCACTTACCTGAGGAATGAATAGTGTAAGATTGGCCAGAATTGTATGCTGCGTTTCGGTATGAAACAGATTGGCTGAATATTTATCTTGGACCTTAGCTGGTTATAGAGGATATTGATGAGCTCTAAAGGGTAATTTGATTGTATCTGATTCAGTGCTAACAAGTGTTAACTATAAGACTGTCTGCTCTTGCAAGACATAGGGTATCTTTTCCACTTGATGGAGTAGTTTTGTACAGTTAAAAAAAAAAGTAAAATTGGTAAGATAGCATGATTAAAATGATGAATGTTGTGGTCTGATGGGAAAGAAAATAGAACTGTAGAGAAGGTCTTGCAGAAGGTTGGGGGCAGATGCGATGTTTTGTTTTGTTTTGTTTTGTTTCTGGTCCTGGGACTTGAACTCTGAGCCTGGGCACTGTCCCTAAGGTTCTTTTTCCCAAGGCTAGTGCTCTACCACGTGAGCCATAGCACCACTCCTGGCTTTTTCTGTGTAATTTACTGGAGATAATAGTATTGTGGACTTTCCTACTCAGGCTGGCTTCAAACCGTGATCCTCAGATATCATCCTTCTGAGTAGTTATGGTTACAGGCATAAACCACCAGTGCCCAGATATATGATTTTCATTTTTTATTTACATATTTATTTCCACTAAATACAGGCCATACAAGAACTAATGAAAATCCATGGACAAGATCCTGTTTCATTTCAAGATGTCAAGGTACCTTTTACTTAATATAACATTATCAGATAATATTCCTATAATAATACTAAGTAATTTGTATTAAATGGTAGTATTTTATAAAAGCAACTTTTGGCCAGGTACCAGTGACTCACAACTGTAATTCGAGCTACTCAGGTGTCTGAGAATTGAGGATTGCAGTTTGAAGCTAGCCCAGGCAGGAAAGTCAGTGAGTCTTTCCAATTAACTACCAGAAGTGGCGCTGTGGCTCTAGTGTAAGGGACAACTAACTGCTAGAAAAAAGGCTAGAGTGCCCAGGCCCTGAATTCAAGCCCCGGTACCAACACAAAACAAAAAACAACAGCTTCTCAGTGGCTGGGGACTTGCATAACATCAGTATGGCCCTGGCTTTGGGGAGGTGGGAGGAAATGTTGACACACATGCAACATAACAAAAACATGACATGGTTTTGCCACCATTAGAGAGCAACACAAAAATGAGTTTTCCTATGTATTCAAAGGATACTACAATAGATAGTTTTCCACTCATTTAGCTTGGACTAAACTTTGAGCTTTGGTTTCTTCATCTACCCTATGAAGAATAGTTATCACATAGTCAAGAAGTATCCCAAGAAAATTCTGTGATTATAGGTAAATGAGAATGCCTGTCTGTGGAGAACAAAAAGGATTATAAACTGCCTTGAGGTTTAAATCACCATGTGATAGAAGTTCATTCAATCAGATTTCATTCTATTTTTTTTTCTCTTGGAGGATGAAATCTTTGACATGGTAAAACCAAAGGATCCTTTGAAAATCTCTCTTCAAGATTTAATCAACAGTAATCAAGGAGACACAGTCACTACCATTTTAATCGATCTGAATGGTTTCTGGACTTACGAGAACAGAGAAGCCCTTGTTGCAAATGACAATGAAAACTCTGCAGACCTTGATGATACATGATCTCTGAAAGACTAGACTGTCTTCATTAAGATACTTGAATGCTTCATGCAGAATCTTTGAAGCAGAATCCTTGGATATGATCTAAATAAAACAATATATCTATACAACGTAACAGTTGTTTTGGTTGCTACAATTTAGGTTTCAACAGTTCGGAAGCAATAGGATAAAATTCTGCTTTTTAAAATGGTGAGTTATGGTACCATTTAGCTCAAAAATGGTCGTTAGGATTTGCTGCTAAACTAGAACGTATTTAAATCAGTATATTACTTAGAGATTAAGTTTTCATTAAGTATCTCTGACATCCATTCAGAATTAGAACAATTGACGGATGACTTACATTTTTTCTTTTTCTTTCTTTTGGCCAGTCCTGGGGCTTGAACTCATGTTTTGGGTTTGTTTGTTTTTTGGCCAGTCCTGGGCCTTGGACTCAGGGCCTGAGCACTGTCCCTGGCTTCATTTTGCTCAAGGCTAGCAATCTGCCACTTGAGCCACAGCGCCACTTCTGGCCATTTTCTATATATGTGGTGCTGGGGAATTGAACCCAGGGCTTCATGTATACACAGCAAGCACTCTTGCCACTAGGCCATATCCCCAGCCCTGAACTCATGTTTTGGGCACTGTCCCTGAGCTTCTTTTGCTCAAGGCTAGCACTCTACCACTTAAGCCAAAGCACCACATCCAGCTCTTTCTATTTATGTAGTACTCAGGAATCAAACCCAGGGCTTTATGCATGCTAAGCAAGCACTCTATCACTAAGCCATATTCCCAGCCCCGACTTAATTAATGTAATCATTTACATTTCAGTCTTCTAGAACATTGTGTATAAACAAAGATGTTAGACTTTTCCATTAAAATCCCCACTTTATTTTATTAGAAGTATTTAGATCTTTCTTTTACCAGGATGTTTCCATAAAATGTATTCCAACTAGTATCTTTCATTAAAATAAAAACTGGTATAAAACTTTGTCTAGCTTTATTAACCGGTACCAGGGTTATGTTTACAAAACTATTTTTGTTTTGTTAGAGAAGTTGTTAATTTAGTGTAAACTTTTTTCTACATACTAATTAATGTGTTTACTTTGGGTTTTTGAGACAGGATTTCACTATGTAGCCTAGGCTGACCTTAAACTCCTGCCTCAGTTTCCCAAGTGCTGAGATTATAAGGCTCATGCCCAACACTCAGCTTATTTTATGAGATGAGAAGAAAGTAGAATATTATGAGCTGTGATCCAGAGGGAATAATAATTCTCCAAAAGGATTAAGAAGTAGGAAAAAGGAGGCTTAAAATGAGACAAACCATTTAATGCACTTATGAGAAATTTCAGTTTGTATAAACAAAAAAGCATAAAAATTTAAGGCACGGTGAATAAGTACTCTATGTAAACTGGCCACATCTGGACAAGGAAAGTAAAATTCAAGAAATATAAAACCCTCCTTAGTCATCATTTTCCCTTTCTGTGATAATCAAGAAAGTTTCTAGTTAAATTCTTTTATACACTTGTACTTCTAAGGAGAAAAGATTCATATCACCTTTATACAACTTTATCTTTACTTAATAACCAAGTGTTTAAGATGAAATGCCATCTCCAATTTAAAGACAAATCAGAGAGGCCAGGCTAGAAGAGTTTAGAGCTGTTAATAAACAATATGGTGATCAACTTACGTAATCTAAAGGTTAATCCTTTTAAGTACTAAGTTACATAATTTATACCCTTGAATAAAAAAATGCCATTAGGTACTATGAACCATCATACCATATGAATCCATACAACCAAAGATTCCTAAAGAATTTAATTATCCTTCCTAAATTCTTTAAATCACAGCTGAAAAACTTAAAACATCTCAACTTGAAATTGAAGAACTTAATTTACTGACAACAGACTTCTGTAATATGCCTATAATACATACATATCCTGCATATATATGTGTGTGTGTGTGCGCGCGCGCCTGTGTGCGCCAGTACTGAGGCTTGAAGTCAGGCTCTCACACTCTTTTTTCTTTTTTTTTTTGCCAGTCCTGGGCCTTGGACTCAGGGCCTGAGCACTGTCCCTGGCTTCTTCCCGCTCAAGGCTAGCACTCTGCCACTTGAGCCACAGCGCCGCTTCTGGCCGTTTTCTGTCTATGTGGTGCTGGGGAATCGAACCTAGGGCCTCGTGTATCCGAGGCAGGCACTCTTGCCACTAGGCTATATCCCCAGCCCCTCTCACACTCTTACTTAACTTTTTTGCTCAAGGCTGGTGCTGGTGTTCTACCACTTCAATCACATCTACACTTCTTTTTGCTAGTTAATTGAAGATAAGAGTCTCAATAACTTTCTTGTTCCAATTGGTTTCAAACTTCAGATCCTCAGGTCTCAATCTCCTAAATTGCTAGGATTATAGATGTATACGAGGCAAGCACTCTTGCCACTAGGCCATATCCCCAGCCCCTAGGATTATAGATGTGAGTTGCCAGCACCTGGCTGTTTTGACTTTCTTTTGAGATATATATAAGGGACAGCTTAAGGGTACTGTCCTTTAGTTTTTTTGAGCTAAAATATAGCTTGAGCTATATTTTATACAGATTTAAGACTAAAAGCTTAATACTGTTAGAAAAAGGATGCTAGTCAATTTCTAAAATAACATTTTTTATCCACATATAGTTATATAAATCAAAACAGATACCTCACAGGGTTCTGTGTACACACTTAGGAGGGTTTTTTTGTTTTGTTTTTGTTGGTTCTGGGGCTTGAACTCTGGACCTGGGTGCTGTCCCTGAGCTCTTCAAGCTCAAGGCTAGCGCTCTACTACTTGAGTCACAGGGCCACTTCTGGTTTTTGAGAGGTTTATTGGATAAGAGTGTCACACACTTTCCTGCCTGCCCTTTCCTACCTGCCCAGGCTGGCTTTAAACTGAGATCCTCAGATCCCAGCCTCCTGAGTAGCTAGGATTACAGGCCTGAGCCACTGGTGCCCAGCTAGGAGTATTTTTTAAATTAGCTTTATATTATATAGCTTTGCAAAGTTTTCAAATAACCTAGTACATAGAAAAATGGCCAGCCTGGTTCAAATAAACTGTCCATCTTATTGTTGCTACTTCAAAATGGTGAATGACAAATAACTAATTTCACTGTCATCATTGTCTTCTGTAATATTAAATAGCTCCTAATGGGTTAACCTACATCTTTCCCAAATTCCTTATCCCCACCACACTATTTTGACTCTGAGACACATGAAGGACTCAATGGGTCATATAATCAGGATGCTGAGTGCATAATCACTAGCTACTACCATCAATACAAATATTAGTAAATGCATCTAGCTAGTTATTTCAATTCAGTAACTACAAAAGATACAACATCAAGTGACTTGCATTTAAAAATGGAAAGCCATCTCACTATTTGGGTGTCTATAAATGATTGCTTTTCATTGAAAGAAAATTCAAAGTGCTTCCATCTTGCTTCTTTTATTACATACTCAGCCATCTTTAGTATGAAATTAATGGTTAGATCTATTAAATGCAAAGCATAAAGCACAGGCATAATATCAGAAAATCTAGGAGGGAAATTTCTCATTTTAATCTGAGACTGTAGGATTATCGGCTCCAATTAGCTTCAGTCAATAACTTACCTTTTATAAAAAAAAAAAACAAGAAAATAATAAACTTAATTAACTCTTAATTGATTAGAACTCTAGAATGTCATTAACTTTAAACTCTCAGCAGTAGGCTACAGAATACTTGCCTAGCTAGCATGCATGAAACCCTGGGTTTCATCCCCAACAGTGCAAAAAGGAAAAAAAAAGAAAAGGAAAAGCAATAATTGGTAATTGGACACAAAGTAAAAGCACAGTTCAAATATCCAAAGTTCAGGTCTGACTTTTGCTAGATAGAGCCTAGAAATGAAGGAACATTTTTCCTTTCCAAATAATTTGAAATACAAGTAATTGTTTTAAGTTATTCCACTAAACAGAGAATGTGAAAAGTTCCTGATATATAAAACCATTTTAGGGCTTGAAGTTAAGATAGTCATTTCATTCTATGGCGGGACAGGGACTGCATTTGGTGTGCTTTCTGTAATTACTTCACAGTCTTCCTCCATTTCGAAATTAAGATTCACAAATGAACTAGATACCATTGTTTCTGGTTGATCGGTCTGAACAATGGAATCAGCCTGCAGCTTATTTTGTTGGTATTGTCTCTCTGCTTCTTCAGACATCCTATTTTCTTCTTCTTCCTCTTCTTCCTAAAAACAGCAAAGATCAATGGTTAAAATAGTAAATGTTCCAAAGGAACAATATTGCTTCTCACTGGCAGCTTTTTACATTTTTCTTAAATAAACTAAAATTTTTAGTGTCATGTCCAATGCAGGTTGGCCTAAGAAATTCTTTTTTAAAAAAATTTTTATTGTAAAGGGGATGTACAGAGGGATTACAGTTAAATAAGTAAAGTAATTGAGGGCTGGGAATATGGCCTAGTGGCAAGAGTGGTCCCCTGGTGAAGTAATTAAGCACATTTCTTTTAACATTGTTACCTCTTTCCTTGTCTTCTTCCAGTTTTTTCCTTCCCAGCCCCTCTCCCTGCAGGATGTATAATTCATTTTCAACAGTGTCTAGTGAGTATCACTGCTGACTTAGTTCTTTCTTTGTCCCACCATTTTTTTTTTGCCAGTCCTGGGCCTTGAACTCAGGGCCTGAGCACTGTCCCTGGCTTCTTTTTGCTCAAGGCCAGCACTCTGCCACTTGAGCCACAGAGCCACTTCTGGCCGTTTTCTATATATGTGGTGCTGAGGAATCAAACCCAGGGCTTCATGTATATGAGGCAAGCACTCTTGCCACTAGGCTATATTCCCAGCTCTGTCCCACCATTTCTATACTTCTCCTTCCCCTCTCCAAATCAGATAAACTTACATACAAGACAAAAGGTACAGAAATCAAAAACAGCAACAAAAAGGGAACAACAAAGAAAAAAAGGCTGCAAGAAGTAAAATAAAAAGTCTTATTTCCATTTCTTGGAGTTCATTTCAATAAGCATCATTTTATATGATCATATGTACATAGCTATTGAGCCTTTGTGATCCTCTCCTATGAATATCCTCCCCTTTGGTCTTTGTGAATGTTTAGAGTCCTCTAAGAAATTCCTGCAGCTCAATGTTTAAAGTGCTTTTTTGGCAAGTATAGGGGTTTGGAGTTTGGATCCCTAGCACCACCATTAAAAAAAAAAAAAAAAAAGACATGGACTTCCCTTATTCCTAAAATAAAACAATAACTAGTAGAGAGCATATTAAAGAAAGCAAGTTATTTTAAAACATAGTCCAGCATGTAGATGAGACCTCTTCATTAAAAATTTATTGGCTTTTAAGCCAGGTGCTAGTGGCTCACATCTGTAATCCTAGCTACTCAGGAGGCTGAGATCATGTTCAAAGCCAGAAAAGTCTGTGAAACTCTTATCTCCAATTAGTCACCCCAAAACCAGAAGTGGAGCTGTGGCTCAAAATGGTAGAATACTGGCCTTGAGGACAAAAGCTCAGGAACAGTGCCCAGGCTGAGTTCAAGGCCCTCAACTGACACACACACAAAAAAAAAAAAAAAAAAAAAAAAAAAAAAACTATTAACAAAGACTAGGTTTATTTAGATTAAGCCTAATTTAAGTAAAAATAAGCAATATTATATAGATTATATAATTATACTTCAGTTATAAGGTATCATTCTATTTAGTTGATTAGATTGGCTCCTTCACTTAGGGTTCATTTTCCCATAAATATTTAGTATACACATAATTATGAGACATATACAAAGTCTCTATCCCCAAGAAGTTTACAATTAGGAAACTTTAAAACATGTTTATATGAGTGTAAACATATTTCAAGAGTGGTAAGAAACAGATTTAGGAAGTAAGCAACTTCTAGAGTGGAAGAGGTAGCATTTGTACTGGACCCTGTGGTATTAAAGTGATGCAGGGAGACTATCCTCTTAAGATTCATCTGGAGTTTGCCTGAGAAGTAAGACAAGAGACCATTTACAAGGCTATTAGAATAGTACAAATGAGGTAATAAGGTTCTAAAACAAGTCTTAGAATATTTTAAAAAATCAATTGTTCATAAAAGATGTTTTAAAATCACACAACAAATTTAAAGTAATCTTTTCAGACTCATCTGCAGCATTCCCCTCCAGTGACAAAGTGCCATTCTTATAATTTACCCAATCTTCACACCTTTACATTCATTCTACTTTACCTAAATTTCTGTGCTTAGTTAGAGAATAACAGATTCTGATATTATGTGCTCATTAATATATACTAGGTGCTATTCTAAGCATTTAATATATTATCTCAAGGGATGGAAAAACAGGTTGTAAGATATCACAAGAAATGTACACACTGCCCTACTATGTAACTGCACCCTCTTTGCACAACACCTTGTAAAAAAAATTTATGTTCAATTAATAATAAAAAAAATTAAAAAAAAAATATTATCTCAATCATAGCAATCCTAGCATAGACATTAAAATTCTCATATCAATGAAGAAATTGTCATTTAGAGGTTACATTTCACTACAAAGGTAGAAGGAGCAAAACCAGACTTTGAATTCAAGCCTTTTAAATTAAAATTGTTTGGGGGAGGAGAAGGGTTCTAGGGTTAAAACCTAATGCTGGTGCATTGCTCTACCACTTGAGCGATATACACTCCCAAACCTTTAGTTTTTTCTTCTGAATTTTTGTCCAGGATTGACATTGAACTACAGTTTTCCTCCCTATGCCTTCCACATAGCTGAGAAACAGGCACACACCACCACAGGTGGCTTGTTGAGATCTTACTAATTTTTGCCCAGACTGGCCTGGATCTACATTCCTCTTAATCTTGCTTCCCAGGCAGCTTGGGTAAGCCACTGCACCTGGCCCAAAGGCCTCCTGGTTCTTGAGCCTATGCTCTAGTTTACTTATACTTTAAGTCTAAATTCACACCCTCCCCCCCCGTGTGTGTGTATACATATGTATGTGTATGTATGTGTGTGTGTATATATATATATACACATATGTGTTTGTGTATATCTAGTACTTGTAAATTTTCTTTGCATCAAATTTACTCTGTATCTAGTCTAAGAGTTGGGAGTCTTAGTTCTTCATCTTAAATCTTTAAATCTTAAAGCAGGGTGTGAAGATCAACATAGGCATAACACATATAACTAGCATAATAAAACTGTGTTTAATCTAGCACATGGATCCAAAAGATTACAGTTTTAACAAATATTAAGATATATTTTGATTGGATTAACAGAAAGAAGCTATCCTCAGTGACAGAGCACTTGCACTTGCCTTACATTCATGAGTGTCTGTGGTCACCAGCAAAAAGCGAGTAATAACCAAGCACCAGTAGCTTACGCCTGTAATCCTAGTTATTCAGGAGAGATCTGAGATCTGAGGATCACAGTTCAAAGCCAGCACAAGCAGGACTCTTATCTCCAATTAACCACCAGAAAACTGAAAGTGGAGCTGTGGCTCAAAATGGTTGAGCACTAACCTTGAACAAAAAAGCTCAGGGACAGGGCTGGGGATATAGCCTAGTGGCAAGAGTGCCTGCCTCGGATACACGAGGCCCTCGGTTCGATTCCCCAGCACCACATAGACAGAAAACGGCCAGAAGCGGCGCTGTGGCTCAAGTGGCAGAGTGCTAGCCTTGAGCGGGAAGAAGCCAGGGACAGTGCTCAGGCCCTGAGTCCAAGGCCCAGGACTGGCCAAAAAAAAAAAAAGCTCAGGGACAACACCACCCAGGCCATGAATTCAAGCCCCACAAGCAACATAAAATGTAAAAAAAAAAATGTTTTTAAGTAAGTAAATAAGGAGCTATCTCTTTGTGGCAGTTAGAAGATCCATATGCTCACTACGCAAGCCATGAAATAAAATGCAAAAAGGAGACACACCTCCTTCTTCATCCGATAATACTCATCAATGGCATACTGGTATTTTGGGGTGCTGATCCCCAAAGCAGATGCAATCTTCTCTCCAAGAAAGTCACATACTAAAGATACAAAAGTTAAGATATAAAATTCCATAAACATTTCTTCTGTACTTTATTTAAAACAACAGAAATACAAAAGTGGCTATTCCTATCATCCAGATTATCATGCTTTCTTAATTTCTCTAAGGAATCACTCCTTCTGGATACCCAACACAGTCCATCTTTTTGTTGTTGTTTTTCAGATTTTTTGAGACAAGGTTTCATTATGAAGCCTAGGCAAGCCTGGAACTTATGATCCTCTTCATATACCATCATACTTGGCCACGTTTCCCTCATAATATCTCTTACCAGCTATGCTTCAGTTTCATGTTAGTTTCTTTAAGAAAAACATACTGTTAAAAGTTAGTCTAAGCTGGGCACAGAAGGCTCACACCTATAATCCTAACTACTCAGGAGGCTGAGATCTGATGATCACAGGCAGAAAAGTCCATGAGACTCTTATCTCTAGAAGCTGTGGCTTGAAGTGGTAGAACACTAGCCTTGAGTGAAAAGGCTCAGGAACAGTGCACAGGCCCTGAGTTCAATGCCCCCCTACTCCCACTCCCCCCGCACCCAAAGAAAAGGAAGAAGAAGGTAATAATGCCAATGGGAAAGTGGCAAAAGTATGTAGTAACTGCCAACAAGATTCGAAACATGAAAATCCTACCTACATTTAATGGTGCCTTTTTTAGGGAGGTTTTTATTTTTTTTGTTTGCTGGTCATAGGGCTTTAATTAAAATCAGAGCCTGGCACTGTCTTGAGCAGCTCTACTTCCATCCCTTTGGTGGTTAATTGAAGGTAAGAGTCTCATGCACTTTTCTGTCCAGACTGGCTTCAAACCATGATACTCAGATCTCAGCCTACTGAGCAGCTAGGGAAGGTATAGGTCACCAGCCCAGCTTCTGTTTATTTTTTTAATTGAAGATGAATATTGTCTTCACAAGTTAGATTACTATTGTCTAATGCTAGATAGCTAGCTTCTGAGGATTAAGTGATTAACTCCCTATTGTCTCTCTTTCTGTTTGGAAACATCCCATTTGGGAAAGCTTCTGTTCTTAGAACTTATTACAGCAGTTATACAATATTCAAACAGAAGAACAATACCTGAGAGGGTTGATGTGGCAGCCCGTAGCATGTAAAACCATAAATAAGGGCCCCAAGTAAGTTTCGTCTGAAACAAGAAGTCAGGTTAGCAACGTTCATTCCTAAACTCATTCTATATATTTAGGCCAGAAGTAAAGAGCCAAATACTTGGCAGGCACATAGAATATTATAGAAGTGGTACTAAAAACTGATTATAATACAGTAAAAAAACTAAATCTTTATAGAAAGATTTCTACAGTTACACTACATTTACCCAAAAAACAACCACCATTTTAAGTCCATGGAAGAACCAATTACACAATTGATTAATCCAGAGCTTTTTTTATCCTGTCCTTTTTTTTTTTCTTCTGGACTTTATTGTTCCTAAGCACAACCATCAGAGAGGGGGTGCTGTCAATAGAAAGAAGCTTAAGAATCACATATTACAGTGGGGTAAGTGAAGGTTCAGAGAAACAGCAAAATAAGGTAGAACACATCAAGTGAGTCTTTTGTGTTAAGAAAATAAGGTAAGTGGCAAGATGAATTTTTGTTTCTGTAAAGATTAAAAAGTAATTAGGCTTTAAAATCAAGTAACAACATCAGGTGTCAATGGCTCAAACCTGTATTTCTAACTATTCAGGAGGATGAAATCTGAGGATCATGGTTCTAAACCAGCCCAGGCAGGAAAGTCCATGATACTCTTTTCTCCAAACCACCAAAAAGTCAGAAGATCTGTGGCTCAAATGGTACAGCACTAGCTGTGAGGGGGAAAAAAGCTTAGGTCCAGAGCACCCAGGCCGAGTTCAAGTTCAGGACTGGCACACACACAATCAAAAGTATTTGACTGGAAAAGAAGATTGGAACAATTTGCATATGGCCTGATTTGATCTCATGTCACCAAAAAATAAGTCTTAAAAAAAAAAGTTTCAGGGCTGAGAATATGGCCTAGTGGCAAGAGTGATTGCCTCATACACATGAAGCCCTGGGTTCAATTCCCCAGCACCACATATATAGAAAGTGGCCAGAAGTGGCACTGTGGCTCAAGTGGCAGAGTGCTAGACTTCAGCAAAAAGAAGCCAGGGACAGTGCTCAGAACCTGAGTCCAAGGCCCAGGACAGCGGGGGGGGGGGGGGGGGGGGAGAGAGGGAGGGTGTCCAGCAAGGAGGGCTGGGAATATGGCCTAGCGGCAGAGTGCTTCCCTGGAATACATGAAGCCCTGAGTTTGATTCCTCAGCACCACATATATAGAAAAAGCCAGAAGTGCCAATGTGGCTCAAGCGGTAGAGTGCTAGCCTTGAGCAAAAAGAAGCCAGGGATAGTGCTCAGGCTCTGAGTTCAAACCCCAAGACTGGCCAAAAAAAAAAAAAAAAAAAAAAGTTCAGGGGCTGGGAATATGGCCTAGTGGCAAGAATGCTAGCCTCATATACATGAAGCCCTGGGTTCAATTCCCCAGTACCACATATACAGAAAATGGCCAGAAGTGGCGCTGTGGCTCAAGTGGCAGAGTGAGCAAAAAAAGAAGCCAGGGACAGTGCTCAGGCCCTGAGTCCAAGGCCCAGGACTGGCAAAGAAAAAAAAAAAAAGTTCAGCAAGGGGCTGGGAATGTGGCTTAGTGGTAGAGTGCTTGCTTAGCATGCATGAAGCCCTAGGTTCAATTCCTCAGTAGCACATTAACAGAAAAAGCTGGAAGTAGTGCTGTGGCTCAAGTGGTAGAGTGCTAGCTTTTAGCAAAAAATCAAGCCCTGGGACTGGTTAAAAATAAAACAAAAAACAAAACAAACAAATATGTATTATATATATCATGACAGCATAGTCTATACCTCAAAGGCACACTGATTTAAGCATTCAATGTAGTAAATCTATTCACAGTTAGGAATTGTGGCAATGAAAAAGCACACTTTTAGGCTACTAAAATATTGGAAATATTTCTAATCTTACTGTGTAAAAGTAGTGCTTTCTAGCAAAATTATAATGAATAATTTTACAATTGTAATATAGGTGGATTTAAACCTCCAAAGACCCTTTCCATGCAATGTCTAAGCAGAAACAAGTTAAAACAAAACCCACTGATAAAATGATTATGAGTATCAAACCTACCGGATCTACAGTAGGCAAAACATCTTTCTTCTCTAGGGCATCCACTTCATCTTCATCTGTGCTGTATTCTTCCATTGTTTCACCACTAACAAAATGGATGACCCTCCTTGGGACTTTCTTCTTTTTTCCTATGACTCCCAGTTCTACATTTTCAAAGCCTCTTTCATTACTCATCTATATCAATAATAAGAGAATGAGAGTTTCAAGTGAGATTCTTTCATTATACATACCTGCCTTGTGGCTTTATTTTAGGAACTAAAACAGACAAATCCTGAAACAATTTTTTAAAAATTATATACACAAGAATATCAATAGTATACATGTAGAGTTAGCAAAATAAGCATCCATATTCGGTATGCAGTTTAGATCCACCTAATTAGTGAAAAATCACACTAAAAGTCCTACCAAAATCTCAATGCTATATGTATGTGAAGACATGCTGGACAGCAACCATTTTAAAGAATGATAATTACAGAAGGATAAGTATAACACATCAAAGGAAAATTATTTGTGCATATATATGTATATGTGTTAGATATATAAAATAAAAATAGCAGTCTATATGAGGAAATCTTCCTAAGTCTTTGGATCTGAGGTTAGCTATAAATAAGGAAAGCAGCTCAAAGCCAGGCACAGTTCACACCTCTAATCCTAGCCACTCGTGAGGCTGAGATCTGAGGACTGCAGTTCAAAGCCAGCCCAAGCAGGGTGAGACTCTTAGCTCCAATTAACCACCCTAAAACTGGAAGTGGTGCTGAGACTCAAAGTGGTAGTGCCTTGAGCAAAAGCCCTCAGGTACAGCACCCAGGCCCAGAGTTCAAGCCCCACAATCAACAAAAAAAAAAAAGAGGGGGGGATTCTTACAATTATGGAGAAACATAATTTAAATCCATGATGGCTTTTCACCAGTATAAAAGTTCTTTCAACTAGTGATTAGCCAGAATTTGAGTCTAGGTATAGCCAACCCAAAGAACACTTAACATTGTTCCATGACATACACAGACAGCACTGGAACCAACTATAATGAACTGTATTATCAAAACCTTGATAAGGCCCTAACATACTGGGAAGATGGCAGATGGTCTGGGAGTTAGTATAATGACATAATTTTACCTGGGTATCTCTGAAGATTTACAACTTAGTAATCAAAAAGTAGAAGAGGGCTGGGGATATAGCCTAGTGGCAAGAGTGCCTGCCTCGGATACACGAGGCCCTAGGTTCGATTCCCCAGCACCACATATACAGAAAACGGCCAGAAGCAGCGCTGTGGCTCAAGTGGCGGAGTGCTAGCCTTGAGCGGGAAGAAGCCAGGGACAGTGCTCAGGCCCGGAGTCCAAGGCCCAAGACTGGCCAAAAAAAAAAAAAAAGTAGAAGAAAAAGAATCTCAGAATTCCACAATGAACATGCATCTGAAAGTAATATATCATAAACCATAAATTTTTTAAAGAAGTAAAGTTATAGAGAGCAAATTAAACATAAAAACCTAAAACAGACAATGGTAGCCTTGGTAAAGGCAAACTGATAATAAAGAAGTAGGAACTGCTTTTTTTTTCTTTTGCTTTTTTTTGCCAGTCCTGGGCCTTGGACTCAGGGCCTGAGCACTGTCCCTGGCTTCTTTTTTTGCTCAAGGCTAGCACTCTGCCACTTGAGCCACAGCGCCACTTCTGGCCATTTTCTATATATGTGGTGCTGGGGAATCGAACCCAGGGCTTCATGTATAGGAGGCAAGCACTCTTGCCACTAGGCCATATTCCCAGCCCCTGCTTTTTCTTTTTTTAAGAAAATAGAAAATCAGATAAAAGAAAAAAGAAAATCAGATAGATCACAGAGCTATCTGAGTTATCTGATGTGTAAAATTACAAGCATTAAAAAAAAACAAACCTTGATGACATGGAATACTGAAGGGTTAACCTGGGAGGTAAATTCACAATTTTCTCTATCCTATCCTTAGAGTTTAAACAAGCCTTTACCAACTGCAGATCAACCCACTCTCTGTATCCATGATCAAGATGGAAACAAGACATTCACCCAGGCCACCTTTCTCCTGTAACTCCCAGACCCAAGCACTACTTAAAGCCATTCCTACTCAATTTCATGGTTCCCAATGAGATGGGATTTCCTGATGTCTGTTATTTCTTTTTCTTTTCTTTTTTTCCTTCCTTCTTTCTCTCTCTCTCTCCTTTCCTCCCTCCATTCCTCCCTCCTTCCCTTCTGCCAGTCCTAGGGCTTGAACTCAGGGCCTAGGCACTGTCCCTGAGCTTCTTTTGCTCAAGACTAGCACTCTGCCACTTGAGCCACAGCACCAATTCTGGATTTTTCTGTTTATGTGGTACTGAGGAATCCAATCCAGGGCTTCATGCATGCAAGGCAAGCACTCTACCACTAAGCCACATTCCTAGCCCCGTGTGTGTATTTCTTTTGGGACCAAGACTATGCTTTTATGATCCCTGAATTTCCTATGCAAACCCTAGGATCTAGGTTATAGCTCCACCTTCATACTAGCTGGATGTCTCTAATGCCAAAGCAATAGCCCCAGTCAGTGAACAGGGCTCAGATCTTTCATGGTCTATCACCATATTGTGCCCTGCCCTCTCTGTCAGCCCCAGAGGGTAGCTTCTCACTGCTTCTTCCTCTAGCACCTTCATAGGCTTCATTTTTCCTGTTTCAAAGCAAAAACTGATGTCGCTCATTGACTAACACTACTTTATTTTCCTTAGGCAACTTTAACAAAAAATTGTCCTAAAGGGCTGGGGATATGGCCTAGTGGCAAGAGTGCTTGCCTCGTATACTTGAAGCCCTGGGTTCCATTCCCCAGCACCACATATACAGAAAATGGCCAGAAGTGGCGCTGTGACTCAAGTGGCAGAGTGCTAGCCTTGAACAAAAAGAAGCCAGGGACAGTGCTCAGACCCTGAGTCCAAGGCCCAGGACTGGCAAAAAAAAAAAAAAAAAAAAAAATTGTCCTAAAGAGTGCTACAAAATCTCCATCAACCTTAAGTCTTGTCTATTTCTTTCCAAAAGAATTTTAAAGTTCTAAAAAAGGCAAAGGTTGAAACCTAGTTGCATTTTTCGTTCTAATAACCAAATTGATAAATATAAACAGATTTTGTGTGGGTATACTCACATTTGTGCCTCTGCGGTACTAAAGCTTTTTAAACTCAGGGCCTAGACAGCTATCCCTCGCTTTTTCACTCAAGGCTGGTGTTCTACCACCACTTGAACCACAGTTCCACTTTCAGTTTTTGCTAATTAACTGGAGATAAAGGTCTCACAGAGGAGCTGGGAACATAGTCTAGTGGCAAGAGTGCTTGCCTTGTATATATGAAGTTTGATTCCCCAGCACCACATATATAGAAAATGGCCAGAAGTAGCGCTGTGGCTCAAGTGGTAGAGTGCTAGCCTTGAACAAAAAGAAGCCAGGGACAGTGCTCAGGTCCTGAGTTCAAGCCCCAGGACTGGCAAAAAAAAGTCTCACAGAATTTCCTGCTCAGGCTGATTTCCTGCCAGGCTGGCTTTGAACCACATCCTTAGATTAACAGGAGCTTTTGTTCAGGAGACTTTTAAGAACTTTCTTTAAAACTATAATATTCACTTTGTGTTTGTATGCTGGTACTAGATCTTGAACTCGGGGCCAGGAGGTCTCACTCAGCTTGCTTCCTCATGGCTGGCAATATGTCACTTGAGCCACACCTCCAATTACAGCTTTTTATTGGTTAATGGAGATAGTTTCTTGGACTTTTTTTTCCAGGGCTGGCTTGGTACCACATATATCTCAGCTTCTTGAGTAGCTAGGATTATGAGTGTCAGCCTCTAGTGCTCAGCCTAGTACTAACTTTTGATGTAGTAAATTTCATTTTTTTAATTTTTTTTTTTTTTGGCCAGTCCTGGGCTTGAACTCAGGGCCTGAGCACTGTCCCTGGCTTCTTTTTGCTCAAGGCTAGCACTCTGCCACTTGAGCCACAGCGCCACTTCTGGCCATTTTCTGTATATGTGGTGCTGGGGAATTGAACCCAGGGCCTCATGTGTACGAGGCAAGCACTCTTGCCACTAGCCCATATCCCCAGCCCTTTTTTAATTTTTTTAAATTTTATTTTATTTTCCCCCCCCCCGGCTTCTTTTTGCTCAAGGCTAGCACTCTGCCACTTGAGCCACAGTGCCACTTCTGGCCATTTTCTATATATGTGGTGCTGGGGAATCAAACCCAGGGCTTCATGTATATGAGGCAGGCACTCTTGCCACTAGGCCATATTCCCAGCCCCTTGATGTAGTAAATTTCAAATTTTAGATTTATTGTTTTAGGCAGGGGTTAGCATACTTTTGGTAAATGCTGGACAGTAAGTATATTAGGCTTTGTAGACCAGAATAGTCTGTCACAATGAACTCTGAGGAAATAGCCATGAAGGAGCCACTCATTTGGATACTACACAGTGAATGGGTGTGGTTGTTCCAATAAAACCTTACATAAAACGGATGGCTAGCTGGATCTGGCTCCTGGCCGCCAGGAACCAGACAGGCAAAGTAAAAAGTCTTAGAAAAACGGTCTTTGACTTTTGATTCTAACCTGTATCTGGGGGAAGGGAGGTGAGAAGAAACATTACTAGGTAAAAATCAAAATAATTTGGTACGAAATTTCCAGCAATTATAAATAAAGAATATTTTACAATCAATTATACAAATTTAATTAACACCGTCAATTTAATGGATAGCAATCCATTAACATTTATTACTATGTGTGCACGCACGCATGGGCCAGTACTAGAGCATAAACTCAGGACCTGAGCACTCTTCTTTGTTTTTTTTCTCTATCCTCTTTAAAAAAAAATTTTATTATCAAACTGATGTACAGAGAGGTTACAGTTTCATACATTAGGCATTTGATACATTTCTTGTAATGTTTGTTACCTCCTCCCTCATTCCCCCCTGAGCACTATTCTTTAGCTTTTTTGCTCAAAGCTCCACCACTTGAGTCATAGCTCACTTCCAGCTTTCTGGTGGTCATTTAGAGATAAGAGTCTCAGTGGACTTTCCTGTCTGGACTGGCTTAGAACCACAATCATCAGATCCTGAGTAGCTAGGATTACAGAAGTAAGCCACCTGCAACTGGTTCATTTAACTACATTATGGTTAACTGCACTGTGTATCTGCTTATCTGAACTCGCAGGACCTGTTGGGTTTTTTCTCAACTGTATTTTTTGTCTTTTTTGTTGTTGTTCTGGAAATGTAGCCCAGGATGTTGCACTTGCTAGGCAAGGGCTTTGCCTACATCCCTGTTTTGTTTTGTTTTTGTTTTTTTTGCCAATCCTGGGGTTTGAACTCAGAGCCTGAGCACTGTCCCTGGCTTCTTTTTGCTCAAAGCTAGCACTCTATCACTTGAGCCACAGCGCCACTTCTAGCTTTTTCTGTTTATGTGGTGCTTGAGGAATCAAACCCAGAGCTTCATGCATGTTAGGCAAGCACTCTACCACTAAGCCACATTCCCAGCCCAATTTTTTAAAAAAATATATACCCCCCATAACACCCAAGACTTCTGTTATTTTTTGTTGTTGTTGTCTTTTTGCCAGTCCTGGAGCTTGAACTCAGGGCCTGAGCACTGTCCCTGGCTTCTTTTTTCTCAAGGCTAGCACTCTACCACTTGAGCCACAGTGCCACTTCTAGCTTTTTCTATATATGTGGTACTGAGGAATCAAACCCAGGGCTTCAAGTATGCTAGGCAAACACTTTACCGCTAGACCACATTCCCAGTCCCCCAAGACACATAATACTCTTGGAATTTGTTTAGTGTCACCTTCACCAACTAGATTGCTAGCAGAATGGGGTAAGCAAAGCTATATCATGTAGCCAACAAAACAATACCTCTTCACGTGCTAACAGTGGAGCTTGAAATAAATTGATGAGTGGTGTTGACATTTTAACTGCTTTGACAATACAGAAACAGATTCTGGTTAAAAGTTTATTCAGGCCCTGGTGATGGTGGCTCACATCTGTAATCCCTGTAATCAGGAGGCTGAGATCTGAGGATCACGGTTCAAAGCCAGTCTATGCTGGAAAGTCCAGGAGACTCTTATCTCCAATTAACCACCAGAAGTGTTGCTATGGCTCAAAGTGGTAGAGCACTATCCTTGAGCAAAAGAGCTGGGGGACAGCACACAGACGGAGTTCAAGCCCCAAGGACAGGCGGGGGGGAAAAAAAAGTCTATTCAGAGGCATCTGGATAGGGTGTCACAACAGGTAATGGATGGCCTGGTTAGAGCCCCAATTCTAAACACAGATTCAGTCTCCTAACTCCAACTCCCTCCCCACAAGACATTTATGGTTTATCAGTCCTGACAAATTTGGAAAGCAGTGTAGGACAGGCAGCAGTATGCCCCTCCACCCCCATCTTCATCTCATTGTATTTCCTCTTCCTCATACTGGGCAAACCCTGGGCATAGATTGGGGGTTTCCAGAGATGTTTTTGTGTCAGGAACAGAAACATGAAAGCACAAAAGGTAAATATAGGGCTGGGGATATGGCCTAGTCGCAAGAGTGCTTGCCTCATATACATGAGGCCCTGGGTTTAATTCCCCAGCACCACATATACAGAAAATGGCCAGAAGTGGCGCTGTGGCTCAAGTGGCAGAGTGCTGGCCTTGAGCAAAAAGAAGCCAGGGACAGTGCTCAAGCCCCGAGTCCAAGGCCCAGGACTGGCAAAAAAAAAAAAAAAAAGTAAATATAAAAATCTGTATAGTATGTACTCATTTGTGTTTAATTAAGAAAGAAGAGATGATCTGTGCATTTAAAAAAAAGACTTAATAGTTACTTTTGGGGATTGAGAATGTAAGAAAAAGGCACTGGATAGGCTGTAACTCACCATTCCCAACAACCTGCCCTTACACACACTATGCATGGTGCCCAAGCCACCCATATAGAGAAAAGGAGAAAAACTAAACAAGGGTGCTATCTATCTATATCCATTCACTGATCATCTATCATTTTTTTCTAAAAGCGCAGTGTTTCCTTTTGCTCTATAGCCTTCTTTAAATGTTTAAATTGTTTATTATTCAATGTTTATTTTTGTTTCAATTATTATTTTAAATCAAGAATATGAAAACAACGTAGGTCCACTAAAACAAAATGCCTCTGAAAATAACATTTAACTGGTATATCAGAACAGGGATGCTTAGTGATTAAAAATAATAATAATAATAATTCTAGTAGCAAAAGGAAAAAAATAAAACGAAAAAACACACCAAGTCCTGGTCCAGTGTGAGTGTACTAGTCAACAACAGGTTTAAACTGAAAATTAAAAGTTCTCAACTAGTGTTGTCTCCTGAATGTCTCGCATGTTACACTCTTTAAATAGAAAAAAATTCACATAGAGACTTGCATGTGGAATATACTTAGGATTCCAGGCTTAATACAAAAAAAGTACGTCATTAACGATTTTCATAGTAATTACATGGTTTTTTTTTCCAATTAACAAGATACACTATTAAAATTAGTACAACTGGCTTTTGACTTAACCGGGCTACTGACACACGTTCCACTTCAATGCACAGGAGCCACTCCTACGTGGGTCGGCCGACCCATGAGCTTCAGTTGCCTCACTGGTGAAATGGGGGCAATGCCCACCCGCCAGTGGCAATGAGCAGGCAAGCGAATCCCACCTTGAAAACGTTTGTCACAGGAACCTGTGAGAACCGCAAACCCACACAGGGAAGAGCACAGGGCGGGAGCTGGCGCCGGGGAGCACAGCTGAGGCCGGAGCCACAGTCACCGGGCTTTCAGCTACTTCAAAGACAGCGCTGAAGGGAGACTCGCCAGCTTCCTACGGCGGGCAACCAGCGGCTAGAATCGCCCCTTCCCCGAATCCAGGCCCCCAGAGTCGGCCACGCAGCCAGCCAAGGAGCCAGGGGAGCGGGGGACGCCCAGATGGGCGGCGGCCCGAGCCTTTCCCCAAGCCGCCGGTGCGTACCATACGTGGGGGGGACCCCGAGACTCAACGTCCAGCGAGCGGCCTGCTCGGAGGAAAGGTGGGCAGGCCGAGGCGGCAGCCGCGAACCCCGCGACGAGGCGGCTCGGCCCGCCGGGCCTCAGCCCCCGCGCCCCCACCGACCTGCCGCGCCGAGTCTCCAAACGCCGCGGCGGCTGCGGCTCCCGACGTGCTGACGGCTTCTTCCACACCGCCCACCGGCTCCCGGTCCATCGTCGTCGCTGCCACGGGGCTGCTGGCGAGACACAGGGTAATGGCCGATAAACCCACTTCCATCCTCCGCCTCCCAGTGGCTTAGCCAAGCCCAGCTGCTGGGAAGAGACACTCACCCGTAGCGCCCGCCCGAGCCGCGCCCGCGGAGTCACGCCGCGCTCCCGCAAGGGGTGGGGCCCGCCTGAGGGGCGGGGCAGCCCCTACCTAGCGAGGCGTTACTAGGAGCTCGCGAGGGGCGGGGCCTGGGGGACGGGGCGGGGCCTTGGGGCGCAGGGCTTCCGGCCCAGCCTAAGCCGGGAGCCAGGGAAACCACGCCCGACCCCGCCCGTGGCGTCGTCATGTTTCCTACCTGTCCTAGAGAGCGGTGTGCATTTCAGCGTGGGCTCTCAGCAATCTACGTCCGGATCCCCAATTCTGCACTGGTAAAACCAAAGCAGCCGCGCTCTCGTTTCTCTAGTGAAGTGTGGCTACTGAAAAATATAAAATATACAGCTACATGCGGCACTACTAATATTTTGGGTAAGTCCAGCCAAAATACTTGAAAATGAGAGCAATAAGATTGCATTTTGCTTGCAATTGTCTGAAATATTTTAGACGTGTTCTGCAGGAAAAATAAATCTGCCATTTTGACAAATAGGAGGCACATTTTACCTGCGTTAGAGCTGTGCTGGTGTGTATGCTTGTAAAAGGAGGGGGATTCCAGGCTCTTTCCATTTTGCCACTGTTCAAATTTTTTAAATGATTGCAATTGAACTCAAAGCCTGGGCGCTGTCCCTGAGCTGCTTTAGCATAGGGCTAGCAGTCTACCACTTGAGCCACAGTGCTACTTCCTGCCTTTTCTGTTTATGTGGTACTGAGGAATCAAACCCTGGGTTTAATGCATGTGAAGCAAGCACTCCACCATTAAGCCCCAATCCCAGCCCCAACCTTTTACACTTTTAAAACGGGTTGGAAATCCATGTTTTATATTCTGGCAATGGTTAGCTTGCTGCTGAAGTAAACAAATTACTACTATAAACTAATTCTACAGAATTAGTCACTAAACAAAGGACTTAAACACTGTAAAACACCAAAAATAAATTGAAAAAATAATAAAGGGCTAATTGTTAAAGATTTGATGAATTGGCCTTCATAAAACAACAGTTCAGAATCTCTTCTCTGTTACTGACAAGGACTACCAACAATCTCTATTATTAAAAATGAGGAATGTGGGGCTGGGGATATGGCCTAGTGGCAAGAGTGCTTGCCTCCTATACTTGAAGCCCTGGGTTCGATTCCCCAGCACCACATATACAGAAAATGGCCAGAAGGGGCGCTGTGGATCAAGTGGCAGAGTGCTAACCTTGAGCAAAAAGAAGCCAGGGACAGTGCTCAGGCCCTGAGTCCAAGCCCCAGGACTGGCCAAAAAAAAAAAAAAAAACGAGGAATGTTTATAAATGCATGGGTCTATTTTCTAAATTGTGAAGTAAACATTACATTACAATTTCCCCTAGTGAAGCAGAATGTATTTTCGTGGTTTTCAAGCACTTTTTTTAGTTGACTGAAAATTCAAAATGCAAGTTATATTCCAACATGAACTGGAAATCCTTCCTAAAAACAATTTTAACACAAATGTGTAACCAAAGAGCAATTTATTACAAACCAACAAATCAAGCAACAAAAAACATAGAAATTCCAGTTTGATTTTGAACATCTATATTTTTGTCATTATTTCCAAACTGTCACATCCAACTAAAAGTAGGTAAGAAAAATTTCCTTCTATTTTACATTAATATTGTAGCACAACAAAAAATGAATGCAAATATTGTAATTTATCTACTTGAAAATATTACAGATCTAAATTCAAATTCTGCATATGCATTTACCTTTTTAGCAAATGGCAAATTTGGATCTACTCATTTATACAGAAGTCTTGGAAAATGGTGCTAAAATAAAGTTTGATAACCAGGAACTGTCATCAAATAAATAACTTACAGCTTTTATATAGCTCACTTGTGTTTCCTCAACCTCATCCCTTTGTCTCTTTCTCCCTTCTCTCTCTTATCTCCACACACACATATGGATGCACCCATACACACACAGGAAAGAGTATTTTTCAGAGTATCCCATTCCTTAAATATAGGGTACTTCTTTTTCCCTGAAAGTCTATCTATTTTCATAAAAAATGATGCAGAAAAAAACTATATAAACGTGTGTGAGGATGGGAGGGGAAAACTGGGAGAGAGCAAGGGAAGGAGTGACATTGTCTAAAAAGAAATGTCCTCTTTACTGACTTATGTAACCCCTCTGTACATTATCTTTATAATAATAAAAACATTAAATTAAAAACAACAAAAAAATGCAGAAACCAAGCATGGTGGTGCACATGTGTAATCAAGCTACTTGGGAGGCAAGAAGATCAAGAATTTTAGGGCCAGCTAACACAAAAAGTTATCAAAATCTATCTCAAAAACAAAGCACAAGAGCTGGGAATGTGGCCTAGTGGTAGAGGGCTTGCCTGGCATGCATGAAGCCTTGGGTTCGATTCCTCAGTACTACATATACAGAAAAAGGCCAGAAGTGGCGCTGTGGCTCAAGTGGTAGAATTCTAGCCTTGAGCAAAAAGAAGCCAGGGACAGTGCGCCCAAGCCCCACAACTGGCAAAAAAAAAAAAAAAAAAAGTATAAATAAAAGGGCTGGGAGCATGGCTCAATGGGACCCCAGAAGTGTGAAGCCTTGGATTCAAACCCCAGTAAAAAAAAAAAATCACAAGAAAAGTTGATGAAATGCATTTCTATTGATTTTTTTCCTTGCCAGACCTGGGGCTCAAACTCAGGGCCTGGGCACTGTCCTTGAGCTTCTTTTGTTCAAGGCTAGCACTCTACCACTTGAGCCACAGCACTACGTCCAGCCTTTTCTGTTCATGTGGTGCTGAGGAATAGATCCCAGGGCTTCATGCATGCTAGGCAAGCACCAATAAGCCACATTCCCAGTCCCATTTTTGCTAATTTTAAACATTCAAAGAAGCTTCACTTAGCAAAGCACAATGGCTCATGTCAGTAATCCTAGATACTCAAGAGGCTGAGATGTGAGGATCGTGGTTCAAAGCCAGCCCGGGCAGGAGAGTCTGTGAGACTCTTATCTCCAATTAACCACCAGAAAACCAGAACTGGTGCTGTGGCTCAAGTGGTAGAGCGCTAACCTTGAGCTGAAGAGCATAGGGACATCACCCAGGCCCAGAATTCAAGCCTCACGATCAACAAAAAACAACAACAAATAAAAAAGGATGAAGCAGAAGAGATACTTGGGGCTGGGAATATGGCCTAGTGGCAAGAGTGCTTGCCTTGTATATATGAAGCCCTAAGTTTGATTCCCCAGCACCACATATATGGAAAACGGCCAGAAGGGGCACTGTGGCTCAGGTGGCAGAGTGCTAGCCTTGAGCAGGAAGAAGCCAGGGATGGTGCTCAGGCCCTGAGTCCAAGGCCCAGGACTGGCCAAAAAAAAAAAAAAAAAAAAAGAGATACTTGAACAGAAATTCAAAGCAAACCTGGGCAACATAGCAACCCTCCCCCTCAAAAAATAAAACATTTTAAACAATTATATTATTTGTCTTTTAAGATCTCAGTAGGGCTGGGAATATGGCCTAGTGGCAAGAGTGCTTGTCTCCTACACATGAAGCTCTCGGTTCAATTCCCCAGCACCACATATATGGAAAATGGCCAGAAGGGGCACTGTGGCTCAGGTGGCAGAGTTCAGCCTTGAGCGGGAAGAAGCTATCAGGGACAGTGCTCAGGCCCTGAGTCCAACCAAGGCCCAGGACTGGCCAAAAAAAAAAAAGATCTCAGTAATATCTTGACTTTCAGGACCAGACCAAACATTGTTTCTTTGAACACAGTAAGAAGAAAATTGAATAAAATCGAGAGATATGTATCAACTGAAGGGTTTCACACTTTTTTTTTTTTTTTTACCAAATGGAATATCAAAAACTGTGCAGCTATTTCTTACACCGCTTCTGCAGGAATTAAGATTAATTCTCCTTTACCAATTTCCCAAGATCTAAGTATTAGCTAATGATCAATAAAAAAAAAAGTCTCACAGGGGCTGGAGATATGGCCTAGTGGCAAGAGTGCTTGCCTCGTATACATGAGGCCCTGGGTTCAATTCCCCAGCACCACATATACAGAAAACGGCCAGAAGTGGCGCTGTGGCTCAAGTGGCAGAGTGCTAGCCTTGAGCAAAACAGAAGCCAGGGACAGTGCTCAAGCCCTGAATCCAAGGCCCAGGACTGGCAAAAAAAAAAAAAAAAAAAAAGTCTCACAACTTTTGGTTCATCGAAAATTTTCCCTTTTGTAAAAGCATAAAAAGCAAGCCAACATGATTCCTAAAATACGGGAATATACATCATCATGTACTCTTCTTGCTTGATGTAGCTATGAGATTTTTCTCTGGAAGAAGGCTCCAAAACTTTAGTGTATCTTGGCCTGGTGCTATTTAGCTCATGCCTGTAATTCTAGTTATTCAAGCAGCTGAGACCTGAAAGATCTTGGTTTAAAATCAGCCCATGGAGGGGGAGGGAAAGTGGGAGAAAAACCAGAGAGGGGGGTAACAATGTTGGACAAGAAATGTACTCATCACCTTATAACTGTAACCCCTCTGTACACCACCTTTACAGTAAAATCTAATTAAAAATAGCCCATAAAAATGGTCTGTGAACTGAATGCTTGGCTCAAAAGGTACAGCACCAAGCTAGGCAAGTAAGCCAAGAAAAATTGGCATTCTCTTAAGAAAAACAACATGTAATCATAGCTACTCAGGAGGCTGAGATCTGAGGATTGTGGTTGAAGCCAGCCCTGGCAAGAGTCTGTGAAACTGAAAAGCTAACAGACAGCACCCAAGCCCTAGTTCAAGCCCCAGTATGGGAAGGTGGGTGAGGATAGAAGGGAGAGGGAGGAAGAGGAGAGGGAAGAAAAGGAGAGTGAGGGAGAAACAACCCACATAAGGGCTACTTTTTCTCAGCAAGGCTTTTAAAAAATTAACATTGAATTCACTATAAATTTAAATTTTGCATAGTTTTTTTGGGGGGAGGGGTGGTACAAGGGTTTGAACTCAGGGTCTTGTGCTTGCTAGGCAGGTGCTCCACCACATGAGCTAAGCTCTGAGCCCTGGCTTAGAAAATTCTTCCTCTTGGGGCTGGGAATATGGCCCAAGAACCCTGCTTCATTATTATCTTCAAGCTAGTGCCCTGATCCTCTATCTTAGTTTAACTGTTCAATGGGACTTGAAATAAAACCTCTGTAGTTGGGTTCTGGCGATAGTGTAGGAAACATTGAGTCAAATAATAAAAACAAAATTCTCTACGGATTGGATTTTGGAATTTGACACAAATATGGACTTGTGGAACCAGATACATATTCAGTATACATCACTATTTAGTATTAATGCATTATTTTTAGAAAATATGATTATCAAGGCATGTCCCCAGATCTCTCAACTTCATATAACAATGATTCAAGTAAAATTTTCAAGGGACACATTTTTCTAGAGCAAAGCTCCATCACTGCTGAGTACTGTCATATCAAAACAATAGACTACTCTTATACCTAAGGCTTTAACTGTCAGTTTATTCCCACCCATCCCATCTTTAAACACAAAAACTACCCAGGTAAATAAATTACTTATGGCCTTTTAAAGTATTTCACTAGACTTTATACCAAGAGCTAGCTGTGCTTTTAAAACTGGTACCTGGAAACTCCCCTTTAAAATCTGCCAGTTACCTAGATCCCTTAATTTTTTTTTATTAATGAACACAACATCCTTAAAGTACATAGTATCAAAACTGTTAGAAAAATGTCTCAATGTTATTATACTTAACGGTATCAATCAGTTAAGAAAATCCTGAAATCGGGCTGGGAATATGGCCTAGTGGTAGAGTGCTTGCCTCATATACATGAAGCCCCGGGTCCGATTCCTCAGCACCACATATATACAAAAAGGCCAGAAGTGGCACAGTGGCTCAAGTGGTAGAGTGCTAGCCTTGAGCAAAAAGAAGCCAGGGACAGTGCTCAGACACTGAGTTCAAGCCCCCCCCCCCCAAAAAAAAAATCCTGAAATCATATTGGCTTTTAGAATTACACACTCAAGAAAACATTACAGAGTTGTTGCATGAACTTCCTTCTCTTCAAATGCTTTGGCATCTTTACAATGATGTGTCCCATGTAGGTTCCTTGCAGACTTTTTCATCTTGATCTTCATTTGTAATGGATTACTGGGTTTTCAGGAGTGTGAATCATGGTTGTAAAATTCACAGTGGGGAAATACCCATCAATGAGATCAAATTCATATAAACAGAGCGTTTTAATTTGAACATAAGCAAAATTTTCCCCAATACAAATATGGCATCCAGCTCCAAGTGGTACATAGGCAAATTTCTCTCCTGATGCTGGGTTATCCCGTAAGTAGTGATCAGGATTGAAGTCCAGATACTCTAAGCATGAGTCTTTCAGTCTATGATTGAGAGTGAGAGAAACGTGCACCTGATGTCTGGGGGGAATGGTATACCCTGCCACAGTCTGAGGAGTTTTGGCCACTCACACCAGCCATTATAGGAGGTCTAAGTCTTAATGTTTCTTTTATGCAGAGATCAAGCAAATATAAGTCCTAGAGCTGGTCAGAAGTTAAGGGAGGCAGATTCCCTCCACAGACATTTTTCTGTTCTAAGTAACAGTTTTCTTTTCTTTTTTGACCAGTCCTGGGGCTTGGACTCAGGGCCTGAGCACTGTCCCTGGCTTCTTCTTGCTCAAGGCTAGCACTCTGCCACTTGAGCCACAGCACCACTTCTGGCCATTTTCTGTATATGTGGTGCTGGGGAATCGAACCCAGGGCCTCATGTATACGAGGCAAGCTCTCTTGCCACTAGGCTATATCCCCAGCCCCTAAGTAACAGTTTTCTTGAAGTGTTTTGTCTTTGGCCAAAAAGAAGCCCACTGGTAGTTGAGGATGTATGCTGCCCAGCCAAGAGCAGCCCAAGCGTGCCTGCCGTTTCATCATCTGTCAAAGGATGGCCATCTTTGTAGTAGAATCTAGTAAAGTTTAGAGAATGTCCTCCATTTTTTCTGCTGACTGCCTGCATTTCTGGATTGCCTTGTAGGAAACGTTCTTTTTCTTTTTCTTTTTTTTTGGCCAGTCCTGGGCCTTGGACTCAGGGCCTGAGCACTGTCCCTGGCTTCTTCCCGCTCAAGGCTAGCACTCTGCCACTTGAGCCACAGCGCCACTTCTGGCCGTTTTCTGTATATGTGGTGCTGGGGAATTGAACCCAGGGCTTCATGTATGGAAGGCAGGCACGTTTGCCACTAGGCCATATTCCCAGCCCCCGGGGTGGGGGGGGTGGGGGGGGCGTTCTTGATCTCTCATTGAGCTCTGTCCCTGTGCCTGGAACTAGGCAGAGGCAGCCATCCTGGAAGGAGCCAGGCCACATGGCTAAAACCTCCATCAGATCTGCATTCAGTTGGACTACCTTCTCATTGATTTCCGATTTCCTTTCCATGCAAATAATGGCTAGCAGTTAAAATTATAAGCTCAGAAGGAGCTTCAAACACATTTTTTCTCCACTTTCTCCCCAACTTTGGAAATATTCCTTTGTTTCTTTTTCAATTATTGAAACATAGTTTAAAGCGGGCTATGTTAAGGCCACTTTTTTTTAACATTTTCTTCTTTGCCAAGAAAACCGTATGAAGCACATCATATGCAATTCCCTTACCAAACACAGGTGTTGAGATGACTGTAGACATCTTCTGCATTCAGGTCTTCACTTTCACTATTAAAGAGCAGTGCAGGAGCATCACTCCCCAGAAGCTAAATAAATGTCTTGCCCACACCATGCTAAAACTAAATACAGATCCATACTTCTCACATGTGTCTTCTAGGAATTCAATCGGCCTTTTCCCAAATGCTATGGCATGCCCAAGGAATGGAACTGGGGAGAAAATGTACAGTGGACTTTTCACTGCGGGGCGGGGGGGAGGGGGGAACCGGGACACTGGGACCATGTGGCCTACATTGACAGGTAGACCAGGCTATGCATGAAGTTGCAGGCGGTGGTGGAGAGCAGGTTGCTGCCTGTTACCTGCTCCATCGCCTACTCCAGGATGGACATGCTTGACTGCAGGAAACCCAGAAACATGGAGGCGGCGGCTACTGCTGCTGCTACGACTCAGCTTCACTTGGCCCAGGACAATGGAGGCCAAGGTCACTGCTGCTCCTCCGAATACATGGAGCCAGAGAAGCCAGCAGATGAGGGTTGGGAGGGGTTCCTGGGTTCCAGGTCTCCAACTAAGGCCAGTGCCATCCCTTTTAAAATTTAATGCATTTTAAAACTGCTATTGCAAAGGGGATGTACAGAGAAGTTACCGTTACATAAATCAGATAAACAGTACATTTCTTTTTGAACAATGTCACCCCTTGAGGGTGTTTCTTAATGTCAGGCTCATCCATCTGAACTTCCCCTTTAAGAGCAGTACTATCATTCAATTTCTTGTCTTGGCTGGGTCCAACTAGTGTTGATAAATGCATTATTTTGCAGGCTGAAGAGAATTCTTTAAGTCAAATAAAGCTAAAAGATACAGTATTCTTCAAATGAAGACAGAAAATGACAGAATTGCAAAAAGTAAAGCCAGGAGCACTGCTGGCTCACACCTGTAATCCTAGCTACTCAGGAGGCTGAGATCTGAGAATCAAGGTTCTGAAGCCAGTCCAGGCAGGGAAGTCCTTCAGACATTTTTCTTCAATTAACCACCAAAAGGCAGAATTGGAACAGTAGCTATGTGGTACAGCACCAGACTTGAGCATAAGAAGCTCAAGGACAATGAGTGCCTAAGCCCTAAGTTCAAACCCAGGATCAGCCCCCCTTCCCCATCAAAAAAAAACCAAACCTTTAAAAAGCAGCATACATACACATACCAAACACAAAAGAATTTGTCACAGGCTCAAATTAACAGAAGGAAATGTCTCATATTTCATTAGTTTATTTAGTGTATCTTCACTTTACAAATTATACCAAAATTACCTGTGCTTACTTTGCCACATAAATGAGCAGAGACCTACATCATGGGTTAGGGCCTAGCTCTTAGGTAAGAAACTACTTGACAATGAACACAAATGAATGTTACTTACCTATTAATATCAAAGCATGAGAAAAATTATCATAAACATACCATTGGCTATACAACTGATCTAGAGGAAAAACCTAATTTTTCAACATTTATCATGTAAATTAATCCTCCTTGAGGGAAACGGTCACTAACCTAACTCCATTTTATCCTCTCTGGCTCTATTTTTGCCTCTCTAATTTTATCCTCCTGGCTGTCCTGCAATTATGGATTTCAGGAATGAAAAGACTGATCATAAATGCTTTTATGGGACCAAAACTACCACCTAGCAAGTAGGACAGATTAACCTCCCACCTTCAACTAGGACAATTTCCTATGATAATGGGTTGCACCTAGGAGCAGGAGTAATCACCTTCTGGGGACCAGATGTTCCCTCCCAAGTGATGAGAGAGGTAATAACTTCTTGGTTTTGTCAGTTACGGGGCTTGAATTCAGGGCTTGAGCACTGTCCCTGGCTTTTTGCTCAAGGCTAGCACTCTACTACTTGAGCCACAGCGCCACTTCTGGCCGTTTCCTATATATGTGGTGTTGGGGAATTGAACTCAGAGCTTCATGTGTATGAGGCAAGCACTCTTGCCACTAGGCCATATTCCCAGCCCCTCTGGTGGTTAATTGTATAAGAGTCTCCTGAACTTTCTTTTTCAGGCTGGCGTTGAACTGCAATCTTCAGATCTCAGCCTCTTGAGTAGCTAGGATAACAGGTGTGAGTCACTGGCACCCAACAACAGCTTCTTTAGAAACCCTTGAGGAACCAGAACTAAGATAATAATTGATCATATCATTGGCCTGGCCAAGATTACCTGCTCTGTTGCTATTTATACCCCCAACTACCCCTTTACCTTTTCCATACTCTCAGAGTTCCTTTTAGCCCCTTGAGATATACATTAGGTCAGAACCCCTTACTCTGGTCTTTCCCACATGACCAGATTAAATGTCCTTTCTCTTCCCTTTACCATTACTCGTCTCTCTACTTGGCTTATTGGCATGGGTGGCCTAGTCTATTTGGACTCACCAAACAGGGGCATTTGCTCTAAAACTCCATTAACAGAGATAAAAAAGCAAAGGCAGCATTAAGTTGAAGGTTAATGGAACACCTTAATGTTTCAAATATAACTAATATGAAACAGAATTTTGAAGACAATGACTTAGATTCTAAGCCAATGGAATGCCAGAAATAAAGAGAATCAGTAAGATTTAAGCTGATATTTAAGTGATGCTTTTCTGGTTTGGATTATGATTCTTTACTAGCTCTATCATTTCTAAGTTTTTCGAAAGATCAATAATATGAGCATTTAGTTACCATTTAGTCACAACTTTCACAAACAGTTTAAAGTCTAAGTTCTTTGGCTGCTGGTGGCTCTTGCCTGTAATTCTAGCTACTCAGGAAGCTAAGGTCTGAGGATCACAATTCAAAGCCAGCCCAGGCAGGAAAGTCTTGGAGACTTTATTTTACAAAAATTACAATAAATTTGTCAAAGTGGTAGAGTGCTGCTAGTCTTGAGCAAAAAGAGCTGAGGGACAGCACCAGGCTCCAAGTCCAAAGCACATATATATGTACATATATGATAGTCTAATTTGGGATTATTTTATAAATTTCTCAAGTAGTAAGAAACATAAAAATGA
This sequence comes from Perognathus longimembris pacificus, assembly GCF_023159225.1. NCBI lineage: Eukaryota > Metazoa > Chordata > Mammalia > Rodentia > Heteromyidae > Perognathus > Perognathus longimembris. The sequence goes on along the minus strand of NC_063174.1, from coordinate 9,699,006 downwards.
CTTTTTAAAATATCAACTGTGTATTAAGTCTTCAAAAATATGCTTTAGATCCAAATTGTATACCAAACATCATATATTATAGAGCATAGTCAAATTCTCAATTTTAACAATTGTCACAACTAAGATTTTCTATGACAAGTTTATTTTAATTATTGTAAAATAAAAGTTCCATATACGCATGTCAACATATTTCTCATTAAAGGTGTGTTTCTGGGAAAAGTTTTATATAACATGTATTTGTTGGCTTTTTCTTGTGTGTGTGATATACTGTTCATTTTAAGCTACTAAGAAAGTTAAGACCCCCTTAACTTATAACCACTTTGAAGTTTATTTTACAGCACTTTTATTGAGACATTATGTGATTTACTAACTAGGACCGTTTACAAATGTAATACTTGGCCTTTGTGACAATTAAAAACCTTTAAGTACTAAAATTTTACATCATGATTTGTTTAACTTAAGTGTTATGATGGTGAAAACTAAAAGAAGAAAACTTAAGAGCAGAAATATAAGGATTTCCACAAAAATCATATATTCCTTCCTTTTATCAAAACGGAAGGAAGAAAGAAGAAAGCAAAAAGAAAAGCTGAGGAAAAAATGATGAAAAGGAAGAAGGCAGGGCAGGCAAGAAAAATACTTTTTTCCCCCCATTTGCAAAAAGGAGGGAAACTCTGAGGTCTCAGCAATTAATGTAATCAACCAAGTGAGTTTATATTAAGGCATCTTCTTTACATATTATTGAATCCCATCATGCCTTTCATGTTGCCAGCAGCACCCTGTTGAAACTGTCTCATCATGGACTGTAGTCCTGCCATACCACCTATAGGGAAAGCATATGAAGACAATTAGTAGCAAGAAATGGAAATATTTACTACTTTTGCCTAATAATATTTGAACTTTATCAGCTGTTCCCTCTTTCTCTGTCATTCCCTCCCTCCTATCACTGCTCTTGAGTTGCTTAGTTCATTTTCATCAATGTTCCAGTGTAGCTGATGGGCCCCTCTGCTGTACTTTTTCACCCCCTTTCCACTGATTCCGTACCCTCCTCCCACTTTCCTTCGGTTGTGCACATGTATACATCATATATGAGGTAAGGAATACAGAGTCATCTAAAAATGATAAGAAGAGGTCCTTTGTAAAAACACATTGTTTAATGATTGCATTTACCCATGTGATGAAGAACTCTAGGATCCATCATTTTGGCCATTTGTTGATTCAATTTTGCCATCTGTGATTGACTCACATTCTTAGACATATCACCACCTTAAAAGAAAAGTGTCTGTATCAGTGTAGGATGAAATACAATCAGAATATCAAAGAAAGTCTGATGAACTGACTAAATATACAACCTACAGAATTATTTTTATTTCTATATATCACCTACTAACTCTCTTAGTCTCAGTTACAATTGTTTTAAAGAATGAAAAGGGAAATTCTACATGACAGAATATTTAAAAGATTTTCTAAAAGCTCTGATTTTTCTGTAGAGGTTTTTTTTTTTTTTTGGTGGTCATGGGGCTTGAGCTCAAGGCCTGGGCACTGTCCCTGAGCTCTTTGCTTCAAGGCCGGCACTCTATTACTTGGAGCTTCTGGTTTTCTGTTGGTTAATTGGAGTCTCATGGATTTTTCTGCCCAGGCTGGCTTTGAACTGCAATCCTCTGATCAGCCTCCTGAGTAGCTAGGATTATAGGTGTGAGCTACTGGTGCCTGGCTTCTGAAAAACTTTCAGCTATACCTGTGAATGAACCAAGCAAAACTAAGTACAGTTTTGGTTATTAATGATAAGGTATATTAACTTGCTTAATAATAAGATAAGGAAAAACTGGAGAGTCTGGGTGACCGGTAAATAAGTAAGAATGAGTTTGAGAGAACTTGAAGATCTGAATGTATCTAAGGAACTTTAAAAAAAATTTTGATAGTGCCGGGTGCCAGTGGCTCACACCTGTAATCCTAGCTATTCAGGAGGCTGAGATCTGAGGATCACCTTGAACTAAAGAGCTCAAGGACAGCACCCAGGCCGAGTTCAATCCCCTTAACCAACCAACAACAACAACAACAAAAAAATGATGTTTTTTAAAAAAAATTGATAGTTTTATAAAACAGAAAGATGATGCAATTTAATCTGTAAAGGAATAACCAGAAAAATCAAGCACACTAAAAAAACTCAGTTAATGAGAGGTACAGTCTAAGCCAGAACAGGTAAAAGCATTCTTTTTTTTGATAAAGCCTCTCATCACAGCCCAGGCTGGCTTCAAACTCTAGATACTCAGCTTCCCAAGTGCTGGGATTATTGTCATTACTATACCCTACTGAATACCTAATCTTGAGAAAGAAAGCAAAAGATATCATCAATGAAAAATAATGAATAAACTTGTTTCAGCAAAATTAGCAAATTCAGCAAAAGGAACACTGACATGGTAATTTTCAAGAATACTAATAAAAACAAAAAACTAAAGCTGTCCCTGATTCTGTGATCTCTCTAGCTACTAAGAAAATATTATAACAATTAAGACTGAATGAAAGAGATGTTGTTTATTTTTGTGCCAGTTCTGGGCCTTGAACTTATGGTCTATGGTGCTGTCCCTTAGTTTCTGTGCTCAAGGCTAATGCTCTATCACTTGAGCCAACAGCTCAACTTTCTGGTAATTAATTAGAGATAAGAGTCTCAGGGACTTTACTGCCTGGGCTGGCTTTGAACCATGATCCACAGAGATCTTAGCCTCCTGAGTAGCTAGGATTACAGGTGTCTGTTTTTATAAAATATAGGATAGAATGGTGCAAATGCTGTTTATTAAAGGCTTGGTATAACAAAATGTGTACATATCACTGTCTATTATGTTTTGGTTGTGTCCTTATTAAGTAATCAATACTTAAATAAGGTCCAATAGATCTGCAGTAGTTCCACAAATTGTTAAGAGTCACCTATGAAAAATATTTAAGTGGTAATATATGAAGTGGCATTTGAAGATGGGATTTATAACAATTTAAAAAATGTTATCTAAGGTCTGGGAATGTGGCTTAGTGGTAGAGTGTTTGCCTAGCATGCATGAAGGCCTGGGTTGGATTCTTCAGCACCACATAAACAGAAAAAGCCAGAAATGGTGCTGTGGCTCAAGTGGTAGAGTGTTGGCCTTGAGCAAAGAAAAAGCTGGGGACAGTGCTCAGACCCTGAATCTAAGCCCCAGGACAAGAAAGGGAGGGAAGGAAGGAAGGAAGGGAAGGAAGGGAAGGAAGGGAAGGAAGGGAAGGAAGGAAGGAAGGAAGGAAGGAAGGAAGGAAGGAAGGAAGGAAGGAAGGAAGGAAGGAAGGAAGGAAGGGGAAAGAAAGAAAGAACAAGAAAGAAAGAAAAAGAAAGAAAGGAAGAAAGAACAAGAAAGAAAGAAAAAGAAAGAAAGGAAGAAAGAAAAAGAAAGAAAGAAGGGAGGGAGGAGGGAGGGAGGGAAGCAAGCTAATTCAGCATCTACTATGTTTCTGATCAGAGTAGAAAAAAATTCTCTGATGTTACAGAACTGTTCAGAAATTGACAGTGATAAAGCAGCCTAAGTCATCCTAAGTGTCCAACCAAGGTACTGAACAAATATCTGTGAGTAACTACAATAGTAGTGATTAGTAGTTAAACATGTTTTACATAATACTTGGTAATACATAAAAATAAAGATTTACTAGAAGAAAACAGTAGTTACACCAATTGTTATTTCCAACAGGATCTGTGGGATTTTTGTAATGTGGTATGTATTTTTAGGATTTTTTTCTACGTTTTTTATAATATATATTGCATGTTCATAAAACCATGACATTTTCTTTTCAAAATATCTATTGCCTTGAATTGGCAAACAGGTAAACCACAGGTCACATTATAAAATGTGATAGTATTTGACTATGTAATTCAGTTACTTTTCTGTGCCAGTGCCAGAGCTTGAACTCAGAGCCCAGATACTGCTCCTGAGCTTTTTTTTGTTCAAGGCTAGCACCTATCACTTGAGCTAATTCTACTTCCAACTTTATGTTGATTAACTGGAGAAAAGAGTCTCAATGGTTCTCCTGCCTGGGCTGGCTTTAAACTGTGATATTCACATCCCAGCCTTCTGAGTAGCTAGGATTATAGGCATGAGCCATCAGTGCCCCTTCCTTTTGTAGTACTAAGAATTGAATCTAGGACCTCATGCATACTAGTCTCTACCACTGCACTCATCCAGTCCCTATAACTTGAAATTATTCAGTGAATTTTCCAAAATTAGCAATACTCCTTGACTTTAATACTTAGGTTTCCAATTTCTTTCTTTTCATCCTGTTATTTAATAGGGAACTTATTTTTCTTACCTTTGAAAAGTCCTTTGATACCTCCCATTTTTTTCACCATCTGTGCAAACTTAGTATACTGTGTCAAAAGTTCTTGAACATCTCTCGTTGACACACCTGATCCTCTTGCTACTCTCTGGATTCTTCCCGGTTGCTTACTAAAAACCTTGGCACCATCTGTACTGTCCAATTCTGTAGGCAACAGTCAGTTATACTTTTAAAATGTATATAATTATCAGTCATAATCAGAGCAATTATGTAAAGATTAACAGGATATAACTTCACAAAGCTACGCAAGTATTTTTAAGCAAATCATGAATTCATTTTTCTCTCTGTATACTCTGAAATAGCTTACATACAGAAAACACCTACTACACACTTAACAAATACAGTATCACTTGCCATGTTTGCTGCAGCTTTAAATGAAAATTTATATATTTATAAGCTACAAGAATAAACAGATGGATTGGGAATATGGCCTAGTGGTAGAGTGCTTGCCTCGCATACATGAAGCCCTGGGTTCGATTCCTCAGCACCACATATATAGAAAAAGCCAGAAGGGGTGCTATGGCTCAAGTGGTAGAGTGCTAGCCTTGAGCAAAAAGAAGCCAGGGACAGTGCTCAGGCCCTGAGTTCAAGCCCCAGGACTGGCAAAAAAAAAAAAAAGAACAAACAGGCATGTACTTTACCTAGAGGTGAAGGAAAACAGAAGGTTGTGAGGGCCTCTGAGCTCCATATCCAACATTTCCACAGCTCAGATGCCAACTCTTTCCATGCCCTCCACACATCACAGGTATATGGCATATTTCAAAAAGAACAGAAGCACTCACCTTACCTTTACCCTAAACAACTACTAACCTTTCATTCATAAATTTAGGTTATATAAGCAAAGAAAAGGAGGTAGATCCTATGTATAACCAACAGGAAAGTTATTACATTTCCTATAATCAAGTTATTACAAGTGGTTATTTTATTACTTTCTGTAACAAATAATGAGTTAATTCCCTATAGTTATTTTGGTCACTAAGTATATGAAGTACAGTTCTAGCTTTTGTTGTTTATGATCTCAAGAATGGGCTGGACTTTGTCAAAATTTCTACAGTCTGTCTCTATAAAACCCCCTAGCAAGTGGTTCTTTCTGTTTTAATATCTCCAGAAGACATACTGTACTTATCTAACATTAAGGCAGTCTATGCCATTTTGTTGTATCTGTAATCACAGCAACTCTTTTTTTTAAATTATTATTGTCAAGGTGATATACAAAGAGAGGTTACAGTTACATAATAAAGTAGTGAGTATATTTTTTGTCAAACTTGTTACCTCCTCCCTCATTTTTCTCCTACCTCCCCTCTTCCCAATCACCCTCCTCCCCAAGTTGTAGTTAGTTTACAACATAATGTCTTGTAGCAGCAACTTTTCATATAATAAATTAAAATGTGTTTCCCTGATACTTCTATTCCTATTTGTCTCCTTGTTGGGCAGATGGTAGCTCAAGCTTGAGAGTTGCCATCTGTCAGACAATGATTCAAAGTATAGACTCAAGGAAAATGCTTGGGTTAAAAGGAACCTTTCTATTCACCTGTAATATTGGGAAACTTGCTCAATTTGCCCTTACTTGTTTCCTCATCTGATAAAGGTAGATAACAATGGAGTGGCCCTGTTTACATATGTAAAGTGTTCAAGACAGAGATTTGCACAGAGTAAATACCTGAAATATGACTATGATGATTAATTCTACATGCAAAAATGTTTATAATGTTGAAGACAGAGATAAGAAAGATACAATTTCTGGGTACCACTGCTCATGCTTGTTACTCAGGAGGCCAAGATAGAAAGAATTAGAACTTAAAGCCAGCCCATAGTTCCAGCATAACAAGCAAGCTAAGTAAGTTCAAGGGCCTGAAATCAAACCCTAGGACTGACAAAAAACAAAGCCAGAATTTTTTATGGATATACTATGAAAGCCCGGATCTCAGGAAAAGAGGGAGAGACTATAAAAATCAATACTGAATCACGCAGTAAGAACAAATTAGCATTAATTATTCAAAGAAAATATACAAAATCCAAAAGAAACTCTGGGTAAGGATACAACCCTGAAGTACATATATTTATTTAAGAAATGGCTGAGAAAAAAAAGACTTGAGTAGTGACAAGAAAGGTAAGGTTAAAAATAAAGAGGATGGGCTGAAGGGATGGCTCAAGTGGTAGAGTATCAGTCACAAGCAAGGAAACAAGAGTGTATACCCTTAAGTTCAAGCCCCAATACAACCACATATAAATGTTTAAAAAAAAAAAGACAAAATAAAATACAATTTAGGGCTGGGAGTATGGCCTAGTGGCAAGAGTGCTTGCCTAGTATACATGAAGCCCTGGGTTCGATTCCCCAGCACCACATATACAGAAAATGGCCAGAAGTGGCGCTGTGGCTCAAGTGGCAGGGTGCTAGCCTTGAGCAAAAAGAAGCCAGGGACAGTGCTCAGGCCCTGAGTCCAAGGCCCAGGACTGACAAAAAATAAAATAAAATAAAATAAAACAAAACACAATTTATAACCAGATGTCAGTGGCTCATGCCTGTAATCCTAGATACTCAGGAGACTAAGACCTGGAATCACAGTTCAAAGCCAGGCCAGGAAGAAAATTTCCTAAGATTGTTTTCTCCAATTAAACCACAAAAAGCCAGAAGTGGAACTGTGGCTCAAGTGGTAGAGCACTAGCTTTGAGCAAAAAAGCTCAGAGACAGCACCAGGCCCTGAGTTCAAGTCCCAGGAACAGCACATACAAAAAGCAAAATAGAATTTATACTGAAGCAAAAATTTAAAACTTTTAAAGACAATGAAGACAGGAGATAAAATGGAAACCAAGAAAAAAAAAGTGATTAACAATGTTGTGCATCCAGTGCTTTAAAGGTCTAGAAAAAAAAGTGAAGCTGTGGTTCAAGTAGTAGGCACCAGTCTTGAGTGAAAAGCTATGGGAAAGTGTCCTGGCCCTGAGGTTAAGCCCTAGGATCAGCATAAAAATAAAAACATAATGTTTTGGAATAAATTTTGGTATACTTGCTGTGTGGAACTAGAAAGCTAAAATTAATAAGGAAAAAACATTAGGGTAATGGGATTAGAAATACTAATGGAGCTGGGTAGCACTTTTGGCTCACACTTGTTTTGTTTTGGCCAGTCCTGGGGCTTGAACTCAGTGTCTGAGCACTGTCTCTGGCTTCTTTTTGCTCAAGGCTAGCACTCTACCACTTGAGCCCACAGTGCCACGTCTGACTTTTTTCTATATATGTGGTGCTGAGGAATTGAACCCAGGGCTTCATGTATGCAAGGCAAGCACTCTACCACTAGGTTATAGTCCCAGCCCTCACACTTGTAATACTAGCTACTCAGGAAGCTGAGATCTAGAGGACTGAGTTTCAAAGCCAAAGAGGAGAGAAAGGTCAAGACTTCATCTCCAACTAACCAGCAAAATATGTAGAGTGCCAACAAAGAAAACAAATTAAGGGGCTGGGGATATGGCCTAGTGGCAAGAGTACTTGCCTCGTATACATGAGGCCCTGGGTTCGATTCCCCAGCACCACATATACAGAAAATGGCCAGAAGTGGCGCTGTGGCTCAAGTGGCAGAGTGCTAGCTCAAGTGGCAGAGTGCTAGCCTTGAGCAAGAAGAAGCCAGGGACAGTGCTCAGGCCCTGAGTCCAAGCCCCAGGACTGGCCAAAAAAAAAAACAAAAAAAAAAAACAAATGAAGGGAAAGCTTGAGGTTTGAGGTGAAAGAAAGAAAGAGAAAGATAAAAGAAAGAAAGAAAGAAAGAGCTGGGGATTTAGCTCAGCGGCTCAGCTCTGGAAAAAAAAACTATAAAAAAAAAGAAAGAAAGAGAAAGGGAAAGGGAGAAAGACAAAGAGGAAGGGAGGAAGAAAGGAAGGAAAGGAGGAAAAGAAATGCTAATGAGCTGAAGACCAGATGAAAGACAGTAGAAATCTTTCATCATAACAGAGGTAGCGATCATGTAAACTGACAAAGACAGAGCAGTCTACTTCTTAAGAAGGCTGTAACCTTGAATGTTTCAGATTAAAGGAAATTTGTAAATATTGATTCAACTATCTTTTCGTTTGTCTTTTTTATTTTTTGGTACTGGGGATTGAACCCAGGACGTTGCACTTGCTAGGTAAATGCTTTGCCACTGAGCTACATCCCAGCCCTTCAACTATCTTTTTTTTGGGGCCGGTCCTGGGGCTTGGACTCAGGGCCTGAGCACTGTCCCTGGCTTCTTTTTGCTCAAGGCTAGCACTCTGCCACTTGAGCCACAGCGCCACTTCTGGCCGTTTTCTGAATATGTGGTGCTGGGGAATCGAACCCAGGGCCTCATGTATACGAACGAGGCAAGCTCTCTTGCCACTAGGCCATATCCCCAGCCCCCACCTTCAATTATCTTTTCAAAAATTCACAATGTATGTTGGCATACTAAAACATTTTAAGTTAAATAAGCATTTAATTTTAGTGGGGGTTTTTTTGTTTGTTTTTTTTCCAGTCCTGGGGTTTGGGCTCAGGGCCTGAGCACTGTCCCTGGCTTCTTTTTGCTCAAGGCTAGCACTCTATGTCTTGAGCCACAGCACCACTTCTGGCTTTTTCTGTTTATATGGTGCTGAGGAATTGAACCCAGGGGCTTCATGCATGCTAGGCAAGCACTCTACTGCTAAGCCACATTCCTAGCCCAGCATTTAACTTTTTAATAAACCTGCTATCCTTTCAAATTTGACTATAGATACTCACCTTAATTTCTATCAGTAATCATGAAGAACTAGGATTTTTTAATTTTCTAGACTTCATGTGGAGTCGCACTGTACATTTTTTTCCTCAGTGGTGAAGTCAAATCAATAATCATAACAGAGCTTTTGAGTCATTCTAAATGTACCTAAAAATAATCTAAATTTCCCGCACCTTGTCATCAAGAAAACTGTGAAACTGTCAACTTTCTTATAGTCACAAAGCTTTACTCTGTGTCAAGTAATCTACCATCTTACCTTGGTCATTCATGCTATCCATTATAGTCATCAATTTCTTTAGCCTTGCCATTGACTCCTGCTCATTTCCTTTGCTCATAAAGTCTGTTCCAAAACCAGGTATCATGCCCTAAAACATATTTAAACATAAATTCATTAACAATTGTTCAGAATGTCTACATTTAAATATTGGCTTAAGTGTTTACACTAAGTATTAGAAGATCTACTTTTACCCAAATTATTAAAGCAAGTATCTCTTCTTAGAAAGTTTAACAAAAATACAAAAGCACATTATGAAAAATCATGTATACATTATGAAAATGTCGCAGTGAAATTATGGTTATAAGTATATGCATTAGTGAAAAACATTTTCCAAAAAAGACCTATAATAAAATGTTAGCAAAATTTGAGGAAAAACTAACCAAGATCTGACTGAAGGGGCCCATTTTCATGATATTTTGAAATTGTTCATACATGTCTCGCAACGTAAACTGACCTGAAATACAATATAAATAATTCAGATACATTAGAAACTGTATATTTCCACTCAATAAAACTAGCTTTTTCCTTAAAAATGTATTCATCTTAAATAACACTTATTTTAAAAAATCCAACCAACAAATATTCATTGGGCAGTCACTATGCACAAGATGCCAATATGAATGCTATGAAAAATAATAGGTACATGGACAGATTGTAACATAGAGAAGTAGACATATCAAATATATATTTGAAAACAAGGCACAAAAACTATATCTACTAGGAAAAGAAAATTTAAGACTGGGCTGGGAATATGGCCTAGTGAGAGAGTGATTGCCTCGCATACATGAAGCCCACATACATAGAAAAAGCCAGAAGTGGTGCTGTGGCTTAAGAGCTACAGTGCTAGCCTTAAGTAAAAAAAAGCCGGGGACAGTGCCAAGGCCCTGAGTCCCAAATCCCAGGACTGGCCAAAAACAACAAAAAAAGGACTTGACGATACCAAAGCTAAAGAGGATGTGAAACATGTGCAACTCCCATACACTGATGTGAAAACGTATGCTAGAAAAGTATTTACAATGTTGTTTGAAGTATCTTAAATGGCTTATCTGTACCTGATCAGGAAAATGGATAGACTATGAACTCAGGATTAAGAAAGAATAAATCAGACATACAGATTTTCTAGATGATTATTAAAAATATTATGCTAAGGGGCTGGGAATATGGCCTAGTGGTTGCCTTGCATACATGAAGCCCAGGGTTCGATTCCTCAGCACCACATATTTAGAAAAAGCCAGAAGTGGTGCTGTGGCTCAAGTGGCAGAGTGCTAGCCTTGAGCAAAAAGAAGCCAGGGACAGTGCTCAGGCCCTGAGTCCAAGCAATTATGCTGACAGTCATGGTGCTACATGCTTGTAATCCCCACACACAGGAGACTAAGGCAGGAGAATCACAAGTTCCAACTCAGTCTAGGATACACAGTGAGTTCCAGGTCAGCTTGAGCTACAAAGGAAAACCCCATCCCAAACAAAACCACAGGCTTGTGGCTCATCTTGGCCTTTATAAAGAAGTGATCACTGAATATATGACAATATGGAAAAACCACTGTCATAGAAATCAGTGAAAAGTTTGAAAACAGGAGATAACACTGTCAAATATTAAGAACTATGGAATATAAGATTACTACATTTGGAAATTAGATGTAGCTTGGTGACCTCAAAAAGGAGAATATTAAGAATAGCGTAAAAATGCAAACAAGACAAGCACCAGTGGCTCATGCATATATAGTCCTAGCTACTCAGGAGGCTGAGATCTGAGGATAATGATTTGAAGCATGCCTAGGCAGGGAAGTCAATTAACTACGGAAAGCAGTAGAGTGCTATCCTTGGGCAAGAAAACTAAGGAACAGTGCCCAGGTTCAGAGTTCAAGCCCCAGGACCTGCACACACACTCTCTTTCTCTGGACAATAGGAAGTCACTGAGAATTTTAAGAAAGACAATAATGGAAGCCAGTGTGATGGCTCATGCACTGTTCGAAGCCATCGGGTATAAAAGTCCTTGTGAGACTTTTATCTCCATTTAACCACTCAAAAGCCAGAAATGGCACTGTGACTCAAATGGTAGAGCACTAGCCATGAGCACAAAGAGGCTCAGGGACACCACATCTGGGCTCTGAGTTCAAGCCCCACAGCCAACAACAGGTACAAAAAAAGACAGTAATGGAATGAGATTTACCTTTCTGAAAGAGGTATTGTAGGACACACTTGTCTCAGCACTTTAGAGACAGAGACAAGGGAGATCCTAAGTTCAAAGCTGGCCTGAAGTATAAAGGGAGACCCTATTTCAAAAACAAAATAAAACTGGGCTGGGGATATGGCCTAGTGGCAAGAGTGCTTGCCTTGTATACATGAGGCCCTGGGTTCAATTCCCCAGCACCACATATACAGAAAAAACGGCCAGAAGTGGCTCTGTGGCTCAAGTGGCAGAGTGCTAGCTTTGAGCAAAAAGAAGCCAGGGACAGTGCTCAGGCCCTGAGTCCAAGGCCCAGGACTGGCCAAAAAACAAACAAACAAACAAAAAACAAACCAATAACAAAAAAATAAAATAAAACTATTACAAGTCAAATGGAAGAAGTCCAAGAATCTTTTAGTAAATTGAGGTTATATTTTAGAAGATATACAATAAGATAGCTAGGTAAGAGATAAAATTAGCAGTTTCAGGGCAAGGGAAAAGAAAAGGATAGTTAGAATCACTAGGAATATTTGATGAGAAAAATAAGAAAGAATAAGAATCAGTAACAGGGCTGGCAATGTAGTTCAATGGTATTTGCCTAGCATGCATAAAACATAGGTTTAATTCTCAGCATCACAGAAACAAAACAAACCAACAGTCACAATACCTAAGTTTCTGACTCTGGCTGCAAGACAAATGATGTTAACATTCATTCATGATGATGGTAGTGTAGAATACTGGGATGGGAAGATAAAGATATGCAGAATCTGAGGTGCCTATTGAGCACCTCAGATAGTAAACATGCAAATAGACGAGGCTGAAACTCTACAGAAAGAAGATGGTCTAGAAAGATTCTTAGAAAGATTTGACTCCATGACTAGTTGGCCAAGAAAGAGCAGAGAGGAAAAACAGTATACAGAACACAAATTAGGGGGAAATATCATTTTAAAGATTAATAACACGTAGAAAGCTTATAATGCAGTTGGCATTTCATGTACATCAGCTAATATAAACTTTACAACCATATGAGGTAATTTTTGTAGCTAAAAGATAAATCCAAGTTACAAATTTAAGTTATGTCATATTTCAGAACATAAATACAGGTTTAAGATATATTTCAGTAAAGGCTTGGTTGTCCATGGAAAGTGAAGAAAGAGTATATGTATGTATTTAATCTCATCATCCTTTGAAATTTTTACACACACACACACACACACACACTTTTATTTGTGTGTGTGCTGGTCCCAGGCCTTTAACTCAGGGCCTGAGCACTGCCCCTTACTTAGCTTCTTTTTGCTCAAGGCTAGTGCTCTACCATTTGAGCCAGATTTCCACTTCTGGCTTTTTTAAGGTAATTTATTGGAGCTAAGAGTCTCATAGACTTTCCTTCCCAGACTGGTTTCGAACCTCAATCCTCAGATCTTGGCCTCCTGAGTAGCTAGGACTACAGGTGTGAGGTTTCAGTGCCCAGATTCTTTTAATAAATTTTATGAAACACATAATTTAGAAGAAAACACCCATATTAGCAGACGGTATTCCAACATACATTTCACCCAGTTTTTTTTTTTTTTTGGCCAGTCCTCGGCCGTGAACTCAGGGCCTGAGCACTGTCCCTGGCTTCCTTTTTGCTCAAGGCTAGCACTCTGTCACTTGAGCCACAGCGCCACTTCTGGCCGTTTTCTGTATATGTGGTGCTGGGGAATTGAACCCAGGGCCTCATGCATTTGAGGCAAGCACTCTTGCCACTAGGCCATATCCCCAGCCCCTTCACCCAGTTTTTTATTCAAGAAACCCAGTAAAATGCCCAATTTTAACTTTAAGTAATTTGATTACAAGAAAATATACTGTAATTCTGTATATACATTGTAAAATCTGTAACTGCTTACATCCACTACAAGTGAAATAATTTGTATATATATCATCTAAAACAGAAAATATTTGAAGATCTAATGTTAATAAAATAAATATTATCTTCTCAAATGAATTAATAGCAGTTTTTTTAAAAATCAAAAGCTATGTATGGTGGTTCACACCTGTGATGCCACTACTTTGAAAGCAGGAGGAGGAGAACTGAGAATTCAAGACCAGCATGGGCTACACAAAGCCTATTACAACAAAAACAAGAGCTGGGGATATACATCAGTGATTTCCAGCATTGCAAAAAAGAAATCAAAGGAATATATAGGAAATCAAATGCTTTTTTGCCATTAATATACCATGTTTCAATTTCTCTATAAGTGCTTCATTATCATCCAACTTCAACTCGTTGACTTTATCTATCAGTCCTTCAATGTCACCCATACCTGTAAGACCCAAAAAAGAAAAATTAGTAATATGCTCAGCTTTACATCACACAAAATATATTCACAAACAACACTCTTGCAAAATAGGTAGGTTAGGTATTACTAGATTTCACAAGTTTATACAAGCTGAGCAAATGCTCTACTACTTTCAGACAACTGAAGTAAGGGGTTAAATTGCAGCAAAGAAGAGACAAAGCAGGCTCTTGAGCTCAGAGTTTTGTCTCCAAAGTCCATGCTTGCTCTCTAACTATTATCACCTTGAGATTATCAAGGTTTTTTATTGCAGTTATAATTGGTATTACTTTAACTGCATATTTCTGTACTGCACCTTAAAACTTTCCCAATGACTTTACATATAATATTCTCATTTTACCATTAGAAAACAGATAACTCACTCCTAATTGAGAGGTAAAGGAGATAGTCACAGAAGGAAATTATTTTCTTAAACTATTCATTATGAGAACAATATTAAAATCCTACTCTATTTCATAGAGTCATACTACTTCTCAAGAGATTTTTCTCTATCTCCATCTCAGTACATACCAAGAAGTTTGCTGATGAAAGGCTGTGTTTTAAAAGGTTCAAAGTCATCTATATGTTCCCCTGTACCAATGAAAATAATTGGACTTTTTGTGGCAGCAACTCTACATAGAAAAAGAAAAAATAAAACAACATCAAAAAAGAAAAATATCCAGCAGATTTTCAAAGCTAAACAAAGTGATAAAACTCAAGGTTGTTTTTACTAATTAAAACAGAATTTTATCAGACAAGCTACAAAATTCTATTTCTATTTAAACTTCTTTTATATGCCATATTATTAGGTCTATTAGTGAAATATAGTTTAAAAGAAGAGAAAGAGAGACATGTGCAAGTGTCTCATGCCTGTAACACTAGCTACTCAGGAGGCTAAGATCTGAGGATGGCAGTTCAAAGCCCGCCCAAGTAGGAAAAGTCCGTGAAACTCTTATCTACAATTAATCTTACAAAGCCAGAGTAGACTGGATTCAAGGAGTAGAGCACCAATCTTTAACAAGAAAGTACCCGGCACGGGACAGTGGCTCAATGGATAACACATCTGACTACGGATCAGAAGAAAGTACCATACCCAGGGACAGTACTCAAGGACAGTCTCTGAGTTCAAGCCCCAAGACCCGCACAAAAAAAAAAAAAAAAAAGAGGAATAAAAAACTGGGCACTACTGTCTCATGCCTGTAATCCTACCTACTAAGGAGGCTGAGATCTGAGGATCATGCCTGGACAGGGAAGTCTATGAGACTCTTACCTCCACTAAACTACCAAAAAAAAAAACAAAAACAAAAACAAACCAAAACAAAACTGGAAGTGGAGCTGTGGCTCAAGTGGTAGAGTACTAATCTTTTTTTTTTTTTTTTCCCCCAGTCCTGGGCCTTGAACTCAGGCCAGAACTCAGGGCCAGAGCTTCTTTTTGCTCAAGGCTAGCCACTTGAGCCACAGCACCACTTCTGGCCATTTCCTATATAAGTCGTACATGAGGAATTGAACCAAGGGCTTCATGTATAAAAGGCAAGCACTCTTGCCACTAGACCATATTCCCAGCCCAGAGTACTAGTCTTTAGAAAAAGACCAAGGATAGTGACTAGGCCCTGAGTTCAAGCTCCCGTCCCAGCACAAAATCAAACAAATAAACAAAAACCTTATAAATATTCACACATCATAGAACCCCAAGATATAGGACAATGGCATCAACAATACTTACGCACTGAGTGCACCACCTCCTTTTGCATGACCATCAAGCTTAGTCACTATTACTGAGGCAACATCAACTTTATCTTTAAATGCCTTAGCCTGGGCTTCACAAGCCTGTCCAATGGAAGCATCCATCACATAAACGATATTATCAGGTTGCTAGAAAATTTAAACAGAAAAGACACATGTTTTTATTGACTGTTCATCATTAGATGCTATAAAATACTTACTACATAAATATTCAATCAATCAACAGTTGTTGAGGGAGTACTATAATTCAGGCAGTATTTAGTTCCTGAGACAGAGGTAAATAAGACAATCTTCATTGTCCTGGCACATAGAAGATAAGATATGGGAGGAATCTTGGAAGTGGTGCTGTGGCTCAAGTGGTAGAGCGCTAGCCTTGAGCTGAAGAGCTCAGGGATAGCGCCCAGGTCCAGAGTTCAAGTCCCATGACTGACAAATAAATAAAAATATTGGTGGTATTTCTAGACTGGTGAGTTGTGGAAAGCCTCTTTGGAAGAACTGTATTAGCTGAGGCCGAAAGAAAGAAAAAAAACTAAAAAATAGCAAAAGCAAATCAGAAAATAAAAATATGAAAGACTACATACTGAAACCAAAATAAATAAAATAGACTAAGACAATATTTCTTAGATCAGTATACCTTGGTCAAAATAATGGTACAACTACAAAGGAACTTATTAGTAGTAACTACTAGCCAAAGAATCACTGTCAACATCCTAATGGCACAATGTAAGTTCTAATAAATGCTACAAATTATCTATAAACTGTTTTTTTCTCACGTATTCCCCATGTTATTCTCATCACAATACTAACATTATCATACTGAAAACTAAATACTTTTAAATGCTTCAGTCTGAAAAACTTTCAAAATTCACCTCAAGTAATATTTCTAACTAAATTTAAATAGCATAGAAAAAAATTCAACAGATATTAAAATTTTTTTTTTTTGTCTAAGATAGATACATGAACTGTGTATTGGACGCTTTTTGCTCATTGGCTGGCACTTTATCTTAGTATGCCTCCAACCTCAAAAATTAATTCTCAATTTTTTTTACACTAGACAATAAAAATGATGAGATCAAGTCCTTATCACACAGATACAGAGGTCCAAAAAGAAATGTTACCTTGAATTTGTCTTACAAGCAAGTAATGTTAAAGTCACCATAAACTCAATCAGGTTTTATAATTCAATCAAGTTTTAAAAATGTTGTTTTATGGAAAGTGACTTACTATAGCATTAGCAACTTGAAGCATTTCTTCAAACAAAGAATCTTCTTGTTTGTGGCGACCACTTGTATCAACAATAATAATTTCAAAATTTTCATTTTTGAATTTATCCACTCCTTCAGAAGCAATGATAACAGGATCCATTTCTGTGTAGCTAAATTTAACAGGTACAAATGATTTGACAACAGCCAAAATTTCCAAATACTATTGATTTAAAAATTTCTACTCTGAAATAGTAAAAATAATCACATTCATTCATTCATTCATTTAGTGTTGAGGCTTGAACTCAGAGCCGTGTGTGTGTGTGTGTGTGTGTGTGTGCGTGTGTGTGTGCGTGTGTGTGTGTGTGTGTGTGTGTGTGTGTTTGTTTTGGTCCTGAGGCTTGAACTCAGGGCCTCAGTACTGGTTCCAGAGATCTTTGATTCAAAAACAGCACTTTATCACTTGAGCCACAGCTCCACTTGTCTTTTTGTGGTTAATTGAAGGTAAGTATTTTGGACTTTTCGTGCCCAGGCTAGCTTCCAATCAAAATCCTCAGATCTTAGCCTTCTGAGTGGCTAGGATTACAGGCTACAGGCATGAGTCACTGACCTAGGCTTAGAGCCTTGTGCTCTTGTTTGACTTTTTAAACTCAAGGCTGTCCTTTTACCACTTAAACCACACTTCCAATTCTGGCTTTTTTGTGGTTAATTGGATATGAGTCACAAGGACTCTTATCTGACCTGCCCAGGTCAGATAAGAGTTGGCGTTTGGAACCAGGATCCTCAGATCTCAGCCTCTTGAGTTGTTAGGATTATAGGTATGAGCCACCAGCACCAGCCCTACCTATATTCTTTAATGTTAGATGTTAACATAAAATGTTACTTAAATAAGGGCTGGGAATATGACCTAGTGGCAAGAGTGCTTGCCTCCTACACATGAAGCTCTCAGTTCAATTCCCCAGCAACATATATATGGAAAATGGCCAGAAGGGGCGCTGTGGCTCAGGTGACAGAGTGCTAGCCTTGAGCTGGAAGAAGCCAGGGATGGTGCTCAGGCCCTGAGTCCAAGACCCAGGACTGGCCAAAAAAAAAAAAAAGATTTAATATTCTTAGGGTTTTTGGCTTCTTTTTGTCCAGCCACAAAGTAGAAACCCTCTTAAACAAGCCTCTAAAATAAGTCCTTTTAAATTCAATGTAGACTTAATTCTTTAAGCATTCTAATATGTACAGACCACCTAATTAAACAACATTTCAGAATATCCACTTGTTGTAATTTAGAATATAAATCATTAATAAACAAATACAATTTCTAAAAAATTACTACATTTTCTTATTTGATAATGACCATTTTACCAGGCATATGTATGCCAGTGTGCATTTAATGCAATGCTTCAGTTAGGTCTTAAACAACAAAAAGTCAGCCACAGTGATATACACCTCTAATACCAGCACTGAGAAGAAAGAAGCAAGAAGATCACAAGTTTGAGGCTAGCCTGGGTTACATAAGAACACCCTGTCTAAAAACTTAAAAAAACTGTCCAGGAGTAATGGCTCCCATCTATAATGACAATTGTTAAGAAAGTAGAGATCAGAATAATCATGGTTCCAAGCCAGCTGAGGAAAAGCTTAGTGAACTCCATTTCAATCAATAAACTGAGTATAGAGATGTATACTTGTGGTCCAAGGAGGCCTTGGGAGGCCATAGCTAAGAACATCACAGTCTTAGGCTGTCTTCAGGCAATAATGTGAGACCCTAACCTGAAAAATGACTAAAGCAAAAAAGGCTAGGGCTGTGGCTTAAGCAGTAGAGCACCTGCTTAAGAAGCATGAAGCTCTCCATTCAAATCCTAGTGAGACATTTTTTTTAATTAAAAAAAAAAAAAGATAAAGGGCTGGGAATATTGCCTAGTGGTAAAGTACTCGCCTTGTATACATGAAGCCCTGGGTTCGATTCCTCAGCATCACATATATAGAAAAGTGGTGCCGTGGCTCAAGTGGTAGAGTGCTTGAGCAAAAAGAAGCCAGGGATAGTGCTCAGGTCCTGAGTTCAAGCCCCAGGACTGGCAACAAAACAAACAAACAAAAAATGATAATAGAAGCTGGGTAATAGTGGTTCATGTCTATAATCCTAGCTACTCAGGAGGCTGAGATCTGAGGATCTCGGTTGAAAGCAAGCCCGGGCAGGAAAGACCTTGAGACTCTTATCTACAATTATCACCTGAAAACCAGAAGTGGGGTTGTGGTTAAAGTGGTAGAGCACGAGCCTTGAGCTGAAGAGTTCAGCGACAGCACCCAGACCCAGAGTTCAAGCCCCACGACCAATAACAACAAAAAAAGATGATAATAGGAACAAAAAGGCAGACGAAAGTAATAAAGCATATCAAGAAGTATGGTCAGTAGAGGAGAAATTACAAATGAAAATTTCCCCCCTATCCACACCAAACTGGCTCAGCAAGGTCATGTTATACAATAAATAGTAATCTGTTAATTGCATCCCTATTTTGGTCCAGAAAAGACTATATCTACAAAGAATAAATTAAAGTGTAACCAAGCTAGGCTCCAGTGGTTCAGGACAGTAGCTACTCAAGAGGCTGAGATCTGAGGACTGCAGTTCCAAGCCAGCCCGGGCAGGAAAGTCGAAGAGACTCTTATCTACAATTAACCAACCACCAGAAAACCAGAAGTGGTACCGTGGCTCAAAGTGATAGAGGGAGTTGCCTTGCATACAAAAGTGCCCAGGCCTGAGTTCAAGTCCCCTATTTTATGTGTGTATGTGTATGTGTGTGTGTGTGTGTGTGTCCATATACATATACATACCTACATACATACATAGATATATATTATCCAGACTACCTAAAATTAAAAAGATTTGAGGAGGGCAGAGACATGATGAAGCATAAGCATTAGAATATAAAAGAAAAGGCAGTAACCAACCTTCCATAGAATGGAATTCGTGCTTTGGTAGCATTCTGTTTCAGTTGGTCAAAAGCACCTAAGAGATAAAGAATTAATGAATCCTCAAACTTGAAAATGAAAATTACACATAACAAATTTTAAACTGCAACATACCCATTACCTGCTCTGAATGTGTCTGCACATATCAAACAGGTCTTCCAACCTTTCCTCTGGTAAAAGTACGCTAACTGGGAAAGAAAGATTAAAAACATATATATTATATAATATAATAAATCATTATACATGTAATTTCTTCTCTTCATTCTGATTTTACCTAAGAAGTAACACTGCTTATAGTTCACTCAAAAGCAGTATTATTAAAGATATTTGAATAAAGCAAAATTTCCAAAGAGTTTAAATTCTAATTATCATATAACTGAATTTAAAAAATATAAGATGAGGGGCTGGGGATATGGCCTAGTGGCAAGAAAGCTTGCCTTGTATACATGAGGCCCTCAGTCCGATTCCCCAGCACCACATATACAGATAACGGCCAGAAGTGGCGCTGTGGCTCAAGCGGCAGAGTGCTAGCCTTGAGCAAAAAGAAGCCAGGGACAGTGCTCAGGCCCCGAGTCCAAGGACCAGGACTGGCCAAAAAAAAAAAAAAAAAAAAAAAAAAAAAAAAAAAAATATATATATATATATATATAAGATGAGCAAGCAGGACTTACCATTGAAAAATGACAACTTCCACTAATTAGGTTTAAAAAATTAGTAAGACCCTCTAAAAGCAATAAGGCCTCTCACACACAAACTGAAACCTAGTTAAGATTTGTGGGGGAAAAAAAACATATGGTGACAATGTTGAGGCATTCAATTCTGGAAATAGGGTTGACACAAAGCATTAAAATTTAGCCTAAGGAAATGACAAATTAAGACCCATATAATGCACAATGGGGCATTGAAAAAGAAGTCCGTTCCGCTCAAAATCATGTCTTACATTCTGTATTTTATTTTTTTGTTGCAGTATCAGGGTTTGAACTCAGGGCTTCATGCTTTCACACTTCCTAGGATGATGATCTACCATGTGAGCCACACCTCCAGTGGCTTTAAAGTCCTAGGAGGGTCTCGGTCTGGGCCCTGTCCCTGAGAAGGCTAGTACTCTACTACTTGATCCACAACTACACTCTTGGCTCTTTTTTTTTCTTCCTGGTTTAGATGAGTTAAGAGTCTCATGGACATTTCTGCCTTCACTGGGTTTGAGCTATGATCTTCAGATCTCAGCCTCCTGAGCAGCTGGGATTGTAAGCATGAGCTACTGGCACCTGGTTGCTGGTTAGTTTTGAGAGAGGGCCTCATGAACTTTTCTACCCAATCTTTCTACCATCAGCCTTCAGAATAGCTAGGATTATAGGCATGACCCACAGGTACCTAGCTCATATTTATGTTCTTAAAGAACAAGAATGGCTCTTTTGTTAAATTTTTTTAAAGCCAACATTATGATACAGAAGTATAACAGTCTGACAAGACAATCATAAGGCAATTACATTACTTTATAAAAAATATTAAAGCATAATAAATGCATTAAATTATCAAGTATTATTATATACTATAAATACATAACAGCTTTAACATAAAACTTGATTTATAAAAATATATTATGTTCATGACTTCTTTTTCAGTACAAGGAATTGAAGCTAGCATGGTGCATATTAAGCAAGAAAGTTCTATTTCTTGAGCTATAACTTTTTTTTTTGACAGTTGTGGGGATTGAACTCTGGGCTTGGGTGCTATCCCTGAGCTCTTCAGCTCAAGGCTAGTGCTCTACCCTTGAGCCACAACTCCACTTTCAGTTTTCTGGTGGTTAATTGTAGATAAGAGTCTCATGGACTTTCCTGCCTGGGCTGGCTTTGAACTGCGATCCTCAGATCTCAGTCTTCTGAGTAGCTAGAACTATAGGTGTGAGCCACTGGTGCTTGCTTGGCTGGAGCTATACCTTTAACCCTGACTTTTACTTAGAATATATTTTACCTTTGAACATGTGGTTGTTTTACCACTTCCTTGCAATCCAACAAACATAATTACATTCTGTTTTCCTTTCGTGGGTGTCCATGCTTTGACTCCAGGATCTACAAGCTACATTAAAAAATAAAAATATACAGTTACATATGCCAACATTCCAATTCCCTCCCTGAGAACGCTTAAATTATAAAAACAACTAAGAATATTCTCATTTTATAAAGACCACCATAATTGTGTGTGTGTGTGTGTGTGTGTGTGTCTGTACTGGGGCTAGAACTGAGGGCTTAAGCACTGTTCCTTAGCTATTTTTTCACTCAAGGCTGGTGCTCTACCAATTGAACCACATCTCTACTTCTGCCTTTTTTTGGGGGGGGGCATTAAGTGGAAACAAGAGTCTCATGAACTTTCTTGTCTGGACTGGCTTCAAACCATCGTGATGTTCAGATAACACTCAAACATTCCGAGTAGCTAGTTACAAGTAAGCAACTGAAATGCAGCTCTAGCACACTCATACAGAGAGAAATTTAAGAATATAAAATATTGCATTGTAAAGTCATAACTAAACCTTCACTATGAAACCAATTTAGAGACCAATTTTGTTTTTTGTTTTTTCAGAGCTGAGGACCGAACTCGGGGCCTTGCACTCGCCAGGCAGGTGCTCTTCCGCTGAGCTAAATCCCCAGCCCCAAGAGACCAAATTAGGATTTCAATAAAACATAAGATGAACTTTGACCCAAAGGAACAATTAAAATCACCAATGTAGACATAGAAATGTAGCATGTTCCACTAGCAATATTAAAACTAAATATTAAAACTAAAGTGCAGCGGTGGCTCATACCTGTAATCCTAGCTACTAGGGAGGCTGAGATCTGAAGACTGATGTTCAAAGCCAGCCCCGGCAGGAAAGTCTGTGAGACTCATCTCCAATTAATCACAGAAAAAGATAAAAGTGGTGCTGTGGCTCAAGTGGTAAGCGCTAGCCTTGAGCAAAAGGAGCTCAGGGACCATGCCTGCGCCCAGAGTTCAAGCCCTCGGACTGGCAATAAAACAAAGCCACAACGAAGAAAGAGAAGGGGGAGGAGAAAGGAAGTAAAACCAGGTCTATAATCCTAGGTACTTGGGAAGCAGAGATCAGGAGATTTGGATCAGGAGGTCTGAAGCCAGCCAGGGCTCCCCCAAAAGAGTTTCCAGCCCAGTACAGGTTTTTGGTGTAATTCATAGGTAAAGTATATCTCAATTTAGCCTAGTCTCATTAGACATGCTAAATAATCAGATGTGGCTAGTGGCTACACATTGGACAATACTTAGGCTCAACTTAACAAATGTTTATGTGGGGCAAAATCACAAATTATATATAAGACTTTCCAAGTCAAATGTTATATTCTAGGGCTGAGAATATGGCCTAGTGGTAAAGTGCTTGCCTCGTATACATGAAGCTCTGGGTTCGATTCCTCAGCACCAAATATACAGAAAAAGCTGGAAGTGGCGCTGTGGCTCAAGTGGCAGAGTGCTAGCCTTGAGCAAAAAGAAGCCAGGGACAGTGCTCAGGCCCTGAGTTCAAGCCCCTGGATTGGCAACAAAAACAAAACCAAACCAATGTTATATTCCCCAATACCAACCATTTTCTGCTTTACATAATAATTATAAAGGTATAGATAAGCCCTTTGTACAATTACATCATAGTAACAATAATAAATAAAATTATTATAAAGGGAAGGTAAAAAGATAATCAATTTTATAAGAGTCAGTAGCAGCTATGCACCAGTGACTCATGCCTGTAATAGCTACTCAGGAGGCTGAGATCTGAGGACTACAGTTCAAAATCAATCTGGGCAGGAAAGTCTGTGGGACTCTTATCTCTAACTAACCACCAAAAAGTTGGAAGTTAAGCATTATGATTCAAGTAGAAGATCACCAGTCTTGAGTAAAAAGGTCAGGGACAGTGCCCAGGCTCCTAGTTCAAGACCCAGGATTGGGAGACACACACACACACACACACACACACACACACACACACACACACACCCGGAAAAGTTGGGAGACACACACACACACACACACACGGAAAAGTTAGGCTTTAGGGAAGAAATATCAAATTAACAAGAGAGGCATTTGGCAATTTTTAAGTGTGTTATGCTCCATAGTGAAGCACTTGATGCTTGAGAATTAACTACAGATACCAACCAACCCCAACAATATAAATTTCGACTTACCCTGTGCTGACCTCAACATGAAAATAATTTGAGAAGTTCTATACACAATGAATTCTGGAGATCAGACATGGGTCTGTTACTAACTGTCTAGTTTCCTTAGCTGCAAACTGAGAAGTATGTATTAGATGAATTCTTTACTTCTTTTAGGGCTGAATTTAAAAAAAATGATTTTGCTCCCTTAAATGACTAAACTGAAATGGCACATACATCTGCGTTGGCTGGACTTTTCCAAAACACTTATCAGCACTTATTTGTACAATGTAGAAAAAAATCAGAGTAAATCACTAGTAGACATCTATTGCCCTACAAACTTTAACATATCCTTCCTTTTTCTTCTATTCCTATCACTAGACTCATAGTAACTGTGTGTTGGTTCTCGGGCTTGAACTCAGGGTCTAGGTGCTTGCCCTGAGCTTCTGCTGAAGGCTAGCACTAACACTTGAGCCATACACAGCTCCACTTCTGGCTTTTTTTGAGTAGTTTATTGAAGTTAAGAGTCCCATGGACTTTCCTGTCTAGGATGGCTTTGAGCTGCTATCTTCAGATCTTAGCCTTCTGATTAGCTAAGATTATAGGCAAGAGCCACTAGCACCTGGCCCATAGTATTTTTTTTTTTTTTTTTTTTTTGCCAGTCCTGGGCCTTGGACTCAGGGCCTGAGCACTGTCCCTGGCTTCTTTTTGCTCAAGGATAGTACTCTGCCACTTGAGCCACAGCACCACTTCTGGCCATTTTCTGTATATGCGGTGCTGGGGAATTGAACCCAGGGCTTCATGTATTCAAGGCAAGCACTCTTGCCACTAGGCCATATCCCCAGCCCCATAGTAACTTTTAAAGCTCTAAGATTTGCACCATAGTTGCATGTTAGTAGCAGCAATAATAGTTCAAGTGTAAAGCAATAGGCTATATTTACTACCTGAAAAATATTTTGCTAATTCAATATTGCTTATGATCAAAGGGAAGTTTTACATGGTAAATAGTAAAGGAAACAACACTTGTCAGCTGTGACTTTCCTGTGCAAAAAAAAAGGACTATCACTAGTCAATATTTGTATCAAAAGATAAAAAGGTGAGAGGCCCGTCCATCAATCTATCTATAGTGAAGCTTTACTCTTTACAACTTAATCTTGGCATTTTGTGCAAGAACAGCACTGACCTTTCTGTGTGTACTCAGTAAACTCTCTAATAGGCCACTTTATATACTTTAATCCTTCAATTATTACTTTAATACAGATAAATATTCCATAAAATATAAAAACTTGATTTTGAAATAGTATTTGGTTAATAGTGCTAGTGTAGTTTTGTTTGCTGAGTACTATAGAATCATAGCACAATGCACAATGGTAATATGTTTTTACCTTCACAAGTTCTTTAAATACAGCATGCTGAATCATTTTTCTTTTATTAAGACCAGATGCCATCTCTTCAAGATCAATAGCAGATCTATTCATCATGGGAAAAGGAAAAGTCAGTTAAGGTTAATCAGTCTTGTTATGGTCTTCCAGTTAACATGCATATAATTACAGATTCATAAGACTATACAACAAAGAATTGTTCCTTAAACTATTAGTGCAAGAATGCTTAGTTTTTCAAAACTTTCAGTTGAAAATATTAAGCATTAATTTGTCCTTACATGCCTGTAAAGTACTCATTTTATTTTTCTTACAACTTATTTTTCACATCTTTACAAGAGAAAACAGGACTTCTCTAGTGTTAAGTTTAAATGATGACACACTTATTCTCAGGCTAAAAATACAAAAAGAGGGCTATATTGAGTAAGATAGGGGTAGGATTCAAGCAGTTAAATCAGTGACTCTATCCCTCTCAGTGCATGCAGTAACAAAGGCCAGATATATCACTTCCCTCCATTCAAACATGGACAAGAAACCAAAAGGGAAGCAAAAGAGAATACAATTCTCCAACAATAAAATCTGAATGGGGTAAAATCACACCAGTATTCTATTTAAAAGTATGAGCTTATTAAAAGGTTATTAAAAGGTATGGCTCAAGTAGTAGAGTACCAACCATCAGTAAGAAAGCCAAGAGAGTTTGGGTCCCTGAGTTCAAGCCATGGTACCAGCATAAAATACATTTACACTAAAATAATATTACATTTTACTATGGTATATGATCCAAATAAAGTGAAAGCTACACGTAGTTTATTCTTTGAATCATCATATGGAAACAAAGCACACATGCAGTTTTCTAACTTGAGTTCCAGCTGCTCCAGTGCTATATAACAGAAATCTTTCATAATTAAGCAAACCTTACTAATTGGTTTCTCATCCCAATAAATAAACATAGTTGGGCTGGTTTTGTACCCCATTAACTTACTTTACGTTTTCTCGTAGTTGCTTCACTAGTTTAATATTTACATCTGCTTCAAGTAATGCTGTGCATACTTCTTTTAGCATAGCATTTAGTACCTGAAAACAACATAAATTTAGTATGCTTAGTGTTTCATTTCAATCATATAAAAACAATGGCTGGCTGATCACTGTGGCTCATGCTTATAATTCTAGCATTTAGGAGACATTGATATCTGAGTATTGTAGTTCAAAGCCAGCTGGGCAGGAAAAGTCCATGAGACTTATCTCCAATTAGCTTCCACTAGAGACTTATTTCCAATTATCTCCAACCACCTCCAACAAAAAGCCAAAAGTGGAACTGTAGCTCAAGTGGCAGAGCACTAGCCTTGAGCAAAAAAGCTCAGGGACAGCACCCAGGCCCTGGGTTTAAGCTTCAAGATTGGTACCCCAAAACAAAAAATCCAATGTCTGATGAGGTCTGTAGACTACCATAGCTTAATAAAAAATTAAACAACAGCTGGGAAAGATGAAAAGTTCTTCAGTTACCTTTGGAGAGAAATATCCATCATAAATCATCCTATGTAGTTTTACAAACCAAGGATTAACCACCAGTTTCACTGCTATTTAAAGTAATAACAATAAAAATAATACCCAAGACAAAGGAAGTTACTAACACAGTCGATATTGCCATGGGTATTTTCTATGTCACAGAAGAGCTCTGATTCATAGTATCTACTTTCCCTAATTGGGCAACCTGGAAGAAAATGTGACAGAAGAGAATTTACCCATCTTAATCATTTCTGGTCAGGAATAAAGTTAGTAAGGAGACTATCTTCCACTAAGAACTCACTATAGTATATACTGGGTGTGTGTATGTGTGAGTGTGAGTGCTTGCACTTATACAATAAAATATAAACTCCACAAGGGGAGGAATTTTAGTATATTTTGGTCACTGGTCATCCCTGGTACTAGCAAAATGTCTGCAAAATACAGGCCCTCAAATATTTCTCGAACAAATTCAGTCCATCGACTCACTTCATATGCCCTACAGATACTCTAAAAATTGACAAAATTATCTAGGCACTGGTGGCTCATGCCTGTAATCCTAGCTACTCCAAGCTACAGAAGGCTGAGATCTGAGGTTGCACTTGAAGCCAGCCCACGTAGAAAAGTCCATGAGACTCTTTTAAAAAAAAATTTTAAATGGCAGTGCTGAGGCATGAAGTCAGGGCCTGGACGCTGTTCCTCAGCTTTTGTGCTCAAGCCAAATGCTCTACCACTTAAGCCACTACTTCTGGCTTTTTGGTGTTTAAGTGGAGAAAAACAGTCTCAGGAAACAAAAATAAAATATCAGCTCCTCTGGGACACACCCCAAACCAGTAGACAGAAACAAAGAATCAAAATTAAATCAGAAATAGATGAACTAGAGACCAAAAACAAGTATAGAAAGAATCAGCATAACAGAGCTGATTCTTCAAAAAAAAATAACAAAATTGACAAACCCTTAGCAAATCTGACCAACAAAGAAGAGAACACACCAAATAAATAAAATTAGAGAGGAGAATGGGAACATCATGACAGAAACAAGCAAGATCCAAAACACTACCAGGGAAAACTTTGCAAACCTTTATGCTAAAAATTGGAGAACCTGGAAGAAATGGAAGATTCCTAACAAATATTAATATGCTCAAACTAAACCAGGAAGATTTAAACCAACTAAATAGACCTCTAACAAGTAATGAAATAGAAATGGCAATGAAAGACTTCCCATCTATGAAAAGCCCAGGACCAGATGGATTCACAGACAAATTCTAAAAGGCCTTCAAAGGAGAACTCCCTCTAATACTCTAAACTCTCCAATGAAAGTGAAAGTGAAAGATCATCACCAAACTCATTCTATGAAGCCAGAATAACCCTCATCTCAAAACCAGACAGGAACTAATAAAAGAAAGAGAACTATAGACCCATCTCTTTGATGAATGTCAATGTAAAACTTGTCGATAAAATTCTGGCCAGATGACTTCAATAACCAAAAAAAAAAAAAAAAATCATAACTACGATCAAATGGGATTCATTCCAAGGATGCAAAGCTGGTTTAACATATTCAAGTCAATTAATGTAACTCAATGCATCAAGAGCCAGGACAAGAACCACATGATCATCTTAAAAGATGCAGAAAAAGCATTTGACAAGATTCAACACCCCCTTTATGATGAAAGCTCTGGAGAAGCTAAGAATCCATGGAATCTTTCTCAATATAATAAAGGTTGTGTATGACAAACCCTAGCCAACACTATACTTAATGGTGAAAAGTTAAAACCATTTCCCCTAAAATCAGTAATAATTAGACAAGGATGTCTGCTCTCTCCACTCCTTTTCAATATAGTATGGGAATTTCCTAGCAAGAGCAATCAGGCAGAGGCAAACATAAAGGGTATCCAAATAGGGAAAGAAGTAAACTATCCCTCTTTGCAGATGACATTACCCTGTTTTTTAAGAACTCTCCAAGTTACGTGAGCTGATCTGAAACTTTGACAAAGTAGGAGGGTATAAAATTAACCCACAAAGATGAGTAGCTTGGGCTGGGAATGTGGCTTTGTGGTAGGGTGCTTGCCTAGCATGCATGAAGCTCTGGATTTGATTCCTCAGTACCACATAAACAGAAAAGGCCAGAAGTGGTGCTGTGGCTCAAGTGCCAGCCTTGAGCATAAAGAAGCCAGAGACAGTGCTCAGGCCCTGAGTTCAAGCCCCAGGACTGGCAAAAAAGAAAAAGAAAAAACAGTAGCTTTTCTGTATGCCAACAATGAGAAGAGTGAGGCTGAAATCAGTCTCAAGAAAATCCCCAAAAACGAGGAATTAACTTAACCAAAGATGTGAAAGACCTCTATGATGAAAACTTTAAAAACCTGAAAAAGGAAATTAAAGAAGATTTAAGGAAGTGGAAAAAACCCCCATACTTCTGGATTGAGAGGATTAACATAGTGAAAATGGCAATACTGCCCAAAGCTATCTACAAATTTAATACATTATCCGTCAAAATTCCAACAACAATCTTCAAAGATATAGAAGAAGCAATCCAAAAATTCTTATGGAATAGTAGAAGACCCCAAATAGCAAAAACAATCTCCAGCAGGAAGAACAGTGCTGGGGGAATATCAGTACCAAACTCCAAACTCTAATACAAAGTGATAGTAATAAAAACAACTTGGTACTAGCACAAGATGTCCCTCAGTATGGATGAATGGAACAAGAGGACCAATGGAATAGACTAGAAGACCCAGGAATGAACCCACAAAACCTACACTCACCTAATCTTTGATAAGGGAGTCAAAAATACAGGATAGAAGAAAGACAACCTCTTCAACAAATGGTGCTGGGAGAATTGGCTATCCACATGCAGAAAATTAAACTTTGATCCTTATATATCAGCATGTACCAGAATCAATTCCAAATGGATAAAAGACCTCAATGTAAGACCAGATACCCTGAAAATATTACAGGAAAGGATAGGGAAAACACTAGGGCTCCTTGATGTGGATTGAAACTTCCTAAGACCCAGAAACACAACAAATCAAAGAAAGGTTGGACAAATGGGACTGCATTAAACTGAAGAGCTTAAACTGCATGACAAAGGACATAGCTTGCAAAATAAATAGAAAGCCCACAGAATAGGAGAAGATCTTTACTAATTATGCATCAGACAAGGGCTTCGTATCAAAAATATACTTAGAGCTCAAAAAATTAAACCCTCCAAAAACAAATCCTCAAAGAAACCACAACTCCATTAATAAATGGGCTAAAGACTTAAAAAGAGACTTCTCAGAAGAGGAAGAAATAAGAATGGCCAATAGACACATAAATAAATATTCAACATCTCTGGCCCTAGAAGAAATGCAAATCAAAACAACATTGAGATTTTATCTCATTCCAGTTAGAATGACCATTTTCAAGAAAACTAGGGCTGGGAATATGGCCTAGTGGCAAGAACGCTTGCCTCATATACATGAAGCCCTGGGTTCGATTCCCCAGCACCACATATAAAGAAAATGGCCAAAAGTGGCCCTGGGCTCAAGTGGCAGAGTGCTAGCCTTGAGCAAAAAGAAGCCAGGGACAGTGCTCAGGCCCTGAGTCCAAGCCCCAGGACTGGCAAAAAAAGAAAGAAAAAAAAAACTAACAGTACAGATGCTGGTGGGATATGTATAAAAGGGAATGCTACTACACTGTTGGTGGGAATGTAAACTTGTAAACCACTCTGGAAAGCAGTATAGAGGTTCCTCAAAAGATTAAACAGAGAGCTTCCCTATGACCCAGCAATTCCACTCCTGGGCATTTACCCAAATGGCCACAACAAGCCTCTGCACTAAAGCCACCAAGCACAACCATATGCATTGCAATATTACTTACCATAGCCAAGATGTGGAATCAACCCAGATGCCCCTCAGTGAATGAATGGATCAAGAAAATGGTATATATAGACAATGGGATTCTGTGTTTCCATCAGAAAGAATGGCTTTGCCCCATTCCCAAGGAAATGGGAAAGACTTGGAAAAAATTACATTGAGCAAAGTAAGCCAGAACCAAAGAAATACAGGTGGTATGGCTTCCTTCATTTGTAATAACTAGACTATGTCTAATTATAGACTACAAATAATTAATCCAATGGATAGTAAAAGACAAATAATTACACTTGGACATGATTAATTAAACAGTACTCTAAGCATTCGCATAGTGAGAACAAAGGAGGATATTCTTAGGAGAGGATCACAATGGTCATATGGTGATATGTGCTTATGATCATATAAAATTATGCTTATCAAAATGAACTCCAAGAAATGGAAACAGGTTTTTTATTGTACTGTTTGCAGTTATTTGTTTCTTTACTTTTTCCTTTGGTTTAATCTCTTTTGTCACTGTTTTTGATTTCTGAATCCTTTGCCTTGTATAAGTTTATCTGATCTGGGAAGGAAAAGAGGAATCAAAGAAATGGTGGGACAAAGGGTGAACAAATTCAGCAGTGATACTCACTAGACACTATGTTGGAAATGAATTTTACAACTTGGGGGGAGGGGGACTGGGAGGGGAAAAAGTAGGAGAAAATGAGGGAGGGGCTAATACCGTTCAAAAAGAGAAGTACTCATTGCCTGACTTATGTAACTGCAATCCTTTTGTACGTCACCTTTACAATAAAATTTTTAAAAAGAGAGAGTCTCAGGACTTTCCTGCCCTGGGCTGGCTTCAAACAGTGATCTTGAGATCTGAGCCTTCCCAGGAGCTCAGACTCTTAATCTCCAATTAATGACCTAAAAAAGCCAAAAGTGGAGCAGTGGCTTTAGTTGTAGAGCACTAGTGATGAGAAAAATTACTCAGGGACAGCACCCAGGCCCTGATAAAACTGATTTTCATTAGGGAGATTTCTCTTTGTTAATTTGCTAGAAGAACAACACCAAGAACAAAAACGCTGCCAATTAAAAAACAAAAACAAAACAGCTGCTAGGTGCTGGTGTCTTATGCTTGTAATTCTATCTACTCAGGAGGCTGCTATCTGAGGATCATGGTTCAAAGGCAGCTCAGGCGGGAAAGCCCAGGCAGGAGACTCTTACCTCCAATCAACCACCAGAAGACTGGAAGTGGTATTATGGCTCAAAGTGGTAGAGTGCTAGCCTTGAGCAAATGAACTGAGTACGGAGACCCTGGGTGCACAAACCACAATCCACTACCACCACCACAACAAAACACAGCTGTTCCTCTACCTTCCACAAAGCACTTTTTGAATTTTCTTTTTTGTGTGTGTATGTGGAGTGTAACACAGGGTCTCGCTACAAAACCCAAGTTGGCCTCAAATTCACAATCCTCCTGCCTCAGTTTTCTGAGTGCTGGGTTACAGCCATAGGTCATCACTACACCTTTTTTTTCTAGTAATGGGATAAGGGTAAGAGCTACACAACAAGGAACAATTGCTGGAAAACTGTTTTTTCTTATTCTACATTATAGGACTAAACAATGATTTGTTATTTAGTAATAATTATTAGGTGCTTGCTTGCAAATGGTTCACCCTTCTGCACAGAATCTTGCCTTGCTGAGAAAAAAAAGGATTACTAGAAAAACTCTTAATAAAGAATTAGGGAAAAATCTACTCTGAGATCTTACAATAAACATGTGAAAGTGATTTCTTGTTTCTGTTAAATAAGAGGTTGGGCTAAATGATTTCTAAGATAGTATCAAAATGATTTAATTCCATTAGTTTGCTCAAAGTGTTGATATCAAATTCTATAGACTTTTTTTTTTTCAAAATCTCCTGGTTAGAAAGTACTTATATAGGACAGGTATGGTGCATACATTTATAATCCCAGATACTCAGAAAGTGGAGATTGAGATGATCACAATTTGAAGCAGGCTCAGAGCACAAAAAAAAAAAAAAAAAAAAGCCAGACCCAATCACAACAAATAAGTCAGGTATGGTGGTTCATGCCTGGAATCCACACTATTTAAAAGTCTCCTGGCAGAAAAAGTTCCAGGAAGGCCAGTCCTTCAAGATACTATTTGCCACCTCAACTACTGAGTTGGCTCAACTATTGAGCCAACTCAAGATACTACTTGAAAAAAAAGTAACAAGGGCTGGGAATATGGCCTGGTGGCAAGAGGGCTTGCCTCATATACATGAAGCCCTGGGTTTGATTCTTCAGCACCACATATATAAAAAATGGCCAGAAGTGGTGATGCGGCTTAAGTGGCAGAGTGTGCTAGCCTTGAGCAAAAAAGAAGCCAGGGACAGTGCTCAGGCCCTGAGTCCAAGCCCCAGGACTGGCCAAAAAAAAAAAAAAAAGGTAACAAAACCATTTTTCCACAAGATTTCTGAGAAAATGATCAAATTTACAAATATACAAGTGCTAGTCTTTCATGAAGAATGCTAAATGGAAGTAAGAGAAATCCTAGTGCTGCTGGCTCAAGACTGTAATCCTAGCTGCTCAGGAGGCTGAGATCTGAGGATAGTGAGTGACTTAAGCTAGTCTGGGCAGGAAAGTCCATGATACTCTTATCTCCAATGAACCACCAAAAAACCAGAAATGGAGCTGTGGCTCAAGTGATAGAGCACTAGAGTACCAAAGTTCAGCGACAGTGCTAGGCTCTGAGTTCAAGCCCAAGAACTGGCATATACATACAAAAAAAAGTCAGAGAGAAAAATCAGAGAAGCTTATGCCTAGCAAAGAAGAAACAAAAAGGGCAATGAAGTGTTGATTTGCAGATGCTCTATTTTTAATGCTTTATTTTTCTTTTGTTATTTTTCTAAATTCTCTATAGAAAGGTAAAATTGAAATAGTGGTAAGATAGTTGATTTCTCAATAGAAAACACTACCTTCTGTTTGCTAGTAATATTCAATCTACATGAAATAAAAACTGATTATAATAATCCAGCTCTCCTACACTAGTAATCACGTATATGTCATACAATAGTTCCCATACCTCTTCATTGATGATGGTGGCATTGCTCAATGAGCGCAATGCTGATGTTATTTTTCTTCCAAGGTCTGCTAGAACCATCTTGAAGGCTTTATGGTATACTTAGAAGGAACTCTACAAAAGAAAAAATATTGAATGAAAACATTTGGAAACACATTCATTTCCTATGGCTGAAGATTTTAAAGAAGGTTTTTTTGTTTTGTTTTGTTTTGCCAGTCCTGGGGCTTGGAATCAGGGCCTGAGCACTGTCCCTGGCTTCTTTTTGCTCAAGGCTAGCACTCTGCCACTTGAGCCACAGCGCCACTTCTGGTCTTTTCTATATATGTGATGCTGAGGAAGCGAACCCAGGGCTTCATGTATACTAGGTAAGCATTCTTGCCACTAGGCCATATTCCCAGCCCTTAAAAAAGGTTTAAGTGCAAATGGAAAGTACTCTAGTGTTAAATACTATAATCTCAGCTTCTATGGCCTCAATCTACAGCTTTAAGATACTCATGTCCAAAAATAAAACTGCTAACTGGTTATGATGTCTTAGTTTGAAAATCCAATTAGAGAACCTGTGAATTTTAAATGTCAAATAATATCTTTTGAGGAAATAATGATAATCTCAAATTAATTACTTTCTTTTTTGACAAAAGATTTTGAATATAAATAACTGAATGATAAATCATATGCATTTTTTTTTCCCGCAGTATTAAGAGTTTGAAGTCAGAGTGTTTTCCTACGTAGCACTCTATCACTTAACTATGCCCCAACTCTCATGTACATTTTTAAATAAAGAGAGAAAGAGCTGAGATCCAGGCCTTATGCTTTTGTGAGACAGAGATATGAAATCTCTGAGGCCAGTCCAGCCTCCAGGGTATAAAAGATCCCTATCTCCTTCAATAGCTGCACCTGGTGACTCTGGCCTGTCACTCTTGCATGAGAAGCATGAATAGGATGATTGAATTCCATGCTTTGATAAAACAAATTAAAGCAAAAAGAGCTGGCTCAAGTGATAGAGGGCTTATGTAACAAAGTATGAGGCCCAGAGTTCAACACTGAATATTACCAAAGGAAGACAGAGAGGAGGGGGGAGAAGACAAGTAGGGATGGATAGAGGGTCAGAGAGAGACAAGAAAGAAATTTTTTTTAAAAGATGTGAAATCCCCAGGAATACTGTCTAATATTCCACATTACAGAATTACGCTATTTTTGCTCCTTGCTCTAAACAAAAGACAAGGTTTAATGAATAAATCACTTAACTTTTCTGGTACAAAAACAATTATTGAGACATTAAACTATATGAGAGGCACTATGGAAAGATATATATATGATTTTCATTTATTCTTTTTGACCTATCCAAGGGAAGAAATTATTACTCTGTCCCAATTAAAGCTGCTGCCCAACTCTCCAAACTCTAAAACAAAATAACTTCAAAACTCCCTTTTAGCTCTAAGGCATAAAGGTGTTCGAAAAGAATAGATGTAGTATTACATATTAAGTATGCAAAGAACTCACAGGAAAGTAAAAATTAACTTGCACTCTCTGCCCACAATATACTTATTTTATAGCCCAAGAATGAAGAGCAAAATCCATGTCAGAGAAAATTCCTCATGCTTAATTACTAACAGAAGCAAGTAGTTTTTTGTTGTTGTTGTTTTTCCATGCCTTCTAATTCAAACACTGGCTCTTTCTGGATCTCAAGACTGCTAGTTTGGGGGGCTGGGAATATGGCCTAGTGGTAAAAGTGTTCACCTTGTATACATGAAGCTCTGGGTTTTATTCCTCAGCACCACATATACAGAAAAAAAGCTCGGAAGTGGCACTGTGGCTCAAGAGGTAGAGTGCTAGCCTTGAGCAAAAAGAGGCCAGGGGACAGTGCTCAGGCTGAAGTCCACGACCCAGGACTGGTAACAACAACAAAAAAGACTGCTAGTTTGGGAACTGGAAACGGACACCACTGGCTCTCCTGCTTGTCAATTCATCCTGCCATGTCTGACCTGTCAGGCTCCAAACCTGAGCCAATTCCTTATAATAAATACTTAACTATGGTATCTGTACACACATACACACACTGTGTACACACACACACACACACACACACACACAGAGTATTGCTTCTGTTCTTCTGTAGAACTCTGGCAAATTACTAACAATCAAGGGCTAATGGTCAATTGTTAATGAAAAAATAGGAAAATAATGTGTTTTACTTAAATTGGGTGGCAAATTACCCAAATTTTGGGTAATAGAATTTCTTAATATGTGTAGGATTTGTGTAAATGTAGAAGAGAATGAGAGGGAATTTGAGAAGTGTGAAATGGGATGAGTAGAACTAGAGTCTCTCTAGAAGCCTGGGGCATATTTATGCCTTTCCAATGTACTGAATGCCATAGATCATTGAGCATTATTGGGAAGTAGAAAAGGCAGTAAACAAAATATTCTGGTCAGACAGAGGACAATATACTTAAAAGAAATAAGAGTTATAAAGAGTATTGTGGGCATAGTTGAACAGTTTGGCAAGTGCAGATCCTACTTCAAATCCCGGTACAGCCACCCCCTGCCACACACACACACACACAAAAGTGCTCTGAAAACCACGTTTACAGAGTATCAACTGTCTAATACATGTACTATTGACAGAAAAGTTAACTGTTCAAAACAACCATTTTGGTAATCCTTTCAAGTAATCTAGTCTATTTAGTCAAGCAACATTAGTCAGACATGATTCCACCTATAGAGTACACAGGAGATTAAAAATAAGAAAAACTGGGCTGGGGATATAGCCTAGTGGCAAGAGTGCCTGCCTCGGATACACGAGGCCCTAGGTTCGATTCCCCAGCACCACATATACAGAAAACGGCCAGAAGCGGCGCTGTGGCTCAAGTGGCAGAGTGCTAGCCTTGAGCAAGAAGAAGCCAGGGACAGTGCTCAGGCCCTGAGTCCAAGGCCCAGGACTGGCCAAAAAAATAATAAGAAGAAGAAAAACTGAGGACAAAAAAGCTGACTCACCACCACACAGAGAGTACAGACCTGTGGGAATGAAGAGAGGGAGGAAGGGAAAATGCACTCTGGGATATAAATGCGGCAAGGAAATATCCCAGCTATACTGCCAAAAGTAAAACCAAGACATTTATAAGCAAAGACAGCTAGCACCAGTGTATGTTGAGATTAGAAAAAAAATTTTTTTGCTCACCAGAAGTTGTTTGGTTTTTGTTTTTTTAAAAACAATTACATGGTTGCTAAACTGTAAAACAACCAGGACTTATTTCTAATCCCATACTCATTAAAGGAAATTCTGAAGTAAATATTTTTCATGGAAGAAATAAGGTTCAGACGTTTGAGTTCCATCTCCTTTATCACCGTGTTACCAAGAGTGATGTAATCCTATCATCTATGACATCACAATTAACTTTTTTGAGATCATGTCATAAGCAGATCATTCTACATTTCAAAAAGCTATTCTAAACTCTTAAATCTAAATCTAACCACATGCCAATAGCTCATGTCTATAATCCTAGCTACTCAGGAGGCTGAGCTTCATAGGACTGAGGTTCAAAGCCAATTCAAGCAGAAAAGTCCATAGAACTCTATCTCATTAGCCAGCAAAAAGCTAGGCTGGAGGTGTGGTTCAAGTGGTAGACTGTCAGCTGAGCAAGCAAACCAAGCAGGCACAAAGCCCTGAGTTCAAACACTTGTACTGGCAAAATAAGCAAACAAAAAATATAACTCCCTAAATTAAGTAGCTCTTTTAAAGACTTTTTGTGTTTCCAACTTATATTTCCTCATATAAGTACTTATTAGCAGCATATTTTAAAGTATTTTTCCTTATGAAAACCTGCACTTCAGGAGAAGAAAACACCTAATAATGCCTTTATGCTGTTTTTGCCGCAATTTCAAAAAAAAATGTTTCTGAAATTCCTGGTAACTGCCATTTTAAATCTCACTAACTTCTCATTGCATAAAGAGGCAGAGTCCTCAGAGACACCCTTAAATATGCACTAACCCTCCACACATACCTGAACTTAATCACACTGAACTTCTTGCTATTGCTGCTGGCCCTTTCCACAATGCAATGGTTTTGTTTTCTTGGATAGCATAGTTCCCTCCATTTTTCCCTTCAGAACACTGTCCCAGGTGCCATTTCTCAATGGGATCTTGTTTAATCACATACACATTATTTATATTACTTGTGGTCTATAATTCTGCTATTGATATATAGGCTGCATGAGACAGGAATTTTTGTGTTCTTTTCGCTCTTTCCTGTGTTATTTTCTTTTTTTTTTTTGGCCAGTCCTGGGGCTTGGACTCAGGGTCTGAGCACTGTCCCTGGCTTCTTTTTGCTCAAGGCTAGCACTCTGCCACTTGAGCCACAGCGCCACTTCTGGCCGTTTTCTGTATATGTGGTGCTGGGGAATCGAACCCAGGGCCTCATGTATTGAAGTCAGGCCCCACTTTACCAGTGAACCTGAGATAAGCAGGCCCTGTGAGCAAACCCAGGACAAGCTTATTAGGGCCCAGCCGGTCAAGAACTTTTTTTTTTTCCTGTGTTATTTTCAAAAACTACTTTTTACCTTATTCTAAAATGTACACACTAAAGTGCAAATTCTTTTAATTTTGTTACTAGATGACTCTAAATATAAAATTGGAGTTGTTTTAATTGAAGCACATACACTCAAAGTGCTTGTAACTAAAAAGATTTGTAACAATAAATTCAATAAGGCCAGGCACTGGTGGCTTATGCCTATAATCCTATCTCTTCAGAAAGCTGAGATCTGAGGATTGCAGTTCAAAGCCAGGCCAGGCAGGAAAGTCTGTGAGACTATTATCTCAATCAACCACTAAAAAGCCAGAAATAGAGCTGTGGCTCAAGTGATAGAGCACTAGCCTTGAGCACAAAACCTCAGGGTCAGTGCTCAGGCCTTGAGTTCAAGCTCCAGGATGGGCATGCACTTGCACATGTGCACACACTCTCCACTCCCAAAACTCATTATGTTTTCCCAAGCACTTTGGATACACAGCCTTAGTCCTAGGGAATGAATGATGCCTTAAATAACAGAGCTGAATATCCCAGCTGGAAAACTTCAGGGACAAATTTTGTTGCTATAATAAGAGGAAATCTTATTTTAAGAGCAAAGAAGTGATTCCTCTTCACGGAAGAGTAATGCTATGTGCAGAAAGAACTGTTAAGTACCACTGCAATCAGTATGTACAGGGACTGATCTTGGCCCAAGTCACAAATGCTTCTAACAGGAGCCTGATAGGAACTGGATAGAAAGTGATGGAAACAGGCTCAAGTTTGGGGTACCCTAAGTAAGGCAAGTACAAGGCCAAGAATCCTACTTACCTGTTGCAGTGTGAAGTACTGGAAAGAGCATGGGCTTTGGAGTCTGACAGACTTGGTTTCAAATCCCAGCTCTGTTACATACTGGCTGTGTTACTTTGGGCAATTACTTAATCACTCTGAGCCTCACTTTCCTCACCTGCAAAATGGAGATAATACCATTATCAAGGTAGTTAACCTGAAGGCTGCGGTGAGGATTAAATGAGAGAGTAGATATAAAATTGTCTAGAAGTGCCCAGTCTACATAAACTATTAACTTCCTTTCTTGAGTGTTCTCCACTCTCTCTTTATGATCTAAAGTCCAGAGACATCTTCTGTACTGCCTACTAATGCAAGAACCATCCCTAAAGTCTTTAACACATAGTGCCAATTACAAATAGAGTTGTTGGTCAATAGGAACTATAGTGTCCACAGAGCTACCTTTCTCTACATAAACAATTATAAATACCTCTGTTGGAATCTTGCCTGATGTTAAGATTATATATAATGTAATGACTAGAGATTTCAAATCTTATCACAACAAAATTTCTACACAAGAACATTCTTCTAAGTGATCGTCAATGACCAACTTTTTGAACCAATATCCAGCTTAAGAACTAAATATACAAATATATTAATACTAGTAAACACTTGTTTACTAGTATTATCACTTCTACATAATTTCTATAACCTACTCAAAAGCTCATATTTGCTTTTCTTTTAATTTGCAAAGCACAAATTTATAGTCTAGGAAAAGCAAATGGCCTAAAGGTATTTTATTTGGTAAAATTATTGTTATTTGAAAGCCAGGTGCTGATGACTTGTGCTCATAATCCTAGCTATTCAGAAGGCTAAGATCTGAGGATCGAGGTTTGAAGCCAGCCCTGGGAAGTCTGTGACACTCTTACCTCTAATTAACCACCCAAAAACCAGAAGTGGAGCTGTAGCTCAAAGTGGTAAAGCACTAGTCTTAAGACCAAAGCTCAGAGGCAGCACCCAGGCCCTGAGTTCAAGGCTCACGACTGACCAGAAAAAGAAAAATATATATGTATATATAAATATACACACATTATATATACATATGTATTTATGAGTGACTA
This sequence comes from Perognathus longimembris pacificus, assembly GCF_023159225.1. Taxonomy (NCBI): domain Eukaryota; kingdom Metazoa; phylum Chordata; class Mammalia; order Rodentia; family Heteromyidae; genus Perognathus; species Perognathus longimembris. The sequence goes on along the minus strand of NC_063174.1, from coordinate 9,658,947 downwards.
ATTAGAAATTAGATTTTATTCTGAGTCGATTTAGACCTTCACAGAAAGGATTCAACTCTGTATTTTGTGATTAAGTTTTAAGTATTATCTTTGGCAGTACTGGAGTTTGAACTCTAGGCCTTGGATTTGCTAGGAAGGAACATTACCACGTGAGCAACTCTGCCAGCCCTTTTTGTGTAGGTTATATTTTCGATAGGGTGTCTCTTTACACCTGGGTCAGCCTAGTTCACTATTCTATCTGTGCTTGCCCACATAGCTGGGAATAAAGTCATGTACTATGATCCTCTAAACAGCCAGGATTATTACAAGCCTGAGCCAGGACAATTGGCCCCAAATAATATTTTAGGTACAAAATATAATTAATCCTACTGGCTCCCAATACCCTAGTAACAACCATTAATAATTTGATATATATTCTTAAAGGTTTTATATTCTAGGCATATAATTTAGCCAAGTTCTGATAAATTAAGATTTGAGGAAAAGTGAGGGATATAAAAATGGAATTTTTTTTGGTAAAATATGCTTGCTAGAAAAAAAAATATGCGGGGCTGGGAATATGGCCTAGTGGCAAGAGTGCCTGCCTCGTATACATGAGGCCCTGGGTTCAATTCCCCAGCACCACATATACAGAAAATGGCCAGAAGTGGCGCTGTGGCTCAAGTGGCAGAGTGCTAGCCTTGAGCAAAAAGAAGCCAGGGACAGTGCTCAGGCCCTGAGTCCAAGGCCCAGGACTGGCAAAAAAAAAAAAAAAAAAAATGCTTGTTAGAGCTGAGAATGTGGCTTAGTGGTAGAGTGCTTGCCTAGCAAGCATGAAGCACTGGCTTCGATTCCTCAGTACCACGTAAATAAAAATTTAAAAATATGCTCTATAAAATATTAACAAGAACTTTATACATTGTATAATTATTTTTGTTAAACAGATTAAAAAACAAATATCAAAAATAACATTACCCATCAGCGAATTGAAAATCAAAACTACAGTAAGGATACCTATTCAGTAGGATACCTATAATCAAAAAGACAAATGAGTATTGGCAAGAATGTGGAGAAATCAGAAGTCTCCTACATTGCTGGTGGGAATATAAACTGATACTGTTTTTTAGTATTTGATAATTTCTCCAATTAATCACCAAAAATCCTGAGGTAGAGCTGTCACTTAAGTGGTAGAGTGCTAGCCTTCAGTAAAAAAATGCTAAGGGGCAGTGCCCAAGCCCTGAATTCAAGCCCCAGGACTGGCAAACAAACAAACAAACAAACTAAATAAATAAATATATAAAAATTGAGAAGTGAAGTACAGAACACATATCATAATGTGGATAAACTGAGCAAAGCTATAGAAACAAAGTATAATAGTTGCTACCACTTGGGCCACAGCTCCACTTTCAGATTTTTGATTAGTTTATTGGAGATAAGAGTCTCAAAATCCTAGCTACTCAGGATGATGAGATCTGAGGATCCAGTTCAAAGGCAGCCCAGGGCAGGAAACTCAGTGAGACTCATCTCCAATTAACCACCAGAAAACTGGAAGTGGCGCTGTGGCTCAAGTGGTAGAGTGCTAGCCTTGAGCTGAAGAGTTCAGGGACAGCACCCAGGCCCAGAGTTCAAGTCTACAATGAGGGGGGGGGGGGAGTTTCACATACTTTCCTGCCTAGATTGGCTCTGAACCTCAACATCCTGAGTAGCTATGATTAAGGTGTGAGCCACCAGTGGTGCCTGGATCAAAACTATAAAGAATCTAAGTTGTTGCCAGATTCTGGTGGCTCATGCCTATTTTTCTAGTTACTCAGAAAGCTAAGAAGACACAAGAATTAAAAAAAAAAAAAAGCTCAACAGCAACAGATGCCTGAACAGTGGGCTATTTCAATTACTTTTAAATAATGCCTACTAGCTAAAAATTTAATGTTCAGTCAAAATGCCCAGGAGCATTAACTTTTTTTTTTTTTTGGAGAAGTAGTCTCTCTAAATTCTTGATTAGAAGTGCAAAACAAGACAGTGATGTTTTGAAAAGCTTCACTAGTCTGATGTGCAGACAGGTTTAATTATTATTGCATTAAGCAATGAAAACAAGGGAAGAGAAGCTTGAGGCCCTGAGTTCAAGCCCCAGAGCTGACAATAATAATAAAAAGGAATACACAAAGAAAGCATTGAAGTGAAAATCTGCTCTATACCTGTAAGGTACCTTTAAGCAGAATGTGGCAGTATGTACATGTAGTCCTAGCTACTTGCGAAGCTACAGTAGGACTATCACTTGAACCAATGGGTTAAAAGCCAGTCTGAGCAACATACACCACAACCAAACATATATAATATCTATACACATATACATACACAGTAATAAAAGTATGAAAGACAATGTAGCAAATGCATCAGGAGAAAAAGTGAATCAGGAGACTACAAACACTAACTAGATAACTAGAGTCTGGTAGGGAGAAAATGTGCACTTCAAGTAGGGGAAAAGAAAATAAATGTCAAGAGCTGAGGACCAAACTCAGGGCCTTGCGCTCTCCAGGCAGGCGCTCTTCTGCAGAGCTTAATCCCCAGCCACCAAGAAAATAATTTTTTTTAATGAAGAAAAATTACTATCTTTCTCTAGTGTCTTACTATATAGTCCAGAGGCAGGTCCAGATAAGAACCCAGGAGCACTCTTTTATGTGGAGGATTTAAAACGTAGTTTGCAGGGCTGGGAATATGGCCTAGTGGTAAAGAGCTCGCCTCATATATGTGAAGCCCTAGGTTCGATTCCTCAGCACTACATATATAGAAAAAGCTGGAAGTGGTTCTGTGGCTCAAATAGAGTGCTAGCCTTGAGCAAAAAGAAGCCAGGGACAGTGCTTGGGCCCTGAGTTCAAGCCCCAGGACTGGCAAACAAAACAAAACAAAAACACAGTTTGCACAGTACCCCATATTAAGATTAAAAAAATAGCAAACAATCATATGAGAAATTCGAGTTAAGAGCTTCAAGGGAAAATATCTCCCTCCTGTTTTGCACCACCATTGCTATGTTCTAGGTACTATGCTAAACATCTTTATTCTTACATGCCTGTTAGCTAGAAAGGAAACTGAGGCTACATGAAAACAGCAACTTGCTCAGGGCCACAAACTCAAGGTGCACAATAACATCTCTATTCTGTGACTCTTTATGCGTAAGCAGAATTTATCATTATTCATCTTTTCTGCATCTGTGTGTGTGCATGGGCGCGTGCACCAGCACTGGAGTTTGAACTCAAGGCCTTGTGCTCACACTTGGATTTTTTTACTCAAGGCTGGTATTCTACCACTTGAGCTACAACTCCAGTCTTGGTTTTTGCTGGTTAATTGGAGATAAAAGTTTCATGGACTTTTCTGTCCAGGCTGGCTTCAAACTATGACCCTCAGATCTCAGTCTCCTGAGTAGCAAGGATTATAGACATGAAATACCAGCACTGGGCTATTATTCGTCTTTATATAATGTATATTTATGTGTTTCTCTTTCCCCTGAACTGAAAGCTTCTCAAGAGCAGAGCACTATTTCATTCCTGCATTACTTCATTCCCATAGCTAACAGTAAATATTTTGTTAAACTATGCATATGAAAGAATCAGGTGAAACTGGTGTAGGAAAGTCAAAATAAAAAAAAGAAAGAAAGAATCAAGTGAGGATAAAATAAGATAAGAGGTAAAATAAGATAAGAGGTAGGAGCCATGACTCAGTGGCAAAGCATATTCCTAGCAAGCTCTGGCCCTGACTTCAAACCCGAGTACTGCCAAAGAGTAGAAAGCTAGTAAGAGTTTCACGAAATAAACGGTGTCAAAAGATACAGATAAAATCACTAGTCTATTTTATCATTGGCATTCAACGAATACTCCTTGTTCATTTATCTAATGTCTACGATATGCAAAACAGTATGTCAGTATCTTTAACAATACTAACAATATTGTTAGAAATATTAACAATGTTACAAACTCACAGGAACATAAAATCTGGTTCACATCAAAAGGTTTTCAGGAAAGTAGCCAGCCTCATCTAATTCTCGCTCAGGAAAGCAATCAAAAGCCAAAGCCACAAATGCCTACATCTTCCTTGGCTTGCAGACCACTTAAAAGGATCTCTGGACATCTTTCACTAATACTTCCGAAGGAGGGCAACATATAAAAAGGTGCTAGGGCAACTGGGGCTCGGAGATGACAGTCGGAGGCGAGGGAAGCAGACTCTCCGGAAAACTTCCAAAGGAGGGCAGCTTATAAAGTGGGGCCGGAGCACCTGGGGTTCGGAGATGACAGTCGGAGGTGAGGGAAGCAGACTCCCCAGTGTGCCCCGTCCTTAACCCAGTCTGCGGCTGCCCCATCCGCCCCTCGGTAGTCCCCATAGATTGGAAAACCAACACTTACCGCAGAAGCACCACTAACGCCGTGGCCCTAAAAGGGCCGGGGAGTCCTTGACGAGGCCCCACACCGGAGGAGGAAACCCGGGAAAACGGGGAGCAGACCAGACAGCTACGCTCCCACCACCCGACCTCGCGAACTACATACACTAGGGTCCCAGCGCCCAGCCCGCGAAGCCAACTCCCACCAGCTGGAAGACCGACGACTTGCCACCGAACCTTCCGCCCAATGAGGAGACGTCATCACTCGGCGTAGTCCAGCCTTTCATGAAAGGAGGCACTTCCGCTTCCGGGGCAAAGTGCCGCCCGTCTTAGGTTCGGCTTCTAAGTGCATGGTTCTTTGCTTAGACTGGCTTCTGGCTTTAGTTTTCTACCCGTGAATAATGGAAGCAGGCAATGAGAAGATAGACTAAGTCTCTCTGGATGTATTCTCTGGGGTGAAAAAAAGACAGGGTGACAAAACTGTTGAGGTGCACGTGGGAACTCCGTAGGGGGCGGGGCTGAAGGCTTCTGCGGTGGAGACGAGGTGGGCGGGCTCTGTGGTAGGTTGGCGGGGGGCGGGGGGGTGAGGGTGAGAGATAAGTGGCGTCCTACTGTACGTGACGTGCGCAGAGCCACTCGGAGCTGGGGGACGGGGGGGAAGGAGAGGGGCGGGGCGGCGTGTCCAACGGCGCGTGCGCACTGCCGAACTTACCCAGACTCTATTGGCTGCGGCGGCGACATGGACTTTCGCTCCGCTCAGCGGGCTATCCTTCAGCTGTTCGGTACTGTGGCTCCCGCCGATCGCACGGCGCTGCTCCAGTGGATGCGAACTACCCGTAAGCACCACAGCCAGATGCAGACGGTGGGGGCAAGGGTGTTTCTTTGGGCACTGACTTTTGAGGCCTTGGGCGGGGTGCAGCCGTGAGTCTCCCCGGTGGTCGCTGTACCCCGGGCCGGGCTCCCCTGGGGGGCGGAGCGCGGCGCGCCTCCGAACTTGGGCGGCTCACAGTGCCACTTAGGATGGCTTTGCAAACTTCGGGCAGGCCTCCAGAACCCCCTGTAGTACCCTCACCCCTTTTGTGAATGTAGGAAAAGGAGAGACTTTTTAGCCCTCCTCGTTGTCAGTCCCAGAGAGCGGATTGCATCTGGAAATACAATACAATAAAGGCTTTAGGCTGTGCAGTCAGTTTACCCTGCCGGTAACCCTGTAGATTAGTGCATTTTTATTTTCTCGATGGTAAAAGGATCCATTTAGTAGTATTTATATCCCTCACCCCGCCCCCAAGGGAAGGTGAAGAGGAAAGAATGACTTCGATTTTTAAACCGTTAATGTAGTAGTAAAAAAAAATGAAAATACAAAGTTAGAGTTGAGGGAGTGTGAGAGATCTAGTTATTGGAGTGAGCTGTTTTGCTCTAGCGAAGCGGAGCTTACTGAGAGTACATGCACAAGTAGAACGTGCTCTTTTCTAAACTACCTACCTATCTATCCTATAGCTTTTTCCCAAAGTTTGATTCCCGTGATTACTTTTGTTCAGACTTCTTACTTCAAATAGCCCTGATTGCTGCAACTACCAACTAGATTTTCAACCTTGCTCTCCTCCGATCTCTTCCATTGTGATGACAGAGTCAATCAGTAGGTATAGTTTTTATAGTAATAATTATTAAGCGTTCTTCTTTAAAATGTTAGTTAACATACTATAAATTAAAGTGAGCTCCTGTATCTTTTTTTTTTCTTCTTTCCAGTCCTGGGTCTTGAACTCAGGGCCTGAGCACTGTCCCTGGCTTCTTTTTGCTCAAAGCTAGCACTCTGCCACTTGAGCCATAGCGCCACTTCTGGCCTCTTCTGTTTATGTGGTGCTGAGGAATCAAACCCAAGGCTTCATGCATGCTAGGCAAGCACTCTACTGGTAAACTACATTCCCAGCCCTGTTCCTGAGCTTTTTGAGGCAAGCACTCTTGCCACTACGCCATATCCCCAGCTCCTGAGCTTTTTGATAAAGCTAGTGCTCTACCACTTGAGTCACACCTCCACTTCTGGCTTTTTGGTGGTTAATTAGAGGTAAGAATCTCATGGAGGGCTGGGATGTGGCTTAGAGCTAGAGTGCTTGCCTAGCATGCCTGAAGTCCGGTTCTATTTCTTAGTACCACATAAACGGAAAAGGCCAGAAGTAGCATTGTGGGTCCAGTGAAAAGGGCTAGCCTTGAGCACAGAGGCTCAGGGACCATGCCCAGGCCCTGAGTTCAAGCCCCAGGACTGGCCAAAAAAAGAAGGCTCTCAGGGACTATGGACTTTATTGCTCAGGCTAGCTTTGAACTGCCACCCTCAAATCTCAGCCTCTGGAGTAGGTAGGATCACAGGCATGAGCCCCCAGTCCCACTCATTTTTCTCTTTAATGACATATTTCTTTGCTGAAATTTTCTGATTTTTTATTTGTTAAAAGAGAATTCAAAAGTGCTTAATGAAATAGTGCTGCTGTAAAATTCCTGTCCTATAATCCAGCATTTCATTCATCTAGATTTAAGCATGAGCATTGTCTTTTCTCATTTAAATTAGAAAGTATTTGCATGTTTTTTATATTATGCTGGAAGACTCCTGATCGTATTTGAACCGTCTCCCTCAGTAGGCAGTTTCCTTGCTTAAGGTTAACTTGTGACAGTGAAGTGTCAGTATGCTTGCAGTGCTGTTCACATCAGCTTCATTATGTCAAACTACAGGGGCTGCTGCTCATCTGTTGCTTGAGAAAAAGACATTTTCCCAAATCAACTTTTGCCACTAACTGGTCTGCTTTCTGCTACTGGGCAGAAGGCTAGGAGACGCCAGGCACAAGTTTCTCTGTCCCTGGATTGATCCACAGCCGCCTCCCCCCTGCCACACCCACCCACCATTGCTGTGGTTGAGGACTGGGGAGTGTGGCTCTCTGGTAGTTTCTCTGCTGTTTTCCTTTTCCTGGTCTCTGGCCACATAAAGCAAGCTTTCCTTAGGTAGTTTGCTTTTGTTTTTCCTGTTTGGGCTTGATGGGCTCCTGAATCCCAGGTGTCTCCAGGACTCCTCTAGACCACATTAAAGATTAAAAAAGCAGAGCTTGCCTTGGCATCCTTCCTCAAGTCCTGAGGGCCATAGAGAGTTCACTTTCTTTTTCTTTTTTTTTTTTTTCTAGTTTTCCGAGTCCTTTGGTTATGCCTATTGGAGTTATTTCTAGGACACTTGTATTTAGAAAATAGCCAAGAAAAATAAGGAAAGTTATTACCTTGCCTAGGACTTGAAGTCCTCTTGGAGCCTTTTTTTTTTTTTAACTTGGATAGGGACTTAAGTGTGATATAGACAGTATAGACAGTCTATAGAAAGTCTATAACTCACTGCTTAGTTATGCCTTGTAGGTCACTAAAGTGTAGGATTTGGATTGGTGAAGGCTAGAGGTCTAGCCTTGCAGAAAAGCAGACATGGATTGGAAGGGAACAGTGTGAACTAGAAGGAATGTGGGGGAAACCTGACAGTCTGCCTAGAAAAAAATTTTTAGCAACTAAAATGGAAGATCAAAAACAAGTGTTGAGCCAGGTACTGGTGGCTCACACCTGTAATCCTAACTCCTCAAGAGGCTGAGATCTGAGGATCACAGTTCAAAGCCAGCCCATGAGAGTCTTATCGCCACTTAACCACTCAAAAACTGGAAATAAAGCTCTGTGAACTGGAAGAAAAGACTGAAGGTGAAGCTCCAAGTAGTAGAGCCCTAAACTTGAGCAAAAGAGCTCAGGGACTGCACCCAGGCTGAGTTCAAGCCCCACAAAATGGAAAAAAACAAAACAAAAAAAAACAAGTGTCAGCAAGGATGTAGAGAAAAGGGAACCCTTGTACACCACTGATAGTTGTAGGGAGGTTCCTCAAAAAACTGAAAACAAAAATACCAATATAATCCAGCAATCGTACCTCTTACAGCCAAAGGAATGCAAGTCAATATGTCAAAGAGATGTGTGCACCCTGTGGTTCACCGAAGCATGATTCCCAGTATCAAAGATACAGAAACAAAATGTCTATCAAAACGTGAATGGGAGCCAGGTGCTGTGGCTCATCCCTGATATCCTAGCTACTCAAGGAGGCTTAGATCTGAGGATCACAGTTTGAAGCCAGCTGGGCAGGAAGGTCTATAAAACATTCATCTTGGGGCTGAGAATATGGCCTAGTGGCAAGAGTGCTTGCCTAGCATGCATGAAGGTTTTGATTCCTCAGCACCACATAAACAGAAAAGGCTGGAAGTGGTGCTGTGGCTCAAGTGGTAGAGTGCTAGCCTTGAGCAAAAAGAAGCCAGGGACAGTGCCCAGGCCCGGAGTTCAAGCCCCGGGACCGACAAGAAAAAACAAAAAACAAAAAACAAAAAACTTCGTCTTCACCTAACCAAAAAAACAGCTAGAAGTGGAGCTGTGGCTCACATGGTAGAGTGCTCGCCTTAAGCACAAAAGTTCAGGGACAGTGCCTGTGCCCTGAATTCAAGCCTCAAAGCAGCACATAAACAGAAAAACCCAGAGGTGGTGCTGTGGCTCAAGTGATAGACTGCTAGCCTTGAGCAAAAGTATCTTAGGGACAGTGCTCAGGCCCTGAGTTCAAGCCCCAGGACTGGCAAAAAAGAAAAAATTTGGATGGTTATATTCTGATTATATGAAGGGCCTTAAAAGCCTAGAATCAGGATATTGAGAAATAAAAACAGCCTAAAAATGTGAGGAGAGTGAAAAGAAAGTGAGTCTAAGCAAGATTAGTTCAAAATAGGTGTGTGTATCAAGGAGCTAGGTGTGAGTTAGTAGTATGTGGTGATGATTGTGACTATGAGGTTATTTAAGAGGGAATGGAGAAGAAATAGGTAAAAGAAAAAAGTCATATTACTGCCTTGGTGAGGTTTCCTTGCTTATGTATTTAATTAAACATAAGTAATAATTAATTTTATCCTTTAGAGAAGCTCTTTTCCCCTTTCCACCTACATATATGTAATTTGAGAAAAAACTGAACTGTCCTTGGGCAGTTGATTATACCTTCCTTCCATCTTTCTCCAAGTAATAATACTGTTATCACACATTCTGAGATAGCTATTAGCTATGTTAAAAGATGTTTGCCCTCACTAGTAATTAAGTAAATACAAATTAAAACAACCAATTTGCTTTTATAGTATTCAGTGCTGTGAGAGTTTGATGACACATATGTTTGGCTGTCATTGTTTGAGTTACTTGTTTCAGTATATAGTCAGTCAGACTGATCTTGAATTTGCTATCTTCCTGCCTTAGTCTCCCAAGTGCTAAGATTGCAGACGTATAAAAACCAGATCAACTGAGATATAGTCTTACTCATATCTGTTAGAGAAAATTGATAAAATCTTCAGGTAAATTTGTAGCAACAGGCTTTACAATATTTTGGGGTTTTTTTGTTGTTGTTTGTGTTTTGTTTTTGTGGTCCAGGGCTTGAACTCAGGGTCTGGGCGCTGTCCCTGAGCTTTTTCCCTCAAGGCTAGCACGCTACCACTTTGAGCCACCACTCCACTTTGTTTTCTGGTGGTTAGTTGGAGATAAAAGTCTCCTGGACTTTCCTGCCTGGGCTAGCTTTAAATTAGTAGTTACAGGCATGAGCCACCAGTGCCCAGCTGCTTTAAAATGTTTTAAGTACTTCCAAGTCTAAGAATATATAGTAAGGAAATAAATCAGAGGTGGAAGATGATGTGCCTCAAAATGTGTGTGACTTTTAACAATTACAACTCTTACCTGTCTATGGGCAAAAGTAAATAGTTAAGAGCATTAGAGACTTTACAATGGAATACCAAACAACCTTTAGAAACATTTCAACAGTTTTTTTTTTTTTTAATTTGAGACTTATCTTGTAGGTTGCCCATTCTAGCCATAAACTCATGGACCCAAGGGAGTCTTCCTCCTTAACTTCTCCTGTAACTGGGGCTGCAGGCATATGCCACAGGCCTGCTTCAACAGATGGAATTTTGGTTCTGTAGAGTAAATACTTATTTTTAAATGCTAAATTCCAGTTTTATGGAAGTTAGAATACCCTATCATTTCATGCTTTTCCAATCTGTTTTATAGCAATTCTTAGGACAAAAAAAAACAAACTTGCTACTCTTTTCTGAAGCTACTAATTATTCTAAAGAGTAAAACGAATTTTAGACTTGTTGAGCTAGAAATTTCCTTTTGAAGTCTGAAAAGTACCCATTAACAATCGAGAGTCAGTAATATTTGAATAAGAAGGTACTTGGAGCCAGGCATCAGTGGCTCATGTCTCTAATCCTAGCTACTCAGGAGGCTGAGATCTGAGGAACAAGGTTCACAGCCAGCCTGGGCAGGAAAGTCCCTGAAACTTTTGTTTGTTGGTCGGTGGGCCCTGGGTCTGGATGCTGTCCCTAGCTCTTTTACCCAAGGCTAATGCTTTACCACTTTGAGCCACAATGCCACTTCCAGTTTTCTGGTGGTTAATTGGAGAAAAGTCTCATGGACTTTCCTGCCTGGGCGGGCTTCCAACTGCAATCCTCAAACCTAGATACTCAGCCTCCTGAGTGGCTAGAATTAAGACATGAGCAACCAGCACCCAGATTGAGAGATAATTTTAAAGGAGGGCTGGGAATATGGCCTAGTGGCAAGAGTGCTTGACAGGAAGCCTGGGTTTGATTCCCCAGCACCACATATATAGAAAACAGCAAGAAGTGGCTCTGTAGCTCAAGTGGCAGAGTGCTAGCCTTGAGCAAAAAGAAGCCAGGGACAGTGCTCAGTCCCTGAGTCCAAGGTCCAGGAATGGCAAAAGATAATGAAAAATTAAAAAAAAATAAAAATTAAAGGAATGATTCTTAACCTCATTTCATCAATCTTAAATAATGTTTAATTACTTGGACTCTGGAGCCAGAAATGAGGAAAACAGCATTTACTTACATGTTTTGGACTGTAGAAGTGAATGCATATTCTATGTGCATAGAGCAAATGCCATACATACATTACTCAGTAAGTATTAGCTCCTATTAAGATTTCTTAAGAAACTTGTGCCCAAGCAGGGGCTGTGTGGGGGAGGGTGACAGGGCTGGAGGATCACTAGCTTGAGAACAGCCCAATCAGCATAGCCAGACAGGAAAAGAAGATGGGGGTTGGGGGAGTAGAGAGGAAGGTGTCCAGGAGGAAAGGAGAAAGGAAGGAAAGAAGAAAAGACTTTCAAGCTAACACTAGACAGTTCTTGCCTTCTAACATTCAAAGCACACGTTAGTGTGCTTTTCTTTCTGTAACTGTACTTACCTTGGCTACCAACATCCATTTATTCATTAGCTCAACCCTAGAAAATCTTACAGCTACATACAGTAAGAAGGAAAATCAAGGGTTGGTAATGTGGCTTAGTGGTAGAGTGCTTGCCTAGCATGCATGAAGCCCTGCGTTCCATTCCTCAGCACCACGTAAACAGCCAGAAAAAGCCAGAAGTGGCGCTGTGACTCAAGTGGTAAAGCAAAAAGAAGCCAGGGACAGTGCCCAGGCCCTGAGTCCCAAGCCCTAGGACTGGCAAAAGAAAAGAAGAAGGAAAATCAATTGTTGGTTTTTGGTTGTGTTTCTGTAAACTTTGAATATGCTTGTAGCCATCATATTGTGTTTTGAAGCCTTTTGGTTCCTTCTCTTTTGTTATGTTCATTCAGATGTTAGATTTATTTATTTAGATGTTAGATTTATTATTGTCAATGTTAAGTCTCCCTCTACCCCTAGTTAAAAAAAAAAAAAGGAGTAAATTGCAAAAGGGGTCACACCTTCCTTTCTGTTCCGCTAGCCATGTAGCTGTCCTGGTTTCTGTCTTGTATCTCCGTAAAATGGGGCATGTTTTCTTGTTTCAAACCCTAAACTGTTGAGACACTTTAGAGCGCTTGCCCAAGACCAGTAAAATACAACAAGCCAAGTAGGAACCCACCCAAGGGCTGCCTGGCCGATGAGAATAAGACCTCACAACGGGGAGGAAATTTCCAAAAATAAGGAGATAAGCAAGCAACTCAATTTAATTTTTAACGTTCTAGCTGAAAAACAAACAAACAAACAAAAAAAACCCTTATTTTAACTAGAAGTCAAGCGTCTAACCTCTCAGATTCTATTTAAGGTTCCGCGCCCGCGTGAGAAAGAAGCAATCGCTGGCGTCACCGAGAGGGCGTGGCGTATGCAAAGTAGAGGCGCGCGGAGATTGCTGGTCCCACTTATATTGGGGCTCCACATCCTGCGTGGGCAATAGTCAAAAGGTGCAAGATGAATTTTCCTGTCGGTAACTGCGAAGCCAAGAGGGCTCTCAGGGAATAAGGGAGTAGAGGTTGCACGTTTGAGGTAACCGTGACTTTAGTGCGAGGCCAGTGGCAGGGTATGGGTCGAGGGGGCAGAAGCAATTCATACTTACCTGGCAGGGGAGATACCATGATCACGAAGGTGGTTTTCCCAGGGCGAGGCTTATCCATTGCACTCCGGATGTGCTGACCCCTGCGATTTCCCCAAATGTGGGAAACTCGACTGCATAATTTGTGGTAGTGGGGGACTGCGTTCGCGCTCTCCCCTGATTAAGCTGTTTAAAGAAAAGACTGGTTTTTTTCCTTACCCAAAGCTTTCTGCTTGAGTACGAAGTTATGGCATAAAGTACTCTTGCGTTGTCCTTATGAAAAGTCTAAGATCTTATAAGGGTAAGGTTTTAAACTTGCATTTTTTTCTGTGTTTTGGAAAGTTTTCCTATAGGTTAATTATGGTTGAAAGTTATGATTTTAGGTCATCAGAGCGTTTTTGTTTGTGAGTTGACAGTTGATCACGCTGTAATTAAACCGTTTTGACACTTTTCATTATAAACATAACCTAGGCTAGTGCAGTACATCACCTATTGTCTTGTCTTGCTCATGTAATCTTTCATCTTCCTACATAATTGTTATAGACATCTCTAGTCAGAATATGTAGCCTTCTTCCTAGTTCATATAAACTCTCCCATTCTGCTGTGGAGGGAATCTAAGCAAGGTTTAGTATTAGCACCTTAACAAAAGTTAGTTGAATTTAAGGCCAAGATGGTAAAAATCCACCAAACATTCCACTTAAATTCTATCTGGAGTGTTTTATTAGTACAATTGTTATTTATTACCAGTCCTGGGCTTTGGACTCAGGGCCTGAGCGCTGTCCCTGGCTTTTTTTTGCTCAGTCACTTGAGCCACAGCGCCACCTTTGGCCGCTTTCTATATATGTGGTGCTGGGGAATTGAGTCCAGGGTTTCGTGTATAGGAATCAAGCACTCTTGCCAGCCCCCTTATTGTTACAGTTTTCTGTTTGTGGTTTACATTATTTCTTAGGAATTATTTGGAGCAGTAGGTTAGATACTGGAGGAAAAGGAAAGGGCTAAAAAGGTGTTTTCATATCAGAGTAAATGCTCAAAGAGAAGTGCTTGTGTGTAAAGATCTATGTAGGGATTTAGAGTGATGTAGTGAAAAAGAAAAATACAGTTTGTGGGCAGCAACTTAGTTTATACAGCTATTGGTCTAATTCTTAATTAACTTTTGACATATTGTTTAAAGACTCAGTTTCCAAATGTCATCTTGTTCTTTCTTTCTCATGAGGATAATAGTTAAATGATTTAGTTTCTATATGAAACTTTTCTGCTTGGGCTGGCTTTAAACCAAGATCCATAGATCACAACCTTCTGAGTAGCTAGGATCAAGGAAATGATGATTCCCTTTAAAAAGAGCCAGAGATTTGGAGGCTACAGAAATGGATGGCGTTTTTCTTCAAAAGTCCTGTTTCCTTCTGTAGCACTTTACCCTCCACTCCCTGCCTTTCTCTCCTTCCCTCCCTCTCACTGGCCTACAACCTCAACCCAAACAGCTGTTTTGGTTGGAAAATGGAGGCAGACAGTCTCACTGTGTAGCCTAGGCTGCCCCTCTACTGAGATTACACATGATTTCCATCATATCCACTCTCCCAGTTAACAGTAAAAGAGACATAGTCCATTTGAGTTCCTTTTCCTCTAGCAACATTTTAATATAAGAAAGTCATAACTGGGCACTGGTAGCTCATACCTGTAATCTTAGCTACTAGGAGGCTAAGATCTGAGGACCATAACTCAAAATCAGCTTGAACAGAAAAGTGCATGGGTCTCTTATCTTTAATTGACCAGCAAAAAGTTGGGAATAGAGGTGTGACTCAAGTGGTAGAACACCAGCCTTAAGCATAAAAGCCAAGGGAGTTCAAGCTCCAATACCAGCACAAAAGAGAGGCAAGTAATTCCACATGCTGTATAAGAGTTGCTCAAGTAGTAGTTTCCTCTCCCCTCCTCTCCTACTTAGAACATCCATACATAGGCCACAGCCTTCAGAAATATACTTATTTTAATTATCGGTTTGTCTTTTTCTCTAGTGCAGTGTCAGGCATGTTATCAACTTTATTATATAGTGAGTACATTTTATTCAAGTCAGGGATATCCCGTTCAGATTAAAATTATTTTAGTAATCCTTGAGTGATATCTCCTAAATTTCTAATATCTGTATGGTCAGAGACAAATTACTGATTATTTATTAGTGGGTGTGAGACCCTAAAAACTTGGAAGGGCTGGGAATATGGCCTAGTGGTAGAGTGTTTGCCTTGTATACTTGAAGCCCTGAGATTGATTCCTCAGCACCACATATATAGGAAAAAGCCAGAAGTGGTAGAGTGCTAGCCTTGAGCAAAAAGAAGCCAGGGGGCTGGGAATATGGCCTAGTGGCAAGAGTGCTCGCCTCATATACATGAAGCCCTGGGTTCAATTCCCCAGCACCACATATACAGAAAATGGCCAGAAGTGGCGCTGTGGCTCAAATGGCAGAATACTAGGCTTGAGCAAAAAGAAGCCAGGGACAGTACTCAGGCCCTGAGTTCAAGCCCCAGGATTTGCAGGGGTTGGGGGTTGGGATCTATTGGAAGCACTATTATTTTTTCTTTTCTTTTCTTTTCTCTCTCTCTTTTTTTTCCCCCCAGTCCTGGGTCTTCTCTACCACTTGAGCCACAGCACCACTTCAGGCTTTTTCTATATATGTGGTGCTGAAGAATTGATCCCAAGGCTTCATGTATACGAGGCAAGCACTCTACAATTAAGCCACATTCCCAACCCAGAAGCACTATTCTTGAATAAAAATAGTTAAAATCCTACTTATTTCTTAAATGCAGTTGGGAGAAAGGAAAACTTCAACATTTTACATTGTGTTTATTGTTTTAAACTGATGCTATCTAATGGAAAATATACTCATTATAATGATTTGATCTAGGTTTGACAAAATGTATAAGAGGTATTTCTTTTCTTCTTTTCCAAGGAGATTTTGATGAATTCACGCATGATAATACTGACATTATGTTGAAAAACATAGCAGATGACCTTCGGAATTGCTTACCTCTAGAAACGATGCTTTCTTCAGAACATCTAGCTCTTCAAAAAGTAAGTACATTAAATAAAATTATTGTGTTTGGGTTGGCGGAAAAAAAGCATTTATTATACATAAATAATTGTTTGGAAGAGAGCAAGGGAATGAGTGGCATTGTCCAAAAGGAAATGTACTCTTTGCCTGACTTATAACTGTAACTCTTCTGGTTCAATAAATATTTATTTTAATTTTAAAAAGTAATTGAGGGCTGGGGATATGGCCTAGTGGCAAGAGTGCTCAGGCCCTGAGTCCAAGGCCCAGGACTGGCCTAAATAAATAAATAGATAATTGAGGGGCTGGGAATATGGCCTAGTGGCAAGAGTGTTTGCCTCGTATACATGAAACCCTGGGTTTTATTCCCCAGCACCACATACACAGAAAATGGCCAGAAGTGGCGCTGTGGCTCAAGTGGCAGAATGCTACCCTTGAAAAAAAGAAACCAGGGACAGTGCTCAAGCCCTGAGTTCAAGGCCCAGGACTGGCGAAAATTTTTTTTGTCGTTTTGTCACAATATTATCGGTCAATTACTTTTTTATTTTTTATTTATTTATTTTTCCTGCCAGTCCTGGGCCTTGGACTCAGGGCCTGATCATTGTCCCTGGCTTCTCTTTGCTAAAGGCTAGCACTCTACCACTTGAGCCACAGTGCCACTTCTGGCCGTTTTCTATATATGTGGTGCTGGGGAATCGAACCCTGGGCTTCATGTATATGAGGCAAGCACTCTTGCCATATTCCCAGCCCCAAATCAACTGTTTTGTCTTCCTGGATTTCTTTCTGATCTTTTTGTGCATACTTGATTTTAACACATACAGCATTTTTTGTGTGTGACTATCCAGGCCAAAAAAAATTTTTTTTTTCCATCCCAGGGGCTTGAATTCAGGGCCTGGATGCTGTCCTTGACCCTTTTTTGTGCTCAAGACTAGTGCTCTACCACTTGAGCCACAGTGTCACCTCTGCCTTTTTCTGGGTAGTTTATTGGAGATAAGATTCTCATAGACGTTTCATGCCCAGACTGACTTTTAACCACAATCTTCAGATTTGAACCTCCTGCATAGCTTGGATTATAGGAATGAGCCACCAGTGTCTGGTGAAAAATTCTGTGTGTGTGTGCATGTGTCCATGCACATGTGTGCACATGCCAGTGCTGGGGCTTGACTCAGGACCTGGGCACTGTCCTTGAGCTTTCGTGCTCAAGGGGGTTAGGGCTCTGCCACTGAAGCCGAGGCTCCACATCCAGCAAAATTCTTTATTATAAGTGAGGTAGTTTCTTCGGAGAAATCACCCAGAGTATCAATTTCTTTGTCTGTAACATATGCTACTTAGGATAGAAAAGATGATCTCTAATATTCCTTTCAGCTAAAATTTTATATATTTCTTTCTAGCCATGTTCTGTATTATTCTAGGTCTAATAAAAAGTGATTGCTGTCTCGGTAATAAAATGAGTAGAGCAGTTCCTGACTTGCAGCAAAACTTGTCTTTCTTGTGTTTTTGCACTCAGAAATCAGCATATGAGCCACTGATGTTTTGCTTTATTTAGCAATAAAAAAAGACCTCTTTGTACTTTGTTTCTTTTGATGTTTTGCTCTCTCCTCCAGATACAGCAGCAGCCAGAACCCACAGTTCACGTTGATGCATTCCTTTATGATGAAGACTTTATTGATTCATTATGTGAGGAAGGAAAAATGAGCAGAAACTACTGCCTGGCTTGTGGCTCCCATCAGACAGCCCCTCTAGGTAGGCAACTCAAGTATGCCCTGGATTTCATGTGTGCTTACATTTGCAGAGTTTTGTCTAAGCCACTGGACATTTTTGGAGACAGTAAATCAATACTTATCTATGCTATCGAGGCCACCTAATGTCCCTAAGAACATCTAGACACCGTTCAATCAGAGATGACTCTCTTAAGTCTAGAAACTAATGTGAAATGACGAAATACAGGGGAAACTGATTCTTCCTACTCACCAAAGATGGATGTATAAACTACATGCTGATGTGTTTAAGGAGAAAAGTAACTTCCAGGAGGGCTCAAATGATCTCCTTGGAAAAACATCTGCGGGAGAGGTCAGATAGGATCCAGCAGTGTTGAGTGATAGGAGTGAGGCACTCAGAATGCAGAACCAGCTAGTCTTGAGCAAAAGCTTTGGGCCATGTTTTGACCTGATGAAACATCTCCAACCCATAACAGAACAACTGCAGTGACGGTAACTTTCTTGCCCCTTAGCTACAACAACAGGAAACTAGATTGACTCCATGTTCTGTTTCTGTACCTTTTGTTCAAACTGGATGGGATTGGGCTGGGAGTATGGCCTATGGTAAAGTGCTCGCCTCGTATACGTGAAGCCCTGGGTTCGATTCCTCAGCACCACATATATAGAAAAAAGCCGAAAGTAGCGCTGTGGCTCAAGAGGTAGAGTGCTAGCCTTGAGCAAAAAGAAGCCAGGGACAGTGCTCAGGCCCTGAGTCCACGCTCCAGGACTGGCAAAAAAAACAACAACAAATAAACAAACTGGACGGGATTGTCCAGGCTTTTGCTTTACACATACATAACCCTGCTCCCTTAGCTTGAGAGATATTATTTAGGCAAAAGATTGGCAACTTTCCAGGTAGGTAATCTTGTGCCTTCTAATACTGATCTTAGATAATATTCTTCTGAAAAGTTAGCTATTGCCAACTTTGAAATCCTTGCTAATACAAAAAGATTATTCCTATATTATAGTTTGGGACTAAACCTGATTTACTGGTAAGATTGACTTCTAAGGACTTGCACAAGAACAATAGAGAAAACACTAAAAAGTGAATTATAATGCCAAATTAAATAGATCTGCTTCATAGAAATTTATACTCAGGGGGCTGGGGATATGGCCTAGTGGCAAGAGTGCTTGCCCCGTATACATGAGGCCCTGGGTTCAATTCCCCAGCACCACATATATAGAAAATGGCCAGAAGTGGCGCTGTGACTCAAGTGGCAGAGTGCTAGCCTTGAGCAAAAAGAAGCCAGGGACAGTGCTCAGGCCCTGAGTGCAAGCCCCAGGACTGGCCAAAAAAAAACACACACACAAAAATTTATACTCAGGCACCATTGGCTCAGGCCTATAATTCTAGCTACCCAAGAAGCTGGGGCTCCGAGGAAAGGAGGGGAGAGACAGACAGGGAGGAGAGAGACAGAAAGCGGGAGGAAGGGAAAGAAGTTTATAGATGAACTTAGACAAAAATCCAAAGGTTATGTTACCTCTGCTCATAAAAATTAGGTTATAAATAATGACTGGATTCCCAGAGCAACTCCGATACCTGCAATGAATCTGAAAGAGCTGTTATCATGAGGGACTCTGACAAATACAGGACAAGGAGTTCAGCTGCACTAATGGCAATTCTGTAGCCTGAGGAAGAAGGACTGCTGTGACCAGTATGACCATCCCAGGCAGATAATGACCACCCAGGCACCAGAGGCGCTTCTGAAGCCTCGGCATACTTTGTATTCTGTTCCAAGGGATTGGCCTACAAAATCCACTTGCTTTGCCACCTTCTGTTAGCTGTAACCAAGGTCTCTCCCTTCCCTGACTTTTATAGATACAGGACACAATATAGTGAGTTTGGGGGTTACCTCCTATTGAAGAAAACCAGACATAGGCTACCACAGAAACGGGGATGTGGAAGGCAAATAAAGAGGCAAGGAATGGATACAAAGGCGGTTAGGGAGGTGTCAGTCTTCCTCGGTAGCTCCTCTCTGGCACTGCAGAATGCACAGGCAGAGGTGGTCCTTGTTTGACACGTCACAGTGTATGCAGCCTTTTGTGGTAGCTTTCAAATTAGCTCTGGGCTACAATGAGAAAGTCAGACAGTGTGGAAATTACAAAACGGTTCTAGGCAAAAAAGAAAAGGAAAATCCAGGACATCCCAGCAGCAGTAAGACAGAAATAAGGACACTAGGCTAGGGACAGACATCTGAGTGTCTATGCTGATCATCTAGTAATGTCTTTTTTTTTTTTTTTTTTGGCCAGTCCTGGGCCTTGGACTCAGGGCCTGAGCACTGTCCCTGGCTTCCTTTTGCTCAAGGCTAGCACTCTGCCACTTGAGCCACAGCGCCCCTTCTGGCCGCTTTCTGTATATGTGGTGCTGGGGAATCGAACCCAGGGCCTCATGTATACGAGGCAAGCTCTCTTGCCACTAGGCCATATCCCCAGCCCTAGTAATCTCTTAAATATCAGACTTAATATTTGTTCTTCATTAATACAGCTCAGAATAGATTGATACAAATTTATCCCATTAATATTTTCTGAAACTGGGCACTAGCAGCTTTTGCCTGTAATCCTAGCTACTCAGGAGGCTGAGATATAAGGATTACAGTTCAAAGCCAGCCCTGGCAGAAAAGTCTTGAGACTCTTGTCTCTAATAAACTACTCAGAATGGGCTGGGAATGTGGCTTAGTGGTAGAATGCTTGCCTAGCACTCAGAAGCATGAAGCCCTGGGTTCAATTCCTCAGCACCACACAAACAGAAAAGGCTGGAAGTGGCTTTGTGGCTCAAGTGGTAGAATGCTAGGCTTGAGCAAAAAAGAAGCCAGAGCCCAGGTCCTGAGTTCAAGCCCCAGGACTAGTCAAAAAAAATTTTTTAATAATATAAAAATAAAATTTCTGAATAAACTGGAGGGCTTTCATTGTGTACTTTATAAATACAAGCAAGATAATTAGAAGTACAGAAACTTGCAATAGTAATAGCCACAATTTGATGTTCCCTCTGTTCTGATTCTCCAGGATTTATTTCTCATTCCTTCTCCATCGTGGAACTGCAGTTCATTTATCATCATGTCCTCCCCGACCTGTCAGGAAAGGTCTTGGTTGACGTGGGCTCCAGGCTTGGCACAGTGCTCTATGGGGTAAAGTCCAGCTGTGGACATCCTCAGCATTTGGAAAATACTTTCTTCTCCTGCTGGTATCAGCTTTCTTTGCCTGCCACCATCCAAGGTGACAGCTTGGCTTTATTTATTAAAAATAACAGAATGAGGATAAAATGGTGTGTGACATAGGCAAGCTCCTAATTCTATTGGATGGTAATGGTTGCGTCTGGAATTTCAAACACCAACTGTCTGCTTTCCTTTACCACCTTGTCTCTGCAGTGCAGGTGACAAATGTAAACAAAACAGGCGTGTGGCTTTTGTAACAGTGCTGTTTGCCAGTCTCTACGGTCTTCTTAACTCTTTTTACCTTGCACGGTGCTGGGATGAAATGGCGTGCTGGGCTTTGATAAGAACCCTTAGAAAACGGACAAGAAATCCTTGGGCAGCTTTATGGCAAGTCAGTTAACACCTCTGGGTCTCTAGTTCCTCATCTATAATGAGAAAACTAAATGATACCCAATGACACATCTTGTTCCAATTTTCTCTGATCCAGAGTTTGAATGTAGGTATCTGGTTCTGAAATATCACTTCAATGTCGCTTTTCTTTTCAATTCAAATCATGTGACTTTCTAAGTTCTGAAATGGTTTTTATCAAAAAACACTGAAACATGGTTTCTGGTTGTTATTAGTAGACATGTTAATACATGTGGCCAACAGCAGTAGAGACTCATGCCAGAAACCCCCACTCAGCTCCCAGGCATTGCCTGCTTTAAACAGAAATGGTTTACTCTTCAGTGCTTAATTTCTCAATGTGAGAAGTTTTCTTTTTTCTTTTCTTTTTTGCCAGGTTTGGGGCTTGAACTCAGAGTCTAGGCGCTATCCCTGAGCTTTTATGCTCAAGGCTAGCTCCCTATTGCTTGAGCCACAGCTTCACTTATAGCTTTTTGGTGGTTAATTGGAAGTAAGAGTCTCATGGAACTTCCTGCCTGGGCTGGCTTAGAACCACGATCCTTGGTTCTCAGCCTTCTGCGTAGCTAGGATTACAGGTGTGAGCCATCTGGTGCTTGGCAAAACTTGTTTTCTACATAGATAAATACACTTTGAGTGTTTGTTTTAATTGCTTGGTTGCTGCTTTTGTTATTTGGGCTTTTCTGGGGGGGAGAGGGAATGTTTGGTTTTGTTGTCCTTGTTTTATTATTATTATTATTATTATTATTTTGAAATGGGAGTCTTGCTATATCAACCAAGCTGGCCTTGAACTCCTGAGTACAGCCATTCTCTGGCCTCAGCCTCCTGAGGCCACCCTAACCAGCTTGCTCAACGCCTCTTTTGTTTAGAAAACAGTGGAGATTAGGATTGTTGTTTCCTGTATTTTTCAGGTGCTAATATTCAGATTTGTTCAAAAAGTGAAACGCTGACATCCCTATAATCCCAGCACTCGCCAGGCTGAGGGAAGGTGCTCACGTTCCAGGCCAGCCCAGCTGGGCTCCAAAAGAAGTGTTCAATTAGTCTAATGCTAAATAATTCTGCCTATGTGGGTATAGTGTTGGTGTTAATAAATTTAAATAGATGGACATTTCTCTTTCTATTAGGTCACTGAGTCAGTCAATTATTGTACACATATATTACACATATTCTGAAAATCCTTGATAAAGCTATAGATTGGATTTTTTTTTTTGCCAGTCCTGGGGCTTGAACTCAGGGCCTGAGCACTGCCCCTGGCTTCTTTTTGCTCAAGGCTAGCACTCTACCACTTGAGCCACAGCACTACTGTTGGCTTTTTCTGTTCATGTGGTGCTGAGGAATGGAACCCAGGGCTTCATACATGCTAGGCAAGCATTCTACCGCTAAGCTACATTCCCAGCCTGGAATTTGATTTTGTTTGTATTGGTTCAAGTGAATCTTAGAAAATGACCACACATGGGCTTTAGCCACAGCTCTACTTCCAGCATTTTGGCTAGTTGATTGGAGATAAAAGCCTTCATGACTTCCTCCCTGCCCAGGCTGGCTTCAAACCTTGATCCTTAGGTCTCAGCCTCCTGAGTAGCTAGGATTATAGCCATGAGCCACTGGGATCCAGCTATATCATCTTTCCTTGACCATCCATTCTTAAGAAATTGGTTAGTTAACTTGGCTATGCACCAGACAGACTGCCATCAGTCTTTGTCCTGACTCAGGCTACCTTCCCTAGTGTCACACTCTGTGTGAATGAATTACCACCATGTCTGTTCAGATTAACTCATTTCTTCCTTTCTTGTGTGTTTTGTTTTGCTTTGCTGGTCCTGGGGCTTGAACTCAGGGCCTGGACACTGTCCCTGAGCCTATTTATGCTCAAGGCTAGTTCTCTACCACTTGAGCTACAGTACCTCTTCCAGTTTTTTTGAGTAGTTTATTGGAGATAAGAGTCTCAGGCTACTTTTCTGCTCGGGCTGGCTTCAAACTGTAATCCTTGGATCTCAGCCTCCTGAGTAGTTAGGATTACAGGTGGGAGCCACTGGCTCCCAGCTTCATTTCTTCCTTTCTTTTGATATAACTTCTCTAGAAATTGGGTAGTAGAGAATCTGTATGTGGTCATTTTTATCATTTTCAACTTTTTTAAAATGCCCAGTTTTTATCAGGAAAATTAAGAAATAAATCTAAAATTATAAATCCATGATGGGAACTAGTATATGACAATCAAGGCCTTGGTCAGTACAAGTAAATTTCTATAGATTGAAAAGTTTTACATAATCAAGACGTTTCATTTTATACTTACTTCATTGGGCTTTTTCTTAGGTTTGACTTTTTATTTTGTTTCTGATTTTTTTTCTTTTTTAAAGTTTGACTTTTTAAATTTCAAGTAGAAATAAACCCACACTAAAAAGTTAATTCATTTACACCAAAATACATTTTCCTGTTTTTAGGGTTACCTTTACAGTTCTGCTGTGCAACTCTATGGAGTAGAATTGAATGGAGACTTTTGCCAATTGCAGGAAATGATCATAAAAAAATACCAGTTCAGTGACAGAATAAAGGTACTTCAAAATATGTATCATGTTTTCTATGTATATCTTACCTGAACTCAATCTCTTCTACATTGTTTTTTAACTTGTTCTTGGTGGTTGTATAGAAACAGACCAAGTTGGCTTTAATATTTTAAAACATTAGTAAAACTGACATGTTATAATTTTATCACTCATATTTCTCTTCCTTTCTAATTTTATTAGACAGTAGAAATTTTTTTCTTAGTTTTGTCCATATCAGGTATAGTTTTGGTAGCAACATTTTTTTAATCTCTAGAGGTTTGCTAGCGCTGTATTTCATTAAACTGTTAATGTTGAAAATTTTTAAAAGGGCTATATATCGCTCAGGTTAGGTAACTTCCTTATCTAAGTTTACAGAAGGTATTGTGGATACCACAGAATAGCAGTTCATCAAGGATGATGCCTTGGGTTAGGTTTTCTTTTTCTCCTATGAAAAAGAAAAAAATTAAAAACCAGACAAACAGATTGCATTTGTTAATGTAGCAGTCCTGTCATTTCACTAAGGATCTTGTACTTAGGATGACAACATAGTACTAGCTGTCTCTAGTGTTAAGGGCAACCTAATGTTAAAACACATAGTCCAGTAAAGATATTTTTTTAAAAGGATCTAGCCTTCCCCATTTTTTATGGGAATGTAGAACAACTTCTTGTTTTTCCTTCCCCCGCCCTTTTTTTTTTTTGGCCAGTCCTGGGGCTTGGACTCAGGGCCTGAGCACTGTCCCTGGCTTCTTTTTGCTCATGGCTAGCACTCTGCCACTTTAGCCACAGTGCCACTTCTGGCTTTTTCTATATGTGTGGTGCTGAGGAATCGAACCCAGGATTCTTGTATGTGAGGCAAGCACTCTACCACTAGGCCATATTCCCAGCCCCTTTCCCCATTTTTGTAGAAGGAAAATATTTTATTTCCTCTTCTACTCTCTTTCTCCTCACCATCATCTTAGGAATAGAGAGATAAATAATCATAGTGAATTCCTTGTCCAGTAATAATAAGTTCACAGAATCTGGATGACACACCCACACAGCATGCACAAGTGTTCTAGGTTCAATCCCTAGCTTAGCAAAAATTAATTTTAAAAAATCATGATTTTTCTCACTGTTCCATATGTTGTGAACAATAGCACTGTTCTTACATAGCAACAATCACAAAGCAGGAATATGTATTTAATTGAAAATTGAGATTTAACACTCAGGATCTCTTAAGAATCATAGTTTACAAATGGGTAATCAAGTATTTTCTTGTTTTTCTAAGATTATATATATATATATATAAAATGTATATTTCCTTTTTTCTTTTTGCCAGTCCTGGGCCTTGAACTCAGGGCCTGAGCACTGTCCCTGGCTTCTTTTTGCTCAAGGCTAGCACTCTGCCACTTGAGCCACAGCGCCACTTCTGGCCGTTTTCTGTATATGTGGTGCTGGTGAATCGAACCCAGGGCTTCATGTATACGAGGCAAGCGCTCTTGCCACTAGGCCATATCCCCAGCCCGCATATTTACATTTTAAAAGAATTTTACCCTTTCCGGTGCCAGAGGCTCATGCCTATAACCCTAGATATTCAGGAGGCCGAGATCTGAGGATCGCGGTTCAAAGCCAGCCCAGCAGGAAAATCCATGAGACTCATCTCCAATTAACCACCAGAAAACTGGAAGTGGCACTGTGGCTCAGGTGGTAGAGTGCTAGTCTTGAGCAAATAGCTCAGGGACAGCACCCAGGCCCAGAGTTCAAGCCCCGTGACCAACAAAAAATAAAATAAAATAAATTTTAAGATGTATAAAATATCCTTTAATTTTCAAAAGGAAATAGGCAGATATACATCCACCCATATTATTTACATACTTTTCTGTGGCTACCAGCAGCTTATGGTTATAAAGTTCCCTTTCCCCACCTCTGCGATGGGGATAGCTCAGGACCTTGCACATGTTAAAGAAGCACTCTTCCAGTGAACTATATATCCCCTAAAAAGCTTCCTTGTATGCCATACTATAATTATTGGAACTCTCTCCTTTCCTTCCTTTCTCACTTGATCTTGGCTTACTCCCTCCTTGGCCCTTTTATGGAGTTAATTATAATAGTTTTTCATCCTACTACTAGATTGCAGTATATTTGAGAGCATATGTTTTGTGTCTCATTCATGGTGGTTTCTATATCCCTGCATTTATCTTGCACGTAGGAGATAACCAGTAAATGGGTTGGGCAAATTAGCTGCAAGTGTGGCTCAAGCAGCAGAGTTTCTGCCAAAGCACCTGCCAAGCCCTAAGTTGAAACTCCAGTACTGACTCCCTAAAAATAAAAATAAAGGTTTCCTTAACCTGGAGCAGACACTTATGGGCTCCCACAATGAAATGAACCAGGCAGTGTAAGGATGGCTGGAGGAAAAAGCAATTGAAAAGGGATGGAAGAAATAGGGGTAACTGTTAGAAGTAGGGTGAACAAGCAGGTTCGCTTACATGTCTAATTAACATCCACTTTATTTATGAAGGAAACCTGCTGTCTAAGAGTACAAACCTACCTGATGATAGAGCCTGATGTGAATCTAGGCCTTTTGACTCTTATAACTATGATAGAAATAGAGTAGAGGGCTGGGAATATGGCCTAGTGGTAAGAGTGTTCGCCTCTTATATATAAAGCCCTGGGTTCGATTCCTCAGCACCACATATATACAAAAAGGCCAGAAGTGGTGCTGTGGCTCAAGTGGCAGAGTGCTAGCCTTGAGCAAAAAGAAGCCAGGGACAGTGCTCAGGCCCTGAGTTCAGTCTCCAGGACTGGCAAAAAAAAAAAAAAAAGAAAAAAAGAAATAGAGTAGAACATCTCTGAACTAAGAGTCGAGAGAACATCTATGGAAAAAAAGGGGAATAACATATGATTCAATAAATATTCTATACAAAACAAATCATAGCAAGGGTTTGGGTTTTACTAGCTAGGCAGTCACTCCTGTGGGAATCCCGCAGGCTGCTCTTCCCTGGGGCAGGAGTGCGGGTCGCTCATGGTTCTTCTGTGCGCTGAGCAGGGCCTGTTTCTTACACGGCATGCTTCTCTCACGTGAACTCACTCTTCTGTAGGTGCTTCATGCAGACATCTGTACCCAGGGCCCACTTCTGCAGGATGCTGATGTCATCATCATGAATAATGTCTTCGAATATTTTCTTAATGAGGCACAACAGATAAGGTATGTTATTTTTCACCTAGGAAATCCATTATAAAAATATATCCATGGGGCTGGGGATATGGCCTAGTGGCAAGAGTGCTTGCCTCGTATACATGAAGCCCAGGGTTCAATTCCCCAGCACCACATATATAGAAAACAGCCAGAAGTGGTGCTGTGGCTCAAGTGGCAGAGTGCTAGCCTTGAGTAAAAAGAAGCCAGGGACAATGCTCAGGCCCTGAGTTCAAGGCCTGGGACTGGCAAAAAAAAAAAAAAAGCCTCACAGACTTTCCTGCCCAGCTGGATTCAAACTGTAATCCTCGGATCTTGTCCTCCTGAGTAGCTAGGATTACAGGTGTGAGGCACTGGTACTGGCAAAAAAAAAAATTTTTTAAGACTTGTTTAATTCTGTAGTGTTACATTAAATTTTTTTGGTGGTTCTGGAGTTTTAACTAAAAAGCCAGAAATGGAAGTGTAGCTCAAGAGGTAGGCCACTAGGCTTGAGAAAAAAAAGCCCTAAGTGATAGGGTACTGGCCCTGAGTTCAAACCCCAATTTTTATTTTTTTTTATTTTTTTTTTACCAGTTCTAGGCCTTGGACTCAGGGCCTGAGCACTGTCCCTGGCTTCTTTTGCTCAAGGCTAGCACTCTGCCACTTGAGCCACAGCGCCACTTCTGGCTGTTTTCTATATATGTGGTACTGGGGAATTGAACCCAGGGCTTCATGTATATGAGGCAAGCTCTCTTGCCAGTAGGCCATATTCCCAGCCCCAACATTTATTGAAACATGAAAAAAGAGCCATAATACGTAGCCCCTTAAAGATTGCTTTCTTGCGCTTGGTAATATGCACTAATGGCTCCTTTACATCTTTATAGCTTGACAGCTCATTTCAATACACTATTGTCTGGATGGACAGTGTCTTTATTCTCCTGCTAAAGGACATCTTGGTTGCTTCCAAGTTTTAGCAATTATTTTAAAAACTGCTATATTCTTATGCTGATTTTTGTGTAGATTAGTCTTTAATTCTTTTGGGTAAATCTCAGAGAATGCAATACATGGATTGCATGGTAAGAGTATTTTTAGTTTTAGTAGAAATGACCTGATGGCTGGAGTTGTAGCTTACAGATTTAGTTATTTATTATTATTATTATTTTTGGCCAGTCCTGGGCCTTGAACTCAGGGTCTGAGCACTATCCCTGGCTTCTTTTTGCTCAAGGCTAGCGTTCTGCCACTTGAGCCACAAGCGCCACTTCTGACCATTTCTACATATGTGGTGCTGAGGAATCGAACCCAGGGCTTCATGTATACAAGGCCAGCACTCTTGCCACTAAGCCATATTCCCAGCCCCAGATTTAGTCCTTGTTCAGCATGCTCAAGGCCTGGGGTCAGACCCAAGCACTACTAAACAACAACAAAAACCAAGCCTTGTAACTATCTTCCACATGGCTGCACCTTTCTTCATTCCTACTAGTCTCCAATGAGTTTCTTTTGTTCCGCATGTCTGCCAGCATTTAGTGTTTTCAGTGTTTTGGATTTTTTTCCATTCTAGTAGGTGGGTAGTAATAGCTCATTATTGTTCTAATGTAACTTTTGGTGTTTTTTTTTTTTTTTTTAAATGTATTGTAGTGCCTGGGAATATATCAGCCACAACATAAGGAAAAAAGGATCATTGTTAGTGACGGTACCAAGCCTTGAAGATTCTCTTTCAGGCCTTCAAGTATGTAAGCCACTTTTAAACAATTATACCACATGATCTCATTGTGTATGTCCATACATGTGTGTATTGAGCCACGATCCTCCCAATCTCAGCCTCTCACTTAGCGTGGGACGACAGGCACATAGCTCCGTGCCTAGTGGGTTAAAAAGAGGAGGTTTTGTGAAGTTTTCTGCTCTGGCTGGCCTTGAATCACAGTCCTCTCTTTCTCAGACTCCTACGTAGGATTAGAGAAACCTTAGTCACTAGTGCCCAGCATACTTCTCCAGAACTTTGTTGTCAAAGGGTTTCCCTCCCTCTTTTGTTCTCTAGTGCTGGTGTTTTGAACACCAGGCCTCGCATTTGCTAGGCAGGCGCTGTGCCACAGAATCACACCTCCAGGCCTGTTTTGAAATGGCTAATTTTGAGATAGGGCCTCACTTTCTACCCAGATGCACTCCTCAACCACTACACACCTATTTTAAGCTTCCTTGTTGGTTCTCGGATGACAGGCACATACCACTGGGTCCAGCTTCCCTCTGTTGAAATGGAGACTCACAGAGTTTTCCGCCCAGGCTGGCCTCAAACCATGATCCTTCAATTTGCCAAGTTGATTGGATTATAGGTGTAAGCTACTGATGCCAGTAGTGACCAAGAAGGCTCGCTTAAGTATGGATTTGTGGTTTATTTCCTGATCTTAAGAGTCCTGAAATATATTTCACATCTAAGTATAGATTGATTCCCTTGCTTCTCTATTCAACTTTTTAAACTAGTTTTAAGTTACCAAACACTAGTGGGGTTGGGGGGAATTTAGCTCAGTGGAAGAATGCTTGCCTGGCAAGTGCAAGGCCCTGAGTTTGGTTCTCAACTTTGGGGAGGGGGACAGGGTGAGGGGGGGGAAGACAAAGGAAAAAAGAAGGCAACCAACACTAGTGAATATTCCTAACAGACTTAGAACACCCATATCATATCCAGGAGCAGTAGGCCATGCCTTTAGTTCCAACTTTGTGGGAGATCTCGTATCTCTTTTGCACAAAAGTTCAAGACCAGCCTAGACAACAGAGACCCCTTTCTTAAAACAAAACAAAAAGCTAAAATACTTTTTTGCATGTCCAGTGTGGTAGCTAATGCTTGTAATCTTAGTTGGTTGAGAGGTAGAGATTAAGATAATCAGAGGTTGAGACAAGCACAGGCAAAAAGTTAGGGAGACTCTATTTTAACCAATAAGCTGGTCATGATGATACACGCCAATCATCCCAGCTATATTAAAAATACAAGGAGGAGGATCAGGCCAGCCAGGATTGTCCCCTATGTGGAATAATAACTAAAGCAAAACTATTATTTGTTGTGTCTATAATTTGTGTATATATATTGAAATAATTTAGTGGTTTTTCACTTACCAGAATAACAGCTTTCACACTAAACACATAAATCTTTCCAAACAACGATTAGAAATGGCTTAATAGTTAAAAAATAATAATTTTTATTTTATTTATTTATTTTTTTTGCCGGTCCTGGGGCTTGAACTAAGGGCCTGCGCACTGTCCCTGGCTTCTTTTTGCTCAAGGCTAGCACTCTACCACTTGAGCTACAGCGCCACTTCCAGCATTTTCTATATATGTGGTACTGAGGAATAGAACCCAGGGCTTCATGTATACGAGGCAAACACTCTACCACTAGGCCATATTCCCAGCCCACTACAATATTTTTAAAAGAGTCTATGTAAACTCTGGTTAACCATATTATTTTCCTCCTTAAGAAAACTTTCTGGTAGGGGCTGGGGATATGGCCTAGTGGCAAGAGTGCTTGCCTTGTATACATGAGGCCCTGGGTTTGATTCCCCGGCACCACATATACAGAAAATGGCCAGAAGTGGCGCTGTGGCTCAAGTGGCAGAGTGCTAGCCTTGAGCAAGAAGAAGCCAGGGACAGTGCTCAGGCCCTGAGTTCAAGCCCCAGGACTGGCCAAAAAAAAAAAAAAAAGAAAACTTTCTGGGGCTGGGAATGTGGCTTAGCGGTAGAGTGATTGCCTAGCAGGCATGAGGCCCTGGGTTTGATTCCTCAGCACCACATAAACAGAAAAAGCCAGAAATTGCACTGTGTCTCAAGTGGTAGAGTGCTAGCCTTGTGTAAAAGAAGCTCAAGGACAGAACCTAGTCCCTAAGTTCAAACCCCAGGACTGGCAAAAGAAAAAAGTAAACTTTCTGTGTGGTGGTGACTCAGTTTCTGTGGCAGGGATTTGTGTTTGTGATGTCAGGGTCTCATGAACAGCCATGCTGTGTTTTCTGTGTACTCTTAGGATTATTTTAGTCTACTGATGGACTTACTATACTGATGCACTTACTATACTCTACCTACTCCATGAGACTGATTCTTCTATATTTTATTTTTTCAAGTTCCAAAATCAGAATGAAGTAAGTTTCTGAATCCACAGACCTGCCATGTAGTGCAATTCAAAAGTATTCATGGGGCTGGGAATATGGCCTAGTGGCAAGAGTGCTTGCCTCCCATACATAAAGCCCTGGGTTCGATTCCCCAGCACCACATATATAGAAAATGGCCAGAAGTGGCGCTGTGGCTCAAGTGGCAGAGTGCTAGCCTTGAGCGGGAAGAAGCCAGGGACAGTGCTCAGGCCCTGAGTCCAAGCCCCAGGACTGGCAAAAAAAAAAAAAAAATTATTCATGTGGCCCCACAGAGTGACACCTACGATGTCAAGTCCTGTGTACAGGATGGCTTTGGATAAGCCCGTAAAGTGGCTCAGTGTGTAGTGTTCAATGTTGTCTTCTCTTTCCTAGGCCAATATAGAGTTACCCCTCTGGGTTGAAGAGGTGCCGCTGAACTATGAGGCATACCCACAAAAGGACGTCGACAGAGAAGCCCTGGAACAAATTCATTTATATAAGATTCTCTAGCACTAAAGCAATCCTATCTCATGTAGTGACGCATTGAGTGTGTTACAAAGACAAGGAGACATCCCAGTATCCTACTACAAACTTTTCTGTGTGTTCTCTGTATACTTTGTGTGTGGTTGCATAGTTTTATATGTATATGCATCCATATGAGTGCCTATGTAGGTACATATACTATGCTGCTCTACTTTGTGTGATAATATAATTAAAATATTTATTTGAATTTTATTTTCCCTTTTGTTCTGTTAAAAACATAACTGTGAAAAAAATAAAAACGTAACTGTGTCTGTCTTGACTCATTAAATCTATAAAAATAGGACACCCAAAAAGCCTAGACTTAGTTTTATTTCACGAGAGAAAGGAAAGTCTCTGCATCCTGCATTCTGCATCCTATTACTGTATCTGCTCCATAAATTCCTTACAGCATAATCTGAAGAGATGATGATAGGACTGAAATTGTAAAACCTACAATTCCTCACTGAGCCTGAGCTCTGCTCTCTCTCTTTTCCTTCCTTCCTTCCTTCCTTCCTTCCTTCCTTCCTTCCTTCTTTCCTTCCTTCCTTCCTTCCTTCCTTCCTTCCTTCCTCCCTCCCTCCCTCCCTCCCTCCCTCCCTCCCTCCCTCCCTTCCTCCCTCCCTCCCTCCCTTCCCCCCTTCCTCCCTCCCTTCCACCCTTCTTTCCTTCCTTCCTTCCTTTCTGAGTGGTACTGGGGTTAGAGTTCTGGACCTTGAATTTGCTAGGCAGGCACTCTACTACTCGAGTCATGGCCTATAGCCCCCCCCCCCCTTTTAGTAATGACTTTATGTATGTATGTACATGCTTATGAGACATAGTGAAACCTTCAAGTTTAAGACCAATATGGGAAATATAATGACATTATCTGAAAAATATAAATCCCAAGAGGTTTATACAATATACTTTTCATCATCATGTGTTTATGAAAAAAAAAATTGTGTTAGCACCTGTAGCTCACTCACCCCTGTAATCTTAGCTATCCAGAAGGGTGCAACCTGGAGGGTTTGGGTTCAAAGCCAGCCCAAGTAAAGAAACAAACTCAAATGAAAAACTATCCATGTGCGCGTGTGTGTGTGTGTGTGTGTGTGTGTGTATACTGGGGCTTGTACTCAGGACCTCTCTCTCTCTTGCTTGGCTTTTTCACTCCTAGCTGACACACTACCTCTTGAGCTCTCTGTCCAGTCCCGGAGCATGTAGAAGTATTCTCAGACAGTAGCCACCAGTAGCTCACCCCTGCAATCCTGGCTGCTCAGAAAGCTGAGATCTAGGAAAGGACTGAGACGGTAAAACCTGCAGCTCACACCAAGCCTGAGCTCTTTTCTCTCTTTTCCTTTGTTGTTGGTACTGGGGCTTAAATTCAGGGCCTTGAATTTGCCAAATAGGCACTACTCTGCCACTTGAGTCATAGCTTAGGGTGATCATGGTTAAATGCCAGGCTGGGCAGGAAAACCCAGTTAACTACCAAAAAAACACAAACAAGTGGGGGCTGGGAATGTGGCCTAGTGGTAGAGTGCTTGCCTAGCATGCATGAAGCCCTGGGTTTGATTCCTCAGCACCACATAAATAGAAAAAGCCAGAAGTGGTGCTGTGGCTCAAGTGGTAGAGTGCTAGCCTTGAGCAAGAAGAAGCCAGGGACAGTGCTCAGGCCCTGAGTCCGAGGCCCAGGACTGGCAAAAAAAAAAAAAAAGAAGCCAGTGCTCAGGCCCTGAGTTCAAGCCCCAGGACTGACAAAAAAAAAAAAAAAGGACAATAGGTTAAATAGGAACCTGCTAATGGAGACAGGCACACACACAGGTATAGAATTGCAGAGAAAAGCTTAAAGTTCCACATATTTTTCCATGTTGCGGTGATGGACACACAAAGAGTTTTACTGGGGGGGCTGGGGATATGGCCTAGTGGCGAGAGAGCTTGCCTCATATACATGAGGCCCTGGGTTCGATTCCCTAGCACCACATATACAGAAAACGGCCAGAAGTGGCGCTGTGACACAGTGGCAGAGTGCTAGCCTTGAGCAAAAAGGAAGCCAGGGACAGTGCTCAGGCCCTGAGTCCAAGGCCCAGGACTGGCCAAAAAACAAACAAAAAAAAAAAAAAGAGTTTTACTGGGGACATAGAAACAAACACATAAAAGCTAGATTAGAAGGAATTTGTTTGTGGAAACAGTATTGGTTAGGAACACCTAGGAACGTGGCTGTTACATTCCTAGACATCCCAAAGGCCTTAAACAAGCACCCTCTGCTGTCCTTTGTCCAGTAGGAATAGAATTTAATTAGGGTTTCTTAAGCAAGAGTTCCCAGGTAACATGTATTTTGTAAATGCACCCAGTGGTAGATAAACAATACCTTGACAACCACATATGGAAGAGGGTATAATCATAAACGGTATAAATTTGGACTAATATAACTTTCTCTCAGAAGAGATTTCCAAAGAGAAGTGATACAAAAATCATTCTATTAAGGATCCTCATTTCCAACAGTATTAAGTTCACCTTAATCCTTGCCAACAACTGATTATCTGGGCAAGTTCTTTAACACCAGTTGGTATTCTGCTCCTTTGAGGAACATGGAAAAATAAAAATAGACCCAACATAACTTTCTAGAAATAAATTGAATCTGGATCGATGAAAATAGAATTATATTACTAACTTATTTTGCCATACTGGGAATTGCAGTCAGGACCCCGTGCTTGCTAGATAGACGCTCGGCTGCTGAGCTGCACAAATCCCTTGCATGTTTGTTTGTTTTTCTGTGCCAGTACTAAGTTTGAACTGAGGGCCTAGCACTCTTGCTTAGCTTTTCTTGCTCAAGTCTAACACTCTTAACCACTTGATCCATAGCTCTACTTCCTGATTTTTGCTGGTTAATTGGAGATAAGATTACCACAGACGTTTCTGCATTGGGTAGCTTTGAGCCATGTTCCTTAGATATCAGACTCCTGAAGAACTAGGATTACATGCATGAAGTACCCACCCCCAGCTGCAGTCAGTACGTTTGACATAGGATCTCCCTCCTGCCCAGCCCCACGCCAGGCTTCCCCTCCTAACTAGACTGACAGGCACTTGCCACTGTACCAAGTATTGTTCCAGAAAAGATCTTGTGAACTATTTCCTCCTGACCTCGCCTTGCCTCTGTCTTCTCTATCTCAACCAAATAGTTAAGGTTACAGTATGAGCCACCCGCACCTGCCTCATAATTTTTTCCTAAGAAGAAAAAAAGTGGAAGGCGTGACATTGTCAAAAAAAAAAAAAAGAAAGAAAGAAATGTGGGCTGGGAGTGTGGCTTAGAGATAGAGCGCTTGCCTCCCATGCATGAAGTCCTAGGTTCAATTCATCAGTATCACATAAACAGAAAAGGCCAGAAGTGGCGCTATGGCTCAAGTAGTAGAGCGCTGGCCTTGAGCAAAAAGAAGCTCAGGTACAGTGCCCAGGCCCTGTGTTCAAACCCCAGGGCTGGCAAAAAGAAAAGAAAAGAAAAGAAAAGAAGAGAAGAGAAGAGAAGAGAAGAGAAGAGAAGAGAAGAGAAGGAAAGAAAGAAAGAAAGAAAGAAAGAAAGAAAGAAAGAAAGAAAGAAAGAAAGAGAGAGAAAGAAAGAAAGAAAGAAAGAAAGAAAGAAAGAAAGAAAGAAAGAAAGAAAGAGAGAGAGGCTAGGGATATGGCCTAGTGGTAGCGTGCTTGCCTCGTATACATGAAACCCTGGGTTTGATTCCTTAGCACCACATATATAGAAAAAGCCAGAAGTGATGCTTTGGCTCAAGTGGTAGAGTGCTAGCCTTGAGCAAAAAGAAACCAGGGACAGTGCTCAGGCCCTGAGTTCAAGCCCCAGGACTGGCAAAAAAAGAGAGAGAAAGAAATGTACTCATTACCTGACACATAGCTGTAACCCCTCTGTACTCACCTTTATAATAATGATTTTGGTACACTGGATATTGTATATATGCTTATCTGAACTAGGGAAGAAAAAGAAAAATGAGGGAGGGTGTTACAAATAAGACAAGAAATGTACTCACTACCTTATGTAACTGTACCCCCTCTGTACATCACCTTGTCAATAAAATTTAATTTAAAAGAGAATAAGCTAGAAAAGCTATGGCAAAGAAAGATGACAAAATATAGTGGCAATACAAAAAAAGTATATAAATCTCAACTGTATCACGACAAAAACAAAAACAAAGAGCTGGAGCCAGTAAATCATGCCTATAATCATGGCAACTCAGGAGGCTGAGATTTGAGAATTGCAATTCAAGGCCAGACCAGGCAGAAAAGTCTCTAAGACTCTTGATCCAATTACCTTCAAAAAGCTGGAAGTGGAGGTGTGGCTCAAGTGGTAAGCACAAGCCTTGAGCAAAAAAGCCAAGGGAGCTGGGGGGCTGGTAGCTCATGCCTGCAATCCTAGCCACTCAAGAGGCTGAGATCTGAGGATCACAGTTTGTTTCACAGCCAGCCTAGGTAGGAAAGTCTATGAGATGGGCTGGGGATATGGCCTAGTGGCAAGAGTGCTCGCCTCCTATACATGAAGCCCTGGGTTCGATTCCCCAGCACCACATATACAGAAAATGGCCAGAAGTGGCACTGTGGCTCAAGTGGTAGAGTGCTAGCCTTGGGCAAAAAGAAGCCAGGGACAGTGCCCAGGCCCTGAGTCCAAGCCCCAGGACTGGCAAAAAAAAAAAAAAAAAAGGAAGAAAAACAGAAAGAAAAAGAAAGTCTATGAGACTCTTATCTCAAATAAACTACTCAGAAAAAGCCAGAAGCGGCGCTGTGGCTCAAGTGGTAGAGCTAACCTTGAGCAAAATGAACTCAGGGACTGTGCATAGGCCCTAAATTCAAGCCCCAGAAATGCTCAGGGAGAGAGGAAAGCCCTGAGTTCAAGCCTCAGAACCAGCACATACATTCATCCATACATCCATGGATTGGGGCATAGTAGAGCACACAATAGGTTAGAGAGAGAGAGAAAGAGAGAGAGAGAGGGGGGGGCTAGTAGCTCATGCTTGTAATCCTAGCTACTCAGGAGGCTGAGACTTGGAAGTTAGGCAGAAAAATCCGTGAGACTCTATTTCCAATTAGAAAAAACAAGATTAGAGATGTTGCCAGTGGTAGTGCCAGCCTTGAGCAAGAAAGCTGACTTCAAGCCCACCTACCCCCCACCTGGAAAAAAAAGAAGTTGAACATTTAGAAAATGGCACAGCCAGAGAGTCCACCTTTGTCCATTCAAACTTCAAAGACCGTGCTGTTTTGCTGTGCTGTTTTATTTTATTTATTTTTTTTTTATTTTTTATTTTTGGCCAGTCCTGGGCCTTGGACTCAGGGCCTGAGCACTGTCCCTGGCTTCCTTTTTGCTCAAGGCTAGCACTCTGCCACTTGAGCCACAGCGCCACTTCTGGCCATTTTCTGTATATGTGGTGCTGGGGAATCGAACCCAGGGCCTCATGGATACGAGGCAAGCTCTCTTGCCACTAGGCCATATCCCCAGCCCCTGCTGTGCTGTTTTACACTTTTAAGCTTTATTGCCGAATAATAACCACAAATGCAAGATTTCTAGTAGAGATTTGCTTTCATTTGCATTTGGATTCCTCATCAAATACGAGAGTTGTTCAGTAATTTTCAAACAGGAGCTGTGAATTATGATTTATAGGTTTGTTACATGCTTAAGATAAGAAAAATGAGCCACATCACCAGCCCCCAACATGACTAATATTGTAATTGGTATATGTTAATACTTTAATCTGATGTCCTAAAGGTGTGGTTTTTTGTTGTTTTGGTGCCTTCTGTTGTTTTGCTTTGCTTTGTAGTTTTTTGAGATAGGGAGGCTGTCTCCAGACTCCCAAACTCCTCCGTGATCCTCTGGCCGCAGCCTCCTGAGTAGCTGAGATTCAGGCGCACGCCACTGTGTGCAGCTCCACAATTACTAAGGTGACCTTGTGTCTACATTGATAGTAAGTCTGAAACCAGGCAGGCTGTCTCATTTCTAAAATCCTAACTATTCAGGAGGCTGAGATCTGAGGATCACAGTTTGAAGCCAATCTGGGCAGGAAAATCTGCGAAATTAATCTTTAATTAACCACCAAAACAGCTGGAAGTGGAGCTGTGGCCCAAGTGGTAGAGCAAAAAAGCTCAGAGACAGTACTCAGGCCCTGAGTTCAAGCCTCACAATTGGGGAGGGAGGGAAGAAGGAAGGAAAGAAAAGTCAATCTGCTATTATTATTCATTTTAGATAGTTTAGTTTTCATTTCTCCGAATTTGACTGGATTTTTTGTTGTTGTTGTTGTTTTTGTTTGGCCAGTAAAGAGTCTTGAACCCGGAACTTGTTCAATTGCTTGGTTGGCAGTTGCTCTGCTACTTGAGCCATGCCTTTACTTCCTAATTTCCTAATATTTTCTTAGTAAAATACATGATCCAAATGTTACACAAAAACTATTTTGCATTAGATTTTAATTGTTTAAATTACTTGATAGAGTCAAGCTCTGATGGCCTACACCTATAACCCTAGCTACTCAGAAGGCCGAAATCTGTGGATCTCAGTTTGAATCCAGCCTTGTTAGAAAAAAAGAAAGTCTTGGAGACTCTATCTCCAATTAGCCAGCAAAATGCTGGATTGGAGGCATGGATCAAATGGTAGAGCACTAGATATGTGCAAGAAAGCAGATGAAGATCACAAGGCCCTGAGTTTAAGTTCTAGTACCAGCACCAAAAAAAAAAAAAAAAAAAAAAAAAAAAAATCAGCCTGGTGCCAGTGGTTTACACTTATAATCCTAGCTACTCAGGATGCTAAGATCTGAGGATCAAGGTTCAAAGCCAGCCAGGCAGGAAAGTCTATGAGACTCTTGTGTCCAATTAACTAGCAAAAAACCTAGAAGTGGAGCTGTGATTCAAGTGGTAGAGTGTCAGCCTTGCGGTGGGGGGGTAGGGGTGGGGAGGGGGGCTGGAGCTAAGGGACAGAACCCAGGACATCACTTAATAGGGTGGAAGTATCTTAAAAACAGAATCAAAGGTCTAACATGAATTGTTGAGAACTAAAAATAATGATTATGATACTTTGCCAAAATGTAGTCATAGCTAATAATTAAGCCACTTAGGTAATACTTCAAAGGCTTCCAGAAAATTTGTGCAAAAATATTTTAATTGTGCCAGGCACAGGTGGTTCATGCTTGTAATCCTAGCTGCTCAGGAGGCTGAGATACAAGGATCATGATTCAAAACCATCCTGGGCAGAAAGTCAGTGAGACTTTTGTCACCAATTAACCACCAAAAAGCTTAAAGTGGACCTGTAGCTTAAGTAGAACTCTAGCCTTGAGCTAAAAAGAAAACTCAGGGACTATGCCCAGACCTTGAGTTTAAGCCCTAGGACCAGCACAGAAAAAAAATTAAATTATCAAGGGCTGGGAATGTGGCTTAGTGGCAGGGTGCTTGCCTAGCATGCATGAAGCTCTGGGTTCGATTCCTCAGTACTACGTACACATAAAAAGCTGGAAATGGCTCTGTGGCTCAAGTGGTAGAGTGCTAGCCTTGTGCAAATGAAGTGCAGGGACAGTACTCAGGCCCTGAGTTCAAGCCCTAGGACTGGCAAAAAAAAAAAATTTAAACTCTTGTCATTTCTTGCAGTCAGAGACATACTGTAGGAGGTATTGTGGGCATTTTGAAACCCCAGCTTCTCTCCACAGTTTCTCTTTGCCAAAATATGAGAAATATAGGCTAAGAATTGGCTTAGTGGTAGAGTGCTCACCTATCGTGCATGAGGCCCGGGGTTCGATTCCTCAGCACCACATACACAGAAAAAGCCGGAAGTGGTGCTGCGGCTGAAGAGTGCTTGCTAGCTTTAAACAAAAAGAAGCTCAGGGACAGTGCCCAGGCCCTGAGTGCAAGACACAGGACTGGCAAAAAACTTTTTTTGAGAAATATGCTTATAAGTATGGGAGATGGGAGACATTGAATATAAGATTTCATTTTCAATTGGTTGGTAGTTAATCTAATGAAGCCAAAAATAACTAGTAGCATTTTCTAGTACAAGTGGCAGAACAGAGAAGGCAACTTAGAAGAAAATACTTTTAAGAAATACTTATTTATTTAATATATAATCTACTACTTGAGCCACAGCTCTACTTCCAGCTTTTTCTGTTTATGTGGTACTGAGGAATTGAACCCAAGGCTTTATGCATGCAAGGCAAGCACTCTACTACCAAGCCACCTTCCCAGCCCAGACCCCTTGCATTTCTGCACTGGTATAAACAAACACTGGCAAGTTTGGTTCTGAACTCCTTTCAAGGATGTTTGTATACTGAAGAGCCTTGGAACTCAGAGATAATGTCCCCGTCCAGAGCTGAGGTCGGGGCTGTTCAGTGTCTGGCATAAGACAGATACTGTCCCTTTCCAGAGCAAAGTTGGGCTACTGTACTTATGTTCCCTTGTGAAATAACACGCTCTCACAGTGAGGCAGACCTCCTGTGCACAGAGTATCCAACTAAGCTACTTTGTGTTACCCCTACCCCCGGAGGTGAGGTATAAGGTAGGCCACGTTGTGTCACCCCATGAGTACTGTGGTGGAAGAATTAGTACAAGATGACAGTATTTATTCCGGTTCCTACTGGTGCAATCCAGTCTTCTTTGTGTTGGGCTCAGGAATACCCTATCTTCTCTGGCCTCGATGATACTCTGGCAGGCTAATTTAGGAGCTCGCACATAGAGAAACACCTCAGACCTTTTACAGTTCTTGACAGAAACCTCTGTTAGCAATCAGGGGCAGCAGGGAGACAGTGACTCGCAGCTACTCAAGAGCCGGAGGTCTGGAGAACTGAGGTTCAAAGCCATCTTGGTAGAGAAGTCTTTGAGACTCTAGTTCCAATTGACCAGCAAAAAGGCTGGGGCTAATGGTGT
The DNA here is from genome assembly GCF_023159225.1 of Perognathus longimembris pacificus. NCBI lineage: Eukaryota > Metazoa > Chordata > Mammalia > Rodentia > Heteromyidae > Perognathus > Perognathus longimembris. The sequence continues at coordinate 9,618,720 of NC_063174.1, read as the reverse complement.
GGCTCAAGTGGTAGAGTGCCGGCTGTTAAACAAGTGTGAGAAACTCTGAGTTCAAGCCTCATTACTGGCAAAACGAACAGTTGAGTGTGCAAGTAGATACTTTTTCCATGCTATATATAAAATGTATTGAAGTCAAAGAAAAATATCCTGTAAGAGTTGTCATTGACACTATGTTAAACAGTTCTCTCTCAGAAAGTGATGGAATTTATTTTTTAATTTTAAAAAAGGAGGGAGAGGGACTGGGAATATGGCCTAGTGGCAAGAGTGCTTGCTTCGTATACATGAAGCCCTGGGTTTCATTCCCCAGCACCACATAATATAGAACATGGCCAGAAGTGGCGCTGTAGCTCAAGTGGCAGAGTGCTAGCCTTGAGCAAAAAGAAGCCAGGGACAGTGCTCAGGCCCTGAGTCCAAGGCCCAGGACTGGCAAAAAAAAAAAAAAAAAAAAAAGGAGGGAGAGAGGAGAGAGAGAGAAGGCAGAGAGACAGAAACAGAGATATTTACCCAGGCCTCTTGTGGATTTCTCAGGTAGGGCAAAAACATCTATTTCCATCTCAGATATATTTATAAGCTTGGGGATGAAATCATTGCACCAACCTGCACTATCTTCAAGTCTTTTTTTCTTTTTCTTTTTTTTTTTTTTTTTTGCCATGCCAGTCCTGGGCTTCCAATCAGGACCTGGGCTCTATCCCTGAGCCTCTTTTTGCTCAAGGCTAGCAGTCTACCACTTGAGCCACAGCGCCACTTCTGGCTTTTTCTGAGAAGTTTATTGGAGATAAGAGTCTCACGAACTTTCCTTCCTGGGCTGGCTTCAAACTACAATTCTCAGATTTCAGCCTCCTGTGTAGCTAAAATTACAGGCATGAACCACTGATGCCCAGCTTAGAATTATTTTTGACCTATAAACCACAATATCACTGTGCTGATTTATATTTGGGTTTGTTCCACTAAAAACTGTATATAGAGAGTTAAAAAAACAACCTTAAAATCTACAAATAGTGAGGAAAAGCTATAAACCATAGTACCATCTTTGTTTCTGTGGAAAATATTATTTCACTTAGCAATCTTTCCTTTCCTGACCCCAAAGTCTTCAACGCCATCTCTACACACAAAAGCTATTCCTGCAAAATGGCTCTTAGCTGAGTTAGTATTTTTAAATTTTATTTTGCTGGTCCTGGGGTTTGAACTTTGGGCCTGGGCCCCACCCCTGAGTTTTTATACTCGGGGCTAAGAGCTCTACCATTTGAGCAACAGCTTCACTTCCAGCTTTTCTTCTTCTTCTTTTTTATTTTTTGCCAGTCCTGGGGCTTGAATGCAGGGCCTAAGCACTGTCCCTGGCTTCTTTTTGCTCAAGGCTAGCACTCTACCACTTGAGCCATAGAGCCACTTCCAGCCTTTTCTGTGTATGTGGTGCTGAGGAATCGAACTTAGGGCCTCATGAATGCTAGGCAAGCACTTTACCGCTAAGCCACATTCCCAGCCCTGCCCCCCCCCCCCCCGCCTTTGATAGATTAGTGAGAAGTGTCATGAACTTTCCTGCCGGGGCTGGCTTTGAACCGCCCTTCTCAGATCTCAGCCTCCTGAATAGCTAGAATTACAGGTGTGAGCCAGGCTCCTGAGTTAATAGTTTTAGTTTTAGTTTTTCCTTCTTTCTGCAATTACTGTGGTGAAGTGTTTCAATAGGGCTCCCACCTACTTTCACAGGTTGTGCAGTTTCCTCTCCATACACATGGGCTAGACATTGTTTTTTTTTTTATAATAGAACATGGCAATGTGATAAAGATAGATTAAGATAGATTACAAAAGACTGTGGCTTCCATCTTCCTCTCTGTTGCTCAACAGCTCATTCTGATTATGGAAACAGCCATGTTAGAACTATCCAAGGCCAGGCCCATGCAGCAAAAGAAAGGAGCCAAAGATGACTTCTAATCAATAACCATGAAGGAAAGTGGGCAATGGCGGCTCACACTTGGAATCCTAGCTACTCAGGAGGCTGTAAGAACTGAGGACCACTGTTCAAAGCCAGGCTTGGTGCAAGAGTCCATGAGACTCAAATCTCTAATCATCAAAAAGCTGGAAGTGGAGCTGTGGCTCAAATGGTAGAGCACTAGCCTTGAGCCCTCAAAAAATATGCATGTGAAAAGATTTATTCTTTCTCCAGTTGAGATAATCATTGACCAGAATAATACTTGCCAAGTGATTGCACCATAATCTTGTTTCTAAATTTAGACTTACTATCCACCTGTAGTTCTGCACGGAAGGTGTTTGCAAAAGTTCAAGAGGTGAAAGAACTGGCAGTAGCTCTTCTGGTCTACATGTTGTGTTTCACATAACAGGAATGTGAAAACCCCAACTGCAGAGATACTCTTTCTCACCCAAATACCAAATGGCAGAGTGGAATGGCCTGGGCCCTCCATCTCCTTCCGGATGAAAATCTGTTACATAACTTCCTGAGTCTTCGGGCAAAAACAAGGTTTCAAGTAAGAGATGTTGTCATCAGTTCTACTGATCAGAACAGGAGATCCTCATCTGTTGCTAAAAGGAATATAATGAAGGTCTTAAGGAATATTTAAATATCTTTCCTAAGCAGTTCAATTTTTAGGAGCTTAAGAAAATTGCATGTTTTTTGTGAAATGATTTGTGTATGGTAGCTCTCTATATAAAAGGGAAAAATTGGAAACCACCCCAATATCCAATTGTAAGGACTCTGGGATTTACAACCAGTTATAAAGGAGTATTTCAGGATGTAATATCCACATATAGTGTTTGTTTAAAAAAATTACATCACCCCAAGTACCAGTGGTTCATACCTATAATCCTAGCTACTCAGGAAGCGGAGGTCCAAAGATCACTATTCAAAGCCATCTTGGGCAAGAAAGTTTATGAAACTCTTACCTCCAAATAACCATCAAAAACTGGAAATAGAGCCAGACGCTGATGACTCATGCCAGTAATCCTAGCTACTCAGGAGGCTGAGAGTTGAGGATTGCAGTTTGACACCAGTTTGGGCAGGAAACTCTTATCTCTAATAAGCTACTCATAAAAGCTGGAAGTAATGCTGTAGCTCAAATAGTAGAACATTCACATTGAGCAAAAGAAGCTCAGGGACAGCACCCAAGCACAGAGTTCGAGCTCCAGGAACCGCAAAAAAAAAAAAAAAAAAGAAGAGGGCTGGGAATGTGGCCTAGTGCCCTGGGTTCGATTCCCCAGCACCACGTATACAGAAAGCAGCCAGAAGGGGCGCTGTGGCTCAAGTGGCAGAGTGCTAGCCTTGAGCAAAAAGAAGCCAGGGACAGTGCTCAGGCCCTGAGTCCATGCCCCAGGACTGGCAACAAAAGCAAAACAAATAAACAAAACAAAACAAAAAAGAATCTGAAAGTAGAGATGTGGCTCAAGTAATAGAGTACTAGCCTTGAGAGAAAAAAAAAAAAAAAGCCAAGGAACAATGTCCAGGCCTTAAGTTCAAGTCCTAGTACCAGCATAATAACAAATAAATAACACACTTAGGTGGAGATGGGGAAGGGAAAAGGTAAAGAATGTTGAAATACAGGCTGGGGATATGGCCTAGTGGCAAGAGTGCTTGCCTCATATACATGAGGCCCTGGGTTCAATTCCCCAGCACCACATATATAGAAAACGGCCAGGAGTGGTGCTGTGGCTCAAGTGGTAGAGTGCTAGCCTTGAGCAAAAAGAAGCCAGGGACAGTGCTCAGGCCCTGAGTCCAAGGCCCAGGACTGGCCAAAAAAAAAAAAAAAAAAGAATGTTGAAATACATTTTGAAAGAGGATGAATATGGTCTGTACCGTTTTCCAAAAGGAACTGCCATGTGGTTGTTCAGGCAGAAAAGAGTTTATTAGGAGTATCCGGACCATTGGGCTACATGTGGTGTAGCTTGGGTAGAGATGGGGTTGACTCCTGGCAGGTTTGGGATTATGTAGGGAGAGGGCAGGGAGGAGGTGTGGCCATGGCAGATTTGGATAGAACCTCAGTCTAGGAATCTCCCATGGTCCCAGGGAGGGGTCATGGGGGCAGTTCAGGAAGACAACAGAACTGCCCCCGGGTGTGCCAGTCACCTAGGTAACACAAGCACTGGGCAGAGACTTCTGGGGGAGGACAAGTGTGGTCCTGCATGGAAAACGAAGGGGGAAGAGAGATCCATGGCAGCTTCGCGGGGAGAGAAAGGGTTATTTTCCTGGGAAGACCTAGCATTCCAGCCTTTTGACAGTTATAGAAGGAATGCTGACTCTCTCTCTGGCTACTTTCTGCCAGCAAAAGGCTTCAACATTAGGGGTAGGAGACAGAGATGTCTTGTCTGGTCCAGGAAAAGGCAGTAAACAGCAACTGTTCCTTGGTGGTGAACACGTGTATGTGTCCTGGAAGAAGTCTTATGAGGCAGGGGTTGAGCAATAAGAGAAAATATTAGCGGGCACACAAGTGGCACAAGGAAGGGTTCAGGTCACAAAATTCAAAACTAAACAACTTGGATAGTTCCTATCTCTTGCATTCCAGGTGGTCCTGGAGTTGGTGGAAAATGTCCCTAGCTACTTCTGACTGATTAACATCTGGCAAGCAGTCAGAAGCTGGGGCTGGATTGATTGGAATGGTTAAGCACCCGGTGGGAGGCCTTGGTAGATGTCTGGATTATAGAGTATGTATAGAACCCAGGCAAACTGTCCTGAGTCTAAAGCTCACTTCAAGTTCCTGTCCATGTAGAAGACAGACAGTTATGAATATTAGACAGGCATGAACATTAGACAGGCATACTTAGTAACTATTTTTTTTTGATCTCCTGGCTCTGGTTAGTTTTGAAAAGGTAGGCACAAAGTGACTGCATTTAGGATGTGACATCATCCCCTCTTACTCCTCTCAATGATCCCTAGTCATCGGGATTAGCTTTGCCCTGGGTGCGGGGGGTGGGGGGGGAGTGAGGGGGGTATCTATGTACTTGCTGCTGGGATGGCTTGTCCCAGCTGACATCTTTGCTCATTGGCCTCGGCACTATCCCTGAACTCTTTTGCTCAAGGCTAGCGCTCTACCACTTTGAGCCACAGCACCACTTCTGGCTCTTTTTGAGTAGTTTATTGGAGATAAGAGTCTCGGAGGGATTTTTCTGCCCAGGCTGGCTTTTAACTGCAGGCTTCAGATCAAATGAGTGTTTGCCAATTACTCCCAATTGAAACAACAAGGAGATCAATAGAAGGTTTTTAAGCAGGGTTTGCCTGGAACTTGTTAAGAGTTGACCAATAAATACTTGCAAGAATTATTTATTCCTCTGTGGGTCTGACTAAATGCTGCAGAGGATAAAATCTATAATGACAAAACTCAGTATACATGAGAGATTTAAAACAGCAACTGATAAACTGAATATGGTCCTTTAGAATACTACTTAAGATTGAAACCGGCTGGGGATATAGCCTAGTGGCAAGAGTGCCTGCCTCGGTATACCCGAGGCCCTAGGTTCGATTCCCCAGCACCACATATACAAAAAACGGCCAGAAGCGGCGCTGTGGCTCAAGTGGCAGAGTGCTAGCCTTGAGCGGGAAGAAGCCAGGGACAGTGCTTAGGCCCTGAGTCCAAGGCCCAGGACTGGCCAAAAAAAAAAAAAAAAAAAAAAGATTGAAACCATTGTCAGCTTTGTATCCAAGGTGACCTACATACTTGGGAAACAGATATTAAACACTTGACACACTTAGTAGTGCATGAACAATTACTTTCATAGATGAACATACGAATGAGATGCTACTTTTACATCACTGTGTTAATCTTGACCTTTGAACACTTATTAGAAGGGGTGGGGGTCACAAGAAAACCCACCATGTGGCCAAGATGGCAAAAAACAAGTCAGGATGGTATGAAAACTTGGCGGAGCTTTATTAAGCAAGCAAGCAAGCAGACAAGCAGCAGACAGACAAACAGAAAGGGAGAAAGGCAAGGTCATACCGTAACAGTGTGGGTACTCTCAAGAAGAGACAGAGACATAGATACACAGAGAGAGGGAGAGACAGGTTTAGCTAAGAGAATTGGAGGTGGGACAGTTCACCTTTAAGAGGGAACCTAGAGGGGGTCCCTGGGACTCAGCCTGCATCTTCCTTTCAAGGGCACAAGCAGAGAGGCAGAGACAGAGCAAGAAAAGGAGACAAAGAAAATTACCTTTCTAGAGGAGATGGCTGGGAGGCTTAGGAGACAGGAGAGATATGAGTCAGAAACACAGAGACAGAATGAGCAAGGACAGCCTGAATAATATAGAACCTCTGGCCACTTACCATTGCGTTAGCAGGACTTATGTGACAAACTGTGGTAGATTTGAACTGTTACTACGTATCTTCAGAGATTATTTCCTGCCTACAGAAGTTGGATAGTAAAGGGAAAAGACAGTTATGATCTATGAAGATACCTCATCACAGCCCAGTCCCGAGGAAGAGTTCCATCATTTTCCACATTGGCCACTATCTCAAATCAACACATGGCATGAAGGAAGGAGTTGTCCTGACTTTGTCGTGTCTTCTGCATGGAGTTTAATGTTGTGAATGAAGAGCCTAAGCATATGAACAAGATGTGCACCATTAGACCAAGCTCAGGGCATACGTGAGTCTGGGAGTTTTAAGGCCCTTGTTTTGAAAAGACTTAAAAACAAGTTTTCTTGCTCAGTTTTCTCTGCTGCCAGTCTAGCCTCAGTATCAGGGGTTGGTTTTTTTGTTTTGTTTTGTTTGTTTGTTTTTTCTTAATGCTCATCATTTGATTCTTGGGTGTTAAACCCTGTTGGTAGCAAGGATTCCTATGACTCAGTGTGCAGGTTTGGAAGTCTCGATAAAGGAGGTAGTCGTCATTAAGAGCTCCATCTACAGCCCCTAGATTATCTTCCAGCGGAAGTATCCCTTGAGCCCCAAAGTGAGTGTGTCATACTTGGTGGGAATAGAGCAGTTGCAGGGCAACTGGTCTTTAACTCATCTCTCCATGCTAAACTGATTCCCTGTGTTCTTAATTGCCAGATAAAAAGTTTTCCCTATTCTCTGGCTTTGATCACATGAAGGGCCTTAACATTTATCTCCACAACTCCAGCAGAATGAGAATCAGGGAACAAGGCCTCCCAAACTCACTGCAAGTTGAAGCTATGAGGGTAAGCTATAGTTTCTTTCCTTCTATTATATATCACTGTGAGTTCCCTGATTTCACTCAGTATACAGGCAGCTGCTCGAGCACCTTCCCTGATTAAATCACTGGCATCCAGTCTTGCCACACAGGAGACCCCAAAGATGTCTTCACTCAAGACCTTTTTGCCAGGCTGAGAATATGGCCTAGTGGCAAGAGTGCTTGTCTTGTATACATGAAGCCCTAAGTTGGATTCCTCAGCACCACATATGTAGAAAAGGCCAGAAGTGGCGCTGTGGCTCAAGTGGCAGAGTGCTAGCCTTGAGCAAAAAGAAGCCAGGGACAGTGCTCAGCCCTTGAATCCAAGGCCCAGGACTGGCCAAAACAAACAACAAACAAACAAAGACCTTTTTGCCCTTAGCTTTAGGAATTGAAGGGAGTGAAAAGCTCTCAGATGCTTCAGGGATAGGTTGATCTCTGAGACCTAGTCTCGCCAACTATGCATCCTCTGTAGTGGAATACAGATCAAGTCCACCAGCAGATCTGTCATCATCCTGCTCAGCTTCACCAGGGAAATATTCGTGAGTATTGGAGGAAGGAGCATGAGGCTTCATCAATAGTTGAGTTGTTCAGGAGGTTGATGTGGTTTATGGTTGGAGGTAGGTGATCCGGCTCTCTGCCTGAAGGCAGTTCCAGGCGGAGGAGACGAGAACACCCCAACCCCTCGATGGAACAGGTTCTTCAGGAGATAGATCCTGGCAGGTTGGAATTTTCTTTTTGTGTTGTAATGCTTGAAGTTTAAATTCAACTTTATGAGCTGCCTCTTTTTTTTTTTTTTGCCAGTCCTGGGGCTTGAACTCAGGGCCTGAGCACTGTCCCTGGCTTCTTTTTGCTCAGCCACTTGAGCCACAGTGCCACTTCTGGCTTTTCCTGTGTATGTGGTGCTGAGAATCCAACCCCAGGGCTTCATGCATGCTAGGCAAGCACTCCCCCACTAGGCCATATTCTCAGCCCCTATCAGCTGCCTCTTTAAGAGCCTGATACCTAGCATCAGCAAGTATGCTCTGGTAGACTGCTGATACCTCTAGAGCTAGAGCAGAGAGCTGAGGAAATTGTCCATGTTCAGTTTGGAAGACTCCTGAGAGGTCTAGGACTCGTGCGAAAGGAGCACATATTCATTCCCTGTGTGTGGAGGTTGCTCCTTAACCCGACTGTCTCCAGCAAGAGGATAAATCTTTATTGTGTCACTCTCTTCTGTTGTGATGTATATAGGCACATCTCCTACCATGAGGAAACCAGAAAAACGAGATTGTTCCACAGATCTGGCACTAATGCTATCAACTGCATCATTTCCAGCACTCGGGTGTAAGACCTGGTAAATCAGGCAGAAGCAAATCATGGCCCTGTACACTGATCTGATTGCATTTGCCACTATCCAGCCTTGAAGGTTTAACATTAATACCCTGTGCTCCCAACTGTTCATTGGTTTCCTCAACTGCTGGAGAACAAGCAGCTTCTCCCATTACTAGCTTGGGGAGAAAAAGGCTCAAGGCAGGCCATAAAGGCTGTCACGTGGTTGCCAGGAGGGCAGTGGAGATAGTTGTTTAATGACTTCACTGGTTCTTCAGGGCAACCTAGTGATTGCACAACCCTGTGGAAGGGATCATCTTGTGCAGCACAGAGTTCTGAAAACTTGTATCCCTGTTGTTTTCCAAGATGCCAACTGCACTCTTCCTCATTAAAGCAGCAGCATCTCCTTGATAGCAGTAACATGCGAGGTGCAAAAACACGCTCATAGAAACTATGTGGCACCAGTCTGGCTTCAAAATGCGGTATTATATAGCTCACCCTCAACTCTACTCCTTTGCCACAGAGAATGCAAGCACTCTTGACACGTGGCAGTAGTTGAATGTGGGCCAATTCAGCAGGATGGAATGCAACATAGCAGCACCAATGTACCTTTTTCCTTAATGTTCTTCTTCCATGTCAGTTTAATGAGCTTGCCCATCTCTGATTGTATTTGCATCCTAGCCTGCAACTGTAGTCCTTTTCTTTAGCTTAGAATTTGAGAAGGGAAGAGACTTTACCAAGGAAATACATACATACTTAGAACTTTACTCGCACCTGTGTATCTTACTGTGCATCTTGCTAGTCTTCTCTGGTTCCTGAGCCAGTTGTGGTTGCTGTGAAGAATGGAGTGACCAATTGCCTTATTTCTCCATCTGTGCCTGCTTGGGAACGCACCAGGTTTTTCTTGAGCCTCAGGATGAGTTTCTAGGGTTTCCTGGTTGTACAGCGGCACCGGATGACAGAAACTAGTTTATTAGGGGTCTCTGAACAGCTAATGCACAGATGGTGTAGCTTGTGTAGAGAAGGCAGAGGTGGATGTGACCTCTGAGTCCAAAGGAGGCGTGACTGGGGCAGCTCATGATGTGACCTCAGAGGAAGGGGAGGTAACTGCCCCCAGGTGTACCAGTCACCTGGGTAGCACAGGTGCTGGGTGGAGACTTCTGAGGGAGGACAGGTGCATGGAAAACAATGTGTGTTGGGGGGGGGGGAAGGGGTCTTACGGACAGATAATTTTACTCTTAAGCTTGGTGGTACATGCCTGTAATCCCAGCATTTAAGAAGCTGAGGCAGGAGACTATATAGGGAGACCCTATCTCAAACAAACAAACATGTTATAAAGTTACATATGCTATGCCAGATCTAAAATACAATGGGGGTGCTGGGAATGTGGCCTAGAGGTAGAGTGCTTGCCTAGCATGCATGAAGCCCTGGGTTTGATTCCTCAGCACCACATACAGAGAAAAAGCCAGAGGTGGCGCTGTGCCTCAAGTAGTAGAGTGCTGGCGTTGAGCAAAAAGAAGCTCAGGGACAGTGCCCAGGCCCTGAGTTCAACCCTCTGCAGAGACAAAAAATAAATAAAATACACTGGGACATGATAAATTATATAAGACTCTAGGCATTCATACACAGTGAGACCAAAGGAGTATACTTAGGAGAGGAACACAAAGGCACAATGCCTCTGTGCTTCTGATCATATAAAACAATGTTTATTGAAATGAATTCTAGGAAATGGAAACAAGAGGTGTTTTTTTTTTCTCTTAAGGGAGGAACACTAAGGCACAGTGCGTATGTTCCTCTGATCGTGTAAAGTATTTATGGACATAAACTCCAGGAAGGGCTTTTTCTTTGTTGTTATTTTTTCCTTTTCTTTTTGTTTATTATTTCCTTTTCTTATTTGTTTATTTGTCTTTGGAAGGGTCAGGTGGGGCACAGAAATGGACAAAGGAACAAATGCAGCAGTGGTACTCACTAGACACTATGTTGAAAATGAACTATACAATTTGTGGGTAGGAATGGGAGGGAAAAACTGGAAGAGAGCAAAGAAAGGGGTGACATTGTCCAAAAAGAAATATACTAATTACGTGACTTCTGTAACTGTAACCTCTCTGTACATCACCTTTATAATAACAATAAAAAATAGTAAGGATTTTTTTCTTTCCTTTTTGGTTTGTTTGCTTATCTATCTTTAGGACGGAAGGGGGCACAGAAATGGGGGGACAAAGGGTGAACAAATGCAGTAGTGAAATGGTAAATAAAGGGCCTTATGGAATATAGGCTAATGTTATGCTAAATATGAATACCAAAGCCATAATCATGATGCATGTCTTCGCAAACCAGAGTTCTATAGGTGCAATCCTTCGGTTCAGGAAAAGATAAAATACGTTCCAAAAAGGAGTGGAGAATCGGCAAACCAACTGCACATGAAACTACTGAAGCTAATGATGCTGTCTACTGACACTGGGACAAAGGTCCTTAAGATGAAGGTCAAAGAAGCCCCCTCCTGCCTGAGTTACACAAACTTACATCTTGGGGGACCTGAGAAGTCTTTGCTTTTTCTATTCTCTTTTCACTTCTTTTTTTCCTTGCTTTGATCCTTCTTTGATTGATCGGTTGACTGATGTCCCCACTGCCCCCCTCCTTGGGCAACCTTAGCATGAGTCATAGTTTTGAGATTCCAAGCTAGTGAATGAGTGGGTGGCTACTGTGTGGGAGGGCGAAGCTCCAGAAAACCAGGACCCAGGATGACATATTCCCTTGCGGTAGTAAGAAAGAATATTAAAATTCCTTTTATAGAAAGAAGTACTGAAAAGATAAGACACTGACAGCTTTGGGAAAACAAGAATTGTAAAACACAATGCCAAGCACTAATGGCTCATTCCAGTAATCCTAGCTACTCGGAAGCTGAGATCTGAGGATAGCAGTTTGAAGCCAGCGCAGGCAGAACTCTTCTCTCCAATTAACCACACAGAAACACCTATAAGTTTGAGTGACTAATGGGCTAGTAATGATAAGAGCAGTAACTTTAACTCAAGAACCTAAAAGTGAATGATGTAAATTACATGTTTCCTATTCTTTGTTTTGCTTTCCAACAAATCACATGCTTATCAGATTTCCTTTCATTTAAAATCTGGTCAATATTTCTTCCCCATATTACAAGTACCTCTCAAAGTAGTTAACCCCCAAATTAGCATTTCTAATCTTGAAAGAGGCAGACTCTTTATGACTGAGTAAGAAGTTTCCAGTAAACCTCCTCCTCTCAGGAAGTTCACGTCAAAGCTAGTGTTTACATCCTGTGGAGTGAGATCTTTGAAATTTTTTTCTCCATTCTAGATATGATTTGAATTAAAACGATTGAGTCATCTGTCCTGAAATTGTCATGTACATCCCAATGACAAATGGAATATCCATGACTAATAATGACAGAATTTCAAGATTTTTTTTTCATTATTAAGTACCTATAATTATAACTATTTATATTCTTTTGCCTCATTCCTTATTCATTTGCTCTTTCAAGTAGGTCCTTCTTAACCATGGTCTAATTCATTAATTATGCAGCTAGTGCATGACAAACAAGCCAATAAATCCCTGCATAGAGTAGCCCCAAGCTTCCTTCCAGGATTTGCCAGGAAATAATGAAATGAAGGAGGTGATGGCATTGATTCTGGCCTTCTAGTAGCTGACTCTCTGACTTTAGTTAAGTCCCCTGGTAATGAGAGAGGTGGGTTAAGTAATCCTTGATATGCACTGTTTAATTTTACTACTGGGAAGTGCCAATCTTCCTCCCTCCTCCCCTTCCCTCAAGGCTGGCTCTCTACCCCTTGAGGTATTCCTCTACTTTCTGCTTTTTGCTGGTTAATTAGAGATAAGTCTCTCTGATTTTTTTCTGCCCAGGCTGGCTTTGAACAGTCTCAGATCTCAGCCTCCTGGGTAGCCAGGATTACAGGTATGAGACACTAGTACCTGGCTTTATTTTTAATTTTTAATTATACAGTATTTATTGATTGTATATCATAGATATATAGTGATATTTCATTGTAGCTTCAATTTACAATTAGGTAATTAATGGTTAATGATTGTGAAGATCTTTACTTTTGCTGACTTGCCATCTGTATACCCATTTAGAGAATTATCTGTTCATGTCAACTCAAAAATTACATTAAAACAATAACAAAGGGCTGGTATGTAGCTCAGTGACAAAGTACTTGCCTAGCACATGCAATGTTCCTGGTTCTATCCCCAGTGTGTGTGTGTGTGTGTGTAGTTTGTTTTTGTCATATATATATGACAGAAACAAAACCTGATACAAACCTAGGTACTGTTGACTCATACCAGTAATCCTAGCTCCTTAAGGGCTGAGCTCTGAGGACAGTGATTTGAAACCAGCCCCAGCAAAGGTCTGTGAGACTTTTATCACCAATTTGATCCACCAAAAAGCTGGAAGTGGAGCTTTGGTTCAAGTGGTAGAACACTAGCCTTGAGCAAAACAATTCAAGGATAGGACTCAGGCCCTAAGTTCAATTCAGGGACAGTTCACTCAGGACCTAGGGCCAGCACAAAGATATGAATGAATGAGTGAATGAATGACTGACCTTGTAAGGAGGCTACAAAATTAACTGTCATAAATTTTGAGGGTAACTTTCAGTCTCCAACTCCTATATTATTTTTAGCAAGAATTTTTCCTGAAGAATAATAGAGGTGCGGGGGGGGGGGGGGCTGGGGATATGGCCTAGTGGCAAGAGAGCTTGCCTCGTACACATGAGGCCCTGGGTTCGATTCCCCAGCACCACATATACAAAAAACGGCCAGAAGTGGCGCTGTGGCTCAAGTGGCAGGGCAAAAGGAAGCCAGGGACAGTGCTCAGGCCCTGAGTCCAAGCCCCAGGACTGGCCAAAACAAAAACAAAAAACAAAAACAAAAAAAGAATAATAGAGGTGTGGAAGAGTCCATTCAATCATAACTGCATGGCCCAATGGATTCCTTCAAGGTAGTTGTGCAACTCAGTTCAAGGGAAGAAAATCACTATCACCCCACAAGAGGGTCTCTGCTCCTTTGCTTTCACTGCCTTCTTTAGGGTGAGTCATATGGCATCATGCTCTCCTTAAGATATGAATTCTACAAAAAAAAAATCTGAATTCTGCTCAACATTCCGTTTGTGGAACATCTGTATTGTTTTATATAATTATAGTTCTTCTCTGAGCTTACAATTCTTTTACGATCTAATTATAGTTCTTCACTGAGCTTATCATTCTTTTTCAGTCTTGTATAATCATTTTTGCATCTTTTGCAACTGTTACATGACCTACAACAAACTGTATAGTTTGATATGTTTTGACATATGCATATGCCGTGAAAATGCCTCAGTCAAGATAATGAATATATTTGTTTCCTCAGAATAGTTTGTGATCATGGAAAGCAAATATGAAATCTGGGAAGAGTGCACTTCCAGATCCTTGTCAAAGACTGCAACAGGCAATATGTATTCTTCACCACTGCTAAGAAGACTTAAATGAGGAAAGGATTCTAATGCATTTGTGCTATTAAAAAAAAAACACAACAACTCTTGTTTTGTTTTGGTTTGGTTTTGGTTTTCTCCTTTGTCGTTATTTTTTATTTCTGTACCTTTGGTCTTGTATGTAAGTTAATCTGTTTGGGGGAGGGTAAAGGGAAGCACAGAAATGGCAGGAAAGGGCTGGGAATATGGCCTACTGGCAAGAGTGCTTGCCTAGTATACATGAAGCCCTGGGTTCGATTCCCCAGTACCACATATATAGAAAATGGCCAGAAGTGGCGCTGTGGCTCAAGTGGCAGAGTGCTAGCCTAGAGCAAAAAGAAGCTCAGGCCCTGAGTCCAAGGCCCAGGACTGGCAAAAAAAAAAAAAAAGAAGAAGAAGAAGAAGAAATGGCAGGAAAAAGGGTGAACAAATGCAGCAGTGATACTAGACATTATGTTGAAAACGAGCTATACAGCTTGGGGGGGGGCGGGACAGAAAAACTGGGAGAAAATGAGGGAAGAGGTGACACTGTTCAAAAAGAAATGTACTCATTTACCCGGTTTATGTAACTGTAACCCCTCTGTACATCACCTTCATTTTTACAATAAAAATAAATTAAAAAAATAAAAATACCTCTATCAGGAGCTGGTGGCTCACACCTGTAATCCTAGCTACTCAGAAGGCTGAGATCTGGGGATCCAAGGTTCAAAACCAACCCAGGCAGGAAAGTCCATGAGGCTCTTACCTCCAGTTAACCACCAGAAAGCTGGAAGTAGGCTGTGGCTCAACGGGGTAGAGACCTACCTTTGAATGAGAAAGCTCAAGGATAGTGCCTAGGGCCTGCATTCAAGCCCCATGACCAACAAAAGCAAAAAGTACAAAACCCTCTGGCTGGGGATACAGCTCAGTGGTAGCGTGCTTGCCTGGTATGAACATGACCCGGGGTTTGGTCTCTAGCATAGAGCTGGGGTCAGGGTACACATCTGTAATCCTAGAAGGCAAAGGGAGGAGGATCCCAAGTTGGATGACAGTCTGAGAAACAAAGAGAGATCCCCATCCATTCCCCCCAAAAATTCTTTTTTTTTTTTTTTTGGCTGGCTATGGGGCTTGAACTCTGGGCCTGGGCGCAGTCCCTGAGCTCTTCAGCTCAAGGCTTGTGTTCTACCACTCAAGCCACAGCACCACTTTCAGTTTTCTGGTGGATAATTGGAGATAAGTCTCATGGATTTTCCTGCCTGGACTGGCTTTGAACCTTGATCCTCAGATCTCAGCCTCCTGAGTAGCTAGGATTACAGCCATGAACCAATGGTGCCCACCCCCACCCCCAAATTCTAGCATTATAACAGCATAAAATCTAAACTATTCTAAACTGTCTCCTAAAATGGTTCTGTGAAGTAATGTTATCTGTCCTAACCAAAACCAAATGTTATCATGAAAGCAAAAGCAAAATTCACCCATATACGTGTGTGTGCATGTGCGCACACACACACTCACCTGAGCCAGACCCATTTTTAAAAAATTAATTAAGTTGTAAAACCCAAACTGTAAGTACCATAATATTGTTTTGAGAGCTATTGATCAAAAAAATTTGCTCTATTTTCTTTAACATAGCCTAAAGACTGTATATTTCCTATTTTTTTCTTTTTCACAAATAGGTTATTATTTGCAATGTCTGTAACCAACACGACTATGTTCATCGCAGCACAATTTGCCATAGATAATATCTGGAACCAACCCAGATGCACCTCAGTAGATGAATGGATCAAGAAAATGTGGTACATATACATAATGGAATTCTATGCCTCTGTCAAAAAGAATGACATTGCCCCATTCATACGGAAATGGAAGGACTTGGAAAAAAATCATACTAAATGAAGTGAGCCAGACCCAAAGAAACATGGACTCTATGGTTTTCCTCATTGGTAATAATTAGTACACATCTAGCAGAGGATCACAATAGCTCAATAGCTATGTACATATGAACACATAAGATGATGCTAAGGGAAATGAACTCCAAGTCATAGAAATAAGTGGTTTATCATCGTTGTTGTTATGTTCAATGTACCATGTAAAATTATGCCATTTTCTTTTGTCTTTCTTCCCCATGATTTTACCCCTGATGTCACTTTAACTTATTTTGGTATCTGGGTACTGTATATACGTTTATCGGAAGTGGGGAAGGGAAAGGGAACATCAAAATGGAGAGACAAGGGGTAAAAGGAGAACCAATTCAACAGCAATACTTATAGAAAACTATGTGCTGTAAATCAACTGTACAACTGGGGGGGAGGAATTTGGGAGGAGAGAAGGTAGGAGAAAAATGAGGGAGGAGGTAACAAGTTTCATAAGAAATGTACTCACTGCCTTACATATGAAACTGTAACCCTCTGTATATTACTTTGACAATAAATAAATCAATTTAAAGAAAATAAGAAAATTAAATTGAAATGTCTGTGATATCTTGCCACACAGCTTTATTAAAGCTCCTTATAAGGGCTACAAGAGTTAGAAATAGTCAGGCATCAGTATGCCCATAATTCTAGTAATTCAAGAGGCTGAGACCTAATAATTTCAGTTCCAAGACAGCCTGGGTAGAAGAATCTCCAAGATGCTATCTCCAGCTTACCAACAAAAAGCAAGACTGGAGACATGGTTCGAGTGGTATAGCACCAGCCACGAGTAAGAAAGCCGAGTAGAGGTCAAGATAGTGATGACTGAAGAAAAGTCTTTTGACCCTCAGTCCAAAAGTTTCCGAGTGGCATTTGTTTATATTTAAAGTTTAACCCAAGGACACCTTGGCTTTTTCTCATGGCAGCCTGATTCATTCATCTTAGTCCTTAATCTCTGACCTGGTCAGGCATCTGTTTTGATCTGGCAAGTCCTGACTCATTTGGGGCCTAACAATGTCAACATTCTCCCTGACATCTCAGTGACTGAGTCATGGTACATCATGACTCCCTGCTAGTTCCTACCCAACCTGTTGCTCTACATTGACAACTGCACCCACCTGTCCTTCAAGGCTTTCAGAGAATGCTCACTCCAGCAGCTCACTGCTGTCTCCCTCCACACTTTTTGCTCAATCTCTTAGTTAGTGTTTGCCACAAGCGTCTTTGTGGCTCTAATAAGCCATGTTATTATTTCATGTTGCCTGTACTGGGGTTTGAACTCAGAGACTCTGTATTTGCTAGACAGGTGCTCTACAACTTGTGGCACACCTCCAGTCCAGCTTTTTTTGTTTTGCTGGTTATTTGAAGATGGAGCCTCTTGGACTTTTCTTCTCTGATTGGCCTAAAACTTCAATCCTCCAGGTTTCAGCCTCCTGAGTAGCTGGAATTACAGGTTGAAACACTGGAGCTCAGCTGTTAGCACATTTTTGGACGGAGGGAGAATCAGGACCCACTAGCCTTGCTGATGCCAGGTACTGAGCTTTTCCCATCCAACCACACTGCCTTTCTAGTGCAGTAGGAAGAACCTAATTATCTAGGCTGTAGAATCTCCATCCTTATGAGTCTTTTTTTTTTTTTTTTTTGCCAGTGCTGGGGCTTGAACCCAGGGCCTGGGCACTGTCCCTGGGCTTCTTTTGCTCAAAGCTAGCACTCTATCACTTTAGCCACAGAGACACTTCTGGCTTTTTCTGTGTATGTGGTACTGAGGATTCGAACTGAGGGCTTCATGCCTGCTAGGCAAGCACTCTACCACTAAGCCACATTCCCAGCCAATATTGGCTTGCCTAGCAGGCATGAAGCCCTGGGATTCGATTCCTCAATACAACATACACAGAAAAGCCAGAAGTGCACTATGTCTCAAATGGTAGAGTGGTAGCTTTGATCAAAAGAAGCCCAGGGACAGTGCCCAGGCTCTGGGTTCAAGTTCAAGGACTGGCAAAAAAAAGAAAAGTGCATGTCATGTAATTTTAATGGCCTGAAAACAGACACTCAGGCCTAATAAGTTCTGAGGTTCTTTTCTGCTTTTTTTATTGTTCATCACAAACAATGCTCTTGTCAATGAAGTTGATGGCAGGCTATATAGCCACATGTGCACATTGGCCTGAAGACCTGCCTTGCAGCTAGGCCAATCAGAAGTCAGTATTTTGTAAATGACAGGGTAGGTAATTGTTTCTCTCACTGAGTCACAACCATCTGACTAGAACACAGGTTTGTAAACATTTCCAGGCTCCAGCTCACGTCTCGGGGTTCCTCTATGGGGAGCCAGTGCCTGTGGGAGTCACTCAGAGAGTGCTTTCTGCTGCGGCTTCTGCCAGGATGGGATCCACCATCCACTAGTGGGCCCTGCAGCCCACTCATGATCACTCACCCCTGGTGCTGGGTGCTGCGTGGTCTCCAGAGAAGTCACTGCTTCTGACAACTGGGAGTCAAGTTACCCACGCATTAGAAGCTCGAGACTCTGCTAGAGGATAATAAAGAAAGGGGAAGTTAGCAAGGGGGAAGGATCAACTGCAGCCTCCAGAGAAGGCCGAGGCTGAGGGGTCAGAGTGCTGGTTTAATTTTGGGGAAAAAAAAACCAAAAATGTTCCATTGTAAATTGCCACAAAATGTGTTTGTTCAATATACTTAGGAGATCCGGCTTGTAATGATAAAATCCTTAATGATGTAAGTCAAGCCATATGTCGAATTCTAGCTGTTTCCCACAACTAATTATTAAAGCCCAGCAGCGCTCATCTCCAGAGCTGACGACTTTCCTTTTATTGTTTAGACCCTGTCTCTGGGATCATGATGTGGTATATATATTTAGCCTATACAACATAGTCACTACAAAAATGTCTTGTTGAGTTAAAATCTACCTTTTCTTTAAGTCACCTAATGTAATGTTACTAACTATATAATATATGCAATCTGTGTGTGTGTGTGTGTGTGTGTGTGTGTGTGTGTGTGTGTGTGTGTGTGTGTGTGTGTGTCAGTTCGGGGGGCCTGAACTCAAGGCCTAGACACAATCCCTTAGACTTGTTTTTAAAGAAAATGTAATTATAAATTTATAAATCAGAAAAAAATACATTGTGTAGTCACAAAGAATAGTACACAAAAGAATGCAAAAGAATGAAGTTGGCACTTTAACCTATAACACATATAAAAGTTAACCTTATTCCAATAGCCTAAGGATTGGAAGTAACAGGACTAAACTTGATTCTCTGAAGTCACTGGAATCATCCTGTCCTGGAATTTTCTGGAATTGAAGGGCCACTCCAATAACTCACTAAAGTGGCAAATAACCAGATTAGATGCCTTAATGATCTCAAATAATCAAGATTTTGGAGATTAAATTATTGATTATGCTAACAGTATTAACTTTGTGGGTTGTTTTGTGCTGGTACAAAGGTGTCAACTCCTAACCTAGAGCCCTGTCTCAGCTTTCTTGCTCACAGTTGGTACTCTACCACTTGAGCAATGCCTTATCTGACATTTTGCTGGTTCATTGGAATGGAATCTGAAGGGTTTTTCTGCCCCAGTTGGCTTCAAACCTTAATCCTCAAATCTCAGCCTCCTGAGTAGCTAGGATTACAGGTGTGAGCCCCTGGTACACTGATAAGCTTATAGTTTTGTACTTGAGATTCCTGGGATCAGCATGAGATTTTTTTTATTTTTATTTTTATTATTTATTTATTTATTTATTTTTTGCCAGTCCTGGGGCTTGGACTCAGGGCCTGAGCACTGTCCCTGGCTTCTTTTTGCTCAAGGCTAGCACTCTGCCACTTGAGCCACAGCGCCACTTCCGGCTTTTTTCTATATATGTGGTGCTGAGGAATTGAACCCAGGGCTTCATGTATACGAGGTGAGCACTTTACCACTAGGCCACATTCCCAGCCCCGAGATTTTTAAATGAACTTTTTTTTTCCTCTATCTTAACCATTTTATACTTATTTACTGGTAAACATTTACATTTGAGGAAATGTCACACAGAGCTAGGATCAGAGCCCAGGTACTAGGGCTCTTAACTAGAGTTCAGTTCTACTCACTTTGCCTGGTAGGGGCCTCTCAATAAACCATACACAGTCCTAAGACCAAAAGGCCATCATGTGCTTCTTCTAAAGATATCCTACATTCACGTGTATTCACACACAGCTGACAATCATTTTGTGTGCTGGTTAGGAAAAGGTATGACACAACCACAGATAATAGATTTTTTAAAAACCCAACACCCAGGAAATTAAAGATGTGTGAGTCAGATAGACTTAAAGGTAGAAAAAAAAAGACTGTTGTGGCTGTTTTTTTTTTTTTTGTTTTTAAATATTTTAAACAATGTTTACAAATGTGAGTTTTCATGCAGGTGTCCTTTCACTAAAAAAGGTCATCATAAAGTCAAATGTTTAGATCCTCTAAACTATGACAGTCTCCAGTCTTTTCTTTCCCCCTTCCCCTTTCTCTCTGTCTTCCTTTCTTTGCTTCTTTCTTTTTTTCTCTCTTTTCTTTGTTTCTTCTTCTCTTTCTTTCCCTCCCTTACTCTTCCTTCTTTTTTTCCTTCTTTCTTCTTTTCTTCCTTTCTCTCTCTCTCTCTTTCTTTCTCTGTCTCCCACTATCCTCTCCACTCTCCTGGCCATTCCTCGTCTCTAACAAACATCCTTTCTGTAGTGTTAATTTTCTTCCTCCTTCATTGTCCATGAGTAAAAGTCATCTTTTGAGACAACTACTTAATTCGGTATTTCTTCCCCCCCATTTATCTAGAAATATCTCAGCCCTAGTTGAGTTGATCTGCGTGCTCTTCGGTCCCAGCACCTGGCCTACTGAGTGTTGCAAAACAGGGCCTTTATTATATTGTAAATTTTTGTCCTGTCTTTAGGAACAAAGCCCTCCGTGCTTCTGTCAAGTCTTTCTATATTTCCCTATTTCTCCTCTCTTGAGTATTGACAGTAGCTACATCAGACATTTTCTTCTTCCTCAAACTCAACTACTTCCATATACCATGGCCATAGACTTAAATTTTTTGTTGCCAGTCCTGGGGCTTGAACTCAGGGCCTGAGCACTGTCCCTGGCTTCTTTTTGCTCAAGGCTAGCACTCTACCACTTGAGCCACAGCGCCACTTCTGGCTTTTTCTATATATGTGGTGCTGGGGAATGGAACCCAGGGCTTCATGTATACGAGGCGAGCACTTTACCACTGGGCCATATTCCCAGCCCTGGCCATAGTCTTAGGATAGCTCCACTTAAGATTTTTCAACTCTTGTAAGGTGTAAAGGCAATAGATTTTTGGTAGAAACATAGTTTGAGTTTTGATTTTTTGGCAGGGGGGTGGGGGGCAGTTTCCAGTCAGCCTGGAAATCACAAGGGAAACAACTGAAACGACAGTGCCCTGAGTTGGCAGCAATATATATATATATATATATATATATATATATATTTATTTATTTTATTTTTTTTTTTTTTGGCCAGTCCTGGGCCTTGGACTCATGGCCTGAGCACTGCCCCTGTCTTCCTTTTGCTCAAGGCTAGTACTCTGCCACTTGAACCACAGCGCCACTTCTGGCTTTTTCTATATATGTGGTGCTGGGGAATCGAACCCAGGGCCTCATGTATACGAGGCAAGCTCTCTTGCCACTAGGCCATATCCCCAGCCCAGGCAGCAATATTTTGAATATAGGTATTCCATAAATTATATGAGCTATTCAATCCTTTATTATAAAATGAGCTTTGTAAGCCAGCACCGGTGGCTCATGCCTATAATCCTAGCTCAGGAGGCTGAGATCTGAGGATCTCAGTTCAAAACCATCCTAGGCAGAGAAGTTTGTGAGACTCTTATCTCCAATAATCTAGCTACTCAAACAAAAGCTAGAAATGGAGCTGTAGCTCAAGTGGTGGAGAGCTAGCCTTGAGCACAAAAGCTCCCAGGCCATGAATTCAAGCTCTGGGACAAAGAAAGAAAGAAAGAAAGAAAGAAAGAAAGAAAGAAAGAAAGAAAGAAAGAAAGAAAGAAAGAAAGAAAGAAAGAAAGAAAGAAAGAAAGAAAGAAAGAAAGAAAGAAAGAAGAAGGAAGGAAGGAAGGAAGGAAGGAAGGAAGGAAGGAAGGAAGGAAGGAAGGAAGGAAGGAAGGAAGGAAGGAAGGAAGGAAGGAAGGAAGGAAGGAAGGAAGGAAGGAAGAGAGAGAGAAAGGGGCTGGGGATATGGCCTAGTGGCAAGAGTGCTTGCCACGTATACATGAGGCCCTGGGTTCGATTCCCCAGCACCACATATACAGAAAATGGCCAGAAGTGGCGCTGTGGCTCAAGTGGCAGAGTGCTAGCCTTGAGCTAGCAGAAAAAGAAACCAGGAACAGTGCTCAGGCCAAAGGCTGAGTCCAAGGCCCAGGACCGGCCAAAAAAAAGAAAAGAAAAGAAAAAGCCAGAAGTGGCGCTATGACTCAAGTGGTAGAGTCCTAGCCTTGAGCAAAAAGAAGCCAGGGACAGTGCTCAGGCCCTGAGTTCAAGCCTCAGGACTGGCAAAGAAATAAAATACTACTACTGAGGACTGGGCTCTATCCTCCTCCAGAGATTGATTTGGCATTGGTATTTTTAAGAACCCCTAACCATAGCCAGGGTTGAGACACAGTGGTCTAGAATACACCTTGCCATTGTTAGGTGTCTAGTTACTCAAGAACCAGTAAGGATGCCTTTGTCTTCTTGTCTTCTGATGGATATCGGAAAGCAACAGTGAACTGAAGAAGTGATCCCTGAAACTTGTATTTCTAAAACCTTTAAGCATTTATACCTGGGCTGCAGTCCTTCCACTCGTATGTCCCATATGTCCCTGGAGATGACAAGGGCATACATACATGCATCCAGATAACAGTTCAGATGGAGTCCAGAAAACTTTTCTTGTCTAAGCTGATCTTGAAACCTCAATCACCAATCTCCACCTCTTAAGTAACAAAGATGCCAGGCTGTGTGTATGTGTGTGTGTGAGAGAGAGAGAGAATACACACACATATACCAAGTCTTGAACTTTGGACCTAGATGCTGTCCCTAAGCTTTCTTTGTTGGCCAGTCCTGGGGCTTGGACTCAGGGCCTGAGCACTGTTCCTGGTTTCTTTTTCTGCTAGCTCAAGGCTAGCACTCTGCCACTTGAGCCACAGCGCCACTTCTGGCCATTTTCTATATATGTAGTGCTGGGGATTTGAACCCAGGGCTTCATGTATATGAGGCAAGCACTTTTGCCACTAGGCCATACTCCCAGCCCCCCTAAGCTTTTATTTTGCTCAAGGCTGGTGCTCTACCATTTGAACCACAGCTTTCCTTCTGGCTTTTTGGTAATTCATTAGAGATAAAGAGTCTTTCCTTCTCAGGCTGGCTTTGAACTTTATTTTTCAATTCTCAGCCTCCTGAGTAGCTAGGACAGGCCACTGCTCTTACCTTGCTTTGCCATGTTTTAGTTTCTGTGATCAACAACTGTTATCTCTTGTTATCCACGTCATGTTCATCTTTTTGACTCCCAAGAAAAGGTTGTGCAATCTTCCTGCTCACATTAATATAGAGTCAGAGATTTGCTCCTGCTTGGGTTCCTGTCCTCTTGCCTTAAATATTTTCTTCATGAACTTGATAGCACTTGATCCTTTCCTAATTGTTCCAGCTTTGTTTTGAGAGCTTTTAGACCTTCTATACTCACATATATTTATCACAGTGGCTAGCATGTCTTAGTGTTCAGCCATGGTAGTCATGAAGGCAGGATGAGATCTTTTTTTTTTTGCCAGTTCTGGGGCTTGGACTCAGGGCCTGAGCACTGTCCCTGGCTTCTTCTTGCTCAAGGCTAGCACTCTACCACTTGAGCCACAGCGCCACTTCTGGCCATTTTATATATATGTGGTGCTGGGGAATCGAACCCAGGGCTTCATGTATACAAGGCGAGCACTCTACCACTAGGTCATATTCCCAGCCAGGCTGAGATCTTTTGATAAACTAACCCAGTAGGGTTGGGAAATATGGCTTAGTGGTAGAGTGCTTGCCTAGCATGTATGAAGCCCTGGGTTTGATTCCTCAGCACCACATAAACAGGAAAAGCCAGAAATCTGGTGCTGTGACTCAAGTGGTTGAGTGCTAGCCTTAAGCAAAAGAAGCTCAGGGACAGTGCTCAGGCCCTGAGTTCAAGCCCCAGGACTGGCAAAAACAAAAACTAACCCAGTAACCTTAGCAAGAACTCTATTCTTTAGCTTTTCTGTTCAAGGTTAGTGCTCTACCACTTTAGCCACAGCCCCACTTCTGGCTTTTTGGTGGTTAATTTGAAGATAAGAATTTCAATAGACTTTCCTTCTTGGGCTGGCTTTAAACCATGATTTTCAGATCTCAGCCTCCTGAGTAGCTAGGAATACAGATGAGAGCCATGGGCACTTGGCTTCCCATTTGATTTTCTTTTTTTTGCCAGTCCTGGGCCTTGAACTCAGGGCCTGAGCACTGTCCCTGGCTTCTTTTTGCTCAAGGCTAGCACTCTGCCACTTGAGCCACAGCGCCACTTCTGGCTGTTTTCTGTATATGTGGTGCTGGGGAATCGAACCCAGGGCCTCATGTATACAAGGCAAGCACTCTTGCCACTAGGCCATATCCCCAGCCCCCCATTTGATTTTCTAATGATTATTATGTACTTCTATAAATGCCCATAAGCCAATGTTGAATAAACTGCTGTAGAATATTGCAAGCTGTCTGAATTAAGCATTCTGTCACATATTATTGGAATATCATGCTGTGGGAAATTTAGAAAGTTGTCAGCTCATACTTTTTGTCTTTACCTCGTCCCTTTTCTTACCTTATTTCTCAGATGACTAACATTGGCTCTGAAATCAAGGGGTGAATTCTCTCAGACTGTAGGTATAACTCCCTAGAATACTTGAACTCTACCATCCTGAACTCTGTTGAAGTCAGTAGATACTGCCTATCATTTCTTCACCTGTTTTGTCTTTCTAGTCATCCCTCCTCCCCCACCCCTTTTTTTCACTTGGTCTTGTCTGCTCAAGGCCAGGCCTCCATCACTTGAGCCACATACCCACTTCCAGCTTTTTGCTAGTTAATTGGAGATGAGTCTCATGAACTTTTCTGACTTGGCTGGCTTTGAACTTGGAGTCTCATATTTCAGCCTCCTTAGTAGCTAAGATTACAGGTGTGAGCCACCAGCACAAGGCTCTAGTCCATACACACTTGTTCATTTAACACCCCAGAGTGAAGTTGGATGATGTGCTGAACTTGGTTGGACAAAGGAGTTTCTTTCTGTGTCTGGAGATGGAGATATGTCCACACTGGTACTTGTTCTGGTGCGAGGGAAAGTTCTGTGAAGGTTTCAGGTATTACACTTCTGAATTTTCAATACAGGTGTTAAAGGATTTGCAAAGTTTAACGCCTGTCCCGAGAAATGAGATAGTGTTACATTTTGTCAGGAGAACCTAGAGAGCCATTTCTAAGAAGTAGCTTCTTTGATAATATTTCTTGTTGCTCAGAAGGAAAAAATATGGAAAACAAGTAGCCCACCTAATTTTTTTAGCTATTAAAATCACATCAAGGCAGTCACTTCCTTTCTTCCTTCTTTCTTTCCTTCTTCCTTCCTCCCTTCCTCTTTAAATATCCTCCTCTGTTTCTTTTCTTTACTTTACCTCCCTCACATACTTCTAAAACAATTATGTAGGGCTGGGAACGGGACTTAGTGGTAGAGTGCTTGCCCAGCATGCATGAGGCCCTGGGTTCGATTCCTCATTACCACATAAACAGAAAAGCCCAGAAGTGGTGCTGGGGCTCAAGTGGTAGAGCGCTAGCCTTGAGCACAAAGAGGCTCAGGGACAGAGCCCAGGCCCTCCGTTCAAGCCACATGACCAGCAAAAACAAAAAAAAGCCAGAAGTGGAGGTGTGGCTCAAGAGGTAGAACGCCAGCCATGAAGTCTTCTGTTTTATAGTTTTGTCTTTCTAAGCCTTATGCTGAAGGCATTTAACATGAGTGCCTGTCAATTGTGGGAGAAGTCTAGTCTCAGAAGCTGTCTGAGTGACCTCCTTTTGGTTTGGGGAGAACTGTAAGGGTGTTTATTAGTCTAGGAATTGTGTAAAGCCATACATCAAGGCAGTCCAGCCTGGTAAAGACAAAATGGCTTCATTTGAATTTAAACCAGCTCTAGAAAAGAAACAAAAATCTTAATTTCCTCATTTGCTTTTTCAATGGGTAGCACATCCCATATTTCAGAAAAAGTAGGGGTGCCTTGTTTAAAAAATAGTATTTCCTGTGTAATTGTGTGAAGGATTTATGGACAAAGCTGTATTTCTGTCACACCGTGGCAGTGCCTTCTGCTTTAATATTAAACAGCTTGTTATTTAAATATTAGAGATAATGGCTGGCTTCAAAATGTAGTTATTAATAAACAACTTCATGTGAAAAAACAAAACAAAACAACAGAAAAAAGAACACCAGCCATGAATGAAAAAGCTAAGCAACTACCTGAGGCACTAAGTTCAAGCCAACCAAGTCATATATTTTATGGTTTGCCTCAGAATCTGTCTTTACTGATGTTCATGACAGCAGTAGAGAAGAGAGTTAATAGTAAATGACTATGAAGTTAAATTCATTTCCATGCTATGAAAATTATTAACTTTATTTCCACATCAGGCAATAGACAAAGAGACATTAACTCATTGCTTAGCTGTACGTATTCCATGACGGAGAAATACTATTACTAATACAATATTCTCTCAGAGGATAGTAGTATTAGTAATAATAGTAATAGCTGTAGCTATTTCATGACAGAAGAGTATTATTACTATTATTATTCTGACTTCAGAGAATAAGTAACCACCCTACAAGTTGCTTTTAGTTATTGTAGCTCTGCTGCTTTTAAATAAAGTTCATTTACTTGCTTACAAATCCTCAGCAGGTTGTTGAAAATTCTGACTTGGGCCAGGCACCAGTGGCTCACACCTGTAATCCTAGCTGTTCAAGAGGCTGAGATCTGAGGGTCACTGTTCGAAGCCAGCCCAGACAGGAAAGTCTGTGGGAACCTTATCTCCAATTAATCACAGAAAAAGCCGAAAGTGGCACTGTGGCTCAAGTGATTAGAATGCTAGCCTTGAGCAAAAGGAGCTTCAGGGACAGCTCCTAGGCCCTGAATTCAACCCCCAAGATGGGCAAAAAAAGAAAAAAAGAAAATTCAGACTTGGAAGGATGCTTGGAATCCAGTAACTAGGCGATTTCATCCTGAACATCTGTGGTGGTGGGTTATCTAAAATCCTTCCATTCCTTCAATGCTGTATAAAAGCAGAAATACCATGAAAACGTGCCTTGTGCCCTCCTACTCCCCTCTCTGAAGAGCTGCTCAAGAACTCTATGGTGCCCATAAGACTTAAGTGAACATTTATTTTCTTTCCAATTTTGGCATCCTTGAACACATCTGGAGCAGAAAAAATGTGGACTCAGTTTTACATTTTCAAATGTGGACTCAGTTTTACATTTTCAAATGTGGAACTCAATACCTGATAATAACTCACTTATTGGAACTGTGTACAATGAGTTAATAGAGTATTCTTGTCTTCAATAATTTATCTACGAAGTGTATAATCTCATCTTTTCTAATCAAATAGATTCAAAGCACACCTTTACTTCACTATGAATTACAATAAGGGATCTGACTTAGGTATGAATTAGGATTGACTTCATAGAATGTTGAGATCATATTACTGTTTTCCTGTAGGTTACTGGTTTTTAACTGCTAGGAGGAAACAAACCAGTAAACAGGACACATTCACAGTAAAATGAAATTCAGCCCGTAACTTTCCAACACTGAAAGGTAATTACCTAACTGTTTCTCAGTTGTTTAGGACTTCTGAAATCTGTAATTGCATTTTAACACTTAGGATTTGATGATTGTATTTGAATAATGGTACTTCTGGAAAGCTACTGGCCGCATGACAGCAGCCCATCAGTTGAGAGGCAAGGCCGGCGGTGGGTGGTAGACAGAGAACTTTCTTGCCAGGAATCTGATAAATCAGACATAGAGCAGTTATATGGACCAGGAATGCCGGCTGGCGGCACCTTGTCACAGGTGGAGCCTGTAGCCAAATGATGGACATCAGAAGGCACAGTCCAGCTCTGCAGGTCTCAGCACAAAGCTCATGATTGCCTGGGGCTGGTCCTGTCATGGATTACCATGCCCACTTGTGGTTCCTAACATTACTCAGTGGCCAGAACAGACAAGAGGAGGCAGAGGCCCCAAGGCCCTCCTGCTGATCATCAAAGTCATGATAATGAGGAAAACATACTTTACCTGGGGTATTGTGAAAGACCTTGAAAGACAAGAGTCTCCAGGTTATTTGAAAAATTGTGAAATTGGCAGAGTTTTTCTCCATGAGTCTTTTCTTTTCCTGAGGCATCTCTGTGGAGTGTCTTTATTTTCAGAACCACTTGTCTCGCACGCATGTGTGTGTGTGTGTGTGTGTGTGTGTGTGTGTGTGCCGGGGCTTGAACGCCAAGCCTGGGTGCTGTCCCTTAGCTTTTTCACTCAAGGATGGCATTCTACCACTTGAGCCACAACTCCACTTCCAGCTTCTTGGCGGCTAATTGGAGATAAGCTTTGAGAGAAAAAGCTAAGGGCAGGCCTTGAGTTCAAGCACTGACACAAAAGAGAAGGGAAGGGGCAGGAAGGGAAGGGAAGAAAAACTAGAGTGCTGACATTCCACACAGTCTGAGAATATGAAGCTAAAATGTGTCCTCACCCAGCTCAGTAGTAGAAGGCTCTCTTGTATGCTTTAGGCCCTGGGTTCAATTTCCAGCCCCAAAAGAAAAGTAAATGTGACATGCTGGGATCTTACTTTTGGTTTTTTTTTTTTTTTTTTTTTTTTTTTTTTTTTTTTTTTTACCCATTCTGCTGGAGAGGAGGAAGAAAAAATGAAGAATAAATGGAAAGGTACTATTTCAGATAACAAATGATTGGCTTTGGATTAGAATGGAGATAGCACTGATAAAAATTTAAACTCGGAGCTGGGGATATGGCCTAGTGGCAAGAGTGCTTGCCTCGTATACATGAGGCCCTGGGTTCCATTCCCCAGCACCACATATACAGAAAACGGCCAGAAGTGGAGCTGTGGCTCAAGTGGCAGAGTGCTAGCCTTGAGCAAAAAGAAGCCAGGGACAGTGCTCAGGCCCTGAGTCCAAGGCCCAGGACTGGCAAAAAAAAAAAAAAAAAAATTTAAACTCATTTGAGAGATTAAAAAAAAAATCTGAGCACCAGTAGTTTTTACCCATAATCCTAGCTGCTCAGTAGACCAAGGTCCTGAGGATCACAGTTCCAGGCTAGTGAAGACACTAAAAAAGTACAAGAGACTAAAGTACAAGAGACTTGCCAATCAATCAGCAATTAACTGGGCTGGAAGTGTGGCTCAATGGTAGAGTACCAGTTGAACAAGCAAGTTGAGTGAGAGCACACTCTGAGTTCAAAATCTGGGTATAGTTCAAAAGCTAACAACAGAAAGAAAAGAGTAGAGGGGAAAACAGGAGAGGAAAAGAGAGGAGATGAGAAAAAAAGATAAGGAATTGACAATGGGATCAAGGGAAAATGAGCATTTTGTTGTTTTATGACAATGTCTCCCTACACTGCCTGCACTGTCCTGAGTCTCCTAAACCTGCCTCAGCCTCCAGAGTGCTGAGTTATAGGTAAACACCACCATGCTCCTTGAAAATGCAGTTTTATCATAAAATATAGTGACATTTTAGAAATAAAATAATTTGGGAGCTATTAACAACCACATTAAAATAAAACAAAAATCTTTCTAAAATATAGTTGCAGATCATGTTTGATGAACAAGGATATTTTTTATTTTTATTTTGTCAGCCGTGGGGCTTCAACTCTGGGCCTGGGCACTGTCCCGGAGCTCTTCAGCTCAAGGCTAGCACTCTATCACTTGCGCCACAGCACCACTTCTGGTTTTCTGGTGGTTAATTGGAGATAAGAGTCTCATGGCCTTTCCTGCCTGGGCAGGCTCTGAACCACAATCCTCAGATCTCGACTTCCTGAGTTGCTAGGATTACAGGCGTGAGCCATCAGTGCCTGGTGACATATTTTAACTAGAAACAATGAACTATATAACACATTAGAAAAAGTCTGCATTCTTTCTATTTGAGTGTTAGGTAGGATATGGCTAGCAGCTATTCACACAGAATTTGAAATGATAGCCCTGCAGACATACTTTCAAACTCTGTACCACCTGCAGATCAGGCTGCACTGTGGGTAATGACTCAGTAGTCCTAAATGTCTTTCATCCATCAGGGTAAAAGCCTCTCCAGGTATTAAAGTTCACAACACCTTTGGCAAACAGTTTATAGCTAATTCAATTCTGTGATCTACCCACACTTCTCCGGTCATACACTCTCTTACATATTTGAAATGGAAATAAGGAAACTGAAATAAGAATACTATTATGAACCATAGAGGAACACAAAGGAGTTTAAAACCATCATGAAAAACTCTTAAATTTAAAAATAGAACTCCTTTAGAAATAAGGGAAGCTTTCTTGTGAATAAGTTCAAAGCAGGCCTAACCATTTAAATTTCATTCCCCAAAAGGTATTTTTGGATAGTAAATGGTAACTCCTATCTGTAATCCTAACTAGTCAGGAGGCTGAAATCTGAGGATCCCAATTTGAAGCCAGCCTGGACAGGAAAATCCATGAGACTCTTATCTCCAATTAACCAGCAAAAATCCAGAAGTGGAGCTGTGATTCAAGTGGTAGACCACCAGCCTTTCATGAAAAGCCAAGTAAGAATATGAGAGGCCCTGAGTTCAAGCTCCAGTACCAGCACACAGAAAAAAGATACTTTTGTAGGCTCACTGTACATTACACATTGGGTTAGACACATAAGAATCAGCAATGCTGGCGTTGTGATGGTCTGACTGTTAATATGTGAAACCATCACAAAAACAGGTAATTATAATCTGAAGTGACACATGTTGTAACACAGGTATTTACCAAGTGCTAGTCTACTGATGCATAAAGAGAATGCTGTATATACATAAAAGATCTTACTATAATAACAATCACTCCAAAGTCAGTTAATTGTACCAACTTTTCCTAAAGCACAAAAGCACTCCAGGGCCACGAAATAATAATAATGAGTCCCCCCAAAATGTTGGAAAAAGCTGGTTCTTTGGCCAGCTTCTAACTTAACCCTCCTATCTTATAGATCTGGAGATAGAGGTATTCAAGGGTTTGTGTGTTTGGGGACTGGAGTTACAGGAAGTGTTTTCTATACAAGAAAGCTTAGTCTATTGTATATTCCTTTTGTTTTGTCTTAAAGTTGTTACAAGTTAGTAATAATACTCAGGAAAAATTTGCACAATCACCTCAGATCATCACTGCAGAGTCTTTGCTCCCATTTTTTACAGTCTTTTTGGTAAATCATGCCAGTGCTAGTGGCATGTCTTGCTACCACTTAAATTGACTCTGAGTCCAAATAGGAAGATGACCTTGGGTTTTGTCTTCTACATTTGGCTAGTTTCTCCTGAATTGCTGTGTTTGTGAAGGACATGGGTGACCATTTGCTTCCTCTGAAATAGTTGGTTAGTTATCATCTTCCTGGTCTGGATAGTTTAAAGAGTGTCATTCATGGTAGCAGCTCCTGGTTAGGTAGCAAGAAAGGGAAAGAGATTTTTTGGGGGTGTGCCAGTACTGGGCCTTAAATTCAGGGCCTTATGCTCTTCCTTGATATTTTTGTCCAAGATTGGCACTCTACTACTTGAACCACAACTCTACTCTGGCTTTTTGCTGGTTAATGGGAGATAAGAATCTCACAAACTGGGGCTGGAAAGGTGGTTTAGGGGTAGAGCGCTTGGCTAGCATGCATGAAGCCCTGGGTTTGATTCCTCAGTACCACATAAGCAGAAAAACCAGAAGTGGTGCTGTGGATCAAGTGGTAAAGAGCTAGCCTTGAGCAAAAGAAGCTCAGGGACAGTGCCCAGATCCTGAGTTCAAGCCCCAGGACTGGCAAAAAAACAAAGCAAAACAAAACAAGAATCTCACAAACTGGTCCGCCTGAACTGGCCTTGAACTGCTGTTCTCAGGTTTCAGCTTCCTGAGTAGCTAGGATGACAGGTGTGAGCCATCAGTTGCCAACCATCTAGTATTTTGAATAGCTATACTTCTTATTTCTCAACTTATTGATTAGCTAGCTTCCTGAACGGACATGAATAATAGCAATAGAGATTTTTTTCGGGGTGTGTGCTGGTACCAGGACTTGAGTGCAAGTCTTCGTGCTCTACCTTGGCCTGCTGGTAGTATTTGAGATAAGGTATCCATTTCTGCGAATCATGTTTCTGGGTGCGATTCATCTGTGCTAGGATTCCCAGTTGCCAGGATAACAGGCTCACATCACCATATCCTATTCTCCACTGAGAAGGCCCCATGAACTTTTCTTCCTGGACTACACCTGAACTTTGATCCTCCCTAACTCAGCTTCCCAACTAGCTAGGATTACAGGTGTGAGCTGCTAACCTCAGCTAAAAATTTAAACCCGGTGTTACAGATTAAGACCATTCAGTTTGTGCTACAGCCTGTTTCTCTGAGATGATTAATCATCCTTAATTCATGTAGAGATAACTGATAAGTGACACTTCTCTTATTTGATAAAACAGAACTTACCCAAAGCTTCTATAACCTGGCATGGAGGGGAAATGAAACTCTTCTGTATTTGTGAATTTCCCAGATATGATAACCTAATGGTTAGCCATCCTCCCTGTTCCAGTTCCGTCTGTGGCCTTCACTTTTCTTCTCTTAAAATTTTTTGTTTTGTTTTGACACTGCTAGGGATTGAACCCAGGAGCCTTGCACATGTGAAGCAAATGTTCTACCAGAGTTTCTTCATTTTTAGCCCGTGAAAATAAGTCAGCCTTACAGTCTGTTTAAAAAAAAAAAAGGCCTGTCTGCTCATGAGACTCCTGCTTGTAAGGTCACTGGAAACTCCAAAAGTTCAGTGCTTACATTATGATCCCCTTTTTCCAGGGGCCTGGGAGAAAAGGGGATATAGCAGGGCTCTTCTGGATCTAGCTTCCCTGTGAAAGCAAGCACTCACTGCAAGAGATCTTCTGTCATGTTCCTAGAATGGAGTCTGGCACATGGAAACTCTCAGAAATGGTAGCTGAGTCGAATAGACTTTGACACATCATCGATCTAAATCTGAATTCTAGTTTTTCCTCTTGCACATTGTGGGGTTTGGGACATTTTCTTTGCTTTGCACTTTTGTTATCTATAAAAATGAGAATAGTAATACAGGATGTTTGATATAATACAGGGTAGGCCATTAAGACCTTGTTTCAAAAGTCAGTGTTTGACAAAGTGCTAAGTGATTTTTAAATTTAATTTTTAACCTTTTTTTTCTTCAATGTAAGGGATCAAACCTAGGGCCTTGTGCATGTTAGGCAAGTGATCTACCGTTGCATCACATCCGAAGCACTTCGGCTTTTCTGACACAAGATCTCCCTCTGTCACTCGGGCTGGCCTCAGAGCTATGATCCTTCTGCCTCCTCAGCTTCCCCAGTCCTGGGGCTACAGGCGTGCATCACCACACACCTGCTAATATCTGTATATTCACAACTGCTCAGAATTAATTTACTCCAATGTTTGCCTAGTAAGTACCAGGCTCTGGGTTCAACCTCTAGTACCCAGGGGGGTACTTTATACTATAATATTTTTTAATATAGCAGTTTCCTAGTTTTGACACTTTTATGGGTACTATGACTATATATGTGTGTGTATACAATATATACATGCATAGTATATATATTTTTTTTGGTTTGAGAGTTTTGCTTTTGTTTTTGAGACAAGGTCCTACTACATGGCCCAGGCTAGCCTCAAATTCTCAATCCTCCTGCCTCAGCCTTCTCAAAGCTAGAATTAAAAACCTGCACCATGATGCATGTCCACATTTTGTTTCTATAAAATTATGATCTTTGATAAAAGTTAGTTATAAAAATTATTTTCCAAAATGATATTTCACAGCTTGGTGGGGGGGGCTCATGCCTGTAATCTAGGAAGCTGAGATCGGAGGATGGTGGCTCCAAACCACCCTAGGAAAGAAAAAGCCCATGAGACTCTCATCTCCAATTAACAACCAAAAAGCTGGAAATAGAGCTGTGCCTCAAGTGATAGAGCACTAGCTTTGAGCAAAACAGCTCAAGAACAATGCCCAGGCCTTTAGTTCAAGCCCCAGGACTGGCACCCACACACAAAAAAAGGTATTTCAGGTCTGAGAATGTGGCTTAGTGGTAGCATGCATGAAACCCTGGGTTCGATTCCTCAGTAGGACATACACAGAAAAAGCCCAAATGTGGCACTGTGGCTCAAGTGGTAGAGTGCTAGTCTTGGGCAAAAGCAGCTGAGGGACAGTGCCCAGGCCTTGAGTTCAAGCCCCAGGACTAGCACAAAACAAAACAAAACAAAACAAGAAGTATTTCATTCATTAGCTCTTAGATCCCAAAACTTAGCATTATACTTTGGTATGTTCTCTAACTACATCAACAATTAGGAAGGGAGCTTGTAGGGGAATAGAGCTGAAAGGTATTTTTTTAAGTTAGAAAGAGAAATGTAGATACTCTATATGTCCAGAAGCCAAGTATCTTGCCAGAAAGTTCTAAAACATAAAGTGCATATATGTGTGTGTATGTATATGTATATATATGTATATATGACTATAAATGGATATATTTAAATAAATAGTGGAAATATACACATTTTCATGATACCTTGTAAATTTCCAACTTGACTGTCCATTTTTTATGCTAACATCTATGTTTTTGGCTATGTCCAAGACTCTTGGTTACAGTATTAAGTAATTTTTTTTTTTGCCAGTCCTAGGGCTTGGACTCTGGGCCTGAGCACTGTCCCTGGCTTCTTTTTGCTCAAGGCTAGCACTCTGCCACTTGAGCCACAGTACCCACTTCTGGCTATTCTTGTGTACGTGGTGCTGAGGAATCAAACTTAGGGCTTCATGCATGCTGGGCAAGCACTCTACCACTAAGCCATGTTCCCAGCCCAGCATTAAGTAGTTATAACTGCTATTGTTAGAGGCATCAGAAAAATCCTGGCTTGTGACTAAGAAAACCATCACATAACAATTCTTAAATGCATTTACACTTTTAACTCTTTGGGACCAGTGTACTATATTGTGTTGTGCTATATTATAGGATATTACATTATACTGTACATATTATATTGTACTATATTATAAAGGTAATCCAGGAGAATTATAGGTTCAAAGACATTCTAGGCAAGTTGATGAGACTCTGCCTCAAAATAAAATATAATAAAATAAAAAAGAGCTAGAAATGTAGGTAGTGGTAGAGCACGTGCCTAATATTTGCTAGGCCTTAGGTCTCCTTTTCATCTCTGTCCCCTCAGTGTTCTCTTCCCAGAGACAATCTGTGTTATTTTCTTGTATGTTATTCTACATATAGATAATATATCAAGCATATACATATACATATATTACTTAAACATACACATCACATATTTGCATACACATAGTCTGTATTTACATATACACTTTACATATATGTACATATATACATATATATACACTTACATGTTCCTACTTGTTTTTGTTTTGTTATTTACTTTCTCTTTTTATTTGTTGGTCATGGCACTTAAACTCAGAGACTAGGTTCTGTATCTAAGCTCTATTGCTCAAGGTCTACTATTTTGAGCCATAACTCCACTTCTGGTTTTCTGGTGGTTAATTAGAGATAAGAGTCTCATGGAGTTTCCTATCTCAATGAGCTTTGAACCTTGATCCTCATGAGTAGCTAGGATTCTAGGCATGAGCTACTAGTACCAGGCTACTTTCCCATTTTTGTTTTGTTTTGTTTATTGCCAGTCCTGGGGCTTGGACTCAGGGCCTGAGCACTGTTCCTGACTTCTTTTTGCTCAAGGCTAGCACTCTGCCATTTGAGCCACAGCGCCATGTCCAGCTTTTTCTGTATATGTGGTGCTGAGGAATCGAACTCAGGGCTTCATGTATACGTGGCAAGCACTTTACCACTAGGCCATATTCCCAGCCCCCTCCATTGGTTTTAATAGTGTGTTATTAGTAACAATGCTAAAGGTAAAAACACTGCAATTTATCTGTGGTATAGTTTCCTACACATAAAAGTTCTAGTGCATTTGTAGTCCTGTGCAGATATTGTCAATTTTCCCTCTTGGAGAAGTTATGTCTGTCTTCTCCCACTTAACACATTGTAGTGATCTTTGCTAACCTGAAGGATTTTTAAAAAGTCATTTGGTATAGTTTTAATCTGCATGTTTCTTATGAGTAAAATTGAAAGGCTTTATTGTTGTTGTTCTTGTTCTAAATGTCCACCTTGTTTCTTTTGAGTTCCTAGGATTACTAGAACTTTTAAAATTAATCTTCATCAGCTAGTTATAAATATTTTTCCCAACTGATATTTCTGATATAACAACTTTGTGGTAGCTTTGGATGCAGAATTTTAATTTTTTAATTTTATATAATGATATTTTGTGAATTCTGTGCTTTGTGATTTCAACTCCTGAGCTCTGAGGTGTGTGTGTGTGTGTGTGTGTCCCAGTATTCTCTTGTTTATTTTAAAAGACTGACACTTGCAATTGAGCCATTCCTTCACTTCCTATTCTGAAATAATTTTAAGAATTCTTCCATGGTTTCCCTAAGAAGCATCTTTTTTTGGTGGAAAAATAACTATTATCTTATTATATATTTATTATTAAGAAGTTGTATAGCTGTTGCTGGCGGCTCATGCCTATAATCCTAGCAATT
Organism: Perognathus longimembris pacificus; assembly: GCF_023159225.1. Classification (NCBI taxonomy): domain Eukaryota; kingdom Metazoa; phylum Chordata; class Mammalia; order Rodentia; family Heteromyidae; genus Perognathus; species Perognathus longimembris. The sequence continues at coordinate 9,582,076 of NC_063174.1, read as the reverse complement.
TAGGAGGCTGAGATCCGAGGATTGAGGTTGGAAGCCAGTCTGGGCAGGAAAATCCATGAGACTCTTATCTCTAATTAACCACTAGAAAACCAGAAGTCAGGTTATGAGTACAATGCATCTTGATCAAATGTCACTCCTTGCATCCTTCTCTCCCATTTTCTTCTGCCCATCCATAATCTCAAATTACATAGTTCAACTTTTACATAATACATATTGAATATAATGACTGTATTTGTTCACCCTTCCTCCCTGTCCATTCCTGTGCCCTCCTCAATCCCTCTCAAGAACATGTTTCTGCCCTTCTCTATCCTCCCCACCTAGAACACATTTCCACTCTACGAAGCATTCTTAATCATTGCCAGTTCTAAATTGGTTTGTGCATAGGATCCAGTTCCCTGTTTCAATTTCTATCTGAGCTAGGACAGAAAATCAATTCTAAGGAAGTAAGAATTAACTGTAGAGAGCTTGGCTTTTTTTAAAATATAATTTTATTTTTATTATTAAAGTGGTATATATAGGGGTTATTAGCATTTCATAAGTTAGGCAATGAGTATATTTCTTTTGTTGGACAATACTGTCCCTTCGTTTTTCCCTATTTTCCCCTTACTGTCCCAGACCACAAGTTACAGAGTTCATTTTCTAAATAGTGTATACTGAATAGCATGATTCACAGGGTTTTAAACCAGTTTCTGGACTGGATCAAGCAGCACTACCTTTCAGTCTTCCAACCAACAGCACTTCAACATGGGCCATTATGCAATGTTTAGTGATTTTTCCTCCCCCAAACCTTTCATTCAGTATTTTCTAAGTTTCCACTTAGGATCAATACTAAATAAAATACATGGGAATGAAAAATAGTGTTTTTAGCCTCAGACTGAAAAACTGAGGTGGGATGCTGGTGCTTTATGCCTATAATCCTAGCATCTGTTTCCCACTCAGGAAACCGGTCTGACAATTCCCACTGAAAGCCAACCTGAGCAGAAAAGTCTGTGAGACACTTGGGAGCTTGGCTTTTATAGTTAGGGCTGGGAATAAGCTGGATGTCCGTGGCTCATGCCTGTAATCCTTACTACTCAAGATGGCTCCAAGCCAGTCCAAGCAGAAAGGTCCATGTGACTGGTTTTTTTTTTAAAGTGTAACCCAGGCAGGGTCTTGAACTCATGATCCTCTTGCCTTATCTTTCTCGTTGATTACTGTCGTGAATCACCAGCCATGAGGCTCTTATCTCTAGTAAACTACTCCGAAAAAAGAAAGAAAAAAACTTACTCAGAAAAAGCCAGAAGGAGAGCTGTGGCTCAAGTGGTACAGTGCTGGCCTTGAGCAAAACAGCTCAGGGGCAATGTCCAACCCTTGAGTTCAAGTCCCAGGACAGGCACAATAACAACAACAACAACTAGGATTGAGGGGGTCCCCATTGTACTTCTAAATCATAGGACTTTGGGTGCACTGCTAACATAACCACATAATATAACATAAAATGAAATGAAGTAGTACTTAGTTTGAGATGAAATTACGTGGTGATTCATTTGAAACCCATAGCTCAATGCTTGAGAAGTTGGAAGCATCTATTCAATGTAAACTATGATAATGATTGCCACACACTGTTAGTCAACTTCTCTGACTGTCTTGCAGCTTTGATTCTCACTTTAAGGAGTTGAATATAAAACTGTCTTCTAAATTTGTAGATATCACTACTTTAAGTATCATCAATCCAGTCTCCTCCAAGCTCAGTAGTTTTCAATCTCAGCACTATATTAGAATCATCTGAGTAGATTTCTTTCTTTCCTTCTTTCTTTCTTTCTTCCTTCCTTCCTTCCTTCCTTCCTTCCTTCCTTCCTTCCTTCCTTCCTTCCTTCCTTCCTTCCTTCCTCTCTTTCTTTCTTTCTAGTCCTGGGGCTTGGACTCAGGGCCTAAGCACTGTGTCTGGCTTCTTTTTGCTCAAGGCTAGCACTCTGTCACGTGAGCTTTTTCTGTTTATGTGGTACTGAGGAATGGAACCCAGGGCTTCATGCATGCTAGGTAAGCACTCTACCACTAAGCCACATTCTCAGCCTGAGTATATGTCTTATGCTGGAGGTCGCTATTCTAGAGATATGGAGCCTCCTCAGTATTTTAGCCTTGAGTGAAAATGCTCAGGGACAGTGCCCAGGTTCTGAGTTTAAGCTCCTAGACCAGTACACACACACACACACACACACACACAGAGAGAGAAAATTCATATATGGGGCTGGGGATATGGCCTAGTGGCTAGAGTGCCTGCCTCGTATTCATGAGGCCCTGGGTTCAATTCCCCAGCACCACATATACAGAAAATGGCCAGAAGTGGCGCTGTGGCTCAAGTGGCAGAGTGCTAGCCTTGAGCAAAAAGAAGCCAGGGGCAGTTCTCAGGCCCTGAGTCCAAGCCCCAGGACTGGCCACAAAAAAAAAAAAAAAAAAAGAAAATTCATATATGAAGTGGTTTCATATATAAAGGAAAAATATGCATTGCTTCTAACAATATGTAGTATGGAAATCTTGTATAGGTAAAATTATATGCCATGAATTTGTTAGGAAGGCATTAAAAAGAGAATGGGGAAGAGACAAATACCAGTTAAAAGATAATGGTGGCAAAGAGTTATGAAGTTAAAGGTTTTCCTTGTATTTGCTTATAAGGCATCTTTCTCAGAAAAGATCAGGGAAGCTATACTCTAAACACTTATGTAGCATTGCTAAGTGGTAAGAGACATGACATACATTTGTTAGATGTGTTAATGGAGCATGCTGATAGAACTCATGCTAGCTATTTAGACAGTTTTGCTTGTTTCTTCATTTTATTTTGGTGATATTGAACTTGCTAGGTGCTCTACTACTTCAGCCACACAAGAACCCCATACTTTTTTTTTCTGTTACACTTTTTTAAAAAAAGTTAATTTTATTGTTAAGGTGATATACAGAGGGGTTACAGTTACATATATAAGGTAGAGTACCTTTCTTGTCAAACTTTTTACCTCCTCCTTCATTTTTCTCCCACCTTCCTGCCTCCCCAATCCTGCCCCCCATACTTTTTTGGGGGGAGGCATTTGTGAGGCTTGAATTCAGGGCCAGGTCTCAGCCACCCGAGTAGCTAGGACTACAGGCATGAGCCACTAGTGCCAGTTTCAAGCCTCATTTCTTTTCAAGCACATTTTTTCAAGCACATTTCTTTTTTGGATAATTGTCAAAAATAGCTTATTATTTCTAGATACCAAGTAAAATAGCTCTATATGTATCTTAGTACTTTGTGTGTGTATACCAGTATTGGGGCTTGAACTCAGGGCCTAGGCACTGTCACTTAGCATTTTTTCTCAAGGTTAGCACTCTACCACTTGAGCCACAACTCCACTTCAAGGTTTTTAGTGGTTAGTTAGAGATAGAAGTCTTAGTGATCCTCCTACCCTGGCTAGCTTTGAATTGTGATCCTCAGATCTCAGCCTCCTGAGTAATTAGAATTATAGCAGCATCCGCTGTAATGGTATTTTAAAAGCTCACTTGTAGTTGGATAGGGTACATAAGAAAATTAGATATTGGGCTGGGGATATGGCCTAGTGGCAAGAGTGCTTGCTTTGTATACATGAGGCCCTGGGTTCGATTCCCCAGCACCACATATACAGAAAATGGCCAGAAGTGGCGCTGTGGCTCAAGTAGCAGAGTGCTAGCCTTGAGCAAAAAAGAAGCCAGGGACTGTGCTCAGGCCCTGAGTTCAAGGCCCAGGACTGGCCAAAAAAAAAAAAAAAGAAAAGAAAAGAAAAGAAAATTAGATATTATCTAATCCAAAGTGTGTGTGTGGGGGGGGGAAACACCCGAAGTCTGGCACTGGTGGCTCACACCCATAATCCTAGCTACTCAGGAGACTGAGATTTGAGGATTGCTATTCCAAGCCAGTCTGGGCAGGAAAATCCATGAGACTCTTATCTCCAATTAACCATAAGAAAACCAGGAGTGGAGTGGAGCTGTGGCTCAAGGTGGTGGAGTGCTAGCCTTGAGCAAAAGGGCTTAGATATAGTGCCTAACCCCCAATTCAAGTCCCAGGACCAACAAAACAAAAGCAAAGAAAGAAAAAGAAAATGGAGTCAGGATCCTGTGAGCTCATACCTGTAATCCTAGCTGCTCAGGAGATTGAGATCTGAGGATATCAGTTCAAAGTCAGCCTGGGTAGTAAAAAACGTGAGACTTTCATCTCCAATAATTAGCAAAAAAGCCGAATAGGGGCTGTGGCTCAAGTGGTAGAGCACTAGCTTTGATCAAAGAAGCTCAGGGACAGCGCCTAGACCCTGAATTCAAGTCACAGGTCTGAGATACACATACACAACACCACCCCCGCCCCCAAGACCCTCCAAAACAAAAAAACTGGTCTAAAGAGATGTCCAGACAGAAGCCTAGATTCAAGTTCCTGAGGTCCAGTTTCCTTAGGCACAAATGAAAGTAGTAAGTTTCCTAGCATTTCTTTCAGCTCTGTGTGGTTATGTCTCACCAAACCACCTAAGTAAAAGCCTTTTTTTTTTTTAAAAAAAAAAAAAGAAAAAGTTAATCAACTCAGGAAAACTATTCTAGCTCAAGCTTTTATTTGGGAGGAGGGGTGTTTGTGTGTGTAGCCTTGTTCTGGGAACCAGACACTTGTATATGCTATGCAAGTTCTCTAACACTGAGCTATAACCCTAAATCCTTAGCTCAAGCTTTGCCTATCTTAAAGCAGTGTAGCTTCTCAATGTTGAGGTTTTTATCCAAATATGCCTTGATAATATTAGATTGATATAGATCTTTTGTAGCTAACTTACGTTTTACAAGGTTATCTTTAACAGGGTCTCAAGTGGAGATGGGGGTGGGTGGGTCTGGAGACTGGTAAGGAAAGACATAGACATGAAATGCTTGATTGTTTTGCTTGTGGCTAGCATTCTACCACTTGAATGGTGCCTCTACCTCTTGCCGTTTAATTGGAGATAAGGTTTGTGGATTTGTCTGTATATGCTGGCTTTGGACAGTGATCTTCAGAGCTCAGCCTCCTGAGTAGCTACGATTATAGGTGTGAGACACAGGAGGCTGGTTTAAAGTTGCATTTTTTTTTTTTTGCCAATCCTGGAACTTGAACTCAGAGCCTGGGCACGGTCCCTGAGCTTTTGCTCAAGGCTAGCACTCTGAGCCATAGTGCTACTTCCAGCTTTTTCTCTTTATATGGTACTGAGGAATTGAACCCAGGGCTTCATGCATGCTAGGCAAGAGCTCTACCACTAAGCCACATTCCCAGTCCAGGTTGTACTTTTTCTTGAGGCCAGGGTATATTTCTATTATATCTTTTTAGGGAGTGAGTCCATTGTCTTGATACATTAAAGGATCTTCCTAAATGTTGTTTAATTGAATTACATTTTAAAAAATTAAATGATTTTCATTTTTTGTTTTGTCATTGTCTTGTAGTTTCTTCAGTATTTCTTTTTTAATGCAAAATCTTACTTCATTTCGGCATCATTTATTCTCTGGGTACAGTAATGAGCTTTTTCACTTTCAAAAGCCATGAAATAGTAGTTTCTAAAGCAAGGAGTAACCATCATACAAAAATGCACAAATAATATATTAGATAAGCTTTCCAGTAGTTAATGTATAGAATAACTCAAACTGTTATGTAATGAGGCAGTTGGGTATGCTATCATTTTGATCATTATAAACTCACTTAAACCAAACATTTGGATAAATGTTTAATATGACAAAAAACACTCTTTGGTGACAATTTTAACCTTTTAAAAAACTTAGCAAATAGTAAGATTCAAGACATATTTAATTATTTAGAGAGTTTCACCTGTTTTTAGCTCAACACACTGGGATGTTTGAATTGTGATGGCAACACTTTGATATATGTTGCAGGCTGGGAACTTGCCATGCTTTAAATCCTGGGTTCAATCTCCACCAGTGGGAAAAAGGAGAACTTTGAATAGGTTTCAAATTGTCCTCTTTTTGTCCCTCTTTTGAGGCTACATTTGTAAACTCTTCAGTTAGCATTTTTTACTTGACATAATAAACACTTCCTAAATAGAGAAATCTAACTTGTCATTCAATATATTAGAGGTTAGTTTTAAAACACCAAATATATAAATGTAGGGTTTAAATTTTTTTATATAGGCTAAGTATAAACTTGCTAGTAAGAGTTTCATACTTCTATGTCTTTATTCGCAGAGTAAAGTGCATTAATATTTTGGGGGTTTTAAGTACCAAAAGAACATTATGCATTTCACAAGGGTTTATTTTGCTAGCTGGAAAAGCACTTAAGAAGCAGCTTGAGTTCAAAAATGATAATTAGATTCAAATACATTTTCTGTTCCAAATTACAAATATACTTGGGCTGGGAATGTGGCTTAGTGGTAGAGTTCTTGCCTAACATGCATGAAGCCCTGGTTCAATTCCTCAGTACCACATGCCCAGAAAAGGCTGGAAGTGGCACTGTGGCTCAAGTGGTAGAGTGCTATCCTTGAGCAAGAGGAAGCTCAGAGACAGTGCCTAGGCCTTGAGTTCAAGCCCCAGGACTGACAAAAACCAAAAACATTATAGATACTTAATTTGAAGATATAAAGTGGATTCTATTTTGTTTTTTTGTAATGATCATTACAGTATTAGTAATTTGAAAAGATATTTTTAGTTGTTCTTCAAGCTTACTTTTCATGATATTGTCAAGGTGATGTACACAGGGGTTAGTTACATTTGTAAGGCAGTAAGTACACTTCTTGTCACACTTGTTACTCCCTCCATCATAGCTTTTCTACCTTCCCTTTCCCCAGCTCCCACTCCTCTTGATTTTTTTTTTTCTAAATCAAGGTCTTGCTCGGTAGCCCAAGCTGATCTTAAACTCTCAATGTGCCTGGGCCACCTGAGTACACTAGGATTGCAGGTATGGGTCACAGACTCATTCTTATATGTTAATTTACAAATAAATACCAAGTTAAAAGCAAAAAAAAAAAAAAAGAGAGGCTTATTTAAAACAAAGCTAGTGAATATTCTTCATGACTTCCAGTTTTCAGATTTTAAAATTCAAAAGTCACATTAAAATTGGCTTCATAAATGAAAATTCTGATATGAGAAAGTTGCTTTGGGGGAAAATTCCACTAGTACATTCATAGTAATTTAAAGTTCGAATTGGATTAAGCATTGTTCTTTTGTAAATTATTTTTCAATAGTGTAACTATGATTGTAATTGAAAGTGTGCGTTTAGTCTTAACTACGTGGGGAATCCTGCGTGCACGACCTTTGCTAACATACATTAAAAAAGGAAATCTTTCCTTCTACCACCACCCCCTCCCCGCAACTCTGAATTGCTCTAAGGATGAAAAAGAATTGGTGTCAAGAAAGGGTTTATTCATTTATTTTTTCATTCACGATCATTGTCGACGCATGCAACACAGAATCTTCATTTTGCAGCCGAGAAGAGATCCAAGACATTTCGGCTTCGAATCCTTCTCTTCCTCATCTTCAAAATACAGTTCCGATCGTCCCGTGGTGGGGGGGGGGGGGGGGGGGAGGACGCCCCGCGCGGGTGCCAGGCGGGCCGGCCGAAGGCTTTACCGTGTCGGCCATGCGTGTGCGGGCCAGCCCGGCGCGCCTCTCGATCTCGGAGCTGATAATCTCAAACATGGAGGATGCTTGTGATCCTCCACTCGGGGCTTGCTCCATTAATTAATAATGTAGCACTCGCAGGCTCGCGGCCGTCTCTTCCTGTAGCAGTGACAGGCTTGTAAAAGTCATCGAGTAGCCAATAAAAAGGTAGAAGCGAGAAGTGCGAGGCTCCTCCCCGTGGCTCTTCCTCCTCCGGAGCCGAAAGTAGACCAGAAACTTCCCTGGAGCGCGGGTTGGCGGGGCAGTGGCGGGGGGACGCGATTCCCCGCGCGGAGCCGGGCCGTGGCAGCCTCTGCGGGAGGAGCGGCGGCGGCGGCGGCCGCGGCGGCAGGGCCGGGCTGGGCGGGGGGCGCCGCACGGCTGGGCCGGCGAACTCCGCGGGGAGGACGGGGTTCCTCGGGGCGCTTCCAGCCGAGGCGGTGAAGCGGCGGCTGGGGTGCTCTCAGGTGAGGGGCTCGGCGAGGCGGGGGCTCCCGGGAGCGGGGGGAAACAAAGCGTAGCGACGTCCCGGGGCCGCTGGCGGCGGGCGCCCTTGACTCCATGGGGTCGGACGCCCCGCGCCGAGCACGTTGTGAGCGGCGGGGGCGGGCGGGGACCGGGGACGGGGGGGGGAGGGGGATCGTGCCGCCGCCGCCGCCGCCGCCCCCGGGGCTCCCGCACTGCGCGCCGCCGCGGGGCGCCCGGCCCCATTGTGAGCGACGGCCGGGAGGCGCGCTGGGAGCCCCGCGGTGGCGGCGACGGCGACGGCGTAACTTGCACAACACCCCGCTGCGTCCGGAGACAACTCGGCTCCAGTCGCAGGCGCGGCGCGGCGCGGCCGTCACACAAAAGGCAGCCGCGCTCTCCCCGGCGCGCGGACCGGCCCCGCGCCGCCTCCGCCTCCGCAGCCGCCGCCGCCGCCGCCGCCGCCGCTCCCACCTGACCGGCTTCTCCTTTCCCTCCAATTTTGCTCTAGGGAAGCGGGGCCGGCGCGGGCGGTGAGAGGGTCCCGGCCGAGCGACCGGCGGACGGACGGACGGACGGACGGGAGATGCCGCTGCTACACCGAAAGCCGTTTGTGAGACAGAAGCCGCCCGCGGACCTGCGGCCCGACGAGGAAGTTTTCTACTGTAAAGTCACCAACGAGATCTTCCGCCACTACGAGTGAGGAAGGACCGGGCCGGGCGAGTGTGGGGTGCTCCCGGGGAGGCGGGGGTGCGGCTCTCCCTCCCCTACGCCCTTTTGTCTGTTTCCTTTTCCTCTCCTGGGGCTCCCCAGCCGGGCGGCTTGGAAGTGACGGGGGTACTGCGGGACCCCCGCTTCTCTCTGACTCCCCCTCTGCCCCCAGTTCGTGCTATCCAAGCCGGTGGCGCGGGGCCCCCAGCTGCGGCGCGCCGGGGGGAAAGCGGGTCCCGGCGGTGCAGGCTAGGGGGTCCCCGGGTGCCCGGCCGGCCGGCGGGCGGGCTGCACGGGTCTCTCGAGTCGCGGCTGTCGCCGGGCCGGCGGAAACTCCCCGCTTCGCTCCTCCCCGCCGCGGCTACACGCGCACTCGGCGGCCAGTTCCGGGATCCCCGCCCGGCGGCGCCCGGCTGAGGGGATCCCCCCGACCGGGGTCGGCGGCGCGGCGCCCGAGGCCCCCCCTCGGCCCGCAGAGGGAATCCCTCACCCCGAGGGCAGGAAACGACCGGCCGGCCGACCTGGGTTGCCCGCGATCCGGAGTGGTTTCTGAGGGTTGGAGCTGACTTTGGGGTACGGGATGTGTATGTGGTGGTGGGGGGGAGAGCTGGTGGCATTGCGACTCCCCTTAGGAAGGAGGGAGGGGGCTTCTCAGCGGGCCGGGGGGCCACCCGAGACCCCGCCGGAGGCCTCGAGTCCCGCGCGGGTAGGCCTCGGAGTGCGCTCTGTCACCGCCTCCTCTTGGTGACTAACTCCTGTCCCGGGGGAACTCGGCGTCACCGCCCCCGGGAGACCGGCGAGGAAGAAGTCGGGGCCGGGAGAGAGGAGGAGAAGGAGGGGGGGGAGAAGACAGCTGGGCTTGGGCGCCCCTCCTTTACACTGGGCGGGGGGGAGGAGAGGGGGGGTGCCAGGGAGGTGAAGTTCAACTGCAGCCTCAGCCGGTCGGCCGCCTCTTTATCACCAGCCCCCTCCGCTGCCCGGGAGCCGCCTGACATGTGCCACTGCTATTGTTTTGATAAGGACCTGAAGCTACTGTTGTCATTTCAGCACCCCCCCCCGCCCCCCACCCCGGTTTCCAGTTTGCTGCCTTTTATCCCAAGAGATCCCCTTGTCCGGTGACTCGAAGCCCTGGGAGTGTGTTTTAGCGATCGAGATTTTTAAACAGGATCAGTGAGAACCTGAATTGATAAATCACTGAAAAAGCCCGGCCCTTTTCCTCATGTTTTAGCCTCTCCATTTCAATCCCTTTGTGGCTTAGAAACCATGCGTTTAAAGCAACACAGCCCAGTACACGAGGAGGTACATTTTGGTGGGGGGGGGGGGTGAATTAGGGAAGGCTTTAGGCAAACTGCACCTGTCTGAGAAAAAACACTGCAGTGAGTTCTGAAAAATCAGTTTCTGTGAATGTTTGTTTTGAGTAAGCCTTTTTTCTCTCTTTGGCTCCATGGAAAGGGTTACACATAAACATGTTCTATCTAGAGAAGTAGATAGTAGTTTTCATTAGGCAGTACTTTTAAGTAGGAGTTGCACATCTAGTCTCTCCTGTACAGACTTGTTTTGTTACTCAAATTGAGTTCCCTACTTGCGAGTTTGAGTTAGGTAACTGGAACAGGGATGATGTCTTTTTTTGTTGTTTAAGCTAAAGTCCTTAGTAATAATTAGAAATTGGATTTAGGAGCAAGAGGCATGTCTTAAGTGGTAAAATACCTTCCTTGAATTGAAAGCACAAGGCCCTGAATTCAATCCTCAGTAGTGCCAGTAAATAAATTTCTTTCACTGATCTTTTAAAAATTGTATTTGGAGTGTCAAGAAAATAGTGAACAGGCTTAAATTTCAAACTTTTCACCTTTTTTATAATCTTAAGGCCTTCTTCTCACTTTAGAGGGTAAGATAAATCTGACTTTTATCCTTTGTGACTTAAACCTCAGGTACTTTGGTTTTTGAGATTAACTATTTTAACCATAGAGAAATCTGAAATAGTAAAGAATTTTTGACATTCCAAACCTATCTTCCATGAACATTAAGGAACTGTATCCTTTCTAGTCTTAGGACACTCAGAAAATTTTAAGTAACTAGTATCTTTTTTAAAAGCCCTTTTTTTCCCTCCTATGCTTAAGTATTTTCAGGTTTTAGAAGTTACAGCAGTTTTAAGAGATGATTTGGAGCAAAAATGTTCATTGGCTCTCAACAAAATGATAGTATGAATGTTGTACATTAGATGTCCACTAGCTGCACATAATTTGTTTGTTCATTTGTTCATTCATTTTGTGTTAGTACCAGGGTTTGAACCCAGGGCTTCATGCTTTCACTCTGCTTTGTTTCTGCGTGAAGCTGGTGCTCTAGCATCTGAGCCAAGCCACCAGCCTGGTCTGCTGTGTGTGTCTGTAACCAGGACTCGACTCGGTATCTTTTGCTCTTTGACTAACACTTTGGTCTTTTGTAGATGGAGTCTCAAGGAGGACTTATTGGTGCTGGTGGCTCATGCCTATACTCTAGCTACTCAGGAGGTTGCAATAGGAGGATCACAATTCAAAGCCAGCCCAAGCAGGAAAGTTACCGAGACTCTTTTATCTCCAGTTAAACACCAGAAAATCAGAAGTGGAGCTATGGCTCAAGTGGTAGTGTTAACCTTGAACACAAAAGCTCAGACAGTGCCCATTTCCTGAGTTCAAGCCCCAGGACCCCAGGACCCCCCCCCCCCCCCCACAGAACCTTTTCTGCTCCAGTTAGCTTGACCTGCCATCCTCAGATCTCAGCTTCCTGTGATTTTTGCATTAACAAAATTGGAAGCAAACTATCATTAAATTGTGTTAAATTTGGAGTTATCTTCTCTTTACCCTTAAATGACTACAGAGAGGTTACAAAAGGCTGTGTGAAATTGAAGCCTTTCCAAACAAGCATCTAGGATGGATGGTCTGTGGAAGTCTACAGTATTATGGTGGTCCAACCCTTGGCACAAGAGTGGAAAAACTATTAAGGAAACCTCTGCTTTTACTCATACATGAAGTTACTGATGGTTTTGGGTAAATTAGCTTGAAGATTATATTCTAAATATATTCAGTTTTTTAAAAATTCCTTTGACTACAGTTAAACCCATGTAATTAGTTAGGGTTTATTTCTTGAATATAAATTTCTCTACCTTGGTCTCAAAGGGATTTTTTTTCACCTTGTAACCTTGCTTACTTACCAACACAATGCACAGTAACAAGGCTTCTAACTTTCTATGGAGAAGCTTGCTAGAGACCTTTTATTTGCTAAATAGTTTCCTGTTTCTTGCTTGTATTACAGTCTACTTCCTCTGTCTTTTTTTAGGGGGTGGGGTTTGTTGTGAGGCTTGAACTCAGAGCCTGGGTGTTGTCCCTGAGCTCTTTCGTTCAAGGCTAGTGCTCTACCACTTTGAGCCACAGTGCCACTTGCAGTTTCTTGGTGGTTAATTGGGTCTCACAGAGACTTTTCTGCCCGGGCAGCCTCCTGAGTAGCTAGGATTACAGATGTGAGCTGCTGGCTCTTCCTCTGTCTTTCTTTGCAGTAAAAGATCACCCCTTCCTTTAGCATGTTTCCTTTTTTGTTCAGTGTGTTTTTTGTTTCCCGTTTTGTTTCCATCAAGACCCTGAGTTCTATGACAGGTTCTCAGTGATTATACAGTACAAACTCATTCATTTTGTTTGTTTGAACTACCTGCTCCTTTACTAATTGCTAACTCTTCCTTGACCTGCTTTCATAAGCAAAGAAGATGCATCAAAAATAGCACATTAAGCATAGGTGAATGTACAAGCTAAAGTCATAATTTAGTCTCATAAATCAGAGATTTATGCTATCATTTTGTTTAGCTCACAATAATTTTATTTTTGCTATGGATTCCTCAGACTTGGGAGTCAGGTAGGAATTGAGATTTTCTTTTGTATAGCCTTTTTTTTTTTTTTTTTTTTTTTGCCAGTCTGGGGCTTGGACTCAGGGCCTGAGCACTGTCCCTGGCTTCTTTTTGCTCAAGGCTAGCACTCTGCCACTTGAGCCACAGTGCCACTTCTGGCCTTTTCTATATATGTGGTACTTGGGAGAGATTTCCTTTTGTAATAGGAAAATAACTTATTGTATTATCCAGTGACTTAATCTCTTAAATAAACTTAGTTTTTTGCTCATACCTGCAATCCTAGCTTCAAGGTTCAAAGCCAAGCCCGGGCAGGAAAGTCTGTAAGGCCCTAATTCAAGCCCCAAGACTTGCACAAAACACCCCCGCCCCAACTCAGTTATTAGCTACTTAGGATTGGAATATACTTCCCATCTATGAGTGAACCAAGTAAAAGTTTAAGGATATCTTCCATATCAGTTAACAGGCCAGCTTGCCTTTCCACCTGACTTTTCAGCAAAAGAGGTCTAACCAGCTTATAATCATTCTGTTTTGTTTAATCAGCTTAATTTCAGCTGTTTCACCAGCTCTCTTCTTTTTCTCCTAGCCCTCTCTCAACAGCCTCCTTCTCCATGTGAAGAAAGGGGATGGAATGGGTAGGTTGAGTCCAAGAGCAGAGCCCAAATGACATCTTGGAATCATTGACACTAGAATTTTAAATCATATCCCTAAGCTCCAGAGTTTCTGCTCTTTTTAATATTTGTTAGTACTTTGTGCTTATTAGGAATTTTTCTTACTGTCAAAGTCTGCACTAAGAAATTAGGAGCTTTTTGGCTGGGGATATAGCCTAGTGGCAAGAGTGCCTGCCTCGGATACACGAGGCCCTAGGTTCGATTCCCCAGCACCACATATACAGAAAACGGCCAGAAGTGGTGCTGTGGCTCAAGTGGCAGAGTGCTAGCCTTGAGCGGGAAGAAGCCAGGGACAGTGCTCAGGCCCTGAGTTCAAGGCCCAGGACTGGCCAAAAAAGAAAATAGGAGCTTTTTATGGAATTCACTTGGTTGTGCCTTCATCTTTGTGTAGGTACTACTCTACTGTCACATCCCACATTTCCCTGCTTTACCACACCCGTCATTAATTACACTCTGAGTATTAATAGGACAAACCAGAATACCACTTATTTACTTGCTGTGTATCCCAAGCTGGCCTCAAACTCAAGATCTCTGCCTCTACATTCCCAGTGCTAGGGTTACAGGCATGAGCTACCATCGCATACCTGGTGCCCTAAATAAATAGTGGGGAAATAATTCCTTTCACACTGACCACTTTCTGTATTTGAAATCTAGGTATAGTCATTATTTGGTGAGCATAGGGTTTTCAAGAGAAGTGGGATATCTTCTTAGCTAGTGTCTTCAAATTAGATGTTTAGCTCCTTTAGGAATGTCATCCTTGATTTGAGTACATGAGTTTTTAGATGGTAGAACAGAGATTGCTAAATGCCCCTCTTTTCGAGTTTTACTTTCTGTCTAGTCAGGCTAGTGTCTGTGTATCTCTTTTTCTCTCTCTCCTCTCCCTCTCTCCCTCTTTCCTGTCCCTGAGCGTTTTTGTTTTTTTTTGGCCAGTCCTGGGCCTTGGACTCAGGGCCTGAGCACTGTCCCTGGCTTCTTCCCGCTCAAGGCTAGCACTCTGCCCCTTGAACCACAGCGCCGCTTCTGGCCGTTTTCTGTATATGTGGTGCTGGGGAATCGAACCTAGGGCCTTGTGTATCCGAGGCAGGCACTCTTGCCACTAGGCTATATCCCCAGCCCACGTGTGTTTTGTTTTGTTTTTTTTTTAAAGGCTATATAGTGCTCTGCTACATGAGCCGCAGCTCCATTTCTGGACTTTCCTGCCCAGTTTGGTTTTGAACTGCTTTCTTCAGATCTCAGCCTTCTGAATAGCTAGGATTACCAGCATGAGTGAGTGGTACCTGGCTCTCGTATGTTTTATTAATCCATCCTTTTCTTCAGGCTCCTGTACATATATATATATACATATGTATATATATGTGTATATATATATATATATTAGTGAAGCTAGGTATAGCAACAGATAGCCTCAGTCATATGTGTGGGACCTCAGCCTGGCTGCCTCATGGAGTGGGTATCAGGAAGGTGAGGACTGGTTAATGTTATCTATTTCTGTGTGTGATGTTGATGAAAAATCACAAGGCTGTTAGGGGTGATGAGTTCCTAGGGTGAAAAGTCCTTGGACTTTGTCCCTTTGTGTTAACATAGCCACTTTGGTACAGTGTACCCTGCCTCCTACCTCCTGAGGACAGAATGCTATGTATGGCAAGGCTATAATGTAACAATAACTGTAGAGACACAAAGGAGACAAACAGCAGAGGCATCTTGTGGGAGATAGTGGAAATCTCATTGGATTAGATAGAAGCTAAGTCACTGGTTACTGACCATCCTGTTTTTCTACCTGGCAGCATGAATAATGGGTGTTTGTGGCACTTGTGTTCTTGTTCACTTTGATAGTTATAGATATTGTTAAATCTAAATAGTATCTATTGACACTGAATTTCTCTGTTAATTGTCCCCCTGCCATGATATCAGACACCCCATGGACTACTTACTACTAGATACTCTATGCCTCTAAGCTGCTTGGCTAGAGCTATTCTGTCTGATACAGAAGATGGTTTTTTTTTTTTTTTTGTTTTGTTTTTTTGTTTTTTTTTTGGCCAGTCCTGGGCCTTGGACTCAGGGCCTGAGCACTGTCCCTGGCTTCTTTTTGCTCAAGGCTAGCACTCTGCCACTTGAGCCTCAGCGCCGCTTCTGGCCGTTTTCTGTATATGTGGTGCTGGGGAATCGAACCTAGGGCCTCGTGTATCCGAGGCAGGCACTCTTGCCACTAGGCTATATCCCCAGCCCCAGAAGATGGTTTTTGGCTCTATGGGCCATTAAGCACTTGAAAGTAGGACTAGTCTGAATTAGGAAAGACAATAAATGTGCAGTATACACCAGATTTGGAAGATTCAAAACAGTAAATTATTTTTATGTTGATGATATTCATTTTATTCTACCATCTTGAAAGAATACCTGTTGGCTATATGTCTTTTATCTATCTCTTAGTTAATAAATTTATTATTACATAAACTTTCTTGCTTATAAGCAACAGATTATATTCTTTGTTTCTTTCAACTTTTTTTGGTGCTTTTTTTGTGGGGCTTGAACTCAAGGCCCCGGGTGCATTGTCCCTGAGTTTTTTCTTTCCTCAAGGCTAGTGCTCTACCACTTGAGCCATGGCTCCACTTCTGACTTCTGGAAGTTCATTGGAGATAGGATTTTCCTGCCCAGACTGGCTCTAAACCGTTATCTTCAGATTTCCTGAATAGATAGGATTATAAGCATAAACTACCAGCACCTGGCTTCAACTCTACTTTTTAAGACCGAACCCTTATGTTGCTTCTTTGCGGGGATGTGGGGGTAGTTCTAGTATTTCCTACTCTTTTTTTGCTTTTCTGTCTACCTTTGCTTCCTCTAACTTAGATTATTTGCCTCTCTCTTAAAGGAGAACCATTTGCCAGGTGATGGATGGTACTTCCAGAAAATTGGAAGTGGAGCTGTGGCTCAAAGTGTAGAGCGCTAGCCTTGAGCAAAAAAGCTTAGGGACAGTGCCCAGGCTTGAAGGATAGTAATCAGACTATTACAGGGACAACCAAAACAGATAGATAACACTAACCAGGAACCATTTAACAATTTAAGAACTTGTGGAATGATGAGAGAAGAAAAGAATTATAGGAAGGAGAAAAGGTTAAAGAAAATGACTTAATCATATTGGTTACATGTAATTGTAGACCAAAAGTGTACTTTATAGAAGAGGGCAAAAGTTTACCCTTGATGACTAGAGGAGTGCTTATCTAGGAAGCACCAGGCCCTAAGTTCAACCCTGGTACCATATAGAAAAGAAAAAAAAAGTTCCTTATCTTTACTAGTTAGACAGTCTTTATTAACCTTTTTGCATATATTTAACCTTTGCTAGAACTGGGCTTAAACTCGGGGCCTGGTGGGTTTTTTTCCCTTAGCTTTTTCTCCTCAAGGCTGACGTTCTACTATTTGAGCCATACCTCTAATTTCAGCTTTTTGGTGCATAATTGTCATTCTCATACAGTTTTGTGCCTGGGCTGACTTCAAACTGCAATCCTTAGATCTCAGTCTCCTGAGTAGCAAGGATTGCAGGTGTGTGCCACCGGCACCTGACTTAACCTTTTCTACTTAAATGTTTTATTGTAAAATGGTGTAGTGTACACACTTATAAAAACTCACACACTGTAGAAATATTTGGAATCCCAAGTTTTCTTTTTCCTCCCCAATCTCCTTTCTCCATTGGGAACAGATGTTTATAGTATGTATATAAAAGGAACACATTTTTGTGGCAATAGTTAATGTATATAGGCTTGCATATTCAGTAATTTGAGTTTTTCCTACCCAGAAATCCCTTTGCATTTTAAAAGAGACTATATAAAAATTTTGAAAATAAATGCTCATATTAAGAAATTTTACTTCCTTTTTTTTCCTGCCAGTCCTGGGGCATAAACTCAGGGCTTGAGCACTGTCCCTGGCTTCCTTTTGCTCAAGGCTAGCACTACCATTGAGCTCACAGCACCACTCTGGCCTTTTCTGTTTATGTGGTGCTGAGGAGTTGAACCCAGGGCTTCATGCATGCTAGGCAAGCACTCTTTAACTAAGCCACATTCCCAGCCCAAGAAAATTTAATATTACAGAAATGCACTGAAGGATGGTCTTTAGGTCTTATCCACACTCCCTAGCTTTTACATTGATTTTTGTTCAACATTTCAAAAAAAAAAAAAAAATCTATGCTTTTTTTTTTTTTTTTTTTTTTTTTGCCAGTCTTAGGCTTGGACTCGGCCTGAGCAATGTCCCTGGCTTTTTTTTTTTCTCAAAACTAACCCTCTACCACTTGAGCCACGGTGCCCACTTCTGGCTTTTTCTGTGTATGTAACACTATATGGTGCATAGTAGACTAGCACTCTACCACTAAGCCACATTCCTAGCCCCAAATATATGCTTTTATAAGTAAGTGCCTTTTATTTTTTTTTCTTGGTTATTCAGGTGTTTTTTGGTGCTGGTCCTGGGGTTTGAACTCTGGGCCTGGGTGCTATCTCTGAGCTTTCTTTCTTTTTCTTCCTCAAGGCTAGCACTCTACTACTTGAGCCACAGCTCCATCTGGCATTTTTGGTGCTTTATTGGAGATAAGAGTCTCACAGGCTTTTTGGCTTGGGCTGATTTTGCACCATGATCTTCAGATTTTAGTCTCCTGAGTAGCTAGGATTATAGGTGTGAGCTACACTATCTCCTGGAAATCATTTATATACTTTTATAAAATATAGGTGTTTTCAAAACTTTGAGTGTGTGTGTTTCCTCTCTATTCCAGTCTTTAAAACTCAGGACCTGGAGACTGTTAAGCTTTTTTGTTTAAGGCTAGTGCTCTTATCACTTGAGCCTGAGCCACAGTTCCACTTCTGAATTTTTGGTGGTTAATTGAAAATGAGTGGATTTTCCTGTCTGGGCTGGCTTCAAACTGGGATTCTCAAATCTCAGCCTCCTGACTAGGATTATACATGTGGGCCATTGGCTTTTTAATGACTCTTTGTTATATGAAGTACTATGTATAAATTTTCTCCTGATAGATGCCTTAGATTTCATTATTATGCTAAAGCTTTTATTTACTTTTGCTCTTCCTGAGGCTTGAACTCTGGGCCTGGGTGCTGTTTTCCCTCAAGGTTAGCATTCTCCCACTTGAGCCACAGCTCTACTTCTGGCTTTGTTTATTTTATTTTTTTTGGTGAATTCAAGATAAGTGTCCCAAGGACTTTCCTTCCTGGCTGAGTAGCTAGGATTACAGGCATGAGCCACCAGCATCCAGCTAAGCCTTTAAAATACTTATTTACATGAATACTCTTTAAAAAATTTTTAAATTAAAAGGAAAGGTTGAGTTTACTTTCCATTTGAGTCTAAATTTAAAAACTGATAGAATGTAGTCAGACATCATTGTACTTTAAAAAATTGGTGTATATTAATTGGATGAAGGAGTTTTATTGTAATTTTCTATATATGCATATATGTCCATCCCCTCCAGTTGATGTACCTTTAACTTGAATAAAGTAAAATGTCTGTTTGACATAAGAAAAAGCAAATAGTCAATACTTACTCAATTCTGTGCATTAAATGTAAATTTAAGCTTAAACTTGGTGTATAGGAATAAAGAACAGAAGAAAGCTGATCAAGTATCAGCTCTGAATATAAAATGTGTGAAATTATAGGTAATGGGTCTTCGTTTTTGTTTTTTAACAGTGACTTTTTCGAACGAACCATTCTGTGCAACAGCCTTGTGTGGAGTTGTGCTGTGACAGGTAGACCTGGACTGACTTATCAGGAAGCACTTGAGTCAGAGAAAAAAGCAAGACTGAATCTTCAGAGTTTTCCAGAACCACTAATTACTCCCATTTTATACTTGACCAACCTTACTCATCGCTCACGCTTACATGAAATTTGTGATGATATTTTTGCATATGTCAAGGATCGATACTTTGTTGGAGAAACTGTGGAAGTTATTAGGAACAATGGTACAAGGTA
The DNA here is from genome assembly GCF_023159225.1 of Perognathus longimembris pacificus. Lineage (NCBI taxonomy): Eukaryota > Metazoa > Chordata > Mammalia > Rodentia > Heteromyidae > Perognathus > Perognathus longimembris. The sequence continues at coordinate 9,562,819 of NC_063174.1, read as the reverse complement.
AACACTTTTAATTTTTCCTTTTGATAAGTATATATTCACTTGAGTTCAAGGCCAGCCTGAGTTATATAGTGAGACCCTGTCTTAAACATACACACACACGGGCTGGGGATATAGCCTAGTGGCAAGAGTGCCTGCCTCGGATACATGAGGCCCTAGGTTCGATTCCCTAGCACCACATATACAGAAAACGGCCAGAAGCGGCGCTGTGGCTCAAGTGGCAGAGTGCTAGCCTTGAGCGGGAAGAAGCCAGGGACAGTGCTCAGGCCCTGAGTCCAAGCCCCAGGACTGGCCAAAAAAAAAAAAAAAAAAAAAAAAAAAACATACACACACACACAGAATAAAAAGGTAGAATAAAAAAGTGACCTGAGGAAATCCTCCTTGTTACTGTTCTTTAGCTACACTGTTAACTCATAGGTAGCTCTGTATTAGCTGTTTCTTATATCTTTCTAGACCTAATTTATGTATATGCCACCGAAGGTACCAGCATGTGTCTGTTTGTATAGATACACATAACATATCCTCCCCTGCTCCACCTCCTCTTTTCAGTCTTGGAGCTTAAACTCAGGCGTGGGTGCTATCTCTGAGCCTTTTGCTTAAAGTTGGCACTCTGCCATTTGAGCCACAGCTTCACTTCTGAATCTGTGGTGGTTATTTGGATATGAGTCTCAAGGCACTTTCTTGCATGGGCCTCAGATCTTAGCCTTCAGTAGCTAGGATTATAGGCATAAGCCAGCGTCACTCAGCACCATCCCCTTGGTATTGTGGAGCTTCTATACAGTAAAATGAATGAAGATGGCTTATATGGCAATGAATTGATCTCTAATATATTTTAAGTGTAAAAGATTATACAGAATGATGTATCAACTTATTAAAAGGGGAAGTATGTATGTATGCCCATATGGAGGCTCGAAAACTCAGCCTGGACACTTGTCTTTTGGGGGGAGGGGGTTGGTGATAGGGAGGAGCTCAAGGCTGACACTCTACCTCTTAATTCACAGCTTCATTTGCCAGTACTGGGACTTGAACTCAGGAAGGCCTGGACACTTTTTTTTTTTTTGCTCAAGGTTGGCACTCTATCACAGCTTTATTTCTATTAATCTACAGCTTTACTTCCCATCTTAACTTTTTTTTTTTTTTTTTGCCAGTCCTGGGCCTTGGACTCAGGGCCTGAGCACTGTCCCTGGCTTCTTCCCGCTCAAGGCTAGCACTCTGCCACTTGAGCCACAGCGCCGCTTCTGGCCGTTTTCTGTATATGTGGTGCTGGGGAATCGAACCTAGGGCCTCGTGTATCCGAGGCAGGCACTCTTGCCACTAGGCTATATCCCCAGCCCCATCTTAACTATTTTTAAGAATACAGTTCAGTCTTTTCTCCCAGCATTTCACATCTCCTTTCCATGGTTTGTTTTTTTCTCCTTTCGCACTATTTTTTTGGCTGGCCTAGGGTCTTGAACTCTGGGCCAGGGCACTGTCCCTGAGCTTGTTTTGCTCAAGGTGAGCACTCTACTACTTGTCACAGCACCACTTCTCCTTAGCACTATTTAATGTGCTTTCCTTATCTGTTTTATTAGTGGATTCTATCAGGATGTAAGTAATAAACTCCATGAGCTCTGGAAGTTTGTCGGGAGCACTACTGGGGTTTGTACTCAGGGCCTTGAACTTGCTAGCAGTACTCACTATAAAGCTGAGACATGCTTCTTAACCCGTTCTTTTTTTTTTTTGGCCAGTCCTAGGCCGTGAATTCAGGGCCTGAGCACTGTCCCTGGCTTCTTTTTTGCTCAAGGCTAGCACTCTGCCACTTGAGCCACAGCACCACTTCTGGCCATTTTCTGTATATGTGGTGCTGAGGAATCGAACCCAGGGCCTCATGTATACGAGGCAAGCACTCTTGCCACTAGGCCATATTCCCAGCCCCTCTTAACCCTTTCTTATGCCTGCTGTTTTTGAAATAGGTTCTCACTTGTTGCCTAAGTATACCTGAATTGTGATCTGCCTATTTTATGCTTGTTGTAGTTGAGATGATAGGTGTATACCACCATGTTCTGTCTTCTGTTAAGATGGAATATTAGCAGACTTTTCTGCCTAGGGTGGCCTAGAACCTCAATCATTCTGATCTTAAAACTTCCACATTACTGGGAAAACAGCATGTTCCACCATGTCAAGTTACTATTGAAGACAAACTTTTTGTTTGGGCCAGCCACAAGCCACTTTCCACCCAGTCTTAGCCTTCCAACTAGCTAGGATTACAAGTGTAGGCCACCAACACCTGGAGAGTTCTGGAATTTTTTAATTGATCACTATATCCCCAGCACATAGCATAACACATAATAGGTGAATTAAGAAATATTTTTCAAAGGAGTGAGAGTGGTGAGAGAGGTCCACAAATTAAAAAAAAAAATAGATTTCAGCTGGGTGCCTGTGGCTCATGTCTATAATCCTAGCTACTCAGGCTGAGATCTAAGGATTGTAGTTTGAAACCAGCTCGGGCAGAAAAATCTCTGAGACTCTTATCTCCAATTAACCACTTAAAAACCAGAAGTGGAGCTGTGACTCAAGTAGTAGAGTGCTAACCTTGAGCAAAATTGTCAGGGACAGTGCCCAGGCCCTGAGTTCAAGTCCTACAGCTGACAAAAAAAAACTTCAAGCAGATGTGCACCAAAGGCAATGATAGAGACATTAGATAGGGATGATACTTGAGTAGTTTGGCTCTTGGGTAAGGGTGGTCACAGAATGCTGCTTTATTATAGGAGGTGGCCTTTGCTCTGAAAACACATTGAAAGAGAACAGTCAGTTGTGCTGTGAAATCTGTAAACCAAACTTTTATAATACTGTACTGGCTGCTGCATGGTGAAATGACTGAAATGAAATGTTCAAACAATGGAACCCTGAAACAGTCTTGAGGCTGAGGCAGCAGGCTTTTCTAGGTAGAACCTTGTGGTCAGGCGGCAGTGGTGCAAATGGAGAGTTGAATGTACTTTGGCATGTTTTAAGTAAAATATTTTGATTTGGTGATGGAGTTGGTGATAGATTAGGCAGGAGTACATAAAGAAAAGAGAAATCATGAATGACTCCTGACTCTTTTGTGGAAGAGGCAGAAGTCTCGGAAGTAGTATGAGTCTGACTTGGCTGTCATCCCAGGCCAATGTTTTTCTGATTGCTCAGACTTTGTGCTCAGGCTAGTGCTCTACCACTTGAGGCACAGTACTACTTCCAGCTTTTGAGTGGAGATGAGAATCTTATGGGGACTTTTCTGCCCAGGCTGGCTTCAAACAGATCCTCAGATCTCAGCCTCCTGAGTAGTAGCTAGGATTGCAGGTGGGAGCCACTGGCACCCGGCTGACTTAACTTTTAAAAAATATTATATGCTCTGCTTACCAAGAGTAAAGTTTATACTTTAAAAAAGTCTCCCTTTCCCTTTAGAGCAAAATATTAGAATATAGGGAAAAGTAAAAAGCCTGGAATGCATTTATCAAATACTTTAGCTCTTGATGACTCTGATTATGATAGAGGGCGTTTTGTTTGTTTTTGATACAGGGCTTGAGCTTTTGTGCTCTTAGTGCTCTACCACTTGGGCCACACAGGCTTTCTTGCCTGTGCTGGCTCCAAATTTCAATTCTTGGATCTCAGCCTACCAAGTTATCTAGGATTACAGGTGTGAGCCTCTGTACCTGGCTAGGCCATTTCTTTGTTGTCCTTCACTTCTGGCTTTTTGTTGCTTAATTGGCGATACATCTCTGGATTCATCTGCCTGGGTTAGATCCTCAGATCTTAGCCTCCTGAGTAGCTAGAATTACAAGCACTAGTCACTGACACATGGCAAGAAATAATATCGTCAATAATAAAAATAAGATCTTTATGGATTTAGGGCAATTCAAAACGAGACATTCTTTTATCTACTCTGATCAATTTATTTAAAAATGAGGCATTATAAAGTTGGGAGGCATTATATTTATATAAAATGAGGCATTATATTTGGGTTGGGAAATGGCCTAGTGGTAGAGTGCTTGCCTTGTATACATGAAGCCCTGGGTTTGATTGCTCAACACCACATAAATAGAAAAAGCCAGAAGTGGAGCTGTGGCTCAAGTGGTAGAGTGCTAGCCTTGAGCAAAAAGAAGCCAGGGACAGTGCTTAGGCCCTGAGCTCAGGCCCAGGACTGGCCAAACAAAACAGTTCTTTTACAACGTCTCCATTGAGAGGTACTCGACATAATTCCTAGTCTATATAAAATAGATTTGCCTGAGTGGTTTGATTCTACCGTTTAAAATGAAGTATCATATGTATTTTTTCCAGATCCAAATTAACCAGAGGTATTTTGTTTCTATCTTTAATATTGAAGTGATTAAGTGCAGTATTCTGTATGTGTGTGTATTTTTTTTTTTTTGGCCAGTCCTTGAACTCAGGGCCTGGGCACTATCCTTGGCTTCTTTTTGCTCAAGGCTAACACTCTACCACTTGAGCCACAGTGCCACTTCTGGCTTTTTTTTGTATATGTGGCCCTGAAGAATTGAGGCAAGCACTCTACCACTAGGCCATATTCCTAGCCCATTTTTTATGTTTTTGCACACCTGTATTACAAGGAAATCAAAGGCTAGTAAAGTAGCCCAGAGGGAGGGAGGTATGCAATTCAGCATATTCCATTTTAAGAGACCCAAACAGAAGAGAGGTAGTTCTTTATCTCAAGTCCTTGGTCTCTGCTCTTCTTTCTGTTTGTTGCTAAGTGTTTACTTTCTACCCCAAGTGCCTCTGAATTTTCTGTCTCACTTCTACAATACTTTATAGCTGAGATAAAAATTATATAGAGATATAAATTAAGCAGTGACTACTAAAAACACCTCTTTTGTGTGTAGACATATGTACTACTAGAATATTTATGTAGAAGGATGTTCTATAAAGCTTGTCACTATGATGGATTTATGATTAATTAACTATGTTCTCATTTTTGTATTGCTGTTAAAATGTGTTTTCTTTCAGTTAGCACTTGAAGAAACTTTTCACTGCTTGGGCTTAAACTCTGCAATACACTTAGCCAATATAATTCTGTTTCTTGCCAACTCTCCTAGTGGGAAGTTAGACAGTAATGGGCTTTAGAGTCAGACAGCATTATACCATTATTGGGCATATGCCTACAAGCAAGTAATTTGGATTTATTTTTGGTAAATGTTTCATTTTCAGAGCTGACTGATAAGAGAGAGAGAGAAAGAGAGAGAGAGTGTGATACTTACCAGACACATGTAAATAGTAATAATAATAAGGATCTTTTTTCTCTCTTATGCTGGTCCTGGGGCTTGAACTTGGGTACTAGGTACTGTCCTTGAATTTTTGTGCTCAAGGCTGCCATTCTGCTACTTGAGCTACAATTGAAGATAAGAATCTCATGGATTTTCTTTCCTGGAATGGCTTTGAACTACAATCCTCAGATCTCAGCCTCCTGAGTAGCTTGAGTTTCAGATATGAGACACTGGTACCTGGCAGGAATATATATATACATATATATATATATATATATATATATATATATATATATATATATATATATATATATTGCCAGTCCTGGGGCTTGAACTCAGAGCCTGATCACTGTCCCTGGCTTCTTTTTGCTCAAGGCTAGCACTCTATCACTTGAGCCACAGCGCCACTTCTGGCCTTTTCTGTTTATGTGGTACTGAGGAATCTAACCCAGGGCTTCATGCATGCTAGGCGAGCACTCTACCACTAAGCCACATTCCCAGCCCTCATTTTTTAACTGTCAATCTCTAGTATGCCCTCAAATAATAGCAAATGTTTTTCTTTTGGTAATACTTGGGTTTGATCTGAGAGCCTTGTCCATTCTAAGCATTCAACCACTTAAACCACACCTCCAGCCCTCTTTTATTTTTTTTTATTTTTTTTTAAAGTTTTTATTATAAAACTGAAGTACGGAGAGGTTACAGTTTCATACGTTAGGCATTGGATACATTTCTTGTACTGTTTGTTACCTTGTCCCTCATACCCCCCTCCCCCCTCTTTTTTTTTTTGAGTACAGTCTTTTTTTTTTTTTGTTTTTTGCCAGTCCTGGGGCTTGAACTCAGGGCCTGCGCACCGTCTCTTGCTTCCTTTTGCTCAAGACTAGCACTCTACCACTTTGAGCCCAGCATCACTTCCAGCGTTTTCTGTTTATATGGTGCTGAGGAATGGAACCCAGGGCTTTATACCTGCTAGGCAAGCACTCTACCGCTAAGCCACATTCCCAGTTCCTTGCATACAGTCTTGTGTTTATGTTTAGGCAAGCCTACACATTGATTCTCCTATGTCTTCCTCCTGAAAAATAAGATGTGTGCTACCACACCCAGTCTAGAGAGTTTTTTGTATCTCAGTATTCTTGGGGTATAAAATAAGGCTTGTTGACTTGAAGTTCATAGGTTAGGTGTCTTAGGAAATTAAATATTAAATATTTACTATGTTCTCGGCAATGTGTCAATACTGATTTCCTTCTCCCTGATTCTGTGTAAAGGAATTGTAATTTTTTCTGTTGGTTTAAAATTAGTTTCGGGCTGGGAATGTGGCTTAGTGGTAGAGTGCTTGCCTAGTGTGCATGAAGCCCTGGATTCAATTCCTCAGTACCATGTAAACAGAAAAAAGCTGGAAGAGGTGCTGTGGCTCAAGTGGTAGAGGTCTAGCCTTGAGCACAGACTCAGGGACAGAGCTCAGGCCCTGAGTTCAAGCCTCAGGACTGACAAAAAAAGTTTCTTTGACAAACTGTCAGATTACTTTAGGACCTGAAACAACTATAATCAAACCCAGCTTATTTTCCTCATGACTCCCACCTGTATCATCACTTAAAGGCACCCACCCGGGCTCTGCTGATGAAAAATGTTACTGGTTGTAGGTTCCTCAAAAAGCTTCCTTCATCACCTCATGGAAACCTAGACAATATGATCCCTAGATAGGTACCTAGGCTCTTCACATGAGTTCATCTGGGCACCAATGCTTATGATCCTAGCTACTTTTGGAGGGGTTCTGAGATTGAACTGAGGTTTATGGCTAGCTCAGGCAGAAACATTAAAGAGATTCCTTTTCATTCAGTAGCTGGGTACAGTTACATGTGCTTGTCATCCTAGCTACCTGGTAAGCAGAGATTGGGAGGATCTAGGTTTTAGACCTGCCTAAGCAGAGAAGTCCATAAAAACCATCTCAGTTGAAGAAGCTGGTCATGGTGGTGAACACCTGTTCCATTTACCATGGGAAACAAAGAACTAGAATATATCATAGCCTAGGCACACATTTGGGCAAGACCCTGTTGCAAAAATAACCTCTACAGAGGCTAGAGCAGCAGAGTGCCTATTTAACATGCTCAATATCCTGGGTTCAATCCTCAGCACTACAACCAATCAGTAAAATTAAAAAAAAAAACCTGTACAAAAGTAAACAGTACTGGAAGTTTAGCTTAGTTGTAGAGTATCTAGGAAGCATGAAATCTGACACCAGTGTCAACTAAAAAAAAAATGTACGTCTGTGTTATTCTTTTCATATTTTCTGCAAGTCATGTCACTAAATTGGAGGCCTTTTGTTTTTTGAGTTTTTTTTTGTTATTTTTTTGCCAGTCCTGGGGCTTGGACTCAGGGCCTGAGCACTGTCCCTGGCTTCTTTTTTGCTCAAGGCTAGCACTCTGCCACTTGAGCCACAGCACCACTTCTGGCCGTTTTCTGTATATGTGGTGCTGGGGAATTGAACCCACTAGGTCATATCCCCAGCCCCAGTTTTTGAGTTTTTTGTTTTGTTTTATTTTTTGGTTTTAATGTGCCTGTCCTGGGGCTTGTCACTGAGGGTTTTTTTTTGCTTTTGTTTTTGCTCAAGGCTGGTGCTCTACCACTTGAGCCACAGCGCCACTTCTGGTCATTTTCTGTATATGTGGTGCTGAGGAATCGAACCCAGGGCCTCATGTATACGAGGCAAGCACTCTTGCCACTAGGCCATATTCCCAGCCCTCTTTCCTTCCTTCCTTCCTTCCTTCCTTCCTTCCTTTCTTCCTTCCTTTCTTCCTTCCTTCCTTCCTTCCTTCCTTCCTTCCTTCCTTCCTTCCTTCCTAGTAGTTTATTGGAAATGAAGAGTCTTGAGGACTTACCTGCCCTACCAAACTTCAAACTGCAGTTCTCAGATCTAAGCCTGCTGAGCAGCTAGGATTGCAGGAGTGAGCCACCAGCTTCCGGCTGCTAAGAGGTTTTGATAAAAACTTTCTGTAGTTTTTCTTCTTTAGAAACTGGTTTATTTCTATGAGCTAGTGGTTTTTGTATAACATTTCTATTTGCTTGGTAATACAGGCTTGGTAATTGAGTTTGTTTTTCCAGTCTTACTGTTCTAATAAATAAACTTTTCTTTTTATAATAAAAATTAAATTTTTTTGTTTTAATCACTTCTTAGATGTGCAGGTCAGTGGCATTCACAGTGTTGTGCAACCATCACAACTATTTCCAGAAATCATTCTTCATCGTTCCAATGGAAACTGTATCCATTAGGCAACAGTACCTCATGCTACCCTTCCCCCAGCCTCTTGTAACTTTTTTTCTTTCTGTTTTTATTTATTTGTCTGTTTTAGATACTTTATATGAGCAGAATTATATCCTTATCCTTTTCAGCTTATTTCCCTGAACATAATGCTTTCAGGGCTTATTTATGTTGTATGTTGGAAAATGCTTATGGCTTGTGCCTGTAATCATAGCTACTCAAGAGGCTGAGGTCTGAGGATTGAGGTTTGAAGCCATTCTGTGGAAGAAAGTCCTTGAGACTTATCTTAATCTCCAACTAACAAGCAAAAAGAAGGAAGTGATGGTACGCCCAAGTAATAAATACCACCAGCCTTGAGCAGAAAAAGTGACTGTGAGGCCCTGAGTTCAATCCCCAGTACCAGCACGCGCCTGTGTACATATACACACATATACATGTAACTGTTGGGTTTGTTGAGCAACTAAATAATTAAACTTGTCACCAGAGTACTTCCTGTATAAGATGACCAAAGTTGTTGGGGTCAGTGGTAGGAAAGTAGAGAAGCCATATAAACTATACTTTTGAAGTATTTAACAAATAGAAAGGAGAAAGGACTTCATTGAGTAAGAATGTCTGAAGAGATGCTTTTTTGTGTATGTGATACCTGAGCTTGAACTAGAGCCTCATACTTCATTTGTTAAACATGTGCTCTACTGCGATCTATTCCTCCAGTTGTTTGTGTGTGTGTGTGTGTGTGTGTGTGTGTGTGTGTGTGCGTGCGTGTGTGTCCATGTGCATGTGCATGTGCATGCGTGCTGGTCCTGGGGCTTGAACTCAGGGCTTGGGTGCTCTTTTTGTGTGCTCTCTACCACTCTAGAGAGTGGACTGTCACCTGAGCCATAGCTCCACATTCATCTTTTTTTTTTTTTTTCTGCTGTTTAATTGGAGATAAAGTCTCACAGACTCCTACCCAGGCTGGTTTGAACTGTGATCCTCAGATCCTAGCCTCCTAATTAGCTAGGATTACAGGTGTGGGCCACCAGGGCCAGCTTTGCTCTGGTCATTTTTGAGATAGTCTTACTTTTTTTCTTTAGAAGTTGATAAGGAAGTGGGGTTTTTTTTGTTTATTTGTTTTGTTTTTGTTGCCAGTCCTGGGGCATGGAGTCAGGGCCTGGCTTCTTTTTGCTCAAGGCTAGCACTCTACCTCTTGAGCCACAGCTCCACTTCTGGCTTTTTTCTATATATGTGGTGCTGAGGAATCGAACCCAGGGCTTCATGTATACGAGGCGAGCACTTTACCACTAGGCCATATTCCCAGCCAGGAAGTGTTTTTTTTAAAGCTGAGGAAAATGTGTGAACAAGCTGTGAAAAAAGAAGGTACAGTACTAAAGAGCAGATTATAAATTGATAGGAATTAGCAATCAGTTTAAAAAATTGTTACTATAAAGGTGATGTACAGAGAGGTTACAGTTACATAAGTCAGGTAAAGAAAGAGTACATTTCTTTTTGGACAGTGTCACTCCTTTCCTCACTTTCTCCCAGTTTTTCCCTCCTGCACTCACAGATAAATAGTTCATTTTCAATGCACTATTTAGTGAAAGTCACTGCTTCATTGGTTCACCCTTTGTCCCCTCCATTTCTGTGGCCATCAGTTTTTTTGTTTTTTTTTGCTGTCCTGGGCCTTGGACTCAGGGCCTGAGCACTATCCCTGGCTTCTTCCCACTCGAGGCTAGCACTCTGCCACCTGAGCCACAGCGCCCTTTCTGGCCATTTTCTGTATACGTGGTGCTGGGGAATCGAACCTAGGGCTTCATGTATAGGAGGCGAGCGCTCTTGCCACTAGGCCATATCCCCAGCCCATCAGTTTTTTTTAATCCAGTTAAATGGTCTTTAATAGAAATAAAATATATACAAAATATATACAGCTGCATCTTTTGCTATCTTTCTTTCCTTTGTTCTTTGGTAATCATGTACTTCCATATAAGGGAGTATTAATTAAAAGCGGATTGCTTTGTTCTTGGGATCAAATTTAGTTTCAGCAATGACAGGTCTCCCTGGGGTGTTGAGGAGTCTCTAGAAAACTGGAAGTAGAGATAAGCTTTCCAGGAAATTTAATACTATGTCTCTTGTAGGGAAAGAGTGAAAATACACAGGAGGGGAAACAAGATCAGAGGAAAAGATATGGGATAGAAGAGAACTCGTTTGACATAGGCATATGGGCAATTATGAAAGATGAGCTTTTGTTTTTGAGAAGAACATTTTTTTTCTTATTTTCTTATGCTAAAGATCTGGCACTGGAGCTGGAAGGAGGAGAAACCAGCAGAAACCGCCCTAACCATGATAATATGGTCCTAACTTTGAATTCAAAGTAGACTTTTGATTTTTTTTTTTTTTGCCAGTCCTGGGGCTTGAATTCAGGGCCTGGGCACTGTCTCTGGCTTCTTTTGCTCAAGGCTAGCACTGTACCCCAGCACCACTTGTGGCTTGTATTTTTTTCTATATATGTGGTGTTGAGGAATCGAACCCAGGGTTTCATGTATAGGAGGCAAGCATTCTACCACTGGAACATATTCCCAGCCCTAGGCTTTCAATTTTCAGGCAGGAACAAAAATGAAATAGTTGGAACCGGCCTGGGGGTATGGCTCGAGTGGCATGTGCAAGTTCCTAGTTCATTCCTCAGTATCTGTCAAAAAAAAGTGGAACAAGAGGGAAGGTTGAGCCAAATGATGGTGGCTCACGCCTGTAATCCTAGCTATTCAGGAGACTGAGATCTGAGGATCACGGTTCAAAGCCAGCCTGAGCAGAAAAGTCTGTGAGACTCTTATCTCCAATTAACCACCAGAAAACTGCAAGTGGCACTGTGGCTTTAGTGGTAGAGTGCTAGCCTTGAGCTGAAGAGCCCAGGGACAGTACCCAGGTCCGGAGTTCAAGCCCCAGGACCAGAAAAAAAAAGAAAGGAGGGTTGAAAAAAGTAAGTGACATTTTTCTGTTACTGAAAATTGGTACTGTAGAAATGGAATTAAAGAGTATTTTAATGAGTCTGAAATTACAGCCTATAAAATCTAGACAGAGGGAGCTGGGAATATGGCCTAGTGGCAAGCTTGCCATCATTGTAAATTAAAAAAAAAAAGAATTTAATGGGAGTTAGAAAATGAGAAATTTCCCACAGATCAGAACATCCCAAGGTTTATATTAAAAGCAAAAACATGATGAACAAGATTTATACTAAAAGCAAAGACATGATAAAACAAGATTTATATTAAAAGCAAAACATCTTCAGAAAAATATTTCAAGATTTGAAGTTGTAGATTTTAAGGCCCAATCTGTATAATTATGCTAATAGTTGATTGTCTAAATAATTACTTTAATGAAGAATGTAAATGCGAGCTAGGCATTGATGGCTCTTGCCTGTAATCAGGAGGCTGAGATCTGAGGATCGAGGTTCAAAGCTAGCCTGAGCAGGAAAGTCCTTGAGACTATTAACCACCAGAAAACTGGAAGTGGCACTGTGGCTCAAAGTGGTAGAGCACTAGCCTTGAGCTGAAGAGCTCAGGGACAGTACCTAGGCCCAGAGTTCAAGCCCCACAACCATCACCACCACCAACAAAAGTATATAAATACTATGACAGGTACTCAATAATAGTTGGAAATTGATAGACCCCCATCATCAACAGTGGATAGAATAACCAAACACAAGCTAAGTAAATAGAGGGGGCAACATAACAAACTAAATAGAGCTGAACTGACATATATAGAACACTCAGCCCAATAACAGATATACATTCTTCTTGAGTGCATATAGACAGTCTCCAGGATAGCTAATGTGTTAGGCCACAAATTTAGTCTCATTGGATTTGTGTTTTCCAACCAACCAATAGGAATATGCGTGTGTATGTATATGTAAGTATGTGTGTTTATGTATATATGAGAATAAAGTAGATTTATTAAGAGAATTGGCTTACAGAATTGGAGGTTAATTTGTCCTACAATAGGCTGTTTAGTAGCATAGCTAATCCAAATTTGAAGGCCTAAACATCAGGAAAGCTTTATAGTACAATTCAAAGCTTGAGACTGAATGCATGAGAAATTGAGAGGTGACTCCAGGTCCTAATGTCCAAACAAAACTTAGGTAGGAAAAACTTAGGAAAGGAGTATCCCAAGAAAAGGGGTATCCCAGCCCCAGGAAGAAAGTGAAAGTCAACGTTTCTCTGCCTTGTTGTACCAGGGAGGGGGGCATAGTTGAATGGATTGTGTGTCTGCATTGAGGGCCAGTCTTCCCCTCCAAGTCTTGACTCTCACCTATATTCTCCTAGAAATAGTATTTTACCCTAACTATCAAGGCATCATTTTTTTCCTCATAGCATCAATTAGTTGTACAAAGGAATTTGATTGTTTTGGGGTTTGTTTGTTTTTTGGTGAGGGAGAGGGAGGTACAGATCCTGGGGTTTAAATATAGCCTGGGTGCTTTCTTTGAACTTTTTTGCTCCTAACACTCTACCATTTGAGCTACAGCTTTACTTCTAGCTTTTTGGTGATTAATTGGAGATAAGGATGTCAGGGACTTTCCTGCTCGGGATAGCTTTGAGCTGCAATCCTTAGATCTCAGCCTCTTGAATAGGTAGGATTACAGTGGTGCCTGGCAGAAGGGTTTAATTTTAACCTGTTTATTTGTGTGTGCAATCATCTTTAATAGTTACTACTTCCGTCATTTTCCTTTTCCCCTTCTTCTTTTCCAGACTAGTCTCAGCAAATTTCCATGTTCCATTTTCATGCATGGATATATGGTCTTTTGACTATTTTTGTCCTTTTTCCCCCCTCCATTCATCCACTTCTCTATCACTATTTACTTATACCCCAGACTAGACCTGTTTCAACTTCTTTATTCATATTTTTAAGGTTCATATTATTCACAAGTATTTCATATGTTATCTCACACATTCCTTTACCATACTTCAGACTGATCATATATAAAATCTTATGTTTGTTTACATATATGCTTATATTTTAGGTCTAGCATTCACATATGAAGGAAGACATGTAACTCAAGCATCCCTTAATCCACTCAATTAAAACCTGAAATTAATGGTTGCATTATCAGACTAAGTATTTTCTCTGTCCATGAAAAGATGACTAGAAAACTCACATATTTGTGGAAATGAATTATCACATTTTCAAACATCCAATAAATTTACAAAAACAAAGGGAAATTAGAAATAAATGAAAAAAATACAATATACCAAATCCTATGAGATACAGCAGATGCAGGGTACAGAGAAAATTATGGCTAGAAATGGTGACAGTAAAGAAATAAGAAAGATCCCAAATTTTAAACCTAGATTTAAAACTTAAGAACAAACAAATTGAACCCAGAATAAGCAAAAGGAAGGAAATAATGAAGAATATAGTTGCTAAGGATTTTGGTAAGTTGAACTTGACAGTAGTTTTATATTGTATTAAAATGTATCTAATTTTGGCTAAATTAAACTGTTAGATTTTCTTTGCAATTATTTAGCCAGACATAGTCTCTAAAGAACAGACCCTTCAGACCTAATGGGCACATTACCCATCTGGTATGAAATAATTAATATTCAGTTGTTTGAAGTCATCAGAATGTTCTGAAATGTTAAGTTACTTACATTTTAAATGATTTCATTTCAGGTTACAGTGCAGGATTTTGGAAGTCCTGCCTCCATCACATCAAAATGGTTTTGCTAATGGACATGTTAGTAGTGTAGATGGGGAAACTATTATCATCAGTGATAGTGATGATTCAGAAGCACAAAGCAACTCTTTTCAAAATGGGTAAGTGATTTTTTTTTAATTTTTCAGTTATTTATCAGATTAATGACTTTCAATAATGTTTTTCTTTATTTATTTCCTTTTTAGTCATATTATTGTATGCTACTGAGTTAATGTGGTTCAACCACAGAGCTTAGAATCTTCAAAATTAAAACTTATATAAGGGGCTAGGAATATGGCCTAGTGGTAGAGTGCTTGCCTCCTATACTTGAGGCCCTGGGTTCTATTCATCAGCACCACATATATAGGAAAAGCCAGAAGTGGTGCTGTGGCTCAAGTGGCAGAGTGCTAGCCTTGAGCAAAAAGAAGCCAGGGACAGTGCTCAGGCCCTGAATCCCAAGCCCCAGCACTGGCAACAAATAAATTAATTAATTAAATTTAATTTAAAAAAAATCTTCGATGAGTCTGAAACTGATGAAAATTCCCGCATGTGCTAACTTGTCAACTTTCTCTGTTCCCCAATACTGCTATTTAATTTTTTATTTCTTCGGGTTTTTTTTTTCTGTTTTTATTTTTTGCCAGTCCTGGGGCTTGAACTCAAGGCCTGAGCACTGTCCTTGGCCTCTTTTTGCTCAAGGCTAGCACTCTACCACTCAATTTTACTACTTTATTCATCCAAAGAAAATATATTGAATGAATAAATCATTAAAATACCTGTCTAAAATTAAATTAAAATGACTATTTTGGGGCCAGGTGCCAGTGGCACATGCCTATAATACTAGCTACTCAGAAGGCTGAGATCTGAGGATTGTGATTTGAAGCTAGCCTGGGCAAGAAAGTTAGTGAGACTCTCATCTCCAATAAACTAATAAAAAAAAAAGTCAGAAATGGCACTGTAGCCCAAGTGGTAGAGCACTAGCTTTGAGCACAGAGAAGCTCAGGGACAGTGCCAAACCCAGAGTTCAAGCCCCAGAAGTGGGGGGAGGGAACTATTTGGAGTAACATAGTGGAGTATTATCTGTAACTTATAAAGATCCTAGTTAAAATTCTCATACTTTCAAATTGCTAATTTGTGTCTTTTCTCTCTTTAGGAAGAAAAAAGATTCGATTGATCCCTTATTATTTAAATATAAGGTACAGCCCACTAAGAAGGAAGCATATGAGTCTGCCATTGTTAAGGCAACACAGATCAGGTGAAAACTCACTCTCTTCTCTATAATACTCTAAAGTAGAATGCTATGTAAGTTTAGTAAGAAGCGTTGATTTTGAATAAATGGGTAGTGTTAATAAGACTTATGTTCACAAACTGATAAAATAAATTCTAATGGACTTTCTGAGCCCTTTTGTCTAATTAGTAACTAGCTAAGAATAGTCTTAAGTGGCTGGGGATATGGCCTAGTGGCAAGAGTGCTTGCCTTGTATACATGAAGCCCTGGGTTCAATTCCCCAGCACCACATATATAGAAAACGGCCAGAAGTGGCGTTGTGGCTCAAGTGGCAGAGTCCTAGCCTTGAGCAAAAGGAAGCCAGGGACAGTGCTCAGACCTTGAGTCTAAGCCCCAGGAATGGCCAAAAAAAAAAAAAAAAAAAAAAGGAATGGCCAAAAAAAAAAAAAAGAATAGTCTTAAGGAACTAAAAGCACAGATGGGTCTACATCTACAATCCTAGCTACTCAGTGACTACTCAGTGACTGATATCTGAAGTTCAGGGTTCAAAGCCAGCCTGGGCAAGAAAGTCAGTGAGACTCTTATCTCCAGTTGACCAGCAAAAAACCTAAGTGGAGGTATGGTTTATTTGTTTTGTTTTTGTTGCCAGTCCTGGGGCATGGACTCAGGGCCTGAGCACTGTCCCTGGCTTCTTTTTGCTCAAGGTTAGCACTCTACCTCTTGAGACACAGCGCCACTTCCGGCTTTTTTCTATATATGTGGTGCTGAGAAATCAAACCCAGGGCTTCATGTATATGAGGCGAGCACTTTACCACTAGGCCATATTCCCAGCCTAAGTGGAGGTATGGTTCAAGTAACTGTAACCCCTCTCTGTATATCACCTTGACAATAAAATTAAATTAAGAAAAAAAAACTAAAGGACATTACCTAGACCCTTAGTTCAAGCCTCCCATACCAACACCAAAACCAAAAAAAAGTGGAAAGAAAGTGAAGGGCTGGGAATGTGGCTTAGTGGTAGAGTGCTTGCCTAGCATGCATGAAGCCCTGGGTTCAATTCCTCAGCACCACATATACAGAAAAAGCTGAAAGTGTCACAGTGGCTCAAGAGGTAGAGTGCTAGCCTTGAGCAAAAGAAAGCCAGGGACAGTGCTCAGGCCATGAGTTCAAGCCCCAGGACTGGCAAAAAAAAAAAAAAAGTGAAAGTACATGTTGCTGGTAGCTAGCAAATGAAACAATACAGACTTAAAAGTTAACTTAGCAGGCAGTAAGTAATTATCTCCTCTTTATCAAGTATTATATGGGCCTAGGATACACCAGTGAACCAAAGAAACTTTAAAGTCTAGGGAAAGAATAGGGATTTTAGGAAAGGCTACTTTAAAACTTCTATTTTGTTTAGATGCGCTTTTTTTGTCCTTTTCTTGGAAGAAATATATTGGATTTAATTAAAACATTTATATTTTACTAGAAATGCTCATTTTGTTATTGTGTTGATTTTATTTGTTGTGGGATCCATTGCTGCTGCTGTTTTTAATTTGAGAACAAGGAATAATAAAAAATAGCATATTTAAGCATATTAATTCTCTTTAATTTTGTCCTAAGTGATATGTTGACTGCTATGTGAGTAAGACTTATGTTCAGTTTTACTTGCAATATCCACTTGAATGTTTATTTGATGTTATAAGGATACTATATTTAATTTTCAAAATAATTTTGATGGTTATATACTTGGTCAAATTTGAAAAAGGTTGGCTTATTGTTCTAAATTGTTCCTGAGCAACAAATGAATCTTTTTTTAAAAATTAGGTTTACTCCAATTCGGATCTTAAAACTTCTGCCATATAAACCTTTGTGTAAAGTTCCTAATAATTTCTACATAAATACTATTAGAGGCCAAAATATCTGCCAATATGTATCCCGTTTTCTGTGCTTCAGATTTATGTTTTAAATATTAAGGAGTTTGGGTTGAATTCTTTGATATTAACTCTACATCTCATCTTCTCCCTACCCCCAGCAGAAGAAAACACCTGTTTTCTCGTGATAAACTGAAACTTTTTCTGAAACAACACTGTGAATCACAGGATGGAGTCATTAAAATTAAGGTATTAAGAATAGTGAAATTATTTTTATTTATTTATTTTGCCAGTCCTGGGCCTTGAACTCAGGGCCTGAGCACTGTCCCTGGCTTCCTTTTGCTCAAGGCTAGCACTCTGCCACTTGAGCCACAGCACCACTTCTGGCCGTTTTCTATATATGTGGTGCTGGGGAATCGAACTGAGGGCTTCATGCATAGGAGGCAAGCGCTTTTGCCACTAGGCCATATTCCCAGCCCGAGCTTGTGACATTTTTATTTTTATCTCTCCAATTAAACAGCAAAAGCCAGAAGCAGAGCTGTAGCTGAATTGGTAGAGTGCTAGCCCTGAACAAAAGGAAGCTCAAGAACAACACTCAGGCCCTGAGTTCAAGCTCCAGTACTAACACAAAACAAAAAAAACTTTCTGAATTAAATATTCTTTTTAGAACTGTTAATTGAGATATTACCATTTATTTTTTTCTTACATAAAAGATCAGTTAGGGGGCTGGGGATATAGCCTAGTGGCAAGAGTGCCTGCCTCGGATACACGAGGCCCTAGGTTTGATTCCCCAGCACCACATATGCAGAAAACGGCCAGAAGCGGCGCTGTGGCTCAAGTGGCAGAGTGCTAGCCTTGAGCGGGAAGAAGCCAGGGACAGTGCTCAGGCCCTGAGTTCAAGGCCCAGGACTGGCCAAAAAAAATAAATAAAAGATCAGTTAGGGCAGGCAAAAGTAGGTATAGAAAGCTTGGGAAAAAAGAAAGTTATGTAATAACTATTGCTTCTAACAGAGTGGGGGTGGCTTATGGGTAGTAAATGGATATTAAGAACAATGCAGAAGGGGCTAGGGATATGGCCTAGTGGCAAGAGAGCTTGCCTCGTATACATGAGGCCCTGGATTCGATTCCCCAGCACCACATATACAGAAAACGGCCAGAAGTGGTGCTGTGGCTCAAGTGGCAGAGTGCTAGCCTTGAGCGGGAAGAAGCCAGGGACAGTGCTCAGGCCCTGAGTCCAAGGCCCAGGACTGGCCCCCCCCCCCCAAAAAAAAGAACAATGCAGAAGAAGATGCCTCCAGATAAGGGAATAATTTAGATACAGTAAGTATATTATAGGACAATTAAGGAGGAAGAGGTCTTAGAGACCTCCCATTGTATGTTAAGTAAAAAGTTAAAATGGTAAAACTAAGGCTAATTTTCCAAAGTGTAAAGTAACTTACTTCAGGATAAAGAAGTATTTAGCAAGAAAAAGTAATGAAGTGCCAATTGTGGTATGCACCCTTAATCTCAGCATTCTGGAAGGAGAGACAGGAGGAGTGCTATTTTAGGGTCAGTCTGAAAAACAGTGAAGTGCAAGGCCTTGAGTTCAAATTTGGATGCTGGCAAAAACAACAAAAAGTTTTATGCATTTATCACAAATAAGCTGATGTTTAAGATATGTGCATTTCATTGTATGTGAATGTACATATGATAAACAAATGAAAAATGTTATTGTAAAGATGCTATACAGAGGGGTTATAGTTACATAATTCAGATGAGAACACTTTTTTTTTAACATATCTCCCAGTTTTCTCCTCTTTCGACCTCCCTACCCCCAAATTGTATAGTTTACTTCCAACATAGTGTCTAGTGAATATCACTGCTGAACCAGCATTACCTACTTTAAGTAAAAAATAACATTTCAAAACCAGATTCTAGTTGCTCATGCTTGTATTCGTAAAGCTACACAGAGGCAGAGATCTTGAGGATCATGGTATGGATCTAGCCTAAGCAGAAATGTCCATAAGATTCCACGTCCTTAATAGCCAGCAGAAAGCTGGACTGGAGCCATGACTTAAGTGGTAGAGTACCAGCTAGTCAAGCAAACAACCCAAACAAAGCAGGAACCTCTGAATTCAAACCATAGTACTACTATTTCAGATGGTGAGAGGCAAGATAAATTATTACGGTAAAACGAGATCGTGGTTCAAAATCAGCCCAGACAGGGGAGTCCATAAGACTCTTATCTCCAATTAACTACCAAGAAGCTGAAGTTGTAGCTGTTACTCAAGTGGTAGAGGACTGGCTTTGAGCTAAAAAAAGCTCAAGGACAGCACCAGGTTTTAAATTCAAGCAACAGGACTGGCACAAAAAACAACAAAAACACTTAAAGTGTATGTACATGTTGAGCACCCCTAGTTAAAAAATCCAAATACATTTTGAGTACAGACATGACTCCATACAGTAAAAAATTCCATACTATGAAATTCAGGTTTGTATGATAAAATCATTTAAAATTTCTGTTAGAGTATAACATAAAATATATACAGGCTGGGAATATGGCCTAGTGGCAAGAGTGCTCACCTCATATATGTGAAGCCCTGGGTTCAATTCCTCAGTACCACATATATAGAAAATGGCCAGAAGTGGCACTGTGGCTCAAGTGGCAGAGTGCTAGCCTTGAGCAAGAAGCAGCCAGGGACAGTGCTCAGGCCCTGAGTTCAAGGCCCAGGACTGCCCCCCCCCCAAATATATATATATGTGTATATATATATGTATATGTATATATATATGCTGAATATAGTGGCAATATACCTACAATCCCAGCCTTAGAGATACCAGAGGATGGTGAGTTTGAGGCTAGTCTCATCTATATAGCATGTTTGAGTCAGTCTGGGCTACATAGCAATAATATTGTCTGAAATAAAATAAAGCTAGGCACACTGGTTCACACCTGCAATCCTAGATGCTTATTAGGATGCTGGCTGGCATTGTTAGGATCATGGTTCAAGGCCAACCTGGACAAAAAGTTTACGAGACTGTCTCAACCAATAAAATGGTGGGCTAGATGACTCATACCTTTGACCCCAGCCATGAAGGAAATTCAAATAGGAAGATCAAAGTCTAGGCCATCCCGGACAAAAAGTGAAACCTTATGGGGAAAAATAATGAAAGCAGAAAAGAGGTAGAATCTAGGCCTAAACAGTAGAGCATATGTCTAGCAGATGTCTAGCAGATGCTGGACAATGCTAGTACTGCATAAACGAACAAGAAAGATTTTGGACACATCTCAAAGTTATATATATACAAATATTTCAAAACATTTAAAATTCTAAAATATTTGTTTCTA
Organism: Perognathus longimembris pacificus; assembly: GCF_023159225.1. Lineage (NCBI taxonomy): Eukaryota > Metazoa > Chordata > Mammalia > Rodentia > Heteromyidae > Perognathus > Perognathus longimembris. The sequence continues at coordinate 9,542,276 of NC_063174.1, read as the reverse complement.
AGCATTTAGTTACATACAGAACACTTACCTGTATTTAAGAAGAAACCACTCATCTTCAATTGTGTATATTCAAGGTTATATGTTATAGCATATGATCATCCAAATTGAGTTTTTAATGCAAAATTTTAATGGATTATTGAAACTCTTTTTTTTTTTTTTTTTTTTTTTTTGCCAGTCCAGGAGCTTGGACTCAGGGCCTGAGCACTGTCCCTGGCTTCTTTTTGCTCAAGGCTAGCACTCTGCCACTTGAGCCACAGCGCCACTTCTGGCCATTTTCTATATATGTGGTGCTGGGGAATCGAACCCAGGGCTTCGTATACACGAGGCAAGCACTCTAGCCACTAGGCCATATTCTCAGCCCTTTTAATGGATTATTGATTATGATAACCAAAATTGATTAAATTTTAGTTGTTCAGGGATGTTTTCTACCTGGTGGCTCATGCTGGTAATAGTAGCTACTCAGAAGGCTGAGGCTGAGATCTGAGGATCATGAAGCCAGCCCAGGTAGGAAATTCTGTGGGACTCTTTTCTCCAATTTTTCACTAAAAAGCCAGAAGTGGAGCTGTGGCTCAAATGGTAGTTAGCCTTGAGCACAAAATACTCAGGGCCAGCACCTAAATTCAAACATTAGAACAGGTACACACACAAAAAGTTCTCCCAATGAAAGTATTGAATTCCCATTGAAAAGTATTTCTAACTTGTTAATATTTAAAATTTTTCTATCATTACTTTTACATGCACTTTCTGAAAGATACTTTGACCATTAGTGAAAAATTAATGAGCCTAGTGCTGAAGTCCTAGTGTAATGATGCATGCCTGTAATCACAGCACTCAGAAAACATAGACAGGATTGGATGTGAGCTCAGGACCTTGAATTTGCTTGGTAAACACTACTATTTGAACCTTTCCTACTACTTTCTCAAAGGTAGGAAAATCTCAGTTCAATGTCTTTGCTGTTATATAGGCAAATACTGCAATTTGAGACTTGAGACTGTTGTGTAGTGGATAAAAATATAGTCTTTGGAGTCAGTGGCCTGATTTTGAAACCAGGCTATGGACCTGTTAACTATGTAGTAGCCTTTGGCATGTTCTTTGTGCCTCGGTTTTATCATCGGTGGCATGGGGGCTAATAATATCTATCTAATGGGTTTCTTATGAGAATTTAATTGGGTAATGATTGCAAAAATTACAACGTTAAGACATGACATTTAAGAATAGAAAGGAAGGGGCTGAGAACATGGCCTAGTGGCAAGAGGGCTTGCCTTGTATACATGAAGCCCTGGGTTTGATTCCTCAGCACCACAGAAGTGGCACTGTGGCTCAAGTGGCAGAGGGCTAGCCTTGAGCAAAAAAGAAAAAAAAGCCAGGAACAGTGCTTAGGCCCTGAGTCCAAGCCCCAGGACTGGCAAATAAAAAAGAATAGAAAGGAAGAAAGAGTGAGGTAAGGAAGGAGGGGACCAATTGTATAGTAAATTATATTTCACTCTACAGTATCACATGAAATCCTAACATTTTTAGCTTGGTCTTTAATGATTCATATGCTGTATTAGAGCATATCTGTATTTGGTTTACTGATGTATTATTATTGTACCTGTTTTCTTTTCCTATTAAGGCATCATCTCTTTCAACATATAAAATAGCAGAACAAGATTTTTCTTACTTTTTCCCTGATGATCCACCTACATTTATCTTCAGTCCTGCTAACAGACGGAGAGGGAGACCTCCCAAAAGAATATCTGTTAGTCAGGTAAGTAGAGAAAAGGTCAGAACTACCTTTCTTTTCCTTTTTTTTTGTGCCAATCCTGATGCTTGAACTCAGGGCCTGGGCACTGTTCCTGAGCTTTTTATTTTTAGCTTGAGGCTAATTAGCTCTACCACTTGAGCCACAGCTCCACTTCTGGCCATTCGGTGGTTAATTGAAGATAAGAATTTTACAGGGCTGGGAATATGGCCTAGTGGCAAGAGTGCTTGCCTCGTATACCTGAAGCCCTGAGTTCAATTCCCCAGCACCACATATATAGAAAATGGCCAGAAGTGGCGCTATGGCTCAAGTGGCAGAGTGCTAGCCTTGAGCAAAAAGAGGCCAGGGACAGTGCTCCAGCCCTGACTGGCAAAAAAAAGAATCTTACAGACTTTCATGCCTGACTTTGAACCTCAGTCTTCACTCAGCCTCCTGAGTAGATAGGACTACAGGTATGAGCCACTAGCACCTAGATAGAACTTTCAGTTGTTAATAAAAAATATTCAAAAGTAAGACTATGTTTGGGTCCTCTGATCCCCCCCATAATAGTCTGTAGGAAGAAACACATTACTTCACACTAGTGCTACATGGTGCTGTTTGAGATTTCAAGAGTGAATTAGACATGATTCTCATACCACAGGAAATTTATACCAAGGTGAAAACAAGCACATGAGCAGTTGCTGAAATCCATAGAAGGAGGAAATACAGTAACTGAACTATGGATTGAAGGGTGAAGAGCAATAAATTCTGACAAAATTGTGGAGATCTTTAAGTAGGCAGGAATGTTGGAGTCAGACAAAATATGTTTCCTAATGTTGAAATCAGGCCCCAGTGCCTAACACCTATGGTCCTAGCTACTTAGGCAACTGATATCTGAGGATTGTAATTTGAAGCCAACCTAGGCAGACAAATCCACAAGACTCTTATCTCCAATTAACCAGCAAAAAGCCAAAAGTAGAAGTGTGTTTGAGTGAAAAAGCAAGTGAGAGGTCCCTAACTTCAGGCCCCACCATCAAAGAAAAAAAAAGATTTCTAGTTATGAGACAAATTGCTAGGAAAGATGTTTGTGTTATGAAATAGTGTGTAGCATGGCTAATCTGTTACTAGTGGAGGGATGTAATGAAATATGAGGCAGAAATTCTGTAGTGATTCTTGAGGCTCTAACTTCTCTATGTCATCAAGTAGTTCTAAAAGATTCTTTCCATAATAATAACCAAATTTCTTTAATATTATTTGAAAATGGTGGCCTAAAACCAAGCAGATTTCAAGTATTAATTCACTGTATTTAATGAGAGACCCTAGATTATGTAAACTAAATCTTCCCTAAGGAGTTCTAGAACAGAAAGAAAAGGGGCCAGTATGAGTGAGTAATGTGTTTATCCTGAGCTCACTTTCACATTTGTCTTCTTACCTTTAGCAGTAATGAATTTTCCTGTTCAGGATATTACTATCACCCAATTCAGGAATGAAAGATACTGAAAATTTCTAGAACTGGGCAAACTAACTGATGCAGTTGCCTGAAATATATATATATATATATATATATATATATATATTTTTTTTTTTTTTTGGCCAGTCCTGGGCCTTGGACTCAGGGCCTGAGCACTGTCCCTGGCTTCCTTTTTGCTCAAGGCTAGCACTCTGCCACTTGAGCCACAGCGCCACTTCTGGCCGTTTTCTGTATATGTGGTGCTTGGGAATCGAACCCAGGGCCTCATGTATATGAGGCAAGCTCTCTCGCCACTAGGCCATATCCCCAGCCCACCTGAAATATATTTTTGATTATTCTGATCCTTTTATTCCCTTCTGGATTTATTTTTTCTCTTACTCTGAATTGAATATAGTTTCGTTCTCATGGCTGGTGGCTATCATGATTTGCCTGCCACCTTGCATATTCAGCACAATTATTTTACTTTTTTTTTTTTTTTGTGCCAGTTTTGGGCCTTGGACTCAGGGCCTGAGCCCTGTCCCTGACTTCTTTTTGCTCAAGGCTAGCACTCTGCCACTTGAGCCACAGCGCCACTTCTGGCCGTTTTCTATATATATGGTGCTGGGGAATCGAACCCAGGGCTTCATGTATACAAGGCAAGCACTCTTGCCACTAGGCCATATTCCCAGCCCTTATTTTACTTATTTTTTTCTTATTTATTGTCAAAGTGATGTACAAAGAGGTTACAGTTTCATACATTAGGCCTTGGATACATTTCTTGTTACCTCCTCCCTCATTCCCCCTACCCCTTTCCCTCTCCCTCCATGAGTTGTTCAGTTGGTTTACACCAAACAGTTTTGCAAGTATTGCTTTTACACTCATTTGTCTTTTTATCCTGTGTCTCTCCATTTTGGTATTCCCTTTCACTTTCCTAGTTCTAATACCAGTATATACAGTTTCCAATGTACTCAGATAAGATACAGTGATAGTGCAGGTACAACCACAGGAAGGGGATACAAGAGGATCATCAACAATAGAAGCTACAGTTTCACATGGCATGTTGAAAGTAATCACAACAGTGATATATCACTCGTTTCCATAACATGGAGTTCATTTCACTTAGCAATATCTTATGCATTCATGCATTCATAGGTGCATAGCTATTAGGCTCTTGTGATCCTCTGCTGTGACTAGCCTAAACCTGTGCTAATTATTCCCTATGAGGGAGACCATAGAGTCCATGTTTCTTTGGGTCTGGCTCACTTCACTTAGTATAATTTTTTCCAAGTCCTTCCATTTCCTTACGAATGGGGCAATGTCATTCTTTCTGATAGAGGCATAAAATTCCATTGTGTATATGTACCACATTTTCCTGATCCATTCGTCTACTGAGGGGCATCTGGGTTGGTTCCATATTTTAGCTATGGCAGATTGTGCTGCGATGAACATTGCTGTGCTGGTGGCTTTAGTGTGTTCTTGTTTGTGGTCTTTTGGGTAGATGCCCAAAAGTGGGGCTGCTGGGTCATAGGGGAGCTCTGTGTTTAGCCTTCTGAGGAATCTCCATACTGCTTGCCAGAGTGGCTGAACCAGTTTACATTCAAGGTAATGTACAGAGGAGTTACAGTTTTATACATAAGTCAAGTAATGAGTATATTTCTTTTTGAACAGTGTCACCTCTAACCTCGTTTTCTCCTCCTTTTTATCACCTGACCCTTCTGCCCTATAAGTTGTCTAGTGTCACTGCTGCATTTGTTCACCCTTTGTCTCACTATTTCTGTGCTCCCCCTTACCCTCTCCAGAGGAAATAAACTTAAATATAAGACCAAAGGTACAGAAATCAAAAACAGCAACAAACGAGGGGGGAAAAGGCAAAATAACAAACTCTTATTTCCACTTCTTGGAATTCATTTAAAATAAACATCATTTCATATGCTCATATGCTATTGAGCCTTTGCAATCCTCCCCCAAGAATGTCCTCCTTTGGTCTCACTGTGTGAATGTTTAGAATCCTGTTCCGTTTACCATGGCTACCACATTTTCTTGATCTACTTGTCCACTGAGAGGCATCTGAGTTGATTCCATATCTCAGCTATGGTAAACAATGCCACAAATGAACATAGTTGTGCTAGTAGCTTTAGTGTAGCTTTTGTGGTCTATTTGTTAAATGCCCAGGAGTGGAATTGCTGGGTCATATTGAAGATCTATTGTATAGTCTTTTGAGGAACTTCCACAATGCTTTCCAGAATGGTTGAACCAGTTTACATTCCCACCAACAGTGTGGTAGTGTTTCCTTTTGGCCACATCCCACCAGCATCTGTTTCTGTTAGTTTTCTTGATAATGACTGTTCTAACTGGGATGCAGTGAATCCCAGTGTTGTTTTGATTTGCATTTCTTCTATGCCCAGATACATTGGATGTTTCTTCGTATATCTATTGGCCATTCTTCTTTTGAGAAGTCTCTCTGTCTTTAGCCCATTTAAAAATTCGGTTGGTTTTGTGAGAGTTTGTTTTGGGGGGATTTAATTTTTTTGAGCTCCAAGTATATTTTAGATATGAGGTCTTGTCTGATGCATAGCTAGTAAAAATCTCCAATTCTGTGGGCTTTCTATTTATCTTGCTAGTTATATCTTTTGCAATGCAGATATCCTTTAATTTAATGTAGTCCCATTTATCTTGTTGACATACGGAAAAGCTACTGATTTTTGTGGGTTAATTTTATACTCTGCTACTTTGCAAAAGTTTTGGGCCAGCCCAAGTAACTTGAGGGAGGAATCTATGGGGTTCTTTAAATACAGGATCATGTCATCTGCAAAGAGGGAAGTTTTACTTCTTTCCCTATTTGGATCTGATCCTCTTTATGTTTGCCTCTTGCCTTATTGCTATAGCTAGGAATTCCATTACTATGTTGAAGAGGAGTGAAGGGAGTGGACATCCTTGTCTTGTTCCTGATTTTAGAGGAAATAGTTTTAACTTTTCACTACTAAGTATAATTCTGGCTGTAGGTTATTTATTTATTGATTTTGACAGTCCTGGGGCTTGAACTCAGCCTGAGTACTGTCCCTGAGCTTCTTTTGCTCAAGGCTAGCACTAAGCCACATTCCTAGCCTCAAACAGCCTTTTTTATATTGAAGAATGTTCCATGGATTCCTAGCTTCTCCAGGGCTTTTAGCCTAAAAGGGGTTGAATCTTGTCAAATGCTTTTTTGCATCTATTGATCATGTGGTTCTTGTCCTTGGTTCTGTTGATGTGTTATAGTAATTGACTTGCATATATTGCATATATTGCATCCCAGGAATGATTCCCATTTTTATCATAGGGTATGATTTTTTTTGTTAGTTGTTGAATTTGGTTGGCCAGAATTTTATTGTGAAGTTTTGTATCGATGTTCATCAAAGAAATGGGTCCTGGGGCTGGGACTATGGCCTAGTGGTAAAGTGCTCACCCCATATACATGAAGCCCTGGCTTCGATTCCTCAGTACCACATACATAGAAAAAGCCAGAAGTGGTGCTGTGGCTCAGGTGGTAGAGTGCTAGCCTTGAGCAAGAAGAAGCCAGGAACAGTGCTCAGGCCCTGAGTTCAAGCCCCAGGACTGGCAAAAAACAAAACAGAAATGGGCTTAAAGTTCTCTTTAACTTTATGTATTTTTATGTGGTACTAAGTAATCGAACCCAGGGCCTCAAGCATGCTAGGCAAGCGCTCTACCACTAAGCCACATTCCCAGCCCTATAGTTCTCTTTCTTTGATGAGTCCCTATTTAGTTTTAGGGTGAGTGTAATAGTTGGCATAATGTAGAACTTTTGAAGAATCTTGAGTTCTTTCCAGACTTTATGTATTTCAAGAGTTTCTTGGGGCTGTAGGAGGAATAAACGGTAAGACTTTTCTTCTTGCCTATGAAAACCTTAGTTGAAGTGTGTTCTTTCCTTCACCTCATGCCCTTGTCACTTGTAACTGTCCTACCTACATATGAAACCTATCTTACAAAGCCTTTTCAATACAATATGCTGCCTTTAATTTTATTAGTCCTACTGTATGTGTACTGGGTATTATATATGTAGAAGAATATATGTATATGTATTTTGAAGAGCATCATAATAACTTTAAAATAAGGAAGGTCAAAAGTAACACAAGGGGCTGGGGATATGGCCTAGTGGCAAGAGTGCTTGCCTCGTATACATGAGGCTCTGGGATCAATTCCCCAGCACCACATATACAGAAAATGGCCACAAGTGGCGCTGTGGCTCAAGTGGCAGAGTGCTAGCCTTGAGCAAAAAGAAGCCAGGGAGAGTGCTCAGGCCCTGAGTCCAAGCCCCAGGACTGGCAAAAAAAAAAAAAGTAACACAAAAGCTAAGGTTTGAATTTGAATTAAAAAATGCCACTTGCAGTTATTACTCTGCGTAACGAGATAACGAAATTTAAAATAATTACCACTTTTATTTTAACAACTATCTCGTGACTACTAGCATTTTACTTTAGAATTTAGCTGAATTCTGAGATTTGGAAGGTGTTCATATAGAATGTTAAATTGTACCTTTGATGAGCCTTCTCTTACTTATTTAGTATATAACTGCTTAACTATGAACAGAAATCTGTCTTGTTTTACCATGATTTAGTACTATTGTTTGGCACATGCTATGTTTTCAAATAGTCAGATAAACTTTTGTTACATTTATATTATGAGATAATAAACTCATTAAACAGACTTGAGACATTTACAAGAAAGAAACAAAATTAAACGTTTATATTATTTAACATTGGCCATGCAAATACTTCTGATATGTCTTTTCTCTGCCCCTTTCATCTTTGATATTTACATCTATCTTATAAAAGTAACCTGGAGAATTTAATGTGTCTTTGATAATCAGTATGCAAAACTATAGAATTATCTCAGGTCCTGTAGATTATAATTATTAAAAGTTTATTTATACTCCACAATGAAATTCATTCTGTTCTATTACATTCTATTATAGTTTGTGGTGGTAAGAATTGAACCCAGGACCTGATACATGCTAGGCAAGAACTCTCCTAGTTGGGCCATGCCTCAGCCCTTTCATTTATATGTTGTTTCTTTGATAAAGTTTCATTAGTTTTTGCCTAGGCTGACCTGCAGTTCTCCTGTTTCTACCTCCCAAATAGCCAGATTATACCCATTCACCATTATGCCTTGCTCTAAAACTTCATTTTAGTATGAAGAAAGTGGGGACTTTTATTTTATTTATATTTTTTGGCCAGTCCTGGGCCTTGGACTCAGGGCCTGAGCACCATCCCTGGCTTCTTCCCGCTCAAGGTTAGCACTCTGCCACCTGAGCCACAGCGCCCCTTCTGGCCGTTTTCTGTATATGTGGTGCTGGGGAATCGAACCTAGGGCCTCGTGTATCCGAGGCAGGCACTCTTGCCACTAGGCTATATCCCCAGCCCCTTATTTTTCTTTTATTTATTTATTTATTTGCCAGTCCTGGGCCTTGGACTCAGGGCCTGAGCACTGTCCCTGGCTTCTCTTTGCTCAAGGCTGGCACTCTGTCACTTGTGCCACAGCGCCACTTCTGGCCATTTTCTATATATGTGGTGCTGGGGAATCGAACCCAGGGCTTCATGTATGAGGCAAGCACTCTTGCCACTAGGCCATATTCCCAGCCCAGGACTTTTATTTTTCTTGAATGATGGGGATCAAACGAGGGCATTGCACATGTTAGAAAAATGTTCTATCACTAAACTACATTACCAGTCCTGATGTAGGTTTTTATTTATTTTTAATTCTTACTGTAAGAATCAAGCCAGCTGGGTGCTGGTGGCTCACACCTGTAACCCTAGCCACTCAGGAGGCTGAGATCTAAGTATCGTGGTTCAAAGCCAGCCTAGGCAAGAAAGGCCATGAGATTCTTATCTCCAGTTAACCATCAGAAAACCATAAGTGGAGCTCTAGCTCAAGGACAGCTTCCAGGCTCTACAAACAGTACAAGAAATGTATCCAATGCCTAACATATGAAACTATAACCTCTCTGTACATCAGTTTGACAATAAATTTTTTTTAAACAGCCAGCTGTATAGTATGTGGTTTACACTTTAATTTCTTGGTTTTTTTAGGAATACAACATTGATAATAAACAGACTATTGCAGGATATAGGAACAAAACTACTAAAGAAAGAGACAAACTTTTGAAACAAGAAGAAATGAAGGCACTAGGTGAGTTTTAATTCTTCCCCAAAACTAGGGACAAGAGAGGTTATTTACCTGTGCCCAAGTGGGAGATATTTTTCAAATGATACATTGTTTGGTTTATGTGTAAATGTTTGTTCCCCCCCAAATTCTTTTCTTTCTTCGTGTGTGTGTGTGTGTGTGCATGCATGTGTGCGTGTGCATGCATGTGTGCATGGTCACATGTGAGTGCATATGTGGGTGCGTTCAGGCCAGCTTCAAACTGCAGTCATCAGATCTGAATAGCTAGAAATACAGGCATGAGCCACTGGCTCCTGGCTTTACTTTTTTAAAAAATAATTTGAGACTTCCTCTTCTCTTAAAACAGTATTTCAGGACTTGGCTCAAATGACAGAGGGCTTGCCTACCTAGTCAGAACAGAGCTTTGAATTCTGTACCCAGTACCACAATATTTTGGGGGAGGTCTATCACTTGTAGCATATCCCCTATTAATCTGCTTTAATGATAGATTAAGAAGTAAACAGTTGGGGTTGGGGATATGGCCTAGTGGCAAGAGTACCTGCTTCATATACATGAGGCCCTGGGTTCGATTCCCCAACACCACATATACAGAAAATGGCCAGAAGTGGCACTGTGGCTCAAGTGGCAGAGTGCTAGCCTTGAGCAAAAAGAAGCCAGGGACAGTGCTCAGGCCCTGAGTCCAAGCCCCAGGACTGGCCAAAAAAAAAAAAAAAAAAGAAGTAAACAGTTTTAAGGTTTCCAAGCTGTTAAGACCATTATGTTGGATTCACACAGACTTTTAAAACAAACTAGGATACAAATAAGGATTTTGTTGAAATGTACATTCTAAGTTTGGATGGGGCTACAACTCTGTTTACTTGCTTGCTTGCTTTTTTTCTTTTCTCTTCTTTTCTGATATTGGGGTTTTGAACACACTTGCTAGGTTCTACCAGTTGAGCCATACCCCAGCCCATCCTGCATTGTCTTCAGACCTCAGTGTGAGTATCTGAGTTTTCAAAGACAGTATTTATTCTAGTATTATATAGCTTTAAAAAAAAAATCCAGCCAACTTGCTTTTACATTTTAATCAGTTGCCTGCTGGCTCCCTTCAAGAATTTTGTGAGTCTTTTAAATTTCAGGGCAGCTTTTGTTACATTAAAAAAAATAAAAAGCCAGGCTGGGAATGTGGCTTAGTGCTAGAGTGCTTGCCTAGCATGCATGAAGCCCTGGGTTCGATTCCTAAGCATCACATATTCAGAAAAAGCTGGAAGTGGCACTGTGGCTCAAGTGGTAGAGTGCTAGCCTTGAGCAAAAAGAAGCCAGGGACAGTGCTCAGGCCCTGAGTTCAAGCCATGTGACTGGCAAACAAACAAACAGTTATTGTTTCTTTGTCTGTGTGTAGTTTTAAGTTTGACTTTCTCCACAGCTTTTGAAAAGGCTAAATTAAAAAGAGAACGAGCAGATGCCATAGAAGCAAAGAAAAAAGAAAAAGAAGATAAAGAGAAAAAGAGGGAAGAATTGAAGAGAATAATTGAAGAAGAAAGACTAAAGAAAAAAGAAGAAAAAGAGAGGCTTAAAATCGAAAGAGAAAAGGTATTCAACGCTCTGTATATTGTAGTATTACTTTATGTATTTATGCTTACACTTAGCTTTCAGATGCTTTTACTGTTTTCATTCACATTTGTGAGTGCATAGAATAGTAGTAATGATAATAGTTTTTACTTGAGAAAGTTTAGTAGCTGGTTTAAGATTTAGCATAATTTTCTATGCATTTACCCTTGACATAAAACATCTTTTAAAGTGCAAATCTGAAGTGAAATGAATGATTATTTCATTGTTTAGAATTACAAATTTAGGTAAGATGATATACATATAATTTCAACCTGAGTATGTTGGTGCACACTTGTAAATCCCAGAATTACTATTTTAAGATAGGATCTGTTATGGGATGTGGAGGGAAGAGCCATCAGTGCTCAACAGCTGCTTAGGGAGGCTCACACCTGTAATCCTCACTAGTCAGGAGGCCGAGGTCTGAAAATCAAGGATCAAAGACAGCCCAAGGTGGAAAGTCTATGAGACACTTCCAGTTAACTACCAAAAAGTTGAAATGGAGTTGTGGCTCAAAATGGTAGAGTGCTAACCCTGAGCATAAAAGCTCAGGGCCACCACCTAGGCTGAGTTCAAGCCCTAGGACTAACACTGTTCATGCACTGTTCATGGTTTGAAACCAGCCTAGGCAATCCATAAGACCATCTCCAGTTAACCACCAAAAAGCTGGAAGTAGAGCTGTGACTGAAGGGGTAGAGTACTAGCCTTGAGCAAAAGAACTCAGTATCAATGCCTATGCCCTGAGTTCAAGTCCAAGGACCAGCATATACACATACACACACCACCACCACCACCACCTCCACCACCAAAAAAAACACCTCCAAGCCTTCCCTTCTCTCTTTCTTCTTTTCTTTTCCCCCTTCCCTCCTTCCTCCCCTCTTGCTCCCTCCCTCCTTCTCTCTTTTTTTTTTTTTTTTTTTTGCCAGTCCTGAGGTTTGAACTCTAGGCCTAGGCTCTTTGCCTGAACTCCTTTTGCTCAAGGCTAGTGCTCTACCATTTGAGCTACAGCTCCACATACAACTTTTTTTGTGATTAATGGGAGGTAAGTCTCATGGACTTTGCTTCCCAGACTGGATTTTGAACTGTGATCCTCAGATCTCAGCCTTCTGAGTAGCTTTCAGTTGTGAGTTACAAGTGCCCAGCTTGTATTGTTTTGATAGGTGTTTTTTGATCAGTAATTCTTAAACTCTTCAGTGCATTAAAAGAAGAATGGCTTATTAAAATACCATTTTTGTGTGTGTATATGTATTAACCCCAGAGTTTCTGGCCAGTAGACCTGAGGAGGAGCCCAAGTATTTGCTTTCCTAACAGATTTTCAGATCATGTTGATGCTGCCTAATAAATTTCTTTTACAAATTTTTATTACCCTTTTTTTGTTAGGAAAGAGAGAAGTTACGTGAAGAAAAGCGAAAATATATGGAATATTTAAAACAATGGAGTAAACCCAGAGAAGATATGGAATGTGATGACCTTAAGGTACAGCATATGTGTTTGACATGTGTGTTAAAATGTGTTCTGCATGGCTTTGCTAATGAAATGGTTCTGTTTCTTTGCTTGTTTTTGTTTGTTCTGACACAGTCTTGCTCTGCAGCCCAGGCTAGCCTCAAATTCCCACATCTCGGCTTCCTGAGTGTGTCAAGACACCTAACTAAAATGTTTCTTTTATTTAACAAGTCTATTCATATTAATTAAGAGCAAATAGTTATTTAAATATTCATTCTTAGAATCCCAAGGGTAGTTAATGTTTCATAACCAGTTTTGACAATAAATACTGTTCTGCAGAAATGTTTAGTTTTTGTGAATCTTGACAAGTCCAATAACTGTTCTAAACTGACATGCATCTAGGTTTGTTGAGGAGTAGGAGATTCAAAGTATCTAGACTAAACTCATTCACCTTAGCTTATAAGAAGCCATTTCTAAATCAGTAGTTAGTAGATAATGTTCTATATCATAAAGAAATTTGCAGTGAAAGTAACTACACAGTTAATTTGACTTAAACTGTAATAGTAGTAGTTAAGAATCTCTTAGACTTTCCTGCCCAGTCTGGCTTTGAACAATGACCTTCAAATCTCAACCTCCTGAGTAGCTAGAATTACAGGCATGAGCCACTGGCGCCCAGCTAAGAATGTCATTTTTTATTTCCTGTAATTGGTTTAAATAGTTATATAAATTGTTTAATTTTGCAGGAACTTCCAGAGCCAACTCCAGTGAAAACTAGACTACCTCCTGAAATCTTTGGTGATGCTCTGATGGTTTTGGAGTTTCTTAATGCATTTGGGGAACTTTTTGATCTCCAAGATGAGTTTCCTGAGGGAGTAACTTTAGGCAAGTACTCTAGTTATCTATTCCTTTGTTAGCTTACCCTAAAGTAAGTGGCATAACAAAACAAGTTGTATCTTTTTTTTTTTTTTTTTGCCAGTCCTGGGCCTTGGACTCAGGGCCTGAGCACTGTCCCTGGCTTCCCTTTTGCTCAAGGCTAGCACTCTGCCACTTGAGCAACAGTGCCACTTCTGGCCGTTTTCTGTATATAAGGTGCTGGGAATTGAACCCAGGGCTTCATGTATAGGAGGCGAACTCTCTTGCCACTAGGCCATATCCCCAGTCCCACAAGTTGTATCTTAAAGCTCTGTAGAGTTATGGGACTTAGCTGTCCACTTCTCTCTTGGAGTTTCCCATGTGGGTATAGTCAGGCACAGTTAGGACTGGAGTCATCTGAAGCTCTAGGTGGCTTTTTTTTCATGCACATGTCTGATGACTGATGTTGACACCTCATTCTTTTTCATGTGGCCTCACAAACTTTTCTGAAGTTGTACATGACAGCTAAGGAAACAAACTGCTAGCTTTTTGAAAGGCGAGGCCTTGGACTGGCACAATCTTACTCTGCCACATTGCAATGCTTATTAGATAAGGGCCCATATAACTCAAGGGGATGGAAGAATAGACCCACTTTATGCATGGGGAAGTTGAATGTACATGTTTACAAATTATTGCCTACGTTTACTTTGTAATTCTGTTTTTTTCTGTGCATTTATATGCATTGTATAATGATTTATAATAGAGTTTAATATGAGGATTAAATTTTGAGATTTTAGATGACAATAAATTTTGTTAAGATCCATGTGTGCACTATCAAACACATAATTAAATTTCTATTATTTAATAATACTTCAGTAAGACTTTAATAAGCTTTCAAATTCTGTAGTTTTTTTATTGGCTAAATGAGGTATGAATCACTATTTATAATTCAAGAACACCTAAACAATGCCAATTTAGGTAAGATAAACTAAATAAGAGAACAAGTGGGCCTAATATTAAGGTTAAAACTTAAAGCTAATCATTACCTCTCCTGTGCTGTTTTGTAAACACTGTCACACAAAACTCTCAAGAATAGTAAGGTGATAATCATAGATCTCTGCATTGTTATTAGTATAAAATTATACTTTTTGAATGTTACTAGATTTGTGCCTCAATTTAAGTACAGATGAATTACTAATTTTGTCTATTGAGACTGTTTTTTGCTTCCTTCAATGTAATGTCTTACTTGTAATTTTACTATATTTTAATCACTAATCTTAATTTGGGCTTGGGTAATATTTGGGTCTACTTTTATAAGTACATATTTAAGGAGATAGTTGCATAGGCTGTTATTGTTATAATATTTATGATTCCAGTGGGGTTGTATGAAGTTATTTTTTTAGTCATGAACAGAACTTTACATTCATTTTAAACATTTTATTCACAGAAGTGTTAGAGGAAGCTCTTGTAGGAAATGACAGTGAAGGCCCACTATGTGAATTGCTTTTTTTCTTCCTGACTGCAATCTTCCAGGCGATGGCTGAAGAAGAAGAGGAAGTAGCCAAAGAGCAAATACCTGATGCTGACACCAAAGGTCAGAGTTCAACATTACTGCTGATTGGACCATAGTAGTTTGTAGTCATTTTTGACAACTTTTAAAATTAGCATGGACACACAGTTTGAAAATATAATTTGCTCAGATTATCTTCTGTTGTTACAATATACTAGCAACATAGTACCACTGGATTTTTTGACAACCTTAAAGACATTTTCACCTAAACTATCTTATTTTCATTCCTTTAGATTTTTTCTGTGGCTTAGGAGCTAATAGCTAGTATCTATAATCCCAAGAGATTCTGCTAAATCACCCTCATTTTTTTAACCCCACCTAAGGAAAAACTTAAAATACTTTTTTCTTTTTTGGACAGTCCCTTGGGTCCCTGAGGTTTTTTTTTGCTCAAGGCTAGTGCTCTACCACTTAAACCATTCACTGCTCCACTGCTCCACTTGTAGCTTTTTGGTGGCTAATTGGCTATAAGAGTCTCACGGACTTTGTTTTTTGTTTTTTTTGGCCAGTCCTGGGCCTTGGACTCAGGGCCTGAGCACTGTCCCTGGCTTCCTTTTTGCTCAAGGCTAGCACTCTGCCACTTGAGCCACAGCGCCACTTCTGGCCGTTTTCTGTATATGTGGTGCTGGGGAATCAAACCCAGGGCCCTCATGTATACGAGGCAAGCTCTCTCGCCACTAGGCCATATCCCCAGCCCCTCTTGGACTTTGAACTGCAGTTCTCAATCTCAGCCTTAGCTATGATTACAGGTGTGAGTCACTGGTACCCAGCTTTTTGAAAAATTATCACAATCCTTAGATCTTAGCCTCCATAGTAGCTAAGATTACACACATGAGCCACTTGGCTTAAAGAATTTTTTTTGGTCAGTCCTGGGCCTTAAACTCAGGGCCTGAGCACCGTCCCTGGCTTCTTCCCGCTCAAGGCTAGCACTCTGCCACCTGAGCCACAGCGCCCCTTCTAGCTGTTTTCCATATATGTGGTGCTGGGGAATCGAACCCAGAGCTTCATGTATAGGAGGCAAGCACTCTTGCCACTAGGCCATATTCCCAGCCCCTTAAAGTATTTTTTAATTAATTTATTTATTTGTTGTCATAGTGATATACAGAGGGGTTACAGTTTTCATGCATAAGGCAGTGCGTACATTTCTTACCCAGCTTGTTACCTACTCCCTCATTTTTCCCCCTCTTAAAGTATTTTTTAAAATAAGTTTGAGCTAGAAATTTTACTTTTAAATTTTGAGCTCTTAGGTATCTACAGTGGTATATTAACATAAAAATCATTTATTGGAGAAACTCCTCTTAATTTTTAAAAAGTTGTATTTACTGTTTTATTTAGGATTTACCTTAAAGGAAATGTTAAGCATTTATAGTTCAAGATTGATTTGGCTTCCTGAATGAATAATATTCTATGGATTTTGCCACATAAGCAACTTAGGACTAGCAGCTAGATTAAATAATATTTTGATGTATCTCATAATAATTCACAATAAGGGCTGGGAATGTAGCTTAGTGGTAGAGTGCTTGCCTAGCATGCATGAAGCCCTGGGTTCAATTCCTCAGTACCACATAAACAGAAAAAGCCACAAGTGGCGCTGTGGCTCAAGTGATAGATTGCTAGCCTTGAGTAAAAAGAAGCCAGGGACAGTGGTCAGGCCCTGACTGAGTTCAAGGCCCAGGACTGGCAAAAAGAAAAAAAATTCAAAATAAAACGTGCTGGAGCCAGGTGATGGTGGCTTATGCCTATTATTAGCATCCTAGATATTCAGGAAGCTGAGATCTAAGGATCATGGTTCAAAGCCAGAATGTGTCTGGATAAATATTGGCCATTAAGGAAAGGTTTTAAAGTTTCATTTATTGAAGTGTTGGCAAGTTTAAAAAAATGTGTTTTTTTGCTCATTTCTCCCTGACCACGTTTTATATAGTTTATATATATAGTTTTATATAGTTGTTTCAGTGTCAGTAAAGGGCTGTTTCCCTAAGCAGTCAGGTAGGGTAGAATTTTTTGTTTGTTTTCTTTTTTTACTTATTTAGCTGGTCTTCTTAGCAGTGTCTCAGAAATGGGAGAAAATAGTGAATTTCATATTAGTGATGAGAACTCAGGCATAATGAGGTTATATATCAATATCACATCACTAGCAATGATATAAGACACTGCCCGTTATTTCATTTAGTCCTCCTTCATTTAATCCTTTATAATGAAGATCCTTTTGTATGTATGTAAAGAATCCTTTTATATGTAAAATGAAACTAAATATGGATAATAAGGAAGTGATGGGGCCCAAACTCAGGGAATCTGTTTTAAAGATTCATGATTCTATTACCCCAAAATACAAGAACAACTTGGATATTTGTCTCCTTCACATTGCCAATAAAATTAACTTATTAAAGAATTCTAAAAAGTAAAATGTAATAAAAATGTAAAGTTCTAATTTGGCCTTTGTATCCCTATTTTTATAACAAATCTTAGAAATTTTGACTAGCAGTTTTAAAGATTTTGTACTAAATATGTCAATTCTTGTCTTTAGTTGAGCACTATGTATTTAAAAGCCCTGTGAAATAGGGAGTCCAAAGCATCCTCCTTTATATATAAGAATAGTTTTGCATATTTCTGAGGTATCATTGTTCTGAACAATGATAATAATGTAGCTGTTTCACATAACATACTAGATAAAGTGAAGCTGTGTTTATGAAAGTACACAAAAGACTAAGCAAATCCTGGAGTGATATTTACAGCTTATATAGTTAGACAATTGAGTTTAAGAATACATACTTTAGCATATTACTTTATTTAACACAATTAAAACAAACTCATTTTGTTGGCAATTTTTTTCCTAAGGCTGTTATAACCTTAATCTCAAGAAATTATAATAACTGTGTAAGTTAAACGTAGTGGTTTTTGCAAAAGACCCAACACATTTTTAAGGTGTTTACTAATATAAACTTAACTGTCACTTTAGAATACCTAATAATTTTAAGTTTGTTGGCTTTATACATAAAATGGAAATTGAGAAGGCTTTCAGTCTGGTATTTCAATGGTAAGGAAGAATATATTATCTGTCACTTGGGCTAGATTAGGCCTATAGGCATGACTTTAGCATAGGCATTAAATTTAGTCAGCTAACCTCTTCTGAGTGGTCTGTTTTGTACTTTAAGTGCCATGAAACAGTCAGTGTTCATAATCAGACATGATCGCAGAGCTGCCTTTTCCTTTCTTTTCTAAGGTTAATTTTATCAGCTTGTAAACTTTGTGAGGGAATCGTGGTAGAAGGTTGAAGAACCATGGGACCAGCAGACAACTGATTCTCAAACTAGTCCTGCAAACCTTACCAGTTGTTGAAAGATTCCTTGGTTGGTGCCACTGCAGGAGAGTTGAAAAGCTGAATGAGCAGAATTTACCTTCCTTCCCCATTTTAACAAGAGCTTCTTTTATCTCTTTTATATTGGACTACTAAGAAATATTTTGTTTGAAGACCAAACTACCAATCTAGATTAGCCCTTTAAGAAAAGTGAAGTCCAAATGGAGTGATTTGTCTAAAGCATACAGAACCAGACAATGGCAGAGCTATAAGCAGGAAGACACATTATCTGAAGCTGTGTACACTGGACTAGAAATAATGTACAGTTTTTCATAGCTGATACTTTAAAAAAATTTAGTGGTACAGTACTAGGGTTTGAATTCAAGTTTTGTACTTGTTAAATAGGCTCTCTACCACTAGAGCAATGCCCCCAGCCCTTTATGCTCTTTTTTTTTTTTTTGGCCAGTCCTGGGGCTTGGACTCAGGGCCTGAGCACTGTCCTTGGCTTCCTTTTGCTCAAGGCTAGCACTCTGCCACTTGAGCCACAGCGCTACTTCTGACCGTTTTCTGTATATGTGGTGCTGGGGAATTGAACCCAGGGCCTCATGTATATGAGGCAAGCACTCTTGCTACTAGGCCATATCCCCAGCCCCGCTTTTGTTATTTTTCAAAGGGGTCTCACTTTTTCCAATCCAGGCTACCTCCATCCTCCTATTTACACTTCCTACGGCGCTGGGATGTAGAGTGTGAGCCCACCTTTTTTTTTTTTTTTTTTTTTTCCCATTGCGATGGAAGATTTTACTAACTTTGCCTGGGTTGGACCACAAACTGTCCTCCCAGTCTTAACCTCCAAAGTAGGTAGGCCTACAGGTGTGAACCGCTATGTTCTGCTCGAAGCTTGTAACTTTTTAAGTCAATACTGTTAGGAGTAATTTGTGCTCATAGATTTGCTACTAAGGCCTGTTTGTATGTTAAACATTGTTTTCAGAAGTAAAGTTCATTTAGAAAATACAGAGAAATTTCATGTTTCTAAGATTGAAAGGAAGCTTTAATGTAAAAGACAAATCATTAATTGACAGGAGTACTGGCTTTAAAAGTTCTTTCAGCTCTTTTTCTGGACTGATTTTGTGGTGCTTATGACCTATGCTTTGCTATGATTCATCTCAAAATATTTGTTAGAGATCTGAGGTTATCTTCATAGATTCCAACTTTCAAAGTAAACTTTTTCTAAAGTTAATGAGCAAGAAACTTGTTTTTTACTCTCCTTTCTTTTTTTTCCCCACCCTTTCTTCCTAAGACAATTTAAACAGATTTTATTGTTCTATTGTCATACATGCAAACTCCATTTTGACAATGTTCATCCTTACCCCCCTAATCAGCCCAACCACCTCCTGCAAGCACCACCTCCCCCAAAAGAGCCTTTCTCTTTCCCTTCCCCTCCAGTCCAGCTTTCATTGAGTATGCTACTTTCCTGTATAGTTGCATTATGTCTCAGAATTACTCACCCACTTTCTTTTTTCTCTTCCTTTGAGGGACTTGTTTTTAATTCTAAAACAAATTTCGCCATTTTTTTCCTTTTTTTTATTGCTTATGTTGGTAGCTTGGAAATCATTTCTCCATTCTGTGTAAGGAAAATGTTAGTGCAGACTGCATGTTTTAGGATTTATAGTTGGATGTGGATACTAGGTGGAATGTGTATAATGCTTTTACTTAGTGATGGTTCTTGTGAGGTTCCTGAGTGCTATGCTGTTTGATGTTTTTTTACATCGTTTTTAAAAGGGCATTCCTCCCAAGCTTTGACTTGCACTAGAATAAAGTATTTATTTCCTTAAAGATTTAACAGAGGCTTTGGATGAAGATGCAGACCCCACAAAATCTGCACTGTCTGCAGTTGCATCTTTGGCAGCTGCATGGCCACAGTTACACCAGGGTATGTGTGGGTTTTTTTTTTTTGTTTGGATTTTTATTTCTAATTTATAAAGGTGTATTTTGCATTACTAAGTATTGATTGTTTATATTCTAAATGACTATTTCATTTTTAACAACTATAGGCTGCAGTTTGAAAAGCTTGGATCTTGATAGCTGCACTCTTTCTGAAATCCTCAGACTGCACATCTTAGCTTCAGGTGCTGATGTAACATCAGCAAATGCAAAGTACAGATACCAGAAACGAGGAGGATTTGATGCCACGGATGATGCTTGTATGGAGCTCCGTTTAAGTAATCCTAGTCTGGTGAAGAAATTGTCAAGCACTTCAGTGTATGATTTGACACCAGGTAAACTTTGCAAATTGGATTAAGGGTAGGGAGGTCAGAATTGGGATTTGAATTCAGTGTGTTGCACTTCTGAGGGCACTCTATCATTTGAGCCACATCTTCAGCTCTTTTTGCTCTAGTTGTTTTTTAAATGGGGTCTTATATTTGTACCTGGCTGGGCTGGACTGGACTACAGTCCTTATTTATGTTTCTTGCATAACTAGGATGATAGGTGCACAAAACCTTTTGTTGGTTGAGATGGGGGAAGGAGGAGGTCTTTGTAACTTTTTTCTCAGGCTGACCTTGAACCTTGACTCTCCTGATCTCAGCCACCTGAGTAGCTGGTATTACAGGAGTAATTTTCTTCCAGCTATAAGTTGGAATTTTTATAACCTGCCCACTTCCTGCCCTGTTGTCTCTTTTGACCAAACATTAAATCATTGATAAGAAACTGTAGATGAATCTGGGCATCAGTTGCTCACACCTGTAATTTTAGCTACCCAGGAAGCTGAGATCTAAGGATTGCGGTTCAAAGCCATCCCTGGTAGGAATGTCCATGAGATTTTTATCTTCAGTTAACTACCAAAAAGCCAGAAATGGAGCTGTGGCTCAAGTGGTAAAGTGTAGCCTTAAACAAGACAGCTCAGAGACAGTGCCCAGACCCTGAGTTCAAGAACCAGGACTAGGGCTAGGGATATGGCCTAGTGGCAAGAATGCTTGTCTCTTGTATATGAAGCCCTGGGTTCAATTCCCCAGCACCACATATGCAGAAAACGGCCAGAAGTGGCGCTGTGGCTCAAGTGGCAGAGTGCTAGCCTTGAGCAAAAAGAAGCCAGGGACAGTGCTCAGGCCCTGAGTCCAAGCCCAGGACTGGTAAAAAAAAAAAGAACCAGGACTATAGCACACACACACACAGAAAAAGAATGCAAGAAATGTTACCCAAATTGAACTTCTTCATGTGACTTGTAATTATATGGCTCCCTCTCTTTTTTGTTTTTTTGTTTGTTTGTTTTTGGTCATTCGAGGGGCTTGAACTCTGGGCCTGGGTGCTGTCCCTGAGATCTTCAGCTCAAGGCTAGCGCTCTACCCCTTGAGCCACAGCTCTACTTCCCAGTTTCTTGTGGTTATTTGGACTCAGAGTTCCTGCCCAGACTGGCTTCGACCTGCAATTCTCAGATCTCAGTTTCCTGAGTAGCTAGGATTACAGGCATGAGCCACCAATACCTGACTGGATTTTCTAATATTTAAAACATTTATAGTCAAGGCTGGATGTGGTAACTTACGCCTAGAATCCCAGCTACTCAGGAAGAAAGATCAGGAGGCTGTAGATAGAGGAATCATGGTCTGAGCCTGGCCCCAGGCTAAAAGTCAAGACCCTATGCAAAATTTAGAAGAATAAGCGAAGATTAGCTAGAAAGTGATCTTTATGTATCCACTAGTATCTCAGAAGTTTAAAGTATGCCACTTGTGTTGAGGAGTATTTGAAATATGGGAAATATTATATAAGATTAAGATGAAGTTTTATAGGGCATGTCTATTTTCTTTTTTCCTGATATGTAGATTTCAACTCAGGGCTTCATAGTTGCTAGTCAGATACCACCTAAGCCATGCCCCTAGCTTAAGTTGAAGTTTCACTTTGTTGTTGTTGTTGTTGTTGTTGTTGTTGTTGTTGTTGTCAGTTGTGGGGCTTGAACTTGAGGCCTGTGATGTCCCTGAGCCTCTTTGTGCTCAAGACTACCACTCGAGCCACAGCACCACTTCTGATATTTCAGTAGTTAATTGGAGATAAGAATCTCACAGAGACTTTTCTGCCCAGGCTGGTTTGGAACCACGATCCTTACATCTCAGCCTCCTCGAGTAGCTAGGATTACAGGCATGAGCCACTGGCTCCTGATTGTTTCCCTTTCTTTTTTTACTCTCAGGAGACAGAGTCTCATAATCCTCCTATCTCTAACTACCTCCAAGTCTGGAATTACAGGAATATACCACCATACCTGGCCTGCCTTACTTTTTTTTTTTTTTTTTTTTTTGCCTTCTAAGAAATTTTAGGGCTGGAGAAGCTCAGTGGTAGAACACTTGCTTAACATTTACCTGTATCTCTGAGTTTGATCTTCAACACCAACAAAAACACAAAACTTAAAAGACATTTTAATGTACAAGTATAGTTTAGCTTAATATACTTTAGAGAATGTAAAACAAAGGAAGAATACTTTAATCCTTAAATTTTAAAGACTATATGAATGTTATGTCAGTATATCCATACTGTCTCTTTAGAGTAGCATTTTTGCCTGTTGCTCTGTGTGTGTGTGTGTGTGTGTGTGTGTGTGTGTGTGTGTGTGTGTGTGTGTGTGTGTGAGACAGAGAGAGAGAGAGGGAACCAATGCACATGTGCATACTTAACACTGGGCCTTGCACTCTGGCTAAGCTTGCTTGTTCATAGATTAACACTTGCCATTTGAGTCATGCATCCAGTCCAGCTTTTTGCTGATTATTTTGGAGATGGATTCTTGTGGACTTTCTGGCTTCAAACCATGATCCTCGAGGTCTCAGCCTCAGTTGTTCTTGAAAGCATGGCCCTCAGGATCCCGAGGCATGATGATCACAAGTTTGAGAGCAGCCTGAGCTACATATGGAGGCCCTGTTTCATAAATAAATAAACAAGTAAATTCCTGCCAGGCATGGTAGCATGCACCTGTCATCCCACAGCTTGGAATTAGGGAGAGGATACTAAGTTCAAGGTCAGCCTGTGATACACAGTGAATCTTAGCTTGGGCTGTATAGTGAAGCCCTCTCACAAAAGAAAAATTACTTTGAGAAAATGCCATTGACATATTCTTTTTAGGTATTTTTGCACTGAGCCACAAGTTAAAAAAATTTCTCACTGATAACACAAATTGTTTACTATTTTTGACAGGGGAAAAAATGAAGATACTTCACGCTCTCTGTGGAAAACTACTGACTCTGGTTTCTACTAGGGATTTCATTGAAGATTATGTTGATGTATTACGACAGGCAAAGCAGGAGTTCCGGGAGTTAAAAGCAGAACAACATCGAAAAGAAAGAGAAGAAGCAGCTGCTAGGTAAGACAGCTACACTCAGTCATGTACTGAAGACCATTTATTTCTTTGCATCTAAAGCCATATTTTGCTTTTATGTTATGTCACTGGCTTACACTGGTGTTCAGCTTTGCAAAGAGGTTATGTTGCCTAGCATGTGCAAGGCTCTTGAGTTTGATGTCCAGCACCACAACAAAATAAAAAACAAATAAAAAGATTGTGAATGGACTCACATCATAGTTCTTATAATAATGTTTAGTTACAGCAAGACAATATAAGTATCTGTGTCATTTTATGATCTTTCATTTTGTCTTTCAGAATACGTAGAAGAAAGGAAGAAAAACTTAAGGAGCAAGAACAAAAAATGAAAGAGAAACAAGAAAAACTGAAGGAAGATGAGCATAAAAATTCAACTGCGGATGTTTCTATAGGGTATGGTTTATATTACACAACAAAGTTGGCTTTATTCATACCTATAAAGAACTAAAATCAGGCTAGGCACTGGTGGCTCATGCCTGTAATCCTAGCTACTCAGGAGGCTGAGATCTGAGGATCACGGTTCGAAGCCAGCCTGGAATCGGAGATTCCAGTTAAGCACCCAAAAGCTAGAAATGGTGTTGTGGCTCAAGTGGTAGAATCCTAGCCTTCAACACAAAAGCCCAGCCCACCAGCACAAAAAGAAAGGGGAAAAAAATGAAAAGGAATAAAAATCAGTTGCCTTTAACTTAGATACTTTCAGGATTTTAGAAAAAAGTAGTTTTCTATAGTCATAATTGTTACTTATCAAGCCTATAAAATTAATATACAGTCATCGTTTATAATGTATTATGTTTAATTTTTAGGCTAATTTTAGTATTCTGGAACTCACTTTTCTTATAGTACAAATAATTGCCCAGAAAGCTTTTAATATGTTATTTTTAATCAGTAATATTGAACGGTTAGTTTTCTCCTTCCTGTCTTGAGTACATGAGCCACCAGCTCTCAATTTAGTGGTTTCTTTACTAAACTCTAATCACCTGTTTTCTCACCCAGATAATTTGCAGGTTGGAAACCAATGTGCTTTCTAATTATAGTCCTCATTTCCAAGTTCTTCGGGTTTTTTTCCTATTCCTCCAAGGCCATGCATGATTTAACCTTGCCCCTTCCCCCTGCCTTTTTTTTTTTTTTTAAATTGGGGCTTGGGACTCAGGAGCTGAGCACTGTCCCTGAGCTTTTGCTCAAGATTAGCACTCTACCACTTGAGCCACAGCGCCATTTCCAGCTTTTTCTGTTCATGTGGTGCTGAGGAATCAAACCCAGGGCTTCATGCATGCTAGGCAAGCACTCTACCACTAATTCACATTCCCAGCCCCAACCTTATATACCCTTTTTGTTTTTGTTTTTTTGCCTATTTTGTTTATCCATGTATTAGATAACTACTTTTTCATTTACATTTTCCTCAAAATTGTAAAATCCTTGCCTTTGCCTGGATAAGTCCTTTGTACAACATGCAGATTTCCTCCTCCTGGCTAATTGCTGCTTCCCCATCTCCTTAGTCTTGCAATTTAAAATGTCACTTCGAGTCAGCCTTATTTGATCCCTGAAACTAGATTTAGATATCTTTGAAATGCTATCTAGTTCTTCAGGCTTCTCATGTTTTAGTACTTACTATACATTTTGATTTTACAATGATTTATGTGTAGTCATGGGCATAGACGAAGTAGGAGAGTGCCTACCAGAAAGCACAAGCCCCCAAATCTCTGTCTTGCCTAAATAAGCACAAACATATGCACATTCATACACATACATTTTCTCTGCAAGACTATAAATTCTAGTATTTTATTTACTACTTTCTTGATACTTCATATTCTGGCAGTACTATTTATCTCATGAATGGAATTACATATTTATGGGTTTTATCCTATAGGGAGGAAGAAAGGGAAGATTTTGATACTAGCACTGAGAGCAAAGAAATAGAGCAAAAGGAACTCGATCAATATACGGTCACTGAAGATGAAGATGAACCAGGATCACAAAGAAGAAGCAGAAGGGGTAACAATGAAATGTATTAAGGGCATGCTTGGGGCGGGGGGGGGGCATGCATACACACATGCGTACATGTGTTGATCCTGAGACTTGAACTTAGAGTCTGGGCACTATTCCTGAGCTTTTTGCTCAAGGCCAGCACTCTGCTAATTGAGCCATAGCTTCACTTTCAGCTTTTTGGTGGTTAATTATCTTTTCTGTCTGGACTGGCTTTGAACCATGTTCCAGATCTCAGTCTCCTTAGTAGCTAGGATTACAGGCTTGAGCCACCTATGCCTGCTTGTTTTTGATTTGTTTGCTTTGTCTTTCTGTTTTATTGAGACAGAATTAAGCTGGCTTGGAACTCCTTATGTAGCCCAGCCTGGCCTTGAACTGGTGATCCTCTTGCCTGTCTCATAAAGAAGTGCTGTGATTAGCTTTCATAAATAAGTTTTGTTAAGCACAGCCATATTTGGTTTAAATATTATCTGTTATTGCTTTTGAACCACAATGGCAGAATTGAGAAGCTGTGACAAACTAAATGACCCACAAAGTCTTTGATATTTACTACTTAGTACTTGGCAGAAATGTTTGCTAATTCCTGCCAAAGAAAGACTAGGTAACTGTTGGAAGAATAATTTATTTTGCCCACTGTTACTCTCCAATATAGAAGTTACAGATTTTATCTGTTTCATTATTTTTATAAGTCATTTTTTAAATTAACATAGTATATTGGTCTGCTTAGGTTGTCATAATGAAATGCCACAGAAATAATGAAATATACTTTGCAGGTAGTACAAACAACAGAAATTTGTTAGTGTACATTTCTGGAAGCTGGTAGTACAAGACCAAGATAACAGCAGTTTGGGTATCTGGCAAAGCTTTTTCCTTGGCCTGCAGATAGTACCTTCTCACTGTTTTTAAAGAGGTTTTTCTCTGTGCATTCCACAGATCAAGATGTCTAGTGAATGAACCAGTCCTCTTGAATTAAGACTCTTGTGATCTCATTTAATCTTAATTACCTTCTTAAAGGACTACCTCCAAATCATAGTCACTTTGGGTATTAAAGCCACATTCTGAATTTTGAGTGTGGGGGAATACAGTTCAGTCCATAATACATAATTTGTGGACCCTTTTTGTACCTCATATTTTTCTGGTGACAAATTAAAATAGAATGATGGCTGGACACCAGTGGCTCATATCTGTAATCCTAGTTACTCAGGAACTGTTTGAGGATCATGGTTAGAAGCTAGCCCAAACAGGGAAGTCCTTGACTCTTACCTAAATAACTACCAAATCCCAGAAGTAGAGCTCTGGCTCAAATGCACTTGCATTAGCAAAAAGGCTCAGCAATAGTGCCCAGGCTCTGAGTTGAAGACCCAGGACCAGCACCAATAAATAAATAAAATAGAATGATAATAATAAATACATGTTATTTCATTACAGGAAAAAGGGGACAAAATGAGTTTAAAGAATGTACAAGGCAAGAAGAGAGCAACTGTGTGATGGATGAGCCTTTTACTGCTGCTGAAGAAGCAGCTTTGAAACAGGAGCACCAACGAAAAGAGAAAGAGCTCTTAGAAAAAATCCAAAGTGCCATAGCATGTACCAATATCTTTCCCTTGGGGCGTGACCGAATGTATAGACGATACTGGATTTTCCCTTCTATTCCTGGTTTGTTTATTGAAGAGGATTATTCTGGTCTCACTGAAGACATGCTCTTGCCTAGACCTTCTTCATTTCAGAATAATGTACAGTCTCAAGATCCTCAGGTATCTACTAAAGCTGAAGAGTCTGTGATGTCTGAAGCTACCTCCAACATTGACCATGTTCCATGTGATGGTTCGGTACAGCTGCCAAAACCAGTGCATAAACCAAATCGGTGGTGCTTTTATAGTTCTTGTGATCAGCTAGACCAGCTTATTGAAGCTCTTAATTCCAGAGGCTATAGAGAAAGTGCCTTAAAAGAAACCTTATTGCAAGAGAAAAGCAGAATATGCGCACAGCTAGCTGATTTTTCTGAAGAAAAATTTCATTTTTCAGGTAAATGTTCAATGATAACTTATTTTTTTCTCCCTATAATTTCTGGTCATTAAAGATTAAACATTTTCAAGCTGTTAACTATATTTAAGAGCTGGGCACTGGTAGCTCATGCCTATAATCCTAGTTACTCAGGAGGCCAAGATCTGAGGATTGTGATTCAAAGCCAGTCTGGGTAGGAAAGTCCATGAGACTCTTATTTCCAATTAAACCACCAAAACGCCAGAAGTAGAGCTTTGGCTCAAGTGGCAGAGCACCAGGCTGAGTAAAGAATCTCAGGGATACTACTTATCTCCTGAGTTCAAACCCCAGGATCAGCAGGTAAAAGAAAAAAAATTATATACACACATATATGTATATATTTATACATAACATTTATATTATATATTTATATAACACACAATATGCAACTTTTATTTTGACCATACTTTCAGTTTGAAATTGAAGTTTAGGAATGTATTTCCCTTTAGAAACAAGGTTTTCTAAATTCCATCATATTATCTGGATTATGAGGAATCATCTGTATCATGAGAAGACATGTTCCTCCTTATGTTATTCCTTGGGCAATAAACTTCAAATGGGTGTGGTAGTCTGTTTTTTTTTCATTATTTTGACAAAATACTTGAAAAAATAAGGGAGGAAAAAATTATTTTGGCTCATGGATTTAGAGGTTTCAGTCCGTCCTGGTGGTAAAGCAGGGTAGGTAATCGCATAATAGCTAGTGAGCAGAAAGAGAGGATGCCTGACACCAGGGGGCTGCCTCCTCCTTTCCCTTTTATTCCATTGGTACCCCCAGTTTATAGGATAGTGCCACCCACATTCAGATGGATCTTTCTCCCTCTGTGGGTCTTTCCCACTATGTATGTCAGTCATCTCTGGAAATGCCCTCCCAGAAGTGTTCTTTGCTAGGTGCCAGTGGCTTGTGCTTGTATATCCTAGCTACTCAGGAGGCTGAGACTTGGGGATCGCAGTTTGAAGTCAGCCCAGGCAGGAAAATTCATGAGACAATTAACCACCAAGAGGCCAGAGGTAAAGCTGTGGCTCAAGTGGTAGGGCAGTAGCCTTGAGGAAAAAATACTCAGGGACATTGCTTAGGCCCTGAGTTCAAAACCACCTAGTACTAGCACCAAAAAAAAAAAAAAAAAAGAACGCTTTATAAAATTCCTATGTGGATCTCAATCCAATTGCATTAGTTAGTAACCAAGATTAATTCACTGCTCTAAGGCAACTTTGTGTATAATATATCAATCCCTAGCTATTCAGGAGGCTGAGATCTGAGAGTCATGGTTTGAAACCAGCCTAGGCAGTCCATAAGACCATCTCCAGTTAACCACCAAAAAGCTGGAAGTGGAGCTGTGACTGAAGTGGTAGAGCACTTGAGCAAAAGAGCTCAGTATCAATGTCCATGCCCTGAGTTCAAGTCCAAGGACCTGCGCGCGCACACACATACACACACACACACAGTACCCCTTAGCTATTTTTGTCTCAGGATTAAACACTGTGGATATTAATTCTTCATGTTCTTTAACTTATCATATATTAACCCATTTAAAGTATACAGTTCGGGGCTGGGAGTATGGCCTAGTGGTAAAGTATACAGTTCAAGGATTTTTAGAATATTCATAAATATGTGCTCCACAGTCTATTTCAGGACATTTTCACTACTGCAGAAAAAGAATTTTTGTACCTTTTAGCTACTACTCTCATACTTCTATCTTACTCCTCACTAGTTCTGGACTGCCACCGATCTTTCTGTCTTTGACATTTCTTGTGAGTTAAATAATAGATGGTCTTTTGTGATTTACACTGTGTGTATGTGCACACATGTTCCTGGAATTTGAACTGATGGCCTTTTACTTATTTTATGCTCTACCACTTTGAGTTACTCCCTTAGCTCTTTTTACTTCATTGTTTTTCAGATGGGGTCTCTTGCTTTTTATCCAGGCTAGTCTTAGACCACATCCTCCCCCGCATGCTTTCCAAAAGACTGGTATTACAAGCCTTGAATCACTACACCTGGATTGTTCAAGATGTAGTCTGCCTAATTTTTGCCCAGGTTAAACTGCTATCCTTTTATCTCAGCCTCCAAAGTAGTGGGATTATAGGTCTGAGCGATCTTGCCTAGCCTTGTAGTTGATATCTTAGCAAAACAGTTGGTAAGATTCCTCCATGGTATAGCATGTATCAGAATGTCATTCCTTTTTATAGCCAAATAATAGTTCATTGCATAAATACAATGTACTTTATCCATTTGCTAGTTGGTAGACATTTCCTTTTGTTTCCACCTTTTAGCAATTATAAAAAGTGCTGCTAGGCTGGGAATATGGCCTAGTGTTAAAGTGCTTACCTCATATACATGAAGCCCTGGGTTCGGTTTTCTTGTGGATAGAGGGTTTTCATTTGTCTTGGGTAAATGCCTAGGAGTATGTGGTCAAACTGCTTAATTCTCTGAAGATCCGCTAGATTGTTGCTCCAAGCAGCTACTCCACTTCATTTTCCCACCTATAGCATACGAAGGCTCCAGTTCCTCCCCTTCCTTGCTAAGACTTAGTTATCTGACTTTTATTATAGCTGCCCCAAATGTATGAAGTCCTCATTTTTTCTGTCTGTCCTTAACTTTTTGTGGTAAGCATTTTTTCCTTGTGATTATTGGCCGTTATTATCTTAATAGGTATTCTAATAGAAGTATATTCAGACACTTGGCCCATTTTTTAATTGGGTTGTCTTTCTATAGAATTATAAGAATTCTTTATATATTCTGGATAAGAGGACTTCATCAAATATGATTAGCAAATATTTATTCATTTGTTATTGTAACAGTCACATGAAGTAACTTTTTAATGAGAAAATCGTGACAGAGGTATTTATTTCAGACAAACCTCAGATGGATAGCAAGCCTGCATATACTCGGGGAAGATTTTCCAATGTGCATGACCCACCTCAGATGTCTGCAGAAAGGCAGCTCGAACTGAGACTGAGGGATTTTCTTTTGGATATTGAAGACAGAATTTATCAAGGAACATTAGGAGCAATCAAGGTTTGTACCTATTCACAATTTTAGTTTAATGTGTTTCACCCATATTTTGGTCATATTTGTTTAATTTGATAAATGTAAAACTGGAGTTCTGAATAAACATCAGGAAATGATATATTTTAAAGAAAACTATGTTTATTCTTTTACATCAAAATGTTTGCATATGGATGTAAATCTTAAATATACTATGTAATTAACTGCTTTCTTAAACACAATTTTAAGAAATATAATTGACCTTAGTATTAGTTGTTCGTGTTTTAGAAATAGGTTTTATGAAACTAGGTCCTGGTGGCTTACACCTGTAATCATAGATGCTTAAAAGGCTGAGATCTGAGGGTCACAATTCGAAGCCAGACCAGACAGGAAAGTCCATGAAATTCTTATCTCCAATTAAGCGCACACACACACACACACACACACACACACACACACACACACAAGTGGTGCTGTAGCTCAGGTGATAAAGTGTTAGTGCTAAGCAAAAGGAAGAAAAAAAATTAACACACAGAGACAGCACTCAGGACCTGAGTTCAAGCCTCAGGACAGGCACCCAAAAAAAAGGGTTTATGAGGTTTTAATCAGATGTTGAAATTTTCTTTTTTTTTTTTTTTTTTTTTTTTTGGCCAGTCCTGGGACTTGGACTCAGGGCCTGAGCACTGTCCCTGGCTTCCTTTTTGCTCAAGGCAGGACTCTCCCACTTGAGCCACAGCGCCACTTCTGGCCATTTTCTAGATATGTGGTGCTGGAGAATCGAACTCAGGGCTTCATGTATACGAGGCGAGCTCTCTTGCCACTAGGCCATATTCCCAGCCCTGAAATTTTATTATTATAAAGGTGATGCACAGAGGAATTACAGTTACATTAGTCAGGTAGATGTTTGAAATGTATAAAGATACTATCTTCATTGATTAGCTTCTTGCTTTCTGCCAAGTCTGGTTTGTTTTTGGTTTCTTTGTTACTTTTTTAAAAAAATCTATAAGCAATTCATACTTGGTAGATCTGTTCTTTTTCTCTCTCTCTCTCTTTTTTTTTTTTTTTTGGTACCAGTCCTGGTTGAATTCGGGACCTAGGCACTGTCTCCTGAGCTTTTGTGCTCAAGACTAGTGCTTTACTTTTACTACCTTGAACCACAGCGCTACTTGTGGGGTTTTGGTAATTAATTGGAGATGAGAGTCTCATGGATACTCACTAGATACTATGTTGGAAATGAACTTTACAACTTGGTGGGAGGGGGGAGAATGGGGGGAGAGCAGGAGAAAACAGAGGAGGGGTAACACTTCAAAAAGCAATGTACTCACTACCTTACTTATAGAACTGTAACCCCTCTGCACATCACCTTTACAATTAAAACAAAAACAAGATCTCATGGACTGCCCCAGGCTGACTTGGAACCTGGATTCTGAGATCTTACCTCCCTGAGTAGCTAGGATTGTAGGCATGAGCCACCAATGCCCAGCTGTTACTTCTTTTTTTTCTTTTTCTTTTTTTTTTTTTTTTTGCCAGTCCTGGGGCTTGGACTCAGGGCCTGAGCACTGTCCCTGGCTTCTTTTTGCTCAAGGCTAGCACTCTGCCACTTGAGCCACAGCGCCACTTCTGGCCATTTTCTGTATATGTGGTGCTGGGGAATTGAACCCAGGGCCTCATGTATACGAGGCGAGCACTCTTGCCACTAGGCCATATCCCCAGCCCTTACTTCTTTTTTTGTAGTGGTATTAGTACTTGAACTCAGGGCTTCATACTCTTGTTTGGCTTTTTCAGTCAAGGCTGGCACTCTGTCATTTGAATCACAGTTCCACTTCCTGTTTTTTGGTAGCTAATTAGAGAAAAGAATATTATGTCATTTCCTGCCAGGGCTGGCTTTGTACCAGATCTCAGCCTGCTGAGTAGCTAGGATAACCAGCAATGGATACGTTTTACGTTGCCTAGGCTGGCCTGGGACTGGAAGTCCTCCTGCCTCAGTCTCCTTCCACATGCTGCGGTTACAGGCTTGTACCACCATCCCTACTGATAATAATATATTTTATTTATACCTTTGCCATTGTTTGTTACTCTTTCTACCACCAAGTCGACAGTCATAAAATCATTCATAGTTTTTTAAATAGAAATTAAGATATTAATGAATTTCTATTTAGCCACTTTGTAACCTTATTTTTAGATCCCTTTTTGATTCATAATCTGTTAAGGAATATCCATGAATTAATCTTAATATATACTGAGTATCATATCTTTTAGAAGCAACATCCCAGTTTTGAGGTCAGTAAGTTTGGATTTTGTTCCAGGTTGCAGATCGACACATCTGGAGATCGGCCTTAGAAAGTGGTCGGTATGAGTTACTAAGTGAGGAGAACAAGGAAAATGGAATCATGAAAACTGTGAATGGGGATGAAGATGAGATGGAAGTTGATGAACAAGCAAGGGCCATAGTCAAAGACAGGTACACAAAGGATTTTATAAAGCAACCTCCAACTTTTCCTTGCCAGTTTAAGTTCAAGCCCCAGTACTGGCACACAGCAAAAAAGAGATACTTTTACTTTTTCAAAGTTACTTTGTCTGCTATCCAGTCTTAAGCCACTTATCATTAAGTTTTTGTTTTAAACCATTCGGGTGGGCTGAGTATATAGCTCGCTGAAAGAGCACTGTGTTGGCAAACATGAGGCAGTAGGTTTGATCCCCAACATCACAATTATGTGAATTTTAATATTCTAACCATTAAAATAATAGTTTTCTAAACCTCAGGATTTCTACTACTTCATTTTGTGTTAGTACAGTCAAAGAGGACTCATTAAATGGGATATATTTTTAAGTGAAGTACTGGTGGCTGACAACTAATCCTAGCTACTCAGGAGGCTGAGATCTGAAGATCAAGGTCCTAAACCAGCCCAAGCAGACAAATCTAAGAGACTCTATCTCTAATCAGCCACCAAAAATCCACAAGCAGAGGTATGGTGTGGCTCAAGTGGTAGAGTGCTAGCATTGAGCAAACTAAGGAATTGTACAAGCCCCAGTATTGAAAAACACACATACAAATAATAAAATACTTTTTCAAGGTTTTCTTCCCTCTTGTCTACTCTTAAGCCATTTATCATCTAGACAGGGATGTTGGAGACTTAAGCAAGGTTAGGATTCTGAAAGAACCTTGGGGGAAGGGGAGTGGGGAGAGGAAAGCAAGAGAAAATGAGGGAGGGGGTAACTTTAAAAAGAAATGTACTCGGGCTGGGGATATAGCCTAGTGGCAAGAGTGCCTGCCTCGGATACAGGAGGCCCTAGGTTCGATTCCCCAGCACCACATATGCAGAAAACGGCCAGAAGCGGCGCTGTGGCTCAAGTGGCAGAGTGCTAGCCTTGAGCGGGAAGAAGCCAGGGACAGTGCTCAGGCCCTGAGTCCAAGGCCCAGGACTGGCCAAAAAAAAAAAAAAAAAAGAAATGTACTCTACCTTACATATGTAACTGTAACCCCCCTTTTCATCACCTTTACAATAAATAAATTTTTTTTTAAGAGAATTGTGTAAGAAGGTAGATGTGAGTGTACAGAGGTACTTAGGCCTCCTGCTCTTGTGGGGAGCCTGGAAGAAAGTGGAAGCATTAAAGGGAATTTGCTGGCTGTACAACTGAACCCTGAACATGGCAGAAATGGAAACTACAAAAAAAGTCATGTGCAAAGGCTTTGGGTCAGAAGGTTCAGATGCACTGTGGATATTGAATGCAGAGGGGGTAAGACTAAAGGCTAAGGAACTAGCTAAGAGGTAATTATATATTTCTTACCTGGTAGCTAAGTGGGAGAAGTAAACTGCACAGTGTTGAAGGTCTATCTCCACTACTTCTGTAAAGCTTTCCCTTTCATGCTTTCTTTCCTTCAGACAGTTCCCCAGTGGCTTAATATAGCAGCAGCTCCCTTGATTTAAGGAAACAATTTCTAATGCAGGTGTAAATAAGCTTTTAAAGAAATGATAGGCACAAGTTTTACATGGTAGTGTTTTCCAGTACTAGTAAGCCATTCTGTTTTGATTGTAGACTTTTGGGGATAAAAACAGAAACTCCAAGTACTGCCTCAACTAATGCAAGCACACCACAGTCAGTGAGTAATGTGGTTCATTATCTGGCGATGGCCCTGTTTCAAATAGAACAGGGCATTGAGCGGCGTTTTCTCAAAGCTCCACTTGGTAAGTGTATTTATTTTAAAATGTTACATTTTAAATTATTTTGAAATTGTCTTTTAGAGGAACTTTATTAATTAACATAACAAAATTGATAGACTAATAGGAAGAAGTTGACATTGTTTTCATTTTAAAAGAGGAGTTCTTTCAGGTAAAATTTATTGTAAATAATGCATATTCATTTTAGGAAATGTTTTTAAATTATTTCTTTCAATTGCATCCTTTAGGTAGAGCTTCATCTAAAGAAAGATTACCAACCTGTGACTAGCAGATCTCAAATAATCAAAATTATGCATGAGTATTCTTAGTGACTTAAATCTTTCACCATTTGAAGTATAGTTTTTGAAATATGGGCTACTGACCCAACACTGCGTAAGAATTACTAACTCAGAATATACTAAGTGTTAAAGGGAATGTAGATAAACATAGCTAAAGGGAAATGCTCTATAATGTATGGCTAAAATGATAGAAACAATACTGTCTTCATTTTATGGCAGTTTCTGAAATTAGTAGGCACTTTTTTTTTTTTATCCTGGTTCTAGAGTTTGAACTCAAGGCCTCTAGCTTGCTTGCTAAGCAGGTATTGTACCACTTGAGCTATACTGCCAGCCCTTTTGCTTTGGTTATTTTTGAGATAGTCTCACTGTTTGCCTGGGCTAGCCTGAACTGTGGTACTCCTATTTATGCTTCCTACCATAGTTAACATTGAAAACAAAAAATCTCACTTAAAATACCTGCTGAGCCACATCTTATTTATGACATAAAATCTGTAAGTCAAATGCTTGAGGATGGAGTTCAGTAGTTAAAAAGAGAAAAATTACTTAGACAATGTGTTCCCAATCTAGTCGTTGTACCTGACAAAGTTACCGTTTTAAAGTGGTTTCTCACAGTAACAAATAATCCAATACCACATCTATTAAGAACATCATTATCAGCCCAAAAGTTTAAACCTCATAGATGTGTGATTTTTGGGAGCAGTCTGAAAACAAGGAAGGAACATGCTTCATTGACTGTAGTCATACTTATCCAGTTTTTTAAAGTGGATCAAGATTTGATAGAAAGACTAGCCTGGGAACACATTTTCTAAGTAATTTTTCTCTTTTTAACTATTGAACTCCATCCTCAAGCATTTGAGATTTTATGTCATAAATAAGATGTGGCTCAGCAGGTATTTTGAGATTTTTGTTTCCAATGTTAAGCTTGGTGTTTTTCTTAACCAATAGAAAAGAGATGTAAAACCTGGCCCATTTAACCTGCTGAGAACATAGTTGTAGGAGATTCCCAGGTTTCCCTAGAAACTTTAATCACTTTCCCTCTTATTTAAGATGCCAGTGACAGTGGGCGCGCTTATAAAACAGTCTTGGACCGCTGGAGAGACTCTCTCCTTTCCTCTGCTAGTCTATCTCAAGTCTTCCTTCACTTGTCCACCTTGGATCGAAGTGTAATATGGTCTAAATCTATACTGAATGCTCGATGCAAGATATGCCGGAAGAAGGGTGATGCTGAAAACATGGTTCTTTGTGATGGCTGTGACCGGGGTCATCACACCTACTGTGTCCGACCAAAGCTCAAGGTATTTCTTTCTTTTTCTACTTCTCAGATGTGAGTCGATATATTGAGATTTTGAGCAATAGATAGGTAGTGATCATTCATGTGTCTTATTCAGGCTGTACCTGAAGGAGATTGGTTTTGTCCAGAATGTCGACCAAAGCAGCGTTCTAGAAGACTCTCCTCTAGACAGAGACCATCCTTGGAAAGTGATGAAGATATGGAAGAGAGTGTAGAAGGTGAGGATGATGAAGAGGAGGAGGAGGAGGAGGATCAAAGTGAAGAGGAAGACTATGAGGTAGAGCAAGATGAAGATGACTCCCAGGAAGAGGAAGAGCTCAGGTAAGTCAACACAATCGAGTTGAGTCTACCCATCCTCACTGCACAGCCTCCTGACTACTGAGATATTTGTATGATAGTGGGATCCATAACTTTTAAAACAAGTATGTAATGTAGGCGTCTGAATTTACAAAATTATTCCTAAGGTAGTATTGTGCTCTTGCAAATCACCCTGTAACAACTTCTCTACTACCATGAGGATTCTGCAACCTGGCACACTGTCAGCAGGCCTGATGAGTAGGTTTGAAGTCTGCATCCTTGTTGTGGCAGTATTGTCAGTCTTAATCCCCAGCTTAATTGGGAATCTACAAAAAAAGAAAAAAGTAAAATGGCTTAAAAGGAAGGAAACTATATTGCATATTAGTGTTGGTTTGTGGCTGGTTTATTTTCTTGTTTTTTTGGTGTCAGTACTGGGACTTGAACTCAAGGCCTCATTCTTTTGCTTATCTTTCTCACTCATAGCTGGCACTCTACTGCTTGAGCCATGCTTCCAGTTGTGGTTTTTGCTGGTTAACTGGAGGTAGAGTCTCTTGGAATTGTCTGCCCAGACTGTCCTCAAACATTGATCCTCAGATCTCACCCTCCTGAATAGCTAGGATTATAGGCATGGGCCACTGGCAGCCAGAGCCAAGTAGCTTCAAATAGTAGAACAGGGCCCGGGGTTCAGTCTTCAGTACTGGAGACTGGAAAGGAAATGAGGGTAGAATTTGGAAATTTCTTAGAAATGTTCTCATTTAACTGAAAGTCTGTATATGGGGATGGGGCAGGGGTTGGGAAGAGGAGATTTGCAAGGTTGTTTCATCCTTTTAATTAAAGACAACTGAAAAATTAATCTAGAAAGTAATCAAGGCTCTTAACTTGGTATTCAAGAAGGTTCATGGCCCACTTCAGTATCAGCACTTGGCTGAAACTAGGTTGCCTTTATATTAGTGGTAATGAAAGTGATAAACTTGTAGCTGGGTATGGTTGTGCCAGCCCTGTGTCACAGCTACTCCAGAGGCAGGCAGGAGAATCTTTCATTCAAGGCCTGCCTGTGCAATATATGCAAATGACCAGCTGGGCATTAGTGGCGTATGCCTATAATCCCAGCTACTCAGGAAACTGAGATCTAAGGATAGAGATTGGAAATCAGCCCAGACAGAAAAGCCTGAAAGACTCTACAATTAACCAGCAATAAGCTAGGCTGGTGGTATGGCACAAATGATAGAGGGCCAGCCAAGCAAGCATGAGACCCTGAGAATTCAAACCCAAGTACTGCTTTGAAAAAAAAAAAAGAGAGAGAGACTACAGTGAGAGTCTGGGTTCAATCTTCTATCTCCAAGATAAAGAAAGAACTGATAGACTCTGTATCAAAGTGAGACAAAATA
Organism: Perognathus longimembris pacificus; assembly: GCF_023159225.1. Lineage (NCBI taxonomy): Eukaryota > Metazoa > Chordata > Mammalia > Rodentia > Heteromyidae > Perognathus > Perognathus longimembris. The sequence continues at coordinate 9,504,388 of NC_063174.1, read as the reverse complement.
TGAGTTTAGTTCATCACTCAAGGTTTTCAAGATTCACTAGGTGTATTTTATTGGCTCTCCTTAGGATTGTACTAGTATAAGATAATTTAGTACTTGGCTTTCATGATGATGATGTAGAATTACCAAGAAAATACTGCACATTGCCCTTACATTTCAAACAAATACATTGAACTGTGTTTTAGATACTCTGAGAATGTATTGGCTTCTAAACTTAAAACATTGAGTATAAATTGGTTACACAGGAAAGCAATTTACGTAGAATTCACTGGCTAAATAAAAGAAATCATGTATTCATCATTACTCTGTTCAATAACTGTGTTTTCCAACAATATTTGTAGCCCACCAAAACGAGGAAGACCACAACTTAGATTGCCAATTAAAACAAGAGCAAGACTTAGCTCTTCTTTTCCAAGTCGTGGCCTACGACAAGATCCTGGAAGATACCCCTCAAGGAGTCAGCAGAGTACCCCCAAAGCAACTATTTATTCTAAAGCTACTGGTAGAAACTTGAGAAAGATCAAGTCTGCACCTCCTTCAGAAACTAAGTCTTTAAGAATTACCAGTCGTTCTACCCGCCACAGCCATGGCACACTGCAGGCAGATGTGTTTGTGGAACTACTTAGTCCTCGCCGAAAAAGCAGAGTGAGGAAGAGTGCTGATAATACACCAGAAAACAGTCCTAGCTTCCCGGACTTCAGAGTTATCACCACCAAGTCAGGTGATCACTCCAGACTTTCTCTCCAAGATAGTGAATCCAAGAGAAGAGGCAGGAAACGACAATCTGCAGGTATGAAGTCTAATTTAAATTCTTCCTTACCTAAAAAAATGGTTAGGAAACATGATATGTTTTGAACAGTGTCCCCTATAACAACACTTTGCATTGTTTCATACTTTTCTTCCCTCAGAATGCATATTCATCACTTAAACAATCTATATTACATTATTTGATAAGATACCCTTCTGGAATACTAGATTTGGGGTGAAGGGCAGGGTTGGGAGCTGTAATATATTAAGGGAGCCAACACAAGTTTTTGTTTTTGTTTACTGGTCCTAAGGCTTGAATTCTCTAAGCTAGATGCTAGGGATTTAACACAGGGCCTCACACAATGATAAACACAAGCTTTACCACTAAGCTACATATATTCATACACACACTTACACACACACACACAAATACGTATTTCCAATGAATGTTTCGAGTGAATTTTTTTTATTTTAAATGAAAAATGTTAAGATCAAAATGGAAATTATAACCCAGATGTTCATATCTCTCACAGATCTATTTTCTGTTAGAATTTGGTTTGTATCTATATACCCAGACAAGCCTGTGTGGTCACTATTTTGCTTTGCTGTCATCTAAAATTTCTTAATTTATTCAGAATCCTCTCCTATGCCACTGAACCGAAGGAGCTCTGGCCGACAGGGAGGAGTTCATGAATTGTCTGCTTTTGAACAGCTTGTTGTAGAATTGGTACGACATGATGACAGCTGGCCTTTCTTGAAACTTGTTTCTAAAATCCAGGTAACAATATAGCTGGACCTGATTTGCATGACTTAGTCTATGAAAACTTTGAAATTATCAAAGCTTCTGTTTTGCATTGTCTTTTTAAAAAGTACACACTTAGAAGGTTGTTTTTTATACTGAAAAAAGTGGAGTTAAACATCACAGTCTCTGCAGTCCCATCTAATCATGTGACTTATGCTTTATAAATGATGCCTTTTGATTGTTTAATGTAATGAATATATACATAATTAATCAATTGGATACCATTAGTGATATTTCTCTTGTGTCCAGCAATGATTCTGAAACTTCAGGGAACATCAGAATCATTTGGAGGGCTTGTTAAAAGAAATTTTTTTAATTAAATTTTATTGACAAGGTATTGTGCAAAGGGGGTATAGTTATATAATAAGGCAGTGAGTACATTTCTTGTGATATCTTACACCTCTGTTAATTTTGATAGCCAGGTGCCAGTGTCTCATGCCTGTAATCCTAGCTACTCAGGAGGCTGAGATCTGAGGATCACAGTTCAAAGCCAGCCTGGGCAGAAAAGTCCCTGTGAGACTCAGCTCCAATTAATCACTTAAAACCAGAAATAGAGCTGTCTTTCAAAGTGGTAGAGCACTAGCCTTGAGCAAAAGAGCTCAGGGACAGCTCCCAGGCCTTGAGTTCAAACCTTACAACCCACCCAAAAAAGGAAAGAGAGAGAGGGAGGGATTTCTGAGAGCCATTCCAGGGATTTTGATACACAAGGTCTAGATTGCTGCCCAACCATTTGCATTTCTAACAAGGCATTAATATAAAGTCTAGGAGCCCATGGATAACATGAATGGCCCAACGTTACTCAGGGATACATAGTGCCTATTGTCTTGGAGAGCTGTACTGGCAATAATAATAATAATAATAATGTTACAGAGATGGAGAAGAAAAGTATGTTAGTTTGAAAAGAAAATAGCAGCAATTAGGAAGTATTTTGTAAACTAGGAGTTCATGAACGAGCTGTTAGGAGTTTCAGTAGTGAGAGGTGGAATATAACATTTTAGGAAAGGGGTTGGACACCCAAAAATGAGAATGTGGGGAATAATGGGGAGTTTGAATGAAGTTGAAGCTCAGGCATGATTATGTTGTAAAGAGCAAGGGCATCATTGCCCATGTAGAAAGGGTTTCTGAGTAAAAAAAAAAAAAAATGATGTCAGAATTCTGCTTTGCAATTTCTAAAGAATTTGAAGGATTAATATTAAATAGTTTAACAAAAAAATAAATCATTGTAACTGGGCACTGGTGGCCCATGCCTGTAATCCTAGCTACTTAGGAGGCTGAGATCTGAGGATCAAGATTCAAAGCAGCCTAGGCAGGAAAGTCTATGAGACCCTTACCACCAATTAACCACCAAAAAATGGGAAGTGGCACTGTGGCTCAAGTGGTAGAGCACTGGCCTTGAGCTGAAGAGCTCAGGGACAGTGCCCAGGCCCAGGGTTTAAGCCCCATGACCAACAAAAATTAAAAGTATATGCATGCATACATTTTTTGAGATATGTAAATCCAAAAATGTCTCTATATAGTGAAACCATGTAGCCTAGGCCCTGTATCAGCCCCCTGAGTTCAGTGATTACAGTATCCCACACCCAGTATTTTACAGCATTATAATGACTGAAAACATATTACGTTATTTATGGGATAATAGCATTCAGAAGTTAATATTAAGTTGCTTTTCAAGTATAAAATCTTTATGTACTTACCTTGTATTTCCAATAAACTTTTTTTTGTATGACAGTATATAACTGGAATTATTTTACAGGTTCCAGACTACTATGACATCATTAAAAAGCCTATTGCCTTAAATATAATTCGAGAAAAAGTGAACAAATGTGAATATAAATTAGCATGTAAGTAATTTATGTTTTGTTGTTGTCCTTCAGGAGGTATAGAGGCTGATATATGTTAATTTAGATGGCATTTCCTGAATCTGTAAAAAAAAAAAACCACACTTATCCAGAAATAGTTTAGGGTTGCATAAGTTAGATATCCTGTAGAATCCAGTCTTATAAAAAAAATGTTTTTAGCTGGGAACTGGTGGCTAATGCCTGTAATACTAGCTACTCAGGAGGCTGAGATGTGAGGATCTCCATTTGAAACCAGCTAGGCAAACAACCTGAGAGCCTTTTATCTCCGATTAACTTGCAAAATGCCTGAAGTAGAGGAGGTGTGGCTCAAGTAGTAGAAGCACCAGTCTTGAGCAGAAAAGGCCAAGTAGGATTATGAGGCCCTGAGTTGAGAGAGAGAGAAGAGAGAGAGGGGGGGGGATTTTCTTATAATAACATGGTATATAATTGTTTGGTTCCAATAAGAATTGTTACATGTTTGTATTTAAACAATCACAAGCCCTATTTCTTTCTTTGGAGGGAAGGTGCTTTCCCCCAAAAAAGCAACTTTTGAACTTTCCAGGCTTCCTGCTGGGTATGCAGGCACTTGACCAGTTTTTTTGCCTGAGTTGTTCTGGACCTCAGTCTTCCTCAGTCTTCCTTTACACTGGGATGATAAGTACATTCTATCAACACCTAGTTTTTCCTTGATGATGCCTTGAAAACTTTTTTCCCTCCAGGCTGGCCTGAAACTTAATTTTTTTCTGATCTTGGCATCCCCTGACAAATTTACACCACCGTTGGTTGGTTGGTTGGGTTGGTGTCTCACAACCTTTTTCCCCAATGCAAGAGTTTGAGGATAACCTCAGACCACTGTCCTCCCAACCCCCACCTCCAGAGCAGCAGGGAAGGGGGAAGGGGCAAAGAGTGTCTATTCTCTTAATGAAGTTGGCCGAGGTACAAATTGTCTTCATAAAGTGTATCTCTTCATTCTAATGTTTTGCTTTTCTTCTCTCTAGCTGAATTTATTGAAGATATTGAGTTAATGTTTTCAAACTGCTTTGAGTACAACCCTCGTAACACAAGTGAAGCAAAGGCTGGAACTAGGCTTCAAGCGTTTTTTCATGTTCAAGCTCAAAAGCTTGGACTCCACGTGGCACCAAGCAATGTGGACCAAGTTAGCATACCTCCAACTGCCAAGAAGTCGCGGATCTAATTTTTCCCTTCTAAAGAATGTATGATGCCTTTGTGGAAAAACAAAAATTGTTCATGGAAATGGAACCTTAAATCATGCGCTAAAGCAGACATTTATGCATAATGCAATAACAACTGATTGACCACATTGAGATGTGGCCTGCACTATATTCTCAACTTTGATATTAAGCACTCAGGAGAATGTAGGAAAGACTTCCTTTGCTACAGTTTTGTTCAGTATCTAATAAGTTTGATAGATGTATTGGATAATAGTACTGGTTTACAGAGGCTTTTGTACATTTTGAGATCATTCATGTGTCCAGATACTTGGAAAATATATTTTCAGCTATGATTTATTTTGACACTGATAATTTTTTAGAAGTTATAGTATTAAGAGGGATTTGTCTCTACAGACAAGTCTGTTAGAGCACATACAGTTTAGAAACATGTTTCTGTGTCTTAAGAATCAGAAAGGACACATTGTTTCAACACTAGATATGAATGAGCCCAATTTTATATCCTTGAATTGCCGTACCAGTGCTGGCTGGAGGTTATTAAGTCGGAGTTTATTAACTAGATATTTATTTAGCATTCAGAGTAATTTGTGAATTTGTTTCATATTTATAAATTTATACTTGGAAAATGTTCTTTAATTTTTTAAACATTTTACTGTGTTTTTGTTTATCTGGATAACTTTCTTAATGATCAATAAAAAAAGGTATCACCTCTTCCCTTTCCCCTGGCAGTTTTATAGAACTGTATTGAGAGTTTTTATGTACAACTTTTTAAGTGTACAAATAAAATGATGCTTTTTTTTCCAAATATTTGGTATTTCTGGAATTTTTACCCATCAGATTTCTACTTCTACATAAGATAGAACCCACGTCTCGGAAGGGATGCTGCCTTGTCTCCACATGTCTCCCCAGGCCCTGGGGAAGGTAGTTCTAACAGTGGCTCTAACAGTCTCACTCACGGAGGAAAGGCATGGAGTCCATATGCCTCGTTAAGAACTGTGGAAAACATCTAAAAGTGTGTACATTCACATGGAAGTAATTTCTTAGGTAGGAAAGAAGTACAGAGGCCTGACAATGCTTTCTCTTTTATCCAAAAAGGTGTGTGTCTCCTCTAGGGCTTTTGGCGGTCAAGAGAGAGAATCATCCCTGTGTTCTTAGCTAAAGCTCTAAGAGTAAAGTATTCTCATTTACTTAGGTTAGTTTATTTGGAAAGTAACCCTACTTAGATTCCTTTCTTTCTGTATAGTGTAAGAGTATATAAGAGAGACAGAGAAAGTGTGAGAACTGAGGCCCTTTCCCTCAGCTTTTTGCTCAAGGCTGGTTGATACTCTACCCCCTTGAGCCAAAGCTCTACATCCAGATTTTGTTTAATTGGAGATAAGAATCTCATAGACTTTCCTGCCCAAGGTGGCTTCAAATCTCAGTCCTCAAATCTCAGCCTCCTAAGTAGCTAGGATTGCTGGCATGAGTCACCAACACCCAGTTTCAAATAGTTTTAGATAATCAATTTTCTGGGTTCTGCATTAGTATTTTCATATATCTAATTGCAAATTTGATCTCATTTCGTATACCAATAACCAAATTTCTTAGGAGACAATTTTGACAGTATTCAGCCTAAAATCATAAAACCTGTGATTTTTCTTATACATTTGCTCTCAGAGTGAGTTGTAATCTGCCCTCTTGAGTTGTCTTACATATAAAATCATTTATTCTCATACCTATCCACTGTAGTTAAAAATTTTATACACCAGGGTTGGGAATATGGCCTAGTGGCAAGAGTGCTTGCCTCGTATACATGAAGCCCTGGGTTCAATTCCCAAGCACCACATATATAGAAAACATCCAGAAGTGGCACTGTGCTAGCCTTGAGCAAAAAGAAGCCAGGGACAGTGTCCAGGCCCTGAGTCCAAGGCCCAGGACTGGCAAAAAAAAAAAAAAAAAAAAAACGCCAACTGGTTAACAGGGGGGCATGTGATAGTGGCTGAGAGTGGACATGAACATGAGCAAGAAAACCCTCAGCACCATCCACTTCCCCACCGCTTCTGCTTTGCTCAGGGAACAAAGGACTGCAGAATGGGGTGAGTGGAACAATCAGACTTGAGAGCTGACATCGCTATGGTGGCCACATGAAGTCAGCTGGGTACCTCTTACAGTCTGCACTCTAAGCCCAAATAAGTGATAAAAAAAAAAAAAAAGCCTGGAAGATTGCTGTTCAAAGCTAGCAGGACAAAAGAATCTAAGGGACTCTGGATTCCAATTAGCCAACAAAATGCAGGAGGAGGCATGGTTCATGTGGTAGATCGCCAACTGAAAGCAGAACAGGCTAAGAATTCAAACCACTGTGCCATTAAAAATAAAGCCAGGCACTGGTTGCTCACACTTGTAATCCTAGCTACTCAAGAGGCTGAGATCTAAGGATCACAGTTCAAAGCCAGCCCAGGCAAGAAAGTCTGTGAGATTCTTATCTCTAATTGGCTACCAGGAGACCAGAAATGGCATTGTGGCTCACAGTGGTAAAGCACTAGCCTTGAGCAAAAAAGCCCAAGGACAGTGCCCAGTGCCTAAGTTCAAGTCCCATGACAGACAAAAACAAAACAACACTTAAGCAGAAATTTATTTACATTTGAAGTCTTAGTAATTTTTTTTTAGTTTGCATAGTTAAAAATGGGGGTATACAAAAAAAATTCTGAGACAAATTCAATACATGTGATAAACTAAAGATAGCAGTTATTCCAATATAACCTCTCATTCAATCACACCAATATGTTAAAACTTTTGGCTTTCTTAAGAGAAGGGGGTATAGTCACTTGCTCACATGTGAGTATATTTGGAGATATATATATATATGGGGGGGGGGGCTGGTCCTAGGGCTTAAACTCAAGGCATGGGTACTGTCCCTGAACCTCTTTGTGCTCAAGGCTAGCACTTTATCACTTGAGCCACAATGCCACTTCCAGCTTTTTCTAAATAGTTTATTAGAGATAAGAGTCACTTAAGACTTTTCTGCCCAGGACTGGCCAAAAAAAAAAAATAACTTTTCTGCCTTGGCTGGCTTTGATTCTCAGATCTCAGTCTCCTGAGTAGCTAGGATTATAGGTGTGAGCCATCAGCGCTCAGCTACATGTGAGTATATTGTTTGATCTCAAAATTTTGGCAAAGTTTAGTTTCTTAATTAGTTTCTTAGCTTGTTTCACTAACTTGGAGAAGATAATAGTTAATTCAACATTAGCCCTTTGTACTTGAGAACTTGTGATGGGAAAGTAAAAGCATTAAATCAAACCTCTAGGTTAGGAAAAAGAAAAAACAGGATCATGGGCTGGGAATATGGCCTAGTGGCAAGAGTGCTTGCCTCCTACACATGAAGCTCTCGGTTCGATTCCCCAGCACCACATATATAGAAAATGGCCAGAAGGGGCACCGTGGCTCAGGTGGCAGAGTGCTGACCTTGAGCGGGAAGAAGCCAGGGACAGTGCTCAGGCCCTGAGTCCAAGGCCCAGGACTGGCCAAAAAAAAAAAAAAAAAGAAAAGAAAAAACAGGATTGTAAGTATACAAGTAATTTATTGATATGAAAATCACAAATATTTTATTCATTATTTGTCTTAGGAGCAAGCAACTCCTTTGCCAAATAAATATGAGAAAATACATTATGAATGAACAGATTTCTATAAAATGAAGATTGTGATTTAAGTCAATTCAATCCCCTGCCTCTGCCTCCTGAGCACTAACATGTAGGCAGACCTTTGATCTTGTCTTTACTAAAGGATTTCTCTCCCCAGTGAAATAAAATTTTGCTACTTCTAGTTATAGTTAATAAATTTTGATGTCAAAAAATATAAAATAAGTATATAAGAGAAGCCTGGCATATAATTTTTTAGATTGCTTTCATTAGCAGAATGGACTCATGGTATAAAAATTCCATCTTAGCAACAGTGTTACTTATAAGATACTATGTTGTAAACTAAGTATACAACTTGGGGGGTGGAATTGGGGGGGGGGAAGAGAAGGTGGGAGAACAATAAGGGAGTAGGTAACAAGTCTGACAAGAAATGTACTCATTACCATATGTATGTAACTAACCCCTTTGTACATCACCTTGACAATAAAATTTATTTTTTTAAGTTCCATTTTAGCTAGGTGCCCATGGCTCACACTTGTAATCCTAGCTATTCCATAGGCAGAGATCTGAGGATCATCGTTCAAACCCAGCCCAGGTAGGAAAGTCTGTGAAACTCCTATCTAAAAAGTCAGAAATGGAGCTAAGGCTCAGGTAGAAGAGTGCTGGCCTTGAACAAAAAAGTTCATAGACAGTGCTTGGGCCAGAAGTTTAAGCCCCAGGAACAGCACAAAAAAATAAATCAGCTGGGTGCTGGGATAGTCCTAAGTACTCAGGAGGCTGAGATCTGAGATTTGTATTTTAAGCCAGCCCAAACAGGAAAGTCCAACACAGTCTTATCTCCAATTAACCACCAAAAAGTTAAAGTGGCTCTGTGGCTCAAGTGATAGAGCACAAAAGCTCAGAGATAGTTAGTGCCCAGCCCCAGAGTTCATGACCTGTTTTAGCCAGTCATTGGTGGCTCACACCTGTACTCCTAGCTACCCAAGAGGTTCAGATGTGAGGATCTCAGTTCAAAGCTAGCCCACCCAAGCTAGTCCATGAGACTTATCTCTAACCACTAAAAAGCTGGAAATGGAACTGTGGCTCAAGTGGTAGAGTACTAGCTTTAAGCAGAGTAGCTTAGATTCAGTGATGATGCCCTGAGTTCCAGCCTATTTTTTTTTTTTTTGCCAGTCCTGGGGGCTTGAACTGAGGGCCTGAGCACTGTCCCTGGCTTCTTTTTTGCTCAAAGCTAGCACTCTGCCACTTGAGCCACTTCTGGCTGTTTTCTGTATATGTGGTGCTGAGGAATCGAACCCAGGGCTTCATGTATATGAGGCAAGCACTCTTGCCACTAGGCCATATTCCCAGCCCTCCAGCCTATTTTTAAAGAGTTTCTGCACCACGATAGTATAATACACTGTTATATTCACTAATGTGCTGTCCAGTATGCCCTGGTATCTACGCTCACCTCCCTGGGGACCATTCTCTCCCATATCCCCACTTGAAAATCTCTCAGTAGATTTTCAGTGTTCTTAATTTGCTTGGTAGGAAACTGGAGATTAGCATAGAGGGTTAACTAAACGAGCCCAAGATTTTTAGGGCAATGAAACTTTTGGGTGGTACTATAAATACTCATGTCATTACACATTTCTTTTTTTTTTTCAAGTAAATAGAATTCTTTTATTGCATCATTGAAGTATCACAAACTGGTTGTCAGGATCCTGGATGGTATTTCTGAAGATGGGTTAACTTAGATCTTATTCATCAGCCTGTTGAACTGTTCCTTTTTCAGAAACATAGATACCATCCAAAATTTTTCTGATATCCTTGTTTTTAACTGTTGTTGCTTGCTGAATCAAAGCAGCTGAATTTGAGACAAGTTCAATATCATTTTCTTCAAGAATTAATTCATCTTTCTGGGCTTGAGATACAGAACAAACAACACCTGTCCTCATCCAAGCTCTTTAGATGTATTTCTCACCCAAGAAGTTTCAGATTTCAACTAGAGACCCATTCTCCTGAATAACACCGTTGATGGGGAAGTGAGCACACACAGACCTCATCTTGTAGCGGAAGCCCAGTGTAACACCCTTGATCATGTTCTGTACATGACTGCAGACAGTGCGAATGGTGGCCAGTTCCTTTCTGTTTCCCCACCATTTGTCAACCCGGAGCCGCCTCTTTTTATTTTCCAAGGAGACTGAGTTCTACGTTGATGTGGTTGAAATCCCTCTGCAGGGTTTTTGGGGGGCCCTTCACGATCACCGTGTGCCCCTTCAGAGTGATATCAACATTCTCTGGAATGTCGACAGTCTGATTGCTGAGAATGGTCTTCATTCTTGCAGTAGATGGGGCAAAAAGCTCATTACACATTTCTTAAAAGACATACTGTGTACAACACAATGAATCCTAGTGTAAATTATGAAACTTCATGGTAGTTTATCAATATTGGCATATCAGTTGTACTACACTTACATTTTTTGTTCGAGACAGAGTCTGGCTATGTAGCCTAGGCTGGCCTTAACGTCATGATCCTCTAGCCTCCCTTCTGGTGCTAGGATTAAAGGTGTGCATCACCATGCCTTAAGAAGAAAACCATCAGGGGCTGGGAATATGGCCTAGTGGCAAGAGTGCCTGACTCGTATACATGAAGCCCTGGGTTCGATTCCCCAGAACCACATATATAGAAAATGGCCAGAAGTGGCGCTGTGGCTCAAGTGGCAGAGTGCTAGCCTTGAGCAAAAAGAAGCCAGGGACAGTGCTCAGGCCCTGAGTCCAAGGCCCAGGACTGGCAAAAAAAAAAAAAAAAAAAAAAAAAAAAAGAAGAAGAAGAAAACTATCAAGGGCCTAGGACTTAACACCATTAACCAGTAGGAATTGCCATCCAACAACAGAGTACACATTCTTTTCCAATACCCACTAAACATATATCAAGATTGATTGTATTCTAGGCTCTACCTTAATAGACAAAACTATATGGAATGTGATCTGTGACCACAATGGGATGCAAACTAGAAAACTAGTGGAAACGGGAAAAAAGCCGAATACCCAGGAAGTAAAACAAACTACTAAATCTTGGTCATAGAGGAAGTCTCTAAAGAACTGAAAATTACACTAAACAGAAGGAAAATGTTAAAAAAAAAAATCTCCATACCATATGCTTCTTTAATACTCCACCAGCTCCATTCAGCTTTTTTTATGTAAAGTTGGACTAGGTCACAGTTTGCAAAGTACTACATTTGTTCTGTGGGATAGGAGAACAATGTTACATCTTAAAGACAGCCCAGCTGGGCAGCCAGGACTAGAAATTTAGAGCAAGAGAAAGGCGATATCAGAAAGGATTATAGGAGGGAAGCTTCTTATTTAGGCTCAATGATAGTGTATAGAAGCCAGGCCCCAGAGACTCATACACGAGATCTTAAGGACTGTGAGCAAAAAAAATTGACTAGATTGCCTCTGCAAAATTACAGCAAAAAGCTGGGCTGGTGGGATGGCTCAAATAGTAAAGCACAGCCAAACTAGCAAACCTAAGGTCCTAAGTTCAAACCCTGGAATTGCTGGGGAGGAGAAGGGGGGGCACTCCACCAATCTAGACCCCTTTTTGGAAAGAAATGGACAAATCAAGAATCAAAAAACAATATTTGGAAATCCACAAAGGGAATCATCTAAAAGGTCTGAGTTGATGGAGGCACTATGAACAACTTGGCAACATCTGGTAGAATAAAGAAAGCATGTTAGAGTTCACATACATTAGAAATTCTAGCAGATCATAGATTCTTAGCTTGAACTCTTCCCAAGTAGACCTAAAAACATCTGCCACTCCCTCACAAATTCAGAAGTACCTCTAAGTTTTGGGGGGTTTTTTGTTTGTTTTTTTTTGCCAATCCTGGTGCTTGGACTCAGGTCCTGAGCACTGTCCCTGGCTTCTTTTTGCTCAAGGCTAGCACTCTACCACTTGAGCCACAGCACCACTTTTGGCTTTTTCTCTATAGATGTGGTACTGAGGAATCGAACCCAGGGCTTCATGCATATGAGGCAAGCACTTTACAATTAGGCCATATTCCCAGCCCCGCTAATACTAATTTCTTTGTGTCACTCTGGGGTAGAAAGCTTGCCTAGCACTCAGGAGCATTTCAGAATAAAAAAAAATCCAGGCCCTTTTACTTGGAAAGATAACAAATCAAAGGACAGTAAATGGAAAGAAAGAAAAAAGACTGGGTCACATGAAGTGCAGCCCCACCCTCCCAACCTGACATTGGCGGGTACCATAATTTTTGTTCTTAGAAATCTTGAGCCTGCTCTGGTGGTCACTCATGAAATCCTGGAACTCAAGAGGCTAAAGCAGGAAGATGCAGAGCCCCAGCCCTGTCCTATGCCACACAATGAGACCTTGTCTTAAAAGAAGAAAGAATGAAAAGGGGAAGACATGACTCAAGTGGTAGAACTCCTGCCTACTAAGCTCACGGCCCTGAGTTCACATTCTAGTGCCAACAATCAAAACCCAAAGCATCCAAGCAACTTAATAAATGTTCATGTGCGAACAATTTGGCCCCAAGGACCCTGTATAACTTATCAAACCTTGGAATCAGATTGGAGGCATCCTATTGGCAGCCCATGCTCATTTCCCATGGAACTAACATTTACCACAAAGAGAAGAAACCCAAGGATTTAAAGTGTAAACCAGGACAGATACTGGGGGCTGATGCCTAGAATCCTAGCTATTCAGGAGGCTGATGTTTGAGAATCACAGCTTAAGCCAGCTCAAGCAAGAAAGTCTGGGAGACTTATCACCAATTAACCATCAAAAAGCCAAAAGAAGGGCTGGGAATATGGCCTAGTGGCAAGAGTGTTTGCCTCATATACATGAAGCCCTGGGTTTGATTCCCCAGCACCACATACATAGAGAACGGCCAGAGGTGGCACTGTGGCTCAAGTGGTAGAGTGCTAGCCTTGAGCAAAAAGAAGCCAGGGACAGTGCTCTGACCCTGAGTTCAAGCCCCAGGACTAGCAAAAAAAAAAAAAAAAAAAAAAAAAAAAAGCCAAAAGTAGAGCCTGAGGCTCAAGTGGTAGAGTGCTAGCCTCGAGCACAAAAGCGAAGGGACAGTGCCTGGACCCAGAGTTTAAGTCCCACGACCAACAAAAAAGGGGAAAAGGCAATGAAGAAAGGAAGGAAAGGAGGAAAAAAGAAAGAGCTCAATAGTAGTTTCCGTGATCTCCAACAGATGTCGCTGTGCTTCCCTTAAAATCTGAAAATACCCAGGAAGCTGAGCTACAGAAAGGGTAACGTTGTCCAAAACAAAAGTACTCATTAATGACTTATGAAGTTGTAAGTCCTCTGTATATTACCTTTATAACAACGATAGAACATATCCAAGAAGCCTGAGTACATTTACTAGGGGCCCCCAGGGAGCCCCAGAGCACAGTCTAGGATATGGTTCATGGGACTTTTTTATTAATTGGCCTCTTACTAAGCTCCAGCTCTCTCTGTCCTACTCATTGTTCACTACAGTCTAGTTCCATGGCCTTATTCTCCCACAAATAAGAGGAGGTGTCCATGTGGTTGCCTTTGGAGGGCAGCCTTGAGGGGCCTTTTCTCTGTTCATGTGTGCCAGGGACCCTGTTAGCCTCTGACAGGCAAGACCCCATGTGCTTAGTTCACCATCTCCCACTCAGTGTGTGGCACACAGCAGGAACTCCATTCTTTTTCTGAAGCACTCCTGCCACTAGGCCATATTCCCAGAGCCCCCTGAGCTCTTTTTGCTCACACTAGCACTCTACCACTTTGAACCATAGTGCTACTTCCCCAAATGTGTTTTTTTAAGTTTTGTTTACATTTATTTGCAGTATGGAGACTTGAATTCAGAGTCTCACATTTGCTAGGCAGGCACTCTACGGCTTGAACCACTCCCTAAACCCTCTTGAGTTCTGAGACAAGGCGTCACTATGTAACTCTTGCTAGCAGTTCAATCTATCAGGAAGCAAGTAAAACTCAATAGCATGTTAGAATTTAGATTAACATATCTGAAAAGTCATTTTAATAAATGTATTTGAAGGGTGAACATAGTCAAAGCACTTTACATACATGTATGAAACTAGAATAATGAAAACTTTTGAAATTGTTTCAGGAAGAGGGCATGATAGAGCAGGTAAATTGATCAGGGTACAATATGTGCACATATGGAGATATGAAATTCCCTTGTATAGTTAATATGCTATACATAAATAAACAATATAACACAAAAAAAATCCAAAATAAGGGGAAAAGGGTGAACAAGTGCAGCCATGGGAATTTTAGGAGAAGGGGTAAGAAGTGGATGAATGAAGATCTAAATAGTCCACGTTTTTTAAATGTATAAAAATAGAACAATGAAACTTGCTGAGTGTGAAGAGGGTGTAGTGGGACTGTGGGGGGGAAGGGTGATAGCAAGAATGAGGTTGATTGGGATACATTGTTTGCATGGGTGGAAATGTCACAATGAAATCCCCTTTGTATAGATGTATGCTAATTAAAAAACCCACTCACTCCCCCCCCCCACAAAGGAAGAAAGGATCTCTCTTGTATTTTATGAATGGATTACTGTGTGCCTGAAGAGTAACTTTACTTTTTTCTTTTCGCTGGTCCTGAGTCTTGAACTCAGGGCCTGGGTCCCGTCCCTGAGCTTCCTTTGCTCAAGGCTAACACTCTACCACTTGAGCCTTTTTCTGTTTATGTAGCACTGAGAAATCAAACCCAGGGCTTCAGGCATGCTAGGCAAGCACTTTACCACTAAGCCACATTCCCAGCACCGAGAGTAACTTCTTAATATATTAGTAGAAACACCACCAGACCATTCCTTCTGTAGCTCTGGGGAGCACCCTTCCACCCCATCTGCTTGCAAATACCCTGTAATCCATTTGTGCTTTCACTGCAGTTCTTTGGATTCCATGTTTTCCTTACCCCCCTTCCAAGTCTAGCTAGATTGCAGAGTTAAGTTTATGATTATGAATAAAAACTAAAGTTGTCTGTAAAAAACAAAAGAAGTATGAATGGGGGCATATACCTGTAATTCCAACAATTGGGAGACTGAGGCAAGAGGGATCCCAATATTTAAGGCCAGTCTGGGCTGCATTCTGAGATCCTTACTATGTATGTTTTGGAGACAAAATAAATCCTATGTTTTTGTTTTGTTGCAAAAAGTATGGTATTTAGCCAGGTGCTGGTGGCTGAGATTAAAAAAAAAAAATCCAGGGCTGGGGAAATGGCCTAGTGGCAAGAGTGCTTGCCTCGTATACATGAAGTCCTGGGTTCGATTCCTCAGCACCACATATATAGAAAAGGCCAGAAGTGGCGCTGTGGCTCAAGTGGCAGAGTGCTAGCCTTGAGCAAAAAGGAAGCCAGGGACAGTGCTCAGGCCCTGAGTTCACGGCCTAGGACTGGCCAAAAAAAAAACCAAACGTTTAAAAAGAGCTCAAGGACAGCACCCAGGTCCCAAGTTCAAGCCCCATGACTGACAGAGAAAAAAACAAAACAAAAAAATCTAAAACCCAGTAGCACCAAAACAAAACAAAAAATAACAATTTTGGGAACCTGGAATGTGGCTTAGTGGTAGAGTGCTTGCCTAACATGCACAAAGCCCTGGGTTTGATTCCTCAGTTCCACATATACAGAAGAGGCGCTGTGGCTCAAGTAGTAGTGGTAGCCCTGAGCAAACAAAGCTCAGGGACAGTGCTCAGGCTGCGTTCAAGCCCCAAGACTGGCAAATGAGCACGCATAAGCAAGTGCATGCATACACACACACACACACACACACACACACACACACACACACATCTTGTCTCCCTCATCACCTGCGGAATAAAGTTCTGAGTATGGGATTGCCTGTGAGGCTCAGATGATCTAAACCTTCCACTCTTCATTTATTTTCTATCAAGCCTAGAGACTCCAGCATACTATCTGGAATTGTTTTTTCACTTCTGTCTTTTACGGATACTAGGATTTAAACTGAGGGCCTCGTTCGTGCTTTCTTGGTCAACGGCTCTGTACCACCTGAGCCATACCTCTGGGCTAGCTCACAGACTTTTCTTCCCTGATTGGCCTTAAACCTCAGTCCTCCAGATCTCAGCCTCTTGAGTATAGGATTATTATAAGATATGAGGCACCAGTACCTAGCTGGTTATTTTGGAAACAGAGTCTCACTCTGTAGCCTTGACTTCAGTATGTAGTCCATCTAACTCACCGTACTCCTGTTTCAGTATGTCAAGTGTTAGCATTACAGACATGTACCACAACACAGCACTATTTAGGATTTCCTTATGCTTTGCACATACACATTGGCTTTGTACAACTGTTTGTGCTGGGTGCTAGTGGTTCATGCCAATAATCCTAGCTACTCCGGAGGCTGAGAGCTGAGGATAGCAGTTCGAGGTCCATAAGATTATAATTAACCAGCAAATCGATCAGAAGTGGAGTAGTGTGGTGGCTCAAATGGTAGAATGAAAAAGCTAAGAGATAGTGCCCAGGCCCTGAGGTGAAGCCCCAACACACACACACGCTTATTTTCCTGTACTTTGAGTGACTTTCCTTTTCTGCTTCATTAACTCCTAGCTGTCCCTTAAGATCAAAGTCACTCCAGACTGAACTAACGGCTCTTGTGCATAGGCCATTTCAGCATGCCTAGGATTAGTCTGTAACTGTGGGCTGCTTTGCTGTGTTCTCACAGGGCTGCCTCTCTTCAAAGAAGGGACTTGAACTTTGCATTTCCAGACCCAAAAGAGGTAGTCAATAAATGCAATCAAATAATGAATGAGTACAATGGACATGACTTTTTCTTTCTTTTTTTTTTTTTTCCTATCAGTTGTGGGGCTTGAACTCAGGGCCTAGCCACTGTCCTTGAGCTGCTCAAGGCTAACATCCTACCACTTTGAGCCACAATGTCACTTTCAGTTTTCAGTGGTTAATTGGAGATAAGAATCTCACAGGGACTTTTCTGCCTGGACTGGTTTCGAACCGTGATCCTCAGATCTCAGCCTCCTGAGTAGCTGATTACAGCTGTGAGCCACCAATGCCCAGGTCCTTTTCATTCCTTTTTGTGTATGTGTGCTGGTCCTGGGGCTTGAGCTCAGGGCTTGGATGCTGTCCTTCAGCTTTTGTGCTCAAGGCTGGTGCTCTATCACTTGAGCCACAACTCCATTTCTGGCTTTTTTGGTGGTTAATTCAAGGTAAGTGTCTCACAGACTTTCCTGCCCAGGCTGACACTGAACTGCAGTCCTCAGGTCTTAGCCTCCTGAGTGGCTAAGATTATAGGTTTGAGCCACTAGCACCCAGCACACCCAGCACTTTTTCATTCCTGAATCAGTTTCTTGATCTCTTTCATATCCTTATTTGTAACTGTTAATATATACTTTTCATGTGTTGTATTGTTTTATGTCTATGAGTTTTTTGTTTTGTTTTGTTTTTGGGCCAGTCCTGGGGCCTGGACTCAGGGCCTGAGCACTGTCCCTGGCTTCTTTTTGCTCAAGGCTAGCACTCTGCCACTTGAGCCACAGCACCACTTCTGGCCATTTTCTGTATATGTGGTACTGGGGAATTGAACCCAGGGCCTCATGTATAAGAGGCAAGCACTCTTGCCACTAGGCCACATCCCCAGCCCTATGTCTATGAGTTTTAGCTGCTTAATAACTACAGCTTTTAGCCCATGGTGGCTCATTCTGTAATCCTAGCTACTCAGGAGGCTGAGATCTGAAGATCACAAGTGGAAACCAGGCAGGAAGGTCCATGAGACTCTTAGAACTGTGGCTCAAGTGGTAAAGTGCCAGCCTTAAACATCCAGGGAAGGCATGGGAATGTGGCTTAGCAGTAGAATGCTTGCCTACCATACATGAAGCCCTGGGTTTGATTGCTCAGCACCACATAAACAGAAAAAGCCGGAAGTGGTGCTGTGGCTCAAGTGGTAGAGTGCTAGCCTTGAGCAAAAGAAGCTCGGAGACAGTGCCTAGGCCCTGAGTTCTAGCCCTAGGATCAGTGCAGACACACACGCGTATGCACACACACACAGACACATCTACTGTAGCTTTTAGGCTAGAGGGTGTAGCTCAGGGTTGAATACCTGGCATTCATAGGAAAAAGCTTTACCATCTAAAATAAATGACTCCAAAGTTTCTTCTTTTACACTCTATTTTTTCTTCCCCGGGACTTGAACTCCGTACCTGATGCTTTCAGTCATTGGCTGGCATTCTACCACCTAAGCCATGCCTCTAGCCCAAGATCCTGGGGTTGTTTTTTTGTTTGTTTTTGAGACTTTTTTTGTTCCAGTCCTGGGGCTTGAACTGAGGGCCTGGGCACTGTCCCTGAGCTTTTTTTGCGCAAGGCAAATCCTCTGCCACTTGAGCCACAGCTTCACCACCGGCTTTTTAAGTAGCTGGTTGGAGATAAAGTCTTGCAAACTTTCCTGCCTGGGCTGGCTTAGAACCATGATCCTCAAATCTCAGCCTCCTGAGTAGCTAGGATTACAGACATGAACCACTAGTGCTCAGCAACATTCTGTTTTTATATCATCTATATAGGTAACCAATTGGCACCTACTATTAACAAGTCAATCAAACAGTATAGATTCACAGGCACTGGTAAGCTCATGAGTTACTAAGTCAGTGAGTTGGGATGTAGTTTTACCACCTAAGCTGGTGCCCATAACCACAGACAATTTTGAACCCCATTCACTGCTTACACGTGTCACCACTGCTGCTACTTTATTACACCTTGCTGTGACCGACTGCTAAGTTCCTCTATTGTGAGGTCATGCTCCTAAATTAGCAAAAGCCAGTGATGAGAGGGGTGAGTGCAGTGAGCTCTGTGGTCAGGGTGAGTCATGGAGATCAGACTGCAGCCCTCGCCTCTCCCTGTGTTGATTTTCTAGGTCTAAATTAAAACTTGGATGCAGAACAGCAAGTGGCTCGCCTCCCGTCTTCCCGTAGGCACGGGTTAGGAAGCGTGTGTGAGTGAAGGGGGCAGGTAGGGAGGAAGGGCGTGTAGAGGCAGTGGCGTCCAGCGCTTCCAC
Organism: Perognathus longimembris pacificus; assembly: GCF_023159225.1. Classification (NCBI taxonomy): domain Eukaryota; kingdom Metazoa; phylum Chordata; class Mammalia; order Rodentia; family Heteromyidae; genus Perognathus; species Perognathus longimembris. Next base: position 9,485,185 of record NC_063174.1, on the reverse strand, counting down.
CTGGCTTTGTTAAGAAGTAGCTGTGGGAGGTGAGAGCACGATGGCTCTTGACAGAGTGGAGTGCAAACAGAACATTACGCATACAACCTATCCCATTCATTACGTTGATAGACCCTAGAAATGATTTTCCAACCCATACCTAGCTTGTTGCTTGGGAGAATATACATTAGTGGGTATTCCCTTTCCTATCTTCTATACAATCTTGCCTAAACTTTAGTGGGGACTGCCTCATGTCTAGCATTGTGTGAGGTGCTCAAATTAGTTTTAATTTGTGCAAGTGCTTTGCACAAATACTGAATGCTTTCCTCTGTGTAAAATCTGAAAAAGTTCATCCCATGATATTAGAGTAAACTGGGTGCCAATGGCAAACAGCTGTAATCCTAGCTACTCAGGAAGCTGCAATCTGAGGGTCAAAGGTCAAAGCCAGCCCAAGCAGATATATCCAAGAGATTCTTGGATCAAATTAACCAGAAAAAAGTCAGAGGTAGAGATATGGTTCAAGTGGTAGAACAACAGGCTTGAGAGAAAAAGCAAAGTAAGAATGTGAGGCCCCGAGTTCAAGCCCAGTCACAAAAACTAAACATAAAACTAGAGTACAATTGTGGTTACTAGAGGCTGGGAAGGGTGTGGAGAGATGAATGGAAGAAGTGAATGGCTACAAGAGTATATCTGGGGAGAAAGAATAACTTCTAATATTCTATAGCACAGTAAGGAAACTATGGTTTAACAATTCACTGTATATTTCAAATAGCTTGTAGAGAAACTCTGAATGTTCTCAACACAAAAAAAATATAAATTTTAGAGGTAGTAGATATGTCAGTTACCCTTATCTCATTATTATACATTATATACATCATTGAAATGTCACAATATACTTAGCATTAAGTACAATTATCATGTTGATTAAAATTTAAATATAAGCTGGGCACTGGTGGTTCATGACTATTATCCTAGCTACTGTGGAGGCTAAGATCTGAGGATTGGGGTTAGAAGCAGCCTGGGCAGAAAAGTGCTTGAGACTCGTCTCCAGTTAAGCACCCCCCAAAAATAAATAAATGCTGCACTTAGAGCTGTGGCTCAAGTGATAGAGCACTAGCTTTGAGCAAAAAAGCTCAAGGACAGTTAGACACTGGTGGCTCAGGCCTGTAATCCTAGTTATTCAGAAGGCTGAGACCTGAAGGTCATGGTTTGAAGCTAGCCTGGGTAAGAAAGCCCATGAAACTCCATCTCCAATTAACCAGCAGAAAACTGGAATTGAGTTGTGGCTCAAAGTGCTAGAGCACTAGCCTTGAGTGAAAAAGCTCAGGAACAGAGGCCAGCTCTGAGTTCAAGCTCTACAACTGACAAAATTTTTTAAAAGCTCAGGGATAGTACCCAGGTCCTATGTTCAAGCCACAGGACTGGCACAAAAATAAAGTAATTTTAGGGCTGGGAATGTGGCTTACTGGGTAGATTGCTTGTCTAGCATGCATGGGTACCATTCCTCAGTATCATATAAGCATAAAAAAACAGAGGAAGGGCTGGGAATATGGCCTAGTGGTAGAGTGCCTGCATCATATACATGAAGCCCTGGGTTCGATTCCTCAGCACCACATATATAGAAAAAGCCAGATGTGGCGCTGTGGCTCAAGTGGCAGAGTACGTGCCTTGAGCAAAAAGCAGCCAGGGACAGTGCTCAGGCCCTGAGTTCAAGCCCCAGGACTGGCAAAAAAACAAACAACAACAAAAAAAACCCAGAAGAAGTCTGTGGCTCAAGTGATAGAGTGCTAGCCTTGAGTCAAAGAAGCTCAGGGATACTGCACAGGCCCTCAGTTCAAGCCCCAGAACTGGCAATAATAATAACAATGCAATTTTAAATATATAAATATATACAGTGTATGTGTACGTATGTATACACTTAGCACATATGGCTTTTTTTCCCCCTTGGTGTTTCTGGAGCTTGAATTCAAGACTTCACACTTACAAGGCAGGCACTCTTACTGGGGAGCTATTATACATATACATAGGTATATATGTATGCATATATCTGTAGCTATATCTATATAGATATATATCTATCGGTGCTTTTGCCTTCACTCTGGAAGATAAAAATAGCCCCAGCATTCTTATTTCTGTACTGTACTGGAGCTTTTCATACATTACTTCACTTAATCCTCCCCTTGATCAGAAAGAAAGGAAGTAATATCAAACGCATTTTACAGCTGACCAGACAGCCTTAGGGCACCTCAGCTGCAGTCTGAGATTGTACTTCCACCAGTGACAGAACTGACATTCATTTCCCAGGTTACCTTTTAATTGCTAATCATGGGCTGGGAATATGGCCTAGTGGCAAGAGTGCTTACCTCCTACACATGAAGTTCTCGGTTCGATTCCCCAGCACCACATATATGGAAAACGGCCAGAAGGGACGCTGTGGCTCAGGTGGCAGAGTGCTAGCCTTGAGAGGGAAGAAGCCAGGGACAGTGCTCAGGCCCTGAGTCCAAGGCCCAGGACTGGCCAAAAAAAAAAAAAATTACTAATCACTTAATTCTCGTTCAATCTTTGCTGCTGTTCACGTGAGTCCTAGTAAATGGATAATTTCAACTGAGACCTGTGGTCTAGTACTGGGTTGTTCAGGTTCATTCTATCCTACCTGTTGATTGTTTGCTTGGGCTTGAAATTGCTCAGAAGAATAGGTATACTGTGGTAGACAAATCTGTACCCCGAGAATCTGTGAAACTGCTCCCTTCCATAGTAAAAGGGACTTGGCAGATGTGATTACATCTGGGTTCTGGGGAAGGGAGATTATTCTAAACTACCAGGCAGGATCCCAAGCAATCATGATTCATGACACTCCTTATAAATGAAAGAGGGGGCAAGAGACAGAAGGGATATGTTGTTAGAAGCAGAAATTGGAGTGATGAAAACGTTGGCTAGGGCTATAAACCAAGGAATGGGGGCAGCCTCTAGAAGCTGGAAACAGCAAAGAATCATTTTCCCTTACAGCTCCAAAAGCAATGAAGCCTGAGGAACAACTTCTGACTTCTGATCTCCAGAACTGCAAGAGAATCAATTTGAACTGTTTATAGTCGTTAAGTTTGTGGTAATATGCCGAAGACATTAGATGTAGTGTCTTGGCACATAGGTCCCTTAGTTACATGAGGGCCAAAATCCATGCAGCAATGATTAGCCTCTACCAAGCAGTGCTAAATTCAGATTACAACTCACAGGGGTAAAAAGATGGAGCTGCTATTGATCCTGAGGATCTTAGAGCTGACCTTGTAAGGTAACAAAGAAGTTCTCTCACACTTCAGGGGCTTGAACTCAAGGCCTCAGTGTCCCTCAGCTCTTTTGCTTTATCAAGGCTAGCACTCTACCACTTTGAGCCACAGCATCACTTCCAGTTTTCTGGGGGTTAACTGGAGATTAGAGTCTCACATACTTTCCTGCCCAGGCTGGCCTTGAACCAGGATCCTTAGATCTCAAGCCTCCTGCGTAGCTAGGAGTACAGGTGTGAGCCACTAGCACCTGGTTCTGTATACAATTTGAGATTCAAGAATTTGTCACAGGGGCTGGGAATATGGCCTAGTGGCAAGAGCACTTACCTCATATACATGAAGCTCTGGGTTCGATTCCCCAGCACCACATATACTGAAAACGGCCAGAAGTGGCACTGTGACTCAAGTGGCAGAGTGCTAGCCTTGAGCAAAAAGAAGCCAGGGACAGTGCTCAGGCCCTGAGTCCAAGGCCCAGGACTGGCAAAAAACAAAACAAAACAAAGAATTTGTCACATAAAATAAGACATAACTCCTCATTATGCCTTTCTATTTTTTTTTCTCTCTCTCTCTCTCTTTTTTTTTTTTTTTTTGCCAGTCCTGGGCCTTGGACTCAGGGCCTGAGCACTGTCCCTGGCTTCTTTTTGCTCAAGGCTAGCACTCTGCCACTTGAGTCACAGCGCCACTTCTGGCCATTTTCGGTATTTGTGGTGCTGGGGAATCGAACCCAGAGCTTCATGTATATGAGGTAAGTGCTCTTGCCACTAGGCCATATTCCCAGCCCCATCTCTCTCTCTTTTTTTTCCAGCCCTGGGGCTTGAACATTTTCCCTGAGCTTCTTTTTGCTCAAGACTAGCACTCTACCACTTGAGCCACAGTGCCACTACTGGCCTTTTCTGCTTATGTGGTACTGAAGAATCAAACCCAGGACTTCATGCATGCTAGGCAAGCACTCTACCACTAAGCCACATTCCCAGCCATCATTATGCCTTTCTATCACTAAACTTGATCCTGAGACCACATGTACATAGTGTTTCCTATTGAATGCTTCTAGACCCAAACTGAAATCTAAAGCTGGAAAGCATCTTAATTTAGTGGCAGCTGGTTGTAAAGAGGAAGCACCTGAGTTCTAGAGAGGCTGAGATGGGGCAAACCAGGAATAACACACAAGTTTCCCAACCCTGGGGAAGTTCTTGTTCATACACACTTCTGGTTCAGTTTGCTTCAGCATTTACCTGAATTTATCTGTTATGTTCCCAGTTTCAGACAATAGCAATTCTACCTTTTTAGTGCAGCTCATCTTCACAAAATATATGTAACTGTGGATCAGAGCTTTAGATTAACTCTACCATTTTCAAATGAAAGTGAGGCAAAAAAAAGTCTTTCTGAAAGAAAAATTATCCCAGAAAACCACGGACTATAGAGGAAGTCACGTAGAGCAAAAGAGTTTATTGCCAACAGGGCCAGCAAGGCCAAGTTCCCACAGAGGAGTAAAGGAAAATGGTGTGGGAACTCTCTCTGGGGGTCTTTATACCTTCCTGCAACTAAGGTGGGTGGTGCTCCACCTGCCCATCCTTAGGTAACATCAGCCAAGGGCAGAGTCACATTGCCAAAGGGCAGATCTTATGTGTGGGTGTGGGGGGGGGGGCATTCAATAAGCTTACACTTTCTTTCACTGTAAGTGACAGGCACATACTGTGTTTCTTCTGCAATACTTGCATTATGCATTACAAAGTCAGAGTATGCCTGGCCTTCTGTTGATCCGGGCCTGGCTTTGGACTGTGATTTTCTGGATTTCAGCTTCCTGAGTACTGTACCTAGGGTCACAGACATGTGCCCAGTTATAAAGTGTTAAATCTTTTTTGTTTTGTGTGTGTGTGTGTGTGTGTGTGTGTGTGTGTATGTGTACCAGTATTGGGGCTTGAATTCAGGGCCTCGGTGACATCCCTTAGCCTTGTCATTTAAGACTTATGGTTCTACCGAGCCATAGCTCTATTTCTGGCCTTTTCTTGGTTAATTGGAGATGCCTGGCCTGGCTTCAAACTGCGATCCTGAAATCTCAGCTCCTTAAGTAGCTAGGCTAACAGGGGTGAGCCACCAGCGCCTGCCTGGCTAAAGCATTAAATCTTCATTAAGAATTTACTAGAAGTATAAAGTGAACTTTTCTACGATAAATGAGATACTTTATAAAGAAAAAGGAAATGAGCCACTTTGGCTCGGTAATACCGGCTTTACTAGAAGAGATTGCCAAGCTGAGAGAGGAATCTCTCCTCCTGGGTCGCTTATTTGATGTCAGCCGTGACAACTGGCAACCCTGTTTCCTAGGAAGTCTGAAATAGAAAGGATATTCCCAAGGAATGTCGCTCCTAGGGGTCCCCGCGCCATGGTTATTTTAAGCACAGGGTTTGGAGGTTCTCCCCTCCCTCCCCCACTTGGGTGTCTCACTCTGGGTTGTCTGGCCGCGTCTTTCCATCAATAAGGCTCTCCAGGTTCATTGTCACAGAGGGAAGAAAGGGATCCAAAGGATTCGCCCCAAGCTCGGAGGCTCGGTGAGCGCTGATGTGCGGCACAGGTGGATGCTGGGCCTGCGGACCCCAAACCCCAACCTAAGCGGTGGGGGGGGGGGGGGGGGACGCGGCCGGCCGGCGGGCACTGCGGGCGGGCTGGAGGCCGCGAGGCTAAGGCCGGGGCTCCCGCCCCCACGTTCCTCCCCGGATTCCCCGGGGCCCGCGGGCTGGCGCTCGGGGTCAGGCCGAGGACGAGAGCCCCAGGGCCGGGACCGGGGCGTGTCCACGTGACTGCCCCGCCCGCCGCCCGCCACCCGCCGAGCCTCCTCCGCCTCCCCCGGCCGCAGCTCCCGGCGTGCCCCGCACTCGCCGCCGGCCGCCAGCGCGCCCTCCCGCTCCTCCTCCTCCTCCTCCTCCTCCTCCTCCTCTTCCTCCTCCTCCTCCCAGTGCCGCCCAGCCCGAGCCGCCGCCGCAGTCACAGCCGCGGGCACTATGGTAAGGCGACCGCGTGTAGGCCGGGAGACTGTCAGGCGAGGTGACCCCCGGCCCGCCGCGTGGTCCCGCACGGCCCCGCACGGTCCGGGAGCCGAGGCCGCCATTTTAACCTGCTTTGGGCCTCCGAGGTGGGCGCCGCGGCCCCGCGACGCTGCCCCGCCGGCGGGCCGGGCCCTGCATTCCTGGGGGGCGGGGAGGCCGGGCGCGCGGTGGTGGGGGTCGCGGCGACCGGGGCGCCACGGGAGGGGGGCCGTGAGGAAGGGGACGCGCGGGGCGCCGGCAGGGGGGCGCGCGGGGGTGTGTGGGGAGGGGGTCGGCGGGGGCTCGCGCCGCCCCAGCCCTTGGCTTCCCAGCTCCTCCTGCCGCGCGCGCCCGGGCGCTCTGGCGCGCCTGGACGGCTTCGGGGGGAGCCGAGGGGCTCGGCGGGCGGCCGTCCGACCCTTCCCGGGGAGAGGGGAGCTTTGCAAACTCTTTCGAAAAGGCGTTGGTCTCTACGCCCGGGCCGTTAGTTTGAGAGTGACTGGCTCGCCTTGGAGCTGGAACGGGCGATCGGGTTGTGGACGTGGGCGGCTGGAGTTGCCACTTGGTTCCCTTGCCTTATGAGGAAACAGCTATGGATAGGATGGCTAGAAAGAAAGAAAGAAGCAGCGAAGTGGAAGCACTAGCTGAGTTCCAAAAGTAGATTTTTTTTTCCTTAAGGCCCGCAGAGTTGACACAATACAGAAGGTATTTGTGCTGCTGCTCCTGAAGCTCTGACATCACCCAGTGAAATAGGAAAACATCTCAGGGATGGGACAAGTTGTGTCCGTCCCTTCCTCGCCCCCTTCCGTCGGTGTCCCTCCCGGTGCCCCTTTAAGAGGGATGAATGGGCAATATGAATTGGCATCCATCTGTAGGCAAATACCTGAAAGTGTGGCATATGTGTTTGGACTCCTTGCATCGCCTGGTGCAATTTTTAATTGCCCCTCAGCAGATAAGAATTTTGGTTAAAAAAAATCAAAGGACTTGTTCTCAATTACTGTTCGTTGTTGATTTTCCAGGCATCTGGAGTTACAGTGAATGACGAAGTCATCAAAGTTTTTAATGATATGAAAGTAAGGAAATCTTCCACACAAGAGGAGATCAAAAAAAGAAAGAAAGCAGTTCTCTTCTGTTTAAGTGATGACAAAAGACAAATCATTGTAGAGGAAGCGAAGCAGATCTTGGTGGGTGACATTGGTGAGACTGTAGAGGACCCCTACACATCCTTTGTGAAGTTGCTACCTCTGAATGATTGCCGATATGCTTTGTACGATGCCACATACGAAACAAAAGAGTCTAAGAAAGAAGACCTAGTATTTATATTCTGGTGTGTAAAAACAAAAGAAGAAATAATGCAAGGATTATTATTATCATAGTCGGTTTGACCTTTGTTTTATCATATAAATGAGATTCAACCTTTTTTTTCCCTGTAGGGCTCCTGAAAGTGCACCATTAAAAAGCAAGATGATTTATGCTAGCTCTAAAGATGCCATTAAAAAGAAATTTACAGGTACAGCCATTGAGTATTTTGTGCAGAGAAATTACCCCCTTCCTAATTATCTGCAGGTAATGGAATTCTTTTTTTTTTTCTTTTTAGGTATTAAACATGAGTGGCAAGTAAATGGCTTGGATGATATTAAGGACCGTTCAACACTTGGAGAGAAATTGGGAGGCAATGTAGTAGTTTCACTTGAAGGAAAACCATTATAAAATGATAGTCAAGTGCCAGCTCAGTCCATTGGAATAGTATTAGGTTTTGTGTTTTGTTTTTTCCCTTTTCCACTGGGCCCTTGCAACACAATGAATGAAGGAGAGATCATTCATTTAAGCAGCCTGTCAGTGATTGCCATTAGACTGTTAAATACAGTCACTTTTATGCAGAACCCAAGGAATGCCTTTGACTTATTTTAGCCAAAACAACTGGTTCTATGCCTCCCTTGCAGCAAGCACTATGGTGAATGTGATTGTCAATGTGAATAGCTTAGAATACTGCAAAGGGTAAGCAAAGTAAATGCCTTGAAAGTATTATCCACTGGTCAGATGGTAAACTTTTTTCCGTATCATTTATAGTTGCACTTGATTGCAGGTCTGTAAGGCGCTGGAGCATTCATACACCTTGCCTCCCTTGGACAGCCTATTTTTGTGACATGGCAGCACAGCTATAACACTATGCGTTAAAAGCACTTTTTTTGTATTGAGTTGAGTCCCCTAAAAGGAATGCCAATTAAGTTCATTAACTGTGTCATCAATTTACCCCAGTACCTCAGTGTTTGTTCCTGTTACCTGCATAGCTTCTTAAGAGAGAGCTGTTATTAATGCCTTTTGTTTTCCATTGAGTGTTCACTACTGAATTAAGTGTAAGGGTTTTATGTTTACCAAGTGAGCCTTGCAACGCTATGGATATTTTGAATATCAGTCGTGATGGCAATTTCTGTATTAAAGAGCCTTAAATGGAACACTGTTTTGAGATCAGATCCCCACGCTCACAAAAATGGCCACGTGGCAATAAAAATGGTGGCATATTACAGAAAGTTGCCTTGTTTTCCTTGGAATTTTTGTGAAACAACTTTTAGGGTAAATAGCTATTAATCTCTGTGAACTAGTCACTTGGGAATTTTTTTGTACAACATTCGTGCATGATATTTTCTAGAGTTATAGGATTTCTTTGGATTAAAAATACTCTATCCTAAATTCACTTACTAGAGGAATACCATTATTAGAGTGACACTTTTATAAACATGGTTATTTCCTAATGTGTTACTTTGGAGGTGGAGGTTTTTTTTTCACTTTGACACTTTTTTTTTTACATACTCTTCATTATCTCATTTGTTCTCTGGGTAAATTAGGTGTTTCTTTTTAATTCACATTTACATTTCTAAATATGTAAAAGCCGGATGTTTTATTGCTTATTTGTTCATAATGGAAATAATTTGTAAATGTCCTTCAAAGTTTAATAATTCTGATGTTGAGGAATGTATATTTCAGCTACTATCTCTTCATATACTTTCAAATTGAATTGGAAACAGGAATTGGTCTTGTATTCTTAACCATTCCTTGTGGGATTTGGCTGTGGTCCAGATTGCTCTCCTTATAGAGATTTTGATCTCCTCAGTGTGAGCCATTTGCTGTTAGCCAGAGCTATTTATGGCAAACACATGCTTTTGTATCTTGTCATAGTTATCCACAAATGGCAAAACTGGACTTGATTCTACTGGTATGCAAAACAGACATGCTAGTAAGCACTCAATTGTGGCTCAGAATTTTAACCCCATATCGCTGAAGAACTCTTTTTTATCAGAAAATGGGAAGTGTCCTTTTATTTTATTTTTTCTAAATATGTGAAAGTAGATTTTTTTTTCCTCCCTATATACTTTAGGGAGATTATTCAGATAAGAATGTTAAAAAGAAGAGTTAAATGTCTAGGCTTCTATTGAAAAGCATATGTATGACCTGGGATCTTTTTTGCATCGAGCAATTTTATTTCAGGCCTCCAGCTGTCTCTGAGTTGTCTGGGGCGTTTTGATAAGGCCACTCTAATAAGCAAAGCATGAGAATGCTTGTAAATGCATACACTGAACCATATGTGTAACTGATACTTGCACCAAGGGAATTGTCCATTGAGTTACTCATTCTTCTAAAAATATAAAGGTCTGCTTCAAAAATCAGTTATATAACATCTTTTGTCTTTATCAGTGGTTTCTCAACTTCTACTCAGTAATTTCAGAGATCGGATATTATTTTGATATTTTGACTAGCTAAGTTGACAAACTGATACTATTATCTTTGAAAAACACATCTTACATAGAGCCAGAGATGGTGATTTAATTCATAACTGATCACAGGATTGGACATTTGAAATGATCATCTATATTTTACAATCATTTACAGTGAAACAATGTTCCAGTTAGCTTTAAAAGACATGGTGCTAATTAGAAAAATATTGAGGGTAATATTTTACTGCTAGCTTACAAAATCACGAATGTTTAAAAAAATAAACGTGAAAATATTTTAAACTGTTGAGGTGTGTTTACTTATACTATGGAACATTGAAACTTAATATTACATATCAGTGAGGCACCAGTATCTGTATTTTGGTTGATATGCTTGCTTCACTCATTTTTCTTTGAAAAAACAGTGCTACAGTAATGAGTTTTAGCATTTTCAGACAAATGAGAACAGTTGGCATTTGTTCTAAACTGGCTATCAGCTGTCGTTTTCCATCATTATCTAAAATAGTTTGGCCAGCATTTTGTTTTTAATGTGCTTTGACCAAAAGCCTTTTGCTAGGTTTGAGATTGTCTGATATAGATCTTTGTAGTAGCTAATTGAGATCTAGCAAATGGGCTTTGAGAGAATGTTCTTTGAAAAGCATTTTCTTGTTAAGGAATAATCTCAGCAGTAATAAACTATGGAGGGGGCCCAAAGAGAACACTTAGATTAAATATGCCTCTATAAAAAAACCTTGTTCTGTTCTTCCTGGATCTAGTTTTGCTTACAACTTTAGTAGTTGGAGATGAGCGATAACATAAATATTCATTAGAGAAAAAAAAATTGTTTTTGCAAGTCCTGCATCTTGGACTCGGGGCCTGAGCACTGTCCCTGGCTTCTTTTTGCTCAAGGCTAGCACTACCACTTGAGCCATAGTGCCACTTCTGGCTTTTTCTGTGTATGTGGTACTGAGGAATCGAACCCAGGGCTTCATGCATGTTAGGCAATCACTTTACCACTAGGCCATATTCACAGCCCATATTCATTTTTCTATAAATATAAAAGCTCCTAGAAATGTGTAGACAGGCTCCGCCAAGTATTGCTTTTCAGACATTGGTTTATATAGTTTCTCTGTCTCATCTTAAGCAAGAAAGAAACTTGAGGCTTTGTTTTAGAACATCCAAATGATTGTGTTCTTTCTATATAGAATTGTAGATGCTGCCTCTACTTCAGTGTCCTTTCACAATGCAGTTGGACAAGTTAATCTCTGAGTTTCACATTTTTATTATAATATAGGAATGATAATATCAGTCTATGGTATGTGACTACTAAGCATAAGCTCTGGAAATGCATTTTGAAAACAGGAAAAGGCTATATAAATGCACTAATTTTTATTAACCCTTACTAGTTGGTTAAGTAAACTGTGTTAAGCTGGGAATATGGCCTAGTGGCAAGAGTGCTTGCCTCATATACATGAAGCCCTGGGTTCAATTCCTCAGCACCACATATATAGAAAATGGCCAGAAATGTTGCTGTGGCTCAAGTGGCAGAGTGCTATCCTTGAGCAAAAAGAAGCCAGGGACAGTGCTCAGGCCCTGAGTCCAAGCCCAGGACTGACAAAAAAATAAAAAAAAAATAAAAAAAATAAGATTTAGGGATTGGGGATTTAGCTCAGTGGAAGAGCACTTGTGTGACAAGTGCAAGGTCCCAAGTTCAGTCCTCAGCTTCTCATAAATAAGTACAGGTTAGCCAGCTTCAGTGGCTCGAGCCTATATTCCTAGTTATTCAGGGCTGAGATTTGAGGATCAAAGATGGAAGCCAGCCCAGACAGGAAAGTCCAGGAGACTCATCTCCAGTTTACCACCAAAAGACTGAAAGTAGAGCTGTGGCTTAAGGGGTAGAGAGCTAGCCTTGACCAAAAATGTTAAGAGACATTGTGCAGGCCCTGAGGTTTTGTTTTTGTTTTTGTTTTGCCAGTCCTGGGGCTTGAACTCAGGACCTGAGCACTGTCCCTGGCTTATATATGTGGTGCTGAGGAATTGAACCCAGGGCTTCATGTATACGAGGCAAGCACTCTACTAGGCCATATTCCCAGCCCCTGAGCCTCTATTTTTGTTACACTTAATGTCTTAAAGATTAGTTGATACATAACATCATTCTCAAAAGTGAACAGTGGGTATGTTTTCTGTCACTGTTGATGACAACTTTTTATTCTTTGCAATGTCCTTTTCATGCATGAATCGTCTTTTTCCCTCAAATATTTTGAAGTGAAATAAGATAGCTAATGCTTTCAGATATTTTTCAGATCCATATTTTTGAAAATCTGTGGTTTCAGTATTAATACCCTAAAGTTATATAGTTTTTCATGGTTTCAGATCTAAATGAGTGATCTGGATTTGGGCGGGGGGGGGGGGGCGGTTGCCATTCTTGGGTCATGAACTCTGAGCATGGGCACAGTCCTTGAGCTTTTGTGCTCAAGGCTAGCACTCTACCACTTCAGCCACAGCTCCTCTTCCAGCTTTTTGTGGGTAATTGGAAATCAGGCTCACACCCTGTACTTTCCTGCCCAGGCTGGCTTTGAACCACAGTCCTCGGATCTCAGCCTCCTGAGTAGCTAGGATTACAGGCAGTCATGAGCCACCCGCACACCTGCTTTGTATGTCATTTTTTAGATGGTAATCTGCCCTGGCACTGGAAGCACTTTTTAGAAAGCTATTATGTAAGTATTTTCCAGAAACTTAGTTATCTCCCTGTGTTCCCCTACCTTTCTCTGTTCATTTCTTTGTCTGCTCTATAACCTAGGCTTTCCTCTTAACTCATCATCCTCTTGCCTTGGCCTCTACAGAGCTTCCTGGGCTTCTCCTACCCATCTTTCTAAGGAGAGAGAGTACCATATTTATGCTAAATTACTAGGGCTTTGCATCAGAACACCTGAGTTATTAATATAGGCCTTTAGCACTAATTGAATGATCTTAGGCAAATTTACTTCTGAGATGTACCTTAATTAATCCATCTATAAAATGAGCATAATAATTGTCCCCTCATATGTTGATAAGGATAAATGAAAACACTTGGAATATCCCTGGCACATAGTAAGTGCTCACTAGATGACCCTCAAATGTGTGGTCCAACACAGGATGATATTTGAGATGGAAAGGTAATAATTATGTCAGGACAACTAGCTTCAGTTATGACTACCCCAAGCCAGTCAGGAGATGCATTTACTCTATCAAGGATAGACTTTAAACTGTAATACTTCAATAGAATATTGAAATACTTGAATCATTTATTAATCTTGATTATATAATAGTATGTTAACTTAGGAGAATCTAACAAAACATGTTTTTCTTGTTTGCTTGTTTTTGGACACAGGGTCTTGCTGTGTAGCCTGGCCTTGAACCCTTGATCTTCCTGCCTCTTCCAACTACAGAAATGATAGTTCTTAGTAATTACCTCAAAAGAATCAGCTTGTTATAGTTCTCCTTAGACTTTCATGATTAAGCTTCACATTATACATTTTGCTAGCGTTTGCAAATATAATATTGGCTAATATATACATTGCTTCTTCCAGTTGTTGCTTTTTTTTTTCTTTGACCTCAGGTTGGGCACTGTTCCTGAGCTTTTTTGTTCAAGGCTAGCACTCTGCCACTTGAACCACGATCTACTTCCAGTTGTTGCTTTTTGCCTCATGTGGACTTAGAGATTTTACCACAACTGGTATAAGAAAATGAATAGACTTGAAAGGTTGAAGCATAACACCTGAGAACATGAACCTTACTACTTTTGACTAAAGGACTTTATTATACCTTCTGGAGTTTGGTTTTATGTTTTAATAAGTAAGGTATATAAAGTAGCCGAGTCTCAAATAAAAACAGACTTCACTACATCCAGTGAGGCATCTAAAATATTAATATTTAAAGAAATTGTAACTTGCTTTTGATTATGCCTGTATCGTTAAAAGAGCACAAAGGAGGTTATTCCATTACTGAGAGAAGGAATATTCTCAATGCATTTTTAAGATTATTGAAACACGTAAACAAGATAAACTAATAACAGAGATCTTTCAAAAGGTAAAGTACCCTCCAGTCATGATGCCATCTTCCTGTAGTCTCAGCATATTGAAAACTGGGTGAGGCAGGAGGATTGCTAGAGCCCCAGGATTTAAAGCAGCCTGGGCAACATAATGAGACCCTGTCTCAAGAAACAAAATGTTAACTATTTGATTTGATTGTTCTTACATGTACTGTAGACTTGCTCACTAGGAAGTAGCTTTAGTGTTTTTTTCTTCTTATTTGGGTTGTGTGCGTGTGTGTGCGTGTGTGCACATGCACATGCTTGGAGCTTGAATTCAGGGCTAGGGTGCTATCCCTGAGATTTTTTTGCTCAGGGATATTTGGAGAAAAGAGTCTTACAGGCTCTTGCTGGCGCATACTTTGCACCACGATCCTCAGATCTCAACCTGATTAACTAGGACCACAGGCATGGGCCACTGACATTCAGCTTACTTTTTCTTTATTCCAGTACTGGGGTTTGAACTCAAGGCCTCACACTTGGGTGCTCCACTACTTCATTCACTCCCCCAGCATTGCTTATGCTCCACCTAAGTACTTTATTTTGCATGTAACTCTTGGTCTTTGACAACTCATTTGATTTCACATACATCACAGATTAATAGTTTATTAGTCAAAACAAAAATATGTAACAGATTTTTGCCTAGTCATTTTTCAACAGAAACAAACATTACTGAAGGAACATTATGCTAATAATATGCTATTATGGCATGTTTTCTCATATTTTATGTGTTCTTAAAGATAGAATTTCAGGTATTTCCCTTAGGAAGTTGATAGTGACTTAGTGAATTGCAGAATTCCTGGGCATATAGCCTAATGCTTTTTTGTTGTTGTTGTTTTGTTTTTTTGCCAGTCCTGGGCCTTGGACTCAGGGCCTGAGCACTGTCCCTAGCTGCTTTTTTGCTCAAGGCTAGCACTCTGCCACTTGAGCCACAGCGCCACTTCTGGCCATTTTCTGTATATGTGGTGCTGGGGAATCAAACCCAGGGCTTCAAGTATACGAGGCAAGCACTCTTGCCACTAGGCCATATCCCCAGCCCTGCTTTTTTGTGTGTGTTGCTTTGAGTTGCTGGGGTCTGGCCATCTTGATTAACAGCATACTAGATCCTCATACGAAAAAGACAGCTCCCACATTGATCACAAAAGGCAGAAATGATAAACCTTGCTATACCATGTAAGTTATGAATAAGAAGGCCTGAGGGATGTATTTCATGAAAATGAAATAAGTAGAAAGGAATTGTATATAGATGAAGATTAATGTTTAAATTTTTGTGACTAAAATAGGGTAAAGATATGAAAAATATGATACTTAGGACTGCTTATTGACAAATGTGCTATGAAAGAATGTATAGTAAGTCTTGTTGGAGAGGGAAAAGAATGAGCTACCAACACTGGTATACATCATCTCCCCAATTTGAAATAGAAGGTATCTCTTTTTTCTTTAGACATAATTGGGTTTTGGGGGGGTGAGGTTCCACCTTTGGTAAATACTGGGGTTTGAATTCAGGGCCTTGCACTTACTAGGCAGTTGCTCACTCTTACCACTTGAACCATGTCCCTAGCCCTTAACTCCTTCCTTCCTTCCTTCCTTCCTTCCTTCCTTCCTTCCTTCCTTCCTTCTTTCCTTTCTGTATTATTGTGCCAGCCCTGGGGCTTGAATTTAGGACCTAAATGTCTCTGAGATTCCTTTGCTCAGGGCTAACACTCTACCACTAGCCACAGCTCCACTTGCAGCTTTTTAGTGCTTAATTGAGGATAAGAGTCTTTCCAATTTGTCTGTCTGAGCTGGTTTTGGACTGTGAGCCTCAGATCTCAGCCTCCTGTGTAGCTAGGATTAGAAGCATGAGACACTGGTACCCTGCCCCTTAACTGGGTTTTAAATGAAAGGAAAGTGAAAACATTGAAACAATCTGCTTTAAATAGTGGCTGTGTAAAAATTGTTTATTTTTAGGAAATTAATTCTAGGAATTGTGGGTGTTTTTTAAAATTATCTGCAAAAGAAAAACTGCGGGTTTTCATATTTATGTTTCTTTTTGTGCCACTAGGGTTTGGATTTGAGGCCTTGTGCTTGCTAGACTGAAAATAGGCTTTATAGATTTATCATGGTGTGGCAGTTCTTAGAAAAGAAAGTGATTAGCTCGGCACAGAGGCCCACTTCTACAATCCTAATACTTTGACTGCTGAGACAAGAAGATTGCAAGTTGATTAGCAAGACTCTGTCTCAAAAGGAGAGAGAAGAGGGAGGGAAGAAAGAGGAAGAAAAGAAAAGGACTTAAAAATGGGGCTAGTAGGGGCTGGGAATATGGCCTAGTGGTAAGAGTGCTCGCCTTGTATACATGAAGCCCTGGGTTTGATTCCTCAGCACCACATATATAGATAAAAGCCAGAAGTGGTGCTGTGGCTCGTGGTAGAGTGCTAGCCTTGAGCAAAAAGAAGCCAGGGACAGTGCTCAGGCCCTGAGTCCACGCCCCAGGATTGGCAACAAAAACAAAACAAATTTTAAAAAGGTGGCTAGTATACCATAGCTTATGTTCTGGAGAATGACTTTTTTTTTTTTTTTTTGCCAGTCCTGGGGCTTGAACTCAGGGCCTGAGCACCATCCCTGGCTTCTTTATGCTCAAGGCTAACACTCTAACTCTTGAGAGCCACAGCGCCACTTCTGACTTTTTCTGTTTTTGTGGTGCTGAGGAATCAAACCCAGGGCTTCATGCATGCTAGGCAAGCACTCTACCGCTAAGCCACATTCCCAGCCCAGTGAGACTCATCTCCAATTAACCACCAAAAAGTGACACTGTGGCTCAAAGTGGTAGCCTTGAGAAAAGCTCAGCACCCAGACCCTGGTTCAAGCCCTATGACTGACAAAAATAAAATTTTGAAAAATCTATGTTCAATATGGAACCTCTGTAAAACATAGAAAAGAACAAATCAGCTATATTACTTGTGTTAAAACTGCTATGACTAATAGGGAAATTCCTGTTCAAACTAGTTTTAAATTATTTCTAGATGCTGCTTAAGATGAACAACTTTACCTTTTTTTTTTTCTGGTGGTACTCGGGTTTAAACTCAGGGCCTAACACTTGAAGGCAGACGCTGTAGCAGTTGAGCCACTCTCTCAGTCCTGTATTCTTTTCTACGTTTGATTCCAGAAAGCTTTTGTGGCTGTAAGGACAGGAACAGATTTGGATCTTAGTTGTACCTGTTTGGATGCTGACTGCCATCGGCCATAGATTCTTGAACTTCTTACATTTTTTGTTCCACATACTTTTGGGGGAAGGGAAGGGGGGGGGTTCCTGTCCTGAGGCTTAAACTCAGGGCCTGAGCTTTTTTTTCTCTACCACTTGAGCCCACAGCTCCATTTCCAGCTTTTTGGTGGCTAATTGAAGATAAGGGTCCCACAAGCTTTCCTGCCCAGGCTGGCTTAGAATTGTGATCCTCAGATCTCAGACACAGGTCCCTGGCTTTCAACCTACTTGGGTTACATTGGGACTGAATAATAGGGACCCCTTGCATGAGCTTTATTCCCTGAAATAATTATTTTGCAAAATAGTTTCCAGTATATCTAAGCTGTACTTTTCTCTTGTTATTTGAACAGTAACGTTTAGTACATGCTAATTCCTGATATACAGTGTAAATAAACCATCTTGATCTTTGTCCCTACTAAGAGATTTAAAATAAACCAAAAGGTATATGTTTTATACTTAAGCCATGGCATTCTTTATATAATTCTTAAAGTAATATTTGCTAATCCGGTGCATATCATTTACCACATATTGACTAATTGTCTCTGGTTTTTGTTTAACCAGCTTGCATTTTGTGTACTTTTCCAAGAGGGTCTGGTAATCCCCATGATTAAAGCTAGGGAAGATTTATGTTTACTGTGGAGAAACATGATCATGCTGGCCACTGTGAATCACTGGGGAAGCATCCCATCTCCCTTTCCCAGTTCCTCACATCAGTAGATCAAACTCAGGTCAGTTCAACAAACAGCTGGACACTCAGAAGCCTTACTGTCACATAGAAAAGGGCAGACAGACTGTGGTATAATGCACTGCGTACAATGCTTTGTTACTGTGAGAGAAGAGTGAATCACTTTGAAATTGGGCTGGCTCTAGAGAAATATTTGAGCTGGGCTGTGAGGTCTGATGAGAGTTCCCCAGAATGTTCTGGAAGAAGAAAAGCTATGCCAGGCATGGGGAAGAGTTTGTCACGGCTGCTGAGTCAAGCGGAAGCATTGTGAGGAGGAGATGCGGGAGAGGTGGGTGTGAGCCAGATCTTTGAGGGCCATGGAGACCGTGTTAATAAAGCAGACACGAAACCATGAGTGCTGAAGACCGTCATTAAATGCAGAATGTGGTGGTTTTGTGACCATGGCGAGTATAAAGGGAAGGAAGAAACTGGAGGCCGGTGGAGGCAGTAGAGCCCATTTGGGGTGGGTATCTCTGAGAGATAGGTAGAATTCACAAGGCTTGGTGAATGTGGTTAATGTTACTTTTTTGGCTGGTGGTGGGGCTTGAATTCTGGGCCTGGGCGATGTCCCTGAGCTCTTATCTCTCAAGGCTAGTGCTCTACCACTTGAGCACACAGTGCCACTTCTAGTTTTCTGGTGGTTAATTGGAAAAGAGTCTCACAGACTTTCCTGTCTGGGCTGACTATGAACTGTGATTCTCAAATCTTAGCATCCTGAGTAGCTAGGATTACAGGCGCAAGCCATGGGTGCCTGGCTAATGTTACAATTAAATACAAACAAGTTGTTACTGATAAAATTTGTTACTGTTGGGGCTGGGGCGGTAGAGTGCTTGCCTAGCATGCATGAAGCCCTGGGATCCATTCCTCAGCACCACATAAACAGAAAAAGCAAGAAGTGGCGCTGTGGCTCAAGTGGTAGAGTGCTAGCCTTGAGCAGAAAGAAGCCAGGGACAGTGCTCAGTCCCTGAGTTCAAGCCCCAGGACTGTTATTTATTTAGAAAGTTTGACTTTTAGTATTGTGGACATTTAAGATTTTTTTCCATTATCTTTAAGGCCTTGTACAAAGGAGCTGCCATTCAACAAAATTGTTTATGAATACCATACATGTTGATCAATGTCACCCCTTTCATCATTCTCTCCCATCCTTACCAACCCCTCATTTAAGGGTTTTGACAGGGTCTTGCTATGTAGCCCAGACTAGCCTCAAACTCTGAAATCTGCCTTAGGCCCCTAAATGCTGGAATTGCAGGTATGTGCCAGTGAGCCTGGCTATTTAAGATTATTTAAACATACTGGTTTAGAAAACACAATAGGAAATTCATAAATGTTTGGAAAGAAAAACATTGATTTTGTTTTTTTTTTTTTTTTTTGGCCAGTCCTGGGCCTTGGACTCAGGGCCTGAGCACTGTCCCTGGCTTCTTCCCGCTCAAGGCTAGCACTCTGCCACTTGAGCCACAGCGCCACTTCTGGCCGTTTTCTGTATATGTGGTGCTGGGGAATCGAACCTAGGGCCTCCTGTATCAGAGGCAGGCACTCTTGCCACTAGGCTATATCCCCAGCCCTCAACATTGATTTTGTTAAGACAGGTTCTGTAGCTGAGGTTGGCTTCAAACTCTAAATCCTCCTACCTCAGCCTCCCAAGCGCTGGGATTATAGTGCCACCACTGTCCATCTTAAACACATCTTCAATGAAAGAAATGTTTTTTTTTGTTGTTTTGTTTTGTTTGTTTTTTTTTTGGCCAGTCCTGGGCCTTGAACTCAGGGCCTGAGCACTGTCCCTGGCTTCTTCCCGCTCAAGGCTAGCACTCTGCCACTTGAGCCACAGTGCCGCTTCTGGCCGTTTTCTGTATATGTGGTGCTGGGGAATCGAACCTAGGGCCTCATGTATCCGAGGCAGGCACTCTTGCCACTAGGCTATATCCCCAGCCCCGAAAGAAATGTTTTGATAGCATGACATCATTGGCATAAAAGTTACCATTCTGGGGGCTGAGAATGTGGCTTAGAGGTAGAGTGCCTGTCTAGCATGCATGAAGTCCTGGGTTCCATTCCACATAAACAGAAAAGGCCAGAGGTGGCACTTTGGCTCAAGTGACAGAGTGCTAATCTCAGGGACAGTGCCAAGGACCTGAGTTCAAGCCCTAGGACTGGAAAAAAAAAAGTTACTGGTCTGAGCCTGGTGACAGTTACTAGACACCAGTAGTTCAGGAGACTCACACTTGGAGAATCAAGATTTGAAGCCAGCCTGGGCAGAAAAGTTTTTGAGATCCCATTTCCAGCTAACCAGCCAAAGGCTGGAGGTGTGCCAGCCAAGCGAGCAAGCAAGCAAGCTAAAGGAAAGCTTGGCCTGGAGCCCTGGTACTCTACACACAAGTTATAGGTCTGTTGGTTAAACACTTGAGGGGTTGATGCAGGAGGATTTCAAAGTCAAAGCCAGCCTCTGTTAAATAGTTTAAGACTACATGGTAAGACTTAGCCTCAAAAAAAAGGGGGCAAATAGCCATATATTTTTCCCCAATATTGGGACTTGAACTCAGTTCCTAGGTACTGCCCTTTAGCTTTTCCTCTAAAGGCTGACATTCTATCTCTTGAACCACAGCTCCAATTCCAGCCTTTTGGTGGTTAATCAGACTTTCCTGCCCAGGACATACTCCAAACCCTGAACATCAGATCTCAGCCTCCTAAGTAGATAAGATTACTGGTGTGAGCCACTGACAGCCTGCGCTTTACTGATTTTTAATCTTGCTTTTATGCTAAGTTCACTTCTCAAGCAGCCTTATACTCATCCGGAAGCATTTATTGAATGTCTATTTGTAGAACAGCATTCTGGCCTTCCTGAGAAATCAACTACTCAAGGGCACTTTTATAACCCAGTTGGAGAGACAAAATAGACCTGTGATCTTGTAAGCACTCCAGGATAAGCAACTAAGCATTAAAGGGAAGTGGGGAAAAGAATCCAACCACGAAAAGATTTCTAGAAGTGAGTTTCACTTAGAGAAAACGTGAAAAAATAGACATTTCTCTCTAAGCAGAATTGTTGTAATGAGGTTCCAACAAACTTGTTCTTCACTGAGAATAGCTCCTTAATTTTAAGAACAAAAAGGACCTTTTTAAAAAAAAATCACTTGTACTAAATCATTTTGCAGGTCTAGGATTAAAGTCAAACCCTTCTTGTGGGGGGGTTCTGTCCACCATGAGGATTATTGTGGTGGAACTCTGCATTTCTAGTAGTTTGGTTTTTTTTGTTTTTTTTTTTGGTACCAGTCCTGGGACTTGAACTCAGGGCCTGGGAACTGTCCCTGAGCTTTGTTGCTGGCTTCCAACAGGGATCCTCAGATCACAGCCTCCTGAGTTGCTTGGATTACAGGTATGAACCACGGGTGCCCAGCTTCAGATATACTCTTGAGAAGCTTATCAAAGGGGAGAGAGAAGCCGGTACTCTGTGGGGTCTGGATGGGTTGAGAGGAAGTTTCCAACTATTATTTCCCATTACTTCCTTTTCTAAATATCTTCTGATATTGTTCATGCTCTACCTTTTTCAGCCCCTAATTTCAAACTCCAACACTTATTAATACTTCCATGAACATTAACATTCAAATCTAAATATTATTAAACAAACTAGTGAATGCTCATTTGATCTGTGGAAAATCTAGGAGGTCCTGTGTTTTCCTGGCTATCTTGCCTCTCTAATCAAGAAATTCTTAGGGAACTACTCCTCCTCCTTCTCCTCCTCCTCCTCCTCCTCCTCCTCCTCCTCCTCCTCCTCCTCCTCCTCCTCTCCCCCCCCTCCCCCTCCCCCTCCCCCTCCCCCTTTTTTCTACCACACTGGCCTTTTCTATATATGTGGTACAGAAGAATTGAACCCACAGGTACATGCAAGCTAGGCAAGTGCTCTTCCACTAAGCCACATCCCCAGCCCGTGTCCTTGAGCTTTTATGCTCAAGGCTAGCACTCTGTCACTTGAACCACAGCTCCATACTTCCACTTGTGTGTGTGTACGTGCACGCGTGTGTGGAAAGAAGACTCATAGACTCTTGCCTGGGCTTTGAACCGTACCTAGCCACATTCTTTTCTCCCTTAAAGCATCCTTCCAACCCACAGAATCGTCTTCACATCTGTCCTTGGAAAACTGAAAATCCAAATAAAATATGGGCAATATGAGCAAAAGCCAAGAAAAGCAGACAATTTCTGTTACTTGTCCAGTAGACATTTACTGAATTCTTACATGAACCAGACAGCCCTGAGTCCCAGGCATGTAGTTTTCCTCTGGGGACACATAAAACTCAAGGCCAGTTAGATGTGGCAGGCTAAGATTCTAACTATTCACTAGGACCTTTATCCCAGAGGCAGCTGGACGACTTCGCCGTGTGTGGCATTTATGCAGCTTAAAAGCACATTCTATACTAAGTTTCAGCTTTTTCTTGCTTTGTTACTCAGGCTGTCTTTGAACTTGTGGGCTAACTTAATCCACCCTCCTCAGTCTCCCACTTGGATGGTACTACAGGGTCCAATTTCTGGTTGATTTACTAATAATTAGGAGGAGCAAAACGTGTCATAAATTTGATAAGCAAAAAACTCCAACAATCCAACCTCTTTTCTTTTCCTCAGGTATCAGCAACTTCCACTTGTACAATGCACAAAGCAGCCTACGGTCAAACAAATGAGAGATCTCGTGTGCTCATACAGGCTCTCATCTCCCACGCTTCCTGCCTGTCCATGAGGAAACACTGAACATGACCAACCAAGCATGCAATCTAACCAAATGCCAACAGAAAGGGTTGGTTTCCTTCTGGGCAGGGCACATGACCCTATTTATTGATCTATTTAGAAGCATTAATCTCAACATTAGATTTTTAAGGGGTACTAAGCCTTTTTTGTTTTTAACCAGTCCTGGGACTCTTGAACTCAGGGCCTGAGCACTGTCCCTCGCTTCTTTTTGCTCAAGGCTGGCACTCTGCCACTTGAGCCACAGCGCCACTTCTGGCTTTTTCTGTATATATGGTGCTGAGGAATCAAACCCATGTATACAGACTTCATGTATGCGAGGCAAACACTCTACTACTGGGCCATATTCCCAGCCCAAGAAATGTACTCTTTACCTGATTTAGGTAACTAACCTCTCTGCATTTCACCTTTAAGTAATAATAAAAAAAGGTTTTTTAAAAAAGCAAATTTTTCTACATTGTTTTAGTAAAAACTGTAATGGCATATTAGGGAAAAAATTAAATCAGGCCCCAACTTTGAAAAAAATAACGCAGGACTACAGGAACAGGAAGCAAGATAATTGAAATGCAGACAATTCCAGAGTCACATCCTAAAATAAAAACCATTTAAACAAAACCTAACATTACTTTAGCTTAACGAAAGCAATGAACTGCTTCCCTAAGTCACAGCTGCTTCTGCAGCACCCCCCCCCAACTTTAATCAGTGATGAAGAACCCTAAATAACAGCCCAACTGTTTGAGGACTTGCTCCTCATAACAAGGATCCAAACAATTACTGACTCTCTCTTAAGGCTCAGAGAAAACACCTGCCCACAAGTGACAAAGATGTAGAGCTCAACTTGCCCACAGCAAATTGTCAGTTTCTTCTGCAACCAGTTGATAATGTTGTAAACTGTGGGTCAGTGCTTTAAATACTGCCAGAATTTTTCTCGTGGAAAGGCCTCCCATCTACCATTGGCTTGCTTTGGGATTGAGTAAACACCATTTGTGAGCTTCCTTGTGTAAGTGGGACAGGTGATGTACAGATGGATTAAAATGATGTGGGGGGCTGGGAATATGGCCTAGTGGCAAGAGCGCTTGCCTCATATACATGAAGCCCTGGGTTCGATTCCTCAGCACCATTTATATAGAAAAGGCCAGAAGTGGCGCTGTGGCTCAAGTGGTAGAGTGCTAGCCTTGAGCAGAAAGAAGCCAGGGACAGCGCTCAGGCCTCGAGTTCAAGCCCCAGGACTGGCAAAAAATAAAATAAAATAACTAAAATGATGTGTGAGGCTCCATGCTGGTGGCTCATGCCTGTAATCCCAACTACTCAAGAAGCTGAGAACTGAGGTTCACAGCTTGAAGCCACCACAGGTAGACAAATCGGAGAGAGTCTTATTTCTAATTAAACATGAAAACGTTGGAACTATGGCACAAATGGTCAAGCAATCTCCTTAAGCAAGCAAGTTTAAGGGACAGCTTCCAGGCCCTGAGTTCAAGCCTCAGTGCGGGCACACTCACACAAAAAGATGATGTGTTCTCTCCTACCTCCCTGTGTTACCTCCTACCTCCCCCCACAACCCAGCCCAGCAGACAGAGCCAAGAGAGCCATGTATATGTGTGAGTGAGAGACTGTAGTGACAGCCCTCACCCATATCCTCTGTGGGTTCCCTGTGCTGTGAGCATCGCTGTGGGAAGAGATGGATGGTTCAGAGAGGAGACTGAGTAGCCTTGGTCTTCAGGAAGCAACATCATTCACCAGCATATCCGCCCATTAGGCTGTTAATGGAAGTTTTAAATAGACTATGACCTCATCTGCTTTCCTGAATAATTATACCTCTGAAGTTTCTAAATATAAATTTAAACCCTCCTCACACACCCACAGATGCATGCATGCACATATACACACCCAGACACACACACAGCCCTTGAGTCACAAGAGTGACTCTTTACACTTGTATTGAAAAAGTTCAAACTTTAAAAACTATACACAGTAACAACACTCTTTCTTATTTAATTAGTCAATTAAGTTGTACTACATTTGTTTCTTTCTTTTTTTTTTTTTTTTTTTTTTTTGTCAGTCCTGGGGCTTGGACTCAGGGCCTGAGCCACTGTCCCTGGCTTCTTTTTGCTCAAGGCTAGCACTCTGCCACCTGAGCCACAGCGCCATCTCTGGCTGTTTTCTGTATATGTGGTGCTGGGGAATCGAACCCAGGGCTTCATGTGTGCAAGGCAAGCACTCTTGCCACTAGGCCATATCCCCAGCCCCATTTGTTTCTTCTATTAAAAAAAAAAATTGGGCTGGGACTGTGGCTTAATGGTAAAGTGCTTGCCTAGTATGCATGAAGCACTGGGTTCAATTCCTCAGCACCACATAAACAGAAAAAGCCAGAAGTAGCACTGTGACTCAAGTGGTAGAGTGCTAGCCTTGAGCAAAAAGAAGCCAGGGGCAGTGCTCAGGCCCTGAGTTCAAGCCCCAGGACTGGCAAAAACAAAACCAAACAAAAGAATGTTAGTTCAAAATTATGTTGAGTGAGGGGCTGGGGATATAGCCTAGTGGCAAGAGTGCCTGCCTCGGATACACGAGGCCCTAGGTTCGATTCCCCAGCACCACATATACAGAAAACGGCCAGAAGCGGCGCTGTGGCTCAAGTGGCAGAGTGCTAGCCTTGAGCAGGAAGAAGCCAGGGACAGTGCTCAGGCCCTGAGTCCAAGGCCCAGGACTGGCAAAAAAAAAAAAAAAAAAATTATGTTGAGTGAGACAAGCCAAGAACAGAGAGACAAACAACGTATGGTCTCCCCAATATGCGGGTGTTAGAATTAAAATGCAGAGATAGAATAAAGATACCAAAATACAGTAAAAAGAAAAGAGGACACAGAATGAGTGGAAAGTGTGTGAAAATAATAATAATAATAATATAGCAGAGGGGACCATCAGCTACATCGGACACTGGTGAAAGTGTCCTAAGCAACTCATGGGTGGGAATGGGAAGGAAGAAATGAGTGAACGAGGGAACAGATGTTACTAAACAAAAGAAAAGTAATGTGCATATCACCCAAAATGGAGGAAATAATTTTATTACTAAAGTTCATAGGTTTCATTAGCTATGTAGAGTAGAATAATAATTTTTATCATTGTGAAAGTTAAAATGTGTACTGTGAAATATGTGTAGTAACTTAAACTCAATAAAAAACAAGAATGTGGCTTAGCGGTAGAGTGCTTGCCTAGCATGCATGAGGCCCTGGGTTCCATTCCTCACTACCTCATAAGCAGAAAAAGCTGGAAATGGTGCTGTGGCTCAAGTGGTAGTGCTAACCTTGAGCAAAAAGAAGCTCAGGGACAGTGCCCAGGTCCCGAGTTCAAGCTCCAGGACTGGCAAAAAGAAAGAAAAAGTTAGTTTTCCCTATTTAATCCAAGGCAATCTCTGTAATGAAGAAGACAGCCAGGATGGTTGAGATGCACTGAAGTTTTGTCTTGCCATGGAATGTCTAGGCTATGTGCTCTCTTTCTCCATTATGCTTCTTTTCTTTTTAAAAAAGTATTAGGCAGGGGCTGGGGATATGGCCTAGTGGCCAGAGTGCTTGCGTCTTATACATGAGGCCCTGCGTTCGGTTCCCCAGCACCACATATACAGAAAATGGCCAGAAGTGGCGCTGTGGCTCAAGTGGCAGAGTGCTAGCCTTGAGCAAAAATAAGCCAGGGACAGTGCTCAGGCCCTGAGTCCAAGCCCCAGGACTGGCAAAAAAAAAAGTAAAAGGCTCGTCCTGGCTATAATTCTGCTTATTTTCAGTTCTTAGCTTTAGATAACATTGGAATGGAATAGTAAATGTTAACAGCATGTGCACAGTGACCAGCCGTAGGCCAGAGGAGAAGCAGCTGGTGACCTGAAAAGCCAGGAAAGGGGAGAGTCCTAGAAGGGGATAACAAATGGAGTGGCCAGGTAAAGAGAACCAAAAAAACAAAACAAAACAAAAAAAAAACCTTTTAATTTAAGATGCAAATTAATGAACGGGAGGCAGGGGCGGGACCCTGGGGGCGAAGCCATGCCAGGTGGAGTCAGATCAGATTACCTTCCGCAGGAGCTGGTTGCCCGCCAGGAGAGAGGTGCAAAGCCCCAAGACGCAGAGACCCTGAGCAGACCCTGGAACTGGGGGTGTAAGTGGGGGTAGGAATTCAAGAATACTCATCAGGAAGAGAAATTGCTGAGGAGACCATGAAGGGAGGAGCTGAGGGACAAAAGCCAATTTGCTTGGAATGGCCAGGGGACAGTGGAAAGAATCTGTGTCCTTGACCACACTGAGCTGCTGAACCAACTCCAAAACTGCCACACTGCTTACTTCTCCTTATGTAAAATTCTTTTCTGTTCAATTAAAAATAAATAGGCAATAACAGCAAAACAAGAAATAGCCTTACCAATGAATGTAGAACCCCCCTCAGAGGTGTGATTACAAAAATTTAAGAGACAAAAGAATTAAGTAAGACTATTAAATAAATGAGCATAATAAAGTCACAAATGACTGAAATAAATCCACTCAACTTGTTAAAAAGATATGCAAATCCAGGTTGGAAGGATGGCTCAAATGATAGAGAAACTTTCTAGCAATCAAGAGGCCCTGAGCTCAAATCCCAGTACCACCAGAAAAAGAGAAAATGGTTTTATACATATCATTAGATTTAAAAGTTGCTGAGAAGCAAAGCTATTAGTTGGAAATTTTATTTCTAAAAGTATCAGGGAGAAAGCCAGAAAGGCAAATAAGAGCAAAGTAAAAGCTATTATATTGGCTCTTAGGGCTTGTTTTTGCTATTGTTGTTTTGATAGTACTGGGGTTTGAACTCAGAGCCTAGATTTTTTTCAGTTAGTGCTCAACCATTTGAGCCATATTTCCACCCCTGTTTCTTGTTGGTTATTTTGGAGATGAAGTCTAGAAAACTTTCTACCTGGAGTAGCTTCAAACCATGATCCTCAAGATTTCAGCCTCCTGAGTAGCTAAGGTTACAGACATGAGCCACCAGTGCCCAATTCAACTCTCAGTTTCTTGATACATCTTTTGTCTGTGTTTCTCTCTTCCTATACATACATATTATGTATATACACATCATATAAATTCTCTGTATCTATGTGTGTATGTTTACATGTGTGTTCATATGTATGTGTGCACTTGCTTATGTGTGTGTGTGTGTGTGTGTGTGTGTGTGTGTGTGTGTGTACAGTTTGCCCCACCCAGGAGGCACTGATGAATCCATCTGCAGGCAGCCAGTATAAGCAAAGAAAGTAGGGTGCCAATTGCTGAGAGTTGGAAAGAGAGTTGAGGTGCTTTTGCCACCTAACAAGGGAATTTCTGCCAAAATAATCAGGATAAATAGAGCCTTCACAATCTGCCGGCTTTCCGTCTGTTTCCCAGCACCAGGAGTAACGGTGGAGGGAGGGGAAGGGCGAGCTGTTCTGTGCCGCGCTGCCGTGAACTCTTCTCAGCAGAGAGTGAATCATCAGGCTGAGATTATTACACTGGCATTCATGGCTCAGAAACTCTACAACACTTGCGTTTTCTGACCTTGCTGGCGTTTAAGGTACCGTGAATGGATTCAACTGGCTCTTGTTTACAAAAGGAACCCTAAAACATTTTTAACTTTCTGCCATCAATTTACTATGAAAACAGTCTTGTGAGGGAAAAGGAAGAGAGAGAAGCACATTTCAGCCTGAAATGAGAAAGCTGAGACATCTTATTTCATTTAGAGCAGAACTGACTACTTTTCTACGCCTCAAATCCTCTGATTTCTTGCTCAGTGGGGGTGGCGGAGACTGAAACAGCTGTACATTTCCAACATAGTATTCCCTACATGGTGTCAAGTGACTGGGAATGGAGTTGTGGTAACTCTGGGTGATTTATTCAGCCACTTAGTCATCACTGTTCCATCAGAGGAAACAATGAGAGGCTTTTGTTTGTGCTTCTGTGTGTGGGGTGAGGGCAAGCAGCAAATAGCTACACAATGAAAGCTTGGTCCTTATTTTTCTCTAAAGGGACCTTTAAATTACTATCTATCTACCATCTATCCATCTAGATTTGCTGTAAATCTGCATTTGCTACATCTATAGAGATATATAAACATAAAAATAGAATATACACGGTAATATGTCTCTTTGTTGCTTTCCCCCTTCTATTGAATACATCTTTTTTTAAGCTTCTCTATTTAAACAGTTAGCTGATGATGGTGGCTCATGCCTGAGAGATGAGGCTGAAGTCTAAGGATTGCAGCCTGAGTAGACGAATCTGAGAAACTCCAGTTTTCAATAACCAGCAGAAAGGTGAAAGTAGAGGTGTGGCTCAAGTGGTGGAATACTGGCTTTGAGCAAAATAACGAAGCAAAAGTGTGAGAGCTTGGGTTCAAGTCCTAGTACTGACGTGCGCATGTGCGTGCGCGCACCCCCCCCACGTTACATAAGTGCACAGAGCAAAAAGCCAGTCTGAAGCGGGGTGCCTGTGGCTCATACCTGTAGCCCTAGGTACTCAGGAGGCTGAGATCTAAGTATCACTGTTTAAAGTCAGCCCAGACAGGCAAGTCTGTCAGATTCTTTTTTTTTTTTTTTCCGGCCAGTCCTGGGCCTTGGACTCAGGGCCTGAGCACTGTCCCTGGCTTCTTTTTGCTCAAGGCTAGCACTCTGCCACTTGAGCCACAGCACCACTTCTGGCCATTTTCTGTATATGTGGTGCTGGGGAATCGAACCCAGGGCCTCATGTATACGAGGCAAGCTCTCTTGCCACTAGGCCATATCCCCAGCCCTGTCAGATTCTTAATTACCCACAGAAAGCCCTAAGTAGGCTGTGGCTCAAGTGGTAGAGTACGGAGTCTTGAGCACAAAAGCTCAGAGATAGTGCCCAGGCAGAGAATTCAAGCCCCAGGACATGAAAAAATGAAGCCAGTCTGCCTTCATTTCCCATAACCTCTCTCTTCTGTCACCCATTCTTTATTTTTTAAATGTTCTTTGCTAACCTCCTTTTTTTTTGGCCAGTCCTGGGCCTTGGACTCAGGGCCTGAGCACGGCCCCTGGCTTCTTTTTGCTCAAGGCTAGCACTCTGCCACTTGAGCCACAGCGCCACTTGTGGCTGTTTTTTGTATATGTGGTGCTGGGGAATTGAACCCAGGGCTTTATGTATAGGAGGCAAGCACTCTTGCCATTAGGCCATATTCTCAGCCCTTGTTAACCTCTTGTGCTGTGATCTTAGACAGTCTCCTAGGAACAGAAGGCAACAGACACATTGCATAATATAGAAACAGTGCAGAAGTCATTGAAAAGGAATAGCACAGCGATCTGGAGCGCAGTCCCAGAAAGGGCCAAGCAAAGCGTAGGAGCATGTGTGAATCGGTGGCTCCCCTGGAAAGAAGGCACAGCTGGCAGAGGCGCCTGGCTCTGCTCCCCCTGCCTCCGCCACTCGCCAGCTGCGCGTTCTTAAGCCACAGCCACTTGAGTTTTCCCCAGCCTGAAGGTGGGCAGGGAAATGGACAGGAAATGAGGCTGCGCCCAACAGCCTTTGCTGCATGAGGAGCACATATTGATTTTTTTCCTCTACTTATTTATGGATGTGTGCAAGGAAAATGAGCATGTCATGCTGTTCTTAAAGGTGGAAGAGAGGCAGCAGCACTCTGAGGACAGGCTGCCTCACAACGAGTCATTACTTACTTTGTTAAAGGTCACTCATACTTGGGTTCCAGCAAGAAATGTGGATTCAGGAAAGAATGCTAGTGCTGAATATTATGAAATGCAGATAACTGAGGGGGGCAGTTCCCTCCTGAGAACCTTGTATAGTCAAATGACTGATTCTACAAATGAGCAAAGTAATTGGGGAATACTGATCTAAGAATATTGCAGGGCTGGGGATGGATGTGGTAGAGTGCTTGTTAGCATGTACGAAGCCCTGGATCCAATTCCTCAGCACCACATAAACAGAAAAAGCCAGAAGTGGGGCCATGGCTCCAGTACTAGAGTGCTAGCCTTGAGCAAAAGAAGCCCAGAGACAGTGCCTGGGCCCTGAGTTCAAGTTTCAGGACCAGAAAAAAAAGAGGATAAAGAATATTTCAACTGGGCTGGGAATGTGGCTTAGTGGTAGAGTGCTTGCCTAGCATGCATGAAGCCCTGGGTTCGATTCCTCAGTACTACATAAACAGAAAAAGCCAGAAGTGGCACTGTGGCTCAAGCGGTGGCTCAAGTGGTAGAGTGCTAGCTTTGAGCAAAAGAAGCTTAGGGGCAGTACCCAAGCCCTGACTGAGTTCAAGCCCCAGGACTGGAAAAAAGAAAGAAAGAGAGAGAGAAAAAAATAATATTGCAACTATGTTCTAAAATTGTTTTCAGTACAATTAATGTTTAAAAATATATTTTTGGGAGGCACTGGTGCTTGAACTCAGGGCCTGGGCACTGATTTTTAAAAAAAATCTTGAAAACTGGCACCAGTGGCTCATGCCTATAATCCTAGCCACTTAGGAAATTGAG
Organism: Perognathus longimembris pacificus; assembly: GCF_023159225.1. Classification (NCBI taxonomy): domain Eukaryota; kingdom Metazoa; phylum Chordata; class Mammalia; order Rodentia; family Heteromyidae; genus Perognathus; species Perognathus longimembris. The sequence goes on along the minus strand of NC_063174.1, from coordinate 9,453,978 downwards.
ATCTGAGGATCACGGTTCAAACCAGCCCAGGCAGGAAAGTTCATGACACTCTTAACTCCAGTTAACCACAAAAAACTGGCTCAAATGGTAGAGCACCAGCCTTGAGCAAAAAAGCCAGGTAAAATTGAAAGGCCCTGAGTTCAAGACCCAGTACTGTCCCCCTCCCCCAAACAATGCAAAAAAAGAGGAGGCTGGAGACACAGCTCAACTGTACCCGTGCTGCCACACCTTCCGCCCCTGCTCTGCAGGTTTCAAGGAATAGATAATGACAGATAGCCACCATTCCACGTAATAGAACACAATGGTTTCACTGACAACCGCGAGTCTTGTCTATTGTCTTGAAGCTTTGTCTTTTCCATAATATTGTACAGTCTTCTTTTACTTTGTAATGAGTACATGAGGCACTTCTATATATTTTCATGGCTTGCTGTCTTATTTCTTTTCAGTGCTTTTATTTTTTTTTTTTGCCTAACTGTACCACAGCTTATTATTTATCTATTTGACCATGAAGGACATCTTGCTTTTGTCCACATTTTGGCAATGAGAGATAAAGCTGCTATAAATACCTGGGTGGTCATTTTTGTCAAGACATCAGTTTTCAAGTCATCTGGGTAAATTGCAAGTACAACTGCTGATCGTGTGTAAGACGATATTTAGTTTTTAAGTGAAGGTATGAAGAGAAAGCAATAGAGAGGGTTTTTCTGAGAAAAACATACACACATCAAAGTGACTATCGATTCCCACCTGCTTCACATCGTTGCCAGCATTTAATGTTGTTAGCATCCTGGATTTTGGTTCCATTAAAAGATAGTGTATGTTTGTTATTAATTTTTTTTCTTTAGTGCCTGTCCTGAGGCTTGAACCAGGGCCCGAGTGCTGTCCTTGAGCTTTTTTGCTAGTGCTCTGCCACTTTGAGCCACAGTGTCACTTCTGATTTTCTGGTGATTAATTAGAGGTAAGAGTCTCACAGACTTTCCTGCCTGGGCTGGCTTTGAACTGCGACCCTCAGATCTCAGCCTCCTGGGGTAGCTAGGGTTGTAGGCATGAGCCAGCAGTGCTAGGCTTTGCTTAGATTTTTTGCTCTGGGCTGGTGTTCTACTACATGAGATACATCTCCACTTCTGGTATTTTCTTGGTTATTTGGAGATGAGAGTCTCACAGACTTTTCTTTCCAGATTGGCTTCAAACCAAGACTCTCAGATCTCAGTTTCCTGAGTAGCTAGGAATACATGGAATTATTTCTAAATTATTTGTATAATATTAATTAACATGTCTTTTGGGGAGTTCATAAGCTTCAATTTTAATCATATAAATCATTTTACAATCTTTTTTTTTTTTTGGCCAGTCCTAGGCCTTGGACTCAGGGCCTGAACACTGTCCCTGGCTTCTTCTTGCTCAAGGCTAGCACTCTGCCACTTGAGCCACAGCGCCACTTCTGGCCGTTTTCTGTATATGTGGTGCTGGGGAATAGAACCCAGGGCCTCATGTATACAAGGCAAGCACTCTTGCCACTAGGCCATATCCCCAGCCCCTACAATCATTTTTGTTGTAGGCAATCTTCTAATAAGATGAAAGTATCCTGATGGTCAAGAGAAGGGAGGACCCCTGACTTCTGGAGGAGAAATCCATAAGGGTGAATTTCCTGCAGTCTATAAGGCTTAGAGCGCCCTCTGCTGGCTACCTTCTAGAGTGGTACGTAACATCTTTGAAGGCTTCTGGTTTTTGTATTCAACACTATTATAAGCCTTTATCATGCAATTGCCCTGTTCTGAAAGCATAACCTTTGTGGGAGAGAAATTATTATTTTAGTACCAACTTGGTTCCTGGATCAGAAGTGTGTCCAAGATATATTTTATTTATTTTATTTTCATGTGTGCTAGAACTGGGACTTGAATTGAGGGCCTCACGCTCTACCACTTGAGTCATGCGTCCAGCTCAGCTTTTTTTCTGGTTAATTGGATATAGAGTCTAACCAACTTTTTTCCCAGGTCGGCTTCAAATCTCTATCCTCAGCACTGGGAATATGGCCTAGTGATAAAGTTCTTGCCTCACATACATGAGGCCCTGGTTCGATTCCTCAGCACCACATATATAGAAAAAGCCAGAAGTGGCGCTGTGGTTCAAGTGGTAGAGTGCTAGCCTCGAGGAAAAAGAAGCCAGGGACAGTGCTCAGGCCCTGAGTTCAAGCTTCGGGACTGGCAAAAAAAATTCTATCCCCAGATCTCAGCCACTTAAGTAGCTAGAATTATTGACCTTGGACTCCTCACTAACATATTATTTTATTTATATATATTGTATATATATGTGTATATGTGTATATATATAATGAGTTCTGATCTTGCTAGGTTGTTCAGGCTGGCCTTGAATTTATTATCTGCCTATCTCCACCTCCTCCAGAATGCAGTAATTACAGGCATATAACACCATACTCAATATGCTCCTTTATTGCTTATGGTTTTTTATTTTGATAGTACTTAGGACCATGTGCTTCCTAGGCATACAGGCCCTCTACCACATGGCCCATTTTGCTCTCTTTTAAATGTATTTTCAATTTTTTAATATCTAAAATTTTTCTATTTTAAAAAAATGTATTGCCAGTACTGGAGCTTGAACTTCAGGCCTCACACTCTCACTCAGTTTTTTCACTCACAGTTGGCACTCTACCATTTGAGCCATGCATCCACTTATGGGCTTTTTGCTGGTTAATTAGAATTTAAGAATCTCTTGGTTGAATATGTGTCTACCTGACCTAGACAAGGGATGGAAAAACAGGTTGTAAGATATCACAAGAAATGTACACACTGCCCTACTATGTAACTGCACCCTCTTTGCACAACACCTTGTAAAAAAAATTTATGTTCAATTAATAAAAAATAAATAAATAAATAAATAATGAAACAGCAAAAAAAAAAAAAAAAGAATCTCTTGGATTTGTCCATCAGAGCTTGCTTGAGCCTCAATTCTCAGATCTCTCCTGACCACCTATGGTTTTAGGTGTGAGCCACTGGCCTCTGGCTGCTTTTGATATTTTGAAGGTACGTTTTTGCATTATGCCCTAGCCATCCTGGACCTCTGGCCTTCTATTTACACCTCTCACATAATTGAGATGATAGGCTTGTGCCACCATGCCTAGATTTTTTTTTTTTTTTGGTTGAGATGTGGTCTTGAGAACTTTTTGCTGAGTGAGGGAGTTGAGCCTTATCCTTTTAGTCTTTGCCTCCCAAATAGCTCAGATTATACATTGAAAAGCAGTTTCATAAACTAATTTATAATTGGATGTTTATGGCCAATGATAGTTTGCTAAATTGCTTTCATTGGGCTATAGCTGTCAAGTCCCAGGAGGAAGCAGATAGCACCTTCAAATAGGGGTAACTCAAGGAGGATTAATAAAATCACTATCTATCACAGTGTGTACAGTGTTGGGGAACTGCAAGGGACAGCAGTCCTAGGCTTTCCCAACCCTTGTTCTAAAGCGGTGAAGATTGAGATTAGCATCTCCAGGGAGCCTTCACCAGAGCTGTGACCTTCACTTGAAGGACTCAGACAGACAAAGGTCACCTTTTAAGGATGAAGTTGGGCAATAGTAACGTCATCCTCAGAAAGATGAAGAATGAATACTTTCAGAATACAGTGCAGCTGTGTATGAAGACAGACTAGGGAGCTTCAAGGAAAACTGTTGATAGATAGGGATTAGGAGAAGTAGAGGTGTGGCTACAACACTAACTCAGAGTGAAAAAGCCAAACCAGCACACAAGGTAATGAATTCAAACCCTAGTATGGGGATATGTTCACGCATGTGGGTGTGCACGTGTGTGCGCACACGCAAGCGCACGCGTGACACATGGGATGTGAAACCCCTTTCTGCAATTAGTACACACTGAAAATGCATATCACAAGATTAAATTGGACTGGGCTGGAGGGATTGGCATTAGCAGGAGAAGAAGGTGAGCGAACAAATGAGGCGGAATATGCTGATGTAGTTTAGCTGCAATTTTATTAAGAAGGGGTAATGTGGGCTGGGGATATAGCCTAGTGGCAAGAGTGCCTGCCTCGGATACACGAGGCCCTAGGTTCGATTCCCCAGCACCACATATACAGAAAACGGCCAGAAGCGGCGCTGTGGCTCAAGTGGCAGAGTGCTAGCCTTGAGCGGGAAGAAGCCAGGGACAGTGCTCAGGCCCTGAGTCCAAGGCCCAGGACTGGCCAAAAAAAAAAAGAAGGGGTAATGTAAAGGGGAGAGTGATGGGAAGGGATTGGCTGGAATACATTGTATACATGTGTGGAAATGCCACAAAGAAACCAACTCGAATAACTGATATATTATAACAATAATACCACCATCTTTTCTTCTCTTTTCTTTTTATTTATTTATTTATTTTTGCCAGTTCTGGGGCTTGAACTCAGGGCCTGAGCACTGTCCCTGGCTTTTTTTTTTTTTTTTTTTTTTTTTTGCTCAAGGCTAGCACTCTGCCAATTTGAGCCACAGTGCCACTTCTGGCCTTTTCTATAAATGTGGTGCTGAGGAATTGAACCTAGGGCTTCATGTATACGAGCCAAGCACACTTGCCACAAGGCCATATTCCCAGTCCCAATACCATCATCTTAAATGCCTTCTTTCTGACTGCTGTGCATTTTCATGGTTGAATCCAGTTAGGAACTGACTTTGAGGGCTCACCTTCTATATCCTGATGGGATTACAGGCAAGTACTACTACCATGCCTAGTTTTATCCTTCCTTCTTTTCCTCCTTCCTGTCCCTCTCTTCCGTTCCCTCCCTCCCTCCCTTCTTTCTTTTCTCTTTCTTTTGGAGGTATGAGGCTTTATCTCAGGTCCTCAAACTTGTACAACTTGCTTGTTGACAGGCATAAGGCAGCTTAGTTTTAATTAGTTTAAGGGTTTTTTGCCAACTGAAAATGCAAAACATTCTGTGACTGGCAGTAGCGATAGATATAAAATTATCACAGACCTCTATCTAAAACAGTACATATTAAACAAAAAATGTATATTTAAAATGACTTAACTGGGGCTGGGAATGTGGCCTAGTCGTAGAGTGCTTGTTTAGCACACATAAAGCCCTGGGTTTGATTCACAGCACCACATATACAGAAAAATCTGCAAGTGGCGCTGTGGCTCAAGTGGTGGAGTGCTAGCCTTGAACAAAAAGAAGCCAGGGACAGTGCTCAGGCCCTGAGTCCACGCCCCAGGGCTGGCAAAAAATAAAATGAACTGAGCACTGATGGCTCAGGCCTGAGATCCTAGCTACTCAGAGCATTGAGATCTGAGGATCATGGTTCAAAGCCAAGTCAGGAGACTCTTACCTCCAATTAACCACCAAAAAACTGGAAGTGGAGGCATGGCTCAAAGTGATAGAGCACTAGCCTTGAGCAGAAAAACTCAGGAACAGTGCCCTATGACCTACAAAAACAAAAATAAACAAACAAACAAAAAACAGACCTGCTCAGCTAATAACATGTTTGTATCTGAAAGTATCCAAGAAGCTAAGGACAGTTCAACATAGGTAAAACTGGAAGTGAAACTGGAAAAATTAGTCTAGTTCTCAAAAACAACTACATATTCAACTTATTTAAGATGATAAAATTAACTATGATAACAAGATCTCTAGAAGGGCAGATGATTGAAGTTGGACCAAGTATTTTTTTTCTGATATTATTACCAAATGATGGACTCTACCACTTGAGCCATGACTCTAGTCCAAATTTGTGTGTGTGTGTGTGTGTGTGTGTGTGTGTGCCAGTAGCAAGGCTTAAACTCAGGTGTTGTCTCTTAGCTTGTTTGCTCGATTTTTGTGCTCTACCATTTGAGCCACAGCTCGACTTTGGTGGTTAATTAGAGATAAGAGTCTCACAGACTTTTCTGTCTGAGGTTGGCTTTGAACTGTGGTCTTAGATCTCAGTCTCCTACCAGCTAGGATTACAGGTATTAGCCACTGTTGCCCAGCTTAGTCCAGCTTTTTACTGGTTATTTTGGAGGTGGAGTCCCACAGATTTTCTGCCCAGGCTGGCTTCAAACCACAATCTTCCAAATGTCAGCCTTCTGAGTAGTTAAGATTACAGATGTGAGTCACTCACTCCTGACTTCATTTCTACTATTATTATTACTTTTATTTTTTTTTTTTTGCCAGTCGTGGGGCCTGAGCACTGTCCCTGGCTTCTTTTTCCTCAAGGCTAGCACTCTACCACTTGAGCCACAGCGCCACTTCTGGCTTTTTCTGCTTATGTGGTACTGAGGAATTGAACCCAGGGCTTTAGGTATGCTGGGCAAGCATTCTACCACTAAACCACATTCCCAACCCATGTTTTTTTCGTTTTGTTTTATTTTATTTTTTGCTGGTCCTGTGGCTTGGCCCAGGCACTGTACCTGATCTTTTGTGCTCAAGAATAGTGCTCTACAACTAGTGCCTCAGATCTACTCCTGGTTTTTTTTAGGTTAATTGGGGATAAGAATCTAGTTGACTTTCCTGCCCAGGCTGGCTTCAAACCATAGTCTTCAAATCTCAGCCTCTGAGTAGCTCGGATTACAAGTAAGAGCCACCAGCACCTTCCCTTCCCTTCCCTTCCCTTCCCTCCCCTCCCCTTCCCTCCCCTCCCCTCCCCTCCCCTCCCCTCCCTTCCCCTTCTCTCTTTTTTTCCTTCCTTCCTGTTGGTTGTGGGGGCTTGAACTCAGGACCTGGGCACTGTCCCTGACCTTTTGTGCTGACACTTCCCATTTTCTGGTGGTTAATTGGAGATAAGAGTCTTGTGGACTTTCTTGTCTGGGCTGGCTTTGAACTGCATTCCTCAGATCTGAGCCTCCTGAGTAGCTAGGATTACAGTGGTAAGCCACTGGCTCCTGGCTTCATTTCTACATTTTCTTTTTTTTAACTTAATTTTATTGTCAAGGTGATATACAAAGGGGCTACAGTTACATACATAAGGTAGTGAGTCTATTTTTCTTGTCAAGCTTGTTACCCCTCCCTTATTTTTCTCCCACTTTCCTCTCCCCTCCAATCCCCTTGCACATTTTAAAATCAGAATGTAGCATAGCGTGTGTGAATATGGGAATGTGCTTTTGATCTCCCCAAATGCTGTTCATGCATCCTAGAATTGCCAAACTCCAAGACTGTAAGCCCTGCTCACGCCTTCCGCTTCCTCTGGTGGGCTGAGGGAATGTGATGAGTCCGACAAGAAGTGAGCTTCAAAAAGCTGAGCCCACATCCTGCTGCCTCTCAGGAACTTGCTGGCTGGCTGCCCTAAGTTTACATTTCTAAAATGGGTTTGCAGAGTTAAGCACTTTTCATTTTAACAACTTAAAGTAATTTAAAGACACTCATCTCCATTCTGTGGTAAACAGCACTATAACATGTCTCTCAAATGTCAAAGAAAAGACAGTTCAGTTGGATGCCAGTGGCTCATGCCTGTAATCTTAGCTACTTAGGAGGCTGAGATCTAAAGATCCCAGTTTGAAGTTAGCCCAGGTAGGCAAATTCATGAGACTTATCTCCAATCAACACGCAAAAGCAAGTCCCAGTATCAACACAAAAATAAAGTTCTTGGGGCTGGGAATGTGGCTTAGTGGTAGAGTGCTTGCCTAGCATGCAGGAAGCCCTGGGTTCGATTCCTCAGCAAGCCCTAGGTTCGATTCCTGGCTTCTTTTTGCTCAAAGCTAGCACTCTACCACTTGAGCCACAGTGCCACTCCTGGCTTATTTCTATATATGTGGTACTGGGGAATCGAACCAGGATTTCATGAATGCAAGGCAAGCACTCTACTACTAGGCCATATTCCCAGCCCCCCCCCCCCCCCCCGTAAAGTTCTTTTCTATCTACCACTCACCCTTTTTTTTTTTTGCCATTGCTGAGCCAAGTAACAGTAGATTCAGACCTTTTCCCGGTTGCATTGATAACCAAAGCAAGGCACACAGTCAAGCTCAAAGTCAAAGTTCCAGGAAATACAGTCTGGCCACAATTCAGCCATGGCAAAGGAGAGAGGGAGGGTTGAAATCTTGGCGATAGTAACTCAATCTACTACAGAAGCTTAACACAAGAAAAGTTTTCTTTCTTTTGTATTTAACAGCCTGGTGTGGTTACCAGAGGAGCTCTGCTCTACCTCACCCAGGTTCTGTCCACTGTGTGACTCTTATTCTCTGAATTCATGTGGCAGACAAGGAGAGATGTAGTGTGCAGCATCACTGCGGTCAGCTGAGTAGTGGCACTCAAAAATGTCCATATTCTAATCTCTGGAATCTGTGGACATTAGGTTGCAAAAAGGAGTTTGTGGTGCAATTAATTAAGGATCTTAGGATGGGGAGATCCTTGATTACTACTAGTGTCCTTATAAGAAAGAGGCAAAAAGCCAGGCATGGTGGTACATGATTATAATCCCGGCACTTAAGAAGTGAAAGCAGGAGGATTCTGAATTTGAGGCCAGCCTGACTTAATTACATAGTGAGGCCCCATCTCAAAAACAAGAAATAGCGAGGTGTGATACATGCCTATAATCCCAGATATGAAGGAGACAAGGATGGGGAGAATTGTGGTTTGAGGACAGACCAAATAAAGAGTTAGCAAACCCCATCTCAACCAATATGCTAAGTATAGCGGCTTAGTTATGCAGAAGGTGGTAGATAGAAAGACCATGATCCAAGTAGGCCCTGGCAAAATGGGAGACTATATAAAAAAATAACTAAAGCTAAAAACGTTGGGGAAGTATAGCTCAGATGTCAGAGCAGTGGCCTAGCAAACAGAAGATCCTGGATTCAAGTCCCAGACTACCAATAAACACATACGTAAATACATAAAGGGAAGTAAAGGTTGGATGTGTAGCTAAGAGGTAGATTACTTGTCTAAGAAAGACAAGACTCTGGACTTGATCCCCAGAGCCACAAACCAAGCTCTCTTGCCACTAGGCCATATTCCTAGCCCTCCTCGTTGGAATTTTATGGTGGCTTTTAAACCCTGCTTCTTACCAGCCAGACTAAATGCCTTTAAAATTTTTTAAATTTAAATTGCTATTATGAAGGCAATGTACAGAAGGATTAAAGTTACATAAATCAAGAACAGAGTACATTCGTTTTTTTTCTTTTGCCAGTCCTGGGGCTTGAACTCAGGGCCTGGGCTCTGTCCCTGAGCCTGTATTCTCAAGGCTAGTGCTCTACCACTTGACCCACAAAATTACTTCTGGCTTTTTCTGTTTATGTGGTGCTGAGGAATTAAACCTAGGGCTTCATACATGCTACGCAAGCACTCTACCACTAAGCTACATTCCCAACCTACATTTCTTTTCTTTCTTTCTATTTTTTCCAGTCCTGAGGCTTGGACTCAGGGCCTGAGCACTGTCCCTGGCTTCCTTTTGCTCAAGGCTAGCACTCTGCCGCTTGAGCCACAGCGCCACTTCTGGCCATTTTCTAAATATGTGGTGCTGAGGAATCGAACCCAGGGCTTCATGTATAAAAGGTAAGCACTCTTGCCACTAGGCCATATCCCCAGCCCTTTCTTTTTTTTTGTTTTTTGTTTTTTGTTGTTTAAGAGTACATTTCTTTTCGGACAATGTCATCTCTTCCCTCACTCTCTCAAAGTTTCTAAATATCTTGCTCCTCAAGAACACCATACTTGGGCTGGGGATATGGCCTAGTGGCAAGAGTGCCTGCCTCGGATACACGAGGCCCTAGGTTCGATTCCCCAGCACCACATATACAGAAAATGGCCAGAAGCGGTGCTGTGGCTCAAGTGGCAGAGTGCTAGCCTTGAGCGGGAAGAAGCCAGGGACAGTGCTCAGGCCCTGAGTCCAAGGCCCAGGACTGGCCAAAAAAAAAAAAAAAAAAGAACACCATACTTGGGCTGGGAAGATGGCTTAGTGGCAAGAGTGCTTGCCTTGTATACATGAAGCCCTGGGTTCGATTCCCCAGCACCACATATATAGAAAACGGCCAGATGTGGCGCTGTGGCTCAAGTGGTAGAGTGCTAGCCTTGAGCAAAAAGAAGTCAGGGACAGTGCTCAGGCCCTGAGTCCAAGGCCCAGAACTGGCAAAAAAAAAAAAAAAAAAAAGAACACCATACTTGTAATCTCCATGCTGTAAAGAATAGACTGTAATCTCAGCACTTGGGATGTGGAGCCAAAAATTGAGTTCAAATTCAGTTTGACCTACGTAACAAGATCTTATCTCAAAACAATGAAACAAAATACCACACTTTCAATTTCCACCAGACTTTTAATCATTACTATAGTCTCAGCTTTCCAGTGAATTCTGTGGCAGGTGATGGTGGTTTTCACTAGAATTTCTTAAACCCTCCCATGTCACGTGTATATAAAAGCCTCCATTTGATTAAATGAAAGGGGAAAATATTTTGAATAATTTAAGCATCCAGGCCCTGCGTTCAAGCCCCACAACCAACAAAAAATAAAATTTAGGATGTGTTGTCAATATGCTTTTAAAATCTACATGTTCTGCCTAATTTTCCTTTTTAGGAACTGCAAGACAAAGAAAATTGTGTTACTAGCAAGTTCAGGGAAGTGACTGCAAATATGGTTGTAAAATATGAGTAAGTGGAAGCAGGAAACAGAAAAAAAATGTCAGTAGGCTGGTTGGGTTAGTTCTCTGCTTCTGAAAAGCTCCAGACCAAAATAGCAGTACAGGAGCTAGTCAGAGATTGAGATAGAAAGAGGTCAGGACATATGATTTGTTCTAAGATCACTAGACATAGAAATGGTTGTATAGAGATGTTCTTTTTCCTTCCTTCCTTTACTTATTTATTTACTCATTTATTATACATGCCAGTACAGGGTTTGAACTCAGCATTTGGGCATTGTCCTTTTAGCTTTTTCACTCAAAGCTATCACTTTACAACCTGAGCTACAACTATACTTCAGGCTTTTTTGGTGGTTAATTGGAGATAAGAGTCTCAAGGACTTTCCTGCCTGGACTGGCTTCAAATGGTAATCTTCAGATCTCAGCCTCCAGAATAGCGAGGATGACATTCATGGGCCACCTATGGCTGGCTCTTTATTTTTGTTGTGCCAAGTCGCAAGACCACCCCCAAGAAGACCACCGAGATTCAGACATTTCCGAAATGCAAAAGCAAGGCAAGGCTTTATTTAACGAGCTGCCAACTCGGGCCTCGTCCTACCCACCGACACAGCGGAGGTTAGGAGGGAGCCTCGAGCTGTGATTACACAGGGCTTATAAAGGCAAAGAACAAGGTTACAACAATCAGCTGTGCAAGCAAGATTAGAACACAGGTACAAATCTGATTGGCTCAGGGTTCGATTCTAAAATGGGGTTCACGTGGTGGGGCCTGACTTCAAAGTCTGGCACCTCATTTTGTTTTTATTAGTATGTATTAGTGATACAAGAGAGGGTTTCATTATAATATTTCCATACATGCATAGAATGTACCCCAATCAAACTCATCTATCACTGAATAGTTTTCAAAGTTTCATCTGAGTCCTTAAAAGATTTCTAGATATGGAAATTACTCAATACAGGGTTTATCCTATAAGTTGTTGAATGTAACTTGTTTTTTAAAATTCATTATGCTGGGAATGTTATTTCTTGTCAGGTTATGTTTAATGTCATTCTTTTAAGTCAGTTATATAATTCCTAATTTTTTTAGATGTTCTAAAATTTATAGAATTTATAAATATTGAGATTTTACGTGGTTCTCTTATAAGCAGAGCAATAAACATCTTTCTAAGTATATACATCTTTATATCATCTGATTCAGAATCGAAGGTAAATATTAAGAACTATGATTGCCATTTCAAAAGTTGTATACATTAAAAATCTTGTTAAAATGCTTTCTAGAAAGGTTTTTACCAATTTATTTTCTGCCACTAATGTATGAGTGGTATGTTTGTATATCCTTGTCAATTTTGAGCCTTTTTTTTTTTTTTTTTTTTTTTTGGTTTGTGAGTGTGTGTTTGTGTGTGTGTATATGTATGGTGCTAGGCATCAAACCCAGGCTTTGTTTATGCTGTGCAGGTGCTCTGCCTTTGGGTTATACCCCCATTCTTGTTTGTATCTGTAAATTTTTATAAACTAAAGAGTTGACAATAAAAAAAAAAAATACAGGGTTTACTCGGAACTGTGCACATGGAAGGACCTGCTGGCACTGATTAAGTTTCTTCCGATTTCGAGGACTGGTCAGGTTGGGGAAGCTTCAGGGCCTCCATCTTAACGCAAGCAAAGCTAAGCCTTAAGACCTTCCTTTGCCTGACTGTCAACTGCCCCCTTCCCCCCCATCTCAGAATTCTGAAATGGGAAGCTGGACCACAGCCTCCCCTTACATCAGCACTTAAGACAACTTGTTGCTGAGACAGTTCCCTCCCTGCTTCTTCTATCCCACTTCCACTTTTCTGTCCCCAGTTCCTCCTAGGTGGAAAGGTCTGTTGCTTCTCCATCCAGCCATCTTCTCACAGGTCGGGGCAAGAGATTGCTTTCTTCTGTCCTGGGGCTGCTAACCTCTTCTCTCAGCCTAGAAATGGGAGGCTGGGAACAAAATTTAGACACATATTTTAATCTGTCTTACCACTTACAAAAACATGTCCCATGTTGGGCATTTGGTGGCTTACACCTCTAGTTACTCAGGAGACAGGACTGAGGATTGCAGTTGGAAGCTGGCATAGCAGGGGCAAGAAAGTCCATGAGAAATGACTCAAATGGTACATGTCTTGAGGAAAGAGGTTAAGGGACAGAACCCAGGCCCTGAGTTTCAACAAACCATCCCCATTTCACTAATTCAGTAGCAAATGTTGTTATGCCCAAGTTGCAAGAAGACCACCAAGAAGACCAAGAGAGCCAGACGTTCCGAAATGCAAAAGCAAGGCTTTATTCAGGAGAGCTGCAGGTCGGGCCTCGTCCTACCCACCGACACAGCGGAGGTTAGGAGGGAGCCCCGAGCTGAGATTTCACAGAGCTTATAAAGACAAAAAACCAAGTTACAGCAATCAGGTGTTCAAACAAGATTAGGATACAGGTACAAATCTGATTGGCTCAGGGCTCGAGGCATTCCGGGTAGGTTAGAGTTAAGCATTCCCAGGCGGTTAGAGTTAAGCAGGGAGTTTCCTGACCTGCTGGGCCCTAATAAGCTTGTCCTGCTAGCCGGGGATAATTGGTGGCCTGGGTTACTCAAAATTTAAACAGACAACAAAACAGGGGCTGCCTGAAAATGGGGTTAACTTTAACTCTTCAATGCAAGGCTCAAATGTGGTTCTGTGTGATTCAAGTCACTGTGTTAGAAAAGCATTCTTTAGCTTTTCTGCTCAAGGTTAACCTTACTTTTTATTTTCCAGCTTTCAAACTACATTGTATTGCAATACAATAAAAGCTATTTGTGCAGAGCTTTGTGAAGGGCTGCTTCCTAGGCTACTGCTACAACAACTCATTACTGCCCTCAAGAACCTTTTTAAGTTCTTTGGGGCGTTGGCTGGCCCTGGGTTTCTGCATCATCCCATCTACTCTGAACTTTTTCCTTTTGTAAACCCACACTCAGAATCATCTGAATTTATATATTGTTTCCTGTTGGAACCAGAGTGACATACAGGATCTGTACTTCACCACTAGAGCCCAGATGGCTGATAGCCAGCTGAGCCATGAGTCCCTCCCATGGTGTAGCTATTGCTGCCACCCAGCCCTGGAGTTTATATTTCCCAGAGTCCTTTGCATCAAGTATGGGCCATGTGACAACATGGGCAGCAGCCATGTCGCTGATGTCAAGTTTGGCCCATGAAGCTTCCAATTTGATGTTTGTGGGCTGTGCTCTCTTGGCAGTTTTGTAAATCTCTAGGTCAGGCAAGCTTAATTGTTTTGTGCAGTTCATCTTTTTCAAAAAAAAAGGATTTTTCAAATTTTTACTTTTTATTTTTTGGTGCAGGTTCTGGGGCTTGAATTTAGGGCTTAGGCACCTGTGCTTGAGCTATTTTGCTCAAGACTAATATTGTACAACTTGAGCCACAGATCCTCTTTGGGCTTTTTGATGGTTAATTGGACATAAGAGTCTCAAGACTTTCCTGCCCAACCTGGCTTCAAACCTCGATCCTCAGATCTCAGCCTCCCGAGTAGCTAGGATTACAGGTGTGAGACACCAGCACCTGGCAGAAACTTTCTTTCTTTCTTTCTTTCTTTTTTTTTTTCCAGTCCTGGGGCTTGAACTCAGGGCCTGAGCACTGTCCCTGAGCTTCATTTTGCTCAAGGCTAGCACTCTACCACTTGAGCCACAGTGCCACTTCTGGCTTTTTCTGTGAATGTGGTGCTGAGGAATTGAACCCAGGGTCTCATGCAATGCTAGGCAAGCACTCTACCACTAAACCACATTCCCAGCCCAGAAACATTATTTCTTAAGAAATATTTTATTTTGGAATAAATTTAGAGTTACAGAAAAGTTACAAAGATAAAATGGAGATTTCATATATTTCTCTTTCGGCTTTAATTTCCTTTAATGCTAATAAATTACTGTGGCACATCTGCCAAAACTAAAAGGCCACTGTTATTAACAGAACTTTAGACTTTATTTGGGTTCCATCAGCTTTTCCATGAACATCCTTTTCCTATTTCAGGATCTAATCCAAGATACTACATTATATTAGTTCTCTCCCAGCTTCCTCTGGTCCATGACTGTGTCTCAGTCTTTTCATCACATTAACTAGGTCTTCCTAGTTAAAGAAAGAAATGAGGCCAGGCACCAGTGGCTTACACCTATAATCCTAGCTACCCTGGAGGCTGAGATCTGAGGATTAAGTTTGAAATCAGCCTAGGCAGAAAAGTTTATGGGCTCTTATCTCCAATTAACACCCAAAAAGCTGGAAATGAGAGAGCTACTGGCTCATGTCTGTAATCCCTAGCTACCCAAGAGGCTGAGATCTGAGGATCATGGTTGGAAACCAGCCCAGGCAGAAACATTGTGATACTCTTATCTCCAATTAACTACCAAAAGATGGAAGTGGAACTGTGGCTCAAAGTGGTAGAGTATTAGCTTTGAGATTAAAAAAAAAAAGCCAGACAAGAATATGAGGTTTGGGGCTGGAAATATAGCCTAGTGGCAGAGGGCTTGCCTTGTATACATGAAACCTTGGGTTTGGGCTGGGAATATGGCCTAGTGGCAAGAGTGCTTGCCTCTTATAGGTGAAGCCCTGGGTTGGATTCCCCAGTACCACATATATCTATATATATATAACGGCCAGAAGTGGCACTATGGCTCAAGTGGCAGAGTGCTAGCCTTGAGCAGAAAGAAGCCAGGGACAGTGCTCAGGCCCTGAGTCCAAGCTCCAGGACTGGCCAAAACAAACAAACAAAAAACAACACCAAAACAAAACAAAAGAAACCTTGGGTTCGATTCTTCAGTATCACATACATAGAAAAATCCAGAAGTGGCGCTGTGGCTCAAGTGGCAGAGTGCTAGCCTTGAGCAAAAAGAAGCCATGGACAGAGTTCAGGCCCAGAGTTCAAGCCTCAGTACTGGCAGCAAACAAACAAAAAGAAATTAGTATTAGACTCTTTTAGACTCACCTTCCCTCCTTCCCTTACTTTTGTGATTCTGAACAGAACCCAAGGCCCTCTCATGCTAAACACTTGCTCTATCATGGAGCTAATATCAGAATACAGAATATTTTCATCATCCTAAAAACAAAACAAGTGGGCCCTAGTGGCTCACGCCTGTAATCCTAGCTACTCAGGAGGCTGAGATCTGAGGATCTCGGTTCAAAGCCAGCCCAGGCAGGAAAGTCAGTGAGACTCTTATCTCTAATTAACCACCAGAAAACCGGAAGTCGTGCTGTGGCTCAAGTGATAGAGCGTTAGCCTTGAGCAGAAGAGCTCAGGGACATTACCCAGGCCCAGAGTTCAAGCCCTATCACAAAAGAACAGAAGCAACAACAATAATAAGAACAACAAACATTAATCATTACTCCTGCTGGGTGCTGGTGGTTCATGCCTGGAATCCTAGCTACTGAGGAGACTGAGATCTGAGGGTGGTTCAAAGGCAGCCTGCCAGGTAAATCTGTGAAACTCATATCTCCAATTAACCAGTAGAAAAGAGTGACGCGGGGGCTGGGAATATGGCCTAGTGGTAAAGTGCTCGCTTTGTATACATGAAGCCCTGGGTTCAATTCCTCAGTACCACATATATAGGAAAAAAAGCCGGAAGTAGTGCTGTGGCTCAAGAGGTAGAATGCTAGCCTTGAGCAAAAAGAAGCCAGGGACAGTACTCAGGCCCTGAGTCCACGCCCTAGGACTGGCAACAAAAACAAAACAAAACAAAGAGTGACGCTGTGGCTCACAGCAGTAGAGCACTAGCTTTGAGCAAAAAAGCTCAGGGACAGTGCTATGGCCCCTCTCAGTTCAAGCCCCATAATTGACCAAAAAGAAAAAAATGGCTGTAAAAGCTGTTAAGAGTTGAAAAGAACTTTGTGTTTTGAAAGTATCAGGGTCTAACTCAGCAATTGCAAACACAGTGCTCAATTTAAAATTTAAAGTGAAATTTCACCTGAGAGCACTAACTCATATAGTATTGAAAATAATAAAAAGTTGCAGTTTTTAGCACATGTCAGTTGCTGATAAAGTTGATTCTCTGTTGGTTAACCAAAGAACACAAGGACCAAGTTGTGTGAGAGAACTCAATGAGATGTCAAAAGAGAAAAGGGATTTTTCACCTCTTCAGAAGATGAGAAAAGGGTGAGGTTCTGTCATGGTTCAAGTGGTAGACTACCTGCCTAGAACCTTAAAGCCCTGAGTTCAATACTCACTACCAAAAAACACAATGAAACAAAATGATACTAGGAATCTCAGAGGGTGGAGGGGCCTGAAAAGAGAAAGCAACAGAAGGGGTGATTCTAACTTAACTTGTGAAATCCTTGGTGTAATATACACTAAAACAAACGAATGACAGGAGAGTAGAACAGGCTCTCTGGAGGGCTGGTATCAGTGGGGGAAAGGAAGGTGGATGGAGAAGGTGAATGAGGGTGAATATGGTAGAAGCACTTGTATGCATCTGTTCAAATAGAACAATGAATCTTGTTGAAATTGTCTTAGAAGAGGGAGGAGGGATAAAGAAGAGTGATAGAGGGCTGGGGATATAGCCTAGTGGCAAGAGTGCCTGCCTCGGATACACGAGGCCCTAGGTTCGATTCCCCAGCACCACATATACAGAAAACGGCCAGAAGCGGTACTGTGGCTCAAGTGGCAGAGTGCTAGCCTTGAGCGGGAAGAAGCCAGGGACGGTGCTCGGGCCCTGAGTCCAAGGCCCAGGACTGGCCAAAAAAAAAAAAAAAAGGAAGAGTGATAGAGGGGGTGAAGTTGATGAGGTACATTGTATGTGTGTTTGGGAATGCCACACAACTCCCCCATTTGTATAATCAATGCATATTAATAAAAATGTTAATTTAAAATATATTAGTGGCTTTGTTATCTTGGAACAGGCAAAGTTTTTCTTAGCATTATCACCATACTAAGAAGCCTAGAGCTAGGAATGTGGCTTAGTAGTAGAGCACTTATCTAGGCCCTGGGTTCAATTCCTTGGTGCCTCATAAACAAAATAAATAAATAAAATTAATTTAAAAAAGAAATCTAAAGCAGAGGATCCATAGATCTAATTAAATTAAGCCTAAAAATTAAAATTAATTAATTAGATTAAACTTGGAAACAGATTCATGTCAAAAACACACCTTGAATGCAGAAGCTAAGTGAGATTGTAAAGCCCTAAGTTCAAGCCCCACTATTGGTATACACAAAAATTTGCCACTAGACACTATGTTGAAATGAATCATATAACTTGTGGGTAGGGATAGAAGGGAAAAACTGGGAGAGAGCAAGGGAAAGAGTGACATTGTTCAAAAAGAAATGTACTCTTTATCTGACATATGTAACTGTGATCACTTCATTCATAACCTTTATAATATAATAACAATTAAAAAAACCCTAAGGGGTTGGGAATGGGGCTTAGTGGTAGAGTACTTGTCTAGCATGCACAAAGCCCTGGGTTGGATTCCTCAGCACCATATGAACAGAAAAAGCCTGAAGTGGACTCTGTGGCTCAAGAGGTAGAGTGCTAGCTGTGAGCAAAACGAAGCCAGGGACAGTGCTCAGGCCCTGAGTTCAAACCCCAGGACTGGCAAAATAAATAAATAAATAAATAAATATAACATTTAAAAAAATGTTTTCTACTCAAGTAATTTTTTTTTTTGCTATGGGTTATTGCTGCAAGTCTTTGTTCCTAATTTTAGTTGTAGTCCTTGCATTTTGAATCCTGATCTTTATTTTTTATAACTGATGACTTTAAAGTTTGACTGAGATTTACAATGTTTTTGGACTTTGTTAAGATGTTAACATTTAAAACCCTTGGGCAATAATTAGAGAGTTGTGAGGTAGTTTTATATGGCACTTTTCAACCTTTGTCCACCAGGACAAAATTGACCCTCCTATGAGTTATACACAAACCCTGATATTTAAGTGTTGATTAACTTCTTTTGAAGCTGAGAAGGAGCTTCAAACATTTGCTTCAATCAAAAAACAAATCAGTGCTTGTTTTGAACTGCAATCCTTGTGTACACTTTCTTTCTTAAATTTACAATAACCTAAAAACCAAAACCAAGCCAGGTACTGGCAACTCACGCCTATAATCCTAGCTACTCAGGTGGCTGAGATCTGAGGATCGCAGTTCAAAATCAGCCTGGGCAGGAAACTCCATGAGACTCTTATCCCTTCCAATTAACCACCAGAAAACTGGAATTGGCGCTGTGGCTCAAAGTGGCAGCGTGCTAGCCTTGAGTAGATAAAGTTCAGGGACAGTGCCCAGGCCCTGAGTTCAGGCCCTATAACCAACAAACCAGCAGGAAATATTGACAGTTTCTTTCTTCTTTTCTTTGTGCCAGTACTTGGGGTTAAACTCAGGGCCTAGGTTCTGTCCCTTAGCTTTTTCACTCAAGGTTGGGCACTCTATCACCTAAGCCACAGCTCCACTTCAGACTTTTTGGGTGGTTAATTGGAAATAATAGACTAATATGCCTAGGCTGGCTTCAAACAGCAATCCTCAATCTCAGTTTTCTGAGGAGTTAGTGTTACAGGCATGAACTACCTGGCTACACTTTTTTTTTTTTTGCCAGTCCTGGGGCTTGAACTCAGGGCCTGAGCACTGTCCCTGGATTCTTTTTGCTCAAAGCTAGCATGGCGCCACTTGATCCACAGTGCCACTTGTGGCTTTTTCTGTTTATGTGGTGCTAAGGAATCGAACCCAGGGCTTCATGCATGGCAGGCAAGCACCCTACTGCTAAGCCACATTCCCAGCCCCTGTACTTTTTTTAAAATTAAATTTTATTGACAAGGTGATGTGCAGAGGGGGTACAGTTACATAATAAGGTAGTGAGTACATTTCTTGTCATATTTGTTACACCCTTCCTCATTTTTCTTTCCCTTCCCTAGTTCAGGTAAGCATATATACAATATCCAGTGTACCAAAATCATATACAGTAACCGCATAGGGTACGCCAAACGAAATTCACCTAGAACATTAAACATAACGACAACAATAGAATCCTCCTGTGTCCTCTTGGAGTTCTTTTTGCTTATCCTCATCTTATATAATCACATGTACATAGCTGTTGAGCTATTGTGATCCTCTGATAGGCCTATTCTAGACCTTTTATGTTTGTTTAGTAGTTGTTTGGTTTTAGATACATAATGTAAAGTCGCTGACTCAAAATGTGGAAATACCTTTTGAAAAGAAGTTTGTTATTTTGCAGACCTGGTTTCTACTGTTTCCCTCTTTCCCACCAACCCCCACCCCCCCGCCCCCCCGCCGCCCCCGCCAACAGTCATATATCAAGGAGACCATGTCCTTTGTTCTCTGTGTTCTAGGCTTGTCTTGCTCAACATTATTTGTTCAAGCTGTGACCCTGTGAATACCAATATTTTATCATTTCTAATTGCTATGTAGTATTCCATTGTGTACAGGTACCACATCTTTTGGTTCCATTCATCTGTAGTGGGGCATCTGGGTTGTTTCCATATTTTGGCTATTGTGAATTGTGCAGCGATAAACATGGATGTTTAGATGTCTTTATGGTATCCTGAGACCTGTTGTTCAAGATAGATGCCTAGGAGTGGTATGCCAGCCCCTGTACTTTTTTTTTGGCCATTCCTGGGGCTTGGACTCAAGGCCTGAGCACTGTCCCTGGTTTCTTTTTGCTCAAGGCTAGCACTCTACCATTTGAGCCACAGCGCCATCCATATATGTGGTGCTGAGGAATTGAACCCAGGGCTTCATGTATACAAGGAGAGCACTTTACCATTAGGCCATATTCCCAGCCCGCCCCTGTACTTTTTATTAGTAACAAATCACTATAACATTTCTCCTGAATCTTCATTATACCTCATTGACACTACATGATGCCTCATGACTCCCAATGAAAAAAGGCCACTGTAGTAGTCTACAGTGCCCTGGGAAGCCAGAAACAAAAGACAAAGAAAAGGAGAGTAACCTGTGTTGGGGACAACAACTTGCCTTGTCTGCCTTAGTTCTCCATACATACAAAATAAAAGCTGCAAGAAGTATTTGGGTTTTTATGCTGGTCTGGGGTCTTGAACTCAGGATCTATGCACTGTTCCTGAGCTTCTTTTGCTCAAGGGTAGTGCTCTACCACTTGAGCCACAGTTCCACTTCCAGCTTTTTCTGTGATTAATTTTCCACTGGACTGGCTTCAAACCAAGATCCTCAGCTAGGACCACAGGTGTATGACACCAGCAGCTGCCTGTAAGAAGTTTTTATGGAAATATTAGTAGGTTTACCCTTATTGTTTCGAGAACTTCAACTCAGTAAGTTAGGATCAAGGGCCTGGTAAATTAAGCAAGAATTCCAAGATATAAGGTATAGAATTGTATAAGGTATAGAATTGTAGGCTAAAGAATTTCACCATTATGGAATGGAAGCTTGTAAAGATTATTGAGCTGAGGGCTGGGAATATGGCCTAGTGGTAACAGTGCTTCCCTCACATACATGAAGCCCTGGGTTTGGTTCCTCAGCACCATATATATATATAGAAAAAATATATATATATATAGAAAAGGCCAGAAGTGGTGCTGTGGCTCAAGTGGCAGAGTGTTAGCCTTGAGCAAAAAAAAAAAAAAAGAAGCCATGGACAGTGCCCAGGCCCTGAGTCCAAGCCCCAGGACTGGCAAAAAAAAAAAAAAAAAAAAAAAAAAAAAAAAAAAAAAAAGATTACTGAGCTGAGAAGTAGCATAATAATTAATATCTGTGTTATAGGAGGAAAATTGACAGCAGTGTGTAGGATAAAAGAGACATATAGAAGTTGGGCATGGGTGGCTCATGCCTGTATTTCTAGCTTCTCAGGAGGGTAAGATTTGAGGCTCGTGGTTCAAAGACAGCCCAGACAGGAAAAGTCCATGAGACTTTTATCTCCAATGAACTACTAAAAAGTTGGAAATGGTGCTGTGCTAGAGCACTAGCCTTTAGCACAAAAGCTCAGAGGCAGTGCCCATGCCGAGTTCAAGCCCAAGGACTGGCACAAAAAAAGCAAGCAAGGAGGGAAGGAAAGCAGCAAGCAAGCAAGCTGGGTGCCAGTGGCTCAAGCCTGTAATCCTAGCTACTCAGGAGGCTGAGATCTGAGGATCATGCTTCGAAGACAGCTCTGGCAGCAAAGTCTGTGAGACTCTTATCTCCAATTAATCATGGAAAAAAACAGAAGTGGCACTGTGACTCAAGTGGTAGAGTGCTGGCCTTAAGCAAATAGGAGCTTAAGGACAGCACTCAAGCCCAGAGTTTGAACCCCAGGACTGGCAAAACCAAACAGAAGAAGAAATAGTAGTGATGTGTGGCTGTAATCCCAGAACTCAAGAGGTTGAAACAAGAAGATATTAAATGGCTTGTCTGGCCTATACAAAGAAAAAAGTTAAGTAATTATTGATAGACCCTGTTGTTCGTGTTGTCCTAGCTACTCAGAAGCTGAGATTTGAGAATTGTGGTTCAAAGCCAGCTGGGGGCAGGAAAGTATGTGAGACTCTTATCTCCAATTAACCACCAAAACCCAGAAATGGAAATGTGGCTCAAGTAGTAGTGCTTCACCTTTGAGCAAAAAGGCTCTGGGACAATGTCCAGGCCTTGAGTTAAAGCTGCCTGCACACGCGTGCACACACGATCAAAGAGATTACTGAACATGTCAGTAGGAAATGCTGAAGGTTTTTGTTACAGAAAGGTGGGAGATGGGACCATGTGGCGAGGTAAAGAGAGAATTAACTGTAGAGCAGGAGTAATTGATTAGATAGGAGGAGTAAGGAAGGGTTTGGGTAGAACTGAGGTTTCTGGTCTAAACACAAGACGCTGACTGATGTCATTAGCTGAAATGAATTGCATTAGGGATCAGGAATTAGTCTCCTTGTTTGTGGATAGATACCAGTGTGGTGCTGTCCTACTGGACAATTAGAGTAGGTCTGAGGAAATTTCCTCGTATAAAGGAAAAGAATACACTTGTAATAAGAACCGCTCCTTTTTATGGTGCTCAATCATTAGCACCTCAAACCCTGAAGTAGTTATTACCTCTTCGGCAGTAAAAACTTGATTACAGCCCCTGATTACGTACTGAAGGCCCTTGGTTCGTGCAACTTCCATGGGCAAAATATTAATTGTGATTAATTATCGTGTGATTCAATAGAAAGACGAGATGATTTACTGTGGTTTCCTGCGGGAGCCCTCAGGACAAGAGAACTGGACGGCTCCCCTCAGGGGTGCCTTCCACGGTCTGAGCTGGCCAAGCCGCGAGCTGCTCCCAGCATTACGATCAGGGACCCGAGCGCTCTCCCCGATTTGGGAGTCTACGCCCAGAGCCCTCCTTTCTCCCTCACAGAGCCCGCCCTCGCGAGGGAAGGGGCGGGGCCACTCCGTGCCCCGCCTCCTGGCCCGGCCCCGCCCCGCGCTGCCGGCTTCGTCTAGCTGGCGGTGCGTGCGCGCCTGCGCTGGTCCTCGTCTCGGAGCAGCCATGATGGTGGGTGTTCTCAGCGGTGCCGAGCCCCGGGCGCGCGGTGGGGGCGGCTGGCGCGGGGCGGGCGCGGGGACTGCGCCGGCCTGACATTAATGTCTCCCTTTGTATCTTCCCCTTTCTATCCTCTCCCCGACTTGTCGGGCCCGCCGACCCAGCAGGAAGGCCTGGACGACGGCCCCGACTTCCTCTCAGAGGAAGACCGCGGAGTAAGTTCTGGTTCTTTCTCTAGGCATGCCGAAGCCTCCCTCCCCTGCTCAGCTCCCCGGTGCGGTGTGCGCAGGGGCCTCCGGCTGCGCGGGCCTCCGTCCGGGTCGTCCTTTCGGTTTCCCGGCCGCATCGCGCCCCGCCCTCCCGCAGCCCTTCCTCCCTGGGCGCCGCCGGGTTCCTGATTTTCCGGGGACCCACGGCCGCTTTTTTCTCGTGTCGGCCCGGGATCCGACCCCGTGGTGAATGAACACCCGCGACCCCCTCCCCTCCTCCGGCAGGGTGCAGGTGGGGACCTGGAGGCTGGAGCTAGAACGCCCTCAATCTTGCCCCTTGGGGCCGAGAAAACCCAATCTCAGACCTTCCCAGCGGCGCCAGTAATTTTCTCCTTATGGACCCTGCGAAGTCGCTCCTGTCCACACTCTTCGGCTCCTAGAGCCGTTGCAAGGATCCTTACAGTCGCCAGATCTCAGCTGTACTAAATTGTCCTTCCAGATTTCACCCAGTGCTTGATATGATCGCCCACGCCATCGCTACTTTTTCTGATATCTCCTCCCCCCTCCCCCCATCCTTTGCAGGGTTCTCTACCTTTATTGAGATCTGGCTGACAAATTATATTCTTCAGGGTGATATTCTGACAGAGCGTGAAATGAGTGTCTCATCTTACCTGGTTGCCCTCTTATTCCCCCCCCCCCCGCACTTCTTTTTGGATGAGAACACTTGAGATCTACTCTCAGCAAGTTTTAAGTATACATTATTTTTAAATATAATCACCATGTTATACATTAGGTGTCCAGAACTTAACTTTCTTATAACTCAGTTTTTACCCTTTGACCAGTATCTCTCCTTATCCCATTGCCTCCTACCCTGTCCTGGTAACCCTGTCCTGGTAACCACTGCAATACCTTTGGAGTCAGAAATCCTTTAAGATTTCTGATTGCTCCCTCTCCCTATTTGCCTTGGGTGAAGGGTGGTAATGTGTATAGTGCTTTGTTCGAATGATCACTTAAAAAATAATATGTGATAATTGCTACTCTGCAAACTTCTATGATTTTCCTTCCGTTTAACAGCCTCCACTTTACTTTTCCATTTTGCTTTTACTTGTCCTAAATAGCGTGAGAGATACATCTGCTTATAGATTTTTGGTAGGTGGTAAGACATAATAGCATATTGTTGTTTCTAGTAAGAGATGAGGTAGTGATGACCTTTACCACTAAAGCTCTCAGGTAGTAAGAAAGAAGCAGAGGATGTTACATACTTTTATATTTATTTATTTATTTATTTTTGCCAGTCCTGGTGCTTGAACTCAGGGCATGAGCACTGTCCCTGGCTTCTTTTTCTCAAGGCTAGCACTCTACCACTTGAGCCACAGCTCCACTTCTGGCTTTTTCTATATATGTAGGGCTGAGGAATTGAACCCAGGGCTTCATGTATGCTAGGCAAGCACTCTGCCACTAGGCCATATTCCCAGCCCACCCATATTTTTATTTTTAAAACCACAAACTAGCTTTCTTCTGTTTACAAAGAAGCATCATTTAGACTTTCTGGTTAGTTCAAAAACAGGAATTGGGCTGGAAATGTGGCTTAGTGGTAGAATGCTTGCCTAGAATGCATGAAGCCCTGGGTTCGGTTCCTCAGTACCACATACACAGAAAGAGCCGGAAGTGGTGCTGTGGCTCAAGTGGCAGAGTGCTAGTCTTGAGCAAAAAGAAGCCAGGGACAGTGCTCAGGCCCTGAGTTCAAGCCCCAGAACTGGCAAAAAAAAAAGAAAGAAAACACTTAAGTAACATGAAAAAACTTAAGTAACACTTTTTTTATGTTACAAAGTTAAGCAGGGAGGAATAGGAAGAGCATACTTGACCAGGAAAGTCTTACTGAATCTTACAGGTGAAAATTTTAGTATAAAAGTAGAAAAAAGAATCTAGGAATATAGGTTAGTGATAGAGTGTATGGGTAAGGTCTTGGGCTTAATCCTGAAAATAAAACAAGGAACAACAAAAACAGTATGAGGTAGAAAGCATTTAGAATTTTATTGTGGGTATGTGAATATGTCCAATTCTTATTTTTGTTCATTGCAACTGGGTGGATCATAGTAATAATTATAGCATGGTGATGTGTTAAGCTTTGTGTAAACATTGTTTAAGGTCCTCTCATTCATCTGAGCATTAATGCTCCCTTAGATGAGAAGTCCAAACCTCAGGGAAACTAAGTAGTCTTGAGGTCATACAACAGTTTCTGACATGGAAGCCAGAGTTATGTTTCTCAAGTGGACTGAAATACTTGGATCCGAATCCTCTGGGATAGGGTTGGAAGTTTGTCTCCATGTAGAGCAAGCCAAGGCTTTGAATTCAAACTTCAATATCACTCACGCACTCATGCACAAAACCTGGAGTGAGCAATGTCTGTTCAGGTAAATGGCGGTGCTTCCTAGAGGATGGAGTTTCTGGAATTTGTCTCAAAACAAAACCCACTCAAACCGTAATTGCCTAAGGTGTTTGAAACACAAAACAGAAACTAGTAGATTCTCGCCCTTACTAAGAATCTCTTGGAGTTGGGGAGGAGAGATAAGTGTGCGCATGTTTGTGGGCGCGCACGTGTGTGTGTGTGTGTGTGTGTGTGTGTGTGTGTGTGTTTACCACCCAGTCTGCCCTCTAGGTGTGATCCTCTAGGTCTCAGCCTTCTGGGCAGCTAGGATTACAGATTTGAGGTCCTAGCACTCTAGCACTTGGCTGATAACGTGTGTGTGTGTGTGTGTGTGTGTGTGTGTGTGTGTGTGTGTGTGTTAGTTTGGGTGCTTGAACTCGGCCTGAGTTCTGTCTCTGAGCTTTTTTGCTCAAGGCTATCACTCTACCACTCCAGTCACAGTTCCACTTCAGTTTTTTTGGTACTTAATTGGAGATACTCTTTCATATTTTCCTGCCTGGGCTGGCTTCAGACCTCCAGCCTCGGATTTCAGCTTCTTGAGTAGCTGGAATTACAGGTGTGAAGCACCAGCATTCTCTTAGCTATGTTTTGATACCTTTATTGGTTTTTTTTTTTTTGTTGGTTTTTTTTTGTAGTCCTGGGGCTTGGACTCAGGCCTGAGCACTGTCCCTGAGCTTTTTGCTCAAGGCTAGCACTCTACCACTTGAGCCACAACACCTCTTCTGCGTTTTTCTATATATGTGGTGCTGAAGAATTGAACCCAGGGCTTCGTGCATGCTAGGCAAGCACTCTACTACTAGGCCACATTCCCAGCCCTGTTTTGAATCTTTTTCTTATCAAACTGAATTACAGAGAGGTTACAGTTTCATACATTAGGCATTGGATACATTTCTTGTACTGTTTGTTACCTCATCCCTTATTCCCCCTCCCTCTTTCCCTCCCCCTCCCCCATGAGTTGTTCAGTTCATTTACACCAAACAGTTTTGCAAGTACTGCTTTTGTAGTTGTTTATCTTTTTTTACCCTGTGTCTCTCGATTTTGGTATTCCCTTCCAATTTCCTAGTTCTAATACCAGTATACCCGGTTTCCAATATACTCAGATAAGATACAGAGAAAGTGTAGGTACAACCACATACAATTACATATGGCACGTTGAAAGTTGTTATAGCAATCATTTCCATACTGTTTTGATATCTTTTTTTTGTTGTTGTTGTTGTTTTGATATCTTTAATAATAGATTTTCCCCCTAGATGAAGTACAGTGACATTATTTAATAAGCAAATGAGCCCATTGAACTGGTCACATTTTGTTCTGATGTACTTGTGAATTAGCATTGCATACCAGAGAGATGACATATTTCCTTCTTAGCATTTGATTTCAATTCTAAGTAATATGTTAATTGTTTGTAGAAATTACTGTAGGTGGAGTAACCACATCTCCTGGACTCCTATCCTTGCTCCTCCTTTTCCATTCCTTACCTTAATTAATTATAGTTTTGCAAATAAACAACTTGTACAAGAAACTTCTGTATCAGACATATCCTTTATCCTTATATCAGCACACCTTGGAAATGTTTAAGCCACCGCTCCACTTCCAGCTTTTTGGTGGTTAATTGGAGATAAGAGTCTCATGAATTTTCTGCCTGGGCTGGCTCACATCAAAGCCTCCTGAGTAGCTAGGATACAGGCCTGAGTCACTGACACCTGGTTGTTATGATTTTTTTTTTTTTTTTTTTTTTTTGCTTTCCTTGTGGTGGTCCTAGGGATTGAGTTTAGGGCCTTATGCTTACCAGGCAGGCACTATACCCCTTGAGTAGATTCAGCTCCCCTTTGCCTTGGTATTTTTCAAGATAGGGTTTCCTTTTATGTCACAGGTGACCAGGGTTGTAATCCTCCTAATTAAGATTCCCAGAGTCTCTGCGATGCCATTATGCTTCTACTCACTGTACTTCCCCTATAGTTGGTATAACAGATGTGTTACTGTGCTCAGTCATTGGTTGAAATGGAGTCCTCTGGACTCTTTGTGAATTACAGGCTTGAGCCTTCACACCTAGCCTGGACTCCATTGTTTTTTTGGGTAATAGGGAAAAACTCCTTAGGCTAGCATTCATCATTGTTCATAACCTTTTCTGGATGACTTTAATATGTCACTCTTACCACCCACACGTACTTTAATCTACTTACCATTGCTCAAACAACTCTGTATTTTTATTGCCAGCCCTGGGGCTTGAACTCAGGGCCTGGGCACTGAGTTTTGTTTTGTTTTTTTGCTTATGACTAGCACTCTACCACTTGAGCCACAGTGCCACTTCTAGCTTTTTCATTTAATGTGGTACTGAGGAATCAAACCCAGGGCTTCATGCATGGTAGGCAAGCACTCTACCATTAGACCACATTCCCAGCCCCTGTATTTTTTTTCCTGTTTATTTTTAATTAATTTATTTATTTTTGTCAGTTGTGGGACTTAAAGTCAGGGCCTAGGCACTGTCCCTGAGTTCTTTTGCTAGTGCTCTATCACTTTGTGCCACAGCTCTACTTCTGATTTTCTGGTGGTTAATTGGAGATAAGAATCTCATGGCTTTCCTGCCCTGGCTGGCTTTGAAACGGGATTTTTAGAACTGGGTCTCCTGAATAGCTAGGACTACATGCCTGAGCCACCAGCACCTGGCTTTACCTTCCACCTTTTCTTGTTTTTCAAGACTTGTCCAAATTTTTATACTTTCCTTTGTATCTTCATAGCATTAAGCTTAAATATACTCCATGTTTATTGGTCATTATTTCAGATAAAAAAAGACCTAATGTTGTCCAGGGATAAAAAAGGTGAATGAGATAAGATTCTTGCCCTACGATCATCACAGTGTAGTGAGGGAGATAGAATTATAAACTCTTTTGATAAAATGACCTGAGTACGAGTAGTAGTAAAGACATACACGCCAGGGCTAACCAATGAGACTGACTTAAAAAAGAAAAAGAAACAAAATGATGTGGGATTCAAGGCATGCTTAAGTGTTTAGAGCACCTGCCTAGTTACCAAGCATGAAGCCCTGAGTGTTTACTGTTAAATAGATATATAAAGCATTAGACACATAAAACATTTACTTGCCAAGTATTAACTCAGTTCTCCATATGAAGTCCTGCTGGTGTTACTCCTGCTTTGGGAAGGAATGTAGATTCAGAAAAGATGAAGTATCTGCTCAAGGTCATATAGCCAGTAGGAGTTGTAGTTAGACACAAGCAGTTTGGCCCTGGGTCTGAGCTCCTAGTCTTCATATTGCCAAAATGAACTTGCCCCGAAATGTTCACCTCAGGATTGGGGGGATGTTGTGGATTCTGGGAAAGTGGGAGAAGGGCCTGTCAGTAGAAAGGTTGTCCTGTATGGATGATTTGGGTCCTTCTGGCGTGTGTGGGTTGCAAGGTAGATGTGGCTAGTAAAGAGTGTGTAAAGTTCATAATGATAAAGTCTCTAGGCAGTGGGGAGTGGTAAAGGGTTTTAAGCTAGGAAATAACATCTTCTCAGATGAAAATAGTATTGCAGACTACTCTTATGTGGAGTTGATTGATGCTTCCTTTTAGACAAGCAAAGACTGGCAGAACACAATTGTAACAACTCGATGAGAAATGGTAGACTCAGCAGTGAAAGATTAAGGAGAGGACATGGTGAACTGGAGTCATGACTTGAGTGATAAGAGTGCCAGCTATGTGAGAGATCCATAGTTGGGGGAGACTACTCACCTCGTGCCTAGTAGGGCCATGGTTGGGGGGGACCCCTACAGCGTCACGTCTAGCTGTGGTAGGGCAAGAGACTACCCGGGGTGGGGCCGTGGTCTTTTAAGCCACCAGCTCAGTACTTGGTAGTGCTCCCATACTGTGTAGTAGGGAGTTTGGTTAGCTGAATGGGAGTGGCAGGCTCACTCAGCCGATTGGGTTCGGTTTGCTGAGTGGGAATGCCAGGCCTACTGCTTAAACTCAGAGTTCTGGTAGGGATGAGCTGGGGGCTCATTAGGTCCAATCCAGCCTTCAGTTTTTGCCTTGTTCTGTTTTAAAATTGGTACCAGTTTTAGATGTGGACTGGCCTCTGGCTGAGCCAGGTCGCAAGCCTGGTATGTCCCCTCCCACCCAGTTGCAATTACAGTTGGTAGAGAGGTGAACTTGGGTGGCTGCCTGCCTTGCTTTGGTTTTTCTAATTGAAACCTGGTCAGCAAGACAGTTGGGGACAAGATACAGGCTCCTCCCCCCAATTAATAGTGTCTTGTTCCGTTTTTGGAATTGGTACCAGTTTTTAAATGTGGCTTCTTGTTATATGAGTCTTTGTTATTCATTAGGACATCTCTGGGGAATAAAATGTTTCAGCCTTAGGCTGGGTCACAAGCCTGGTATGTCCCCTCCCTTCTGGTTGCAATTGCAGGTGGAAAGGGAGATGGGGCAGCTAATGCCCTAGTCATAAATTGGGCTAAAAACTGTCAGGCCACTGTGTGGGCTGAGTTCAGCTCCAGAGCATCCCTACCCAGCTTTCCTTCAGCAAAGGTGTTTGATATGTTAATATGTTAATGTGGAGCAAGCCCTGGAGTAATGGTCCTGAAGGATGCTAAAGTGCTTTGTTAAATGTTTTATCTTAAATTTTGGTCATCTGCAAGAGTAAAATTGGCAAAAAGATCTCTTGCTACAAAAAATTATTCACAAGAGTGTGTACATGTATCAGCATACTATGTAAAAAATGGATGAGTTTAGGTTTAAGCTCCAAGAAAGGCCATCAAGTTTGGGCATTACCAAAACTCTCAAAGGATTATTGTATTATTGTTTTAAAGAGCAACTACAGTTAAAAGGTTTTTCTAAGGATTCTTTAATTTACAAATTTAAAAATCTGGTATTTTAATGCAAAAAAAAGTGCCAGCTATGAGCAAGGATATAGTAAAAAAAAAAGTTTCCTAGGAGATGGACTTGACAGATTCTAGTGACATAAGTACAAGGACTGGGCAAGGGAGAAAAAGAAAATGCAGAATAAGAGCAGGTGCTGGGAATATGGCCTATTGGTAAAGTGCTTGCCTCACATACATAAAGCCCTGGGTTCGATTCCTCAGCACCACATAAATAGAAAAAGCCAGAAGTGGTGCTGTGGCTCAAGTGGTAGAGCGCTGGCCTTAAGCAAAAAGAAGCCAGGGACAGTGCACAGGCACAAGTTCCAGCCTCAGGACTGGCAAAAAAAAAAAAAAAAAAAAAAAAGAGAGAGAGAGAGAGAGAGAGAGCATAGAGAATCAAAAGTATCTTTGGTTTCAGTAAGTTGCCTTAAAATTGCCTATGAAGTCTGGCACCTGCCACTCTTATAATCCTCTACTCAGGAGGTTGAGATATGAGAAATGAGTTTCAGAACCAGTCT
Source organism: Perognathus longimembris pacificus (assembly GCF_023159225.1). Taxonomy (NCBI): domain Eukaryota; kingdom Metazoa; phylum Chordata; class Mammalia; order Rodentia; family Heteromyidae; genus Perognathus; species Perognathus longimembris. The sequence continues at coordinate 9,423,002 of NC_063174.1, read as the reverse complement.
TGACAGCAAGTCTACTAGACTCCATCTCCAAAATAACCACCAAAAAAACAGGGTAAATGTTTGACTCACGTGGTAGAGTGCTAGTTGAGCCAGCAAGCTGAGCAAGTGCTAGGCTGAATTCAAACCTGAATTCAAAAAGTACTACCTAAGGCATCTAACCACTTTCCTCCAAAGCTGGAAGGTAACATCTGTCAGTGTGGACTTTGTCCTTCTTCTACTATTTCTTTATTACTAGAACAGTTCTTGGCACTTTGGAGGCACACAACACATTTATTTTTGCTAGTCCTGGGGCTTGAACTCATGCCTGGGCTCTGTCCCTGAGCCTGTCTGAGCTAAAGGCTAGCACTCTATCATTTGAGCCACAGCACCACTTTGGGCTTTTTCTGTTTATGTGGTACTGCGGAATTGAACTCAGGGCTTCATGCATGCTAAACAAGCACTCTACCACCAAGCCACATTCCCAGCCCCTTAAGGTATTTTAATTAATAGATAACTCCAAGTATATATGTTTAGTTGGGAATTTGAAGTTCTTATTGGAAACTTTGAGCAAAAGGTCTGAGTTAGAAGCTGGGTGCGGATGGCTTACTCAGGAGGCTGAGATCTGAGGATTGAAATTTGATGTGCCCAAAACAGCTGAAAGTAGGGCCGAGGCTTGAGTGATAGAGTGCTTGAGCAAAATGCTGAGGGACAGTGCACAGGCTCTTGAGTTCAAGCCCCCAAACCAGCACACACACGAAAAGGTCTGAGTTAGAAGTGTAAATTTGAAGTTGTTAACCAAGAGTGGTTGATGTTGCCAACATTAGATCCCACCTCAGGGAAAAGCAGTGACCAAAGAGAAGAGATTACTTGATTCAGCGAGAGGCTTAAGAAGAGAGTGAGTGGAACTTCTAGAAGTTGAGAGCATTTTAAAGAGGAAATGGTGAGTTGTGCTAAGGAAAAATACTATAGAGAAGCCAAGAAGACTGAAAAGTATCATTGGGTTTGAAAATTAGGTACTCGGGAAGATTTTGTGAGATCGGGGCTAGACTTGAATAGAAGAGCAGTATGTGAGTAGATCTTTTTGCAAATAGGAAGATCAAATGATCAGGTGGACAGCTTAGCCTTATCCAGGACAGCGTAGCCATGTATGAAGCTTCGAGAGGGCAAAGATGGTAGTGAGGCTGCATTTATATATTTATAGAAAGATTTGTTGGTAGATCTGAGGGAAAGATAGCTGCTGGTATTTGTCTTCCTGCTATATGAGAGTCAAGATCACTTGCTGAGAGTGAGGTATTGTAGAAAGCTGACATGGGAAAAGATTGGAATAGTTGCTGCAGGGAATCAGGAGAGTTGATCATACCAATTTAGGAGTATAGAGTGGTTTAAAAAAATCTAGTGGGAGGGACTGGGGATATGGCAAGAGTGCTTGCCTCGTATACAGGAGGCCCTGGGTTCAATTCCCTAGCACCACATATACAGAAAATGGCCAGAAGTGGCGCTGCGGCTCAAGTGGCAGAGTGCTAGCCTTGAGCAAAAAGAAGCCAGGGACAGTGCTCAGGCCCTGAGTTCAAGGCCCAGGACTGGCAAAAAAAAAACAAAAAAAAAATCTAGTGGGGGGGCTGGGGATATGGCCTAGTGGCTAGAGTGCTTGCCTCGTATACATGAGGCCCTAGGTTCGATTCCCCAGCACCACATATACAGAAAATGGCCAGAAGTGGCGCTGTGGCTCAAGTGGCAGAGTACGAGCCTTGAGCAAGAAGAAGCCAGGGACAGTGCTCAGGCCTTGAGTCCAAGCCCCAGGACTGGCCAAAAAAAAAAAAAAATCTAGTGGAGTTTGAAGAACTTTTAACTGGTAGCGAACCAGTACAAATAGTTGTGTATTTAGCCATACTCAGCAGCTAAATGTAAAAACAAGGATAGTTGCTGATTAAGGATCCTGAGTGTGAGAACTTTTTTTTTTCCTGTGCTGGTACTGGGCCTGAAACTCAGGGTCTTGCACTGTTCATTGGCTTTTTCACTAACAGCTGGTGCTCCACCACTTGAGCCACAGCTCCACTTCTAGCCTTTTGCTGGTTACGTGGAGATAAGAATCTCCAGGCTGGCTTACAGCCTCAGTCCTCCTGAGTACCTGAGCTGGCTTTGAACTCTCAGTCCTGCCTTAGCTTCCTTAGTGTTGGGATTATAGTATGTGTCACCTTGTCCAGCTTAAAAAATAAAAAATAAATAAATAAAGGATTAACCCAGGTGCCAGTGGCTCATGCCTCCCTATTCAGGAGGCTGAGATCAGAGGATCACAGTTAGAAGCCAGCCAGGCAAGGAAGTCCATGAAACTCTTAACTCCAATTAACTGCCAGAAAACTGAAAGTGGTGCTGTAGCTTAAAGTGGTAGAGTGCTATCCTTAAGCAAAAAAGCTCAGGGACAGCCCCAGCCCCTAAGTTCAAGCCCCATGATCGACAAAAAAGAGATTCAATGCATATTGCTATCTTACTAGTGTCAAATGTTTACATTTTACCAGTAATACTAATTTTTCTTGGGTTAGTTGTGTATATTATAATCTATCCTAATGGAGTTGAATTCTAGTCAGGGAGGGCCATTACAAAGTTTAAAAAGTATAGTAGGTGGTAAATAAATGCTGCAAACAAAAATGGAGGAATCGGCATTGTTAGGTGGGGAGGGTACAGTGATTTGAGCTGTGGTTTTAGACTGGGTGGTAAGGAAAGGCCTTCCTGAGAAAGACTTTAAGACTTGAAGAAAACCTGGTTTGCTTCAAGTGGCTCACAACTGTGATCTTAGAAACTCAGGAGGCTGAGATCTGAGGATTATGGTTTGAGGCCAGCTCAGACAGACAAATCTGTAAGACTCATAAACTGGCCAGCAGAAAGAAGCTGGAAATGCTTCAAATGGTGGAATGCCAGCTGTGAGTGAAAAAACTGAGTAAGACTCAGTTCAACTCCTAGTATTGGCACAAAAAGAAAAAAGGGGTGGGGTGGGAGAGAGGACCTGGGAGAGGAAGAAGGGAAGAAGAAAGGAGGAGGAGGGGAAGGAAGGGAAAGAAAGTGTGCCATGCACGTAGATATTTGGAGGCAGACTGTTCTGGGGAGGAGAAAGATGTTCCTGTATGTCCAAGGAATAACAAGGCAAAACCATATGGCAGGAGTGCTGTGAGCCAGGGCCATAGTGAATTAGAGATCATGTCAGGTGGAGTTTTTATAGTGCCTCCTGGACCAACATGAGGGTTTTGACTTTTCCACAGGGTGAACACCTTGTATTTTTTTTCCTGTTTAAGTTAAATTAATTTTATTTTAGTTTTTTGATTATGTAACTAAGGAATTGAGCCTAGGGCCTCATGCATGCTAGGCAAGTAAGTACTCTACAACTAAGCCTGAAGCCCTTGTTTGTTTGTTTTTTGCCAGTCCTGGGGCTTGGACTCGGCCTGAGCACTGTCCCTGGCTTCTTTTTGCTCAAGGCTAGCACTCTGCCACTTGAGCCATGGTGCCACTTCTGGCCATTTTCTATATATGTGGTGCTGGGGAATCTAACCCAGGGCTTCATGTATACAAGGCAAGCACTCTTGCCACTAGGCCATATCCCCAGCCCAGCCCTTGTATTTTGAATACAAGAATCAGTTCTAGTTTAATAAGATGGTGGACAGAAGCCAGACACCAGTGGAAGACTATTGGAATAATCAAAGTTACTTTTGTTTTTTTAGCAAAATATAACTGATTTCTTAAAATTTACTTTTTTTTTTTTTGTTAGTCTTGGGACTTGAACTTGGGGCCTGGGTGCTGTCCCTGAGCTTTTGTGCTCAAGGCTAGCACTCTACCACTTGAACCACACCTTCTTTCCTGGCTTTTTGGTGGTTAGAGGTACGAGTCTCAAAGCCTTTCCTTCCCTGACTGGCTTTGAACCTTGATCTTCAGATCTCAGCCTCCTGAGTAGCTAGGATGATAGGCATGAGTCACCGGTGCCTAACTCCAAATTAGTTTGGTTTTTTTTTGTTTGTTTGTTTTTGCTGGTTATTGGGCTTGAACTCAGGGACAGTGCCCAGGCCCTGAGCTTTTTTTGCTCAAGGCTAGCACTCTACCACTTGAGCCACAATGCTACTTCCAGCTTTTTCTGTCTGTGTGGTACTGAGAAATAGAACCCAGGGCTTCATGCATACTAAGCAAGCATTGTACCACTAAGCCACATTCCCAGCTCTCCAAATTACTTTTGTTTTGTATTTTTCCAGTCCTGGGGCTTGAACTCAGGGCTTGAGCACTGTCCCTGGCTTCTTTTTTTGCTCAAGGCTAGCACTCTGCCAACTTGAGCCACAGTGCCACTTCTGGCCTTTTCTATATATGTGGTGCTGAGGAACCGAACAAACCCAGGGCTTCATGTATATGAGGCGAGTACTTTACCACTAGGCCATATTCCCAGCCCCTCCAAATTACTTTTTATCACACTTTTTTATTTACTTCATATTCACTGTGCTAGTCTTTTGACTAGAGTAACAAATACTTAAGTCAGTCTCTGACAAGGTACAAAGTTTATTGGTCCAGATAAAGATTAAACACTACTGAATGTGGTCAAGTGGAAAATTTCCTCAAACTGAACTCATTAGTTGAGGAAAGTTAATTAAATGTTGGGGATTCATAAGTTGTTTGCATTATAGCTTTTTCCTTTAATAAAATTTACAGCTTTTATGTAATTAACATTAAATTTGTAATATAATGTTTTATCAATTCTAAGATGCAGTTAAATGAAACATCTTGTTTTTTGAGATTCTGGGTATTCAACTTGAGGCCTCATAGTTGTACATTTTTCATTTTTCAAGTAATTATTTTTAAGTAGTTGGATAAGGAGTTTCAATTTCATAAGTCAGGTTATGAGTATAGTGCATCTTTTTTTTTTTTGTTTTGTTTTGTTTTTTTTTTTTTTTTGGCCAGTCCTGGGCCTTGGACTCAGGGCCTGAGCACTGTCCCTGGCTTCTTCCCGCTCAAGGCTAGCACTCTGCCACTTGAGCCACAGCGCCGCTTCTGGCCGTTTTCTGTATATGTGGTGCTGGGGAATCGAACCTAGGGCCTCGTGTATCCGAGGCAGGCACTCTTTGCCACTAGGCTATATCCCCAGCCCAGTATAGTGCATCTTGATCAAGTGTTTTTTGTTTTCTTTTTGTGCCAGCTCTGGGGCTTGAACTTGGTGTGAGTGCTGCCTTTAAGCTTTTTTGCTCTACCACTTGAGCTGCAGTTTCATTTCCAGATTTTTTGGTAGTTAATTGGAGGTAAGATAGTCTCCTGAGTTTTCTTGCCCCGGCTGGCTTCAAATCACCACCCTCAGATCTCAGCCCTTAAGTAGCTAGGATTGGATTATGGGTATGAGCCATTGGCACCTTTTTTTGAATAGTGTTTATGCTTGGGATGGCCTTGATTATGATCCTCTGATTGACACTTTCCGCACAAAACCCAGATTTGTGGTATGCCAACACTTCCAACTATAATTGGTAAGGATGAGATCTTGCACACGTTTTGCCTGGGCTGGCCTCAAACAGCAATCCTCCACATTTCTGTTTCTTGAGTAGCTAGGATTATAGGCATGAGCCACCAGTGCCAGTGAAAGATCTTTTTCTATATTCTTTCACCAGTGCCTAGTGAAAGCCCTTCTTCTAATCTAGATATATAGGTAAAGTGAGCTTCAGTGCTTTCTTAGATTTGGAAGGAAGAAAATTATTACCAGTTAATTTGTCATCAGTTGAGAGATAGCCCTACTGCAAATGTGCTAAAATATAAATATATACATCTAGAATTGATGAAATGGAGCAATTAACTTTCAGTGAAATTATGTCCTGATGGAGAGATTTCCTTTTAGGGACTGGCTTTTCTATTATACATCCTAGTTATTAGAGAAAGGACATTTTTAGGTCTCATGAGCTGGGCACAGTGGCACATGTTTGTAGTCCCAGCTACTTGGGAGGCAAAGAGGGGGATCATGGTTCATGTTAGTCTAAGCAACTACCCCAACAAAAAACCCAGCTAGCAAGACCCTACTTCCAAAAACAACCTGAGCACGATGGATCACAGCTGTAATTCCAGCCACACAGAAGCATAAACATAGCTAGGAGGATTGTTGTTCCTGAAGTTGAGGGAAGCATGGATGAAATTTTAAGAATTTAGTGTAGGATCAGGGGATATTATTCAGTGTAGAGCACTTGTCTAGCAGGTACAAAGCCCTAGGTTTCATCTCCAGCATTATAGGTGGGAAAATCATCTCATTGACAAGCAAATGGAAGCTTTTAAGCGGGGAACTTATCTAATTCTTAAAGCATATTGAAGTTTATAGTATTATTTATGGCTTTATGTTAGTGTTTTTCTTAGTACATCATATATTTCTAATAGGTTTATATTTGCTAGTTGCATTGTATATTCCTGAATTAAAAGAAGTAATGTCTTTTCTTTTACTCTGAAAGGTAGGCACATCCCTTAAATTAGAATACTTGATCTTGGGCTAGGAATATGGCCAAGTGGCAAGAGTGCTTGCCTCCTATACACGAAGCCCTGGGTTCGATTCCCAAGCACCACATATATCGAAAATGGCCAGATATCGAAAATGGCCAGAGAAGTGGCGCTGTGTCTCAAGTGGCAGAGTGCTAGCCTTGAGCAAAAAGAAGCCAGGGACAGTGCTCAGGCCCTGAGTCCAAGGCCCAGGACTGGCAAGAAAAAAAAAATAGAATACTTGATCTTTTTTTTCTTTTTTCTTTTTTATTGTCAAACTGATGTACAGAGAGGTTACAGTTTCATACGTTAGGCATTGGATACATTTCTTGTACTGTTTGTTACCTCCTCCCTCATTCCCCCCTCCCCCTTTCCCTCTCCTCCCATGAGTTGTTCAGTTGGTTTACACCAAACAGTTTTGCAAGTAGAATACTTGATCTTTAATGTGCCATCTTCTTGGGAAATAGTTTTCTTTTTAGACAAAATGATAATAGATGGTGATTAGCTTAGCGATGTGTGCAAAGCTGACTTTAATTAAACAGTATAGAATCAAACTTACCCCAATATAGTCCCTAATATAGATATGTAGATAAAATGAGTTTCAGTGGGTTGTTTTTGTTTTTTTTTTTTTTTAGATTTAAGATTCTTCTCTTTTTTGCGTAATCTTATTGTCTGAGAGAAGAATTAAGTTACATGAAAGCACACAGAGCCAGTGTGGTTCATGCCTGAATCCAAGGCCTTGAGAATTGAAGGCAAGAGAATTGAAAGTTCAAGTCCTGCCGAGGCTATGTAACAAAACCCTAACAAAATTTAAAAAAATTTAAAGAAAAAAATTTTAATTAAAGTGTTAATTTCTTTTTCTAGCTTAAAGCAATAAGTGTAGATCTCCAAAGTGATGCTGCTCTACAGGTGGACATCTCTGATGCTCTTAGTGAAAGAGATAAAGTAAAATTCACTGTTCACACAAAGGTAAATGAGATTTTGTATTATTGTAGCTATCGTGTTAATTTTGTGCTAGCATTGTGTTTGTAATAAAGATGTTCTTTTTGTGCTGGTCCTGGGACTTAAACTCAGGGTCTGGGTGCTGTTCTTGAGCTTTTTTTCCCCCTAATGCTACTTCTCTACCACTTGAGCCACTGCTGTTCCACTTCCAGCTTTTTAGTGAACTCATGGCCTGGGTGCAGTTCCTGAGCTTTTGTGCTCAAGGCTAGTGCTCTACCACTTATCCACATGTGTACTTCTGATTTTTTTTTGATGATTAAGTGGAGATAAGAGTCTCTCGGATGGGCTGGGAATATGGCTTAGTGGCAAGAGTGCTTGCCTCCTACACATGAAGTTCGATTCCCCAGCACCACATATATGGAAAACGGCCAGAAGGGGCACTGTGGCTCAGGTGGCAGAGTGCTAGCCTTGAGCAGGAAGAAGCCAGGGACGGTGCTCAGGCCCTGAGTCCAAGGCCCAGGACTGGCCAAAAAAAAAAAAAAAGTCTCTTGGACTTTCCGGCCCAGGCTGGTTTCACACTGTGATCCTCAGATCTCAGCCTCCTGAGTAGCTCAGATTACAGGTTTGAGCCACTAGTGCAAGAACTTGTGTTTTTCTTTCTTTCATTTAAAAAAATTGTTATTATTAAATAGTTGGACAAAGAGGTTACAATTCCATAAGTCAGGCTATGAGTACAATACTTCTTGGTTAATGTCACCTTCCTTGTTCTCCCTCCATTTCCCCCCTCTTGTCCCTACCCTCAAGTTATATAATTCATTTTTTACATAATATAATGACCACATTTGCTCACCCTTCCTCCATTCCTGGGCCCTCTTTTCCCTACCTCCCCAAAACATAATGTTTCCACTTCTTGGTATTCATTTTGATAAATAGTCCTTTATTCATTTTGATGAACAGTATTTTACTTGCCGAACTTGTGTTTTTAATGTAATTGGAAAGAACTGTTTTTTAGTTTGTAATTTCTTTTTTTTTTTCTTGGCCTTGAGGCTTGAACTCAGGGCCTGGGTGCTGTCCTTGAGTTCTTTTTGCTCAAAGTTACAGCTGTATCATTTTGAGCCAATGTGCCACTCCTGGTTTTCTGGTGATGGATTGGAGATAAAACTCTCACAGACTTTACTGCTGAGGCTGGCTTTGAGGCTGGCTTTGAACTGCAGTACTCAGATCTCAACCCCCTGAGTAGCTAGGATTTGGGGTGTGAGCCAGCCCTTGCTATCTTAACAAGAAGTTAAGATAACAAAAAGATGTCACCCTTTGTGTCAGTTCTTTTTGCTGGCTAATTGGAGCTAAGAGTCTCAAAGATTTATCTACCTTGGTTGGCTCTGAGGCGAGATTCTCAGCTCTCAGCCTCCTAATCAGCTTAGGGTTATAGGTGTGAGCCTTCAGTGCATGATTCAACAGGGTAATTTTTTTTTTTTTTTGGCCAGTCCTGGGCCTTGGACTTGGCCTGAACACTGTCCCTGGCTTCTTTTTGCTCAAGGCTAGTGCTCTGACACTTGAGCCACAGCGCCACTTCTGGCTGTTTTTCTATGTATGTGGTGCTGGGGAATCGAACCCAGGGCTTCATGAATAAGAAGCAAGCACTCTTGCCACTAGGCCATACTCCCAGCCCCTTAACAGGGTAATTTTTAAATGATGGAAACAGTACAGTATGATAACTACCCATTGGCTTACTTCCCCAAAAAGAGGTAGTTTTTCTGTTTATCTTACGATTTTTCATATACAGTTTAAAGTCTCTGATAGTCTTTATATTTAAAAACAAGGATCTAAAATGTTTATTAAACTACATCTTAGTGTAATTTTGACTTTTATTCAAAGGAATCTTGTATCTTTGCAGAGTTCATTGCCAAATTTTAAACAAAGTGAGTTTTCTGTTGTCCGACAACATGAAGAATTTATCTGGCTTCATGATTCCTTTGTTGAAAATGAAGACTATGCAGGTTACATTGTAAGTTACAAAGATTTCATTTCCTGGAAGCTTGTTTAGATTCTTATGTGTTGCAATCTTGTTTAGCATTTTACTAACAAAATTATTTTTTCTGTGTGTGTGTGTGTGTGTGTGTGTGTGTGTGTGTGGTGTGTGTGTGTGTGTGTGTGTGTGTGTGTTGGAACTAGGGCTTGAACTCAAAGTCCTGAACCTTGAATTCTTGTTGTTGTTGCTGTTGTTGCCAGTCTTGGGGCTTGGACTCAGGGCCTCAGCACTGTCCCTGTCTTTTTGCTCAAGACTGTCACTCTACCTCTTAAGCCACAGTGCCACTTCTGGCCTTTTCTGTCTATGTGGGGCTAAGGAATTGAACCTAGGGCTTCATGTATGATAGGTAAGCACTCTACTGCTAAGCCACATTCCCAGCCCTTTATTTTTTAGTTTTTGCTGGTCCTGAGCCTAGACTCTGGGCCTGGACTCTGTCCCTGAGCTGCTTTTGTTCATGGCTAGCACTCTACCACTTGAGCCACAGCACCACTTCTGGCTTTTTCTGAGTATTTTATTGGCCATAGGACACTCATGGGCTTTCCTGCTCATGCTGACTTTGAACCTCCATCCTCAGATCTCAGCCTTCTGAGTAGCTAGGATTACAGGCATGAACCACTGGCACTTGATTTACAGCTCAGATTATAGTGAATGAAAAATTGTGTTTTTCTTTTCTCGTTCTATTCTTAGCTTTCCTCTCTACTTTCTTATAAGATAGTATTTTTTTCACTACTTTTAATAGGTGAAATGTTCCACATAGACTAAGAGCATATCTTATCAATCATTATAAAACTTGTGCTCATAGAAAATAAAATAAAAACCTGGGCTGAGCTCAGCATTGTGCCTGTCCATGTAGTAGGAACTCAGCAAAAATGTATTGAACCATACGTTTGGTTTTTTGGTGTTTTTTGTTTTGTGGGTTTTTTGTTTTTTTTTTTTTTTTTGCTTTCTTTGGTGTAACACTTTTCTTCATTCCTACTCTTCCTGTCCTTCCTCCCCCCTCCCCCCTTCCTTTCTGTTGCAATGCAAGGGATTAAACCCAGGACTTTGTTCTTGCTAAACAGCTCTCCTCCCTAATATCTCTTGCTGGATAGTATTGTTAGTATTCGTTTATTTTCTTTAAAAAAATCACAGTAGCATGAAACTCTTATTAATTCATTAATTTTAGAAGTATGTTGATATTTAATTATAACCTTTGCCTACTTCTGAAAAATATATGAATATTTGCTATTAATATTCATTCAGTAGGTAGTCAGTCACAGCTTAGTGCATATAGGATTTTGAAGATTCTAGGTTACCATGAAGAAGCCTGCAAGTTGATACTTGAGAACTATTCCAATACCTAGAAAATAGTATTGTGCTGTATTTCCTCTTTGGTAAAAAGAATCTCAAGGATATCAATTGATCTTGTGAAATTCTTTAATCTGAATTTGGCTATTTCTGGTGCTCAGTTTAGGATAACTTCAGCTTTCTCAAATATAGTCTTTCATAGTTGCAGTACTACAGTGCTGAAAGAAATGAAATAGTTTCATAAAACTAGTGATTGGTTTTGTTATAGATCCCACCAGCACCACCAAGACCTGATTTTGATGCTTCAAGGGAAAAACTACAGAAACTTGGAGAAGGAGAAGGGTCAATGACAAAGGAGGAATTCACAAAGATGAAACAGGAACTGGAAGCGTATGTGATGGTTTTTGTTATTGGCCTTTGTTAATTGTGCTTGTTTTTGTGCTCTCTTATATCCCGTTCTTTAGTGTTTCTCCATGATATCTTTTTGAAAGACACAAGTTTAAGTCATATAGCTAGTCTTAATGATCATGATCAGAGCCTACAGGAAAATTACAGAATAATCTTCTCCATTGTAAATTTTTTAAAGTTTTAAGTGACTAAAAATTGAAAAACAAGGATCCAAGAGCTTATTTAAAAAGAAGCAGTAGAGCAAAATGTAAACTGTCTTTTTGTTTGTTTGTAAGACCTAGGTTATTACCAACTAGTTCTCTTTTTTTCAACATGTGCACTCTAGTACAACTAATACTTCCCATAGAATACATACTGAACAATTGTCTGTTTAAATATGATGGTCCCTCCTCTTCTATATATTAACTTCTTCTGCCTATAACCAAAAGGAAAAGGAGCAAAGTAATGAGAGAATAGTTAAGAATTGTTTTTCACTGAATGACTGGTAGTTTTGTATATACTGAAAATGTATTAAATCCTTAGAAAATTGATAATTCATTTTTTTATTTAACAGCTTTGCTTAAAATACAGAATCTCCACTTTTATTAAATGTGTGAATTGCCTATATTTTATTATTTTCTGTATTTTTAGAATTGTACAAGGAAATTTTCTTAAATTATTGTCCTTCATCTCGTTCTGGTCATTTTTTTCCCTCTCATGCATTCCTTTTCTCTTACACTTAGTTTCAGTTTTCAAGCATATTATTCACACTACCACTTGACTCTTCTTCAGAATTCGAAACAAACTCTTAAAAAGATAATTAGCAAAGTAGGTCTTTGTTATAGCATAAAGTGACAGATATGTTAAGAATTCTGTCAGTACTAAGTACAAATAGTCTGATAGCAGACAGATGTATACTTGAAAATTTCAGACTGAAAATTGGAAATTAGCAGGGCACATTAATATTGAAGAGTCTGTGATTTTCCAGTGGCCCTGATCATGATTCTTTTGTGGTCTGGTTAGGGGTTGGATAACAGAAAACCTTGGGTTTATTCTACTGCTACCTCCATCCTCTGCATCCTTCTTTTTTGTCTTCACTGAATGACTACCCTCACAGAGATCAAACTTCTCCCAACATTGATCTGCTGGTTTGCTGGTATGTAAAACTTACCTTCTTGCCTGTAGTTGAAGCAAGAATGTTGGTCCTTTTCCTTGAGTGTTTTTCCCTTCCCCAAACTGACATGTTACAATATTGTTGCTGGAATTCATTGTTAATATTAAAATACCTTAAACATATTTCTTTGATGTAACTCCAAAAAACAGTCTCTAGTGTCTCTTGTGTATTTGGGTCATTAAATAAAAGTAATTATTAACACTGAAAATATGCTTACTGAGATTTGGGATTTGATATTTTTCCTACTAAGGTATGTAAAAGCAATAATTATATACAAATTGAATTGCTAAGGTTGTATAGATAATTTCTCTAGAGGTAAAAATGAATATTCCAATATTGATTTTTAACATCCTCTTACATAGTAAGGAAAGTTTATAAAACTTAAAAATATTAACAGTTGGATATAATAAATACTATTAACTAGCATGAATATTTTTAAAGCTGTGTTTTATATATTTAACAGTTCAATTAAAACCTTTGTTTACATGAATTATCTTTGTATTCCTAAATTTGTATTTAGATTAATCCAAAGAATATTTGCTAAAAATTTTTCTTGAAAATGACTGGTTAATAATTTTGTGTGTTGTTTCTAGTGAATATTTGGCAATATTCAAGAAGACAGTTGCAATGCATGAAGTGTTCCTATGTCGTGTGGCAGCACATCCTATTTTGAGAAAAGATTTAAATTTCCATGTCTTCTTGGAATATAATCAAGATGTGAGTATCAAATTAATCAAAGCAGTGATGGAGTTTTTTAAGTGTCATTGGGAAAGGCAGGAAGTAGTTAGAAAAGCACTAGACTTTTTTTTTTTTGGTATAGGCTTGAACTCAGGGCCTGGGCACTGTTCCTGAGCTCTTTTGCTCAAGGTTAGCACTCTACCACTTGAGCCACAGCTCCACTTCTGGCTCCTGGTAGTTAATTGGAGATAAGAATCTCACAGACTTTCTTGCCTGGGCTAGCTTTGAACCTCAATCATCAGGTCTCAGCCTCCTGAGGATTATAGGCATGAGGCAACAGCACACTAGGCCTTTTTTATGATTTTTTTAAATTGTTAAGGCAGTTTAAGTCATCACCTTTTCAGTAGTAATACCAACATTTCAGTAAAGCTTGTGTGGATTAAAGTAGTAATGATAAATCATGTTATAGGTCAAACATCTCTAATCCCAAGTCTAAAACTTTTTCATCACCAACATAATACTGAAAAGATTTTAGAGCATTTTGCATTTCAGATTTTAGAATTAGGGATGCTCATTTGCTGAAGTTTTAAGATTCTATAAGCCAAGGAACTCTAAAATATGATGCACTTCTGTTCCCAAGCATTTTAGATAAAGGATACTCAACTTGTACTCCTAGAGAACTTAAGAAAACGAGTTATTGGGCTGGAGGCATGGTTTAGTGGAATCATGCCAGCCTAGCAAGTGAGAGGCCCTAAGTTCAAACCCCCAGTGTGGCCAAAAAAGGAATAGAGGGGAAAACCAAAGGAAAGAAAGAAGTAAAGTTATTAAATAAGTTGATTAATGTTTCTTAAATTTCAATTTAGAGTTTTCTTTTTTTTCTCTCTCTCTTTTTCCCCAGTGCCAGTCCTGGGTCTTGAGCTCAGGGTCCGGGTGCTGTCCCTGAGCTTTTGTGTTCAAGGCTAGCACTCTACTTCTTGAGTCACAATTCCACTTACAGCTTTTGTTTTGGTAGTTAATTGGAGAAAAAGGGTCTCAGAGGCTTTTTTGCCTGGGCTGGCTTCAAACTGCAATCCTCAAATCTCAGCCTCCTGAGTAGCTAGGATTACAGGTATGAACCATCAGTACTTAGCAAATCATTGATTCTTGATCTGTTGAACATACTTTCTTTAGTACTTATCCCTGTTAATTTCGCTTATAACCTTCCATTTCTGAAAACTACAGTTGAAAAAGAAAATAAAGTGACTACGATTTAAAGATTTTTTTTCATTTACAGTCTTAGCAAAAACAAAAACAAAAAACGAATGGATAGGTTCTACAGATTTTGCCACCAATATTTTTGGATGACAAAACTAATGCATAATTTTAGTGAAAAACAAATGTAGCATAATATTTAGACTTTTGTGTGTTTGTGTTCATATGTATGTTTACTTTTCTGTTTGGCTTTAGTAGATAAGAGAGTACATATTATCCTAGCTGGGTACCAGTGGCTCATGCCTGTAATCCTAGGTACTCAGTAGGCTGAGATTTGAAGCTAGCAGTTCAAATTCAGCTGGAGCTCATAGTGTGTCACACTGCCATATTATTGTTTATGACTCGGAACTGTAAAGAATACAGGCTGTGTCACACATTATAAGAAACTACAACAGGGGCTGGGAATATGGTCTAGTGGTAAAGTGCTCGCCTCATATACATGAAGCCCTGGGTTCAATTCCTCAGCACCACATATATAGATAAAAGCCAGAAGTGGTACTGTGGCTCAAGTGGCAGAGTGCTACCCTTGAGCAAAAAGAAGCCAGGGACAGTGCTCAGGCCCTGAGTCCACGCCCCAGGACTGGCAACAAAAACAAAACAAATAAGCAAAGAAACTACAACAGTGTGTGTTGGGGTTACTGAAAAATACATGGAAATAGCAGATGGTAGAAAATTATCATTACTTTCTTATCTTTATAAATTGGTTTTTTGTTGGATGTAGAGCACAGGTATGAAGTGAGGTCATTTCTAAGTACTATCCAAAGACTCCTTTACAATGCCAAAGCTGTTAGTACTACCTGACATTATATATCTGAAGTTTTTGTTTACATATTCATTATCTAGTTCCCCCTAATAAAATGTAATCTTTCTTTTAGTGCTGGTTACTAAGACTTGAACTCAAGGCCTCATACTCTCTTTAGCTTTTTTTGCTTAAGGCTCTCATTCTACCACTTGAGCTACACTGCCACATCTGTTTTTTTCTGTTTATGTGGTACTGAGGAATCAAACCCAGGGCCTCATGCCTGCTAGGCAAGCACTGTAGCACTAAGCCACATTCCTCCAAAAAGGTTTTTAAAAATCCCAGAAAAAAGCCAAATTCTGTTGTCATACCCAACATCTTTTTTTGTTTTGTTTTTATTAGCTTCTCTATCATCTTGAAAGAAAACATCCTTTTTTTTGGGGGGGGGGGCAGTCCTGGGCCTTGGACTCTGGGCCTGGGGGCTGCCCCTGGCTTCTTTTTTTTTTTGGCCAGCCCTGGGGTTTGGGCTCAGGGCCTGAGCACTGTCCCTGGCTTCCTTTTTGCTCAAGGCTAGCACTCTGCCACTTGAGCCACAGCGCCACTTCTGGCCATTTTCTGTATATGTGGTGCTGAGGAAATGAACCCAGGGCCTCATGTATACGAGGCAAGCACTCTTGCCACTAAGCCATATTCCCAGCCCCATGCCCCTGGCTTCTTTTTGCTCAAGGTTAGCACTCTACCACTTGAACCTCAGCACCACTTCTGGCCTTTTTTTATATATGTGGTGCTAAGGAATTGAACCCAGGGCTTCGTGTATACAAGGCAAGCACTCTACTACTAGGCCATATTCCTAGCCCTATTTTGAGTAGTTTGTTAGAGATAGGAGTCTCACAGATTTTCTTGCTCAAGCTGCCTTTGAACCATAATCCTGAAGTCTCAACCTGCTGAGTAGCTAGGATTGCAGGCGTGAGCCACCCTTGCCCAGTGTCCCACAAGAAAAGAATTAAGTATCATCATTAAAAACAGCTCCAGGGGCTGAGAATATGGCCTAGTGGCAAGAGTGCTTGCCTCGTATACATGAGGCCCTGGGTTTGATTTCTCAGCACCACATATATAGAAAATGGCCAGAAGTGGCGCTGTGGCTCAAGTGGCAAAGTGCTAGCCTTGGGCAAAAAGAAGCCAGGGACAATGCTCAGGCCCTGACTCCAAGCCCCAGGACAGGCAAAAAAACAAAAACAAAACAGCTCTGATAAAGCAAGGCTAACTACTGTGTATTACAAAGCAGGCACATTCACAGAGGTATGGCACAGTAAACAATTTTAAAAGCCTAAGTCTTAATTTTACTTTTCTAGCAAAGAGCCCAGAGGATGGTATGACACAGCTCTGGAAAGAAAACATACTTAGTTAGATAGGATTTTCTTTCATTAGTGGCCCAGTTGTAAGTCCATATTCCCTTCAGGAACTTAAGCTAAAAGCCATTTTTTTAAAAAGCCGGCACTGGTGGCTCATGCCTGTAAATCCTAGCTACTCAGGAGGCTGAGATCTGAGGATCACAGTTAAAAGCCAGCCCAGGCAGTAAAGTCCGTGAGACTCTTCTCTCCATTTAACCACCAGAATACTGAATGTGGCACTGTGGCTCAAAGTGGTAAAATGCTAGCCTTGAGCTGAAGAGCTCAGGGACATCGCCCAGGCCCAAAGTTCAAGCCATACGACAAAACAAAACAAAACAAAACAAAAAACTGCATTCCACAACCACCAGATTCATACAAAGATGACCAGATTAAAGCAATCAAGAGTCAACCTAACTGTTGAAGCAAATCTGTCATTTGAGTAATGAGAACTTCAGAGGAGTTGCCAAGTAGTACTTCAAAGCTTCCAACAACATTTCAAACAGAATCAGTAGCTAGACACTGCTCATTTGGATGTGTTTGGGAATGCTGGCATTAAATATTTAGTCATCTGTTCACACATACAGGAAGGGGAGATCAGTTACTACTGTACTTTCTGTTCAACCCAGGTTATAAAGATTGCAAGCATTGGTTGTCTTCAGTTTACCTCCAAGTCTGCAAATGCTATAACCATATCCTAAGAACACAAAGGACAAAATAAACCATATCTATATTATCTGGGACCACTGCATTGATCAACTGATCCATTCCTTTGTGCTATTGTTTTCCCCCTAGTTCTGATGTTCTCATCATGACTAGATGAGGTGTTTTGTTTTAGTCAGTTGTGGGGCTTGAACTCAGCCTGGGCGTTGTCCCTAGGCCTCTTTGTGCTCAATGCTAGTGTTCTACCACTTGAGCCACAGTGCCACTTCTGGTTTTTGTTTTTTTTGTTTGTTTGCTTGTTTTTTGGCCAGTCCTGGGGCTTGGACTCAGGGCCTGAGCACTGTCCCTGGCTTCTTTTTGCTCAAGGCTAGCACTCTGCCACTTGAGTCACAGCGCCACTTCTGGCCATTTTCTATATATGTGGTGCTGGGGAATTGAACCCAGGGCCTCATGTATACGAGGCAAGCTCTCTTGCCACTAGGCCATATCCCCAGCCCTTCTTGTGGTATCTTACACCCTGTTTTTCTTTCCCTTCCCTAGGTCAGGTAGACATATATACGATACATAATGTACCAAGAACATATACAGTAGCCCCGTGGCCTACACCCAAGAAAATTCGCCTAGGGCTTTAAATGTAATGTCGATATTAGACAATATGTTGACAGTAGTCTTATATGAATGTACATACATAGCTTTTGAGCTTTTGTATTCCACTGAGAGGTCAATTTTTGACCTTTTTATGTTGAGTAGTTGTTTGGTTTTAGTTACATAATGTTGGGTCGCTGACCCAATCCTGTGGGAAATACCATTTGACAAGCAGTTTTTGGTTTCACAGACCTAGTCTCTACGTCTCTCCGTCACCCCTTCTTAACAGTCATATATCAGGGAGATCATTCCCCTTTGTTTTCTGTGTTCTAGGCTTGTCTCGCTCAACATTATTTGTTCAAGTTCTGACCATTTCCCTGCGAATAGCAATATTTCACCATTCCTAATCGCTATGTAGTATTCCATTGTGTATAGGTACCATATTTTTTGGATCCATTCATCTGTGGAGGGGCATCTGGGTTGTTTCCATATTTTGGCTATTGTGAATTGTGCCACGATAAACATGGAAGTACAAATGTCTTTTTGATATCTTGGGACCTGCTGTTCAGGATAGATGCCTAGGAGTGGTATGGCTGGGTCATAGGGTAGGTCTATTTTGAGCTTTTTGAGAAACCTCCATACTGTTCTCCAAAGTGGTTGTACTAATTTGCACTCCCACCAGCAATGGAGAAGGGTTCCTCTTTCCCTGCACCCCCTCCAGCATTTGTTGTTGCCTGAGTTCAGAGTATAGGCCATTCTAACTGGGGTGAGGTGGTATCTCAGGGTTGTTTTTATTTGCATTTCCTTTACTACCAGGGATGTTGAACATTTCCTCATATGTTTCTTTGCCATTTTTATTTCTTCTCTTGTGAAGTCTCTCTTTAGCTCCTTTGCCATTTCCTAATTGGTTTATTGGGCTTGGAGGGGCTTAGTTTTTTGAGTTCTCTGTAGATGACAGATATTAGGCCTTTGTTGCTGTGCTAGTAAAGATCCTTTCCCATATGGTTGGCTGTCTTTCTAGTTTGGTGGCTATGTCCTTAGCTGTGCAGAAACTTTTTAATTTGTAGTAGTCCCATTTGTCGAGTCTCTCCTGTATTTGTTGTGCCCCTGGGACTATATTCAGGAAGTTCCTTCCTGTGCATATAAGATCTAGCGTCTTTCCTACTCAGTCCTTCAGTAGTTTCAAGGATTCAGGTCTGATATTGAGGTCCTTGATCCATTTTGCGTTGAACTTGGTGCATGGTGATAGGCTTGGGTCTACTTTGAGTTTTCTGCATATGGCTGCCCAGTTCTCCCAGCACCAGTAGTTGAAGAGGCTATGTTTATTCCATTGTATGTCTTTAGCTCCTTTGTCAAATATCAGCTGACTGACTGTAAGAATGCCGTTTTATTTCTGGATCTTCAATTCTAATCCATTGGTCTTCTGGTCTGTTTTTATACCAATACCAGGCTGTTTTTGTTATGATGGCCCTATAGTAGAGCTTGAAGTCTGGTATTGTGATACCTCCCGCACTGCTTTTTTTGCCTAGAATTGCTTTGGCTATTCTAGGTCTTTTGCTGTTCCATATGAATTTATGGATTGCTTTCTCTATTTCAGTGAAGAATGTAACAGGGATTTTGATAGGGATTGCATTGAATTTGTATAACAATTTGGGCAATATGGCCATTTTCACTATATTATATTAATTCTGCCTACCCATGAACATGGGAGGTCTTTCCATCTCCTTGTGTCTTCTTTGATTTCCCTTATTAGATTTTTATAGTTCTTATTAAATAGGTCTGTCACGTCCTTGCTTAGGTTGATCCCTAGGTACTTTATTCTTTTTTTGGCTACTGTAAATGGAATTGTTTCCATAATTTCCTTTTCTGCTTGTACATTGCTGGTGTACAGAAAAGCTGCTGACTTTTGTGGATTGATTTTGTATCCTGTTACTTTGCCAAAATGGTTTATTAGGTGTAGGAGTTTGGGGACTGAGTTTTTTGGGTCCTTCAAATATAAGATCATGTCATCTGCAAATAGGGATAGCTTGATTTTTTTTCCTTGCCGATGTGGATCCCTTTGATGTCCTCCTCTTGCCTTATTGCTATGGCTAGGGATTCCAGCACTATGTTGAATAGAAGTGGGGAGAGTGGGCATCCTTGTCTTGTTCCTGAGTTTAGGGGGAATGATTTAAGTTTCTCTCCATTTAATATGATGTTAGCAGTTGGTCTGTTGTATATGGCTTTTATTGTTTTGAGGAATGTTCCATCTATTCCTGTTCTCTCCAGAGCTTTTAATAAGTATGGATGTTGTATTTTGTCAAAGGCTTTTTGGGAATCGACTGAGATAACAATGTGATTCTTTTTTTTTTTTTTTTTTTTGGCCAGTCCTGGGCCTTGGACTCAGGGCCTGAGCACTGTCCCTGGCTTCTTCCCGCTCAAGGCTAGTACTCTGCCACTTGAGCCACAGCGCCGCTTCTGGCCGTTTTCTGTATATGTGGTGCTGGGGAATCGAACCTAGGGCCTCGTGTATCCGAGGCAGGCACTCTTGCCACTAGGCTATATCCCCAGCCCAACAATGTGATTCTTGATTTTAGTTCTGTTTATGTGGTGAATTACATTGATTGATTTACGGATGTTGAACCATCCTTGTGACTGTGGGATGAAGCCTACTTGATCATGATGTATGATTTTCTTGATCAGTTTCTAGATCCTGTTAGCTAATATTTTATTGAGGAGCTTTGCATCTGTGTTCATTAGTGATGTTGGTCTGTAGTTCTCTTTTTTTGTTGGGTCTTTGCCTGGTTTGGGAATGAGTATGATATTAGCTTCATAGAATGAGTTTGGGATTTCTCCCTCTGTTTCTATTTCGCGGAATAGTTTGAGGAGTATTGGTATTAGCTCCTCACTAAAGGATTTATAGAATTCGTTGGTAAATCCATCTGGGCCTGGGCTTTTCTTTGTTGGGAGGTTCTTGATTACCCCCTGTATCTCACTGTAAGTTATTGGTTTATTTAGTTGATTTATTTCTTCTTGGTTCAGTTTGGGCAGTTTATACTTCTCTAAGAATTGATCCATTTCTGTAAAATTATTGTTTTTTAGTGAGTAGAGGTTTTGGAAAATAGTTCCTTATGATTGTTTGAATATCATGGGTACTTGTAATTTTTCCGATGGAGTCCCTGATTTTACGTGTATGAGTCTCTTCTCTTCTTTTTTTTTGTAAGTCTTGCGAGGGGTCTGTCAATTTTATTTATTTTCTCAAAGAACCAACTTTTAGTCTTATTTATTTGTTGAATGGTCTTTCTATTTTCAATCAGATTTATCTCTTCTTTAATCTTTGTGATCTCTCTCCTCCTAGTCATTTTAGGTTTGGTCATTTCTTGTTTCTCCAGTTGTTTTAGTTTCATCGTGAGGTTATTCACTTTCTCTGCTTCCATTCTTTTAATGTGAGTGCTGAGGGCAATGATCTTGCCCCTCAGTACTGCCTTAGCTTTGTCCCATAGGTTTCTTTGTGATGTATTTTCATTGTCATAGTGGCTTATGAATTTGTTGATTTCATCTTTAATTTGGTCTGTGGCCCAAGTGTTGGATAACAGTGTGGGGTTTAGCTTCCAAGAATGTGTATAGCTTCTGTGGTAACAGTTGTTATTGAGGGTTACCTTTAATCCACTGTGGTCAGATATAATACATGGGATGACGTCAATACTTTTGTATTTGTTGAGGTTCTTTGTGTGGGCTATGACATAGTCTATTTTGGAGTATGATCCATGGGCTACTGAGAAGAAGGTGTATTGGGTCTCTGTAGGGTGGAAGATTCAGTATAGATCTGTCAGATCCATTTGGGATATGGTGTTACTTAGGTCCTCAGCTCCCTTGCTAATCCTCTGGGTGTTGGATCTGTCTCTTGGAGAGAGTGGGGTATTAAAGTCACCCACTATGATTGTGTTTGGGTCTGTCTTGTTCTGTAGTTCTGTGAGAATTTGCTTGACATAGGTAGGGCCTCTTTTGTTCGGTGAGTATACATTTATCACCGTGATGTCTTGATTCTGGATTTTTCCTTGTATTAAAATGTAGTGACCTTCTTTGTCTTTTTGAGTTGATTTTAATGAGAAGTCCAGCTTGTCTGAGATCAGGATGGCTACTCCTGCCGTTTTGGTAGGTGGGTTTGCTTGGAAGATCTTGCTCCATCCTTTCTTTTGGAGCCTGTTTTTATCCCTTGCTGTAAGGTGGGTCTCTTGTAGACAACAGATGGCAACTTTTTGTTTGAGGATCCATTCTCCAGTCTGCTCCTCTTTATCGGAGAGTTTATACCGTTTATATTCAAAGAGATCAAAGATACGAAGAGTGTTTTTTCTCCTTCCATTTTCTTTTTTTTTTTTTTTTTTTGGCCAGTCCTGGGCCTTGAACTCAGGGCCTGAGCACTGTCCCTGGCTTCTTTTTGCTCAAGGCTTGCACTCTGCCACTTGAGCCACAGCACCACTTCTGGCCGTTTTCTGTATATGTGGTGCTGGGAATCGAACCCAGGGCTTCATGTATACGAGGCAAGCACTCTTGCCACTAGGCCATATTCCCAGCCCCCCTTCCATTTTCTTGTTGGGCTGTTTTTCCTCTTTTTTTTTTTTCCTTGTCTTTAGTGAGCTGCTCTTTCTGTTGGGCTCTGGCTATTGTAGTTTCTTTCTGTTTCTGTGTGTCCTGTACGGTTTCTGTTGGGTGGGATTCCCCTCTTAGAATTCGCTGTGGGTCTGGTTTTTTATTCACATACTCCTTTAGATCCTCTTTGCTATGGAAAGATCTGATTTTCCCCTCGAATATGAACTCCAGCTTCGCTGGATATTTTATTCTAGGTTGGCAGTTGTTGGCCTGTAGAACTTGGATGGTGTTCTTCCACTCTCTTCACTCGTGGTAGGTTTGTGTGGAGAGGTCTGCTGTTATTTGGATCCTCTTCCCATTGTAGTAAATTTCTTTCTTCGCTTTGGCTGCATTCAAAATTTGCTCTTTATTCTTGAGATCTGAAGTCTTGAATATTATGTGCCTTAGTGTGGCTTTTCTGGGCTCTGGTCTGCCAGGTGTTCTATAGGTTTCGGTTACCTGGATGGGGTCCCTTGTGAGACTGGGGAAGTTTTCTGCAATAACTTTATTGAAAATATGTTGAAGCCCTCTGCTCCGGTATTCGGTATTCGGCTTCTATTCCAGTTATGCACAGAATATATCTCTTGTCTCTGTCCACTAGCTCCTGGATTAGTCTGCCCTGGAGCTTTACCATTTCTTGGAGTGTGGTAATTTTCTGGTTCTTATCGGCTGCATCATCGTCCAAGAGAGAGAGATTCTGGATTCCATATGGTCAATTCTTTGTGCTGTGGATTCAATTGCATAGTTTATGGATGTCAGAGAGCTATTTATGGTTGCCAGATCAGCTCTGATTGTGGAAATTTCTTCCTTTAAAGAGTTGTATTTTAGGGCTGGGGATATGGCCTAGTGGCAAGAGCGCTTGCTTCGTATACTTGAAGCCCTGGGTTCGATTCCCCAGCACCACATATACAGAAAATGGCCAGAAGTGGCGCTGTGACTCAAGTGGCAGAGTATTAGCCTTGAGCAAAAAGAAGCCAGGGACAGTGCTCAGGCCCTGAGTCCAAGGCCCAGGACTGGCAAAAAAAAAAAAAAAAAAAGAGTTGTATTTAAATCTATTTTTTCATGGATTTCACTTCTCAGGGTGTTAAGGTCTTCTTTAACGGAGGTTTGCACTCTATCCATTTTTGCTTCCATTTCTTTCTTGGCTTCCTGGATGTCCTTCAAGATTTCCATTCTAAACTCCTGGAATTGTTTTCTAATTTTGTTTCTGAAGCTTTCCTTCATTTCTGCTAACATAGCCTCAATTGATTTTTTTTTTTTTTTTGCCAGTCCTGGGCCTTGGACTCAGGGCCTGAGCACTGTCCCTGGCTTCTTTTTGCTCAAGGCTAGCACTCTGCCACTTGAGTCACAGCGCCACTTCTGGCCATTTTCTGTATATGTGGTGCTGGGGAATCGAACCCAGGGCTTCAAGTATACAAGGCAAGCACTCTTGCCACTAGGCCCTATACCCAGCCCCTCAATTGATTTTTTATTCTCCCTCTCCTCTTCAGTCGTGCTGCTTTTTGGAGCTGGCGAGTTGGCTTGCCCTTTGATGAACTGTGTTATATTTCTTTCTGATTTGTGCATCTGGAGATCTGTGGGTGGCTTCCCTGGTTTGGCTTTGCGCTGGTTCCCGCTGGTCTGTCAGTGGGAGCCTTGTGTCCTGGTGTCCTGGCTCTGGGTTTGGGTTTGGCTTTGGACCTTGCTGCCCAATGGGTGAGCGTGACTTTCTCGGTTGTTGCTGGGGTGTTCACCCTCCCTGCACTTGGGGGCGGGTAGGTTCTGTGTCTTTCTCTGTGGGACAGTGTCCTGCCGCTGTGTTGTGCTGACTCTAGCGTGCCCCTGGTGGGGGTTTGCTGGTCGCTGATTCAGTGTGGCGTGGAGGCTTTTCTCTTCTTTGGTTTTTTTTTCCCCGCTCTGTATCTTGGTCAGAGTAGTTCACCTCTCAGGCAGTTCGCCCTCCTGTGTGGACCGCCCCGGGGCCGGTGTTGTTGAGAGGCGGCCCACCCATTTGTGCGAAATGCGCCAAACTGAGTAGGCACGGCCGATGGAGACCTCTGCCCTCCTGTGCAGGCGCGCCTACCAGAGCGGGCGCTGTCACCTGGGGGCCCCTGCCCACCTGTGTGACGTGTGTCCACTACAGCAGGCGCTGCCGCTGGGGCCCTGCCTACCTGTGCGGGGTACGCCTACCAGAGCGAGCCCCAGGTTGTTGGGGTGTGCTTGCGCCCTCCCGCGAGTCCGCTGTGGGGGGTGGTATGTGTGGGGCCCAGTGGGATCAACTGTCCGGGTGCAGGTTAGCACCCTCAGACTGCGCTTCCGCTGCAAGGGGGGGGCACGTGATCTGGCCCAGGTGTCCCTGCTGTGCTGGTAGGCCCAGGCGCCTGGGGTGGGGCTTGCACTGCCTGCCGTCCCCGGGCCCCTGTTGGGAAGGGGGCGGGGCCGGTGCGGCCAGTTCTGGCTCCTCTGCTGCCTTGGCGCTGCTCCGCCCTTCCCCTGCTAGCTCCTGTGTCTTCCCAGAGCCTGATGGGACCTTGCTGCCTGATTTGGAGGTTCTTTGTTCCCTTGGGGTGGGGAGGGGGAGGGAGGGAGTTCTAGCTTCTTTGTAGGGTTTGGGTCTCTGATAGCTGGTCTCCCGTTGGGGGGGGAGGGGGCAATGGGGAACTCACTGGTCCTGGATTGTGTGTGTGTCCTGCGCCGCTGTTGGTCCTTCGGGGGTGGAGTGCTGGGGTATGGCGAACAGTCGTGGTGGCGGCCCGGGCTCTCCCCTTCTGCACCACTCGGTTCCCCTGCCGCTCACATCTGATCCGGCCATGTGGACCCCAACTTCCCGTCGCCGCCATGTGTCTTGGTCCGCGCTCTCCCTGGGGTCCGTGGAGTACTGCTGTCTGGACTCTGCGCTCCCGGTGTGAGTTTTCGGCAGTCTGCCGTTTGCCCGGTCCCCTTTCCCAGCCTGGCCCTGTTTGGGCCAGGGTCGGCTGGTGGGGGGAGGGTACTCCAGAGACTCTCCGGCTCCATGCAGGTTATAGGCTCTTCTTTTTTTGTTCCTTTTTGTTTCCTGTGTTTCTCTACTGCTTTTGGCTGCTGGTTTTGCTGGGTTCTTGATGGGGTGTTGGGTGCTGGAGTTCCCAGCTCGCTATTCAGTTGGAGCGATTTGGGGTGCCTCCCTACTGTGGTGGCGCCATCTTCCTCTCCCCCCACTTCTGGTTTTTGAGTCATTTATTGGAGATAAGATTCTAGGGACTTTTCTGCTTGGGCTGGCTTTGAACTGCAAGCCTCTTGAGTGGCTAGGATTACAGGCATGAGCCACCAGTGCCAGTTTAGGTGAGATTTTTAGATCTAACTTGTATACACTTAGAGTATACATTTGTTTGTTTGATGGTTGTTTGGTTGGCAGGCTGGTTGGTTGTGGGGCTTGAATTCAGGACCTGGTCAGTGTCCCTGCACTCTTTTTGCTCATGGCTTATAGTGCTCTACCACTTTGAGCCACAGTTCCACTACCAGTGGTTAGTTGGAGATAAGAATATTATAGCCTTTCCTGCCAGGGCTGGCTTTGAACCAAAATCCTCAGATATCAGTCTCCTGAGTAGCTAGGAGTACAGGCATGAACCACAGGCACTGGTTTTAACTTATCAGCCAAGTGCTAGCGGCTCACACCTGTAAAGCTAGCTACTCAAGAGGCTAAGATCTAAGGATAGATTATAGCATGTTGGTTCATAGCCAACCCAAGCAGGAAAGGCCAAGAGATTCATATCTCCAAATGGTCACCAAAAAGCCAGTCTGTAGAGCTGTGGCTCAAGTGATAAATTGCTAGCCCTGAGCAAAAAAAGCTCAGGGACAGTGCCTAAGCCTTGAGATCCAGCCCTAGGACTGTTGCAAAAAGAAGCAAAAAAGATTATAGAAGATTTACCCCCCCCCCCCCGTTTCTGTTTTGTTTTGTTTTGTTTTTTGCCAGTCCTGGGGCTTGAACTCAGGGCCTGGCTTCGTTTTGCTCAAGGCTAGCATTCTTACCACTTGAGCCATAGCGCCACTTACGGCTTTTTCTATATATGTGGTGCCGAGGAATCAAACCCAGGGCTTCATGTATACCAGACAAGCACTTTTACCACTAGGCCATATTCCCAGCCCCTTTTTACCCCATTTCTAATACTTTTTTTTCTTTGAATTCAAGGTGCTGGCCAAAAACAAAGTGATTATTTTATTATATTCCTATTGTCATGGGACATATGAGCTACTGAAGTAGGACTGGTGTATCCTGAAGTATAGAGGGGCCACAGGCATATGAAGTCTAGGAAAGCTTGTCCTGGTGTTTACAGCAATGGGTCATTGCTATAGGAAGTAATTGCTTTTAACTTGTTTTACTTAGGTAGCCGTGCATCATCTCTGTTTCCTGTAAGTATGGTCTGAGTTTGTCTGAAAGTAGATTAAACTCTGTTGAAGTCTTGTTACCTCATGAGTAGGCGTGACTAGGACCTTGTCATTACCCTAGTATTAGACTCCAAACATAATCCCGTAGTCTTCTGTCCTATTTCCACTGTGCCTGTTCTTGTTAATACATCAAGATTCTTGACCGCTTACATTTTATCTTTGATAGCCTGGCCTGTTTTACCTTTTTCTCATTAGGTCCAGAGACCTGCTGTGTCATTTATAATAAACTTAAATGTTTTTAATGAGCCCTCTTCTGTAAAAGCTAATTTTAGCTTTTAGTGGCTCTTCTTGATCACAGGTGACCTTGTTCCTAAGAAGGGGAATCAGAGCAAATCAAAATCAAATCCCTAAACTTTTCCTGTTCCTCATAACTATCAACTACCTTGATACTAGTTTGTTAGCCTTTTTTTTTTTAATTGTTTTTTTGCCTGTCCTGGGGCTTGAACTCTGGGCCTGGGTACTGTCTCTGAGCTTATGTTCTCAAGAGTGGTGTTCTATCACTTGAGCCACAGCTCCACTTGTAGGGGTTTGGTTTTTTTCTTGGTAGTTTTAGTAGAGATAAGGGTCTCACAGACTTTTCTGCCTGGGCTGGCTTCAAACTGCAATCCTCAGATCGTAGCCTTCTGGGTAATTAGGATTATGGGTGTGAACCATTGATGCCCAGCTTAGCCTTCATATTTTTATTTCTACTCCTTTCTAGTCCTGATACTTTTTTTTTTTTTGCCATTCCTGGGGCTTGAACTCAGAGCCTGAGCACTGTCCTTGGCTTCTTCTTGCTTAAGGCAAACACTGCCACTTGAGGCACAGCACCACTTCTGGCTTTTTCTGTTTATGTGGTGCGGTGCTGAGGAATTGAACACAGGGCTTCATGAATGCTAGGCAAGCACTCTACCACTAAGCCATATTCCTAGCCCAGTCCTGATACTTTTTATTTCTTTTTTCTTGTTTGTAGAAGTGGCAAGGGAAGACATATTTGTCTTATTCCTTATCCTAGGGAGAAAGCATTCAATATTCGCCCTTAAGAGTAGCTGGGTGCTGGTGGCTCACGCCTGTAATCCTAGCTACTCAGGAGGCTGAGATCTTGAGGATTGTGGTTTGAAGCCAGTTCAGATAGGAAAGTACATGGGACTCTTATCTCTAATAAACTACTCAGAAAAATCCAAAAGTGATGTTGTGTATCAAGTGGTAGAGTGCTAGCCTTGAGCACAAAGAGGCCCAGAGTCAGTGCCCAGGTCCTGAGTTCAAGCCCCAGGACCAGCACAAAGGAATGCGGTGGGGGAGGGGGGTATTAGTTGTAGGGTTTTTGTAAAAAGAATGAAGTTTCTTTTTGTAATTTATTGAGTGTATTTGCCATGCAAAAGTGCATTGTTCAGCTGGGTGCCTGTGGCTCACTCCTGTAATCCTAGCTACTCAGGATGCTGAGACATGAGGATTATGATTCAAAGCCAGCCTGAGCAGGAACGTCAGTGAGATTTTTTTTTTTCCCAATTAACCACCAGAAAATTGGAAGTGTTGCTGCAGCTTAAAGTGGTAGAGCCCTAGCCTTGAGTGAAAGAGCTCAAGGACTGCCCCCAGGCTGAATGCAGGCCACAGGACCTATAACAACAACAAAAAGTACATTGTTTTAGATGATCATGTGTTTTTGTTCTTTATTGTGTTAGTATGGTTTACAGTTTTAGGACTAATGTACCTGTCAAGCTATGCTAGATCCCCTGTACTTGCTGATCTTTAGAATATTTCCTGGAGATGGAGGTGTGTCTCAGGTGGTAGAGTACCAGCTGTGAACAAGCAAGCCAAGTGAGCACCAAGTCCTGCTGTCCTACCTCCTATTAGCAAGGAGGGGAAGGGAAGGGAAGGGAAGGGAAGAGAAGGAGCTTAAGTGTTGGTGGTTCATGCCCATAATCCTATCTATTTAGAAGTGTGAGATCTTAGGATTGTGGTTCAAAGCCAGCCTAGGCAGACATCTGATCAACTCTTATCTTTAGTAAATAGTTGGAACTGTAAGTGTAGCTCGGGTGGTACTGAACTCTTTTTTTTTTTTTTTTTTTTTTTTTTTTTGCCAGTCCTGGGAACTCAGGGCCTGAGCACTGTCCCTGGCTTCCTTTTTGCTCAAGGCTAGCACTCTGCCACTTGAGCCACAGCGCCACTTCTGGCCGTTTTCTGTATATGTGGTGCTGGGGAATCGAACCCAGGGCCTCATGTATACGAGGCAAGCTCTCTCGCCACTAGGCCATATCCCCAGCCCCAGTTTGAAGTTCCTTTAGGTTACAAATTCTTTTTTTTTTTGGCCAGTCCTGGGGCTTGGACTCAGGGCCTGAGCACTGTCCCTGGCTTCCTTTTTGCTCAAGGCTAGCACTCTGCCACTTGAGCCACAGTGCCACTTCTGGCCGTTCTCTGTATATGTGGTGCTGGGGAATCGAACCCAGGGCCTCATGTATACGAGGTAAGCACTCTTGCCACTAGGCTATATCCCCAGCCCCTAGGTTACAAATTCTGTCACTTTGCCACAATGATCCCATATACTCCTGTGGCTTCACATTTTCTTACCATGCTGTTAACTTGTATGTCTGAATTGCTCCTGAGATGCTCTATGCCCAAATGAATTATTCTTCAAACTATGTCTCCTTTAATATTCTGTATTTCCCAAGAAGGCATCATTAAGTTTTATATATTTTATTCCCTTACTATTCCTATGGTCAGTAAGTTCTATCTATTTTATAACCAATGAAAGAATCTACTTCCTTCATTGCAAGACCTAAAGAATATGAAGGATGCTTCCTAATTTTATTCCTATTATTGGTCTTTCCCCCCAATAGTACTAATAGTACTAATTCCTTGTTCTGCTAGTCTAAATAAATAAATCTTTCTAATGTTATAGTCATCGTACTGTATTTAATCAAGCATTTTCATTTCCATATTCCCCTCTGTGCCATAACTTATTTTAAGAGTAGGCATGAGATTACAAATAAGTTTACCATATCTGTTTTGATTTTTCTTTTTCAGACAGGGTGTCCTTATGTAGTCCAGTCTGGCCTTGAACTCAAAATTCTCCTATCTCTAGCTCCCTAGTTCTAGGATTATAGGCCTTTCTGTGCCTTTTAATTTGGGGTGTGTGTGTGTGTGTGTGTGTGTGTGTGTGTGTGTGTGTGTGTGTGTGTGTTATGTTAAGCTTAAACTCAGCATCTTGCTTATGCTAGACAAGTACTCTTTTTTTTTTTTCCCCCAGTCCTGGGACTTGGACTCGGCCTGAGCAATGTCCCGAACTTCTTTTTGCTCAAGGCTAGCACTCTACCACTTGAGCCACAGCACCACTTCTGGATTTTTCTGTTTATGTGGTGCTGAGGAATCAACCAAGGGCTTCATGCATGCTAAGCAAGCACTCTACTGCTTAGCCACATTCCCTTCCCCTACACAAGTACTCTTGACACTTAACTATGTCCCCAGCCCCCTGAGTAGGGTGGGAGGTGATAAAAGAAACTAAAAGTTCAGCACTACTGGTCAAAATTGTTTGGAACCTAAAGTTCAGTAGAGATAGAGTGGTAGATGGAAAAGTCAGTTGGAAAAGATTGAAATTTTTATTGATTTTTTTCAGTCAGGGCTTGGACTCTGGGCCTAGGCAGTTGTCCCTAAGCTCTTCACCTCAGGGCTAGCACTCTACCACTTCAGCCACAGCACCACTTCTGGCTTTCTGGTGGTTAATTGGAGCTAAGAGTCTCACAGATTTTCCTTCCCAGGCTGGCTTTGAACCTTGATCCTCAGATCTCAGCCTCCTGAGTAGCTAGGATTACAGGCGTTAGCCACCAGCACTGGCTCTGGCATGATGGAAAGTTTTAGATGAAATTATAAAAGAGCTGGGTATAGTTGATGCATACCTTTAGGATTGGTAATCCCAACATTCTGGAGGCTGAGATAGGAGGATGATAAGTTCAAAACCAACCTGAGCTACAATTCTATCTAAAAAATAAAGAGCTGGGCACTGGTGACTCCCACCTATAATCCTAGCTACTCAGGAGGCTGAGATCTGAGGATCTCAGTTAGAAGCTAGTCTGGGTAGGATAATCTGCGAGACTCCTATCCCCAGTTCTCCACCAAAACAACTAAAAGTGGATCTGTGGTTCAAGTAGTAGAGCATTAGCATTGAGAGTGAGAGGAAAAACAAAAAGCTCAGGTACAGTGTGTAGTCCCTGAGTTCAAGCCCCAGAACTGCCTGCACCCACCCCCACCCCCCGAAAAAGAAAAGCTAACTTAAATTTCCTTTCTTTCAGCTGAGTGTGCGAGGAAAGAACAAAAAAGAAAAACTTGAAGATTTCTTTAAAAACATGGTTAAATCAGCAGATGGAGTGATTGTTTCAGGTGTAAAGGTAGGATTTCTTAAAAAAAACTTTATTAACAATGTCATTGGTTGAGAATTTATTTACCTTTAAGAAGGAAATAGATGGAGATATCAGGTATACAAAATTAAAGTAAAAGAAACATTTTAACAGTAGAACTCTAAGACCTGGAAAACTCTCCCTCTTCTCTTTATCTAGGTCCTGTCTCCAAGAGTGAGTAGTTTTCTGTCCAGGGGATTTTGCCTATCTGTAGTTTATGCCTCTTCCTTCCAAACCTGTTCCAGATACCTAGACCCCCATATTTCCCTGCCCAGATTCCAAGCATCCTTCCACATCTGGCATGGACCCCTTCCCTTACTGTGTTCCTTGTAGATGGTCAGGAACTGGGTAGATGAGAGAGCAGGATAGGGACAATGTGAAAAGCGGAAGGTCCAACTGCATGCGCACTTGGTCCTTCTAGGTGTTGTTTAGACAGCTTTAGATTGGGACAAGAAGAGGAGCTACCTCTATTTCTGTATTAGTTCTCAACTTAGCCCTGCAAATGTTAAGGGTAGGTTGATATCTGGAGTTAGAAAGGTCTCAGTTAAGGTTTGATGATCTCTTCTAGCTCTATAATCTTGGGAAAAGTTTCTCTGAATCTCAACTTTGCCATTTTCAAATTGGGATTAATACCACCTGTTGTGCCAAGTCATGAGACTACCACCAAGAAGACCACCGAGACTCAGACATTCCGAAATGCAAAAGCAAGGCAAGGCTTTATTTAAGCGAGCTGCAACTCGGGCCTTGTCCTACCCACCGACACAGCGGAGGTTAGGAGGGAGCCCCGAGCTGTGATTACACAGGGCTTATAAAGGCAAAGAACAAGGTTACAACAATCAGGTGTTCAAGCAAGCAATATTAGGACACAGATACAAATCTGATTGGCTCAGGGTTCAATTCTAAAATGGGGTTCACGTGGTAAAATGGGGCTCACGTGGTAAAATGGGGTTCATGTGGTAAAGTGGCGCCTGACTTCAAAGGCTGGCACTTCACAACTAGCTCACAGGATTGCTGGAAACATTAAATGAGCTATTGCATGAGACAGTTATTTACCTACTACAATAACACATACATTTTTCTTAATAATGTTTTAAAAGTAGTAAAAGAATGGTATCTAAAGACTCATCAATAAAATAGAAAAATGTTTACTATTACATTATCAGGCAGTATTAAGAAAGATTAATGTGAAGATTAATGATGCCACTTTGTTATTGACTGTGTATGTGTCCACAATTAAAGTTGAGTATATAATACTATTTTTTTATTTCTACTCAGACTTTCCAGAGAAAGAATCACTTGATTCTATTGACACTGCAAGGGCTGTGGGTACTCTCCAGTAAAGACTCAGCCTGCTTCCATTTTGATGCTTTTATGCATTTAATAATTTAATATAAACATTTTCCTTAGTGACTAAATGTAAACTACTGTTGGCTATGGTTTTGATAATGTTATAAGTGAGAACAAAGATTCATTGCTAGTTTAGAAGAGGGGAAAGTACTATGAATAATTTTTAATGTATAAATATGGCCTTAGTTTTTTGTTTTTTTTTTTTGGCCAGTCCTGGGCCTTGGACTCAGGGCCTGAGCACCTTCCCTGGCTTCTTCCCGCTCAAGGCTAGCAGCTACTCTGCCACCTGAGCCACAGCGCCCCTTCTGGCCGTTTTCCATATATGTGGTGCTGGGGAATTGAACCGAGAGCTTCATGTGTAGGAGGCAAGCAGCATTCTTGCCACTAGGCCATATGCCCAGCCCCGCCTTAGTTTTAAAAAGGCTTATTTTTTAAAAGTTTGAGGGCAGTGATTAATCATATCATTGCTACTTTGTAGCTAATTTGGCCAAGTTCCCCACAGAAGTCAGAAGGGAACTTAATGATGAAAGCCTGCCTATCAGCCTCCCAGCAGTGCCCACAGAATGCATATTAGACCAGGAAAAATAGTTGTTTTTCACTTCTAGGTACCAGAATGCTTTTCTGTTTTTTGCTTTTCTCAAAGGCAATTAATTATTCCTCTGTTAATGTGTTTGTAGAAGCAGAGCACAAGAAGGGCGTATTTCAGGATAGAGTGTGAACATGAATTGTATGAGGATCTTCAAGCTTTTAGTTACAAAACCATCCATTTGATAGAAGTCATGCATGTCTATTAAAGTTTTTATGTGTTGATGAACTTAGTACATAGCCCCTAGTTTTTTGTAGATAGCTAATGATCTTTTTATATTTATAATTATGGCAAAGTGATTTGCATACTGTACTAAAGCAGATAAGTAGAAAAGCTCATATTTTCTTTTGATCCCATAGGATGTAGATGATTTCTTTGAGCATGAACGAACATTCCTTTTAGAGTATCATAATCGCGTTAAGGATGCATCTGCTAAGTCTGATAGGATGACAAGATCCCACAAAAGTAAGATTCTTCTTTGGCTAAAGCTTATATTTCTTAATGGAATAATTATGAGGTTGATGTGTTACTTACAATTTGTAAAAGTCTTGATATAGATCAGTGGTTCTCAAATTGTGATCTGTGAAGCCTCAACCCCGAGGGCCTTGTTTTTTTAATGAACTATATATTGAAGAATAGTTTTAAACTCAAGATCCTCCTGCCTTAGCTTTCCCACAAGGCGTTTTTAAAATGAGTCTGCACCAAGTCTGGTGATAGGCCTATCATTCCAGCAATTAGGGGGCTGAGCAAGAGGATTATATAGGTTTGAGGTTGGCCTGAGTTATACAGCAAGATCTTGTCCCAATTTAAGACTTTCAGATACAAATAATTTTTAAAAAAAGACTCATTGAGAATTTGTGGTATCAAACTTTTTATTAAAAATATCCAGGTCACCAGGTGCTGGTGGCTTATGCCTGTAGCTATTCAGGAGACTGAGTTCTAAGGATTGTGATTTGAAGCCAGTCCAGGCAGGAAAATCCATGACAATTCTTATCTCCAATTAACCACCAGAAAACTAGAAGTGGAGCTGTGGCCCAAAGTGGTAGAGTGCAAGCCTCATGCAGAAAAGCTCAGGGACAATGCCCAAGTCCTAAGTTCCAGACCCAGTATCAATAAAAATAAATAAATATAGCCAGGCTCTTGGGGGTGGAGGTGTGGCTTAGATGGTGGAGTGCTAGCCATTGAACGTCAGGTACTGAATTCTAGTTCTGGTCTTGGGCCTAACAAAAAAAGGGGAGGAAAATTGCCAGTCCCTGGAAGTTCGAGTCTGTAATGCTAATCAGGAGGCTGAGATATGAGGATCATAGTTCAAAGCCTACTGGTCAGGAAAGTCCATGAGACTTAACTCCCCGCCACCCCCACCCCCCCTACTCCCGAAAAAAAGCTGGAAGTGGAGTTGTATGTAGCTCAAGTGGTAGAGTGCCAGCCTTGAGCAAAAAGGCTCAAGGACAGCACTCAAGCCCTAGAATCAGCACACACACACGCACAGCACACACACACACACAGCACAGCACACACACACACGCACAGCACACACACAAGATTTTGGTAGCTCATACCTGTAATCTTACAACTCAGGAAAAGCTGAAATTTGAGAATTTTGTTTTGATTCCATCCAGGTCAGAAAATTATGTGAAAGTCCATGATTAATCTCCAGTTATCCAACAAGCTGGAAGTAGAGCTCTGGCTTAAATGGTAGAGCTCTTAACCTTGAAGTGAAAAAAGCTAAAGGACATCACCTAGGCCCTGAGTTCAAGCCCAGTACAAAAATACCAGAAATGTCTGTGAGTCTCCATTTCTAATTAACCCAGAAAAGGCTGGGCTGGAGATGTAGATCAAGTGGAAGAGCACCAGCTGTGAGTGAGCAAGCAAGCAAGTGCAAGGTCTTGGGTTCAAGCCTCAGTTCTGGCAAAAAGAACTTCCCAAAATACTGTAGATCCCCTCCCCCCTTTTTTTTTAACCATGTTGATATTTGCTCTTACAATGCAAAAAGAAAAAAATGTGCCTTAATACATACAAATCAGGGCAGTAACACCAAACTAAATAGTCAACTATTTTTTCCTCCCAAGGTCAGTTAAAAAAAATATGACCTTGGAGCTGGGAATATGCCTTAGTGGCAGAATGCTTGCTTCACATATATGAAGCCCTGGGTTGGATTCTTCAGCATCACATGTATAGAAAAAGCCAGATTACCGGGCCAACATCACATATATAGAAAAAGGCACTGTGGCTCAAGTGGTGAAGTGCTAGCCTTAAGCAAAAAGAAAAGCCAGGGACAGTGCTCAGGCCCAGAGTTCAAGCGCCAGGACTGGCAAAAAAAAAAAAAAAGACCTTTACTGTAGGATTCTCATTGATGAAGCAGTAAAACTTGGTTGTAATAAATCTCTACCCTAGAAGTACACAAGTTTTTAATAGTTTGAGTGATGAAATGGAATGTATGCATAAAGTATTTAGGCTACACACTGAGGTTTGCTGGTCCTCTGTAGAAAAGCATTTGAGTGATGATGTCAGTAGTGACTGAACTGCTTTTTTTTTTTTTGCCAGTCCTGGGGCTTGGACTCAGGGCCTGAGCACTGTCCCTGGCTTCTTTTTGCTCAAGGCTAACACTCTGCCACTTGAGTCACAGCGCCACTTCTGGCCATTTTCTGTATATGTGGTGCTGGGGAATCGAACCCAGGGCTTCATGTATATGAGGCAAGCGCTCTTGCCGCTAGGCTATATCCCCAGCCCCCTGAACTGCTTTGTTGAAGCACAGTCTGTCAGGACTCAGTCTCCTGGTAGCTAGGATTACAAGTTTAAGCCACTAGTACCTGGCTGTATGTACTCTTTTATTATAAGACTTTGAAATGTAAAATTATTTTGACACTCATCCAAGTTGTGTATATCAATAATTCATTCTGCAATACTGCTGAGTAGAAGAATTTCACTCTGTGGATATGCATGTTTATTTGTCTAGTAAAATATTGTTGGGCTTTTGGCTTTTTTTCTTGCATGTGGCTATTACAAATAAAGCTGACGTGAGTTATCTGTTTATGACTCTTTATATGGATATACATTATCATTTCTCCTGGGTAATATCTAGAATAGAATGGCTGCAGCTTTACTGCATTCACTTATTAGTTCTTCGAGGTTTCTTTTTTGTTTTGTGCTGGTACTGAAGTTTGAACTTAAGACCTGTGTGCTGTCCATTCGCTTTTTAGTTTTTTAGTCAGTTATGGGGCTTGAACTCAGGGCCTGAGTGCTGTCTTTGAATGCTTTGGCTCAAGGCTAACATTCTACCACTTGGAGTCACAGTGCCAATCTGGTTTTCTGGTTTTTAATTGGAGATAAGTGTCACACGGTCTTTCCTGCCTGGGCTGGTTTTGAGCTGTAATCCTCGGATCTCAGCCTCCTGAGTAGCTAGGATTACAAGTCTGAACCACCAGCACCTAGCTTGCCCATTAACTTTTTTGCTTACTGCTGGCACTCTACCACTTGAACCACAGTTCCACTTCTGGTTTGTTTGGAGGTTAATTAGAGATGAACCATGGACTTTGTCATAGACTTTCCTGCTTGTACTGGCTTTGAACTAGGAACCTTAGAGCTCAGCCTCATGAAATTATAGATGTGAGCTGAAATCTGATTTCCAAAGCAGTTTTTACATGTCTAACAGACATGTTGTTTTACAGTGCTTTGTGTCATTTCCTTGTGTTATTCTTTGGGTATCTCATATAACATGTTGCTTGCTAAGTTTTTAAATCAGTGGATAAACGTATTGAATTCTTCAAACTTTCTGCCTAGGTGCTGCAGATGATTACAATAGAATTGGTTCTTCACTCTATGCTTTAGGAACTCAGGATTCTACAGATATATGCAAGTAAGGATTTTTCTTTAATTAACTTTTTGTACCAATACTGGGATTTAAACTTAGGACCTGTTATGCTCTTGCTTGGCTTTTTCTGCTCAAGGCTAATGCTCTACCATTTGAGCCATATCCTACTTCTGGCTTTTTGCTGGTTAATTGGAGATAAAAGTCTCATGGACTTTGCTACCTGGGCTAGCTTCAAACCCTGATCCTGTGATGCTCAGATCTCAGCCTTCTGAGTAGCCAGGATTAGAAAGCTTAAGCCACCAGCACCTGGATGCAAGTAAGGATTCTACATAAGAACATTAAATATAAAAAAGAAATAATTCTATTGCCGGTCCAGGCACACACAATACTTGCAGTTTAGGCAAGCATTTTGAAATATTTTTGTCAAAACATTAATAGTAAATTTTTTTAATAAACTTTAATTTATTCATGTTGTTCCAGATCTTAAATCAAGAAATAAAAATGGGCTTTAGTAAGCTGGGTGCTGGTGGCTCACACCTGTAATCCTAGCTGCCCAGGAGGCTGAAATCTGAGAATTGAGGTTCAAAGCCAGCCCAGGCAGGCAAGTCAGTGAGACTCTTATCTCCAGTTAACCATCAGAAAACTGGAAGTGGCGCTGTGGCTCAGGTGGTAGAGTGCTAGCCTTGAGCTGAAGAGCTCAGGGACAGTGCCCAGGCCCACAGTTCAAGCTCCATGACAGACAAAAAAAGGGAGGGGTAGCCTTTAGTATTTTTAATAGTTACAGTGTTTCATTTGATGAAACTGGCTAGTTTATGTACATATATAAGAGAATTTGCGTCAATGTTGTCTAGTTTATCATAAATAAAAACTTCTTTGGGGATAGGGTAGAGTGGGTTGGCACATGTCTGTAATCCCAGCAGTATATCAGGAAGATAAGGCAGGAGTGTCATGAGGCTGTTTAGTAAGACCTTTGTCTTTGTACATTTATGCGTTAGAAATCAAATTTACTTTCTTTTTTTATTTTCTTGCGTGTGTGTATGTGTTCCAGTCCTGAAGCTTGAACTCAAGGCCTGGCTACCCTTGAGCTTTTTATCTCAAGGCTAGCACTCTTATCTTCTGGCTTGTTTTCTTTTCTTTTTCCTTGTTTCTTTCTTAGTTTTTTTTTGTTGTTCGTTTTGAAGAGGGGTAGTTAACTGGAGATAAGAGTGTCTCTTGGTCTTTCCTATTCGGGCTGTGATCCTTAAACCTCAGCCTCCTCCTGAGTAGCTAGGATTGCAGGTGTAAGCCACCAATGCCCAACTTTTTTTTTTTTCTTTTTGCTAGTCCTGGGGCTTGAATTCAGGGCCTGAGCACTGTCCCTGGCTTCCTTTTGCTCTAGGCGAGTGCTCTACCACTTGAGCCACAGCACCATATCTGGCCTTTGCTGTTTATGTGGTACTAAGGAATTGAACCCAGGGCTTCATATATATGAGGCAAGCACTCTACTGCTAAGCCACATTCCTAGCCCTCCAACATTCTTTTTTTTTTTTTTTTTTTTTTTTTTGATACATGGTCTTGCTTTGTAGCTCAGGCTGGTCTTGAACTTAAAATCACATTGCTTCAGACTTCTAGGAGCTAGGATAATAAGTATACCACCATGCTTGATCAAATTGACTTTTTTAAAGCAAAATTTGATGTAAGGTTTTAATTTTTATTTTTGTTGGTATAGGGGTTGAATTCAGGGCCATATGCATTCTAGGCAGGTGTCCTTTTTTAAAATGCACTCTTTTTTTTTTTTTTTTTGCCAGTCCTGGGGTTTGGACTCAGGGTCTGAGCACTGTCCTTGGCTTCTTTCTGCTCAAGGCTAGCACTCTGCCACTTGAGCCACAGCGCCACTTCTGGTCTTTTTCTATATATGTGGTGCTGAGGAATGGAACCCAGGGCTTCACGTATACGAGGCAAGCGCTCTTGCCCCTAGGCCATATTCCCAGCCCCTGCACTTGTTATTTTTGAGGGAAGATACTCTTTCTTGGGCTTGCATCTAGACCACGATTCTCCTGTTTTTCACCTCTTACTTTGGGCTCAAGCTACCACACCCAGCTTTTTCCGTTGAGCTGGGATCTTAGGGACTTTTCTGCCCAAGCTGGCTTCAAATGGTGCACATAGTTCTCCTGATTTGTTTTTGGGGGTGGGGGTGGGGGGAGGGTTAGCAGTCCTGGGCCTTAAACTCAGGGCCTGAGCACTGTCCCTGGCTTCTTTTTAATCAAGGCTAGCACTTTGCCACTTGAGCCACAGCGCCACTTCTGGCCATTTTCTAATATGTGGTGCTGAGGAATCGAACCCAGGGCTTCATGTATATGAGGCAAGCACTCTTGCCGCTAGGCCATATTCCCAGCCCCAGTTCTCCTGATTTTAGCCTTTCAAGTGGCTTGCTGCTTTGTTTTTACTTTTGAAAGAAGTTACTCCTAGATTTTATAACTCACTGCATCTTAGTGTCACCATACAGTAGAGAAAAATCCTGGATTGCTTAAGCAACTCTCCTTAATGCTAGTTCTAATCTAACTGTAGTTAGCATTCACTTTTATAATATTTAAAAAAATAATTCATAACCAAAAGAAAATTAAAGTATATTTGAACAACTTTTTTTTTCTTTTTTTGTGCCAGTCCTGGGACTTGAACCCAGGACCTAAGTGCTATATCTGGTTTTTCTTCTCAAGGCCAGCTAATGGTCTATCATTTCAGCCATAGCTCCACTTCCAGCTTTTTGGTGGTTAGTTGGAGATGGTCTTACAGACTTTTCTGCCTGGGCTTGCTTCAAACTGTGATCCTCAGATATCAGCCTCCTCTCAGCTAGATATGATTATAGGTATGAGCCACCAGTGCTGGCTTAAACAATTTTTAAGTGGGAAAACTTGTCAAACCACATTCTTCAGCCTATTTCATGTTCTGTTATAGTAGACAGAACATACTAGAGAGCCAAGCTCCAGAGCAAAGCAAGGTAGCATAGCTTATAATAATTAACATTTTACCTCACTCAATAATTCTTATCTTTGATAAGAGGAAATCAACCTTACCAAGTTATCAAAACAAAATCCATCAAAGCAAGTTTATTTTTCAGTAAAACAGAATTAGTTAAGTTGGTTTTACTTTTAATATAATTTGCCTTTATCTAGTTGTAATGTCATTTATAATTATATGTTTTACACAATGCCTTTTAACAATTTGGTATCAGGGATTTTGGTGTGGTTTTTTTTTTTTTTTTTTTTTTTTTTTTTTTTTTTTTTTATGCTATGACTTGAACTCAAAGTATGGCCCCATAAAAAAGGTCACAATGAATTTTGAGAAAGGAATTGGTTATTCATTTTTAAAATTTTAGGGCTTTCATTTATTTTAGTATTCTCTCCCATTTAAAAATTATAGCGTTCTAGGATGCATTATCTTGAGAAACTACTGAGATGGTTCCTCATTGTTGTTTCCTAGAACAAAAGCATACAATTGGAAATGCTTGAAACAGTAACTGTGAGGGCTGAGGATGTAGTGCAGTGGAAGGGGCCTTGCCTAGCGGGCCTGTGGGCCTAGGTTAAATCCCCAGCATCACAAGAAGATAAATTCACATGAACTTCAAGAACATAAAATAACTAGCAAATAACTGGAAGAACTTCAAGTATTTTTTTCTTTAGTATGGCTTTTTGTCTCTTTCACTGTGTTCTCTCTGTTCCTGTAGTAATTTTCAAAATCATAGGATTTACTTAGTATAAGTTATGTGTAGATGGTTTTTATGTTGATCATGGGGCTTGAACTCAGGGCCTGGGCCTGAAGCTTTTTTGTTCAAGGCTAGTGCTCTTACCACTTTGAGCCACAGCACCACTTCCAGTTTTCTGGTGGTTAATTGGAGTTAAGAGTCTCATAGACTTTCCTGCCTGGGCTATCTTGTGTAGTCCTCAGATCTCAGTCTGCTGAGTAGCAAAGATTACAGGCATGAGCCACCAGCACCTGGCTATATGTCATATTAATAAAGAAGAATATTAAAGTGACTTTTTAAGTTTGATGTACAATTTAAAATGTCAGTCGATAAATCAAGAGATTCCATGAAAGATTTCAGGTAATCTATTGTGTAGTTATAAGTTAGTTATAACAGAGATCTTTGTTGAACTAAATGAAGTCTTCAGCTAACAAAACCACTGAATGTTTTTTATATAACAAAACCAAGAATTTTGGGCTGGGAATATGGCCTAGTGGTAGAGTGCTTGCCTCGCATACCTGAAGCCCTGTGTTCCATTCCTCAGCATAAACAGAAAAAGCTGGAAGTGGCACTGTGGCTCGAGTGGTAGAGTGATCAAAAAGAAGCCAGGGACAGTGCTCAGGCCGAGTTCAAGCACCAGGAGTGGCAAAAAAAAAAAAAAAGAATTTTTTATTATTAATGTGGCTTAAGAGCAAATTTCACTGAATAGTTAAAATCAAAACTTTAATTATAATTTCAAATAAAAATATTTTTACCTTCCAGGTTTTTCCTCAAAGTTTCAGAATTGTTCGATAAAACAAGAGTAAGTACTTAAATCTAGAAATATACTGCATAACATTGTATTTATAGTTAATAATAATGTATTTTATACTTATGTTAAAAGGAGGGCTAGGATGTGTAGCTTAAGTGGTAGACTGTGTAAAGATTTAAATTTTTTTTTTGGGGGGGGGCAGTCCTGGGCCTTGGACTCAGGGCCTGAGCACTGTCCCTGGCTTCTTTTTGCTCAAGGCTAGCACCCTACCACTTGAGCCACAGCACCACTTCTAACTTTTTCTGTTTAAGTGGTACTGAAGAATCGGACCTAGGGCTTCTTCATGCATGCTAGGCAAGCACTCTACCACTAAGCCACATTCCCAGGTCCAAGAATATAATCTTAACATGCAAACATCCTATTCTGGCTGCTTTTACTCTGAACACTCTGTCTAGATTTTTTTTTTTTTCCTAGTCCTGGGGCTTGGACTCAGGGCCTGAGCACTGTCTCTGGCTTCTTTTTGCTCAAGGCTAGCACTCTGCCACTTGAGCAACAGCACCACTTCTGGCCTTTTTCTATATATGTGGTGCTGAGGAATCGAGCCCAGGGCTTCATGTATACGAAGCAAGCACTCTACCACTAGGCTATATTCTCAGCCCCAAAGATTTATATTCTTGATTGAAAAACATTCCTCATAGGCTGGGAATGTGGCTTAGTGGTAGAGTACTTGCCTAGCATGCATAAAGCCCTGAGTTTGATTCCTCAATACCACATAAACAAAAAAAAACTGGAAGAGGCACTGTGGCTGAAGTGGTAGAG
This sequence comes from Perognathus longimembris pacificus, assembly GCF_023159225.1. Lineage (NCBI taxonomy): Eukaryota > Metazoa > Chordata > Mammalia > Rodentia > Heteromyidae > Perognathus > Perognathus longimembris. The sequence goes on along the minus strand of NC_063174.1, from coordinate 9,381,012 downwards.
TGCTAACCTTAAGCAAAAAAACCTCAGGGATGGTGCCCAGGCCCTGACCCTGAGTTCAAGCCCCAGGATTAGCAAAAGCAAACAAAAAAGATTCATTATGCTAGGTGCTGGTGGCTCATGCCCGTAATCCTAGCTACTCAGGAGGCTTGAGATCTGAGGATTTTGGTTCAAAGCCAGCTGAGGCAGGAAAGCCTTTGAGACTCTTATCTCTAAGTAGCCAGCAGAAAGTCAAAAGTGAAGCTGTGGCCCAAGTGGTAGAGCACTAGCCTTGAACCAAAAAGCTCAGGGACAGTGCCAGGCTCTGAGTTCAAGCACCAAGGGTGGCATAAAAAAGAGAAAAGAAAAACTGTTCAAAGTAGAATATAACTGCTGATTTAATACACAGCTTTCTCCCTTTTTTTAGAAAATAGAAGCACGAGTATCTGCTGATGAGGACCTCAAACTTTCTGATCTCTTAAAATATTACTTAAGAGAATCACAAGCAGCAAAGGTAACTTCACTATTCATTTCTTTAGAAATTCTTAGACTAATTTTTAAGGGATGACTTACATAGGAATTAAATTTTATTTTCAAGCCATACATGGTGGAACATGCCTGTAATCCTAGAAGTCAGGAGGCTGAGGCAGGGCAAAAAACAACTGGAGGGCTGGGAAGGTGGCTTAGAGGTAGAGTGCTTGCCTACCATGCATGAAGCCCTGGGTTCAATTCCTCAGCACCATAAAACAGAAAAAGCCAGAAGCGGCACTGTGGCTCAAGTGGCAGAGTGCTAGCATTGAGCAAAAAATCCAGGGACAGTGCTCAGGCCCTGAGTTCAAGCCCCAGAACTGGTTTAAAAAAAAAAAAAAGACTGGAGACCATACTGACATCTTGAATATTGAACTTCAGGGCCTGGGCACCATCCCTGAGCTCTTCAAAGGGTAGCACTCTACCACTTGAGCCACAGCATCACTTCCAGGTTCCCAGCCTTTCTTGCTGGGGCTGGCTTTGAACCATGATACTCAGATCTCAGACTCCTTAGTAGCTAAGATTACAGGCGTGATCCACCAGCATCTGGTAGCAATACAACTCTTATTTGAACAATATACTTGAATATATACAAAACATTTTTTTTAAGTTCTAGATATGTTGTATTGGAGGTTTATAGAGTGCACTTTAGTATGGGGTTCCCTAATCTACAATTTCTAAAAGCAAAAAAAAAAAACCTTCACACTTTTCATTACATTTTATTTTATTTTTTGAGATCTGGTCTTGGGAGCTGGACATTGAATTTAGAAGCTTATATGTGCTAATAAGTGTAAATTCTATCAGTGAGCTATGTCCTTAGACTGGAAGAGTTTAGTTATAAAGAAGTCTGTTTGGGGGGCTGGGGATATAGCCTAGTGGCAAGAGTGCCTGCCTCGGATACACGAGGCCCTAGGTTCGATTCCCCAGCACCACATATACAGAAAACAGCCAGAAGCAGCGCTGTGGCTCAAGTGGCGGAGTGCTAGCCCTGAGCGGGAAGAAGCCAGGGACAGTGCTCAGGCCCTGAGTCAAAGGCCCAGGACTGGCCAAAAAAAAAAAAAAAGAAGTCTGTTTGGGGGCTGGGAATGTAGCTTAGTGAATTATATCTTCCTATCCATGAATGTGGAAGATCTCTCTTTACTAACTCATTAATTTATACTTTTACCAGAAATTTAGTCTATATCTAGTATATCTTTGGTAAGTTCATATCTTAACTATTTCATGAGACATGTAATAGAAATGATATTATAAACCTTAAGATTTTACTTCTTCATGTCTAATGTATAAGAAAGCTTGTATTATGGTTGTATCCTTCAATCTTATTAAAATCATTTATTGGTTCCAGGAATTTTTTTTTTTGTCATTTGCTTCAGATTTTTTGTGTAGAAGATTACATCTTTTCTTTTCTTTCTGCATTATATCTAGAACCCCTAGTGCCATATTGACAAAAAAGGAGTATGATAGGAGACATGGGATAGGCAATCTTGTTTTTTATCTGATTTGAGCGAAAAACTGTAGTTTCTCCCATGTAGTAAAAAAAATCTAATTTTTTTAAAGATATTCATTACCAGGTTAAGGAAGTTCCTTTCTAGTTTTACTTGGTTAACACAGTCAATTGAGATTTCTGTAGGCAGTTTGATTATTGTGTGGCCTGGTTGATAATGTTTTGCTTTGGTGTTTTGAGACGGAATGTAGCTGTTAGCTCAGGCAGGCCTTTTACTAACTCTAGCCCGGGCTGACCTCAAACTCACTGAGAGCTGAGATTACAAGTATGAGCTATCATGCCTGACTAACAAAAGCTGTTACTTTAAGAAAAACAAAACAAAACCAAAAAACCCCAGCAAAATGTGATGGCACATGTCTATAGTCCTACCTAGGCAGGAGGCCAAAATAAAAGGAACAGTGTTGCTGGCCTTAGGCAAAAAGGGCTGAAAATGAAAGCAAAAAGTACTGGTGATGTGCTCAAGTAACAAGTGTCTGAGTTCAAACCTCAGTACTGCCAAAACGTAAAAAGTTTATAGCTATAGGTTCAATTTTCATAACAAGAAGAAAGAGAGAGGAGAGCGAGAAAGCAAGCAAGCAAGCTGGTAAGGAAGTAGAACGTAGTATTCACTGTCTTACCTCTGCTGCTGCTGGTGGTTGTTGGGGTAGAAACATGCAGTTTGTATTGTGAAACCTTCTGTGTTACAGGATCTCCTATATAGACGGTCTAGGTCATTAGTGGATTATGAAAATGCTAATAAAGCACTGGATAAGGCAAGAGCCAAGAATAAAGATGTCCTGCAGGCTGAAACTTCTCAACAATTATGTTGTCAGAAGTTTGAAAAGATATCTGAATCTGCAAAACAAGGTACTATTACATATTATGCTTTAAACATGTTTTGTGATTATGTAAACCAGTTCTAATTTCGTTGTTATTGTTCACAGAACTTATAGATTTTAAGACAAGAAGAGTTGCGGCATTCAGAAAAAATTTAGTGGAACTTGCAGAATTAGAACTGAAGCATGCAAAGGTACTGTATTGAAAGCTTAATAGTTTGTGTCATGTACTGCAAAAAATAAATTAGAAGAAGAACAGATTTTCAAAAACCCAAGTCAGGGGCTGGGGATATGGCCTAGTGGCAAGAGTGCTTGCCTCGTATACACGAGGCCCTGGGTTCAATTCCCCAGCACCACATATACAGAAAGCGGTCAGAAGTGGCGCTATGGCTCAAGTGGCAGAGTGCTAGCCTTGAGCAAAAAGAAGCCAGGGACAGTGCTCAGGCCCTGAGTCCAAGCCCCAGGACTGGCAAAACAAAACAAAACCAAACAAAACAAAAAACCAAGTCATCTTATGAAATTGATAATCCATCAGTGACAGTGAGTCTTCAACGGGACTATTGAAGTACTAGAGATTGAACTCAGGGCCTCATGCATGCTAGGCAGCTACTCTACCTCTCAGCCATAGTCCCCACCCAACAGAACTGTTCTCAATTGGGAGTTACAGTATTTCACTGCTTCAAAATAGTTGGTTTTAGGGTTGGGAATGTGGCTTAGCAGAAGAGTACTTGCCTAGCATGCATGAAGCCCTGAGTTCGATTCCTCAGCACCACATAAACAACAAAAGCCAGAAGTGGCGCTGTGGCTCAAGTGATAGAGGCCTAGCCTTGAGCAAAAAGAAGCCAAGGACAGTGCTCAGGCCCTGAGTTCAAGCCTCAGGACTGGCCAAAAAAAAAAAAAAGGTTGGTTTTAGTAAACAGAGGCTTCCCTCTGTGGTCTTCACAGTAAGCCTTAGAGTAATTCTAGTTGAGAAATTTTATTTACTCAATCTTTTTGCGTCAGTATGGGGGCTTGAACTCACATGACCTTGTGCTTTCACTTGACTTTTTTGTTCAAGAATAGCTCTCTACTACTTCAGCCATACCTCCACTTCCTGGCTTTTTGGTGGTTACTTGGAAGTAAAAGTCTCATGGACTTTTCTGCCTGTGCTAGTTTTGAACCAAATTCCTCAGATCTGAGTCTCATGAATAGCTAGGATTGTAGCCATGAGCCACTAGCACCTACAGATTATTTTAAGCAAAAATAATACTTATAGTGTCTCTCTTAGATTGTTCAAGAAGTAGCAAAGGGAAAAGGTATATTTTGAGGCTCTGTGTGCTTGCTTGTCAGCCCCTTTGTCTGTTGGCATGCATAGACGGGGACACACACACAGACACACACACACACACACACACACCCCACCCACCCCCCCCCCCTAATGTCTCTAGTGGTAAGCCCTGAAAGAATTTAGTGTCAAATGGAAAACCCAATATCGTTACTCCTATCACCACAAAAACAAAACCAATTTTTTCCCCCCAGTCCTGGGCCTTGGACTCAGGGCCTGAGCACTGTCTCTGGCTTCTTTTTGCTCAAGGCTAGCACTCTACCACTTGAGCCACAGCGCCACTTCTGGCCATTTTCTATATATGTGGCTCTGGGGAATCGAACCCAGGGCTTCATGTATACAAGGCAAGCACTCTTGCCACTAGGCCATATTCCCAGCCCAAAACCAATTTTTTTTACTAGCTTTTTTTGTTTGTTTTTAAACTATAATCTCAGCACTTAGAGACTAAAAGCAGGAGGATCTTTTTGCTTGTTTGTGCTGGCCCTGATGATTGTGATGACTAAACTCAGAACTTTGGCATATACTCACTGTCCCTGAGCTTCTTTTGCTCAAGGCTAGTGCTTTACCACTTGAGTCACGGATCTACTTCTAGCCTTTTTGTTTTATTTTTAGTTGATTGGAAATAAAAGTGTCATGGACTTTCCTACCCTGGCTGGCTTTGAACCTTGGATCCTCAGATCTCAGCCTTCTTACAGGCATGAGCCACTAGCACCCAGCCCAGGCAGGAGAATCTTTTGATTGTTTGATATATGCCTGAGCTACTTAGTGAGACCTTGTCTTTAAAGAGAAAAAAAAATAATTTAAAATTTCATCTTAAAGCTGAAAGTGTCTAATCCTATCTATTGAGGAAGATGAGGTCTGAGGGTTGTGGTTCAAAGCCAGCCAGGGCAGAAAAGTCACTGAGACGCTTATCTCTTCACTACTCAGAAAAAGCCTGAAGTGGCACTGTGGCTCAAGTGATAAAGTGCTATCCTTGAGCACAAAGAGACTTAGGGACAGTGCCCAGAGGCCTAGCGTTCAAGCTCTAGAACAGGCCAAACCAAAAAAAAAAAAAAAAAAAAAAAATCTTAACTAGAACTGTGAAATCTGTTAAAATTGTTTTAAAAATGGGAGAGGACGCTGGGCACCAGTGGCTCAACCTAGCTCTGCAAGAGGCTGAGCTCTGATTCAAACCAGCTCAGGCTAGAAACTAGTCCCTGAGATTCTTATCTCCAAGTAAACAACAAAAATGTCCAAAGTATGGGACTGGGAATGTAGCTTAGTGTGAATGCCTAGAGTCTTGAATAATTTATCATGTCCCAGTGTATTTGACATCTAGCTTCTGCATAGGAGAGAAAGCTTGCACCATATATTTTCAGTGAGACTCTTAGACTCTTTTTTTTTTTTTTGGCCAGTCCTGGGCCTTGGACTCAGGGCCTGAGCACTGTCCCTGGCTTCTTCCCGCTCAAGGCTAGCACTCTGCCACTTGAGCCACAGCGCCGCTTCTGGCCGTTGTCTGTATATGTGGTGCTGGGGAATCGAACCTAGGGCCTCGTGTATCTGAGGCAGGCACTCTTGCCACTAGGCTATATCCCCAGCCCCTTCAGTGAGACTCTTAAACTATTTGAACTAAGCAAAATTGGTTATATTTTTTTCTATCTTTTTAGGGTAACCTTCAGTTGCTCCAGAATTGCCTGGCAGTGTTGAATGGAGACACCTAAGCCATATTCCACCCTCCCGTTCAAAAGGGCTGCCTTCCTTCAAATCTTACTTTTGTTCTCTGACTGACATAAAGCGTTTATGCTCCCTGGAAACAGCAGCAACAGAACCGTTGACACCGTGTATGTACTCTTCTTTTTCTGGGAACCGTGGAGCCACACGTGACAAGCAATGCCAGCTGTGGACGTGACGCTGCACCGTGCTCCCGGACAGCGGCCGGCCATCGGGCACTTGGCCTGCTCAGAAGCCCAAAGCTCCGTCTTTCCAGTAGCCTCTAACTGTGTTTATTTCATAAATAGTAATCCTGATGGCTGCCAATTTCATTTACCTTTAAGTAATCTTTGAAGTTTAACCTTTTCAGAATACATTGTTGAAACAAGATAAAGATTGCCTTTCTTGAATTTTTTTAATTTTGTTTTTAAAACATACATACCATTAGTTCCTTTTATTTATCCTTGTAAAGCATCTTAATCAGACTTACTCTTAATTAATCAACATAGAAGTTTGGGGCCAAACTTTCTGTAATCTTTCTAAGTATGATTCATAAAGAAAAGCAAATGCATTAGTATGTTTGCCTTAAACTTGTAGACTAAACCAATTATTGTAACATAACCAGCGACAACAGCGATAGTTTAAACTCTGTGGTCATTGTATCACTCTAAATTTTGGAGTAGCTTTAATAAATCTACTCCAATATTATGCTTTACAGTGCAGGTCTTAGTTTTTCTTAATTTCTTTTAAAATGGAATATTGAACCAAGTCCAACAACCCTTTACAGAAGAGTGAGGTTCTCCACGTGCACTCTATGGAGGTGGAATTGGGCAGAGCGAGGGGTCTGCCAAAAGGAACAGCTCTTTTCAGTGAGGAAGAAAAAGAATATTTGGGATGAAAGTTTGTATGCAAATGGAATGCTAATTGCCATTAGCTAGACTACAAATATTATTGGCCTTTCTTAATGTGGATGAACAAAACTGTCCTTCCTTGTTGATAGTGAAACTGAGTAGATGGACTTATCCACTGTCTTTTTCTAGCTTTCCTCCTTTTCAGAAACCACAGGGATTTGGACTGATCACCCACCCCTTAGATGGGTTTCTAGTTTGTTTACATTTTCTCACCCTCTTCTGAAGATGGCCTGCTCTGAGTGATAGTCAGGACGATTCCAGCCTTTCTCAGCATGTGCTCTTGCCTCACTCTTGTGCTGGTTAGTGTCTCTAACTCACATGTTCCCGATGCCATTGGAACTGTTGGTTTTTTTGTTGTTGGCTGAGAGATTTGTGTGTTTTGTCTTTCATGTAACCTTCATTGGTCAGAATACACCCACCCATGCAACGTCCGCTAGTGGGTGAACAGGACCAAGAGCCTGAGCTTTTGGATTCAGGTCCAGCCCTTCAGCAGCTGCCCTTGTAGCCTCAAGCAGGTTTGGGCAGATTCGCTTGACTTCTGCCTCAGTTCTCTACTATAAAGGACATGTTGACCTACCTCACAGGGGTGTTGTGAGGATTAATAAATGTTGGTACCATGCTTTGGAAATGTCAACGTGATGTGTAAATGCTAAGCAGTAGCAAGTATATGCCCAAAAGTTACATATTTTACTTGTCCATTGGTTCTTCTGTACTAAAAAAAAGTGATTCTTGGGACTGGGAAAGTGGCTCAGTGGTAGAGTGCTTGCCTAGCATGCATGAGGCCTAGGTTCAATTCCTCAGCACCACCTAAACAGAAAAAGCCAGAAATGGTGCTGTGGCTCAAGTGCTAGCTTTGAGCCCAAAGAAGCTCAGGGACAGTGCCCAGGCCCTGAGTTCAAGCCCTACAACCAGCCAAAAAAAAAAAGATTTTTTTTTTAAAGTTTCTTTTTGTTCCTGGTTTATATCTTCAGTGCGTTTGTTATGGAGATGGAGGTAGATTAGCAGTAGCAGTACATATTAGTGTTGTGTGCAGAGTTGGTGGGTTGATCACACAGTAGGCAAGGCCTTTCCACTAACAAAGTCTGCAAATGAAGTAAAAGATGTATATCAGCAGGCACTAGTGACTCACAACCAACTCTAGCTACTTGGAAGGCTGAGATCCTGAAGATTGTGTTTTTCTGCTATCCTGGGCAGAAGTAAGACCATCTCCAGAATAACTTAGCAAGGTTAGAAGTGTGCCTTAAGTGGTAGAGGCCCAGCAGTGCAAGCAAGCTGGCTGAACATGAGGTCCTGAGTCCAAACTACTACCAGCCAAAAGCATATTCATCAAGAGAAAGGTTTTCTGGGGGCTGGGAAGTGGCTTAGCGGTAGAGTGCTTGCCTAGCATGCATGAAGCCCTGGGTTTGATTCCTCAGCACCACATAAACAGAAAAAGCCAGAAGTGGCTCAAGTGATAAGAGTGCTAGCTTTCTGAGTTCAAGCTCCAGGACTGGCAAAAAAAAGGAAAAGGGTTTGTCTTTGTTTGTTTCTCCAGAACAACAAATATTTATGTCCTGAGAAAACTAGCTAGTCCTGGGTTTACCACTGAAATGCGTTCATGACACCTGGTACCTGAGAGACAAAAAGATGGGAAGGAAAGGCACTTGAGGCGCCCATTTCAATATTGCAAAGCGGTCCACTGGGAGCTTGGGAGGGGGGCTTCCTGCTGGAGCTGGTGGATGCCGGGTGGGGAGAAAAGACAGTGGGAATGGCCTGGAGTGTAGGAGGGCTTCTGCAGGACTAGGAAGGAAGCTGGAGGTAAAATCGCAAGCGAATGGATTGACTTGGACTAGTGAGGAAGAAAAGCTGGGTGAGGCTTAATGTCTTAGAATAAAAATACAGAAGTTGAGCTCAAACTGACTTGCCTGAAGTAGGGCATGATGCAGAAATACAATGACTAAAGAGGAGGCCTGAGGGTTGGTTTGGGGTTGAAGGTGTGGGTAGAGTGCTAGCCAATGAGCCAAAGGCATCAGATATTAAGTTTGCATCCCAGTCTTAAATGTAAAAAACAAAACATGTTGGTTTAAAAAAAAGAAAGGAGGGCTGGGGATATGGCCTAGTGGCAAGAGTGCCTGCCTCATATACATGAGGCCCTGGGTTCGATTCCCCAGCACCACATATACAGAAAATGGCCAGAAGTGGCGCTGTGGCTCAAGTAGCAGAGTGCTAGCCTTGAGCAAAAAGGAAGCCAGGTACGGTGCTCAGGCCCTGAGTCCAAGGCCCAGGACTGGAAAAAAAAACAAAAAACAAAAGAAAGGAGAATGGAGAAGGATTTAAAATGAGTAAAACCTTACCTCTTACATTGTTTCTGGGTAGAGCTCAGAATTCTCCCCCATCCTCTACATTGAAATTGCAAGCAAGCACTGTATAGCTTAAAGCACTATATTCTGTCGGCTATAACTAGACTGAAACAGGCAGGACTAATGTATTCTCTCCCAGCAGGTCACAGTGGTAGTGTAGGTTTATCGGCAGGTAATACTTTTCTTTGCACTACCATCTAAGGTAAAACCTCTAGTGGCCCAGCTGTCTACAGGGTACCAGTTTTCCTACTAGAAGGAGAAAAGACTTCCAACTGGGCTGGCTCTTTTCGTTTGCCTAGATATGTCCAATCTGGAGACTTGGCGTCTAATTGGTCAGTAAACTATGTTGTATGGTCAGGAAAAGAACTCTTTCTGGACATGTTGCTACTCTGGACAAAAAGCAGGGTCTTAGTAGTAGGAAAGATGCCACTAGATACTCTGCAGATGCTGTAAAATGAGTCATGCAGGACCTGAGAGTCAAGCTGTGACCAGCTACACTCACCCAAATAAAATACATCATCAAATATGTGTCACTTTTATGTGTTGTGTGTGTGCGCATGTGTGCCAGCCTTGGAGCTTGAGTTCAGGACCTGGGCACTGTCTCAGCTTTTTGCCCAAGGCTAGTACTCTGTAGCTTCATGAGGGTTTGTTTGTGTGTTCTTGAATTTTGGTGTGGTTAGTTGAAGGTAAGAGTCTCAGACTTTCCTGCCTGGACCAGCTTCAAACTGTAATCCTTGGAACTCAGCAAATGTCTTCAGTAACTAGGATCACAAGTGTGAGCTACTGGCACATAGCTTGCCTGCGTGTGTGTGTGTGCACAGTCCCTGAATTTTTGTGCTCAAGGTTAGCACTATACCACTTGAGCTCCAGCTTCACCTCAGGAGTATTTGGTATCTAATATAGAACTTACACTGGTAGGACCCAGCTGGCTTGTACTGCAGTCCCCAGAAATCAGCCTCCTGAGTAGTCAGGATTGCAGGCCACGGTTGCTTGGCTCTAGCTTGTGTTTTTAAAAATTATATTCACTGGGCTGGGAATGTGGCTTAGGGGTAGAGTGCTTGCCTAGCATGCATGAAGCCCTGGGTGCCATTCCTCAGAAACCACATAAACAGAAAAGGCCAGAAGTGGCGCTGTGGCTCAAGTGGCAGAGTGCTAGCCATGAGCAAAAAGAAGCCAGGGGCAGTGCTCAGGCCCTGAGTTTAGACCCTAGGTCTGGCACATACACATACAGCTAGGGTCTGAACTCAGGGCCTGAGCACTACACAATTTGAGCCACAGCTCCACTTACAACTTTTGTTGGTTAATTGAAAATAAGTCTCATGGACTTTAATGTTCTCTAAGCAGTTGGACAAAGGGTGAGTTTGAGTACAAAGCATCTCCAGCGTTGTTGGTTTTTTTTCTTTTTTTTCCAGTCCTGGGCTTGGACTCAGGGCCTGAGCACTGTCCCTGGCTTCTGCTCAAGGCTAGCACTCTGCCACTTGAGCCACAGCGCCACTTCTACCTTTTTCTATATATGTGGAGCTGAGGAATCAAACCCAGGGCTTCATGTATACGAGGCAAGCACTCTGCCACTAGGCCATATTCCCAGCGCTCAGCTTGTATTCTTTTTTTTTCTTTTTTTCTTTTTTGCCAGTCCTGGGCCTTGGGCTCAGGGCCTGAGCACTGTCCCTGGCTTCTTCCCGCTCAAGGCTAGCACTCTACCACTTGAGTCACAGCGCCACTTCTGGCCATTTTCTATATATGTGGTGCTGGGGAATTGAACCCAGGGCTTCAAGTATACGAGGCAAGCGCTCTTGCCACTAGGCCATATCCCCAGCCCCTTGTATTCTTGATAGTTTAAAAAAAAAAAAAATCAGAATTGGGGAAGCAAACCAGAGGTCATCTTGATAAAGTTAGATGCTTTGGAAAGTAATAACACAAGAAAGCATGGCTGGTGCCTGTGGTACGATCACCACTGAAGATCAGATCCCACTACTCCTTCGTGTCCTCTTCTACATGGTCCACGGAAAAGGCCACCTCCGGGCTAGTGGCACCTGCTGCGGCTCTCCTGAGGAGGCCGCTGCCTCTCTCCCCCTCCCCGACACTATCCACGAGTGGCACCCTGGAAACAAGGTCTGTGAGGAAAGCGCCCGGTCCCATCACTGGGCAAGGCCGCCGAGGCCTCCACCCGCCTTCGCCCATGCCCAGGGAAGGAGCGCGGCCGCCCGTCCTGCCCACCCGCGATCCAGAGCGCCATCCACTGTCACAGCCACCAAGGTGACCTGGGGGAAGTGGGAGGGGCTGGCGGCCAGTAGTCACATCTGCACTCAGCGCCCGGGGCCCCCCTGGCTGGCGGCCTAGGGTGCCGGCGGCCGTTTGAACCCCACCTGCCAGCCTCGTTGGGCCGGCGCCCCGGCGAGGGGGCCTCCTGCGCTTCTCCACCCGGGCTGCATGGAAGCAAGCACCCCGCGGATCTCAGCCCCGATCCGCCCCACCCGGTGGCTGGGATGAGGGGTGCGAGTCACCAGGTGGTTTCTGCGTTCTTGATTTATTGCTGCCGGTCCTGAGGACTCGAAATCCGGGCCTGGGCTCCGTCCCTGAGCCTCTCCTCGCGCGGGACTCGCGCTGCAGCGCTTGCGACCAGCGCCCCTTCCAGCCTTCCCCGCTTCTGCGGTGCCGAGGCCCCGAGCCCCACCCGTCAGCCCCGTCCCAGCCCCTTTTCCTTTCATTTTTCCTGTGTGTGTATCTGTGTGTCTGCCCATCCCTTTCCCCGGGACGCGGAGGCCGGGACTCCACCCCTTAGCGGGCGGACAGGACGTTAGGGGAGGGGCGTGACGGGGAGGCGGGCATATGTAGATGAGGGTGAGCGCAGAGGCCGCCGGTTCCTCCCCTCTCGGGCCTCTCGATCCCCCGTGGACCGTGGGCGGCTGGCACCGGGGCGCTTTCTGGGCAGCGAGGGTGTTGTGCGGGGGTGTGAGGGTGCGGGGGCCTGCAGGAGAGGGCGACCGTGAGTGAAGAGTGCGGCGGTCGCGAGGGTGAGTGTGCAGGTGAGCGGAGCAACTCATACTTACCTGGCAGGGGAGATACCATGATCACGAAGGTGGTTTTCCCAGGGCGAGGCTTATCCATTGCACTCCGGATGTGCTGACCCCTGCGATTTCCCCAAATGCGGGAAACTCGACTGCATAATTTGTGGTAGTGGGGGACTGCGTTCGCGCTCTCCCCTGATTTTGCTGTGCAAATGTAAGAGAATGTCCCTTGAATCAGCGTAGGAGAGAGTCCGTTATGTCACTCATTCTACGAGGTTGAAACCCGCAGACTTTGGGAACCTGGCTACAGAGTCGAGATCGTCACTTAGCAGCAACTGTGCTGTCTCTCAGATGCTGGCTGTGCTTAGCCCGGACGGACCCTCGACGATTCTGTCCCACGGCGTAATCCCTCAAACTTCTGTTGAGATAGAGGGGCCGACCCGAGCCCTGCGCAAAATGCTGGCCTCCACAGCTGGTTACAGTGGTGGTGTTCCCCGGCCAGGTCGTGGGCACACTTGGCTCGTTATTGACTGGGCTTTTTGCGCTGTTGGACAGCCTCGCCGGCTCCTCGTGCGGAAGTACCTTCCCAGTCTACTCTCACGTGCGGGCCGCCCCTCAGGATCGCGATCCCCGCCTCGGCTGCAGCCGCCGCCTATCTCCTTCCCTGTGTGGGGTCAGGCACGCCCGTGCTCACAGCTGCCCCCCGGGGCGGGTACACTACGCGGCGAGCCCGGCACTGATGGCACCGCGAGGCGTCTACGCGCCGACAGATCGCCCCTGCCCCCGTCTCCACACGCGCACGCGGCGACGCCAGCACGCGGGGGAGGGCCGCCCCTTCACTCCGCCAACCTCGCCCTCCAGGCTCGAGGCTCGCGGGGATGGCGGTTCCCCTCTCCCGGGGCAGAGAAGTCGTCTGGAAGGAGCCGCAAGGCAAGCTGCCTATAAAGGAAACCACGCCGAGGGAGGCGGCGGGGCTTTTTATTGGGCCTGTTTTTTATATTCTCTCCAACACGGCCGGGGCGGGGATGAGAGAGAGGTTCCCCCCACGAACTCCCCTCTCCCACATCCCCCCTCCCCCGGGAGGGGTTGGTTGTTCGGTGGGCTCGGCCTTCTCCACTCCTGCTGCTGACCCCGGACCTCTAGAGGGCTGCCGTTCGGAGCCCGAGAGAAGGAGCGCGAGGTTCAGAAACTCCGAGAATGGTTCCAGGAAAGACGTCGGGCGCGCAGCGGCCCGAGCCGAGCGGGAGCGACTCCCGGAGGTCGCGGTCCCGCCTGCCCGCCACGGCTTCGTTGTGGGTTCCGGGCCCAGGCGCCCGCCCCGGAGCCTGTCCTGCACGCCCGGGCGGGCTCTGAACCGCGCACCTCAGATCTTCTCTAGCGGCTGGGATGACGACAGGCGCGCGGCCTCATCATCAGATTATTCATTTCGGTAATGTAAACTGAGACGCTGGTTTAATGCAGAACAGCTTTCTTTCCACTCGGGATCCTTGGCAATAAGTTAGTCTAGACAACTGTGTACGCAGAGAAACGAAGAGCACCAACACCAAGCCCGTGTGTCTCTGTTGGTGCGACCCAAGCGAGCTACACTGTATAGATGTGGGTGAAGGCCGGGACTGTGTCCCTCTCGAGAATCGGATGGGGAAATTAACCGGCCCTGCAGCCCAATCGCTGTGTGCTTAATTAAGACTCTAGTGTCTTCCTATGACGCTTCGGTTTTGTGTCCTACATGTATGCTGTGAAAATGTCCTAGCAGCCGCACAAAGAAAACGGGCAGAAAAAGAGAGAGAATTTAGAATAAGGGGGAAGATACTCCCCCGCCTCCAGAAAAGCGTTCACTACAGCACATAAACTCCGCCAATTTGCCACACATGGACCCCACGACTTAGCAATGTTACCGAAATACATACATACTTACCTCGCCGCTGAAGCCGCTTGTCTTGTTTTACTTAGGAAAGGGGACGGGGGAAAAAGTTCACCTAGCTATAAGCGATCTCGTTATGAAGGGAATAATCTGGAGAAGGAGCTAAAAAAACAGAACCCACCCCATATTACAACGCCCAGGCGCCACAAACCCAATGTCGGACAAAAATCTCATCGCTCACTGACTTGACAAGAAACCTACTTCGCGCGCTCTTGGGCACCGGCAGCAAAGAAACACAAGACAAAAACCCCGGGAAATATAGAAAACGAAAAGAACAAGAAAAAAAAAAAACGCTCTCTAAGCTGATAACAAGATACCTTACTTCTCCCCAACAATTAAGAATGCAGTGGTCTTTTATTTAACATCAAAATCAGGGGAGAGCGCGAACGCAGTCCCCCACTACCACAAATTATGCAGTCGAGTTTCCCACATTTGGGGAAATCGCAGGGGTCAGCACATCCGGAGTGCAATGGATAAGCCTCGCCCTGGGAAAACCACCTTCGTGATCATGGTATCTCCCCTGCCAGGTAAGTATGAGTTGCTCAACGCCCCTGCACACACACCCTCGCGACAGACTCACTCTCAACTCACGGTCACACGCAGAAACACAGCCTCCTCGCACCAACACCCACGGAGTCTTCATCGCACACCGCAAAAATCCTACCCACTCCCTTCACTTACTGCCCACGCGGGACCTACACGCCCGAGATGAGTGGGACCGGCAGGCTCCGCGCGCCCTCTCATCTGCATACGACACGCCCCCGAGCTGGCCTCCCCTTGCCCCGCCTACTAACACCTCCCCCCGCAGCCGAGCGCCGGTCCCCGCCGGCTGGCCGAATTTTACACAGCCATTTCGAAAAGCCCTATATATCCATCCAGTACGGTGTTCCCGAAAGGAAGTCTAAATGTACTCCTAACGAAAACAAAGCTCACTTTCCCTCCTTTTGCCTTTTTCCTTTGCAAAACAAAAAGGCCTTATACATAGCTTGCCAAGAAAGATGTGCTTTTGGACCTTAAAGGACGGACTGAGCTGTGTCAGGGTTGTGCAGTGTGGGAAGCCCATGTCCCTGTGCAGCCCGCGCCTGTGGAGGGGACAGTAAAGACGCCTGTAAGCTGCCCTATGGAGCCTTTGTTTTCTTGCTGATTGACATACAGCAAAAAGCTTGGGAGCGCTGCCCTCTGGTGGCCGGGCCTGGGTACCGGGAGCTGTGGGGACGGCCCTCCCGTCCTTGCGGACCGCCAGCCTCGCCCGGTGCCGGGGTCTGAGAGCTGACTCCCTCCTCACCCCGCACCCCGCGGGGGAGCCTCACCTGGGCACCGCGGCGCTCCGCTTCCTCCTGCTCCGTGGCCATTTGAGTTGTAGGGTTAGATTAAGCAGTTCCATATTGTTATTATTACTTTTTTCATGCGGTTCCTCCTGGCTGTGGCTGCTGAGTTTCCTGGGGTGACCGGGCTCTGGCCTCCAGCCTCGAGCCTCAGATCTGGGACTCCTGGCTAGCGAGGATCCCAGGCCAGAGCCACGTAGTGATCAGCTATGCTCTATTTTCTTATGACTTTTTATTTTAAAAAAAAAAAACACTGTACTGCATCGTAATTGTAGAAACAGGTTTATCACACTGTGTACATTATAAGTTAGATCGTCTTTGGCTGGTGCTGTATGTTTTCTTCAAACAGCACTGTATTTTCATTTTTTTTTTTGGCCAGTCCTGGGCTTGAACTCAGGGCCTGAGCACTGTCCCTGGCTTCTTTTTGCTCAAGGCTAGCACTCTGCCACTGAAGCCACAGCGCCACTTCCGGCTTTTTTTTATGTATGTGGTGGTGAGGAATCGAACCCAGCGCTTCATGTGTACTAGGAAAGCACTCTACATAGCAGCTTGGAGAATCCTCAAAAAAATTAAACACGAGAACTACCCTAGCAGCATCTATCCAGAACATTAACAGTCTGGATAACGTAAAGACACATGTTCATTGCTGCACTATTCACCATAGCCTGTTGTGTTCTGGGGATTGAGAAAATCCACCGAGCACCGTCAAAGGTGACAAGTGAGTTTTATCACTCAGTTTGCAACTGCCTTTCCCGGGGCTACCCCACAGCTAGGAGCAGTTGCAGCCTCCGTGGGGGCAAGTTTCTTTCCTTCCTTCCTTTCCACAGGCTTCTCCTGTCCACAGGCCTCTGCAGGCCTCTTGTTCTCTATAGGCCTCTCCCCCCTCTGAGGAACTGCACTTTCCACGCGGCTCTCCGTGGGCCTCGGCTCTCCGTGGGCCTCTGCTCCGATCTCTGCAGCAGCTCTGGTTCCCGCAGGCACCAGGCTCCGGCCCCTCCGCAGGCCTCCGGCTCTTCTCGGCTCTGCTCTGCTCGCTCTGCTCCGCTCTGTCCGCTCTCCGCCTCTGGCTCTCAGCAGGCCTCAGCTCTACAGGCCTGTCCTCCCTTCCCGCCATGGCTAGGCCTCTCGGGCCTCTCTCTGCTGCTGCTCAGGGCTCGGGCCTCCTCCATGCCCAGGCCCAGGGCTCCCCTCAGGCCTGAGGGGAACCCGCGCTGCTTAGCTCCAGGAGGCACCTCCTGGCGCCTTCCTTTCTCCATGCCCCCCCACCCCACCCCCAAACCCACCCTCTTAAATCCCCTGGACGCCTGCAGTCTGGGGGTGGTGGTTCCAGTCCCCTCAACGTGGGGCGGGATCCCCTTTTACGCTCTGCAGTGGGGCGTGGCAATGACAACATGGGGCCTGGCTTCCATAGCCAAGCCATGAAAACAGCCCAGATACCCTGCAATAGATGAATAGATAAAGAATATATGATACCCGAACATCCCAAACCAGGATATAAGGCAACCTGCAAATCCATGTTCATTCCTGCACTATTCTCAATGGCCAAGGTATGGAAACAACCCAGGTGCCCAAAAACAGTTGAGTGGGTCTAAAAATATGTGGTGCCTACACAGAATGGAATTTACATGGATATGCGATACTCTGATACGTGGAAGTTAGATCTAAAATGCACAGGGATATGATAAATTACACAGGATTCTAGATACCTATAACCAGCGAGACCAAAAGAGGATAATGTTAGGAAAGAATCACAAAGACATAATCAATGCCTGAGCGCCTCTTCATGTTTATATGAAACAGTCCACAAACTGAAATGAATGCCTGAGAAGGAGATGCATATTTCTGAACCAAGATGGAATAACTGAGACCAAGCAGCCTAAAACTATATGTCCCAAATAACAATCCCCATTCTAAAGGAAGTGCTAACAGCCATTTTAGCTTCATATCCAGCTTATTTTAGTTTATTATAAAGTTGACTAATGAAAAATCAGGAATAGGGTCAACTTAAAGGCAGAATTTCTCATCCTTGCATAAGGAAAGCAGCATCTCTCCCTCACTCAAGTTCACCGAGCTGACAACTTGACAGGTTGACAGTGACAGAGGGTCACTGACAACCTTGAAGTTTATCACTGTCTGTACTGTGTTGCTGTATTGGCCAGAAAGTCTTGCCAACAAAGTTGTTAGCCCAAAGTGGAGGCCCCTGCTCCAGGCTAAATTCTGTCTCTGTATTAACTGCATCCTGTTATAAACAAAATGTTATTTGTAATTAGAAGCTGAGACTGTTAGCATTCGGACTTTATCCTATGTTGCTTAGAAACTGTGAACTACTTTGCCAAGCGACCTGCGTGTGATTTTTGCCTTTTTATAAACCCCGGCTCGAGGACTGTTCAGAGTCACAGTGTTAGCTCCCGAGTCTGCGCGGTGTCCCTGACCCTTCAGCTTCTGTGCCTACAATAAAGCTCGAGTTCTCCCAACTTTGTTCATGAGCTGGATATATTTTTGCTCTGACCCTGTAACATCTTGGGGTGGCGGGCTAGTCCAATTGGCCCCCGTAACACGCCTAAAATATGGAAACAAAAGCCTTTTTGTTTCTTTTCCTGATGATTCTGTAGTCTCGAACTTATACACAGTGTTTTCAAATATATATCGACCAACAGTGTGTGGGGGGATTGCTGTATGCCAATCAGCAAGAAAACAAAGGCTCGATAGGGCAGCTTACAGGCGTCTTTACTGTCCCCTCCACAGGCGCGGGCTGCACAGGGACATGGGCTTCCCACACTGCACAACCCTGACACAGCTCAGTCCGTCCTTTAAGGTCCAAAAGCACATCTTTCTTGGCAAGCTATGTATAAGGCCTTTTTGTTTTGCAAAGGAAAAAGGCAAAAGAAGGGAAAGTGAGCTTTGTTTTCGTTAGGAGTACATTTAGACTTCCTTTCGGGAACACCGTACTGGATGGATATATAGGGCTTTTCGAAATGGCTGTGTAAAATTCGGCCAGCCGGCGGGGACCGGCGCTCGGCTGCGGGGGGAGGTGTTAGTAGGCGGGGCAAGGGGAGGCCAGCTCGGGGGCGTGTCGTATGCAGATGAGAGGGCGCGCGGAGCCTGCCGGTCCCACTCATCTCGGGCGTGTAGGTCCCGCGTGGGCAGTAAGTGAAGGGAGTGGGTAGGATTTTTGCGGTGTGCGATGAAGACTCCGTGGGTGTTGGTGCGAGGAGGCTGTGTTTCTGCGTGTGACCGTGAGTTGAGAGTGAGTCTGTCTCGAGGGTGTGTGTGCAGGGGCGTCGAGCAACTCATACTTACCTGGCAGGGGAGATACCATGATCACGAAGGTGGTTTTCCCAGGGCGAGGCTTATCCATTGCACTCCGGATGTGCTGACCCCTGCGATTTCCCCAAATGTGGGAAACTCGACTGCATAATTTGTGGTAGTGGGGGACTGCGTTCGCGCTCTCCCCTGATTTTGTTGTTGAATGAAAGACTGATTCTTAAGAGGGGTAAAGGGTGTCAAGTATACAGATATGCTTGGTTATTGCCTTGTGTGCATTTAGTCGTTTAAGTTGTGTTTTGTACGACGAGTTAGGGGAGTTTTTTGTCTTTATTTTTTGGTGGCAACTTATAGTGGCGCGCGGTTATTTCTTCTCTTTTGTGGGACCGTTGACAACCTCGTCTGACGTTGGGTTTGTGGTTCTTCGGCGTGGTGTCTACAACGAATCAGTGTTTTAGGGTTCTTATAGCGTTCTTATTCTTTTCATATAAAGTCCGTTTTCTTATAAGTCATGCACGTTATACAGCCTTGCGGCAAGCGGTTTCAAGGGGGGTGGTGAGTGTATTTTGTTCACATTCCTGGGGATGTGTGTGACAAGTCCAAGGGAGGAAGGAGAACGTGGGAAATTATCCTCCTTCCTTACTGCTAAGGTACTAAATTATTTTACCTTTATTAAAAAAATTTGTCATTCTTTTCTCTTCTCTTCTCTCCCTTTCTTGAGCCTTCTTCCCCATTTTCTTTATACAGTTATTGGGACATTTTTCACAACCCGCAGCGGTACAAGCCCACACACAGTGATGGCAGGGTCGTTTATTTCGAACGCGTTGGACTCTCGGGAGAGAGGAACAGCCAAGCTCCTCGCACCCGCCAGTTACAAAAGGTGTGTGTTCAAGTACCCTTAAGAGAATTTAGACTCCCCTGCCGCCACGCGTCGTGTACAGAGCTGGTGCTCTTCGTTCGTTTCTGTGTACGCAGTTGTGTGTGTGTGTGTGTGTGTGTTTTTGCCAGTCCTGGGCCTTGGACTCAGGGCCTGCCTGAGCACTGTCCCTGGCTTCTTTTTGCTCAAGGCTAGCACCTGAGCCACAGCGCCACTTCTGGCTGTTTTCTGTATATGTGGTGCTGGGGAACCGAACCCAGGGCCTCACGTGTACGAGGCAAGCTCTCTTGCCACTAGGCCACATCCCCAGCCCCTGTGTACGCAGTTGTAAGTTAGTCCAGATCCCGAGTTTCTGGATCAAGCCGCCGTCTCAACGATAATACATTACCAAATAAATAGATATAATAAGATGATGAGGCCGCGCGCCTGTCGTCATCCCCGCCGCTCCCCGCCCGCCCGCGCAGGACAGGCCGCGAGTGGCGCTGGGCCCGGAACCCATAAGCCGCGGCGGGCAGGCGGACGCGGCCTCCGGGAGTCGCTCCCGCTCAGATCGCCGCGCGCCCGGACAACTGCGTCTCCTCTCCTGGAACGATTCTCGGGGTTTCTCCTCCGCTCTTCCCTCGGGCTCCGTTCGGTCAGCGGGAGTGGAGGGGGGCCGAGCCCGCCGACCGTACCCTCCGGGGGGTGGGGGCGGGGGAGGGAGTGTGTGTTTCGGAAAACTAGAGAACCTCTCTCCCTCCCCGGGTTGAGCGCCCCTCTGCGCGGTACTCCATCCCGGCTGCCCGCCCGAGCCCGGGCAATTTAAAACAGGCCCAAAGAAAAGCTTCTCCGCGTGGATTCATTTATATAAAGCTGCCTTCCGGCTCCTTCCAGACGCCTTCTGGGGCGAGGGCGGCGGAGTGACTGGGAAGGGGCGGCCCCCCCCCCCCTGCTTGCGTCGCCGCGTGCTGCGTGTGAGACAGCAGAGGCGGTCCGTCCGCCCGCGCATGTGTCACGCGCGGTGCCGGTCGCGCCTTTTACGAGGAAGGAGACAGGGGGAGGTTGGAGCCCGTGTCCTCGGGCAGGAGGGCTGAGGCGGACCCGCTAGGGCGGACAACGGAGCTGGGACTGGGAGTCTGAGAGTATTGGGCAAGCAGGAAAACACCAGAGGACGAGGAGGCTGTGAGCAGCACAAAAGGGGCGGTCGGTACCGAGACCCTGTGTGCCCACGCTCTGGAACCTACCATTTTGCTGGTGGTGTGGGATATTTTGCGGCGGGGCTAGCCCGCTTTTCAGGCTCCATCACAAAGCGCTAGCGCTAGCCAGGCACGGGTAGGTCCCCGACATTATGCCGTGGGACAGCGGCAGGGTGATAGCGTGGCCATCGCAACACACTCTCTTGCTCTGCAAAGCCTTCAAACCTGCTGGTTTGATTTAATCCTGCGAAGTAAACAGTCGCGCGTGGCCCGGGAACCACAGCAGTTTCACAACGAACAAGAGCTCCCGACGCCTTCACCTAAAGTAATGCAGATGTAGTAACTTTATCTTAACAAGGTTATTCTATCTTTGTACAGTAAGACCAGGGGAGAGCGCGAACGCAGTCCCCCACTACCACAAATTATGCAGTCGAGTTTCCCGCATTTGGGGAAATCGCAGGGGTCAGCACATCCGGAGTGCAATGGATAAGCCTCGCCCTGGGAAAACCACCTTCGTGATCATGGTATCTCCCCTGCCAGGTAAGTATGAGTTGCTCGACGCCCCTGCACACTCACCCTCGCGACCGCCGCACTCTTCACTCACGGTCGCCCTCTCCTGCAGGCCCCCGCACCCTCACACCCCCGCACAACACCCTCGCTGCCCAGAAAGCGCCCCGGTGCCAGCCGCCCACGGTCCACGGGGGATCGAGAGGCCCGAGAGGGGAGGAACCGGCGGCCTCTGCGCTCACCCTCATCTACATATGCCCGCCTCCCCGTCACGCCCCTCCCCTAACGCCCTGTCCGCCCGCTAGGGGGTGGAACCTCGGGAGGCGTTAGCGAGGAGTCCGCGGTGGGGCGGGCACCCACTCCGCTGCCCTCCCGCCCTTCCCACCGCTGGAAGGAAGGAAGGAAGGCAGGCGTGTCAGCCCTTTCCGTTCCCGCTTCCCCCATTCCCCACAGCCCGGCCCGGCCCTCTGCCGCCTCCTCGCCGGGGGAAGAGGGCGGACGGGCTTCGGGGACGGGCCGCGGCCCTGGACGATCCCCGAGCACGCGGGCTGTGGACGAAGGAGCTCTCGCGGCTCAGCCGCGCGCTCCTACCCTACCGCGCGGACGCGGCGACCCGCCCCGAACGCCGCCGCCCACGGGGGCGCGGGACCCGTCGGGACGGGGCCCGGGAGCGGGAGCCGCGGCGGGGCGGCGCGGGCCGGGCCGGAAGCCCCGGGCCTTCGCGCACCCTCGGCCTCCGTGTCCGCTGGGCTCGCCCGTCCGTCTGCCCGCCTCGCCCGCAGGCTTAGTCCTTTGTCGGCATCCGGGTGGAGACCGCGGACCGTGGAGTCCCGGCCTCCTCGTCCGGGGGAAAGGGATGGAAGGATACACAGATACACACACAGGAAAAGTGAAAGGAAAAGGGGCTGGGACGGGGCTGACGGGGGGTGGGGTGGGGTGGGGCTCGGGGCCTCGGCACCGCCCAAGCGGGGAAGGCTGGAAGGGGCGCTGGGCGCAGGCGCTGCAGCGCGAGCCCCGCGCGCCGAGTCCCAGGCCCCGAGTTCGAGTCCTCAGGACCGGCAGCAATAAATCAAGAACGCAGAAACCACCTGGTGACTCGCACCCCTCATCCCAGCCACCGGGTGGGGCGGATCGGGGCTGAGATCCGCGGGGTGCTTGCTTCCATGCAGCCCGGGTGGAGAAGCGCAGGAGGCCCCCTCGCCGGGGCGCCGGCCCAACGAGGCTGGCAGATGGGGTTCAAACGGCCGCCGGCACCCTAGGCCGCCAGCCAGGGGGGCCCGGGCGCTGAGTGCAGATCTTCTTCCCTCTTAGGGAACAGCCATGCTTTTCATCACACGGATCCGCTGGACGGTGTTAAAGAGGTGGGAAGGAGATTCACCCCTTATGGTGCCCACCAGCAAACGGGGTCGTCCGGCCCCCCGGGACAACAGCTGTGCTAGCCGGGGAAGAGCGTGGAGCGGAGCCTTAGGTGGCGAGGGAGCGCCGCCGTCGCCGGGGTCGGACCGACAGGCGCGGCACGGGGGGGCAGACTCGGTAACCCGGCGGGTTTGAGGCCGGAGCGGGCAGGCGCGGCGGCGGGCTTGAGGCCGGGCGGCCCCAGGCTCGGTGCGGGTGCTGGGAACCTGCGCGATTCCGTGACCCGGGTGGCCTCGGGTCCCGCCGAGCAGGTCCCGGGAAACACTGCCCGCGGGAGATCCATCCAATCCGTCGCCACCACTGTCTCAGAGACTACCCAGTACCAGGATGCCGTGCACTCAGTTATTACTTATCTATTACGAATTATGGGGCGGGCATTGGGGCCGACGCTCGGCCGCGGGGCCCTCACCCCACCTCCGGAGTCACCCCTCCTCCCTCGGGCTGCGAAGCTAGCCCTCACTAGCGCGTCCCCGCCGCGGGCCCCGCCCCCAGGCCCCACTTCCGGTTCGTGAGCTGTCTGCGCAGGCGCCGGTGGAGGACCCGGCTGTTTGGGCGGAAGTGCTGGTCGGGATGCTTCGGTGAAAGCCCTTGTTTCCCGAGGGTCCGCGGCGGTGCGGGCCGCTGACGGCCGCCATGAGCCGGCTCCAGGATGACTACGATCCCTACGCTCTGGAGGAGCCGAGCGACGAGGAGCCCGCGTTGAGCAGGTGGGCCCCCGCGCCGCCCGGCCTCGGGCCGCCTCCCCCGGCCGTGCGGACCGCCCGGCGCCCCGCGGCCGCTGGCTGCGGCTCTGCCTTCGGGGGGGACCCGGGGAGCACGCCAGCGCGCGGAAGGCGTTCCCGAGCCCCCCCGGTGCCCCCTCGCCAGCCGTCAGGGGCCCCGGGGTCGGATTCTGTTTCGGGCTTTACCAGCGGCGTGACCGGAGACGGGTCCCTCACCCTCGCCGCCCCCGCCGCCAGCGCGCGGCCGAGTCGGGGGCCGGGTCGCGTGTGTCCCGAGCCCCCCGGTCTTCAGGCCACCGAAGCCGTCAACGAGCAACGAAGGAACCGCCGACAGGCCCTTTCTGACCATGACCGGCTCGTTCCGGCTGCCGAGATGTGTGTGTGTGTGTGTGTGTGTGTGGCCTAGTGCAAGCGACGGGCACTCTGCCGCCCGCCGGGCCAGCTCCGGAGCCCTCGACTCCCACCCCTGCTGTCCAGAGGTGTCCCGGCGACTCTCGCTGGTGGTAATGCATCAGGAAGCTTACCAGACTTGTGACTTGCGAACAAGTCTCAGTTAATGGTCCTGTCGGTGAAAGGAGGTGCACTCAGGCATCAATTAGCAATTCCTTTTCATTGGAATATAGCAGTACTTTCGGGATTTGTGCGTTTTTGTTATGGTTAAGTCCTCTCCTCTCTTCCTCTCCTCCCTCCATTCCCCTCTTCCCTCCCCTCTCCACTCTTAGTCCCCTCCCCCTTTCCCTCTCCCTCTCGTCTCCTCCCCTCCCCTTTTCTCCCTTCCCCACCTGACTCCCCTCCCGGTCCCTTCCCTCCTTTCTCCCCTTTCTCCTTCTTCCCATCCCCTGTCCCCTCTCCTCCCCTTGTTTCCCTCCCTCCCTCCTTCCCTCCCTCCTTTCCTGTCTGTTATAATTCCAGATGACCTGAAATTTTCTTTTTGCCAGTCCTAGGGCTTGGACTCAGGGTCTGAGCACTGTCCCTGGTTTCTTTTTGCTCAAGGCTAGCACTCTACCTCTTGAGCCACAGCGCCACTTCTGGCTTTTTTCTATATATGTGGTGCTGAGGAATTGAACCCAGGGCTATATTCCCATCCCTATTCTTATTTTAAAAAGAACTGAGTGTTTACAGATATATCTGTCAGGACATGATTTTATTTTATAATTAATTTAGAGCCTACTACTGCTTTGTTTTTCTAATTTAGAACTACTGTTTTATGGAAGCTAGTTGCACACATGAGACTTCTGGGTCAGAGAGAAAAGAGTGCACATAGCACAGAGAGTGTTATGTTGGTTGTCGTCTGGATCATACCACTGAGGCAAATAAATGCCACACATCCAGTATGTTGGCATTGTGGCTAAGGAACACTTGAACTTAGAGAATCTACCTCTTTTGTAGCATTAGTAAATACATCTTGAAAAGAGACACTATCTCATTTCTTAAGGTTGCTCACTGCCAAAACAGTACTGGGAAATGGCCTAGATGAAGAGTGGTCATAACACTGCATTCTTGGCATAGCTGATAAAAATGTGCAGGGCTCATAATTTATTTTTTTCCCAGTCCTGGGCCTTGAACTCAGGGCCTGAGTGCTGCCCCTGGCTTTTTTTTTTTAAATTAAATTTTGTTGACAAGGTGTTGTGCAAAAGGGGTACAGTTACATAATAGGGCGATGAGTACATTTCTTGTGATAGCTTACACCTTTGTTTTTCTTTCCCTTCCCTAGATCAGGTAGGCATATATACAATACCCAGTGTATGAAAATCATATACAGTAACCACGTGGCGTATGCCCTGGCTTCTTTTTGCTCAAGGCTAGCACTCTTACCACTTGAGCCCCAGCGCTACTGCCTTTTCCTATATATGTGGTGCTGGGGAATTGAACCCAGGGCTTCATGTATACGAGGCGAGCACTCTACCACTAGGCCATATTCCCAGCCCATAATGTTTTATCTCTATTTAAGAAAATATATAATTCTATTATTATTATTATTATTATTTTTTTTTTTTTGCCAGTCCTGGGGCTTGGGACTCAAGGCCTGAGTGCTGTCCCTGGCTTTTTGCTCCAGGATGGCACTCTACCTCTTGAGCCTCAGCTCCACTCTGGCTTTCTGCTTATGTGGTGCTGAGGAATTGAACCCAGGGTCTCATGCATGCCAGGCAAGCACTCTACCACCAAGCCACACTCTCACCTCCTTATTGTTATTCTTAAGGTGAGTATTGTACACAGGGATTACCATTTCATAAGTCAAGTAATGAGTACATTTCTTTTTTGGACACTGTCACCCCTTCCTTGTTTTCCCCCTGCTTCCTCTCTCGTCCCTGTCCACAACTGTTTTATTTCTTTTGCCTGTGCTAAGGACAAGCTTTTCTTGAAATACTTACAAGGACTCGAAATTTGCAAAGAAGAGTAGTCTTGCCATATGATTCCATTTTTGTGTGTATATGTCCTGGCACTGGGGGGCTTGAACTCAGGACCTTGTGCTCTTGCTTGGTGTTTTTGTTAAAGGGTAGCATTCTGCCACTTGAGCCATTCATCTACTTCTGGCTTTTTGCTGGTTAATTGGAGATAAGAGTCTCTGGCTGTAACCCCTCTCTTTGTACATCACCTTGACAATAAACATTTGAAAAAGAAAAAGAGTCTCTGGAATTTGTCTGCCTGGACTGGCTTTGAACCTGGATCTTCAGATCTCAGCATCCTGAGTAGCAAGGATGGCATGAGCTATTGGTGCCCAGCTTAATATCTATTTTTAAAACCTTTTTTATTGGGAGGAGGGTTGGGGAGGAGAGGTGAGAGAAAAATGAGGGAGAAGGTAACAAGTTTGACAAGAAATGTACTCACTACCTAACTTATGTAACTAATCCCTCTGTATATCACCTTGATGATAAAATTTAAAAAACTAAAAAAAGAAACCACCTTTTTATTTCATAGTTATTGTAGATCACATGCAGTTTTTGAAATAATACAGATATCCTATATATCCTTTTCCCACTTTCTCCAATATTAATGTATTAAAATATATATAATATCACAGCTAGGGTATGGATATTAAGACAGCCATGATACAGACTGTCCTGTGTCTGTTGCTACAGAGATCCTCCAGCTCTTTTTTTATTTGTTTTTATACTGGTATGGGGCTTTGGGAACTCAGGGCCTGGATATGGTCCTGGAGCTTTTCTTTTTCCCCAAGTAAAAAGATTTTTTGGGGAAGTAAAAAGTGAACTGACCGGCCAGGGCTGCAGCAGCCTAGACTTGGGAGCTGGGACCTCGTGCCCCAGGCCACGCTTACAATCTGTCTCATAGTATCTGTTTGAACCAACCTATCATTCTAGTTAGAATTGGCCCACGGATTCGCCTACTCGTGGGAGGGCACAGGTTTAACCTTGAACGTTCCACAACTCAGGTGGTCAAGCAGTTTACATAATCTGATCACCGTGATGGATTCAGAGCAGACAGGGCATACTCCCAATCCTGAGGCTCAGGGGCGGGAGCTGGAGCTTTTTTTTTTTGCCAGTCCTGGAGCTGGGACTCAGGGCCTGAGCACTGTCCCTGGCTTCTTTTTACTCTTGCTGCTTGAGCCACAGCGCCACTTCTGGCCGTTTTCTGTATATGTGGTGCTGGGGAATCGAACACAGGGCTTCATGTATAGGAGGCAAGCACTCTTGCCACTAGACCATATCCCCAGCCCCAATGTCCTGGAGCTTTTATACTCAAGACACTCTACCACTTGAGCCACAGGTCCAATTCTGGCTTTTTGGTGGTTAATTGGATATGAGAGTCTCATATACTTTCTTACCCACGTTGCCTTTGAAACTCAATCTCAGCCCCTTGAGTACCTAGGATTACAGGTGTGAGCCACTGGCATCTGGTTCAGATACTTTTTTTTTTTTTTTTTTTTGGTTGGGGGATATCGTGCATTGTTGGATGTTTAACAGCATCCCTGACTATCTCCTAGATGTTAGTTGTCTCTGTCTTTGCCACTAGTGTTTTGAGCCATATTAACTGTACCATGAGGGCAAAATTGCCCCTGGTTGAGTACTAAAGGGTGGGGAGAGGGTAATTGTGATATATAAGATAAGTAGGAGTCAGACTTACCTTAATAATAATAGCAAAAAGGAGAGTTTTATTTATTTATTTTGTTGGTACTGGAGCTTGAACACAGGGCCTTGAACTTGCTAGGCAGGTATTTTACTGCGCCCCCAGCCCTTTTTTTGTATGGGTTATTTACTTTTTTTTTTTCCGTATGGGTTATTTACTTTTTTTTTCTTGTAACATTTTAGCTTTTTTGATTCTATACATTGTTTCTATATTCACAAAAATAAAGTTACATTAATGTAGGAAAATAATTTATTTTACTTTATTTTTTTGCCAGTCCTGGGGCTTGAACTCAGGGACTGAGCACTGCCCCTGGCTTCTTTTTGCTCAAGGCTAGCACTCTGCCAACTTGAGCCACAGTGCCACTTCTGGCCTTTTCTATATATGTGGTGCTGAGGAATCAAACCTAGGGCTTCATGTATAGGAGGCGAGCACTTTACCACTAGGCCATATTCCCAGCCCATGGAAAATAGTTCTTAAAATCCAGGGACATCCTAAAACAAACAAATTTAACTGTGTGTGAGATTGTGATTGATCACTTCTCTCAATGTACCGGTTATTTTTGAGATAGGATCTTGCTTCTTGCCCAGGTGTCTGCCTAGATTTGAATTCATGTATTTTAGGCTTCTTGCTAGAGCACCATGACACCCAAGTTCTGTTGCCATGGGATCTTGTGAAGTTTTCTGCCTGGGCTGGCCTGGAATCATATTCTCAGCCTTCCAAGTAGCTAGAATTGTAGCCATGAGTCTCTAGTGTCTGGCTTACAAAACTAGTTTGAGTGCTGCACTCAAAGGATTTTAATGGAAGATTCTTGAGTTGGATAAGTAAGCAGATGAGAGTCCTTAGGAGTAACATTCTGGCAGTATATTGAGACTATGAAATTGGAGAGCTCAGAGGCTTGAAGGTGCTTAGCTAAGAGGCCTTGAGTAAAAACAGGGGTAATTTATTTGTCAAATGGGGCATTTTCTGGAAGTAGATTTTTGTTAAGGTCTCAATATCAGTGGGATTAACTGAAGAGAATTGTGTTTTCCTGATTTACCTTCTGCTGGACTCTCAAAAACTTTGTTCTGTGAAGAAGATAGGCACAAGATTGAAATATTCTTTCACTGTTTACTAGTTCATTAATATCAATGTTACTTATGTACTGCTGATTCTATTCGTAATGTTTTAGGCATTTAATTTCGTTTCTTAACACTTCTAATGTCTGGTTTAATTATGCCATAATCTGCCAGGTGCCAGTGGCTCACACCTGTAATCCTACCTACTTAGGAGGCTGAGATCTGAGGATCACGATTTGAAGCCAGCCTGGGCAGGAAAGTCCAGGAGACTCATCTCTCCAGTTAAACATCAAAAATGTTGAAAGTGGGGGTGTGGTCCAAGTAGTAGAGTGCTAGCTTTGAGCACAAAAGCTCAGAGACAGCACCCAGGCCCTGAGTTAAAACTCTAGGACAGGCAAAGTGTGCTCATACACACTCACATGCACACATTTATGTTATAAATGTGTTAATGGGGGAACCCAATCACAGAAAGCAAGGTAAATGGGTAGAAATTGCTTAGGAGAGTATGGAATATTATTTAGATTTCTCTCTTTTTGCAGTTCTCTGTTGTATTTCTGTGCCCTTCCCCCTTGGTACTGGTGTTTGAACTCAGGGCTTTGCACTTGTTGGGCAGTATACTGTACCACTTGAGCCATCCTTAACCCAGCCTTTTAAGTAGCATTTAATTACCATTGTTAACATATATCCTGTTGATATATTATGTATATATTATTTGCATATTTCAAGTTTTACTTCAACTGGTTTGTTAACCTTCCAGTTCTGTGAGAAAAATTTTAATGTTCATGGAAATATGAATTGGTGCAGTGCTTTTGGAAAGCAGCATGATAATAAAATATTGTGTCTAATTGTATGCATTTGTCCTAAAGAAATGAACAAAAACAAGATGACATGTAGAAATGATGTTCATGTAGAATTTAATGGCAGTGAGTTTAGAAATAAGCATTCAGGAGAGGAAATGTTATATAGATATTAAGATATATTTGGAAATAGGCAGAATTAGTTGAACAATTGATAATTGCTATTTGAAATAGTAAGGAGGATTTTTTTGTATGTTTGTTTTTAGTTAGTTTGTTTGTTTTTGCCAATCCCAGGGCTTGAACTCAGGGCCTGGGCCCTGTCCCTGAGATTTTTTTGCTCAAAGCTAGCACTCTACCATTTGAACCACAGCACCCCTTCTGGCCTTTTCTGTTTATAAGGTACTGAGGACTTGAACCCAGGGGGCTTCATGCATGCTAGTCGAGCACTCTACCACTAAGCCAATTTCTCAGTGTAGTAGGGAGTTTTAAGCCAGTTAATTAATTTTGTGGTGCTGTGGATCAAACATAAGTCTTTGTAGATACTAGACAAATGTTCTGTCAATTGAGCTGTATCCAAAGTGCTGATTTTAATTTTTCTTTTTTTAACAAGTCATGGGGGCTTGAACTTAGGGCCTGGGCACGGTTCCTAAACTTTTCTGCTCAAGGCTAGCTCTACCACTTTGAGCCACAGCTCCACTTCTGGTTTTCTGGTGGTTAATAGGAGATAAGAGTTTCACAGACTTTCCTGCTGGGCTAGCCTTGAACTATGATCTTTAGAGCTCAGCCTCCTAAGTAAGTAGGATTATAGGCTTGATCCACCAGTGCTTGACTCATATGTATATATATATATATATGTAGATGTATATATATATATTATCTTTTTCTCTTTTTTGGCCAGTCCTGGGGCTTGAACTCAGGGCCTGAGCACTGTCCTGGCTATTTTTTTTGCTCAAGGCTAGTACTCTGCCATTTGAGCCACAGAGCCACTTCTGGCCTTTTTCTATATATGTAGTGCTAAGGAATCAAACTCAGGGCTTCATGTATGCGAGGTAAGCACTCTACCTAGGCCATATTCCCAGCCCATATATATATTTTTAATATTAATATGCTTTGTGTTTCACATGCTAGCTCTGAAGATGAAGTGGATGTGCTTTTACATGGAACCCCTGACCAAAAACGCAAACTCATCAGAGAATGTCTTACTGGAGAAAGTGAATCATCTAGTGAAGATGAGTTTGAAAAAGAAATGGAAGCCGAATTAAATTCCACCATAAAAACAATGGAGGACAAGTTATCTTCTCTGGGAACCGGTAAACTTTTGGTTTTGTTTTTATGTATGTTTTTGTAAGCTCCATAAAGGCAAGAATGTTGTCTGTGGGCTTCTGGGTCTCTAGCACTTTCTATAGGTGCTCAGTAAATACTAAGTGGAAGAATAGTGTATTCAGTAGCCTGAGTCAGAGTTTTATTTGCTGACTATGGGGTGTGTCATATGTATTTAGTATTGTTTATTTGTATTATTTCCTTTTGTAGTTGTTACTAAAAGATTAAAAAAAAGACACATGTAATCATAAAAGTATTTTTAGGGTTACATGGCACTGATGTCAGATTTAATGATGTATCATCACAAATTCCTGTTGTATTTTTATTTTTATTTTTGCCAGTCAGGGTCTGGATGCAGTACTTGAGCCTCTTTGTGCTCAAGGCTAGCACTCTGCCACTTGAGCCACAGCACCACTTTTGGCTTTTTGTGAGTAGTTTATCAGAGATAAGAGTCTTACAGAGCTAGAACCATTGGCTTACCCCTGTAATCCAAGCTACTTAGGCGGCTGAGATCTGAGGATCCTGGTTTGAAGCCAGCCTGGGCAGGAAAGTCAGTTAGACTTTTATCTCCAATAAACTACTCAAAAAAGCTGAAAGTGGCTCAGGGACATTGCCTACAAGCCATAGGACTGACTTTCCTGCCTGCACTGATTCCAGATCCTCAGATCTTAGCCTCCTGAGAAACTAGGAATACAGGTCTAAGCCACCAGTACCTGCTCCTTGTTGTATTTTAATAAATAATGAAACATATATTCTTTTGAGGTTTTTTTTTCCCCCTTTGGTGTCAGTACTGGGGCTTGAACTCAGGGCTTTGAACTTCTACTTGACTTTGTCATAGCCTTTTTCAAGGTCAGTCTATTACTTGAGCCATACCTCCACTTCTGGCTTTTTGTTGTTGTTGTTGTTTGTTTGTTTTGTTTTTTGCTAGTCCTGGGGCTTGAACTCAGGGCCTGAGCACTCTCCCTGACTTCTTTTTGCTCAAGGCTAGCACTCTATCACTTGAGCCACAGCGCCACTTCCAGCTTTTACTATATATGTGGTGCTGAGGAATTGAATCCAGGGCTTCATGTATACGAGGTGAGCACTTACCACTAGGCCATATTCCCAGCCCCACTTCTGGCTTTTTGATCACTGATTGGAGAAACGATTTTTTGGAATTTGTCTGAGTTGTATTTGAACCATTATCCTCAGATCTCAGTCTTTGAAGTAGCTAGGCTTATTTATAAGCATGAGCCACTGGTTCTTGGCTGTGTTTTTGTTTGTTTGAGAGAGTCTTACTGTAGAGTTAAGGCTGGCTTGAAATTAATGGTCATATTATTTCAGCGTCCAAAGTACTGGGATTACAGCTTGACTCATTTTTGAGGTGTTTATGTAAAATGAAAAGTAGTTTGTGAAAGTAGGACTCCTCAGCACTGATATTCATGGTGATATGCTGTTTATTAGAAATGAAATATGTAATAATAATAACAACAAGTTAAGCAGGTGTTAGAGGAAGACAGGATTACAGGCATGCAAAGAAATACATATAAATAGTGGTGTGGCCACTGGGTACAGCAGGAAAGAGTAAGACTAGGTTTTGTGTGTAGGTGTTTTCATCCTGGGGCTTGAACTCAGGGCCTAGGCACAGTCCCTGATCTTTTCTGCTTAAAGCTAGTGCTCTACTACTTGAGCCACAGCTCCACTTGGGGCTTGTTTTGGTGTTTACTTGGAGATCAGAGTCTCACAGACTTTTCTGCCCAGGCTGGTTTTGAGCCTCATCCTCAAATCATAGCCTCCTGAGGAGCTAGGATTATAGGCATGACCCACTGGCACCCAGTTTATGGAAGAGTAGTTCTTGATCCACCCTTTCTTCCTGTGGAGTTTTGTTGTTGTTGTTGTTGGTGGTGGTGGTGGTGGTGGTGCTGGTGGTGGTGGTGGTGGTGGTGGTGTGTGTGTGTGTGTGTGTGCTGTGCTGCTACTGGGGCTTGAACTCCTTTTAATTGGCTTTTTTACTGACAGCTGGTGCTCTACCACTTGAACTACATGTCTCTCTAGTCCGGGCTTTATTCTGATTAAGTAGAGATTGAGTCTCTTGGATTTGTCTGCCTGGGAGGACTTGGAACTTGATATGCAGAGCTCAGCTTCCTGAGTAGTTAGGATTACAGGTATGAGCCACTGGTACTCAATTCCTGTGTAGTTTTTATTCTTTTTTCCATTCTGTCCTTTAAAATACGATATTACCAGGGGCTGGTGGCTCATGCCTGTAATCCTAGTCAGAATTAGGAACAGGAGATCTGAAGAGATTGTTTAAAGCCAGCACAGGAAGGAAAGTCTCTTGGACTCTTCTCTCCAGTTAATCACAAAAAGCAGGGAGTAGGGCTATGGCTCAAGTGGTAGAGTGCCAGCCTTGACACACACACCTACACCAACTACCCCAAGATACCCACTGCATGGCTAAAAGATAGAGAGATGGAATGGATGCTGGCAACCTGAACATATGTCTTCTTTATTGTAAGTAGATTTGTAGGAAGGGAGAAAGAAGAATTTTCTCGGGGCTGGGAATGTGGCCTATTGGTAAAGTGCTTTCCTAGCATTCATGAAGCCCTGGGTTTGATTCCTCAGTGCCACATATACAGAAAAAGCCAGAAGTGGCTCTAGGGCTCAAGTGGTAGAGTGCTAGCCTTGAGCAAAAAGAAGCCAGGGACAGTAGTCCTCAGGCCCTGAGTTCAAGCCCCAGGACTGGCAAAAAGAAAGAGAAAGAATTTTCTCATGGTGTGGAGCATTCCCATCACGGAGGGGCAATTCCCTGTAATAGCATGGGGCACAGCAATCAAGCAAGTCACCAGTGGGAGAAAATTCCACCATCCAGATGAGAGTATGAGTAAGGTTGATAGTATCATGATAGTATGTATCATGTATTTTGAGATGATTAGAGAGATATGGGAAGATTTTCCTTTTGGTATTAATCCTATGGTTGTAAACTATACTTCTGGCTCGAATAGGGTCTTCCTCAGGAAATGAGAAAATTGGAACAGCACCAACAAAGTACTATGATGATATATATTTTGATTCTGATTCTGAGGATGAAGACAAAGCAGGTAAGTAACATATTTTGTTTACGAGTATATATTCTGAGGAAGGCTTACCTAACAACTATTTGGCGTTAGGATTTCCCTCTCAGTTTAATCTTTTAGGAACAATGGCAGGCGGTGGATGTGAGCAGCAAATCTGGAGTGCAGAATGATGCATGGCACTGGGTGGTGCTGTATGGGCAGTCTGGGGGTAGAGGGAGGCGAGGCCAGTCCTGCGCAGTACCTCCTGGCTTAGCACTCTTTCCCCATTCAGTCTTTTTTGTTGTTGTTGTTGTTTTTGTTTTTGTTTTGGCCAGTCCTGGGCCTTGAACTCAGGGCCTGAGCACTGTCCCTGGCTTCTTTTTTGCTCAAGGCTAGCACTCTGCCACTTGAGCCACAGCGCCACTTCTGGCCATTTTCTGTATATGTGATGCTGGGGAATCGAACCCAGGGCTTCATGTATATGAGTCGAGCACTCCTGCCACTAGGCCATATTCCCAGCCCTCCCCATTCAGTCTTTTAGCTTCCTCATATTTTTTTTTTTATGCCTACAACTTGTCTCTACTTACATTTTCCTATGAGATTTTTCCTACTTTGTTGGAAATGACTGATTTAATTGTAACAGGAATTGCAGTGGAATATGTAGTAATGTGTTTATGTGGTAAAAGAAGGTTTTTGGTTTTATGTATCATGAATTAAATATTGACTTGCTGCTAGGTACTGCTGGCTCACACATGTAATCCTAGCTACTCAGGAAACAGAGATGAGGATGGTAGTTTGAAGCCAGCCTGCGCAGGAAATTTCATGAGACTCTCATTGCCACTTAACCACCAAAAAGTGGAAGTGGAACTGTGGCTTAAGTGGTAAAATACTAGCCTTTAGGAAAAAAAAAAAGTGCCCAGGCCCTGACTTCAAGCCCCAGGGACTAAAAAGTCCAATGGATTTGTTTGCTGGTGGCTCATGCCTGTAATCCTAGCTCTTCAGGAAGCTGAGATCTGAGGATCATGGTTCAAAGCCAGCCCAGGCAGGAAAGTCTGTGAGACTTTTATTTGCAGTTAACCACCAGAAAAGTGCCAAGTGGTGCTGTATGGCAAAGTGCTAGAGCACTAGCCTTGAGCAAAAGAACCAAGGAATAATGCCCAGACCTTGAGTTCAAGTCCTACAACCACCACCACCACCAACAGAAGTCCAATGTATGTCAATGACCACATACTTTGTGTGTGTGTGTGTGTGTGTGTGTGTGCGCGCGCGCGTGTGTGCATGCCTGTATGTGTGTACCGAGGACTGAAATCAGCACCTTGTGACTATTAGGCATGCAATCTGCCACTCTTGGCTCAAGCAGTTTTTCTACTTCAGCCTTTTGAGTACCTGGAGGTGCTTGTCAAGGTACCCAGCTAGATTTTTTTTTTTTTTAGTGTTTGAGTTGTTTCCCCTGATTTTGGTAGTACTTTATATATGTGATCTTACAGAGAATTTATATATCAAAAATAGTTCTTGCCAGGCAGCTGTGGCTTACGCCTTTAATCCTAGCTACTCAGGACAGCACCCACGCCCAGAGTTCAAGCCCCATGACCGACAAAAAAAAAAGCTCTCATTTTTGATTTGTTATGAGTGGCCTTTTTTTTTTTTTTTTTTTTTTTTGTCAGTCATGGGACTTAAACTCTGGGCCTGGGCCTGGGCACTGTACCTGAGCTCCTTTTTGCTCAGGGCTAGCACTCTACAACTTCAGCCACAATGTCACTTCTGGTTTTTTCTGTGTATGTGGTACTGAGGAATTGAATCCAGGGCTTCATGCATGCTAGGCAAGCACTCTACCACTGAGCCACATTCCCAGCCCCCTGAGTGGCCTTTTTGAAACTGTAAATTATCATTTAAACTCAGTTCTTGAGATACTAGTTTTTTGTTTGTTTTTATTGGTTGTAGGACTTGAACTCAGGGCACTTTGAGCCACAACTCTACACTGTGTGTGTGTGTGTGTGTGTGATTGTGTGTGATTAAAGATAAGAGTCTCATGGACTTTCTTGCCCTGGCTGGCTTTGAATCAAGATCCTCAAATTTCAGTCCCCTAAGTAGCTAGGACTACAAATGTGAGCTACTAGTGCCCAGCTGATATACTAGTTTTTTGTTTGTTTGTTTGTTTATTTGTTTTGTTTTTGTTGCCAGTCCTGGGGCGTGGACTCAGGGCCTGAGCACTGTCCCTGGCTTCTTTTTGCTCTAGGCTAGCACTCTACCTCTTGAGCCACAGCGCCACTTCTGGCTTTTTTCACCATATGTGGTGCTGAGGTATGGAACCGAGGTGCTGAGGAATACAAGGCGAGCACTTTACCACTAGGCCATATTCCCAACCTGTTTGTTTGTTTTTTTAACCAGTTTGTTTGTTTGTTTTTTAACCAGTCTTGGGGCTTGAACTCAGGGCCTGGGCACTGCTCTTGAGCTTCTTTTGCTTAAGGCTAGCACTCTATCAGTTGAGTCACAGCGCCACTTCCAGCTTTCTCTGTTTATGTGCTACTGAGGAATGAAACCCAAGGCTTCAAGTATGCTAGGCAAGCACTCTACCTCTAAGCCACATTCCTAGCCCCTCTGTCATCTTTTTTTTTTCTTGCTAGT
The DNA here is from genome assembly GCF_023159225.1 of Perognathus longimembris pacificus. Classification (NCBI taxonomy): domain Eukaryota; kingdom Metazoa; phylum Chordata; class Mammalia; order Rodentia; family Heteromyidae; genus Perognathus; species Perognathus longimembris. The sequence continues at coordinate 9,344,796 of NC_063174.1, read as the reverse complement.
TGTGCAATATATTTCTTTTAGGAATGGTTTTTAAATATTCTTAGGGTAATATAAACAAGTAGATTGCTTCTTTTAAGTTTAAGAAGTGTGAACTTTAGACATGATACTTAGCCATGTCCTTAATCTTTTGAAAATTAGCACAAGTGACCAAGAAAAAAAAGAAGAAACGGCACAGGATTCCAACAAATGATGAATTACTATATGATCCTGAAAAAGATAATAGAGACCAAGCGTGGGTTGATGCACAGAGAAGAGGGTAAGAGATAAAATTTAATATTTAAATCTTTAGAAACAAATACTGAAAAAGCATTTCCAGTACATATTCTGCTATATATGTGTATGTTTTTAATATATACACATCCTTTTTTGTATAAAAAAAACCTGAATAGTTTATTTAGAAAATACCAGCAAATTTCGGTTACATGATTTATTTTGGGAGGGAGATTTGAACTCAGAGCTTTATGTTTGCTAGGCAGATACTCTAACACTTAATCTGTCCTTTCAGCTTTTTTTGGCGGGGGTGGGGGTCGTCTTGGACTGTGCCAGCCTGACCCTTGATCCTCTTATGTATGCTTTCCTTTATAGATGGGATAATAGGCATGTGCCACCATGCCCAGCTATTGGTTGACATGAGATGTTACTAACTTTTTGTTCAGAGTAGGCTCAAACTGTGATTTTTCTCACTCTCTGCTTTCTAAGTGACTACTTAGGATTGTAAATGTGAACCACTGGTACCTGACTTGTACTTTCAGTTCCTTTGGTTCCGTACCTCGGAGTGGAACCTTTACATTATATGGAAATTCCATATTTTACTCATTTAATTTTTGTATTTTTTTTCCCAGTGCTGGGGATTGAGCCCAGAGTCAAAGATGCTAAGTGAATACTCTACCAGTGAGCTACATCCCCACCCCTATATTTAACGTTTTGAGGAGACACGTGACTGAACCATTTTACATTCCTATCAACAAAATACAATGAGTAACAAATTTAACTTTGATATGAAGGCTGTATTTTTCCCCCAAAAACTGAAGTTGAGCTTTGCATATTGCGTACCCCATTACCCAGTGCTTATCCAAATTGCCTGTGCTAGAGAATCTCATGGGAAATTGAAATGCAGACCTTTGACCATGCTTCGTGATTGGCTATTCAATTCTGTATCCTTGTATCTTGCACAGTATTTCAAGACAGTAAATAGTTACTGAATAAAAGACTGAGTTATTTTCTTGGGATTTTGGTGTTGAAACGTGCTGTGTTAGAGGTGTTTAACATTATGAAATATGTGTCATGTATTTTCTGGAATTTTCCTTATAAATGTTTGAAGAGTTTGCGAGCATTATCAAGTTATTTTCCTTTTTTTCAGTACTCTCAGTTTTCTGTAAGTCTTCTAGAAAAATAGGTACTCTTGGCTGGGTGCCAGTGGCTCACACCTATAACTATAACCACTCAAGAGGCTGAGCTCTTAAGGATTGTGCTATGAAACCAGCCTGGGCAGGAAATTCCATGAGATTCTTACCTCTGATCAGCCACCAAATAACTGAAAGTAGAGGTGTGGCTCATGTGGTAGATTCAAAGATAGTACCCAAGCCCTGAGTTAAAACCCCAATACTGACATAAAATATATATAAGTAAATAAATACTGATGTATTTTAATGTCTTCATAAATGGACTCATACTTTAACCTTTCAACCAGCAAGTTTTTTTGAGCATTTAATATATGCTATACACTGTTCTAGCATCTTGAAATACAGTTGATAATGACAAACAGAAGTCTTTAAGAACTTGAGTTTCCATTCCTGTTTTATTAATGTAACTTTACTGCATTGATGGAAGGCTATTTTTTTCTTTTTTGTTGGTTATGGGACTTGAACTCAGGGCCTGAATGCTGTCCCTGAGCTCTGTCGCTCAAGGTTAGTGCTCTACCACTTTGAGCCACAGCTCTACTTCCAATTTTTGAGTGGTTAATTGGAGATAAGATGGGCTGACCTCAAATTGTGATCCTCAGATCTTAGCTTCCTGAGTAGCTAGGATTACAGGCATGAGCCACTGGCGCCGGGCTTGGATGGAAGGCTATTTTTTTTTAAGAGTTACATATTTAGGGTTGGGAATATGGCCTAGTGGCAAGAGTGCTCGCCTCGTATACATGAAGCCCTGGGTTCGATTCCTCAGCACCACATATATAGAAAATGGCCTGAAGTGGCGCTGTGGCTCAAGTGGCAGAGTGCTACTAGCCTTGAGCAAAAAAAAAAGAAACCAGGGACAGTGCTCAGGCCCTGAGTCCAAGCCCCAGGACGGGGGAAAAAAAAAAAAAGAGTTACATATTTACAGAAAAATTGAGCAGATGATACAAAGAGTTTCCATATACCACTGCCTCACCCCAGCATATACAGTTGTTACATACACTGTTGTTGCATCCATATGGTACAGCTCTCACAATTTAGGAACCAATATTCATAAATTATTCCTGACTCAGGTTTGTACTTTATTATATTTCCTTAGTTTTTAGGTGATGTCCAATTCTTGTCTCAGGATTCTGCCTAGAATACCATTATGTATTTACTTGTCATGTCCCCTTTAGCCTAAAAACAGCATTCTAGATCTACTTCCATATTTTTGGGGACTTTCAGTGCTTTGAGGAGCATCATGGAGTATGAAGAAGGTCCTTCTGATGTTTTTCTTATAATTAGACTGAGATTATGTTTTTGTTTTAATGGAACACTTCATAAATTTGTGTGTCATCCTTGTGCAGGGGTCATGCTCATCTTCTCTGTATCATTCCAATTTTAGTATACATGCTGCTGAAGTGAGCATGAGATTATGTTTTTTAAAAATAATTGTTTGTAGTCCAGTCTGGTCTTGAACTCCCAACTCTCCTGCCTCAACCTGGGATTATAGTCATGTGCCAAGGAAGCTGAGATCTGAGATCGAGGTTCAAAGCCAGCCCGGTCAAGAAAGTCCATGAGACTCTTATCTGTAATTAAACACCACAAATCAACCAGAAGTGGGGTTATAGTTCATGTGGAAATGTGCTACTGTTGAGCAAAAGAGCTGAGATAGCATTCAGGTCCTGTATTTCAAGCCCTAGTTCTCACAAAAAACAAAAACAATCCAAAAAAAAAGCAACCAAACTCTAGACATGTACCACTACCTGTATTCTTTGAAAGTAGGTCACTAGGTGCAGTCCAGACTTAACAAAATACCTGGGGAGTATCTCTAGAAGCTATTTGGAGTTTTTCTGAATAGATTTATTTTCTCACTGCCATTTATTTATCCAGTCATTAAGTTAGCATGTACTATTTTAAACTGAGTTATAATCCATGCTATTTTATTTTGGGGCTCAAGTTGTTTCAGTTTGACATTGCAAGCTCCTTTATTTGGCTCCTGCTCCCCTTTGACAAAGTTTCTCTTGTTTTGTTGTGTTTTACTACTTCTTCACTTTGTGTTACCTGCTTTGGGTTGCTTTTATGCTGTATTTCTAGAATCAGCCATTTCTCTGAATACTAGCTCCTTTTGTTGGAGAATTATGTTAGAGACCAAGATTTACCTTTAATGTGTTTCTCCCTTTTAATTTCTTTTCTGTTGTAGTTACCATGGTTTTGGACTACGGAGGGCACACCAGCAACAACAGCCAGTTCCAAACAGTGATGCCGTCTTGAATTGTCCTGCTTGCATGACCACTCTGTGCCTTGATTGTCAAAGGTAATCACATGCACACGCGCACATGCGCGTGCACGCACATGCAACAAAAAACTTGATGGCCCATATTTTAAATCAGAAATAGAAGCCAGGCACTAGTGGCTCACACTTGTTATCATAACTATCAGTAGGCTGAGTCCAGTATCTGGATTGAACACCAAGGGCTGCAGGCCTTCCCTACCACCCATCATTAACTGGTGGCTAAAAATCATCAACAGATCACAGAGTAGCATGAAAGCCTGCAATGCAAAGGGGATGCAATAGCAAAATGGCGTGTGAATATACACAAGCATGAATGAAACAAATCAATTACATATACAGTAACCAAATAATCAGCCTAAGTTTTAAGATAATCTCTATTAATTCAGCACCTTATAATGTAGACTCCTAAGCCTGTGAACTCCTAGTTGGAATTCTTAGATAATAGTCAAATCTAAAAAAAAAAAAAATCAGTACTGTAAAACCTCTTAATAAATGTAATTACCAATTCACCAAAGACAAAATACTACAACATAGATCCATGCAAAAACAAAGCAAAACAAAACAAAAAAACCTATCAGTAGGCTGAGACCCAAGCCAGCCTGGGCAGACAAACCCAATAAACTCTTACCTCCATTTAACCACCAAGAAGCTAGAAGTGGAGCTGTGGTTCAAGTAATAGAGTGTTAGCTCTGAGTACAAAAGCTTAGGGACAGTGCACAGGCCCTGGGTTCAAGTCCCAGGACTGGCATACATGCACACACACAAAATCAGAGAAACTGAGTTTTGGAGACAAGTTCTCATTACATATAGCCCTGACTGGCCTCAGGTTTGTGATTCTCCTGCCTCATCCTCCTGAGTGCTGAGATTACAGGCTTAGATCGCTATCCTTAGCAAAAGGCTTTTTTGGTTGTTTTGTTTTTTGTTTTATTTTGAGAAAAAGACTTTTTTTTTTTCCCAGTCCTGGGCCTTGGACTCAGGGCCTGAGCACTGTCCCTGGCTTCTTTTTTTTGCTCAAGGCTAGCACTCTGCCACTTGAGCTACAGTGGTACTTCTGGCCGTTTTCTGTGTATGTGGTGCTGGGGAATTGAACCCAGAGCCTCATGTATACGAGGCAGGCACTCTTGCCACTAGGCCATATCCCCAGCTCCGAGAAAAAGACGTTTTAAGATAGGTAGAAATTCCTTTTTTTTTTCTTGGAATCAGAGTCTTGTTGTATGAGCTAGGCTAGCTTTAAACCTAGCATCCTCTTGCCTACTATCTCCCATATGTGATGATTACATGGGTCTGCCACTATGCTAGAATTTTTTTTTTATTCTTAAAATGATGTACAGGGATTACAGTTACATACTTAAGGTAGTAAGTACATTTCTTTCTTTCTTTTTCTTTTTTGCTTTTCAGATTTATTTATTTAAAAAAAAATCCAGAATGGATCAAAAGAACAATCATCAAGGATGTAGGTGCCAGACACAGGCCAAGAGAATAGCTAGAAAAGTACGCCTTGGGAACATTCAGAACTTCATTACTACCTTAGTTTTTTTTTTTTTGGCCAGTCCTGGGCCTTGGACTCAGGGCCTGAGCACTGTCTCTGGCTTCTTCCCGCTCAAGGCTAGCACTCTGCCACTTGAGCCACAGCGCCGCTTCTGGCCGTTTTCTGTATATGTGGTGCTGGGGAATCGAACCTAGGGCCTCGTGTATCCGAGGCAGGCACTCTTGCCACTAGGCTATATCCCCAGCCCACTACCTTAGTTGTAAAAGCTATAACCTAACATAAATAGCTTAGTTTTTCACTGACCTAGCTTCAGCACCTACAAACATGGCATAGCTAGCTGGCTTGCCTTGCAAGGCCTCAGTTGAAGGACCATTTACATTTCATTTTCATTACAGTAAGTGAGTACATTTCTTGTTATACTTGTTACCCCCTTCCTCATTTTTCTCTCACCTTCCCTCCCCCTAAATCTCCCCCGGCTTTCATCATTTTTCTTTAACCTTCCCAATGACGGACATTTTCATTCTGGTCTACAAAGCTTATGAACTCTATGGACATTAACAACAAAACAATTTCTTCAAGGTCAGGTAATATGTACATTTCTTTCCTGTGCTTAGTATAATCTGTTCCCTATTTTTTTCTCTCACTCCTTCCCCCCCCCACTGCCCTTGCATTGCTTAGTTCGCTTTCACTTTCATCAATATCTATTGCAGCGTGTGGCCCCCTCTACTGTATTCTTTTTAACCAGCTTTCCACTCATTCTATGACCCCCCCCTCCCAGCTTCCTTCAGATGTGCACCATATGTGAGGTAAACAATGTAGGGTCCTCTAAATACTATAAGACTAATTAAGAAGGTGTCCATACTTTGTTTCCTTATCTTTGGAGTTCTTTTCAGTTTGTATGTTGTTTTAGGTACATACGAAGTAGTGCTTGGGTCTTACTTTTTGGTGCATTTTTCCCAAGACTGTCCTTTTTTTGGTCTCACTGTGTATTGGTATCTTGGGTCCTGTTTGCTTTGTCTTGTCTCTTCGCAATTTGTAACACCTGCATATCAGGGAGACCACGCACTGTTTGTCTCTCTATTCTTGGCTTGTCTTGCTCAACGTGATTTGTTCTAGTCCTGTCAATTTCCCTGCGAATTATGCTAGAATTTTTTATAGACTTCTATACTTCTGTCCTTGGTGCTCTATTTTGCTACAGATAATTTTCAGTATGTATTGTATAAAAAGTAGCTTTTATGTTTCTTTTGGTAGTACTAGGATTTACTTATTTATTTATTTTTGCCAGTCCCGGGGCTTGAATTCGGGGCCTGATTAATCTCCCTGAGTTTTTTTTTTGCTCAAGGCTAGCACTCTACCACTTGAGCCCCAATGCCACTTCTGGCTTTTTCTTTTTATTTGGTACTGAGGAATCAAACCCATGGCTTCATGCATGCCAGGCAAGCACTCTATCACTAAGTCACATCCCCAGCCCCAGTACTAGGAGTTGAACTTTGTGCTTTGTGCTTACTAAGCAGGCACAGTACCTCTTGAGCCATTCCCCAGCCCTTTTTCCTGTACTTATTTTTGAATAGGTGTTGTGAAAGGACATGATCTTTTTAAGGAAAAACTTTTTTTTGTCGTTGTGGAGCTTGAACTCAGGGCCTAGGCACTGTCTTTGAGTCACAGCTTCACTTATGTTTTTTAGGTGGTTAATAGAAGAAGATAATGTAGAACTTCCCTATGACCCAGAAATTCTACTTCTGCGCATTTATCCAGTAGAACACAAACAAGGCCACACTAAAGCTACCAGGACAGCTGTGCTTATTGCAGCATCGTTTACCATAGCCAATATAAGGAATTAACACAAATGCCCCTCGGTGGACTAATGGATCAAGAAAATGTGGTATATATACACAATAGAATTCTACTCATCATCCATCAGAAAGAATGATACTGTACAATTCGTAATGAAATGGAAAGACTTGGAAAAAATTATTAAGCAAAGTAAGGCAGACCTAAAGAAACATGGATTGTGTGGTTTTCCTCGTATGTGATACCCAGAATGTGTCTATAAATCTACAATTCAACATACTGAATGACTAAAATAAATAACACCAGAACATGATAAATTATACAGGTCTGTAAGCATTCACACTGAGTGAGATCAAAGGAGGGTATTCTTAGAAGAGGATAGGTGAAATAGCTGTGCGCGTCTGACCATATAAAATAGTATTTATCAAAGTGAGCTCCAGGAGGCTGGGGATATGGCCTAGTGGCAAGAGTGCTTGCCTCGTATACATGAAGCCCTGGGTTCGATTCCTCAGTACCACATATATAGAAAATGGCCCAAAGTGGCACTGTGGCTCAAGTGGCAGAGTGCTAGCCTTGAGCAAAGAGAAGCCAGGGACAGTGCTCAGGCTCTGAGTCCAAGCCCCAGGATTGGCAAAAAAGAAATGTACTTCCCTTACATATGAAAATGTAACCCCTCTGTACATCACTTTGACAATAGAAACAGAGCAAACATAAACTTAAATAAATGACTAAAGTAAAACAAAAAAAAAGTGAGCTCCAGGAAGTAAAAATGCCTTTTTTCTTTGTTGCTGTTTTGTTTTCATTTCCTTTTGTCTTGTTTGTTCACTTTTCTTTCTTTGTGATGATAAGCTGCGACACAGAAATGGGACAAAGAGTGAATAAATGTGGCAGTGATACTGGATACTACGTTAAAAATGAACTATTCACCTTGTGGTTGGGAAGGGATAAAAAAAACAGACCAAAGGAAGGGGTGACACTGTTCAAAAAGATAATACTGTTTTTTGTTGTTGCTTTTTTTTTTTTTAATTGTTTATGAGGCTTGAACTCAGGCCCTGGGCACTGTCCCTAAGCTGTTTTGCTCAAGGCAAGTGCTCTACCACTTTGAGCTATAGCTTCACTTCCAATATGTGTACTCTTATGTGAATTGTGTAACTGTAATCCCTCTGTATGTCATCTTTACAATAGCAATAAATAAATGAAACAAAAAGTCTCACGGCTTTTCCTGCCTGGGCTGCCTTCAATCTCTGATCCTCAGATCTCAGCATCCTGAGTAGCTAGGGTTACAGGTGTGAGCCACTGGTGGGTGCTTGGCTTTCTTCCCACTTTTTTTTTTTTTTAAATTTTTATTGTCAAACTGATGTACAGAGAGGTTACAGTTTCATACATTAGGCCTTGGGTACATTTCTTGTACTGTTTGTTCCCTCTTCCTTCCCTCCCCCCCCTCCTTTCCTTCCCTCCCCCCCCTCCACTTTTCTTATCTTTCTTTTTTTCCCCAGTCCTGCGGCTTGAACTCAGGGCCTAGGCACTGTCTCTGAGCTTCTTTTGCTCAAGGCTAGCACTCTACCACTTAAGTCACAGCTCCACTTCTGGCTTTTTCTGTATATGTGTTACTGAGGAATCAAACCCAGGGCTTCATGCGTGAAGCACTCTGACAATAAGCCACATTCCCAGCCCTGTCTCCCCACTTTTAAAATAACTCTTTCGCATTACTTTAAATTTTCTGTTTTATTTCTGTTTTGTCTTCATTTTGGTTTGTATTTCAGTGAGATGTTGGTGTTGTCAAGTTTTATCTGAGAAATAAATTAAAACATAAATCCAAAGTCTGTCTTTCATTTTCCTCTTAGGCATGAATCCTACAAAACTCAATATAGAGCCATGTTTGTGATGAATTGCTCTGTCAACAAAGAGGAGATTCTAAGGTATAAAACTCCAGAAAACAGGAAGAAAAGGCGGGGCTATAAGAAGATGAAGTCTAACCGTGAGGATCCTGCAGAGCAGGCAGAGACAGAAGAGGAGGAAATCTACCATCCAGTCATGTGCACAGAATGTTCCACTGAAGTGGCAGTCTATGACAAGGATGAAGTCTTTCACTTTTTCAATGTTTTAGCAAGCCATTCCTAAACAGCATAGCTGGCATTTAGTTTCCCAGTGTGATTTACAAGGCAAATATGGACAGTTACTTTCCTTTTACCTATTCATATCATTAAATGATTATGACTTATTTGTGGAAGCAGTATTTTGTCTTTATGAAAGAAAATGGTTATCAGTCTTTATCTTTTACCCCTTCCTTTTTCTTTTCGGCTTTTTTTTTTCCATGAATTCTGATGAGGCTGAGAATTCATTCCCTTTTTTGATGGACATTTGGAAATTGGGGGGCTTTTTATTTATGAACGCTCTTTAGAATTAAAATGTTCTCAAATTATAAATAATCTTTGTTTCTGAATGCCTGAGAACATTTTCTGTTGCTTTAGCAAAATACCTGAGGTTAAGAACTGTGTAAAAAGAGGTTTAGCCAGGTGCTGGTGGCTATACTAGCTCTTGGTGGTTCATGCTGGCTAGTAATCCTAGCTACTCAGAAGGCTGAGATCTCAAAATCGTGGTTCAAAGCCAGCCTGAGCAGGAAAGTCTGAGACTCTCATCTCCAGTTAACCAGCAAAAAAGCTGGAAGTGGAGCTGTGGCTCAGTTTGTAGAGTGCTAGCCTTGAGCAAAAATGTTCAGGGAGGGCTGGGGATATGGCTTAGTGGCAAGAGTGCCTGCCTCATATACATGAGGCCCTGGGTTCGATTCCCCAGCAGCACATATACAGAAAATGGCCAGAAGTGGCGCTGTGGCTCATGTGGCAGAGTGCTAGCCTTGAGCAAAAAGAAGCCAGGGACAGTGCTCAGGCCCTGAGTCCAAGCCCCAGGACTGGCCAAAAAAAAAAATGTTCAGGGACAGTACCCAGGTTATAAGTTCCAACCCCAGCACACTCCTCCCCACCCACCATGCATCTACTGTCTAAAAATATTTAAAATTTTTTATATTCTATATTTCAACCAATGGCTGGCCCAGGTACAGGCACAGCCTGTCATCCCAGTGACAAATGGAAGCACAAATAGGATAGCAGTTTGGCCAGCCTAAGAATAACGTGAAATGTTATCTTTAAGACAAAAAGAGACTAGGTAAGTGGCTCAAGTTTTAGAGTTATCTGTTTAACAAGTGTGAGGTTCTGAGTTCAAATCCCAGTACTGTATACCAGTGGTGCTCATTTTCTTTTCTTTTCCTTTTTCCCCCAGTTCTGAGGCTTGAACTCAAGGCCTGGGTATTGTCCCTGAGCCTCTCTGTGCTAGCTAGCTAGCACTCTATCACTTGAGCCACAGTGCCACTTCCAGCTTTGTCTGTCTGTGGTACTGAGAAATTGAACCCAGGGCTTCATGTATGCTAGGCAAGCACTCTACCACTAAGCCACATTCCCAGTCTTGGTGTTCATTTTCTTAATCATTTAGATGATATCTAAAAAATTATTTTCTAGATTGGGGATGCAGGTCAGTGATGGTAGATCACTTGCCTGGCATGCAAGGCCCTGGATTTAACTCTAGCACAGAAAATAAAAAAAGTTCAAATGTTGTATAGAAAATAATTTTTTGTCTTTTAAAAAAGTTTTTAAGTAATTATAAATTAACAGGAGTTTGCAAGCATACTACAGAGTAGTTATGTGTACTCTTTAAATTCAGTTTCCCAGTGATTAAGTTTTACCTAACTATAGTAGGAAAATTAGAAAACAAATTGGTAAACTAGAAAATTGATGTTAGTATAATACATGTGTTTACTTTTAGGTTGTTTTAGTTGTGTAGATTCATATAACCAGCACTGCAATCATGATATAGAACTAAATTAGGTATGGTAGCTTATACTTATAATCTTAGCATTTGGGAGCTTGGGCTACATAGTGAGACCATGTCTCAAACCAAAAAAAAAAGACCCCAAACAACAACAAAAGTCAGGCTCTGGTGCCTCATACCTGTAATTCTGGCTATTCAGGAAGCTGAGATCTGAGGACCATGGTTCAAAGCCAGCCTGGGAAGGAAAATCTATGGGACTCTTATTTCCAGTTAAACACTAAATACCTAGAAGTGGAGCTATGGCTCAAGCGGTAGAGCACTAGATTTGAAGAAAAAAATCTAAGAGGCAGTGCTGAGGCCCTGACTTTAAGCCTCAATACCAGTACAAACAAAAAAGATACAGAAATATTCCATTACCATTAAAATATTTTCTCACACTACTTATATTCATGCCTAATTCCTTCTATATCATTTTATTATATTATATATATTATGTAATACATATATATATATTTGTTGTTGTTGGTTGTGGGGCTTGAACTTGGCCTGGGCACTGTCCTGGAGCTCCTTTGCTGAAGGCTAACACTATTACTTTGAGCCACAGTGCCACAGGAGTATTTTATTTATTTATTTTTATGTACATTATTTTTAAATTTAATCTTTTTTTGTATTAAAAAAATTTTTGTCTTTATTGAAAAAGTGATGAGCTTGGGGGTTACAGTTACGTAAGTAAGGTAATGATCACATTTGTGGGTTTTTTAATTTCTTTATTGTCAAAATGATGTACAGAAGGGTTACAGTATCATATGTAAGGCAGTGAGTACATTTCTTAGCCGACTTGTTACCTCCTCCCTCATTTTCCCCCATCTCCCCCTCCCTATTTCCCCCTCCCCCTATGTGTTGCACAGTTGGTTTACACCATATAGTTTTGTAAGTATTACTGTTGCATTGGTTTGTCTTTTTATCCTTTGTCTCTTTATTTTGGTATTCCCTTTCCCTTCCCTAGTTCCAATACACGTATATACAATATCTAGAGTACTAAAATCAGTTACAGTGATATCAGGGGTAAAACCATGGGAAAGAAATACGAAAAAAAAGGGGCATGGTTTCACATGGCATGTTGAAAATAACAACAACAATGATATACCACTTGTTTCCATAACTTGGAGTTCATTTTGTTTAGCATCATCTTATGTGTTCATATGGGCATAGCTATTGAGATCTTCTGCTAGGACTATCCTAGACAAGTACTAATTATTCCCAGTGAGGGAAACCATAGAGTCCATGTTTCTTTGGGTCTGGCTCACTTCCCTTAGTAAGATTTTTTCCAAGTCCTCCCATTTCTTTACGAATGGGGCAATGTCATTCTTTCTGATAGAGGCATAGAATTCCATTGTGTATATGTACCACATTTTCTTGATGCATTCGTCTACTGAGGGGCATCTGGGTTGGTTCCATATTTTAGCAATGACAAATTGTGCTGTGATGAACAAAATTGTACTGGTGGCTTTAGTGTGTTCTTGCTTGTAATCTTTTGGGTAGATGCCCAAAAGTGGGGCTGCTGGGTTGTAGAGGAGCTCTGTGTTTAGCCTTCTGAGGAATCTCCATACCACTTTCCAGAGTGGTTGAACAAGTTTACACTACCACCAACAATGTAGTAGGGTTCCCTTTTGGCCACATCCCCTCCAGCATTTTCTATTATTAGTTTTCCTGATAATGGACATTCTTACTGGGGTGAGGTGGAATCTCAGTGTTGTTTTGATTTGCATTTCTTTTATGGCCAGTGATGTAGAGCACTTCTTCATGTGTCTATTGGCCATTCTCATTTCCCACTGGAGTATTTTAAAAGCATATGAAAACTTGTCAAATATTCATAGATTTTCTTTTTTGCTCTGGGGATTGAATGCAGGGTCTCATTTATGCTAGGCCAATGCTTAACCACTTGAGCCACATTCATAGTCCTTCTTTTTGGGATGCTTTTGAGAGTCTCATGAACTTTGCCCAGGTTGGCTTTGAACTTTCAATTCTACTTTCACCTCCTGAATTTCTGAGATTAATGTGTTACTATCCCCCAGCTAAGTAGTAGGCTTTTTCCCCCCTCCCCCAGTCCTGGGCCTTGAACTCAGGGCCTGAGCACTGTCCCTGGCTTCTTTTTGCTCAAGGCTAGCACTTGCCACTTGAGCCACAGCGCCACTCCTGGCCATTTTCTGTATATGCGGTGCTGGGGAATTGAACCCAGGGCTTCATGTATATGAGGTAAGCACTCTTGCCACTAGGCCATATTCCCAGCCCCAGTAGTAGGTTTTTAAGAATAGAGAATGTGGAATCTGAATCATATTGGTGAATAATTTATGCTTTTTTTGGGGTGGGGGGAGGCTTCTGTGCTTACCTTGTCCTTTGTTTTTGTTTGTTTTTATCTTGCCCTTTGAATGGATCTCCTTTGCACATTTTGCATAACAAATTACTCCCCAAATTAGAGGGCTACAATAACATCACATATTACCTTGTGTCTATAGGTTGGGAGTTTGGGGAGTAGCTTAATTGGGATGATATAACGAGCCTTCCAAGTGGTTGCAGTTAAGATACTGGCTGAGTGAGGCTGGAGTCTTATGAAGGTTGACTGGGCTTGGCGGATTTGCTATCAAGATGTCTCAAATGGCAGGTAAGTGTTGGCTGTTGGCAGGAGGTTTTCCTTTCTTGCTGTGTGGGCCACCTATAGGTTGGCTTGAGCATCTTTACTGCTGGACATCTTTACTCATTTCCTTTGGAATGATCAAAATGACACAGACTACATGTAAGCTATGGGCTGGGGATATGGCCTAGTGGCAAGAGTGCTCGCCTCGTATACAGGAGGTCCTAGGTTCAATTCCCAGCACCACATATACAGAAAATGGCCAGAAGTGGTGCTGTGGCTCAAGTGGCTGAATGTGCTAGCCTTGAGCAAAAACAAGCCAGGGACAGTGCTCAGGCTCTGAGTCCAAAGCCCAGGACTGACCCCCCCCCCAAAAAAAAAAAAAAAGACTACATATAAGCTAATGTGCCTTTCATGACTTGGAAGAAAGGCATTGTTTCTTCTGCCCCCTTCTGTTGGACATGCAGTCCAACCATGACTCAAAATGGGAAAGTGTTACCTAAGTATACATATCAGGAAGCAAGGGTTACTGGAGTCATCTTGGAGACTGGTTACCACACTAACCTTTCAGTTTATCTTTTTTTGTTTTACAATGTTTTTAAATTCTTTCATGGCACTAGAGTGGAACTCAAGAGTCTTAAAATTGCTAATTTGTTCAGCTTGCTTGCTTGCTCAGTTGGTGTGCTATCACTTGAGTAAAACCTTTAGCCCTGCTGTTTACTAGTTGTTGTTAGAGACTAGTTATTTTGAAGACTTTTCTGCTTAGATTGGTTTTAACGGTTAATCTTCAGGTCTCAGCCTCATGAGTAGCTAGGATTACAAGGGCAAGTCACCAATACCTGGCCCCTTCTGGTTTATCTTAATGAAGAGTTGTAATGACACTTGTAAACCTTATCTGACAGAGTAAGTTATCCTCTTCTGTGGGAATGTGATATGCTTAGGTTCAGGGTGAAGTGTACTGAATGTTGTAATGATCAGATCAGGATTGTTGGTGTATATTTCACCATAGATATTTATCAAATGTCCTAGTCAATTCAGAGACAGATCTATAAGTTACCTAGAAAACTAAATTTATTATTCATTGCAGTAAAATGGACTGTATACCATACTGTGCAGAAAAGAAGTCCTTTAAGGAGACATAGCAATAACAAAATGTCCAGGGCTAGACAGAATGAGAAAATAAGGGCTAAACTTGAAAAATACTGGAATTCCCAGAGGAGCAGAATTCAAACAGTGTTCTGAAGCAGAAGCCACCAATCAACAAGGCCCATGAAAAAGGAAACAGCCAGTCAGTGACACAGATACCTCTTCCCAATCCTTACTTAACCGGGCAGCAGGGTGGCAGCAGCTATCTGCCTCCTTAGCAATGTACTAATAAACTTTTACTTTTCCTACTCTTTGGCCTTGTTAAATTCTTTTACACTGTCACTCCTTCCCTTGCTCTCTCCCAGTTTCTCCCTCCCATCCCCACACACAAATGTGTGTAGTTCATTTTCAACATAGTGCCTAGTGAGTACCACTGCTGCATCTTTGTCACTGTTTGTTCCTCCATTTCTGTGTCACTCCCTTGCCCTCACAAAGATAGATAAATGAACAAATAAGACAAAAGAAAAAGAAAACAAAGCTTGACTTTTTCTCTTTCCTCTCTCTCTTCCTCCTTCCCTCTCTCCCTCCTTCCTACCTTCCTTTCCTTCTTTCCAGCTTTCCTTCTTGTACCAGGGCTTGGGTTCTGGCCCCATAGTAGCCTGAGCACTGTCCCTGGCCTATTTGCTCAAGGCTAGCACTCTACCACTTGAGCCACAGCACCACTTCTGGCCTTTTCTATATATGTGGTGCTGAGGAATTGAACCCAGGGCTTCATGTATATGAGGCAAGCGCTCTTGCCACTAGGCCATATTCCCAGCCCCCATAGTGTTTTTGTTTTGTTTTGTTTTGTTTTGTTTTTGGCCAGGCCTAGGCCGTGAACTCAGGGCCTGAGCACTGTCCCTGGCTTCTTTTTTGCTCAAGGCTAGCACTCTGCCACTTGAGCCACAGCGCCACTTCTGGCCATTTTCTGTATTTGTGGTGCTGAGGAATCGAACCCAGGGCCTCACGTATACGAGGCAAGCACTCTTGCCACTAGGCCATATCCCCAGCCCCCCATAGTGTTTTTGTTCAAGGCTAGCCCCCTACCACTTGAACCACACCTCCACTTTTGGCTTTTTGATGGTCAACTGGAGGTATGAGTCTCATGGGCTTTCCTGCCTGGGCTGGCTTCAAACCATGATCCTCAGATCTCAGCCTCCTGAGTAGCTAGGAGTACAGTTGTGTACCACTGGCATGCAGCTTGGCTTGGTGTTTTTTTCACTCAAGGCTAGCCCTTTACTATTTGAGCCAGACCTCTGCTTCTGGATTTTAACTAATTGGAGATGAGTCTCTCAGATTTGTCTGCCTGGGCTGGCTTCAAACTGGAATCTTCAGATTTCAGCCACCTGAGTAACTAGGATTACAGTTGTGAGCCACCAGTGTCTGGCAATAATAATAATAATAATAATAATAATAATAATAATACAAGGCACTGGTGGCTCATACCTATAATCCTAGCTACTCAGGAGGTCTGAGATCTGAGAATCGTGGTATGAAGTCAGCCTGAGCTTTTGGAAAAGTCCTTGTGAGACTCTTACCTCAACCATCCAAAAACTGGAAGTTGCACTGTGGCTCAAAGTGGTAGAGTGCTTTCCTTGAGCAAAAGAGCTCAGGGACAGTGTCGAGGCCTTGAGTTCAAGCCTCATGACTGACAAAAACAAAATAGTATACTACAATTACAATATATTGCTACAATAATATATATTAGTAATGGCACATTCATCTTATAATTTGAGGTCAAGATTTTGCAAATGAGTGGACACATGCACTATCTTGCTAATTGTTTCATGGAGATAATATTTCAAGAAGCAGTGTTTTCACAGGTTCCAAGCAAAATGAGACTCCTGTAAAAAAATGTATACCTCAGATCTCAACTGCAAACTGGCCTCAGAGTATGGTTGAAAGCTACCAAGTTTCAAAAAAAAAAAAGAAAAGAAAACATAAGGAAAAACCTACCAGGGCTGGGAAGGTGGCTTAGTGGTAGAGTGCTTACCTGGCATGCATGAAGCCCTGGGTTCCATTCCTCAGTACCACATAAACAGAAAAAGCCAGAAGTGGCGCTGTGGCTCTAGTGGTAGATTGCTAGCCTTGAGCAAAAGAAGCTCAGGGACAGAGCCCAGGCTCTGAGTCCAAGCCCCAGGACTGTCATTAAAACAACAACAAAACCACCCAAAACCCTACCAAGTTTCATAAAGGTTTATTTTGTGTGTGCGTATGTGTGTGTGTGTGAGAGAGAGTGTGTGTGTGTGTGTACTGAGAGGGAGTGTGTGTAGTTGATTTCATGACTTGGTACTTGTGCTTCTACCACTTGAGCCATGCTTCTAGATCCCCAAACTACAAAGTTTACATTAGGATTGCTGTGTTCCCTAAGCCCTGTCCTGAAGCCTTGTTCTTCGGTTGTAACGTAAAGATACTTATGGATAAAAGTAATTTCGATTTTTCAAACAGGAGTAGAATGTTTCAGTCTTACAGATATAATTTCCTACTGTTTGTTTCTTTTCTTTTCTTTTTTTTTTTTTTTTTTGGTGGGTTGTGGAAATTGAACTCAGGGCCTGAGTGCTGTTCTTGAGCTCTTTTGCTCAAGGCTAGTGCTCTACCACTTTCAGCCATAGCCCCACTTGCAGTTTTTGAGTAGTTAATTGGAGATAAGAGTCTCATGGGGACTTTTTCCTGCCTGGGCTGGCTTTGACCTTGATCCTCAGCTCTCAGCCTCCTGAGTGTCTAAGATTACAGGCCTAAGCTACCAGTGCATCCAAAGTTTCTAGTAATCTTTTTAGAGGACACAGGCTTTCAGTAAGAAAGCTGTGCACACTGAAAGAGCCCAGGGATTGTTTTGGCACTTTGTAACTATACTGTGTTACTGGACAGACAATTTCTTGCTAATTTAGTAGCTGCCTTCATTTGTGTCTGTTAGCCTGTGCAGTGACTGGACAGATTTTTAAAAAATCTTTCTTGAGGTCTGGGAATATGGCCTAGTGGTAAGGTGCTTGCCTTGCATATATGTAGCCCTGGGTTCAACTCCTCAGCACCACATATATAGAAAAAGCCAGAAGTGGCGCTGTGGCTCAAGAAGTAGAGTGCCAGCCTTGAGCAAAAAGAAGCCAGGGACAGTGCTCAGGCCTTGAGTCCAAACCCCAGGACTGGCAAAAAAACCAAACCAAAACAAAACAGAAACAAAGAAAAAACTTTCTTGGTTTTACTAGTCTTTTACTTTTCCAATCTGCTCACTAAAGGCAGATCAGTCTGGTAGAGTCAGAGACTACCCCTATGGTGGTAATGGGTCTGTAGGAAACAATCTGCTCACTTAATTTAGGCTGAGTTTCTTTTCTTCTCTTTTTTCATTTTTTCCCCTTTATTGTCAAAGTGAAGTACAGAGGGGTTACAGTTTCATATGTAAGGCAGTGAGTATATTTCTTGTTCAACTTGTTACCTCCTCCCTCATTCCCCCTCCCTCCCCCTCTCCCTATCCCTCTCCCTGCCAAGAGTAAAATATTCCTTGAAATGACCTCCTCTTATTTTCTTTTAAAGCATGATGGCAGCAGCAGTTGACCTATTTGTGTTGAGTCAGAACTGACTTTATGACGGGAGGGTGTAAAAATTCTCTGAAACAGGACAGTGTTCTGGTTGGGTCAGGGTATAGTGTAAAGTCTGAACAAAAAGAACTGCCTGCTAGATGAGGTGGCTCAAGTTCATAATCCCGGCAATCTGGGAGGTTGCCATCCATGACCAGCCTGGGTAAAAAGGGACTTCATCTCAACTGGTGGTGACTCGTGTCTGTCCTCCCAGCTGCGGGGGAAGTACAACAGCCAGACACCACGATGTGTGTGTGTCACCTCCAGGGACGTGAGCCATGAAGAAGTCCAAGTGGGAGAATCAAAGTCCAGAACTCATTCACATCACATAAGGCCCTACCTTGAAAATAACCAAGAAAGAAGGGGCTGGATGTGTGGTTCAAGTAGCAAAGGACCCACCTTGCAAGAGCAAGGCCCTGGGTTAGAACCTCACTACTGCCAAAAACAAAAAAAGATATTATTATTACTTGTTGCAAGTTCAAGAATGTAGTAGGAATTAAAGTTAACAAATTAGGGCTGGGAATATGGCCTAGTGGTAAGAGTGCTTGCCTTGTATACATGAAGCCCTGGGTTCGATTCCCCAGCAGCACATATACAGAAAATGGCCAGAAGCGGCACTGTGGCTCAAGTGGCAGAGTGCTAGCCTTGAGCGAAAAGAAGCCAGGGACAGTGCTCAGGCCCTGAGTCCAAGGCCCAGGACTGGCAAAAAAAGATAAAGTTAAATTAAATTTAGTAAACAGATGGAAGGCATTAGAAATAACCTTTAAATACACCACTATCAAATTTAAAACCTCACATGATATCCTGATGACCTATTTTAGTGAGTTTTTTTTTTTTTTTTTGGAGACCTGGCTTTACAAAATACAGATTCTCCCCTTCTCTCTGAAATAAATGGATCCTTATTTTTCTGTTGGGCTCAGTGGTGGACCTAGCTGAAAGGTGGTATTTCCTGTTTTACTGGCCACCAAGAATAAACGTTGGCCAATAAAAAGCAAAAGAAAGTGTTGAGTACAAGTCGAGATAACCGAAACAGGGAGGAGGCACATCTTAATTTTGAGATATAGGTATGATGGGTGGCTCTCCAGCAACCATACTATAGAGTGAGTTTCTTGACAGCTGGACATGTTCCCCTCCTTCCCCTCCCCCCAAAAAACTATTTCCTGGCACATAATATCAACTGAGCTCACTAGTGCATGATCAGAGTTACTCACCCCTAAGTTGTTTCTCTTTGCTGACACTGATTTGAACTCAGAGCCTGGGTGCTGTCCTTAAGCTGCTTTTGCTTAAGGTTGCCACTCTATCACTTGAGTCACAGCTTGACTTCCAGCTTCTTAGGTAGTTTAGTGGTGATATTAATCTCACAGACTTTCCTGCCCAGGCTGGCTTTGAGCCATGATCCTCAGATCACAGCCTTCTGAATAGCTAGGGTTAGTGTGAGCCACCCGGTCTATCTGTCTAGCTTGCTTGCTTCCTCCCTTCCTTTTTCTTTTTTTAAACAAATCTGTGTCTCTCAACAAATCCAGGTTATGACCAGCGCCACCTGCTGCCCGAGCACAGAAGTGCTATCTGACTAGGGTTTGTTTCAGAGCTTGGAAAAATGGCAGGGGAGCTCATTAGTGTAAGGTCAAAAGAGGCCAATTTGAGCTAGATCTAAAATATATTGGGACGTGAAAAATTATACAGGACACAAGGCAGTCACACACAGTGAAACTAAAGGAGGATTCTTATGGGAGAGGAGCATGAAGGTGCAATGCCTCTGATCATATAAAATAATAGTTATCGAAATGAACTCCAGGAAATGGAAACAGAGGTTTTTTTTTCTTTGTTGCTGTTTTTGTTTTCCTTTGTCATATTTGTTCATTTATCTGTCTTTGGGAGAGTATGAAGGATGCAGAAATGGAGGGACAGAGGGTGAACAAATGCACCAGTAGTAATCACTAGACAGTATGTTGAAAAAGAATTATACAACTTGTGGGTGGGGGCAGAAGGGAAAAACTGGAAAAGAGTGAGGGAAGGGGTGACATTATCCAACAAGAAATGTACAATTACCTGACTTATGTAACTGTAACCCCTTTGTACATCATCTCTATAATAATAAAACATTTTGTAAAAAGACTACCACTTGAGCCACAGCTCAGTAAAAAAGAGGCCAGTTTAAACCATCTTGCAGAACTTCAGGCCACACTGAAATCTGCTTGCACACCCGCTGGCCTGTGCTTTAGCTGTGGAGGCGAGGCACCGTCTCTGCACCAGCTGAGAAGGGGAGCCCCTAGAACACGAACTGGCAAGCAACAGTCACCGGCTTCTCAGTTTCTGCACTTTCTGGTATTTAGGCCAGTTCTTGACCTCTTAGGTGATCACTTCTGTATACTGTTGATAGAGGGAAGGCCGGTGGGAGTCAAAGGCCCTGAAGCTGAGTCACTTTTCTTTAAAAAAAATTATTATTATTATTATTACTATTGCCTTGAACTTATTATGGGACTTGAACTCAAGGCCTGGGCACTGTTCGTGAGCTCCTTTGGCTCAAGACTAGCACTCTGCCACTTGAGCCACAGTGCTTCTTCTGTTTTTTTCTATTTATGTGGTGCTGAGGAATCGAACCCAGGGTCTCATGCATGCTAGGCAAGCACTCCACCACTAAGCCACGTTCCCAGCTCTGAGTCACTTTTTTTTTTTTTTTTTTTTTTTTTTTTGCCAGTCCTGGGCTTGGACTCAGGGCCTGAGCACTGTCCCTGGTTTTTTGCTCAAGGCTAGCACTCTGCCACTTGAGCCACAGCGCCACTTCTGGCCGTTTTCTGTATATGTGGTACTGGGGACTTGAACCCAGGGCTTCATGTATGCGAGGCAAGCACTCTTGCCACTAGGCCATATCCCCAGCCCGTGAGTCACTTTTCTTAAGCCTCCCACTTGCTCCTGGGTTTTCAGGCTGCATGAGTCCTCAGGATCCCACACACCTGCAGAAATGCCACACAAAGAAGGAAATGCCAGCTTTTACAGGGCTTTAGATACCAATGCGAGCCATCCTTACTTCTTCCTTCCCTCCCTCTTTTCTTCCCTCTCTCCCTCCCTATCTCTCTTTTCCTCCCTCCCTCCCTCCCTCCCTTCCTTCCTTCCCTCCGTTCTTCTTTCTATGGTGCTAGGGATTGAAGTCAAGCTATGTGTATTCTAGACTGGTGTGCCACGACTGAGTCATTGCACCAACCCTAATTGAGCTGCTTTCTAAGGTAATTGTAACTTTTCAATGTTCAGCTTTATTGGATCAAATCTAGTGGGCGCTTCCACAATGCAATCATAACATGCGAGTTGTAGGACAGCTTTACTTTACCCAGTGATATGTAATAAATTACCAGAATATCCTATGTGCCTTTGTTGGCTTGAAATTGGAGATTTCCAGAGAGCCTGTTACAAGTGATTGAGACAGGTGTTCCAACTGCCCTGCACCGTTTTCCTTGAATAGTATCATCTTCAATGTTAGGTAGTACAAAAAGCCATGCCATTTATTAGAAAACTGTCTTTAATTTTTTCCATTTTATTTTTTCAAGCTAATATGTAAATAGTTCTAAAAACATACAGTAATAATATTAATAGCCCCAGCATTTTCTTTTATTAACTATCATCCTGCTGCTCAGAGGTATCCATTTCCAGTTTAAGAGGCTTTTTCTTTCAGTAATTTTCTTGGTATCTAATGTTTGTACAGTATGGATTTCTTTTTCAGACAGGCTCTGTCAGTGTAGCCCTGGCTGGTCTCAAATTTACGATCTCCCTGTCTTAGCCTCCCAATGGCTGAGGTTCTAGGCATGTACCACCATATGTGCCACAATATGACTCTTAATTTATCCATTTTAGATAGTACATTTTTGTTATGGTTAGCAGGAACCTAGAGCTGTCTTGTACTCTGCCTCCTCTTGTGACAGGTGTTCAGAAGCTGCTTTTGCTGAAAAACACTGACTTCTTACATGGGTCCACGAATTAACTAAAAGCAAGAGAAAATCTTAACATTCCTGTCTCCATTTTGTTTGCTTCTCTGAAGGCATTTTGCAATTACCTTGGAATCCAGGAAGGATAGGATTTATCAATAACATGTTTTATTTATTTATTTATTTATTTATTTATTTATTTATTTGGCCAGTCCTGGGGCTTGGACTCAGGGCCTGAGCACTGTCCCTGGCTTCTTCTTGCTCAAGGCTAGCACTCTGCCACTTGAGCCACAGCGCCCCTTCTGGCCATTTTCTGTATATGTGGTGCTGGGGAATTGAACCCAGGGCCTCATGTATACGAGGCAAGCACTCTTGCCACTAGGCCATATCCCCAGCCCTCAATAACATGTTTATGAGGAGGGATGGAGGAAACTGATCCAAAGGAAAGGAATGTCAGAGCATCTCTAGAACTCTTCCCCAAACTTGGACCAAAATAATGATCAGCCCGGCCACATGTCAACTAGAAATATTTTTATTTTACTTTCTTTTTTTGTCAGTTGTGGGACTTGAACTAAGGGCCTGGACACTGTCCTTCAGCTCTCAAGGTTAACGTTCTACCACTTTGACTCATAGCTCTATTTCCAGTTTTCTGGTGTTTAACTGGAGGTACCAGTCTCATGGACTTTTCTGCCTGTGCTGGCTTTGAATCATGATCCTCAGCTCTTAGCCTCCTGAGTAGCTAGGATTATAGGCATGAGTCACCAGTGAGTAGAAATGTTTATTTTGGTAGTGGTGTGGTCATTACTGGGGCTTGAACTCAGGGCCTTGGCATTGTCTCTTAGCTGTTTCACTGAAGGCTGGTATATTACCACTTGAACCACAGCTCTACTTCCAGCTTTTTGCTCACTAATTGGAGGAAAGAGACTCATCGATTTTCTTACCTGGGCTGGCTTCAATTCTCTGTCCTCAGATCTTAGCCTTCTTAAAATTACAAGTGTGAGCCATCAGTGCTATTCATGACATTCTTTCTTTTTTTAAATTTTATTTATTTATTTATTTTGGCCAGTCCTGGGACTTGGACTCAGGGCCTGAGCACTGTCCCTGGCTTCTTTTTGCTCAAGGCTAGCACTCTGCCACTTGAGCAACAGCACCCCTTCTGGCCGTTTTCTATATATGTGTGCTGGGGAATTGAACCCAGGGCTTCATGTGCCACTAGGCCATATTCCCAGCCCTATTCATGACATTCTTATCTCACTTGCATACAATAGTCAAGATTAAGTTGTATGTTAAATTGGGTGCCAGTGGCTCATTCTTACAATCCTAGCTACTCAGGAGGCTGAGGTTTGAGGATCTGGGTGTGAGGCCAGCCTGGCAAGATAGTCCACGAGACTTTTATCTCCAATTACTACCAAAATGCTGGAAGTGGAGCTGTGGCTCAAGGGATGGAGCACCAGCCTTGAGCAACAAAGCTAAAGGACAGAGCCTAGGCCCTGAGTGAAACCTCCATTACTGTACACACAAACAAGATTATCTGCCTGAGGCAACAGTAATGGTCTTGAACTCAAATCATTGTACTCTCATTACTTTTTTTTTTTTTTTTGGCCAGTCCTGGGGCTTGAACTCAGGGCCTGAGCACTGTCCCCTGGCTTCTTTATGCTCAAGGCTAGCACTCTGCCACTTGAGCCACAGGGCCACTTCTGGCTTTTTCTATATACATGTGGTGCTGAGGAATCGAACCCAGGGCTTCATGCATGCTAGGCAAGTACTTTACCACTAGGCCAATTCCCAGCTTTCACTCCTCTTTGTTATTTCTAAATTTTATTATTAAGGAGTTGTCCAAAGAGGTAAAAATTCCTAAGGCAGGTTATGAGTGCAACACGTCTTGATCAATGCCACCCATCCTCTCGTTCTCCCTCACTCTCCCTCCTCCCGTCTCTACCCTCAAGTTACACAGTTCATTCTTTACATAGTGTACATTGAATATAATGACTGCTCACCCTTCCCCCCTCTTTTCATGCACCCCTCATTATCCTCCCTCCAAAAACATATTTTTGCTTTGTATTATTTGTTAAAACAATTCATTAGGTGTTCAGAGGAATTATACCTTTAGACTCCTCCCCTAAGTTCAGTCCTTTAGTTTGTGTATATGCATACAAAATTATACATATTAGTGTGCATGTTTGTATTTTAGATATATTTTTTACACATGAGAGAAAACGTGTATCATTTGTCTTGAGTCTGACTTTACTTAACACAATTTTTTGAGGTCTATCCATTTCCTTGCAAGTGACATAATATTATTCTTTCTAAGATGAGTAAAATTCCACTGTATGCATGTACTACATTTCCTTGACCCACGCATCCACTGTAAGGCATCTGGACTGTTTCCATAGCTTGGCTATGGTGCAGCAATGAACCTGGATGTGCAAGTGTCGTTTCTATATCCTGGCTTGTAATAGCCTGAGTAGATGCCCAAGTCGCTCACATTTCTTTTTTTTTTGGCCAGTCCTGGGGCTTGGACTCAGGGCCTGAGCACTGTCCCTGGCTTCTTTTTGCTCAAGGCTAGCACTCTGCCACTTGAGCCACAGCGCCACTTCTGGCCGTTTTCTGTATATGTGGTGCTGGGGAATCGAACCCAGGGCCTCATGTATATGAGGCAGGCACTCTTGCCACTAGGCCATATCCCCAGCCCCCTCAGATTTCTTTTTAAAATTATGGCTGATATTGACCACTGAGCAGAGGCATCTTTTATTTATTGTGAAATACCTAACCTCCCCCTGGCCCCAGTTTTCTTTTATGAAGAGCCATGCAGACTTTCACGAAAAGGGAAAATCTGGAGTTAAAGAGTATATCCCTTGCCCCTCCAGCAGACAAACTGTGAAGTGCTGTTTTACAACCTACCTGGTCATGAACCCTTTCACTGTAACTTTTGTTTAAATTAAGGGATATATGTTGCCATCTCCTTGTAGCCCTAGTTGTCTCCTTATCTGGTCTTCAAATTCCCCCTGATACTAATTAAAGATATATAAAAATGTTGCTGATTCTGCCTTTTAAAACTCCAATTTCCCCTAAGGGTGGAGAGTTCCTTTGTTGTTGGCAACAGTCACCTCTTCTACCACTGACATTAATAAAGGACCTTCACATTTCTCAGTGCAGGGGATTCCTCTGTTTTGACTTGCGGGGGTAAGACAAGCCACTGGGATGTGATGCTTGTTCCAAACTTTTTTTTTTTTTAAACACATTGAACTGGAAAAACATTCTGACTTGAAGGCCTCAGAGGAGCCTAAAATTAACTAGGATTGATCTTTTAAAATAAGCAAGATAGTTGGGCACTGGTAGCTCACACTTGTAATCCTAGAGATCTGAGGATTGTGGTTTGAAGCCAGCCTGGGCCAGAAAGTCTTATCTCCAGTTAACCACCAAAAAGCCAGAAGTGAAGCTATGGCTCAGGTTGTAGAGCGCCAATTTTGAGTGAAAAAAGCTAAGGGACAGCCTCCAGACCCTGTGTTCAAGCTCCAGGACTGAATAATTTTTTTTTATCCTACTAGTCTTAATTAAGGACTACAGAGAAGATATAATGTCTATTTATTACTATGTCTTCAGTGCCTAGAATAGTCCATGTTTAATAAATGTGTATGGACTTCATGGATATAAAAGGATCAAATAGATTAACATCATCTAATTGAGGAAAGATAACTTTTGACTTGCAACAGATGCTTATTAGCAATGTTAGCAAGGAAATGGTTAGACTTTTGAAGTCCTATCTGATCTTCTCTGAGCTTGTAATCACAAGTTTATTTAAAACATATGGTATGTTCTGAGGTAACAAAAACAAAGGCATGCCCAGAGTTGAGCATGGTTCTTTTGGGAATATTTCCTAATCCAAACAGAAAACCTGAGTTCAGTTTAAAGCAGTATTCTCAGTTTGGATACAATGGACATTGCTGGGCTAGACATTTCTTTGTTGGTATGGAGTGTGTGTGTGGCGGGGGGGGGGGGGGACGACTATCCTGTGCATGGAAAGTGTTTAGTAGCATCCCTGGCTTCTCCTCACTAAGGTGCTTCTTGCAAACAGCAGACTGACGATCTAAAATGCCTCTAGATACCCCTAAGGGAAGAACTGCTTCTGGATATACTGTTGGTTTCAAGCAGAACACACATGCATTGCCTGAGGAATATATAAAGACTAAATTGGCAGCGAACAACGTCATGCTTAGGAGATGGTGGGATTTAATACTGGAATGGAAATTACAAAGATCTAGTTGGGCAAGTTGGGAAGAGAGCTGGATTCTATCAGAAGGACTTATTTGAGGGCATCAGTATATGCGGGGAAAGGGCAGGTGCTGTGGAAATAAGAAGCGTGAAAATCAAGGCAGCCTGCTGCTGAAGGGAGTGATGGGAAGATCTCCTTGTGGGGCAGGAGCTGCTCTCTGGGTTGGTGCCTTCCATCTGTGCTTGATGATTCCACACATCATGTGGCCAATCCATTGACAAAGTTCATTAAGTGACTCTGAGCTGAGCAGGCCTGGCCTAAGAAAGATGAAAGAAAAGGCCCAGGGTTGGGAATGTGGCTTAGGGGTAGAGCGCTTACCTAGCATGCGTGAAGCCCTGAGTTCAATTCCTCAGCACCACATAAACAGAGAAAGCTGGAAGTGACGCTGTGGCTCAAGGGGTAGAGTGCTGGCTTTGAGCAAAAGGAAGCTCAGGGGGCTGGGACTATGGCCTAGTGGTAGAGTGCTTGCCTGGCATACATGAAGCTCTGGGTTTGTTCCTTAGCACCACATGTATAGAAAAGGCCAGAAGTGGCGCTGTGGCTCAAGTGATGTAGTGCTGGCCTTGAGCAAAAAGCTAGGGACAGTGCTCAGACCCTGAGTTCAATCCCCAGGGCTGACCAAAAAAAAAAAAAAAAGGTACAAAGAAAGGCAGGCAAGAAGCTTTTCTTTTGTTGTTTTGCTGACCAACCTATCAAGTACTTAGAGTACCAGCAAATTAGATACCTACTTGCTGTTTTGTTTTCAAACAACTTTCCAGTTATCTGATTTTTTTTTATACCTTTGATTTCTATCTTTATCCCAGGCTAAGCCATAATTTCTGGCTTAATTAGTTAACCATTATTGCTTAAATAGAGCTCCTTTTTTATTTTTTTCCAGTCCTGGTGCTTGAACTCAAGAGTCTAGGCTCTGTCCCTGAGCCTCTCTGTGCTCAAGCCTTGAACTCTACCACTTGAGCCACAGAGCCACTTCTGGCTTTTTCTGTTTACATGATACTGAGGAATCGAACCCAGGGCTTCACGTATGCTAGACAAGCATTCTACCACTAAACCACATTCCTAGCCCTATAACTTCTTTTTAACTGTTTTAAAATCAAGGGATGATGACACTGTGATCTTTATACTTTTAAAATGTAAAATTTCACCTGACATCTAATTTAAGTATAATAAAAGTATTTTTCCTTATACTAGGGTTTGAACTAAGGGCCTTGTGATTACTGGGCTTTTGTGCTCATGGCTGGTGTCTACCATTTGAGCTATACCTCCAGCCTGAGATTGATACTATTTTTTAAAGTGTGCATATCTAATAGTATTTTTTTCAGTTTTTGAATATTATTAGATGTTTACTATGGGGCAAAATAGATACTGTCAGTATAGTTTCATTGTTAATAACAGTAACTTTAAAAAACTGTTGTTTAGGGGCTGGGGATATGGCCTAGTGGCAAGAGTGATTGCCTCGTATACATGAGGCCCTGGGTTCAATTCCCCAGCACCACATATACAGAAAACGGCCAGAAGTGGCGCTGTGGCTCAAGTGGCAGAGTGCTAGCCTTGAGCAAAAAGAAGCCAGGGACAGTGCTCAGGCCCTGAGTCCAAGCCCTAGGACTGGCAAAAAACAAAACAAAACAAAACAAAACAAAACAAAAAACAAAAAACGGTTGTTTGTTTGTTTGTTGAGTCTACATCTCACAATATTGCCCGGGTTAGTCTTGAACTCACAGGCTCAAGTGATCTCCCTCCTGAGGGTTTTGAGTTTGGGGACTATGTATCACAATGTCTGGTTCACATATGTTTATTTTTCTGATGCTAAGTATTATTTTTGTGGCTCTTCATCCTTTTATTTACCCATGTAGCTAGCATTTGTTGAGAATATGCTTTCTGGGCTGGGGATATAGCCTAGTGGCAAGAGTGCTTGTCTCATATACATGAGGCCCTGGGTTCAATTCCCCAGCACCACATATACAGAAAATGGCCAGAAGTGGCGCTGTGGCTCAAGTGGCAGAGTGCTAGCCTTGAGCAAAAAGAAGCCAGGGACAGTGCTCAGGCCCTGAGTCCAAGCCCCAGGACTGGCCAAAAAAAAAGAAAAAGAGAATATACTTTCTCTCAGATAAAGACAGAAAGGTCCAATGCTTGTCCTGTCGAGCTCACTGGTGGGTACATGCACAGTCCCCTCTTTACTCCTCCAGTAAGCAGTGACTATGCAGACGCCGCTGCCGATTGACAATGTAGTTACAGTTTATATATTGATCTGTAAGTCTTTTTCTTTTCTTTTTGTTTCTGGCCAGTCCTGGGCCTTGAACTCAGGGCCTGAGCACTGTCCCTGGCTTCTTTTTGCTCAAGGCTAGCACTCTGCCACTTGAGCCACAGCGCCACTTCTGGCTGTTTTCTATATGTGATGTTGAGGAATCGAACCCAGGGCTTCATGTATAGGAGGCGAGCACTCTTGCCACTAGGCCATATTCCCAGCCCCCCCCCCTTTTTTTTTTTTTGGCCAATCCTGGGCCTTGGACTCAGGGCCTGAGCACTGTCCCTGGCTTTTTTTTTTTTTTTCTCTCTCTCAATAACAGCACCACTTCTGGCCGTTTTCTATATATGTGGTGCTGAGGACTCAAACCCGGGGCTTCGTGTATACAAGGCAAGCACTCTTGCCACTAGGCCATATTCCCAGCCCCTGATTTTCATTTCTTTTATGGCCAGAGATGTTGAATATTTCTTCATGTGTCTATTGGCCATTCTTACTTCTTCTGAAAAATCTCTGTTTAAGACTTTAGCCCATTTACTAATTGGGTTGTTGTTTTTTTGAGGGTTTGTTTTTAGGGGGTTTAATTTTTTTTTATGCTCTCAGTATATTTTTGATATGAGGCCTTTGTCTGATGCAAAGCTAGTAAAAGTCTTCTCTCATTCTGTGGGCTTTCTATTTATCTTACTAGCTATGTTCTTTGCCATGCAGAAGTTCTTCAGTTTGATGTAATCCTATTTATCTAGTTTTTAAAAAAAATTATTGTGATTCTGGATCTTTAGTTAGGAAGTTTTGACCCATGCCAAGGAGCCCTGAGCTTTTCCTATCCCTTCCTGTAATATTTTCATGGTATATGGCCTTATACTGAGGTCTAGCTATGTGCACATGATCACATAAAATTATGTTTATTGAAATGAACTCCAAGAAATAGAAACAAGATTTTTTTTGGGTTATTTTCCCCTCCTTTGTTGCTGTTTTTGATTTCTGTACCTTTTGTCTTGTATGTAAGTTTATCTGTTTTGAGGAGGGTAAGGGAGAGCACAGAAATGGTGGGAGAAAGGGCGAAAAATACAGCAGTGACGCTCACTAGACTCTATGTTGAAAATGAACTATACGACTTGTGGAGAAGGGGGGATGGAGGGAAAAACTGAGAGAAAAGGAAAAGTTGGAAAAGTTGACACTGTTCAAAAAGAAATGTACTACGTACATCACCTTCACAATAAAAATAAAAAATTTAAAGAAGAGTCTCATAGCCTTTCCTGACTGGACTGGCTTCAAATCTTGATCCTTAGAGTAGCTAGGATTATAGGTATGAGCCACTGGCATCTAGCAACAGGTAGTTCTGAAACTAGTTGAATGTCATATTAGTCTAGCTTGCTAAATGATTTATGTTGTGAGGATATCAGAAAGACTGATTCTTAGGACATGTTAGGGCAATGATATATTTTATTTATGTATAATTTATAAAATTATAGTGCATTAGGGCAGTGTCAGATAATTCAGATTTATTGTACTCATAATTAATAAAGTGATAATGAGATAATACGTGTTGTAATATAATGATATGAGGCAGCTGGCCTACATAATGAGCATTCCAGATGGGGTTGAGATTTCCTAGTAGAAGCTCAGCATTGTAGCCTCAATGACAGCGAACACTAATTTGCTTTAATGAGCAGATGTTCAGTTTAAACAGATAGCTGTAAACC
This sequence comes from Perognathus longimembris pacificus, assembly GCF_023159225.1. Taxonomy (NCBI): domain Eukaryota; kingdom Metazoa; phylum Chordata; class Mammalia; order Rodentia; family Heteromyidae; genus Perognathus; species Perognathus longimembris. The sequence goes on along the minus strand of NC_063174.1, from coordinate 9,314,558 downwards.
ACCTCCAACTTAGGTTTGGAATAAACACTTCTAGAACCTTCAATTAAATTATGTCCAGATCACAAAACATAATCTCAAACCTACTGGATGTACTTTTTAAGAGTCATCAAAGGGAAGTTATTTCACTTTTCAAATGATTCTTTTGTAGAATTCTGTTTCAGAGGTGAATTGCTGGGCAATATAAGGACCTTCCTAAAACAGCCAAATCGACATCTGCTGTTTAGGGTCTTATTAAGCACCCTAAAACTGATGATCACCTGTCAAAATGGTTACCTTTTCTTAGCAAGACTTTGAGGTAAATTATTCTATCTGCATCCCTGGGAGTTGTCAAAAGCTTTAGTAAATGCCAAGGGCTGGGCTTGCTGGCTTACACCTGTAATCCTAGCTACTTCCAAAGGCTGAGATCTTCAGGATCACAGGTTGAAAGCCAGCCTGGGCAGAAAAGTCTGCGAGACCCTGTCTCTAAAATTACCCGCAAAAAGTTAAACTGGATGCTGGGCACCAGTGGCTCACATTTGTAATCCTGGCTACTCAGGAGGCTGAGTTGTGAGGATTGAAGTTCAGACAGCCCTAACAGACCTTAGAGACTCTTATCTCCAACTAAACATCAAAAAGCCGAAAGTGGAGCTGTGGATCAAGTGGTAGAACGTCAGCCCTGAGTAAAGAAGCTAAGGCCCCTGAAGGCAAACCCTAGTAATGAAACAAAAACCAAAAAAAACTGGGTTGGAGGCATGAGTCAAACAGTGGAGCACCAACGAAACAAGCAAGCCATGCAAACAAGCTCAAGGCCCTGGGTTCAAACCCGCAAAACCCGCAAAAACAAAGCAAAACGGCAGGATCTTATCATTCTGGCCAGTAGTTCCCTATCTTCCTCTTCTTGCAGCAGCCTCAATTCTTCCGCTTCCTCAGCCATTTTTATTTCTTCAGCCTTCTTGCCTCCTCAACCTCTTTAGCATCCTTGGGGTTTCTGGCTCTCTCTTCTGCATCCTGTTTCTGACTTCCCAAGCAGCAGTCTCCTCAGTCTTCATCTGGATAGCCTCTTTTCTCTCTTTCCTCTTCTCCTCAGTGAAGATGGGTATTCGAAAAAATGATTTTCTTGTGTTAAAGATAGCTTATTTCTTTAATGATATTTAAATATATTCTACCAACAGTACTAAATGCATGAAGAGATATTTGGGATTGAGAGGGTGGCAGGAAGAAACTGAGAACAGGTGTAAGTTTTGAGAAGCAGAAAGGCCAGTAGGATTTTAGGGATGAGGAAGAAAATAGGTTTTCTTAAGGAAATCAAGGGGATGGAACTCCGAGATGAGGTTGGACAGGGCAGTATGGGAGAAACCAAGGCTGGCCTTTTTTTTTTTTTTTCTTTTCCTACTCCTTTTCCTACTCTTATTCCAACAAGGATGTGAATGAGTCATAGGAGAAGGAGGTTGGGAATAGTTCAACAGGGCCATAAAGATTGAGATTGTTTTTAAGGTTCAGGAAGTAAAGTGGAGAGGATATTTTAGAGAACCTTTGATAGAAGGTAATATCCAAAGTTCAAGTGGAGGGAGTAGCCTTATGGATTAAAAATGACTCTTGAGGCTGGCAGGAAACGTGAAGTGCCAAGTAGAGGGCTGTGATAGTTGGGAGAGGAAGAATCTTTGGAGCATTTCAAAGCATTGTGGAGAATGGAGGGAGAAAAGAACCAGAGGGCTTAAGAATATCACTCCTGGAAAAAAGTGCTAGCTAGTATATGTTTCTTGTGGTATAAAAAGCATATACAAATTGGCAAGTGCAAATGTTCATTTGTCATACTCATGTAAGAACTATTACTTTGTCACAAATACAAAAACAGGTGGTAACCAGAGCTATAATAAATGCTGGCTACATTGTTGTATTAATTAGATGCCAGTCAGGCACTGACCTTATTTGTGAATACAACTAGGTGACTATTTTTGTCATAGTTTGCACTGTTTTTTTTCTACATTCAACTCAGACCTAATTGTGCCACTTAGCTTTTGCACACGGCTCTACTTTTCAGAGGCCAGAAACCCTGAGCTGACATGCTTTTCTATGCTCCTTCTTTCTGGGCAGAAGGTTCTGAGGTTGGGTGGTGTTCATGGGCCTTCCCTTGCTTCCAACACTTGCATCAATGGCTATCCCAAGGCTGGGCTTATTCATAAAGATTTGAAAGATGTGCTGAGAATGAATGAAAATCTTGATATGTTCACAGGACCCCAACCAGTGGTTGCCTCTTAGTTCTAGCCATGAAGTAGAAAGCTTTTGTGTAAGAATGCCATGTTTCTGTGCTCGGATTCTCTTTTTCCCTCTCCTCCCTAGCATCATTCGTTTTTCTATTCCTACTTTTCCATCAATACTCAGCTCAAGCACTAGTTTCCATCAGCCTTTCACAATCCCAATCTGACATTTCTCTGAGCTATTGCATAACATAAATATGTCCTTTTCTACACTTAGCCGCAGTCAGTTCGTGTCTCTCTCTTTCTTAATTGACTTCTTGAAGACACATCTCTATCCAATTGGCTTGATATTCTTTTTCTTTCTTTTTGTTTTTGCCAGTCTGGGGGCATGGACTCAGGGCCTGAGCACTGTGCCTGGCTTCTTTTTGCTCAAGGCTAGCACTCTACCTCATGAGCCACAGCGCCACTTCTGGCTTTTTCCATATATGTGGTGCTGAGGAGTTGAACACAGGGCTTCATGTATGGGAGGCAAGCACTCTAGCACTAGGCCATATTCTCAGCCCCCTGGCTTCTTTTTGCTCAAGTCTAGCACTCTACCTCTTGAGCCACAGACATTTCCAGCTTTTTCTGTTTATGTGGTGCTGAGGAATCGAACCCAGGGCTGCATGTATGCTAGGCAAGCACCCTACCACTTAGCCACATTCCCAGCCCTGACTTACTATTCTTTTTTATCACGTAATATTGTCTTTAATTACCTTAAGTCTTATGGCCACATAAATCTCAATCCTTTTCTCCAAGAAGTTGGCAAAAAGCACCACTATCAATCACACATACATAATAGTTCCACAAAAACTTGTGAATAGCTGCATAAAGAAAATCCTGAATTATAACTTTGTCTTAGTATTCAAAAATAAAGTGGGTATTGTATCTATTGTATCTATCACAGTCACTTTTAAGCATCTGAACTTACAGACCAACTGTAAAATGTGAGAAGTGTTAAATATTCTTTATTTGACATTTATACATAAGCCACACTAAAATATCTTTTCAATAAGTAAAAGGCAGATTTCAGAGACAGGGAATTGTAATTAAATTGGCTTAGTGAAGACCAAAAATATAGACATTGCTTCCTCATCTTCAACCACTGCCTTTAACAAGTTAATGATCACAAATTCAAACAGGTTAATTTTGCTTGATTATCAGTGAAGGGATTTCCCCCCATGTTTAAAAGATGTTCTCATAGTTAGCTATATAAATCTGAATATAAAACCAATCTGACAGATTTGGAGATGGTATTCCCTAACTTGTTGAAAAATTGAACATTAGTAAGTCCAATCATATCACAGAAAGGGGAACAAATGACAGTATTTTTTTTTTAAAGATCACATTCACTTAACCATAAGCCAGTTTTACTTAAATCAGGACTGCCCAAAAATATTCTGCCAGCCATTCATGATATGAAATCTGGTATTAGAGATCAATTGAATTATGGTACACATTAAAAAAGCCATGAGACATTTGTTTTGCAATAAACAAATAAGGCAGTGGCTATTCCTCATTTGTAGATTTTTTGAGGTAAGCTATCAAGTCTGCCCTTTCTCCCTTCTTCTTAATGCCAGCGAAGATCATTTTTGTTCCTGGGATGTACTCCAAGTACTCCATCAGTGGATCCTCTTCCCAGGTGACTCCTTTGTTCTTGTTGGCATCTGTGTAAGTGAATCCAGCTGCTTGACCTGTCTTCCGACCAAACAGACCATGGAGATTAGGCCCAGTCTTGTGCTTGCCTCCCTTTTCAACGGTGTGGCACTGGGCACACTTCTGAACAAAAATCTTCTTGCCTTTCTCAACATCACCCATTTTAAATTCGCTCCTCCGTCGCTACTACAGCAGACAGCAGCTCGAAAGCCAGACGTCCCGCTCTCTCTTACTATTCTTAATGTCTGGCTCCCAAACAACACTTGATATTTCTAAATGAGTGAAGAGGTATCAATCATGAAAAAATACAAAGTTTGAGCAGTAGTCTCAAACGTAAACTGCAGGCCAGCTAAATGTGTCATTTCAGATGCTAACAGTGCATGGAATTTCTGATAGAGAGTGGAAATATTCCTCGGTTCATTTACTAGCTGGGAACTGGACCTTTTAGAATGTATTTCACGGCGTGGGGAACCATTTTTTCTGCCAAGGGCCATTTGGATATTTATATTATCCCTTGGATCAAGAAAGCCAGACAACCGTGGGCAGCCACAAGCAGCCTAAGGGTCTGTCCCATCATGTACCAGATGATTTCCAGGGCCTTATATATGGCTCACTAGCCTGGCATTCCTCACCCCAGTGTTCTCCCCGCCGCCCCCCATTGGTCTCAAGCTGCCTGTCATTTGCGAACCCACTAGATCTGTGTGCACCTTAGCCCAATTTACATGGTCTGTATTTATAGTTCCCAGAGGCAGTCAGATCTCAATGGTAAACTCTGTTGTCTTTTACTGGGTCCACACAGGCCAGGGAGGAGAAAGGTGAACGACCCCGTGGAATTGTTCTCCCTTATGCAGAGCAGCTCTGAGCTTGACTTGCCTTCCTGTGATCTCTACACAGCTGATTGCACCGGGCCACCAACCGGATACGGTTTCATTCAGCCTCTTAATGCCCTCTGCCCAGAAAGATGCCAGAGGCAGAACTAGGTATTTCACAAATTATGTCCTGGCTCAGCCTCGGGGTCTGATCTGGGAGAACCCACAGTCACCAAGGGCAGGCCTCCGGGGGCCCTCCGAACCCCAGTAGCCACCACCCCTATCCCCCTTCCCCCTCCCCACCCCCCCCCCCCGCCCATCAGGGGGTGGGGCGCAGTGGGGCGCTCTCGCGGGGACCGTTCTCGGGCTGGGGTGGGGGAGGGGGGTCCCTGGAGAGGGGGGCGGGAGCGACGCGGCGGTGGCGGCTCGGCCAATGAGCGCCGGCCGGGCGGGGCCGGCGGCGGCTCGGGCGCGGGCGGGGCGGGGCGTGCACGGGTGACGCACCGAGCCCGGCGGGCCAATGGGCGCAGGGGGGCCGGCGGGCGGGCGGGCCTGGAGGCCTGGGGCTGGAGGACGCGAGCGGGCGGCGGGACAGATTGACGTGTGGCTGCATCGCGGGAGGCGCATGGCTGGGATGGCGCTGGCGCGGGCCTGGAAACAGATGTCCTGGTTCTACTACCAGTACCTGCTGGTCACGGCGCTTTACATGCTGGAGCCCTGGGAACGGACTGTGTTCAGTATCCTGCCGGGGACGCGGGGGGTGGGGGGAGAGAGGGGGCTGGGGCGGGGAACGCGGGGCGGGAGCGGGGGTGGGTGGGGGTGGGTGTCACAGCCTCCCTGGCCCCGGGCTGGACCGGGTCTGGGGGAGGGGGCGGCCGGGTGGATCTGGGCTTCTGGGCGGCGCGCGCGGGGGGAGGGGAGTGGCGGTGGTCTCGGGGCGGGGGGTGTGGGGGGGGCCCCCCGAGGGCAGTGATCGTGCGATCTAGGAGGGGCTCGAACCCGCGATCACAGGTTTCCGACGAAGTCACGGTGAAGTCACCGGGTTAGACGCACTTTCATTTCTGGAGAAACTCCCCGAGGGCATCGTGGCGCCCGGTGCGTCGTGCCTGCCTGTGGATCGGTCCCCCCCCCCGGCTCCTGTGGGAGGGGGGCACCCGGCGAGTGGAGCGACCTGGCTCCCGGCTCGAGTCGCCTCTGACCTTTTAACAGCCCCAGCTTTACCCGGTTGAGGACCTAAGGATTCCCATCCTGTTACCCCAGCTTTCCGACGACGTCCCGGATTTGTGCCCGGTGCACTTCTGGAAAGCAGCTTTAAAAGTTAGTGGACCTTTTTTGATCTTCAAGATGGCAGTTTTAAAAGTGGGTTTTATTCATTACTTCTTTGCACTGTAGGGCCCGGAGAGGAACCCTAACTTATACCCGTTAGCGTCTCAGACTGTTTTGGTGCATAATTAGCAAATTTTTGTTCAGAACATATTGATTAGGAGCGAGCCAGTTAACTATGCCGAGAGCGGTTTGCTGGTGTCTTAACCCCGTGTAACTTCCACAGCGATCCCCATGCGCAGGCTGTGATGTTGTTTCCTGTTGTCAAAGCTGACATCCTTTGATACTCTTCTTCACAGAATAAGTACTGAGATTGAGTGACGCATGGCTTTTCGTTTTCAGTTCAGGGTCCAATATGAATCAGATATTTCACATTAGATATGCACTTCACCCAGGCTCTCCCCTTTCCATCCGGGGCCAGTGGGAAGTAGCTTTCTTGGGAATAATTTATAACTGCATCGTTGCATTCCAGTAAATGACCGGAATTCCAAGCTTTGTCAAGTGTGTTGGTGTTAAAATAGCATGAGATTGTACTCAAAGCTGGCTTTTGTTTCAGCCCTTTTGAAGAATTTTTTGCTGCTTACAAAGTGATTTTATAGTTGGCATTTCCCCCACCCCCAAATGTGGAACTTAGCTGTTTAGTTGAAGTATGCTTTATTTCCTACATCATTTATTTAGTTGGTCTCTAGGTTCTGTAGATTAGATCTCAAGTCATACCTTGTAAAATGCATGTTTAATTTAAAAGCCAGTAATCTTGACTCAGAATCATCTTGGTACAGTTCTAACAATGTGAGATAGATCGAAACATTAAATTAGAGGTTGAATATAGCATCCAGTACTGTAGTTGTCTCAAGTTTACACACACCTGGGTTGACTGACTTATAGGTAAATGCTAGTGTCAATGGTGTTAAGACTTTTCTGCATTATGTTGCAATAGTAATAATGCCCAGTAAATACTCCTTTTTGAAAGTGGAGAAACAAATTATAAAGTGAAATGTAATGCCTTAGGTTATTGGCTTTGATTTTTTTTTTGACTTCTCACTGGTTTATATGATTAAGGGATTTCTTTTTTCTTTTTTTTTTTTGTAGATTAGTGAGAACTCAAATGAAATGTTACCTTGTACTGTGGTTCTTAGGATTTTAAATCTCATTTCAAAGTTCACGTTATTGGATTAACCACAATAGAAATGCAATCCTTTGACATAAGTCTTAAGTTAATATCAGCTGTTGTATTTATAGTATTTCATCTAACTTCTAGATTATATTTATTTATTCATTTATTTTAGTGTAGGTACTGTGCTTGAACCTCAGGGCTTGGGTACTGTCCCTGAGCTTTTTGTTTCTTTCTCTCAAGAAAAGTTCGCCACCACTTGAACCACAGCTCTACTTCCAGCTTTTTGGTGGTTACTTGGACATAAGAGTCTCATGGACTTTCCTGCCTGGGCTGACTTTGAATTTCAATCCTCATAATTCAGCCTCCTGAGTAGCTAGCATTCTAGGCATGAGCCACGGGTGCCTGGCCAACCTATACTTTAAAGGAACTATATCTGCTGGTAAGTTAGACACATTGTTAAGTATTTGAAAATAATATTTTTGAGTTTTATAAAGAACATTTGTGAGTTTTATAAATTCTTCCCTTTCCATCAGTCTTCTCATAGGACATTTGAAATTACATATTAACTTTTGATTTAGCAACCAATATTTGAACTATTTTTCATGTGTAGATATGGTTTTTATGACTCTTATGTTAAGATGAAGTAACAATAGAGAATCTTTTAAATACTAACTAGTATTAAAGTTATTACTATGAAAGGAGTTGGATACTGAGCAAGAACCACTGACCTTATCTGAGGAAAGAAGATTTTTAACTTTTAGATAAGTTTCAAAGTCCCTCTTTCCCTCCTAGAAGCCTAAGGTAGCAAGGAAAAGAGAAAATTTTGTAACTAAGAAGACAAGATTTTGTAACTAGTCCCATATTTCCTGTAGAGCCTCATGTAATAACATTGTAACCATGCATGTTATAGAAAGGGGAGCCAATTAAGAACAGTTCAAATAAATCATATCAATCTGGAAGCTAGTGCTCATGGCTTTAATCCTAGCAGTTTGGGGGGCTGGGATCAGAGGATGGCAATTTCAAGCCAATCCTGGTAAAAAAAAACAACAACAAACTCTTTTTATTTATTTTTTTTATTTTTATTTATTTATTTATTTTTTATTTTTTGGCCAGTCCTGGGCCTTGGACTCAGGGCCTAAGCACTGTCCCTGGCTTCTTCCCGCTCAAGGCTAGCACTCTGCCACTTGAGCCACAGCGCCGCTTCTGGCCGTTTTCTGTATATGTGGTGCTGGGGAATCGAACCTAGGGCCTCGGGTATACCGAGGCAGGCACTCTTGCCACTAGGCTATATCCCCAGCCCCAACAACAAACTCTTGACACCCCTATCTTACTTAAAAAAAGAAAAGGCTGGGTGTGGTGGTATGTGTCTGTCATCCAGTTACACAGAAATATACATAGAAGGATTGAGGTCCAGGCTTGTCAGGACAAAACAACAATAACAAGGAGACTATAAAAAACAAAAAGCAAGCAAGCCAACAAACAAAAAAACAAAAAAACCAGAGCAAGCTGGGTGCTGGTGGCTCACACCTGTAATCCTAGCTACTTAGGAGGCTGAATCTGAGGATTGTGGTTTGAAGCCAGTCCAGGCAGAAAAGGCTGTGAGACTCTTATCTCCAGTAAAGTATTCAGAAAAAGGAAGAAGTGGAGAAGTGGTGCTGTAGCTCAAGTGGTAGGATGCTAACCTTGAGCACAAAGAGGCCTAGGGACAGCATTCAGGCCCTGAGTTCAAGTCCAAGGACCAGCAAAATAAAGGGGTGGGGGTGAGGGAAAGTGGGAGAAAAACAGGGTGACAATGGTTGATGTACTCATTACCTTACTTATGTAACTGTAACCCCTTTGTACATCACCTTCACAATAAAATAAAATTCAATAAAAAAAAGCAAACAGCAAAAAGGGCTGGGGGGCCTGCCTAGCAAGCATAAAGCCCCAAGTTCAAACCCTAGTACTCCTTTTTTAAAGTAATCAAGACTGTATTTGACTTACTTGTTTATTGCTAAGAATTGAACGTAGGTTCATGCTCTGACTAGCAAATACTCCAGCGCTAAGAAGCCAGAAACTTGTCTGATTTTTCTTGCCCCCTACAGTGCTACAAGATCTAACCCAGCACCTTGTGTATGCTAGCAATTGCTCTACACTTGTACCCCACCTTTGAGCTTGGCTAGTTAACAGAATTCAGTTCACAGAACTCAAAATTTTAGAGTCAAATGTGGCATAGTGTTACAACTCTGTAATCCTTGCAGTCAGGAGGCTGAAGTGTCAGGACTGTTAGAGGCAAGTTAGAGGCCAGCCTGGGCTGTCAGCAAGACCCATCTCCAAAAAAAAAAAAAAAAAAGAATATTCAATTTAGAAAAGAAAACACTATTGATTAGAACAACTGATGTATCTTGGCGCTGTTAACTATAGTAAAATGTTTGCTCAATTCTGTCTACCTGTATTATATATACCCTTTACTTGTCAGAGGCTAGTTTAAACACGAGCTATAGCTAGGAATGAAAAACATTTCTTCTAATGCCACTAGATAAGTAAGCAAAGTATATGGATTGTTAGATTGTTGTCACTGGAATAAAAATGGGAGAGAATGGACATTTTGAAGAGGGAGGGAATGTTTGGAAAGTAATTAGGGAGAGGATTTGGGAGGAATGAGCATTCCAGGCCCGGGGCACAATGTCAGATGCCTCCAGCATGAGCATGTCAGGTGCAGGTCTGCTGTGTCCCAGGAGCAGCAGAAGCAGTGGCCGGAGCCAGTGAGGGTATGGTATGAATCACAGGGAAGGAAGTGAGCTGACATTGGACCTCCTAGGCCAGTGGAGTAGGGTTTGAGGAAGAAAAGGAAGATGTGCATACTTTTTGAATAGATTCACCGGCTAAAAGCTGGTAACAATTTTCCCAGTGATATTTAAATACTTAGTAAAGTAGGAAAGTAAGACAGGATAGTGAACAGCCTCTGTAGCTGTGGGCTCCACAGGTATGGATTCAATCAGGGATCCAGAATATTATTTTTTAATAATTTTTAGCATATCTTAATAGTAACAGATCCTATTTATTCCATTTTTGTTGTTGTACATATGTGTCAGTAATTGGGCTTGAATGCAGGGCCTGGGCACTGTCCTTGAGCTTTGTTGTTCAGGACTAGCACTAGAAGGCTCTACTTCTGGTTCTTTGGTGTTAAATGGAGTCTCAGAGTTTTCTGCCCAGGTTGGCTTTGACCTGTGATCCTCAAATCTGCGCCTCCTGAGTGTAGCTAGGATTACAGGTGTGAGCACTGGTGCCTGTCTCTAGCCTCTTTTTATTCCCTCATGTTTTCTATAATGTCTTGAGTCCTATAGTAAGTTTTCAAGAAGATGTATTTTATTGTTTCATTCAATGGAAGTTTCAAGAAAGGTCAGAACTTGCTTGTCTCCTTAGATGGGCCCTTCCTGTTCGTGTTGTATGGGCTCATTAGGTAGCAAGGGCTCTGGCCTATAAAGCAGGAAGAACATGGATCACAGAGCAGCGGTACACAGAGAACTCTCAAGGAGGCATTTGAATATTGTTTTGATTCTCAGAAGGTAGAGATTGGGTTGTAGTGTGTATGGAGTGGTGAGAACTCCATTCTGCTTGACTAGGTGAAGGATTCTTTTTTTTTTTGCCAGTCCTGGGCCTTGGACTCAGGGCCTGAGCACTGTCCCTGGCTTCTTATTGCTCAAGGCTAGCACTCTGCCATTTGAGCCACAGCACCACTTCTGGCCGTTTTCTATATATGTGGTGCCGGGGAATCGAACCCAGGGCTTCATGTACACGAAGCAAGCACTCTTGCTACTAGGCCATATTCCCAGCCCCCATCTAATACTTTAAAAGAAGCCACCACATACTCCTTTCAGAAATGTTTTCGCAGAGCCAATACAATACTAGCCATTAACCCAGTATACTAAAGGTATTGAAGTAGAAAAGATACAACAAGAAAAATAGTTACATTAGACCAACACTTTAAAAAGAATAAAACACTTTGTTTCTCCCCTTTAGATCCTAAAACAACATTTTGCAGTCTGATCTATCTATACAATTTTATATCAGCTTTTAGAATATTTTTTAGGAGGGAAAAACCAAAATGACACTGGTCAGTACAGTCTTGCACATATAGGAAGGAGTCAGTTCTCAGAAGAAAATTAGACAGCTTCAGTTTCATCAGTGGGCTCTTTGGACTCTGTTCTTTTGCACCTCTTCCATGTGCTTATCCTTATCTTGCAAATGCTCCAATTTGGCAGCCATTTGTGCCTCTCCTTTCTCTTTGTTAGCTTCCATCTTGTGGGTCAGTTTCTCCTCTGCCATTTTGCTGAAGTTGTTTTCCTCTTCTATTGCTTTCTGAAGCACTTCTTTTTTTTCTGAATAATTACTTATTTATTGTCAAAGTGATGTACAGAGGGGTTACAGTTTCATACGTAAGGCAGTGGGTACATTAGTTGTACAATTTTTTACCTCCTCCCTCATTTCCCCCCCTCCCCCTTCCCCTCTCCCCCTATGAGTTGTTAAGTTGGTCTACACCAAATGGTTTTGTAAATATTGCTTTTGGAGTCGTTTGTCTTTTTATCCTTTGTCTCTCGATTTTGATATTTCCTTTACCTTCCCTAGTTCGAATACCAGTACTTGTTATACAGTAATTTGGTCACCAGATACAGAGAAGCCACCTTTTGAGAGGTTGCACTGGGAGTCTTTATTAGAAAGGCAATGACTGCAAATGCTCTCCTGTCTCAGAGACTTGCAGCCTTGAATAAATCCATTAAACACAGTTAGAAAACCTGAGCCAAGAGGGGAGTAAAGCAAAGAAAGAGCTGAAAAACTTTCCCAACAAACCCGATCATTTCCAATGGAGAGCTCAAGTGGGACACCACGGTGACCCGAGGAGAGTCCGGAGGTAGAGGCACAATGGCAGCTCTGGTGTCATGGTCAGGGGGGCAGGGTCACAGAGAGCTCTAGAGTTTCGCTAGTTCTTAGCACAGGACTGGCAAGTCCAGTAACCTCTTGTCCAAGTTCCCACCCTGGCCTCTAGGACACAATAAACAAGGCTAGTATGGAAAAGCCTGTATGCACTCAGCAGTGCGCTAGTCACCATTTGTTCCTGTGTTTGGAGAGTTTCTCCTGAGCTAGTCAATAAATGCAGTGAGCTATTCAAACCCAACTCAGCAGTGCTTTACTAGGACTTCTTTACTAACTAGCTCCAATCTGAAGAAAAACAGAATCATCTGCGATATTGACTGAAACTTTCAGTGTGTTCAGTAAAGAAAGCCTGCTCCACCCAGGCTGTCTGGCTACATTCTGAAAATATACTCTTAATAATTAAGATACTTTGATGAGGATTGGTTGAGGAATATATTTTACTATGTTACTTTTGGAGATTAACAATGGTTGGCATAATTCCCAACAATTATGTTTCTGTAGCATGTTTGGCAATTGACACAATGAACAAGACTAGTATAGAAAAGCCTGTATGCACTCAGCGCTATGTTAGTCACCATTTGTTCCTGTTTGGAAAGTTCTCCTTAGCTAGTCAATAAAACGCAGTTAACTATTCAAACCCAACTCAGCAGGTTTTACTAGGACTTCTTTACTGACTAGCTCCTTTTTGAAGAAAAAATAGAATCATCTGAGATATTAACTGAAATTTTCAGTGTGTTCAATAAAATTAGTGTGATTGGATCATTAGGCAAAATTCTTAGTATCAGAGAAAATTAAGTTCTAGAAAAAATATAGTAAGCTGAATGCCTTTTAGAAAAAGTGTTTTTTTTTTTTTTTTTTGGTGCTACTACTAGAGATTGAACTCTAGGTCTAGGCACTGTCTCTACCACTTGAATCATAGCTCCATTTCTGGCTTTTGGGGGGTTAATTGGAGATAAGAGTCTTAGAGACTTTCCTTTCCTAGGCTGCTTTAGAACTGTGACTGTCAGATCTCCTCCTCCTGAATAGCTAGTATTACAGACCTGAGCCACCAGTGCCAGGCCCCCAAAAAAGGATTTGCAAAAATCAAGATACTTAAAAGTCAAGGAGGAGGGCTGGGATGTAGCTCAGTGGCAAGGCACTTGCCTAGCAAGTGCAACCAATGTCCTGAGTTCGATTCGCAGTACCAAAAAATAAAAGACACGCTGGGAATGTGGCTTAGTGGTAGAGTGCTTGCCTAGCATGCATGAAGCCCTGGGTTCGATTCCTCAGCACCATATAAACAGAAAAAGCCAGAAGTGGTACTGTGGCTCTAGTGGTAGAGTGCTAGCCTTGAGCAAAAGAAGCTCAGGGACACTGTCCAGGCCTTGAGTTTAAGCCCCCAGACTGGCAGACAAAACAAAACAAAAAACAAAAGAATACAGTTTTTAAAAAAAGTAAAGGAGGAATTCAGGATAACCTTGAAATAACTCAGTTTGAACTGCCTTCAAACTTCGATAGAGAAAGAATTTTCCCCCAAGGATCTTCCTTTTGCACTTTCTACTGCCACATTGGCACCCCCTCTCCCCCCAAAATCATTGGTTGATTACCAAGTCCCTTGCCCTCATTTTGCAGCATATATATCTCTATCCTAGGTGGTAAGTTAAATACAATCAGTTATACTTGTAAGGATAGTTTACCTTTGTTTTTTAAGTTTTAAAATAACAGAAAGGGAAGGACAAAGGGTGAACCAATGCAACAATGTTACTCACTAGACACTCTGTTAGAAATGAAGTTTACAACTTGCCAGGGAGGGCAGTTGGGGAGGAAAGTGGGAGAAAATGAGGGACGGGGGAAGACTGTTCAAAACAAAATGTACTCATCCCTTATGTAACTGTGAGTCCTCTGTATATCCACCTTTACAGTAAAAAATAAATTTACATGCAAAAAAGCCCCACAAAACTACTTTGGGCTGGGAATGTGGCTTAGTGGCCGAGTGCTTGCTTAGTATACATGAAGCCCTGGGTTCAATTCCTCAGCACCACATACACAGAAAAAGCTGGAAGTGGGGCTATGTCTCAAGTGGTAGAGTGCTAGCCTTGAGCAAAAAAGAAGCTAAGGGACAGTACCTAGGCCCTGAGTTCAAGCCCCAAGACTGGCTAAATGAATAAATGAATGAATAAATAAATATGACTATTTTGGAAGTTAAAGAAAACTGCTCCCAGGAAGGCAGTGTCTCAATCTCTAAGCTAATGGGGAACAGCACAAAAATGTTAATACTGTATTCTTTCAATATTTAATATATTTAATTTTTTAATATGGGCTGATAGCAAAGCAAAATGAGGCCTTTCACTTCAAACAGATGATTTCATATTTTGCTTATTTAAGTACTGGTTATCCAAAAAGACATTTTTTTTTTTGCCAGTCCTTGGGCTTGAACTCAGGGCCTGAGCACTGTTCTTGGCTTACCTTTTTTTTGTTGTTGTTCTTTGTTTTTGCCAGTAGTGGGGCTCAGAGCCTGAGCACTGTCCCTGGCTTCTTTTTGCTCAAGGCTAGCACTCTGCCAACTAGAGCCACAGTGCCACGTCTAGCCTTTTCTCTATATGTGGTGCTGAGGATTCGAACCCAGGTCTTCATGTATATGAGGCAAGTACTCTTGCCACTAGGCCATATTCCCAGCCCCAACCTGGCTTCTTTTTTTGTTCAAGGCTAGCACTCTACCACTTGAGCCACAGCACCACTTCTGGCCTTTTCTATATATGTGGTGCTGAGGAATTGAACCCAGGGCTTCATGCATACTAGGCAAGCACTCTACCACTAAGCCACATTCCCAGCCCCAAAGTTATTACTTCTAATAGGAGGGGCACTGGGCAGGTAAGATGGGGACTTAATCAAGAGCTTTGCATAGGACTTGCTTCTCACAAACTCAGATCCTTTCTTGTTTGGAAATCTGAGAGGAAAACACAACTTTGGCCCTTGACTTTCCCTTTGTAGAAATGCATGAGACTTTGTTCTACTGAGGAGAGCTATCTGCCTATGGGAAGCTGAGGCAGGAGGAATTACAGTGGATAAAATAATGCTTCCAATTCATTAGCCCAGTGGTCTTCAGATTTTTGGTTTCAGTATCTCTTCAAAGAAAAAGAAGCAGGGGCTGGGGAGATAGCCTAGTGGCAAGAGTGCCTGCCTCGGATACACAAGGCCCTAGGTTCGATTCCCCAGCACCACATATACAGAAAAACGGCCAGAAGCGGCGCTGTGGCTCAAGTGGCAGAGTGCTAGCCTTGAGCGGGAAGAAGCCAGGGACAGTGCTCAGGCCCTGAGTCCAAGGCCCAGGACTGGCCAAAAAAAAAAAAGAAAAAGAAGCAGGGACCATGCATTTCCTCGCCCACTTACATTGACATTGGACTCCTTCTAGTAAATTTGAAGGATTATTTATTTTTGCTTTTCGTACATATATTTAAATCACGTATATTTTCTGAATATTTACAACTCATAGAAAATGTTGATCATGTAACCCTTTGGCAAAGCTAGTCCTCAAATCAGCTTTAATTGCTACCAGCCTATTTTTTTTCCTGTCCAAAGAATCACAGTCACGTAACACCTTTACTGCTCTATTGCTAAAAACAACAACAACCAAAAGACATTTAAATAGTTTTGTTTTTAAGCTTTTGCCTTTAAGCATTTATACCTTTTATTGATTTGGTGGCTGTGTGGGGAGCATGTGCCCTATTAGGAAAGACACACCGGCGGCAGCTGCTGCGGGCCCCTGGGAAGGGGACCCCATCTTTATGTATTTAGTAGCTCCCTAATTTGCACACAGGACTCATCCTAGAACATTTGTTGAGTTATGTTTATCAGGGAAAAGTAAGATATTAAAATCTTTTTATTCCCTCCCACACTGTTCCTCCTCCCTCTTTTATGTCCAAGCCTTGTTCATTTGGCAAAAACACATTATACTGGAAAAGCAAGATATTAAAATATTTTTATTCTCTCCCACACTGTTCCTCCTCCCTCTTTTATGTCCAAGCCTTGTTCATTTGGCAAAAAAATTATACTGGGACAGTGATCTAATAGCTTCAGAGTTAGAACATTCCAAACCATTTTTTTTTTTTTTTGCCAGTCCTGGGGCTTGAACTCAGGACCTGAGCACCATCCCTGGCTTCTTTTTGCTCAAGGCTAGTGTTCTACCTCTTGAGCCACAGTGCCACTTCTGGTTTTTTCTATATATGTGGTGCTGAGGAATCAAACCCAGGGCTTCATGTATGCAAGGCAAGCACTCTACCACTAGGCCACATTCCCAGCTCCAAACCATTTTTAAAAGTTTTATCTTTTTGCTGGGACTGGAACTCAGTACCTCAGCTCTTTCTTTTTTTTTTTTTTTTTTTTCACTTAAGGCTGGAACTCTACCACTTGATATCCATACTTCTACTTCTGGTCTTTGGCTGGTTAATTAGACATGAGTCTTACAGACTTTGCTGACCAGGCTGGTTTTGAACGACCTCAGCCTCCTAAATTAGCTAGTATTATAGGCGTGAGCCACCAACACAGCTTACAAAAAGCTTACCCAGCTTTTTGAGACTGAGAGGAGGGAAAAAAACAACTATATAAATGGACTTACTAGTTGTAATATACATTCTGATTTCGGAATAATTAAAATGTAACCAAGTGCATATCTTGAACTGAAGAAATACCATAGCAGGGCTGGTCCCAGCCTCAAAGGCACTGCACTTAAGCTGCTTTTCTAAATTCTTAGTGGGCAGATGTTGCTATTTCTACTTGCTGGTCAGGAAATTATCTGAACATGGAGTGTTTGAGTCTTGTTTACAATACCATACAACCAGGAAGTCAGGCTTGGAGGCAAAATATTTACCCTTATCCAGATTGTCCTCTGGCTTAAGGGTCTTAAGTCAGCTCAATAGAGAAATTGTTTGTGACTGTGATGCTTTGTTTCTAGTCTCTATAAGGTTACCAGGAAAGACACAGGTGCACAGAATTGTTAGTTTCTTAGTCATTGTCTAGTAGCTAGATGTAAAAGAACTGTTAGGGCTTCTCAGAATCCAAAAAAGGAGGAGCTAAGGTTATAGACAGTTGCTACATTATCAGCTCTTGAAACAACTTTTCTTCTTTCCTTTTTTTGGCAGTATTGAGATTTTGAACTGAGACCGTTTGCTAGGCAGGGGCTTAGGGGCTCTATGTACCATTTGAGTCCTACTCTAACTCTCTTGTAATCTTTCCTAAAGGGTAAGAAACACGGTGAGCTGTCATCCCAAGCTAGCTATAGTCATCTAGTACTAGAGCAGATTAAACATTACCATGTTTGTTTTCTGAGTAGTTAGTTCAGGCTACTTCCCAAGCCCTTACTTCTGTGCATAGTATTGACTGTCTTGCTCTGCATATAGCTGTGCAAATGGGTGATCAAGCTGATTCCAATGGCAGACCTCAAATGCTCTCTCAGGAGCATTTGCTGAATCTTGAGCAGATGACAAAAGAATTTTCCACAGCAGCAGGGATGTGGATGCATCTGGGTAGGCCAGAGCAGAACCACATTAAGAGTTGCAGCAATTGCATGAAGGATGCTTTGGTCTAGCTAGTTGGAAGGAACTAGTTTGAAGCTGCAAGGCAGAGAAGTGTGCTTTCAGGGTCTGACTGGAGAAAGCTCTTTAGAAAGAGGTAGGGTCAGGGATTGTATTGGGGTAGGGGCCTGAGTCTCCTAGAGCATGTCTGCAAGACTGAAGGTCACAGTTGCAGGTTATTGTTGGCTCTTGGGGTCTAGGGCAGGAGGTGGATCTGGCTTGGGGCTGGGCTTCAGTTTCTGCCTGGTCCTCATTCTCCATCTTGAACAGGGTCATAACTGTGGTGAAGATGATGATGACCACCACAATGGCAACAATCATGGGTCCTGAACTCAAATTTTATTTATTTTTGCCAGTCCTGGGGCTTGGACTCAGGGCCTGGGCACTGTCCCTGAGCTTCTTTTGCTCAAGGCTAGTATTCTACCACTTGAGCCACAGCACCACTTCCGGCTTCTTCTGTGTATGTGGTACTGAGGAATCGAACCCAGGGTTTCATGCATGCTAGGCAAACACTTTACTACTAAGCCACATTCCCAGCTACTCCTGAACTCTAATACAGGAAGTCCTTCTCTGGTGCTCATGTGGTCATGAGAAGATGGCATCTCCCAAAATCGTGGCTGTGGTCATCTCCATCCAGTAGTAAGCAATTCCTAAGGACACAGGACACAGCACACAGATTGTTCCTGGGTGGCCACTGAGTGCCAGGTTCCAAGTGAAGACTCCTTTGGGCTGCCCAGGTCACTCCGCTTTGTGGGAGAGCTGTGAGTGGGTGCAGAGCAGGTCCTGCCTCATCTTGGGATCGAGGACTCAATCTCTGTTCTGCCTCTTCAGAGATGGTAGGAAGGCAGTGGAACGTGAATGGCCAATGCCTTCATGTGTATTAACCAAGTGAGGTCCAGTAGGGAGGTTTCAGTGCCTGGGGGCTAGCATCCATGGCTACAGAAAATGCAGATTCCAGGGAGGGCTGGAATTCCAGGCCAGGCTGGTATCACTGCTCAGGGACTCTGCTCTGGATGATTAGTTGAAGCTTGTATCAGAAACAGGTTAAGCTGAATAAAATGAAGTACAAACCATGTTTAGTGATGACCCTTTTGTTTGCTGCCCCAGAAGTTGTTTAAATGTACACTTAGGACATTCCAGAAGTAAAGAGGAGGAAGTGGCCCTGAGTGAGGGCACGGGAAGAGCAGCGAGGGACAATTCTCAGATCAGCCTTAGGACAAGGCAGGGGAGCAGATGTGTGACTTCCATCCTGACTTCCTGGGATGGTATCCTGTCACCTCCAGGGTCTGAAGAAAGCTGCTCTAGCCTATTTCTCTCTGCTTTTATATTTGGCTGGCCAAGTCAGATTGCTAGAACATCTCTTGTCTGTACTTCATAGGGTATTTTCTTTAGTAGTTGTCAGGTAAGGTAGAAGAAAATGAAAACATTGGCTGAAGTGGTAGAGCACCTACCTAGCAAACCCAAGGCCCCGAGTTCAAACCCTAGTACTATCAAAAAAGAAAACCAGGCTGCACAAAGTCTAGGAGGGCTGTGTCCGGACAGGTAGGGAAGGTCCTGGGTGGGTAGTGGTATTTGTGTTCTTAGTGGTTTAGCAAATCGGTCAGTGGCAGTGCCTGTACATCTTATCACCACTGCTGCTTTTTTTTTTGCCCCCAGTCCTGGGAATTGAACTCAGCTTAGATGCTGTCCCTGAGCTTCTTTTGCTCTACCATTTGAGCCACAGTGCCACTTCCAGCCTTTTCTGTTTATGTAGTATGGAGGAATCAAACCCAGGGCTTCCTGCATGCAAGGTAAGCACTCTACCACTAAGCCACATTCCCAGCCCTGCTGTGTTTTGTGTGTGTGTGTGTGTGTGTGTGTGTGTGTGTGTGTGTGTGTGTGTGTGTCCTGGGGCTTGAACTCAGGGCATGGGTGCTGTTTCTGAGCTTTTGTGCTCTGGGCTGGAGCTCTACTACTTGAGCAACAGCTCCATTTTTGGCTTTTTGGTGGTTAACTGGAGATAAGAGTCTTGCCTGGCCTAGCTTCAAACTTCTATCCTCAGATCTTAGCCTCCTGATTAGCTAGGATTACAGGCATGAGCCACCCATGCCCAGCTTGGTGCTTCATTTTTTTAATGACTTGTAATCCCTCTAGGCCTCCAGTGTTGTAGCATTTGTAGCAATTACAAGCTCAGATAAATTCTTTTTTTTTTTTTCTTTTGTGCCAGTACTGAGGCCTGAACTCAGTGCTTTGGGTTCTTGATTTTTTATTTTTTAAAAGCATACATCATATGCTCAAATTTAATAGTTAAAAGCTGAATTCCAGAAGATCTCTCTGATTTAGTATATGTGTATTTTATGAATTAAAAATAGTTATGGAACAAGGTGCCAGTGGCTCATGCTAGCTGATTGGGAGGCTAAGATCTGAGGATCACTGTTTCGAAGGCAGCTTGAGCAGAAGAGTCTGTGGGAATCTTATCTTCAATTAATCATGAAAAGCTGGAAGTGAAGCTGTGGCTAAAGTTGTAGAGTGCTAGCCTTGAGCAAAAAAGCTAAGGGACAGTGCTCAGGCCCTGAGTTCAAGTACCAGTACTGGTGCACATGCACACGTGCATATGCACACACACACAAACATACACACATACAAATTGTGGATTGGGAGGTAGATAATATTTATGACGTGTACTTATGAAAAGTAGTTTTACTCATACAGGAATTTAAACTAGTGTGTGTTATATATGTTTTGAAAAAATGTCAAAATAATAGAAATTGTTGGAAAATAATATGGAGGCAGACCACAAACCAGATCTGTGCAAACTAATAAGCACTAACCAAAACAATAATTGACAGTTGGAGAGCAACTTGGATAGCAGCAGGCTGTAGCTAAGGGCATGGACCTACGTGGTAGGTGCTAATCTGTAATCTGCAGCTGCCATTGAGGCTACACAGGACCAGACTTTGCAGTATGGAACACTGTGCCACCCATCCTCCGCTGAAAACTGTGGTAGCCTGGAGCTGTCCGGAAAGGGAGCCCAGGTGCTGATTTCTAATTTTCTTAAAATAGAGTTCAAAGGACTTCTGCCTATGCAGCAGCTGAGCTGAGAGAGCCTTCCTGCTGCAAGTTATTTTTTCCCCACTAATCTGATCCCCCTAACCAATGAAAACTCTCATGCGAAACAATACAGCTCCCATATTGTCCAAGTCCTAGACTGTGAGCTCATGAACGTTCCAGAAACATGATCTGTAGCAGAATAGATTCTATTTTGGAGCAGAGGGAGAATTTTCTCCTCTCCCTCACACGGGAACTTTTTTTTTGTTGTTGTTGGTTGTGGGGTTGAACTCAGGGCCTGGGCATTGTCCCTGAGCTTTTTGCTTAAGGCTAGTACACCACTATTTTGAGCCATGGCACCGCATCCTGTTTTCTGGTGGTTAATTGGAGATAAGAATCTTACAGACTTTCCTGTCTGGGCTGGCTTTGAACCACAGTCCTCAGATCTCAACCTCCTGAGTAGCTAGGATTACAGGAGTGTGTGTGTGTGTGTGTGTGTGTGTGTGTGTGTGTGTACACATATACATACATGTATATATGTATGCATATATACATCAGTATTTATTAACTTCACATAAAGAGCCTTGAAAGCTGGATGCTGGTGACTTATACCTGTAATATTAGCTACTCAGGAGGCTGAGATCTGAGGATAAGTGTTTTGAAGCCAGTCTAGGCAGGAAAGTTCATGAGACTTACCTTTGTACAGCCAGCAAAAGAAGCTGAAGTGGAAGTGTATCTTAAGTGATAAAGTGCCAGCCTTGAGTAAAAAATGAAAGCACAGCATCCAGGTCCTTTTAAAGCCCAAGTACTCACGTACACACGCACGCACGGCCCTCTCAAAACCCCTTGAAGTTGTATGAAAGTCCATTTACCTCCTCCAACAAATTCTTTATGCTGTATAATGCTATAATTTTTGCTTTATATAGTTATCTGCATTTCAAAGAAATCAGAAGGAAGAGCCACCATACTCATTAACATATTTCACACTGGAATTTTTACTGGCACTTGAACTCAGGGCCTTTCTCAATTGGCTTTTCTGCTCAAGGCTAGAACTCTTATCACTTGAGCCAAACCTCTACCTCTGGCTTTTTGTTGGTTAATTGTAGACAATCTCACAGATTTTTCTGCAAACTGCCATCTTGAAATCGCAGCCTCCTGAGTAGCTCGAATTACAAACTTGAGCCACCAGTAGCAGGCTTACACTAGGACTTCCAATCTTCAAGAAGATAAGAAAAGCTCTCATTTACCACATCCATTTGTAACTTTGGTGTTTCTGGAATCAGAATTATAAACCATTTTCAAGAGTTTAGTTCAGAATGGAACATTTTCACTTCTTGAGCAGCTGCCTTCATTGTTTTGGCTTTTAAGGAGTTTCTCAAAATCGTAGGTAGTAGAAATGAGCTCCTTATATTGTTGCATAGTCAACACACTGAAAGCCTAGAGAATGGTTTTACTTCTTAAACACTAACTTCTGGGAGCAAATTGATTGCCAGTCACTAGACTCTAGCAGTAGAAATACCTCCCACCTGCTTTAATTTAGAGACGCATCAAAGAATATTTGATACACTTTAGGGAAAAAATCCCCCCAATTTTAAACATTTCTATTGGGGATAATCTCCAGTTTTTTGAGGTCATAGAGAAAAAATTAGAGTACTAGAGATTTTTTCTGGGCTAAGTGCTGTTGCTTCACACCTGTCATCCCAGCTACTCGGGAGACTGAGGTTGGGAAGATTGCGGTTCCAGGCCAGCCTGAACAGAAATGTTTGCGAGAACCCATTTCAACAGAAAAAGCGGAGTGTGGTAGTGAGTGACTGTGGTCCTAGCTGTGGTGGCTGCTGTAAGTAGAATTGCAGTCCAGGCTGGCCTAGGAAGAACAAATGGGCTTCTATCTGACAAATAACCAAAGCAAAGGGGCTGGAAGTGTGGCTTAACATGTGTGAAGACCTGAGTACAAACCCCAGTATTGTGGAGGGCGGGGAAGGAAGAGAGCTTGTTTGAAGCTGGCAAATGCTTTGACTTAGAGCTTAGATTGCTTTTCAGTCAGCAGCTTCTGATAAGTATGTTGTCACATGCTGTCCTCAGCTGCTCTTTTAAGATGGTTCCTTGGAGTGTATTTATCAAAACTGTGGAGTATTTCCAGTATAAGTAGCATTTTAAAACTGGTTTTACTGACAGGCAGTTGACGAAGACAAGATTGGATCGCCTTTTTTGTTTTTGTGAGTTGTGGGGCTTGAGCTCAGGGATTGGGCACTGTCCCTGAGCTTTTTCACACAAGGCTAGCACTCTACCATGCTGAGCCACAGTGCCACTTCAGGTATTCTGGTGGTTAATTGGAGATAAGAGTCTTATGGACTTTCGTGCTCAGGCTGGCTTTGAACCACAATCTTCAGTTTTTTTGTTTTTTGTTTTGCCAGTCCTGGAGCTTGGACTCAGGGCTTGAGCACTGTCCCTGGCTTCTTTTTGCTCAAGGCTAGCACTCTACCACTTGAGCCACAGCGCCACTACCAGCTTTTTCTGTTTATAGGGTGCTGAGGAATTGAACCCAGGGCTTTGTGTATGCAAGGTGAGCACTCTACTGCTAAGCCACATTCCTAGCCTGGAACCGCAATCTTCAGATCTCAACCTCCAGAGTAGATAGGATTATAGGTGTGAAGCACTGGTGCCTGGCAAGATTGGATTGCTTTAAAAGTCATTTTACCTTTGCTTTTTGATATGACCAGTACATTTTAAAAAAGATTAAAAAATAGACTAGTTGGATGGCAGTGGGGGTGTTTTGTTATCTCCATACATGCATATAAATATACTCCATCAACCTTGGCCCCTGTATCACTCTGCTGTGTTCCCTCATTCATTTAAAATAATTTCATTGGGTTTCATTGTCCTAAGCATCCAATTTTTGATTGTGTGAAACATTATTTAGATTAATGAAGAGGTATAATACATACCCTCTGGAACCAAGATTTCCCCAAATTTTCCTAGTGAAAATCTACTTTTGGGGGGCTGGAAATAGAATGTTTGCCATGTATACATGAAGCCCTGGGTTCGATTCCTCAGCACCACATATATAGAAAAAACCAGAAGTGGCGCTGTGGCTCAAGTGGTAGAGTGCTAGCCTTGAGCAAAAAGAAGCCAGGGACAGTGCTCAGGCCCTGAGTCCAAAACACAGGACTGGCAAAACAAAAAAACAAAAAAAAAAAAAAGGAAAAAAAATCTACTTTTGCATTTTCTGAAGTTTTGTCAGTAGGGCACAAGTGCTAACTGTGGAATTACTGTTTGGGACAGGAAATGTTTGTAGCTAGCTGTCTCTTCTGATGTACTGTACTTGCATAAGAAAAACATTTCCTCATGAGGTATTTTTTATGTTGCTGGGATCAGAGGTTGGCCTTTAATATGCAAAAAGTATATTTTTTAATGTAGCTAGAAACTGAGCTTATGATTAGGGATCTCAAAGAAACAACAAACAACCTACCGCTATATGGTCTCATGTGAGTTTGCTTTTATAGCTATTAAACTTATGAAATATTTGTTATGTCTAGATTATAAGTAACCTTGAATTGTTCATTCAATCCTTCTGCACATATCCTGGTATATTATCTGCTCAGTTCTAGAATGATTTATGAAGAACCTGTTTTATCAGCTACTTATATTTATAGCTGGGTGCAAAGGCTCAGCTCAGATTCTGTCTTCTGCCTAAGCACTTAAAATTTGATGGTGGTGATGGGTCATAGTGACACAAAACAGAAAAGTCCAGTTTTAGTGGGTTTTTTTGGTGCTGATCCTGGAGCATGAACTCAGGGCCTGGGTGCTAAGCTTTTTTTTTTTGCTCAGGGCTAGTGCTCTACCATGGTTTGGCTTTTTTTTTTTTTAGTTGGAGGTGGTGGTGGTCTTAGATTTGTCTCCCCTGGCTGGGTTTGAACCTTGATCCTTAGGTCTCAGCCTCTTGAGTAGCTAGGATTACAGGAATGACCTACTAGTATGAGAAATCTTTTCATTGAATGCTTATTGAGCATGTGTTGTTACATCACGGAGTTACAAAAAATAAAAAGGTCTTTCAGTGTTCAAGGAGTTGATAGTCTAGGTAAAATAAATACACAAAATTAAGTGAACAAATCTTTTTGAGCATTGGAGAGTAGGTGGTTCTGCTGGGAGGATGGGGTAAGAGTTAGGAAAACATTAGTGCTGGCGAAGGCCTCCGCAGGCAATAACCAATGAGCTCTAAGAATGCTTAGGCTTTACTAGAAAGAACAGGACTTTGTATATCTAGGAAGGCATTGTAGTTTAGTGATAAAGAACACAGGTACTTGGAGTCAGTTTATGTGGTTTAGAATGGGTTCTATTGCTTCTGATGTCAGGGATGTTACTTAAACTTGATGCAGTGCTTAACTTTGTGACTGGAACACACTAGACGTTCACAGAACAAAAGTTGCATCCACCACTGTTATTCTTACACATGTTATTATTAAGCACTAAGCAAAGGCAGACATAGGAACCCACATAGCATAGTTCCATGGCTGTATATGGGTGTGTGTTAGGGGATGGTTTGGAGTATTGGCAAGTGTCATGGCAAAGTAGCACAGTGTATGTGCTTAGTCTCCTCCTTTAACCCCTTACTAGCTGATATACCATGAGTGTTGTCTGCTAATGCCTTCTACCTGCCTCCCTCACCAGAGTATTACCCCTCAGCCAGGACAGCTATTTTTCCTAGGTAGGGTTTCTTACTCTAACCTGCAGCCAGATTCCCAGGTAAGGGGTACAAAGCAGAGGCTCATCATGTCAAGATGGCACCATCTAAGCAGTACAATTTCTGTTCCTCAGTGTTCTGTAGGAGTGGAGACTTTGTTTCTTCTTTTCCCATTCTCCTTTTGATGACACTCCAGGAAGTCACCTTGTACAGAATCCTTGTCTTAGTCTCTTAGGCAGGTAGTCCCTGCCTACTGCTGTAGATCTCCACATCAGATGGATACTTGGGCTTAGACTGGAAAGGTCCTTGCGTTCTGGCCTTCGAGTTCTAGGTGCTGCCCTGTAGGGCACAGGAATTCTACTGCATTCATCAGGATCACTGTAGTGAAGTGTGGCATGGAAGAGGGGCAAGAAGCCCCTGGTGTGAGCTTTGATGTGTTCTAAGCAAGGATGGTAAATGCCCATTTGATCAGGGGAAGGGAGGTAGTGCATAGGAGTCATTTGTAGGGGTTAGGGAAGAACTAAGAGGTCTTAGATAATTTGAATTTGTGGGGAAGGAATCAAAAAGGCCTCTGATTGGGTGATTAGGCAATAGTTTTATCAGTTGAAAGATCAAACTCTTAGGAAATGATAGTTTGGGAGAAAGTTACTAAATTCTTTTGGCTGTGTTGAAATGAAGTTACCTTGTGGAATGTCATAGGTAGAAATGTTCAGCAAGTAAAGAGAAATATCTGTCTGCAATATGGAAGGTAGGTCTGGTAAAAAATACTAAGTGGTTTAAGTTATGAGTGGTAGAAATGGAGCTGTGGCTCAAGTGGTAGAGTGTTAGCCTTGAGCAAAAAAGCTAAGGGAAAAAAGCTAAGGGACAATGCCTGGGCCCGGAGTTCAAATCTCAGTACTGGCACCAAAAAAGATGCAGTGAGGGAGTTTAGGGCCTGAGACAAAACACTGAAGCTCCATTTTATTATTTAGATCTTTCAGCTGCAAGTAACAAAAATACCTTAACTGGCATGAAAATGAACCAAACATATTGGCTTAGTATCAGAAAATTCAGTGGTAGATTGGGCTTCAGGATTGTTTGGCCAGGTTCTGTGTTTTTCTCTGACCTTCTTATGTCCGCTTTCCTTCATCTCTTTCTATCCTTGTGGAGAATAGGGAACCCAATATTTTGAGGATTCCATTCACAGGCAGCATAATTCCTGGCAGAAGGCCTAAGCTGATCAGTTTTGAGGGAGGCCATTATCAGCAAGAGAAAGGGATACAATAACTGGTTAAGACTAGTCAGGACTTAATGCTTGGCGATCCTATAAAGGTAGGCTGTTCCAAGGAGCATGGCTACTGTCGTCGTAGGGAATATTTGAAAGAACAGTGCAAAGTTCATACAGGAGAAAGAGCCAGTTGGAGGTGGGGGGTGGGGAGGGGCAGAAAACTCAGAGATGTGAAGAAAGCCCTTAGAGGAGCATTTTGAAGAGGAAGGACTAAGTATCAATTTGATAGCCACTCGGTTTGACAGAAGGCCCCTGGTGATCTTAGCATCTGTCTGTGTTCATGGGGGTGGGATGCAGGGTGGGGGGCCGGGTCAGATGGTTGGGATGGTCAGCCATCAAACATGGCCTGATGGGGAAACAGCCCCTGTGTACTTTCATGTTTGTCTTAAATTAGGTGATAAGTAGAAGATGGCAGTTTCAGGAGAATAGAAATAGGGAGGATTAAAATGTTGGTTATAGGAGAATTTCACCCATGTTTGCTGGATGAGCCTTGCTTTGATCTGTGTCTACGAACAGCTTCCTGTGTGGCATGGATGAGTAATTATCACAACACACACCTCATAGGAAAGCTGTGATGGCCAAACAAGATAATGTGAGGTGGAAGAGATTGTCAACTGAATTGTTGGACAAATACTAGTTAGTAGTAAGTACATTGCTTAAACTATCTTCTAAAAATGTTCACTATTATAAGACTACTGTTATGTAGAGCTGAAAAGGAGAGAGGTATAGGAGAGATAGGGAAGGAAGAAGAAGAAGAGGGAAGAAAGAAGGGAGGGAGGGAGAAGTCTGAGAGAGACAAGGAATGTGAATGAATGAGTGAACAAATGAATCCAAGAGGGCTCCAGTTCAGAAAGCATTGCTTTTCTCTTAGCATTCCTCTTAGCAATGCTTTATGACTTCACAAAGGCAATCCTAGTTTTTCCTATGTGTTGTTACCGATAATCCTGTGACCTTAGAGGGAGCCCCATGGTTGACTTGCATATCTATTGCTTCAGTTTCTTCTATAAAGAAGGAAGGACTAAGGTCACCTTAAGTGAACAAGATGAATTTTATGTGAAGCTGTTACAAATAGTGGCAATAGTAACAATATGTAGTAGTGGTAATAATAAATGTTTGACAGTCACTGTCACTGTAACTGATAGCTAGTGCGTGATTGATTTTAGCTTTATCTAATTTCATAACTTTTAAGCCTTGTTATAGTCTAGTTCTAAAGTTCTTAGATCATGCATTCTTCTTACTGCTTAAATAAGTTGCTAGGCCTTTTGTGGTCTTACCTACAAGTTACCTTTATTACACACATTTGTTTTTCTTTATTTTGTGTGTGCCTAAACTGGGGCTTGACCTAGGACCTGAGAGCTGTCCCTGAACTTCGCTGCTCAATGGTAGCACTCTACCACTTGAGCCGTAGCTCTATTTACAGCTTTCCTGGAGATAAGAGTCTCATGGACTTTTTTTTTTTTTTTAATTTTTTGTTCGTGGTACTTGAACTCAGGGCCTGGGCACTGTCCCTGAGCTTTAGTTTGAACTAGTCTAGTTTTGGACTCTAATAGAGAGAAAAAAACACTATCTTGTGATAGTAAGATACAATGAACTAAACAAACAAACAAACAAACAAACAAATCCAGATTGTTTCTAGGCACAGTTGTTAGTGACTATCATCATTCTTTGAATCCTTTTTTGAGACTTGGACTCAGTGGGAAACTCTGGTTTAGCTTTCTTGCTCACCTCTGACCATCTCTTAACACTTGAGCCATGCCTTCACTCCAGCTTTTTGCTGGTTCATTGGAGATAAGCGTCTCTCAGATTTATCTGCCTGGGCTGCCTGTGAACTGTGACCCTCCAGGTTACTCTGCATCTTGAGTGGCTAGGATTAAAGGTGTGAGCCATCGGGGCCTGGCACTATTAGTTCTTTATAAGTTCTTGATAGATCTGAACAACACTACGTGAATGGATACTTGTACACAAAGTGGTTGTTGAAAAACTGGTGGGACGTCACAAGTGAGTTTCCTTAACTAGAACTCCGATTCTATGCTGGTGTCGGTTGTGGGGATGGCTCTGTACACTGGGTATGTGTTCATGCCCCAACACATCATGGCTATTCTGCACTACTTTGAAATTGTACAATGACCACGACAAGACCTGGATCTAGAGGCTCCTTGGGGAAGATGCACTCTACAAAGTTGAAATGAGATTTGATCCGATGCCACAAGAAACTACTGGACGTCAACATCACCAACCTTCATAAAACAATGACTAAATTTCCATGAGTAGAACAGGAAAAAGCATCCTGACTCATGTGTTGTGTTCTTTATTTTTAATTTTAAAAGAGGCTCTTGTATAGTAGTTTTTGTCTATTTTAACATTGTAGTCATTTGTACTTTGATATCAGTATTTTCTTAACCTTTGTGACTATTTCAATAAGACCCCGTGAGAGCTTTTCTTAATGTAACCTTGAGTACATTTTAATTGCCTTCTATTTTTGAAATCCAAGGTCATTAGTTGGGCTCTACTGTTCTTGCAATTGTAAAGGCATATACACCTGCCTGGGTATATTTCTACTCTTGACCAAAGTTTTGTAAGAAACAATACAAGATTTGGGGCAGGGGGACAGGGAGGGAGGATATTTTACACAAAAGACTTACCTGTAAGCTTGAGCTCAGGAGTTCTGTTTTAGCTATCTAGATTCTTAACAGCTTTTGTTTTAAAACTATTAAAGTGTTTCTTAGCAATGAAAAAGAAAAAAGATCTTGCTAAAATTAATATAAAGAACATTTCACCTTTTAAATATTTAATTCTTATGTGAACTTACTTCCATGAGACTTCAGTGCTGGTTCTGTGACAGAGGTTGGTTAAGTAGAATGATTCAGGGATGCTTAGATACAAAGTAGAATTTTGACTAGAAGGGGATTCATTTCCATGGAGATACTATTGACAGTGTATGTTCTTCCTGAAATTTAGTTCCATGATTGTAACAGGTGCTGCGAATGTATTTGCACATTGTGATGTAATGAGATGAATTGTTTAAAAAAAGTGTAAACTTGGTTCAAATCCTTGCACTCTTTGTATTTTTTTTTAAGATTTTTATTCCTTAGATGTAAAATGACTACCTAATTTTTGATGTAAACTCATTAAATCCAAAAAGGGGGAAAAAGAGTCAATGTAGAAGTGTATTTTTTCTTCATGATTAAATATTGCTTCAATAGTTTAGTTCAGGTGATTGAAGGACCAGATGAGTAGTATTACACACATGCACACACACATCTATACATACATACACACACATATGTGTGTTAAAATTTATGGCCTCTATTGCTATTTCTTTCTAATTCAGGCTGGTCTGGAACTTGCCACGTAGGTAGCCTCGAATTCTCAATCATCTCAGCCTCCCAAGCTAGGATTATAGGTGTGTGTCACTAATGCCTGGCAGTAAGTGTATATCTTAACATGTCTCTGAACATAAAAGTTCTGATAATTAAAAACAAAATATATATTGTATGTTTTAAGATGCCTTTCAACCAAAGCTTGTTAATTTTTAAAAAGTCAGATATTTTGGGGCCCTAGATTTTTTGAAGTGCTTTCTAGTCCAGAAGTCTCAAGTGATAAACCTTTAAAATCTGCTAATATCATCATAGTTTAGAATGGAGTAGTGATCATGGTATGTAATTACTTACATTTTGAAGTAGTTAGAAATTAGGTATGGTTATATGTGAACTGTATTGTGTTCGTACTTTCAGGCAGAATAATGACTATGAAGATTTAGGATTTATTCATTTAGTGTTTAGCTTTGCTATTTCTCCATTGTCCTCAGTAAGAACTACTAGCAAGTGGATGTTCATTATCCCTCTGGTGAGTTGAGTCAGCTCAGGTAAGAATCACTAGTTTCTGTAGGTATCCAGGTCACCTAATTGGCCTTCTAGGAATATTTAGTTCACCCCATTGTGCTAAAATCCATCCAGTTGTTGATGTGTGGCTGATGATCATGATGAAGGTTGGCCTGTGAGTTATAATTTCACTCACTGGCCTATTTGCTAGTAACTGATAATGGGAAGAGAACTTCTACTTTCTTTGTGCATAATAAATTGTTAGACAATTCCCTATGGCCCACTTGTTTTTCTGTATATCTTAAAAGGAAAGTAATAAGCCTGGTGTTGGGGCTCATGCCTACAACAATTCTAGCTACTCAGGAGGCTGAGATCTAAGGATCCTGGTTAAAAGCCAGTCCCAGGGCTGGGAATATGGCCTAGTGGCAAGAGTGCTTGCCTCGTACACATGAAGCACTGGGTTCGATTCTTAAGTGGTAGAGTGCTAGCCTTGAGCAAAAAGAAGCCAGGGACAGTGTTCAAGCCCTGAGTCCAAGCCCCAGGACTGGCAAAAAAAAAAAAAAAAAAAAAAAGCCAGTCCTAAACAGAAAAGTCTGAGAGACTCTTA
Organism: Perognathus longimembris pacificus; assembly: GCF_023159225.1. NCBI lineage: Eukaryota > Metazoa > Chordata > Mammalia > Rodentia > Heteromyidae > Perognathus > Perognathus longimembris. Next base: position 9,283,574 of record NC_063174.1, on the reverse strand, counting down.
GCTCCAATTAACCAGCAAAATTCCAGAAGTGGAGGCATGACTCAAGTGGTAGGGTGTCAGCCTTGAGTGAAAAAGCTAAGTGTGAGCATGAGGCTGTGAATTTAGCCCCAGTACTGGCACCACAACACCACAAAGGAAAACACAGACTGCCTTTATTCTAAAATGCTGTCCAGAGATGAATGAATAAAGAAGGTAGAAGATGCATGTATGCTGTATGCTTGAGACTCCTCTGTTGCATGAAACTCATCGAATGCACAGACATCACCTTTGCATTGCCCTATGGTGCAACCAGAACAAAGGCTTTCTTACCACCTTGACCTTTTTTCTCTGATCGGGGAACCTCATGTTTTCTGGCAACATCGATAAAACTCTTAGTCTTAACTTGATAGCTTGCAAGCTCATATAAGTAAAAGCTCAGACTCTTCACAGTTCTTGTCAGTTTGGGTGATAAAAAATGGGAATGGGATGTTGACAGTTGTGGTCATATGGAGAAAGTTCAGATTTGGAAATGAGACAACAGTCTAGGATTTAGTGGTAAGTAAATGCTTTTGTCCATGGACTGGATGGGTTAGAGGAGTAATGATTCCTCCCCTGCCCCCGCCCCCCCCCCCCCATCCAACTGGCTAGTGATTGGGGGATAGGTAGTGGGAACCAGAAGGAAACTGCCTAAATGGTACCTTGGTTTTTGCTCATGCTCTTCTAGGTAGGTGGAGGATAGATCTAATGACAGTGTGACAACTGGCCTCATTGCCCCAGAAGAAGAGCACTATGGATGTGGCTTAGCCAAGGGATCCTCCAAGTTGAATTAGTGTCAGCAGTGAAGAACATGCTGTTCAGTATGGATCTTTGGGTGCTCTGAAAACTTTGGAAGCTTGAACAGGTGACCCACAAGTACATGGTCACTTGTAGCTGAAATGGATACAAATCTTGAATCTTCAAGGAGAGCCATTCTTTTCCCTGGCTTTCCCGCAACTCTTTCTACACTGTTCTGAGTTTAATTAAGGAGAAAAATGATTCAGGATGTGGCTCAAATCTGTAAGTGCTTGAATACACTAGGGAACTTGGGCAGAAGAGAGATTAAAATTTTTTTATGGCTTGATTAGTTATAGCTGCACAAGGTATGAGCTTTCCCCTTGGAAGACTGGGCCCCTGAGTGAACTGCAAATGCAGCAGAGAAGGGAAATGAATGTGGTCTTACTCTATTGGGTGCTTTGGGTCTTTTTTTTTTGGTCAATACTTGGGCTTCAACTCAGGGCCTGGGCACTGTCCCCGACCCTCTCTGTGCTCAAGGCTAGCACTCTACCACTTGAGCCACAGCACCACTTCTGGCTTTTTCTGGTTATGTGGTACTGAGGAATTGAACCCAGGGCTTCATGCATGCTAGGCAAGCACTACCACTAAGCCACATCCCCAGCCCTGCTTTGGGTCTTTTTAGCTTAGCATTGTAGCTTTCACATGAATGATAATTGGTATCTGAGTTTTTTATGCCTGTGCTTTGGTTATTTGAAAGTACGATATATGATTCTAATAATTAGGAGGCAATGTATGTGTCATTACTTCTGTCATGATAGAATCTACTTAAGGGAGGAGAGATTTATTTTGGCTCACAGAAAGTGCTCTCTAGAAAAATAGACTCATCCTTTTAATATGACTTTGAAGTTAAGGAATTCCCCCTCCTTTTTGTGCTGGTACTAGGACTGGAACTCAGGAACTGAGTGCTAATCCTTAGCTTTTTCTGCTCAAGGGTGAGACTACCACTTGAGCTACATCTCCACTTCCAGCTTTTTGCTGGCTAATTTGAGATAAGTATCTTAGATTTGTCTTCCTGGGCTGACTTTGAACTGTGATCCTCAGATGTTACCCTCCTGAGTAACTAGGATGACAGGTGTGACCCACCTGCATCTAGCACCAAGTATCCCGTTTTGGAAAGCAACTCTTCCAAACTGACCACTTTGCCTTGTGACTCTGGCAATGAAAGTAGCATTGTTGGGTGGATCAGCTGGATCCAAGGGCAAGGAAATGAGGATAAATGTCATTATCAAATGGGAATGCCATATTTAAGAAGACAGCTGACCTCTCTAGTAGCATCTCAGTTTTTTTTTTTTTCTTTTTGCCAGTCCTGGGCCTTGAACTCAGGGCCTGAACACTGTCCCTGGCTTCTTTTTGCTCAAGGCTAGCACTCTGCCACTTGAGCCACAGCACCACTTCTGGCCATTTTTTGTATATGTGGTGCTGGGGAATCGAACCTAGGGCTTCATGTGTACAAGGCAAGCACTCTTGCCATTAGGCCATATTCCCAACTCCAGCATCTCAGTTTTGAAAGAGAAAGTGACTGTGTCCTTCTGGACATGCGTCATTGCTTGGCTTCCAGCAGCATGTGGCCCTCACTTCACAGAGACCCTGTAAATACTTGACCTAGTTTGCTGATGGTGTGGGAACTTAACACTGATGGGATCCACTGAGTGGGGCACTGTTCAGCCCGAGTACCAGCTCTGCAGAACCAAACTTGGGCAAAGTTGCTCCATCCACTGTGCAGAACTCAACGCTCTTCTCAGCCCTGGCCAAGATTACCTTTGCTACTTACTTCTGCATGATAGCCAGTGGCCTAGGAGTTTGGTTTTTCACTTGGAAAATGACAGACTGGTAGGTTCAAGGCACTTTTTTGGGGGGAATGGGCACAAATGTGATAACAAATCACAGCTGATTGAACTGTGTGAATGACTTTATGCCCACAGTAGAGACCAGTTTCCTAGTGTCATTGCTGACAAGATACACCACTCACATCTATGGAGGAGGTGGAAATGGGAGGATCAAAGTTTGCAGTCAGCTCCAGCAAAAGTTAGCAAGATCATATCTCAAAACAAGCCGGGCGTGGCGTGGTGCCATATACTGTCATCCAAGCTATGAGGCACGCTGAGGTGGGAGGATTGTGGTCCAGGTCAGACTTGGGCTAAAGCTTGAGACCTTATTGGAAAAACAAACAAACCCTGAAGCAAAATGGCTGGGGTGAGTCAAATGGTAGAACTGTTGCCTAGTAAATATAAGACTTCAAATCCCACTACTGCAAAAACACCAAAACAAAACAAAAAACCAAAAAGCATCACCCAGCTTGTCATTATATTGGAAGGTGTCACCCACTGGACATAACAACACAGGCTTGCAGAAGCTATCTGCATGCTATAGCATGAACTACCCCGTGACTCCCCCTCCCTGCCCTTGACAAAGTGACTGTGTCAGAGTCACCTATAGAATCCCTATGGGCCTTACTGCTGTTGACACATTTTTTTCAGCCTACAATTTCTCAGTTCTAGACTGGGAAGCAGATTACAGCCATTCTGTTGCAGTCCTTGAGATTAATCTACATTCTGGTTTTAGCTTTTTGGCTTTCTATGCCACTTGCAGCTTAACAACGGTGTGTGTGTGTGTGTGTGTGTGTGTGTGTGTGTGTGTGTGTGTGTGTGTGTGTGTGCCTGAGCCCTGTTCCTGAGCCTTTGTGCTCAAAGCTAGTACTCTACCACATGAGCCCCAGCTCCACTTGTAGCTTTTTGGTGGTTAATTGGATGTAAGAGTCTCATGGACTTTCGTATGGGGTCTGGGTACAAACCGTAATCCTCAGTTCTCAGCCACCTGAGTAGTTTAGGATTACAGGCATTTGCCCCTGGTGCCCAGTGCTGGAGGCCTTCCTTATCATAAAACTCATGTGTACATATTATTTAGGCTGTCTTTGTGTCACCTGGTAGGAATTAGAGTTTGAAGTTCCAGAACAAAAACATGCTAATGTTGGTTCTACCATAACTCTTGTGTGCATTCATGGCCTTCATCTCTGACTATGAAGTTATATATTTTCTGCTAGAATCCATGGATTCTAACTTATTAGTTTGCCAATAGGATAGAATTCATACTCCTGCCAGGCACTAGTGGCTTATACTTGTAATCCTACATACTCAGGAGGCTGAGATCTGAGGATAGTGATTCAAAGTCAACCTGGACAGGAAAGTCTGTGAGACTCTTATCTTCAATTAACCACCAAAAAAGCCAGAAGTAAAGTTGTGGCTCAAGTGGTAGAGTGCTAGCCTTGAGCAAAAAAGCTCAGGGACAGAGCCCAGGCCCAGAGCTCAAGCCCTGGGACTAGCATACATATATACACAACCTCACACCTCTCATAGTTCTTTATAGCATTTGCCCTGAATAATAAAATCATAGCATGATTTAATTAAAGCATTGTACTTCTCTCTCTCTCTGTCTCTCTCTCTCTCTCTCTGTGTGTGTGTGTGTGTGTGTGTGTGTGTGTGTGTGTGTGTCTCTGTCTCTTTCTCTCTCTGTCTTCCTCTAACCCCCGCACTCCCTCCCTCTCCCTCCCTCCCTCTTTTCTTTTCAGGCCAAGATATTACTATGTTGTCTAAGCTGATGTCAAACTAGTGTCAAATGATCTTCCAATTTTAGCCTTTTGAATAAACTGATATTATAGGCATGCACTATAGTACTTGGCTTGAAGCATTACAATTTTGGGGAGTCTTCATGCTTTGTCAATTTTCAACCTTTGAATGTATTAAAAAAAACCTTGATCTTATTTCTAATAATAATAATAATAATAACAATACACTAAACACTCCAATTTGAAACCCTTTCCTTTATAGCAGTACTGGCATTTGAACTCGACTTCGTGCCTGCTTGAGTCCTGTGTTCACCTCTTTTTGCTCAGCTTTATTTTGAGGTAGGGTCTTTTTTATTTCCCATTCTGGCCTTGACTGTGAATCTCCTGTTTATGCTTCCCACTATAGTGGGTATGCTAGGCATGTGCCACCATAGCTAACCTTTTCTGTTGGGATAGGATCTTTCAAACATTTTCCCTCAGTTTGCTTGGAACCACAGTCTTCCCCATCTCAGCCTCCTGAATTAGTTCCTGTAATCCTCCAATAGCTAGAATTACAGGCACAAGTCACTGCTCAGATTGACAATCAATCTCTGAAGGCAGTTTTATTATGTTAATCCCAAGTATAAATTTTGAACACCTCCAAAAGCCCAACTAAAGGAAATAGGATTGTGACATTTCGGAGGTTGACCAGAGTCAACATTTATAGTCTGTGTTCTTTGGCTTCCAGATCATTCACTTGGCCACTACTCAAGTCACAATCTGATCATGAGAACAGCCTGAGGTAAAAGATTATAGACTGACCTGTTCTGACTGCAAGAGAGTTGGTCTTGGCATTTTCAAGGGAAGACTATGCTCAGACCATATACCTGCAGGGAGAAGTTGCTAGAGCAGGGCACTGGCAGGCACAAATACAGGTGTCCCACCAATGTTGCACAGGAGATGGATCAGCCACTTCCCTGACTGTTCCTGCCAACACATGCCAAAGGAAAACTTGCGGGGAATGAAGTATTTTATAAGTTTTGGAAGAAGTTATTGAGTGACCCTAACTCTTCCAATGTCTTACACACACAACTGTCAAAAATATCCTAAAGGGGCTGGCACCATAGGCTCGTGCCTGTAACCGAACTACTTGGGAGGTGGAGATTGGGAGGATTGTGGTTAGAAGGCAGCCTCACTATTTGGTGGGTAAAATAGTGTAGAGTTGGCATCCATTTACCATCATCAAGATTTTTTTTTGCCAGCCCTGGGGCTTGGACTCAGGGCCTGAGCACTGTCCCTGGCTTCCTTTTGCTCAAGGCTAGCACTCTGCCACTTGAGCCACAGCGCCACTTCTGGCTTTTTCTATATATGTGGTGCTGAGGAATTGAACCCAGGGCTTCATACAAGGCAAGCACTCTACCACGAGGCCATATTCCCAGCCCTTCAAGATTTTTTAGTTGTGAGCAAAAAGCTCCTGCTGCAATACGAGGAGAATGTGCATTGTCCTGTATCATAGTCCAACATAATTCCATCAAGTATTTGGCTAACATGTGTTGCTCAACATCAACCTCTCTAATCTCACATGCTCTACAAAGGAATGCAGGGGTAGAGTTTGGGATGATAAGTGTGTACCACTGTGCCTAACTATGTGCTGAGAAGGGAGTCTTGTGAACTTTTCTGCTCTGGCTGGCCTTGAACTCTGACCCTCCTGTTCTCAACCTCTTAGGTAGCTAGGATAACAGGTGTGAGCCTCGGTACCCAGCTTGACTGTTGATTATTTTTATTTTGTGCTAGTCCTGGGTTTGAACTCAGGGTCTAGGTGCTATCCCTGAACTTTTTGCTCAAGGCTAATGTTTTACCACTTGAGCCATACCTCCACTTCCAGTTTTATGGTGGTTAATTAGAGATGATTCTCATCGACTTTTCTGGCTTTAAATAGGAACTCTCAGATCTCAGCCTCTTGACTAGCTAGGATTCTAGATGTGAACCACTGGCATCCGGCTTTGAGCTTTGAAGACTGTCTTCAACTTCTGGCACTTCAAAACAATATTCATTTTATAAATATTATAAAGTATCAAATAGTCCATGGACTTAAACTATACTTAGAAAACTGATTTCTTTATAGGCACTGATTTGACTATGTTAAAGACAATTATCAGAGATGATTTTGAGTTTTGTCTTTTTTGTTTAACTTTTCAAAGTTTTTTTTAAGTGATAAATAATGACAAGGAGAACCATTGGTTGAATATTTATTGTAACCAATATAAAAATGCTGATTTATATGTATTTCTGACTGGTACAATTTTAGGTAGGAAAGTTTCAATATACACAAAAGTCAGTAAAAATGCAAATAAATATTTTACAAGAAAAATAAGAGTTACTTAAGCTGTATATAAAGTATACTAGTTGTTTATGGATTGAGCCACTGCTACTTTCACTGTATTATCATTCATGAGAATGTTTCTTTCTTTTTTTTTTTTTTTGGCAGTTCTGTGGTTTGAACTCAGGTCTTCACATTTGTTTTTGTTTTGTTATTGTTGCCAGTCCTGGGGTGTGGATTCAGGGTCTGAGTACTGTCCCTGGCTTCTTTTTGCTCAAGGCTAGCACTCTACCTCTTGAGCCACACCACCACTTCCGGCTTTTTTCTATATATGTGGTGCTGAGGAATTGAACCCAGGGCTTCATGTATACGAGGCAAACACTTTACCACTAGGCCATATTCCCAGCCCCAGGTCTTCACGTTTGTTAGGCAAGGGCTCTAGCACTTGAAACATGACTCTAGTCCATTTTGGGCTTGGTTATATTTGACATAGGATTGGACTTCAATCCTTCTATTTGTGCTTCTCACAAAACTGGGAACATGACTGTCGGATAGTCATGTACCATTACACCCAGCTAGTTATTGGTTAAGATAGGGCTCACTAACTTTCAGTGTTGGCCTTGAAGTGCCATGCTCCCATTTCTCCCTTCCAAGTAGCTAGGATTACAGGCATGAGCCATGTGCTAATTTCTCTCCAGTCTTTTAGTTTTGGAATGTTTTTAGCTATTCAGAAAAGTTGAGAAATGGTACAGGTTTCTCCAAGTGGTAGAATGCTAGCCTTGAGTTCAAAAGCTCAGGGATAAGACCCAGGCCCTGAGTTCAAGCCCCGTGACTGACCAAAAACAAAACAAAACCAACCAACCAACAAACAAAAAACCAAAGAAAAACATTAAAAAAAGAGAAAGCAAAGGGATAACATTCAGGCCCTGAGTTCATGCTGCAGCACTGGCACAAAATAAAACAAAATAAATGTAGGTCCTTTAATTGTCAAGATGATATTTATTGTGACATATTGATAACTGGTTCTTAGGAAACCTGTCTCATGTGACCCAACATATTTTATTATTATTAGGAATGGAATAGTATTCATCATAATGAACTGGGTATCTCTTATTCCACTTACCTCAGCAGGTTTATACCTTGTAAAGGATTTCTGGGTCTCTGGGTGGTGTGTCCCACCACCTCATGATTTTGAAGACTCACCAGCTTGGCACCTCCACAGGGTGATATTTGGGTCTTGCTATTTCCTCCTGGGCCCCAATGCCATCTGTCTGAGTGTTATGCTCAGCTAGAGTGGGGTCAGAAGCAGCTCCATACCCAAGCTTTCTCCCAGAGCCTTTTCCTTTTATGGCACCTGCTCTCTGTAAGAAATCAGGTGTGGGTCCATTGGAAACAAAGAGAGTATGGTTCTCATTATTATAGTTACCTAACTATTTTTAAATTAATTTGCTTTATTGTTATTACAGAAGTGATATACAGAGGGATTATAATTACATGAGTCAGGTAATGAGTACATTTCCTTTGCACAGTATCTTCTGTTCCCTCATTCTCTTGCAGTCCCTCCCTCCTGTCTCCACCCACAAGTTGTATAGTTCACTTCAGCAATATCTAGTGAGCTCCACTACTGCACTTTTTCACCATTTTTCCCTTGAGTTCTGTGCCCCCCCGTGAATACACGTGAATACACCATACACAGTAGTTACTTAACTATTATTGAGCAATTACTAGGAGTTTAGCATTTGCAAACCACTTCCCAATCATTTTTTCAGGTGTATTCTAGAGTCCACTTAATAGAATTCTATTATTATTATTATAGTGTGTGTGTGTGTGTGTGTGTGTGTGTGTGTGTGTGTATTGGGGCTTAAACCTTAAACTCAAGGCTTGGGTGCTGTCCTTCAGCTGTTTTGCTCAAAGATTGTACTTTACCACTTGAGCCATAACTCCACTTCTGGATTTCTGGTGGTTAATTGGAGATAGTTTCATGGACTTTTCTTCCTGGATTTTGAACAGCAATCCTCAGATATCAGCCCCCTGAGTAACTAGGATTTCAGGTGTAAGTCAGCAGTGCCCAGGTCTTTTACTTCTGTACAGGGTGGATTCTATTATTAGATTTACTTCACAGTGGTAGCAATAGCCTCCAGAGGTTAGTTTGCTCTCTGTGACCCAGCTCATAGCCGCTGCTCGCCAGATTTTCCTTATTACGTGCAAATGGTAGGCTTCATTCTGTGGTGGGCGATTAGCCCCGTCAATAAGAACTTAAGCTTCTGCAGAGCATTAGTCCACGGGTCTGCTTCCTTCGGAGATGCCTTCAGGCAGGCACATCTTCAACTTCCTAGCAAATAAGTTTCAGTTAGATTCTTCCACAGAGTCATCGGCAACATACAAATTCACGAAGATTCAGCAATTACCAGAGCACCATTTTCCCTTGAATCAGATACTTTGGTCTTTTGTGGAAATTGCCTTATCCTCATGTATATTTCCGCTCATTGCTAACTTAGTTTAAACTGGGTCACTGGCTGCTGTCCTCCTTATCACAATGCTTTATGATTAGCATCATCTGTAAAGGGTCTTATTTGTCGCTAGACTGAGTTAACTTTATTTTTTTTTTCCAGCTATACTCAGGACAGTCTTATTTAGGTCTTTCCCCTTTCACTGTATATTACATGCACAAAATGTACATTTCAACATACTGTTTTTCTGGGTGGAACTTTTTAAAATTTATTTTATTTTATTTATTTTATTTGTTTTGTTTTTGTTGCCAGTCCTGGGGCGTGGACTTAAGGCCTGAGCACTGTCCCTGGCTTCTTTTTGCTCAAGGCTAGCACTCTACCTCTTGAGTCACAGCGCCATTTCTGGCTTTTTTCTATATATGTGGTGCTGAGGAATCGAACCCAGGGCTTCATGTATACGAGGCAAGCACTTTACCACTAGGCCATATTCCCAGCCCCTCTGGGTGGAACGTTTATTCTACTTTCAGGGTTTTGTTTTTTTTTTGTTGTTGTTGGTTGTGGGGCCTGGGTGAACTCAGGGCCTGGGTGCTGTCCCTGAGCTTTTTCGTTCCAAGCTAGAGCTCTACCACTTTGAGCCACAGCTCTACCTCCAGTTTTCTGGTGGTTCCTTGGAGATAAGAGTCTCATGGACTGCCCAGGCTGGCTTCAAATAGTGAGCCTCACATCTCATCCTCCTAAGTAGCTAAGATGAAAAGTGCCTGGATTCCTATTTTCAGATTCTAAGAGGTCTGTCTGTCTGGTCAGCCACCAGCCTTCCTCCTAATCTTGTTCTCCCACAGTGTACAGCACCATGCCAGCAAGCCTCCAGGTCACAGGACATCACTCAGGACCTTAGTTTAAGGAATCCCAAGTCAACTCAGTGAACTAAAGTTCACTACTTCACTACTCTAGCCCCTCCCCTAGGGCCACAGCTGGGCCCTGCCATGCCCAAGGGCTTCAGTTTAGCTATCTTAGTCTCTGAGCCATGAGCTTCCTCATACTTCAAGCTTTCCCAGGCCTCTCAGCACTAAGTGGTTACAATGTCTGTAACACAGGTCACTCGTTTCTGTCACTAGCTACCTCGTTCCCCTCCCCCTTTCTCCTCCCTCCCTCCTCCTATACATACTTTTCTTTTCCTCTCATCTCCTTTCCCCCCTCCTTTCCTTTCCTTCCCCTTTCCCCTTCCAACTTCCCCCCTCCTCTTCCCTCTTCCCTTTTCTCCTTCCCTATTCCTTTCCCCTTTCCTCTCTCCCTTCTCCCCTCTCCCCTTTCCATTTTTCTCCCCTCCACTTTTTTTCTCCTTTCTCCTCTTCTTTTCAAGATAGGATCTCTTTACATCGCTCTGACTAGCCTCAAACTCTCAATCTTCCTGCCTCTGCCTCCTGACTGCTGAGATAACAGGTATGTGCCACCTTGTCTATTTTTCTGCCTACTCTTGATGCCAGTAGGCTGCCTAGAGCAACTGCCTGAATGCTTTCCAATCTGACCAAACCAGCAGGCCTCACCTGAAGGAGAGCTCAGTAGGACAACTAAGACACAGGATATGCATCTAGCTTTCTACCCACTTCTATCTGCTAACACAGGCTCCTATCACCACCGACAGGACAAGAAATAGCAGAGCTTCTTTATGTACGGGAGTTCCCTTGAGATGTCAACTCCCTCCCTTTTCTGCCGTTGCACACTATGTGCCTGGAGATCCTCCCCTCTCCTCCCCTCCCCTCCCCTTCCCTCCCCTTCCCTTCCCTTCCTCATTAGGTTCTAAGAAGACAGGAGGCTGGCACTCAAGTTTGTGTTTTACCCATAGCCTGGGGACTTGAGTTCCAGACTTCTAGCAAAAAAGCAGAAACAGTTCAAGTATTGGAAAATTACAAACGTCTCAGCAGAGCCTAACAGGGAGACTGTCAGCCAAGCAGACACTGAGTTTGCAGAGTCCCAGCTCCACTCCCGAGAACAGCTTCAAGTATGAAGCTGAGTGAAGATACTTCAGTAGTCAGCACACTTGAATGCCATTTAAACTCAGACAGCTTTAAGTTGTCAGTCAGCATTCTAGGTAAGGCTTATATGTCTTAACAATTGAAGGGGCAATCTTGTAATTAAAGGAATTACATCTTTATTGTAAGATGCTCTTTAAATTTTTTTTTTTTTTGAGACAAGTGTCTTGCTATGTATGCCAGGCTGATGTCAGCCTTCTGGCTACTGGAATTACAGGCTTATGCCCTCATATCCAGAGATGCGTGGATTTTTCCAGGGAGATGGAGCAAATAAAACTCCCAGGGCTGGCAACAAATGAAAAGGAATTCCTTAGGAGAAACTGCGGAGGAACAGCATTCTAAACAGCTGGAACACTAGGTACCCCCAAAGTGGGCAGGCCTTGGGGCATAAATATCTGGAGAAAGCAGAAGCCTTCCCTAGGACCAGTAACCTCATCCCCAGAGTAATTAGGGCCCTCTGTCTATCTGTTCTTTCTGTTTAAGAAGAATATTTTATGCTGAGCAGACCTGGACAGTGTAATTAAATCTCTGAGAAGGGAATATTACTCTCATTTGATAAAGAGTCAGAGGCTCTACGAAGTTAAATCTTGGAACTGAACATGGTGGTTAATATGTGTAATCTCAGGTTCTCAGGAGGGAAAGGTAGGAGGGTCTTGGCTCAAGGCCAGTCTAATCAAAATTAGTGTAAGCACTTTGGCTCACATTTGCAATCCTAGTTTCCAGGGAGGTGGAGACTGGGAACTTCATGATTTGACGCATACCCAGGCAAAATGTTTATCATCCTAACCAGACAGGAGGTTGAGAGTGGGAAGATTTCAGTTCCAGTCAATATTGGGCAATAAAGTTCTCAAGACCTCACCTTAACAAAAAAAAGCTGGGCATGGTGGTTTTTGCCCATAATCCTAGCTATGCATGGTCCAATCCAGCCCAGGTGAGAAGTGAGAATCAAAACTAACCAGAGCTAGCCAGGCTCACTCCAATAATCCTAGCTATTCAGGAGGGTAAGATTTGAGGATTGTGGTTTGAAGGTAGAAAGGGCAAGAGTAATCCTTGTGACTTATGTCCAGTGAACCAGCAAAAAGCTGAAACTGAAGGTATGGCTCGAGTAGTAGAGCATGAACTGTGAGTAGAAAAAGCTAAATAAAAGCATGAGGCCCTAACAGGCAGGAACACAAAACAGAACAAAACTCAGAGCAAAATTGGAGGGAGACATGGCTCGAGTGGTAGATTGCGTGCCTAGCAACCACAATGCTGTAAATTCAAACCGCATTTCTGTAGCGCAGGCTGGTGCGCCACCCCTTCCCCCCCATGAAGTTGAGTCACAAGCTCATGATCACAAAGCCAGTGGCCTGATGTGCTAAATTCTTATTGGACATCTCTATCTGAATATCTCTATGGGTTCTCCAACAGAGCACATTTTTGCAGGTGCTCCTGGTTTTTTTTCTTTTTTTCCCTCCACCTCTATCTCCAGATCTTTTTTCTGGATCCTTGAAATCAGGTGGGAAAATCTTTTATTTTTGGTGCCAGTCCTGGGACTTGAACTTAGAGTCTGGGTGCTGTCCCTAAGCCATTTTTGGTCAAAGTTAGTACTCTACCATTTGAGCCACAGCTATATACTTCTGGGTTTTTGCTAGTTAATTGGAGATGTGAGTCTCACAATCTTTCCTGCTTGGACTGGATTCAAACCATGATCCGCAAATCTCAGCCTCCTAAGAAGCTAGGATTATAGGTATGAGCCACCTGCACCCATCAGTTGGGGAAATCTTACATCCCTAGATTTTTTTTTTCCTGTTCTGCCTCCATTACCTATCTCAGACCATACAATCTACCACCAAATCTTATAGACTTGACCTGCTAAGTACACATTTTCCTATTCTCTGTCACCAGTGGCTTGCTTTAGTTCACTTATTTTTCACGTGCTGTGAAAAATTCCTTGTAGTCTCCCTGCTTCCAAAACCTTGCCTTCTTCCAATCTAGGCACTGTCTAGGGTCTGAGAAATGTTTTAAACATATAAACCAGATCATGCTGCTCTCCTTCTTAATGTTTTTTTCATATGTATGCCAGTTCTGAACTTGAACTCTGAGCTTTTACTCAGCTTTTGTTTGAGCCAAGTCTCCAGCCTGGCATTTTTCTGATTCTTTGGAGATAACGTGTCTCAGATTCTGCCTAGCTTCAAAGTGTCCTGTAGATCTCAGACTCTTGAGTAGCTAGGTTTACAGGCGTGAGTCACCAGCACAGGGCCTACCTAAGTATATTTTCTTTTTATTGTTAGTCCTGGGGTTTGAACTCAGGGCCTGGGCCCTGTCCCTGAGCCACTTTGTGTTCAAGGCTATCTCTCTACTACTTGAAACACAGTGCCACTTGCCACTTTCTGAGTAGTTTATTGGAGATAAGAGCCTGACAGACTTTCCTGCCTGAGCTGACTTCGAATTCTCAGATCTCAGCCCCCGGAATAGCTAGGACTATAAGGATGTGAGCCATTGGCTCCCAGTTGAATTGTTGTTGTTATTACTTTTTTGCCAGTCCTGGGGCTTGACCTCAGGGCCTGGGCACTGTCTCTGAGCTTCTTTTGCTCAAGGCTAGCACTCTACCACTTATGCCCCAGTGCCACTTCTGGCTTTTTCTGTGTATGTGGTTCTGAGGAATGGAACCCAAGGCATTATGCATGCTAGGCAAACTCTGCCACTAAGCCACATTCCCAGCCCTTATTACATTTATTTATTTATTTTTGGTCAGTTGTGGGGCTTGAACTCTGGGCCTAGGAGCTGTCTCCAAGCTCTCCAGCTCAAGGCTAGTACTCTACCACTTGAGCCACTGTGCCACTTCCAGTTTTCCTGCCTGGGCTGGCTTTGAACCATGATCATTAGATCTCAACCTCCTTTTGTGTGTGTGTGTGTGTGTGTGTGTGTGTGTGTGTTTTTTGCCAGTCCAGGGGCTTGGACTCAAGGCCTGAGCACTGTCCCTGGCTTCTTTTTGCTCAAGGCTAGCACTCTGCTACTTGAGCCATAGCGCCACCTGTGGCCGTTTTCTGTATATGTGGTGCTGGGGAATTGAACCCAGGGCTTCATGTATAGGAGGCAAGCACTCTTGCCACTAGGCCATATTCCCAGCCCAGATCTCAACCTCCTGAGTAGCTCGGATTACAGGTGTGAGCCACAGGTGCCCGGCCTAACTGTTATTTTAACTGTTATTTTTAAGGTGTTATAACCTAAGTTTATTTTTAGCTCAGTGTTTCCAACAAGATCAAAAATAAATAAATAAAACTGCTAACCATGGTAGTACATATCTATAATCCCAGCTGTTTTTGAGACTAAGTCAGAGGGATTGTAAATTTCGAGCCTGCCAGGGCAATTTAGTGAGAACTTGCCTACAGAAAAGAAAAAAATCAGGGGCTGGGAATATGGCCTAGTGCTAAGAGTGCTTCCCTCGTATACATGAAGCCCTGGGTTTGATTCCTCAGCACCACATGTATACAAAAGACCAGAAGTGGCGCTGTGGCTCAAGTAGCAGAGTGCTAGCCTTGAGCAAAAAGAAGCCAGGGACAGTGCTCAGTCCCCTGGACTGGCAAAAAAAGTGTAGCAATTATATCTGTTTTATTTTTTTATCAGCCATGGGATTTGAATTCAAGGCCTGGGCACTGTCCCTGAGCTTTTCTGCTCAAGGCTAGCACTCTACCACTTTGGGCCATAGCTCCACTTCTGTTTTTTTGGTGGTTAATTGGAGATAGGAGTGTCATGGACTTTCCTGTCCTGGCTCACTTCTAACCATGGTCCTCAGAGCTCAGCTTCCTTAGTATCTAGGACTATAGGCATGCGCCACTAATGTCCGGCTTTAACATTTTTTTTATTTCTTTAAAAAAATTAATTACATCTGTTTTACATTGCACTCTGCAAAGTAGTCATCGTCAAGACTGGGTTGGCTGCTCCTGGCCTACGGGGATCTTCAGTATCAGAATACCTATGGAGATTTTTCTTATCTCCACCCTTTATTATTAATTAAGATGAACTGAAGGAAATGTTCCTTGTGAGTCTGACTAATGTAACAGCAAGCTAGATGTGACTTTCTTTTTTCTTTTTTCTTTTTCTTTTTCTTTTTCTTTTTTTTTTTTTTTTTTTTTTTTTTGCCAGTCCTGGGCCTTGGACTCAGGGCCTGAGCACTGGCCCTGGCTTCTTTTTGCTCAAGGCTAGCACTCTGCTACTTGAGCCACAGCGCCACTTCTGGCCATTTTCTATATATGTGGTGCTGGGGAATCGAACCCAGGGCTTCATGTGTACGAGGTGAACACTTTACCACTAGGCCATATTCCCAGCCCCAAGATGTGACTTTCTTATTGTTGAACCCTATGACAGGTGACAAACTCTGCACTTCTCCAGAAGATGCTGACACAACGATGCGAAGGGATTATCAAACAGTGCTGCCAGCACTAGCCCCTCATGGGCCTCAGGTAAGGATGGACCGGGGGCAATGATCAGCAGGTGATGGTGGTTCACACCTGTATTCCTAGATATGCAGAAGGTGATCTGGAGGATCTTGGTTCAAAGCCAGCCCAGGCAGAAAAATCTGCAAGATTCCATCTTTAGGAGAAGAAAGGTGTCCTGCTTCTGTAAGGTCCCCATGAGGAGGAAGAGCCACTAAGTGTGCACCTGCTGTTAAGAGGCCTCACTTCGTCTTGTGATACTGAGATTGGAACTCAGAGCCTTGAGCATGCTGGGTAAGTGCTCTGAGCTATGCACCCAGCCCTAGCTTGAAGTTTGTCAGAGTAGGTGACACTGGCTTGTACTACTGGTTTAAATGCATCTTTAGCTCCAAGTCTGACTCAGTAGGTCTGAGTTGGACCTAAGGATCTGCATTTTAATAATTACCTTGTTCTGCAAGATTGAAGAACAAGTCTTAAACCATTTAAACAGCATCACATACCAAGAGAGCTCTTCCTATATGAGATCATATGATATTGATTACCACAGAGTGTCCTGGAATCCAGGACAGTATTACCAGGTTGCTGGGATTTTTTTTTTGGCTTGAACTCAGGGCCTAGGCTCTGTCCCTGAGTCTTTCTGTGCTCAAGGCTAGCACTCTACTCACTGAGCCACAGCGCCACTTCCAGCCTTTTCTGTGTATGTGGTGCTGAGGAATTGAACCCAGGGCTTCATGCGTGCTAGGTAAGCACTCTACTACTAAGCCATATTCCCAGCCCAATATTGCCAATTTTGTAAAACAGTTTTTGTATATTTTCTATCACATTAAATGAAAACAGCTAGATTGCCACCAAATTAAAAGAACATGTTCAGTTCTGTGTGCTTTTAAAATAAAGGCAAAGGAAATTTGGTTTGGGACTTCTTGAAGAAAGTCTTTTAGACATATAAAAATATTGATTTTTCCCCTCCCTCCCTTCCTTCCTCCCCCTCCTTTGCTCCCTAAAAGAAAACATTCCCAAAGCAAAAGCAAATACTACCCCCACCAATAATAATAACAACAAACCTTTCCTGTTTTCATTCCTTTGTTGTTTATTTAGATGACCTACTCATTGTACAAATGTGATCTGATTTGAATATCATATGTAACTAGATTACAAGTTGAATATAAAACTAGGGCAATTAGAAAACCAGTTAGACATATATTTAGAAGGTTGGGTTTGTTTTTGGAGAATATTTAGAATAATAAGAAGTGTGAACTTAGAAACAGAGAATCTATCTTCTTTTGGTTATTAATTTGCTACAGGCTCTTTTTTATTTTTTTTTTAGGAAAATACACATTTTATTTATTTATTTTATTTTTTTGTATGGGCGGAGGAGGAACAATGGGTTTTACATTTTTAAATGCCTTGGACTTAGGGCCTGAGCACTGTCCCTGGCTTCTTTTTGCTCAAGGCTAGCACTCTGCCACTTGAGCCATAGCGCCACTTCTGGCCATTTTCTATATATGTGGTGCTGAGGAATCGAACCTAGGGCTTCATATATAGGAGGCAAGCACTCTTGCCACTAGGCCATATTCCCAGCCCCTGCTACAGGCTCTTGTAGATGAAAGTCTATGAAAAACTGACAAGTTTACTCAAATTGGGGCAATCTATCACCACAGCCAAAAAGTATGGTACAATATCATAGTTGTAAATGTCTAACATAATTACACACATGGTGTTATCTTTAACGGGGGCTGATTAACGAGCATGATATGAAGCAAGGGTGGATATTAGCTCTTCAGATACCAATGTGCAGCTCGCCCCTACAAAGCCATTTTTCTCCAAACTCTACCCCTTAAGGCTGGCAGAAATGTCAATTGTTTTTGCAGAGTTTCTAGTTCAAGAAGCAGTTGTCCAGATTCTCTAGAGAGCCCATCCCTAACAGACTACAATAAAACAGAATTAATGGTAGTGACATTTTAAGCCTAAATTACTTATGCTTTAAATAATTATCCTGCAGGATGCCTGTTTAAGGGACTTGCAAATTTCTCACTTTATTTCTGGCTTATCTGTCATCTCTACTGCTTGGACAGTTTCTGGTGCGATTTCTTTTTTTTTTTTTCTCTTAAAATTCTCCTGCTAAAGAGTGCTACTTTTATTGTAATTAATCTAAAATATCTTTTTGATGAATTTTTCTTTGTTTTGTTTTGTTTTTTTGCCAGTCCTGGGGCTTGAACTCAGGGCCTGAGCACTGTCCCTGGCTTCTTTTTGCTCAAAGCTAGCACTCTACCACTTGAGCCACAGTGCCACCTCTGGCCTTTTCTGTATTGTTAGGGCTGACCTGAAAATTGGAGTAACTAAATGTAAGTTTTAGTGTTAAAATTATAACAGCTTCTACACCCCGGTGATGACTCCATGATAGAGGGCTGTACCCCCACCCGTGGGACTAGTTTCTTATAGTTTGACATTTAAAAATGTAGGGAGCACTTGTTCACCTCTATACCTGGGTAACAACCATGGCAACGGACAGTAAAAAATGATCATAGTCATAGACTATAGAAATAACCATAATAGTAGTAGAAATGCCATGGTAACTGTTGGGTTGGTTTACTTATGATTGAGTACTGGATTGTTTTAGCCCGCTCAAGCTTGCTTAATTGTAATGGGAAAACATGGTCGCAATTGTTAAAATAAAGTTGCTACTAGGTCAGCCTGACCGCAATATTCTGCATCTGTAAATGGCTTGCTTAACCCATTTGTGACTTGCTCTACCCTCTGTACTAACCCCCTGCATCAGTGCTATGTGACCACCTGTTGTCAATTCCTGATATTGAGGCCAGTTCCCGATATCAAGGCCAAAATAGATAACTGAAAGGGTAGATAGCCAATAGAAATAGGACAAGACTTGCTTGCTAAATGCCACCCAATCAAGTATCTGTCAAGTTGGAAGTACCCTGCCCCTGTTGTAATCACAATAAAAACCCTGCCTATCTGAGGGTCGGGACTCTCAATCCAGATCCACTGTGTCAGTGACGGTTGGGAGTCCAGGCTGGTGCTTGCAATAAAGACTCTTGTGTGTTTGCATTGGTTTCGGCTCCTTGGTGGTCTTTGGGGACTGGAAATCTGGCTGTATAACAGTATATGTGGTGCTGAGGAATCAAACCCAGGGCTTCATGTATAGGAGGTGAGCACTTTACCACTAGGCCATTTTCCCAGCCCATGATGAATTCTTCTTAAAGATGGCACATAGTTGTATAGCTGTCCACTCTTGTCTTTATTTTATACTGAATACTTACTATGTGTTTGTGTGTCTCTACTGCTTTTATTCTTCAAAGGTGACTTGATTTTTGTGAGTGTGTGCCATTCCAGGGGCTTGAACTCTGGGCCTGGGTGCTATCCCTGAGCTCCTTTTGCTCAAGGATAGTGCTCTACCACTTCAGTCACAGCTCCACTTTCAGCTTTTTGCTTTGACTAATTGAAGATAAAAGTCTTAGAGACTTTCCTGCTTGGGTTGTCTTAGAACTGAGATCCTCAGATCTCAGCCTCCTGAGTAGCTAGAATTACAGGTGTGAGCCACTGGTGTCCAGCTATGACTTGATGTTTTTTAATCCTCTTTGGCTGGTTTCTCTCTCTGAGGGGATTGGGGTTTCCTGCTCCTTCTCCTGGATCGTAGGCCTCTGCCTATGTCTCTCAAAGATCAATAAAGGAGTACCTCCCCCCCCCCCCCCGTCCCCCATGCCTGTCCTAGGGCTTGAATTCAGGGCTTGGGGGCTGCTGTCCCTGAATTTTTAGCTCAAGGCTAGTGCTCTGGTTTTTCGATGGCTAATTGGAGATAAAGATTCTCAAGGACTTTTCTGCCCAGGCTGGCTTCGGATCTTGATCCTTAGCTCTCAGTTTCCTGAGCAGCAAGGATTATAGGTGTGAGCCACTTGTGCCTGGCTTAAGGAGCTTCTCTTTAGTGCTGGGGATAGGACCCCAGTCTCATTCATGCCAGGCAGGTACTCTATCACTGAGCCATGTTTCCAGCAGGAACTTGTTGAAGTAAGGACAGAGTGCTGGGAAAAGAAACCCTTGAACTAGACCTTGAGAACCTTAAAAAGACACACTGTAGTGTGGTTCCTTAGGTCTGTCAGTCCTTAAAGGCTGTTCTTCAAAGTTGTGAGTGGGCCAGTAAGAAGTAGCTCCAGTTTGAGGAAGAACATGCCTTCCCTTCTCAGCCAAATGGGAGCCTACTGTCAACTAAGAATAGACTGAGCACCTAAAAAAAAAAGGAAACAAGAACAAGGTCTACAGTAATTAAGAATCCTATGGACTGTTGGGAGACAGTTGCTTAAATAGATGATAATAATTCAGTAAGCAAATGGCTGTAATGAGGTTGTATATCAGCACTGGTGTGTCATAGGATGTGGGGTTTACACAGCCCTGGGGAATGCAGGCCTGCTCTTCAGCAGACATAGTTTCTTTGGTGGGTGTGCTGGTATGCAGGATGAGGAGTTGGAATAGAGGTGGCAAGGCTGGTGGGTAAGCTGAGAATTGGCAGCATGTACAGAGGCCTCAAAGCACGGAAGGAGGGGACAGGTACACTGAGCTTCCCCAGTAGTGTAGTGTGGTGAAGAAGTGGCTTTGATCTTGGAGGTCCCAGGGAAGGAGAATTTCCAGCAAGGTAGAGATGTGATCAAATTTTCATGCTATGAAATGTCCTTCTAAGAGAATGGGGGTGAGGGGGAGGTGTAAAGAGAGCAGCAGGACTAAAGGCCAGAAAGGCCAGGGAAGATACATAGATCTAGTTAGTATAGAGAGAGACAAGGAAGGCTGGAATAGGACAAGGGGAAGAAAGGAAGAGAAGCTAGATTTAGGAGATCTCCTCCAGGAAAATCATTTATATGATCTGGAGATTGATTAGATATAGGGCCCATGGTTTGGCTGGCTTGACATTTATTATGCTAGAGAAGCTGGGCACTGATGATTCACACCTGAAATCTCAGCAACTGAGATGTCAGGATCCTGACTTTGAGGCAGCTTGGGCAAAGGCCAGGAGACTCTTATTTTGAATTAACCAGCAAAAAGCCAGATGTGGAGGTGTATGGTTCAAGTAGTAGAGTGCCAGCCTTAAGCAAAAAAGCAAAGCATGAGGCCTTGAGTTCAGTCCCAGTACTGAGATTCTAATGTCAAGGAACAGCCCCCCCCTTTTTTGTAATTTAATTTTATTTGCAAGGTGATGTACAGAGGGGTTACAGTTACATACGTAAGGCAGTGAGTGCATTTCTGGTCAAACTTGTTACCTCCTCCCTCATTTTTCTCCCACCTTCCTTCCTCCCCTACTCTCCCCGCTGCCTGGCCTGAGTTGTACAGTTAGTTTACAACACATTGTTTTGTAAGTATCACTGTTGCATTGCTTCACCTTTTAAAGACCCAGATAACTTCCTACTTACAGCTTTATTTATTTTTGCCAGTCCTGGGACTTGGACTCGGGGCCTGGCTTCCTTTTGCTCAAGGATAACACTCTATCTCTTGAACCACAGTGTTACTTTCAGCTTTTTCTGTTTATGTGGTGCTGAGGAATTGAACCTAGGCTTCATGCATGCTAGGCAAGCATTCTACCACTAAGCCACATTCCCAGCCCAACACAGCTTTTTTTTTTTTATTGTCAAACTGATGTACAGAGAGGTTACAGTTTCATATGCTAGGCATTGGATACATTTCTTGTACTGTTTGTTACCTCCTCCCTCATTTCCCCCTCCCCCTGGAACAGCCCTTTTTATAGTAATATTTTTGGTTAGTATATTAAAAAAACCTTTCCAATTATTAGAGCTTATAAATTATGTATATAATACATATAGCTGATGGCCGTCATATTTTGAATCTTTCATATTTTGAATCCTTCATCCTTGAAATGCATCTTAATGCAAGTCACCTCTGCAACTATTTGGTCAGCTTGGGGTTTTTCCCCTCCTCTCTTGGCTTCCTGCTCTTACAGAAACCAGTACTACAAATAGCTTATTCTGTGAAAGTCTTGCTCTGACTCAGTTAAACCCAAAGGCTTTAGTCAATGTGACTCACTGACATGGCTACTTTTCTCTCATTTTTCCTTATCGCCTATAATTCTGATAGATAAACCAGTGTTTCAAGGGTGGGAGAGAAGTGTTTCTAGCTTCACTAGCTCTCAGTTGATTTAACAATGAGGTCACAGTGTTACTTTTCAATGAGTCCAAGTCAGACTTGGCCTAACTTCTTGGCCAACATACAAAATATATTACCAGAAAGTTTAGGGCAACTAAACAATCTTTGCTTGTTGTGTTTGGCAAGAGAGGGATTCAGGCAGGATGCAAACATGAGAAAAGTTTATTAGAAAAGAAGTATGGCAGAGAAAGAGACCACATGCTACAGATTTGCCATGGGAAGACAGCACTTCAGCCCATCTCTTCCATTTTGACAGTCTCTGTTGCAGAAGTTGGCCTTAGGTTAAAATAGTGAGAACTGGAGTCCTTGAAGATGCTTTCCGATTGATGAGTCTCCTTTCTGTTTCCTATAAAGATTGTGAGCTAAACATCTACTACCCATTGGGTATTTCTTCATTCTTTTAGGCTTTTTGTTTTGTTTTGTTTTTGGGGTACTGGCTGGGGCTTGAACTCAGGGCCAGAGAACTTAGCTTTTTGCTCAAGGCCAGCACTCTATCACTAGAGCACAGCTCCACTTCTATTTTTTCATTCTTTTATCCTCTTTATTTTCTAATTCTTTTGTAGCCACCTGCCCTCATTTCCTTGTCAGGCAGGTCTTGGTTTATTAGCTTTTTTCTGCTGTCTGCAAGTTGTATAAGCCACAATTCCTTGACTGGCTCCTCTTCCTCCTCCTCCCTTCCCCCACTCCTCCCTCCTCTCCTTCCCCTTCCCCTTTCCCTTCCCCTTCCCCCTCCCCTTTCCCCTCCTCTTCCTCCTTCTTCTTCCTCTTCTTCTTCCTAACTTAATAGTAAAGCTTAGCAATACATTACTAACTTCCCACTAGGTTTATTGCTAATAACACCTGTGATGTGTGGGTTATGATAACTGTTGCCTAGGTTTCTGTACAGAAACTCAAAGGTCAGTTTTGCTGAAGAAAAAAAGAAAACCAACTTTGACTTTTCATGGGAGCCTACAGTACTTTTGGGTGACTAACACTGGATGAAAGGTTTGGCATCTCTGTCTTCATGTCTATGATTTTTGCTGTCTGAACTCTAACTGTGCACATAGACATGTTGATCCTTTAAATCCAGGACATAGCACAGAGTTAACTTGGCCTATTGCCTGTTGGAGCTGGTATGTGTTTTTCCTACCCTGCTTACCTGCTCAGCAGCTTAAGTACCCACAGAACCTCAGGCTTACTGTAAGTCTCAAACAAAACTCATGAGGTTAGGACACTTCATGTAGGACCAAGACACAAACTACAATTGATGTAACTCAGAAGGTCCTGGATTAAGTCAGTCTCTGAGCCTCATGGCCAGAATGTTTGTGCATAAGAATGAACAAATGTTGTGGAACCATGCTCATGACTAGTAAGAAATTACAAGACTAGCTTACCCCAACAAATCAATAAAAAGTAATCTATTTCTTTTGATGAACCAGTAGCCTTATCATGTGACTCTAATCAGTACTGGCTCCCTTTACTCACAAGCTGAAATACCAGTAAAGAAGGGTTGCCACTCTAGTTTGTAATATGTTTCTATTGTTTTATGCCATAAAATCCCACTATCTAGTATCAGTATCAAGAAATGTCTGTAATCCTAGCTATTCAGTAGGCTAAGATCTTGTGGATCACAGTTCAAAGCCAGCCCAAGCAGGAAAGATCATGATACTCTTATCTCCAATTAACCATTAAAAAAAATGGAAGTGAAACTTTGGCTCAAATGGTAGAGCATCAACCTTGAGTGAAAAAAGCTAAGGGTCAGTGTCGAGGCCGTGAGTTCAACCTCATCACACACACACACACACACACACACACACACACACACACACACACACACACACACACCCCTTTGAGGGAGTTTCAGGATATAGAGATGAATCACTGCAAAGTACAGCAGGAAGTCCAAATGGGGTTTGGCACTTAGAATGTCAGTGGTAGCCTTAACAGGATTAATTTTAGTAGGGTCTTGGCATTGGGTGGAGATGGGAGTAGAGGCAAAGAGCACAACAATCTGTACTCTAGAAACTTTCTTTGAAAGAAAAGAGTGATGTCTGCTAAGATTTAAGGTGGAAGAGAATTTGGCTAAAGCAGGGAATCCTTACCTGGGTTCCATGCCTTTTGTTATTCTCTTAGCTCCTAGGAAATGGCATGCAAGGCCGGGGAATACAGTCTATTGGTAGAGTGCTCGCCTCATATACATGAAGCCCTAGGTTTGATCCCTCAGCACCACATATATAGAAAGAGCCAGAAGTGGCGCTGTGGCTCAAGTGGTAGTGTTCACTTTGAGCAAAAAGAAGCCAGGGACAGTGCTCAGGCCCTGAGTTCAAGCCCCAGGACTGGCCAAAGGGGAAAAAAAAGACATGTACCTGCTTCTCAAAGAGATTTATGGTCCACAGATATTAAGAACCACTGCGCCAAGGAAAGGATGACAATAGGAAGAGACCAATGAGAGATGATGGGCAATCAGAGCATGCCTGTTGTGGGGGAAATCAGAGTAGGTGACAGATCTCACAGAGAAGCATTACTCTTGGTAGAAAGGGGTGGCTTGTATGATTTTCCTCTGAGTCTAGGAGGAAGGATGTGAAGTTCAGGGCAGCTGCACACATGAGTTTATGCTGAGGTGGTAGGCGGCAGGAAAGATCAAGTGGACGAAAGGAGAAAAAGGAGGGAGAAACTTTAGCAGACCAGAACAAGCTTTAATCACAGCTGCAGAGGGGCTCCATGTAAAACGGAGCAGGGGCAGAGAAATAAGAAGTGGGAGTGTGGGAGGTTTTAGGCTTTTATGCATTCAAGGGTGAGATCTTCTTTGGAATTTCATTTTCCTTTTTTTTTTTTTTCTTTCTTTTTTCGAGTCCTGGGGCTTGAACTCTGGGCCTGAGTGCTATCCCTGAGATCCTTATGCTCAAGGCTAGCCTCCTACCACTTTGAGCCACAGCACCACTTCTGGCTTTTTCTGTGATTAATGAGATATGAGTCTCATGGGCTTTCCTTCCCTGGTCAGCTTGGAACTGTGATCCTCATATTTCAGCCTCCTGAGTCATTGCCATTACAGGTGTGAGCCACCAGTTCTCAGCTCTTCTCTGGAATTTCTTTGTCCTGTCCTGTCCGGTATTTAATGTGCAAACTGTCCTGTTTGGGGTTTTATGGTAGGGGTATCCTTCTGATGCTGACAGTCCTGCACTTGCAGATAATGTCAGGGGTAAAGTTTTCTTGAGAACCAGCAGGGGTCCCCGGGATTGGGTAGTCACTGGGCCATGGGAACAGCGGTGAGTTATGAGAACAAAGCAGATTCCCATCAGTAGGGAAATGTGAGTTTAATTCCTGATAGATTCTGTCACTTTCTCTTTTGTTATTGGTCCAGCTAATCCTGGCATCAAGAGAGAAAGAAATGCTCTTTCTATAAGTAGTAGGACAAGAAATGGCATCATAATCTCTTTTCTTGTTTGAAGTTGCCATTGGGTTTTCTGCCACCATGATCCATCCTGTAGTTATACTTTGTCATTTTGAAATGGAAGGTTTTTAAAAATTATTAAATATTTTAATTGTTGCTATTAAAGTGATGTGGAGGGGTTACTGTTTCCTAAGGCAGGCAAGTGAGTACATACCTTTTTGGACATGATTACCCTTTCCTTTGCTCTTTCTCAGTTTTTCCCTCCCCTCCCAGCCCATTTTCAGCATAGTGTCTAGTGAGTACCACTGCTGCATTTGTTTACCCTTTGCTCCTCTATTTCTGTGCCCTCTTTACCTATCCAAAGAGATAAATGAACAAACAAGACAAAAAAGGAAAACCCCTCATTTCCACTTCCTGGAGTTCATTTCAATAAATAGTATATATGGTCAAAGGCTTTGAGGCATTGTGCCTTTGTGCTTCCCCTAAGAGTATCCTCCTTTGCTCTCAGTGTGTGTGAGTGTTTAGAGTCCTGTATAACTTGTCATGTCCTGGTATATTTTAGATCTAGCCTCCACATATGAGAGAAAACATGCACCCATTGTTTCTCTGACCTTGTCTTACCTCAATACCATTTGTTCTAGGTCTATCCGTTTCCCTGCAAATGACATATTATTCTTTTGAATGGCTGTGTAAAATTCCATTGTGTATTCCATTCCACTTTTTTTTTTGATCCATTCATTTATTGTAGGGCATCCAGGCTGTTTCCATATCTTGGCTTTTGTGAATAGTGCAGTAATGAACATGGATGTGCAGGTGCCTTTGTGGTATCCTGGCATGTGGTGTTCTGGGTAATGCCTAGGAGGGGGATGGCTGGTCTTAGGGAAGATCTATGTTTAGGTATTTTTTTTTTTTTTTTTGGTCGTGGGGCTTGAACTCAGGGCTTGCACATTGTCCCTGAGCTCTTTCGCTTAAGGCCAGTGCTCTACCACTTTGAGACACAGGTCCACTTCTAGTTTTCTGGTTTTCTCATGGACTTAACTGCCTGGGCTGGATTTGAACTGGGATCCTCAGATCTCAGTCTCCTGAGTAGGATTACCAGCATGCGCCACCAGTGTCCCACCATCTATGTTTAGTTTTTTGAGGAACCTCCAGACTACTGTACAGAATGGTTCTACTAGTATGTGTTACCACCAACAGTACAATAGGGCTCCTTTTCTCCACATCACAGACACCATTTGTTGTTCGAATTTATGATGTTGGCCAGTCTAACTGAGGTGAGATGGAATCTTAGAGTTGTTTTGATTTGTATGGCCAGGGATGTTGAGTATTTTGTCATATGTTGTGAAGGATTGAGCCCCTCCCCCCATTATCCTAGGCACAAACAGATATCAGGCAAAAACCCAGGTATGTGTGGACATAAGTGCTTGACACAGGCAGAGAAATCCGGCCTAAGCCTGACATTGTTCATTGTTCATTGTGTGCCTAACCTGTAGGGAACTCTGAGGCTGAGCTGTGAATTCAGGAAAGGGTTACGAGGTTGGAAGCCTGAGAACTGGTCAAACCTTCAAGGCAAGATAGATGTAAAGCTGCTGGGACATTAAAAGCTTGAGACCTTGGACAAGGAGTCAATTACCTCTATACTTGCCCGGTTCTCTGACTGCACCTGCAGTTACCTCCCCTGTTCTGAACTAAAGTAACCTCTGTCTCCTTGCTCAGTCCCCATAAAAGCCTAACTCCAACCCCACCTCCTGGCACAACCTCCATTCTTGCTGGAAGGTTGTGTCCCTTGTTGTTGTGCCTATGTAAACCGTCCTAGCCTATTGAGAATCAAGTCTGGCCTATTCCTTTTTTCATTTTTTTCTAACATGTTGACACTGAAGTTTTTAAGCTGGGTGCTGGTGGCTCATGCCTATAATCCTGGCTACTCAGGAGGCTGAGATCTGAGGATCCTGCTTCAAAGCCAGCTCAAGAATGAAAGTCCATGAGACTAAACCTCCAATTAACCAGCAAAAAGCCAGAAGTAGAGCTGTGGCTCAAGGTGTAGAGTGCCAGCCTTAAGTGAAAAAGCTAAGGGACCAAGCCCAGGCCCTAGTTCAAGCCCCTGTATCTGAAAAAAGGAAGGAAGGAAAGAAGAAAGAAAAGTTTTCAGAGCTCATGGCCAAACTCCAAGAATTCTACATACATGTCAGGTCCAGTCGCTTGCCCCCATATGCCAAATAAAGAGACAATAATAGACAAGGTAGTGGCAGAAGGGGAGCGAGAGATAGACTCATTACCAAACAGTCCTAGCCAAAGTTCATACTGTTATCTTATTTTAGTCCATGTTTTAGGAGTGTTTTCTGGTGAAATTATTGATGTCATCACTGGTTAGAAGGAACAAGCAGTTGCCACTGCTATCGGCTATCCTGAGGAAGTTTTATTATACCTTAAAGGTATTTTCATCTCTTTTCATAAAGTTGTTATCCAGCAGTTCTAACCTTCTAGGAATCCCAGGTGATTGTCAAGTGACTGTAAAGAGAGTGGTTGAGAACAAAGACATACTGTAAGGAAAGTGTTTAAGATTGGTGGGGACAATGAGAATCAAGACAGAAGTGACCTTTAGGAAAGGCAGGTTTTATTAGAGAAAACCCAAAAGGCCTCTAGGCCAGAAGGCAGGAAAAAGGTGACCAGAGACTCCAGGCATGGAAGCTGACATTTCTTGTCATGGAATGATCTTAGTGTAATCTTAGGTTTTCATGCCACATATTTACCAGCTCCAAGAGCAAATAATTGTAAGGTCCACCCCCCGGCAGGGCTCCATGCAGATGCCCCCCACCTGTTTGTCTGCGCCCAGTACCTGAGTTACTTAGGTAACTGGCACACCTGGAGGCAGTTACCTCCCCCATCTCTGAGGTCACATCCAATCCACCTGGCCATACCTCCCACCCTTTCCTCTATAACCCACAGCCCTCACTCTTTTTCCTTTTCTCTCTTAGTCTCTCTTGCTCTTTTCTTTCTTTTTCCCTTCTTCCTTCCCCTCTGTCTCCCCACACCTCCATCTTGTGTGGGTTGGCAGTTTGCTTTCCTCCCAATAAACTCCTTTCTGCCTGAGCCATGTGGCAGGTTTCCTTTCTGGTGAACCTTACAATAATATTTTCCATTTAAATTGTGGGGAACAGTGTCTGTTGGCATTTCCAAGGGGTACCATGAGAATAGACTGTTAAGGAAATCCCCAGAACCTTATAAAACACACCTGGGCTCTGAATATTATTTTCACACTAATTGTAGAAGAACCAGTTTGTGAAAGAGAAGCTTAGTGACATTCTTTAGAAAGGCTTACTCCTGAAAACAGACTTTACTTTGATAGAATAGGTAACCACCAGAAAGGAGAGGGTCAATGAAGAGGTTAAGTGAGGGTGAATATGCTTGAAATACTTCTTATGCATGTATATAAGTAGAACAACAAAACCTGTTGAAATTGTTTTAAGAAGAAGGAGGAAGAATGAGGGTGAATAGGGTGATTCCTTTTTTGCTTATTATCTTTAAGTAGCTGTACACATTTCAATTAAATAAATCAGTTTATAAATAAGAACAATAGCCAGGCACTGATGGCTCACGCCTGTGGTCTTAGCTACTCAGGAGGCTGAGATCTGAGGATCGCAGTTTGAAGCCATCTGGGACAGGAAAGTCTGTGATACCCTTATCTCCAATTAACCACCAGAAAACCTGAAGTGGTTCTGTGGCTCAAAGTGGTAGAGCACTAGCCTTGAGCAAAAGAGCTCAGGGATAGTGCCCAGGCCTTGAGTTCAAGCCCTACAAATGACAAAAAAAAGCATAATCCATCTTGGAGGGGTGATTTTAGTGGAGTACATTGTTTGCATGCACAGAAATGTCACAGTGAACCCCTCATTTTACAATTAATATATACCAAAATATTTTTAAAAGAAAGCTTACTTATGGACATTGCTAACATATAGGATAAGGTATCTTTGATTTAAAAACAAATTCATGAACTGAACAACTCTTGGAGGGGAAGGGAAAGGGGGAAGGGGAGGGAGGAATGAGGGAGGAGGTAACAAACAGTAAAAGAAATGTATCCAATGCCTAACATATGAAACTGTAACCTCTCTGTACATCAGTTTGAAAATAAAAAAATTCAATATGGGCATTTTTTCCTTTTTCTTTTTGTAAACTCTTGAAGCTGGTATTTTTCTGTACTTTTGAGATTCTCTTTAAAAGTAATGGTCAGGGGTCATTATTTAGGTACCTAGAATTTAACTGGGTTTTCTATTCTTTTCTTTTTGGCAATACTAGGGCTTAAACACAGGGTCTGATCACTGTCCCTGAGCTTTTTTGCTGAAGGCTGGTGCTCTACCACATGAGCCACAGCTTCACTTCCAGCTTTTTGGTGGTTAATTGGAGATAAGAATCTCACTCATGGACTTTCCTGCTCAGGCTGGCTTGGAACAGGGATCCTTGGATCTCAGCCTCCTGAGTAGCTAGGATTATAGGCAAGAGCCATTGGCACTGGGCCTGCATATTATTTTTAAACATTGCATTCAATTTATTCTTTTTTAATTAAAATAATTTATGATTAAAATATGCATAACATATAGTTAGCACTTTATTTTAGAGGGTACAGTTCAATGGCATCAATCACATTCAAATATTTATGCAAATCCCAGGGGCAACTTTCCAGAGCTGGCTACACCTTTTTAGAAATGAAAGTGAAGATCTGTTTGTTGGTTTCAACAGCTCCTTCTGCTAGGAGTCACTAACCAAGTGATGGTAACTGCTTGTTCCTGGGAATCCTATTATTTGAGAAGTGAGTGGTGAGAGAGGAGACAGATAAAGAGTCAGGGACATTATATTATTTTAAACAAATATCAAAAGCCAGACTCAGAAAATAGATCCAGAAAATAAATTAAAAAAATGAGTCATGCCTGTGATCCTAACTACTCAGGAGGTGAGGATCTGAGGTCTGTGAAACTCTTATCTCCAATTAACCAGCAGAAAGCCAGAAGTGGAGGTATGGCTCAGTGGTAGCCAGCCTTGAGTGGAAAAGGCAAGAGAGAGAGTGAGGCCCTGAGTTCAAGCCCCAGTACACCCTCATTCCCCTCCTTCTCCCTCCAAAAATAGGAACCATTAGCCATTAAACATCTCTCAGATGTTTAATTATAAGATCTGGGAGACAGAAAGAGGTATCTATACCTGCTTCTTCTTTGAAGTGGCACAAAGCTACAAATTTCTCATGAATGGTTAGACAGAAAAATGAGAAGCTTATCTAGGCAAAGGAAGCCCTTCAACTCATTTGTTGTTCCTGTGGGCAGGCCCACATCTCCATATTTTAGAATAACCAGCAGTACCTGTCTTGGCCACCTGTAACTATTGTCTAATGGTTCGAGGTTGTGCTAAGGCTCTCACTTTGTGAGGTTCTCCTGTTTGTGAGACATTCTTAAATTCTTTCCAAGAATAGATTTCAAGATCTTGTGATTTTCCATGGAAACTGGGAAACTGAGGGAATTGCCTCATCTAAGTTTTGAATACATGAGGCTCCAGTAAAGACTGACCTTGTCAGGGTGTACAGTAGTTTCGGATTCCTGTAAGATGTAATCTCTTTTGCTGAGTCCGGAAATTAACTAAAAGCAGAATGAACACTGGAAACCTCTTTCCCCTGATCCTCACTTTGCATCTTTGTACTTTGAGCCATTCATTCATTCCTGCAGTCACTTTGCAACCAGTCACCTTTAGAAAAGACAGGATTCACCAACAAATACCTTGTGCCAATGGGCAAACTTCCCCTCAGATAGGCAATACCACCTCCTTATCTTGTGGCAAAAGGCAAAACTGCTCCAAAGGTAAATAAACAAACAAACATAGACACTGTGGTTTCCAGTGGGTGCTGGTGGCTCTTACCTATATAATCCTAGCTATTCAGGAGGCTGAGATTTGAGGATTGCAGTTCAAAACCAGACTGGGCAGGAAAGTCTTGGTTGGGCAGAGTCCCCAGACTTTTGTAGCTTTCTGGAGCTACAGTCACATCTATCTCATGGCCCAACTTGGTCACCTTCAGCCACATGAACAGTGGGAGGAGACAGGACTGTGACTGAGAGGAAGAGGTGGAAGAGGATCTGTCCCCAGGGGAGGAGAAGGCCACAGTTGACTGGAGGAAAGGGCTCTCACTCACACTAGTAGTTGACATCAGCTTAATAGTCTATTAGATTGGGCTGGGGATATGGCCTAGTGGCAAGAGTGTCTGCCTCATATACATGAGGCCCTGGGTTCGATTCCCCAGCACCACATATACAGAAAATGGCCAGAAGTGGCGCTGTGGCTCAAGTGGCAGAGTGCTAGCCTTGAGCAAAAAGAAGCCAGGGACAGTGCTCAGGCCCTGAGTCCAAACCCCAGGACTGGCAAAAAAAAAAAAAAAAAAAAAAAAAAAAAGAAATGTCTCCTTTCTTCCCAAGCAATCTAAGAAGTGCTGTGAGGTGGAGGTGGTTTAGAAAGTTTAAGCATCGCAACTCTCTTCCTTTTCAACTCTTTTTCCCTGCTACTCAGTCTTTGTCTGATAAATGAAAAAAAAAATACATGTACACTGAATTTGAAGAGCATAGAGAATAAAATTGTGACCATTATGCCCCTAACAGCTATTTTGCTTCTGTACCTTTTGCTTGCTAACCCATGGGGATGTGGATAGCGACTCTGTAAACCCCCCCCCCCCCCCCCCCCCCCCCCCCCCCCCCCCCGCTTATGTGAACTCTGTACTACCTGACTCTGGGCATTATCTGGTGCCGGGACGTGATTAATTGTCTGCGCCCGGAGCCCACTCAAGGTTGGACATAACTAAGTGTCAGCTCTCAGACCCCAGTCCGGACCTGGACAAAGGAGATAGGAACCGCCTGGCTCCAGGAATGTGGCTACCTGACCACTCCTGGAGGCCCACCCCCAGGGTTAAGGCCATCTGACCCATGCTTTGGCGGGAAGACCCAGGCCAATCCTGAGGCGACCAGTAAACTAGGGCAAATGTCAACCAATCATGTACTTGTAACCAGGGGTCTTTCTCATCTTCCCTGTACTTGTCTATAAAAGCTGTGCTGGAATTGTGCTCGGGGCCTCACTGCGTCACTGACAATGAGTGCGCAGGGGGGACCAGGTTCGAACTCGCAATAAAATGACCCTTGCAGTTTGGCTTTGACTCTGGACTCTGATGGTTGTCTTTGGGGGCCTTAAAATCAATTGCTCAATACTTGTTCTGTAAAGACCTTGTTTCAAATCTGACCTCTTCTGTACTGGCCAGATTTTACCAAAGTATATTGATGATTGGTGTTCAAAAAAAGCATCTTCCAATACACAGCTGAGACAATAGAATATATTTTACTAGAGGCCGACACAAACGCAGACAAGGTCCAGGAATCCTTCTTCACAGAACTGGGTTGTTGTTCCTTAGCTATGGGGATAAAAGTTGGTACTAGGAGAGGAAAGTTCCTGTGGGGTCCTCCATTGGCTTTACCAAAGGAGGAAATGAGTTTCCTTCTTATCAGATATGGTGATGCTATCTAGAGGAACAGATTTACTTTTTTCTCCTACTAAAGAGCTCATAGGCAGGAAAGTGTTTAAGGTTAACAGTGTATGTTTATTTGAAGGTGAAACTAAAAGTTATGGAAGAAAGGAACTCTCCATCCTGAGAGGGAAATAAAGAGGGTCCAATGGAATCCTTTTAGAGAGTGGTATCATATAGTGCAGGTTCCTCCCATGTCTCCTCCCCTTGGCTTTGCCCTGATTGCTTTGTGGCTGTGCACAAGCCACCCTAGCTCTTTCTATTGATTGAGAAGGCACCCAGGGCATGATGGGAAGAAGCATTTGAGTGGGAGCCTGAGGCACTGTGGGAACAAGAAATACCATGATGGGACACATGTTCTCTGCCATGTGTTATGTCCATCACCTAAAAATTTGTTATGATAAATATGCAAAGAAGGATTACAGTTTCATAAGTCAGGTAAAGAGTACATTTCTTTTTGGACAATGTTACCCCGTCCTTTCTTCACTCTCCTAGTTTTTCCCTCCTGTCCACCATTTTTTTTTATCCTTTTTTTTAACAAACAGTCATTCCCCACCCCCCCCACCAAATGCTTTCAAGGTCATGAGGTCTGTATATTCTGAAAGCATGGTCCTCTTGCACCTGAGTAAAACCTCAGACAGTGTCAGAATAGGCCATGCCTAGGGCACTTCTCCGAAGCCAGCCTTTCTCATTCTAATTCCTCTCTGTAGCATGGAGGAGGTAACCTTGTTCATTTTAATGTTGACTCACAAGAACTATGGAAGGAAAGGTTATCCAGAACTTGTATCAGTGCAAGAAAACTTAGAGAAAGAAGAATGGATTGGTTGGTTGGTTGGTTGGTGTATCTGCCAGTCTGTGCATCTGTTTTTCTGCCTTCTCTTTGGCCCCATGTCTGCCTTTCTTTCTTGGTCTAACTGCATTGCTGTGTATCTCTGATGATGTTTTCTCTGTGAGTATTGGGAGATCTCTCTGTTAGTTTCTCTGAGCATATTCTGGGCCTGATGGTGTGTCTAAATATTTGCTACAGGGGAGAGTGTAAACATAAATAAGACACAGTGACAGACACTAGCAACAACAGTAACTAGCACGGTTGCTGGTTGCTTAGCATTCACTGCACTCCTCTATAAAGACCTTTGTACACACTATGGTAGTTGACCTCACAATAGCTCCTTGTGATGGTTTCGTCACCCACTTATGGCAAGGAAACTCATTTGGATAGGCAAATAACTTGCCCTAGGTTACGTAGCTTGCAAGGACTTAGGTTTCTCTGCTTATGGCTCCATTTTCTTTACTGTCAACATCTATTGCTCCTTCGCTGTTAACATGAGTTCCTGTAGACTTCAGGATTTACTTGGAACACCTATGATATTAAAGTGATTCTAGGTTATTAGCTTAGTTTAGGTTTAGTGTGTATGTGTGAGAGGAAGAGCACAGAAAGACAGATGCCTAGAATTATAGACATGTCAACTAACTCATTGTAGATATTTTACTTTTTCTCTCTCAAAATAAACCTTTTTTTGGTGTCAGTTCTGGGGCTTGAACTCATGGCCCAGGTGCTCTCCCAGAGCTTTTTTGCTCCACAGCTCCACTTATGGCTTTTTTTTTTTTTTTGGTAGTTAATTGGAAAGAAGACTCTCAGGGACTTTATTCTGTGATCCTCAGATCTCAGCCTCCTGAGTAGCAAGGATTATAGGCGTGAGCCACTGGTGCCTAACTTAAGAAGCTTTAAAACGTAATTCCTAACAATAGAACATAATGGAACCATTATGTAAACATGTCTTTTGTAGGCTTGGAGTTGAACTGATAAAGTTATATTCTAGGCTCCTCTAGAGGAAATTAGTGAACTCTGAGCCTCAGCTTTTTGATCTGTAAAATGGCAACAATAATGATAATCATAATATAATCATGTGTGCATGTATGATGTCCAAAGATATTTGGCATAACCAGCTTTTAGCCATTTTGTGAATATTGCTAGTAAAGTTACTAAGTACAATTAAGTCAATAAACTCATCTGTTCTTAAGATGTAATGACTGCAATATCTTACGCTTAGTACTCAGAGATCTAGTTTCAATGAGACCCTCAGCCCAACTTCCCGTGCAAGATTAAACATTGTAGTAAATAATCTTTTTTTTTTTTTAAGGAAGCACACACATGGATTCCTTTTCTAAGTACATCCCTCCTATTAGTTACCATACCTAGTAGAGAAATAATTCTGACCTTCAGATGAGTAATATGCCCTGGGGAAAATGCAGATCCAGCAATTCTTTTGATCAGAGGAATGACCATAAAAGTTATAAGAAACAGGCATTCATGTCATAAAACCCTTTGATTCGTAAGAACAACCTGTACCCAATTTCTTCATAGTTGGATGATAATGCCCAAACAATACAACAGCAAACTGATTAAAAGTTATCATGCTGGGTGCTAGTGGTTCACATCTATACTCCTAACTACCCAGGAAGCTGAGATTTAAGGATTACAGCCAGCTCAGGAAAGAAAATCCATGAGACTCATGTCCAATTAACCACCAACAAGTGGAGCTGTAGCTTAAGTGGTAGAGCACTAGCCTTGGGCAAAAAAGCTCAGGGACAGCACCCAGGCCTAGAGTTGAAGCCCCAAGACCAACACACACACACACACACACACACACACACACACACACACACACACACACACACTTGTCAGAAGCCTAAAACAAAGAAATCAACTCAAGACAACCTTCTTTAGTATCAATAGCCCCAATGGGGAAGCCACAACTATTTTCATGATTGCACACCACCCTGTTTAAGAATTGTTTCCCTTGGGGGAGGGGGGGAATGAGGGAGGAGGTAACAAACAGTACAAGAAAGGTATCCAATGCCTAATGTATGAAACTGTAACCTCTCTGTAATTCAGTTTGATAATAAAAACTAAAAAAAAAAAAAAAAAGAATTGTTTCTCTTTATGCTGCTCTTTACTGCTTTATCCTATTTACCTCATAAAATCTTTGCTCACTTTCTACCTTGGAGATCACCTGGAAATTCTTTTCACTGAAACATTTGAAAGAGAGGGAACTGGGTTAAGGTTAGGCAGATTGGGGGGCTGGGGATATGGCCTAGTGGCAAGAGTGCTTGCCTCGTATACATGAGGCCCTGGGTTCAATTCCCCAGCACCACATATATAGAAAATGGCCAGAAGTGGCGCTGTGGCTCAAGTGGCAGAGTGCTAGCCTTGAGCAAAAGGAAGCCAGGGACAGTGCTCAGGCACTGAATCCAAGGCCCAGGACTGGCCAAAAAAAAAAAAAAAAAAAAAAAGATTAGGCAGATTGGGAGAGACAGCAGCAACCCCAGTGGAGGTAACACCCTCTTCCTCTTCCAGGGGGCCCTAGGAAGTAGAGATAGCACTCTCTCCTTCCTGGAGACCCAGAACCTGAGATAAGTCCTGCCAACCCTGGAGACCCATGCAGGACAGGTACCCCTCTTCTTGGGAGGATAGTGATCTATCCAGATGCCAGAACAGCTGAGATTCACTCAAAAGGGCTATAGAAGAGAGATCCCATGAGCCTGCATTAGGGCTCCACTTCTTGCTCTCTGACTCTAAGAAGTCTGTACTCTCCTCTTCCTCACCACCCTTCCCCTTGTGCCTTCCTCCTCCTCCCCATGGGAGCAGGTGGACAAGACCTCCTAAGGCATAAGGTACCCTCACAGCCAGGAGCCCTAATTGGGGGCCTGTGTCAACCTGCCAGTAACAAAGAGGCTTTCCTCACTTTTCCTGGTGCCTTACTCTCACTTTCAACTAAACTTTACTTTTGCTCCCATGTTTCCCACCTCATCATTCTTTATTTGGTGGAGAACAGAAAGGACCCAACACCCCATATGGTATCACCTTCAAGAACCATGAAAACTGGCTATTTTTCTTTTTCCTTAGCTCCATCACAAACCTCCTTGACCCTTTTCCAGAAACAATTGGGACATACTTATTGAACAGTATGAATTAAAAATGTTCCTAACAGGAGGTTGCAACACCCATCATTTTTTAATGAGATGAACAAAGCAATGATGGGAGCTGAGAAACTAGTTTTGTATTGCCCAAAGTTCAGCGACCTTCAGGTTCCACCATTGCACAGTGAATAAGTATATCTGATTCACAGGCTGATGCTGATTCTGAGCAGGAATTTAAATTCCTGAATTGACTGCAATCACTGGGCAGGTGGCAACTCTCAGTCAACAACCTACTAATGAGGTAGGTTAGTTATCGGAAAGAATGCTGAAATCAGTTCTCTTCTAAGTCACATTCTAGGAGACCCTCAGTAGTGTTTTCTCTTCTCTCTGCACCCCTCCACCCCTTTTGTGCTGGTACTAGGGCTTTAACTCAGGGCCTGGCTGCTGTCTCCTTTTTTTGTACAAGGCTGGTACTCCACCACTGAGCTATAGCTCCACTTCCAGCTTTCTTGCTGGTTAATTGGGGATAAAGAGTTTCATGAATTTTCCTGGCTGGCTGGCTTTGAACTGGGGTCTTCAGATCTCAGCCTCCTAACTAGCTAGGGGTATATGCATGAGGTACTTGTGTCTGGCCTGCATCTCCT
Organism: Perognathus longimembris pacificus; assembly: GCF_023159225.1. NCBI lineage: Eukaryota > Metazoa > Chordata > Mammalia > Rodentia > Heteromyidae > Perognathus > Perognathus longimembris. The sequence continues at coordinate 9,246,371 of NC_063174.1, read as the reverse complement.
TTTAAGATTAAAAGGGATCAAAGTCAGTTGGGGAGGAAATGTGGCTGGACAGTTAGGAAAGGAGACAAGGAAATTATTATTTTTTGTAATTTATTTATTAATTAAACAAAAATTTTTGACAAGGTGTTGTGCAAAAAGGGTACAGTAACATAGTAGGGCAGTATATACATTTCTTGTGATATCTTACACCTTGTTTTTCTTTCCCTTCCCTAGGTCAGGTAGATATATATACAATACACAATGTACCAAGAACATATACAGTAGCCACATGGCCTACGCCAAAGAAAATTCGCCTAGGGCTTTAAATGTAATGTTGACAATAGACAATATGTCGACAACAGTCTTATATGAACGTACATACATAGCTTTTGAGCTATTGTGTTCCACTGAGAGGTCAACTTTTGACCTTCATATGTTGAGTAGTTGTTTGGTTTTAGTTACATAATGTAGGGTCGCTGACCCAATCCTGTGGGAAATACCATTTGACAAGAAGTTTTTAGTTTCACAGACCTGATCTCTACTGTCTCCCTGTCACCCCATCTTAACAGTCATATATCAGGGAGATCATGCCCCTTTGTTTTCTGTGTTCTAGGCTTGTCTCGCTCAACATTATTTGTTCAAGTTCTGACCATTTCCCTGCGAATACCAATATTTCACCATTTCTAATCGCTATGTAGTATTCCATTGGGTATAGGTACCATATTTTTTGGATCCATTCATCTGTGGAGGAGCATCTGGGTTGTTTCCATATTTTTGCTATTGTGAATTGTACAGCGATAAACATGGAAGTGCACATGTCTTTTTGATATCTTGGGACCTGATGTTCAGGATAGATGCCTAGGAGTGGTATGGCTGGGTCATAGGGTAGGTCTATATTGAGCTTTTTGAGAAACCTTCATACTGTTCTCCAAAGTGGTTGTACTAATTTGCACTTCCACCAACAATGGAGAAGGGTTCCTCTTTCCCTGCACCCCCTCCAGCATTTGTTGTTGCCTGAGTTCAGAGTATAGGCCATTCTAACTGGAGTGAGGTGGTATCTCAGGGTTGTTTTTATTTGCATTTCCTTTACTACCAGGGATGTTGAACATTTCCTCATATGTTTCTTTGCCATTTTTATCTCTTCTCTTGTGAAGTCTCTCTTTAGCTCCTTTGCCCATTTCCTAATTGGTTTACTGGGCTTGGAGGAGCTTAGTTTTTTGAATTCTCTGTAGATGACAGATATTAGGCCTTTGTCTGTTGCTGTGCTGGTAAAGATCCTTTCCCATATGGTTCACTGTCTTTCTATTTTGGTGGCTATGTCCTTAGCTGTGCAGAAACTTTTCAATTTGTAGTAGTCCCATTTGTTGAATCTCTCCCCTATTTGTTGTACCCCTGGGATTATATTCAGGAAGTTCCTTCCTGTGCCTATAAGTTCTAGCATCTTTCCTACTCTGTCCTTCAGTAGTTTCAAGGATTCAGGTCTGATATTGAGATCCTTGATCCATTTTGAGTTGATCTTGGTGCATGGTGATAGGCTTGGGTCTACTTTGAGTTTTCTGCATATGGCTGCCCAGTTCTCCCAGCACCAGTAGTTGAAGAGGTTATGTTTATTCCATTGTAAGTCTTTAGCTCCTTTGTCGAATATCAGCTGACTGTAAGAGTGCGGTTTTATTTTTGTATCTTCAGTTCTAATCCATTGGTCTTCAGGTCTGTTTTTATACCAATACCAGGCTGTTTTTGTTATGATGGTCTCCCTATTGTGGTGGCGCCATCTTCTCTCCTCAAGGAAATTATTTTTTTTTTTTTTTTTTTTTTTTGGCCAGTCCTGGGCCTTGGACTCAGGGCCTGAGCACTGTCCCTGGCTTCTTCCCGCTCAAGGCTAGCACTCTGCCACTTGAGCCACAGCGCCGCTTCTGGCCGTTTTCTGTATATGTGGTGCTGGGGAATCGAACCTAGGGCCTCGTGTATCCGAGGCAGGCACTCTTGCCACTAGGCTATAGCCCCAGCCCTCAAGGAAATTATTTTAAATAGAAGTATTTTAATTATTATTTTAAATAGAAGTAAAAAGACTCCGAAGTGGGAACCAGGAAGCAACTAACAAAGCAGTTAAACTTTCCTCCATTTAAATGCTAAGTTACAAGTCCTAGGAGACCTGCTGTAGGGATGGATATCTGAAACTGCCCTTTCCTTGGAAATAGTCAAATTTTGGCAAGTCTCTATGAGTCGGTAGAGACGTGCAGGGTGGGAGGCTTCTCTGAGGAAAGGAAACCCTAAAGCTCACCTGTGATCCCTACATTTTGGGCAGGACAAGAACTATATTTTAGAATGCTAAGTAACACCCATCATTGCCTACCCAGAACCATTACTTAAGAGTTGAGGGTAGCTAGACAGTTACCTTATTCCCCTAGCTCAGAAAGAAGAAAAGCAGGTAACAGTTGCCATTTTTTGAATATTTTGCTTTATTTTCCTTTTTAACTTATCTCGTTCTCTCCCTCCCTCCTTCCCTCCCTCCCTCCCTCCCTCTCCTCTCCTCTCCTCTTTTCTCCTCTCTTCTTTGCCACTGTACATTTTTGTGTGTGTATGTATGCATGCATGTGTGTGTTCATTCAATTCTTTGTTGGAGATGTCAGTAATCTAGGATTTTCATTTCTGTCACCACCCAATAACATAAATCCAAGAGCTGAGGGCTCTGGTGTAGACTTAAAATTTGCACAAAATAGCTGGGTACCCAAGTGGCTCATACCTATAGTCCTAGCTACTCAGGAGGCTGGGATCTGATCATCACATTGTGAAGCCAGCCCAGGCAGAAAAAAAATCTCCAATTTAATACTCAATACTGAAGTGGTTGAGTGCCAGCACCCAGGATCTGAGTTCAAGCTCCAGTATTGGCAAAAAAATAGAAAAACAAAAAACTAACAAAACAAAATTACCTTGGGTTCTGTCCCCAGCAAAACTCTCTCTCTCTCTCTCTCTCTCTCTCTCTCTCTCTCTCTCTCTCTTTCTCTCTCTCTCTCTCTCTCCACTCCCCTCTCTCTCTCACACACACAATTCAGCAGAGACTCAAGGCTAAGGTTAGAGTGTATGACTGAGTAGGGGCTGGGGCGTGAGATGCCAGAGCCTTAGATCCAGCCTTGCTACTTATCCACTGTGTAACTCTGGCTAAGCCTTTTAGGTGCCCTGTTGCTAAAGAAATTAATCAGTGCTAACAGGAGCCTCACAGGGTTGTTGGATGGGTAGCCGGATACCTATGAGTATCTGTCAGGTGGATCTAGAGAGGGCTGAGTGGGCATCTTTCAACATGGACTTTTTATTATTCTTTTCATTTGTTATGGATTCTAAAATTGTTATTATAAAGGTGATATACAGTGGGGTTACAGTTATAGAAGTCAGGTAATGAGTACATTTCTTTTTGGACATTATCACCCCTTCCCTCACTCTCTCCCACTTTTTCCCTTCTGTCCTACCCACAAGTTGTACAGTTCTATTTTCCACCTAGTGTCTAGTGAGTACCACTGCTGCATGTGCTCACCCTTTGTCCCTCCATTTCTGTGCCCTCCTCTCCCCTCCCAAAGACAAACAACAAGAAAACATCAACAAAGAAAAAACTCTTGTTCTGTTTTCTAGAATTCATTCCAATAAGCATTATTTTATTTAATTAGCGGCACCTAAGGATTGAATCTTTGTGTTCCTCCTCTAAGGGTATCCTCCTTTGGTCTCGCTATGTGTGAATGCCTGAAGTCATGTATAATTTATCATGCCTCAGTGCATTTTAGATCTAGCTTCTGCATATGAGAGAAAACATGTGCTATTTGTCTCTCTGAGCCGGATTAATGTTGTATCCTGGTCACCCAGGACTCAAACTCATGACAATGAAATCACCAGCACTCAGTCAATTGAGCTAGGAGTCTTTATTTAGCCATGCAGTGTCTGCTCTCCACCATCGGGATGGTAAAGAACAGCAGTGAGCCACCACAGGGCTGACTTTTTTTTTTTTTTCATTATGTCTAGTCATTTTTATTAGGTACAGACACATGTGCTTTACAGTGTTGAGTAATGGATTCAATAACATTCTTTTAAGTACTATAAACTGACATACTGAATGATAACCCCTCTGTCTTACTACTTAAAGGTAATAGGATGTAATTTTTTTTAAAATAGTGGTCTTTGTTATGGCAGATAGTTAAGGTACTTGTGAATGATTCCATCCATAATTTACTGCTGTTGGGAAGGGATGGTCTTGCTTAGACTTTTTTCCATTGTTCATTTATTTATTTTCAAAGTGATGAACAGAGGGGTTACAGTTTCATATGTAAGGCAGTGAGTACAGGGCTGACTTTTTAAAGGTAGAAGCTATGCATTCTACAGCAGGTGGTCACATAGCACTGATGCAGGGAGTTAACACAGGGGGTCAGAGCAAGTCACAAACGGGTTAAGCAAGCCCTTTACAGAAGCAGAATTTTGCAGTCAGGCTGACCTAATATTAACTTTATTCTAACAGTTGTTACCATGTTTTCCTAATATCAACTAAGCAACCATGAGCAGTCTAAAACAATCTTAAGTGGACCAACCTGACAGTCACCATGGCATTTCTATAACTACTACTATGATTTATTTCTATAATCTATTACTATGATCATTTTAACAATCCGTTACTATGGTTGCTACCTAGATACAGAGAGGAACGAGGGCTACATGTAGTTTTAAATGTCAAATTACAAGGAACTATTCTCACGGGTGGGGGTGCAGCCCTCTAGCATGGAGTCACCTAAATGGAGTTATATAGAAGCTAAGAGTAAACTCTAATAAGACAGTGAAATTTTACAAGCCCTATTGTTTCTAGGAGCTCAGGGAGCTACACTTTTCCTTGTTTTTCACAGTTAATCTCACTTAGCATGGTTTGTTTTAGGTTCATCCATTTCCCTGAAAATGACATAGTATTATTCTTTTAAATGGCTGTGTAAATTTCCATTGTATGTCGCTGCCACCTGTTTTTGTCTTGGATCCACTCATCTATTGTGGAGCATCTGGGCTGTTTCCCTATCTTGGCTGTTGTGCATAGTACAGTATTGACCATGGATGTGCACGTCTTTATTTATTTATTTATTAATTAAAATTATTTATTTATTTATTGTCAAAGTGATGTACAGAGGGGTTACAGTTTCATATGTAAGGTACATTTCTTTTCTTTTCTTTTTTTTTTTTTTTGGCTAGTCCTGGGCCTTGGACTCAGGGCCTGAGCACTGTCCCTGGCTTCTTCTTGCTCAAGGCTAGCACTCTGCCACTTAAGCCACAGCGCCACTTCTGGCCATTTTCTGTATATGTGGTGCTGGGGAATTGAACCCAGGGCCTCAGGTATACAAGGGAAGCACTCTTGCCACTAGGCCATATCCCCAGCCCCTGCACGTCTTTATGGTATCCTGACTTGTGATGGTCTGGGTAGATGCCCAGGGACAGTATGGCTGGGTCATAGGGGTGATCTATGTTTAGTTTTTTTGAGGAGCCTCCAGAGTGCTTGTACTAGTTTACAGTCTCATCAACAGTAGAGTAGGGCTCCTTTTCCCCACATCCCCACCAGCATTTCATTATGTTGGCCAATCTGAGATGAGATAGAATCTCAGAGTTGTTTTGATTTGTATTTCCTTTATGGCCAGGGATGTTGAACCTTGCCTCATGTGTTCTTTGACATTCTTACCTCTTCCTCTTCTTAGCTCCTTTGCCTGTTTTAATTAGTTTAGGGAGGGGTTAGTTTCTTGAGCTCCTTGCATATTTTGGATATAAGGCTTTTTGGATAATGCCCTTTAAAGTTTCTTCCTTCCTTCCTTCCTTCCTTCCTTCCTTCCTTCCTTCCTTCCTTCCTTCCTTCCTTCCTTCCTTCCTCCCTCCCTCCCTCCCTCCCTCCCTCCCTCCCTCCCTCCCTCTCTCTCTCCCTTTCTTTCCTGATCCTGGGGCTTGAACTCAGGGCCTGGGGACTGTCCCTTAGTGTTTTTTGCTCAAGGCTGATGCTCTACCACTTGAACTATAGCCTTACTTCTAGTTTTCTGGTAGTTAATTGGAGAAGCGTCTGTCTCATGGACTTTCTTGCCTGTGCTGGCACTTAACCTTGATCCTCAGATCTCAGCCTCCTAAGCTTAGGATTGCAGGCATGAGCCACTGGAGCCCAGGTGAGAATAAAATTTTTCTTGCTTCTTTATTGTCCTTTGCCTGACACCATGCAGGTGGTGTCATCCTGGATGCTTACTGAAAGAACACCCTAGGAGTGATCTTTTTAGTTTCCTGTGACTGAAAGCAGACCTCTTGACAGCACTTGAGTGAAGCTGGTACAGGTATGAATAAAATAGTGCATCCAAGAGACAATCAACAAAGGAATTCCGGAACAAAAACAATAACACCCTTGTATTTTGGTGAACAGGAGTTGCATTAAGTGCAGATCACCTGGCTGAGTGTAATGATCTGGTCATTGTGAATAGTGTGGCGATGACCATGGATGTGCAGGTGTTGAGGCTGTGGTTGTGAATATTTACGATCAGTCAGCCTGTCTATTTGAGGGTGTTGTTAAGGTTGGTTAAATTTGAGTTGTGAGTAGATTTTCCTGGAAAATTCTCAAGAGAGAAGTAAAACAGATGGAAATTTTTATGGCCTTGTGAGTAGGCTTTTATCTCTATTTAAAGTTTCCTCAACATTTTTTTTTTGGGGGGTGTTAGTGCTCTACCATTTGAGCCATAGCACCACTTCTGGCTTTCTGGTGGTTAATTGGAGAGTCTCGCGGATTTTCCAGCCCAGGCTGGCTTTGAACCGAGATCCTCAGATCTCAGCCACCTGAGTAGGTAGGATTACAGGCGTGATCACCAGCACCTAGCTCTTATCTTAAAAAAAAAAAATATATATATATATATATATATATATATGGGCTGGGAATATGGCTTACTGGCAAGAGTGCTCGCCTTCTATACATGAAGCCCTGGGTTCGATTCCCCAGCACCACATATATAGAAAAGGCCAGAAGTGGTGCTGTGGCTCAAATGGCAGAGTGCTAGCCTTGAGCAAAAGAAAGCCAGGGACAGTGCTCAGGTGCTGAGTTTAAGCCCCAGGACTAGCAAAAAAAAAAAAAAAATTAAAAAGTATATATATATATATATTTATAAAAACAAGCATTTACAGAGTACTGGTGGCTCACACATGTAGTCCTACCCACTCATGATTCTGAGATCTGAGGATTGTGGTTTAAAGCCAGCCTTGGCATGAAAGTTTATGACACTCTTATCTCTAACTAACCATTAAATTAAAAAAAGGAAAAAGCTGGAAGTGGAGGTATGGCCCAGGTGGTGAGCAGAAAAGCTTGGGAACAGCACCCACACCCTGAGTGAGTTCAAGCCCCAGAACCAGCAGTGAGAGACAAAAACAAAAACAAAAACAAAAAACCCAGTACTGAAACCCAACCCTCCCCCAAACAGAAACAAAAACAAAACAACACAGTCTCATTGTATAGCCCAGACTACTCTCAAACTTGTGTTCCTGTCATGACCTCTGCGCTGGGATCACAGGTATGCGCCTCTATGCCCAGCTTCTTAATGTTTTATTAAGAATATTCCAAATATAATGAAAAATGGGAAGATTTGTACAGTGAATTCCCACATACCCTTTACCCAGCCTTCACAATGGTTAATATTTTGCTTTATTTCCTTCTTTATATCTTGCTTTATATTGTTGTTGAACTATTTACAAGTAAGTTTTATAAACATTAGATTAACACGACTGAGTGTGTAGCATGCATCACTTAATATTATAGATATTTGCTGGGCACTAGTGGCTCATAACTAGGATGCTAACTATTCAGGAGGTTGAGCCCTGAGGATTGCAGTGTGAAGCCAGTCTGCGCAGAAACCAATTAACCAGTAAAATGTTGAACTGGAGGAATGGTTCAACAGGTAGAGTAGCACTCTTGAGCAAACAAGCTGAGTGGGAACTTGAGGTCCTGAATTCAAGCTCCAGTGTCAGCACATACACAAAAAGAATATAGATACATTGATCTTGAGCTACAGAACCTCAGTGTAATTTGCCCTTACAAAGGAAATTGACAATTTAAAGGCTGGGGGCATGGCTTAAGTAGTAGTATCACCTAACAAGCACAAGACCTTGAGTTCAAAGGGGAGGGGTGGGTAGAAAATTAACCAGTTATAATTAGCTTAATATTTAATTTCCTCTAATTATCCTGCAAAGCATACTCATAGCTGTGTTTGAGTGTGTGTGTGTATGTGTGTGTGTGCCAGTTCTTTTTTTTTTGGGGGGGGGGCAGTCCTAGGCCGTGAACTCAGGGCCTGAGCACTATCCCTGGCTTCTTTTTTGCTCAAGGCTAGCACTCTGCCACTTGAGCCACAGCGCCACTTCTGGCCATTTTCTGTATATGTGGTGCTGAGGAATCAAACCCAGGGCCTTATGTATAGGAGGCAAGCACTCTTGCCACTAGGCCATATTCCCAGCCCCATGTGCCAGTTCTTGAGTTTTAACTCAGAGCCTTGTACTCTCATTTGTACTCTTCACTATGGTTGGTACTCTACCATTTGAGTCACACTTCCAGTTCCATATTTTTGCTTATTATTTTGAGATAAAAGTCTCTTGGATTTGTCTGCCTGGACTGACATAGAGCCTTGATCTTCAGATCTCAGCCTCCTGGGTAGCTAGGGTTATAGGTGTGAGTCACTGGAGCCAGCAATCATAGTTTCTTACTAAACAAAGTACACAATACATTTTACTACTTACTTATTTTAGCACAGAATAATTCTTCCTTCTTTATTCCCCTTCATGATATTAACTTAAAACTTTTATTAGCATAACAAAGGAGTTTCACTGGGATAGTTACATATATGTGTGTATGTACTTTGATCAAATTCACCCTGTCTATTACTCTTTAAGTCCCCCATCCCCATCTTTCAGTTTTAACATTCTGTGTGTGTGTGTGTGTGTGTGTGTGTGTGATATTTAACCTCAAACATTCTCCCAGCATCACATTAGTGGCTTTTGGAAGACTCCAGGCTGGTGATCTTAGAGATGTCCTATGTTGTCAGTTTGTCTCTCTCCTATGGTGGTGATGTGTTGCTCTCTCAAGAATCCTTACCCCTGGCAGCACACTGGAGCTACCTGCCTTGTTGAATTGCTTCACAAGGAGTGCCATTGATGGGATCCACTAGAGCTATCTGCCTTGTTGAATTGCTTTACAAGGAGTGGTATTGATGGATTTACTCAGTTCCCACTGGAGATTATTTGAATCAAAATTAAAACCCAGAAAAGAAAACACAAATCCTTGAGTTTTACTCAAGTTCAATTAAATCAGAATCACTGGTGATGAAATGGAGGGAGCTCTAGTTTCAATAGTCCAAATTCTCTAGGTGGTTTCAGGATGAAGTCAGCATTAAGAGCTAATACTTGATCTGTTATACCAAATTTAGATTAGGCTTATATTTTTGTCTCTAAAATCATTTTTTCCAGTCCTAGGGCTTGAACTCAGGGTCTGGGCACTGTCCCTGGCTTCTTTTTGCTCAAGGCTAGCAGTACCTCTTGAGCCACAGCACTACTTCCGACATTTCCTGTTCATGTGGTGCTGAGGAATTGAACCCAGGGCTTCGTGCATGCTAGGCAAGCACTCTACCATTAAGCCACATTCCCAGCTCTCTAATATCATTTTTTGCTTCATTGTTTTAAGACAGAGACTTGCAATGTAGCTCAGTCTGGCCTGAGACCAACTATGGAGTCCAAGCTGATTTCAAACTTGAGATCCTCCAGCTTCAGCCTCTGGAATGTGAGGATTACAACCACATACACAATGCCCAGTTTATAACCAGAACTGTTCCTTGCAGATATCTGGGAAGCTTTAAAAAATACTGACCTGTTCATCTTGCCTTATAGACTTGAATATAGTTAACTTTGAGGCTTGGAAAATCTCATGTGATTCTAATGAAGTCATCAAGACTTTTAGTTTTGGTGCCAGTCAGGGCTTGAACTCAGGGTCTGGGTGCTGTCCCTGAGCTACTTTTGTTCAAGGTTAGCACTCTACCACTTGAGCTACAACTCTAGTTATGACTTTTTTTTTTTTTTTTTGAGTAGTTTGTTGGAAGTAAGAATCTCGTGGACTTTCCTACCCGGGCTGGCTTTAAACCTCCATCCTCAAGTCTCAGCCTCCTGAGTAGCTAATGAGGTGCCAGACTTTGAAGTCAGGCCCCACCACGTGAACCCCATTTTAGAATCGAACCCTGAGCCAATCAGATTTGTACCTGTGTTCTAATCTTGCTTGCACAGCTGATTGTTGTAACCTTGTTCTTTGCCTTTATAAGCCCTGTGTAATCACAGCTCAGGGCTCCCTCCTAACCTCCGCTGTGTCGGTGGGTAGGATGAGGCCCGAGTTGGCAGCTCGTTAAATAAAGCCTTGCCTTGCTTTTGCATTTCGGAGTGTCTGAATCTCGGTGGTCTTCTTGGGGGTGGTCTTGCGACTTGGCACAACATTTGGGGGCTCGTCTGGGATAGCCCCAGAGACACCGAGATCCCAGACTCCGAAGGTAAGAAAACAGCGCTGTTCATTTGTCTTGTCCTGTAATTTGTCTGTTTGTCTGTTTTGCTTTTGCTTATACTTGTAGGGCGCGTCAGTTTGGTTTTTGGCTGGAACTGACCAGGAGGGCCTTTTAATCAAGAATACATTTCTAGATAAGAAGTTTGGAAGTAAAATTGTCCTAAATAAGTATTGCAAAGTGAGAAGAGGAGAATTATGGCTACCAAAATGTTTAATTGCCATTCCAGCTTCTTTGTAGGTTTTTTGTAACAGTTTCCAGCAGGCCCACAGAGAAGCACAGGTGATTCCTACAAGTTTGTCAAGATCTAATACTGACCCTTAATAAGTTCCAGGTAAGAGAGCATGCTTAAAAACTACTTCTGTGTGGACCACCTTGTTGCTTATAATTGGAGTAAAGTGGCCCCTTATAAGACTCATTGATCTGAATCTGCGGTTCGAAGCCAGCCTGGGCAAAGAAAGGTCCCTGTGAGAGACTTGTCTCTAATCAGCCAGCAGAGTGCTGGGAATGGAGTGGTGTGGAGCTCAAAAGTGGTACGGTGCTAGTCTTGAGCTGGAGAGCTGAGGGACAGCACTCAGGCCCTGAGTCCAAGTTGAAAGTCACTCCTCCTGGGACAAAAGTGATGGAGCATCCAGAGGCAGTAAGCCACTGCTTGGATGGCAGAGATGGTGTCAGATCCTAGAGTCACTACTGTTGGCCTTTCAAAAGTTAAAGCCGGGAAGTCCTAGAAGAATAGTTCATAAGCATGCCTTTCCAATGCCCATGTCTGTCTACTGGGCAGGAATTTGCCAGTCATCTGTGATAGTGGTTAGTAAGGGGAAGTTTGTCAAATGAGAGGATAGATTAAAATCTTCCCCCCCCCCCTGCCCCCGCATTTACTCAAAGCTCTGACTGGCAGTAAGAATTTTAAGCTGATACATCTGTTTAGGAAAGAAAGCTTGTAGACCTGAGATTGTGTCCTTATTGAGATCTGTTAAAGGCCTGTCAGCTTGCCAATGCCCCCAATCAACAGATTAACCACGGTGGAAGGGACCCTAGACGGCATCGCCACTTGGGTTCATTGCTTCCACGCCAGGCCAGCTGACCCCTTTGCCCTGGATGACAACTACCGTGATGGAACATGGGAGGTCTCTAAGCACCCAACTCAGCCGCTTTGCCTTTGCCTCAAGAAAAGAAAGTTAGACTGAGACTAAGGTTATAAGTTCCTCGCTAGGTAAGGTCAACGCCCCTGAGTCAGCCTGAAGAAATTACAGAAGATGGATGATCTTCACCCATCAGCCCCCCCCTTTAAAACCGAGGGACCAGAGGTATTTTCGGATACTACTTTTGGCCCTACTGGCCCATGCCTTACCTCTATATCATCCCCTAGACATGCAAGCCATTGAAATGGACAGAATGGAGCCATGATTGGCTCCCAAGGTACCAAAAAGAAAAAGGGGGAAATGAGGTGCCAGACTTTGAAGTCAGGCCCCACCACGTGAACCCCATTTTAGAATCGAACCCTGAGCCAATCAGATTTGTACCTGTGTTCTAATCTTGCTTGCACAGCTGATTGTTGTAACCTTGTTCTTTGCCTTTATAAGCCCTGTGTAATCACAGCTCGGGGCTTCCTCCTAACCTCCGCTGTGTCGGTGGGTAGGACAAGGCCCGAGTTAGCAGCTCGTTAAATAATGCCTTGCCTTGCTTTTGCATTTCAGAGTGTCTGAATCTCGGTGGTCTTCTTGGGGGTGGTCTTGCGACTTGGCACAACACTAGGATTACAGGCATGAGCCACTGGCACCTGGCCAGTCAGAAAGACTTTAAGTTAAGTCCTGTTGCCTCATACTTGTAATTCTAATTACTCAGGAGGCTGAGATTAGAGGATCCAAGTTCAAAGTGGAACAGGCAGAAAAATCTGAGACACTTTGTATCCTATTAACCACAATAAACCTAGAAGCAGAGATGTGGTTTGGGTGGTAGATTGCTAGCTTTAAGGAAACAAACTAAGGAAGAGCACTCAGGCACTCAGTTTAAACCCCATTACCAATGTGTGTGCACGTGCGCGCACACATACACACAGAGTTTATTTCCAAGGATGCTCCATTCTGAGACCAAAAGGCTTCAACAAAGTTCTGTTATTGCCCTTCCAGGGAGGAGTTGGAACACTGGCAGAGGGACAGAGAAGGGTGGGCATAGACCAAGGGGCTAGTGGAGGGAGAAGCTAGAGATCAGAGAAGGTGTACCTCAGTGACTGGATGGGAAAAAGGCTGAATCCTCCTCCTCCTCCTCCTCCTCCTCCCCCTCCCCCTCCCCCTCCCCCTCCCCCTCCCCCTCCCCCTCCCCCTCCCCCTCCCCCTCCTCCTCCTCCTGTGTCAGTCCTGGGGCTTGAACTCAAGGCCTGAGTGCTGACCCTTAGCTTTTGGGCTCAAGGCTAATGTATTTGAGCCACAGTTCCACTTCTGGAATTTTGGGGGTTAATTTGAGATAACAGTCTTATGGACTTCTCTGCCTGGGCTGCCTTGAACCACAATCCTTAGCTCTTAGCCTATGGAGTATCTAGGATTCAGGTGTGAGCTATCGACACTCGACGTGAATTACGTTCTAAACACTGTGCTTACCCATAAACATTTATTAGCAAGATTCCTTGCAATAATTGAGTGAACCCACATACCCTCCTGTAGACATAACTGAGGGGTGACATAGCTCACCAGACAAAGGAAAACAATTGTGGCACTGCAGGGGATTGGAATCTGGTATGTATGCCCTGCTTGGGGTTGGCTAAATGGCGGAGCTAGAAGGTAGGAGAATGGCATGCTCTCATTAAGCTGACTGGCTCTTCTGCCCTTTGAAGCTGTATAGAATGAGTGACATACTTCTCTGAGCCTCAGTTTCTTCATCTATCAAAAGGAGCTAGTAGCCCTCACATTCCCAGGTGCTTTCAAGAGTCTAGTGAGGTGGCACGGGCAAGGAGTGGTGTCTCCAACATAATTAAAAGTAATATCTTTGACTAGTTGTATAAAGGGGCCTCAATTCAACACATCAATTAATGAGTATAATGATTTTTTTTTTGGTGCTGGTAATGGGGATTGAATTTAGGACTTTATATTCTTGCTCGTTTGTACCCAAGGCTTGTGCTTTACCACTTGAGCCACACCTCCAATTTCAACATATCTTAGCTTTTTCAGTCAAGGTTGATGCTCTACCACTTGAGCCACAGCTCTACTTCTGTTTTTCTGGTAGTTAATTGGAGACAACAGTCTCATGGACTTTTCTGCCTGGGCTGGCTTTGAACTGTGATTCTCAGATCCCAATCTCCTAAGTAGTTAGAATTACAGGTGTGAGCTACTAGCCTCTGGCTCAGTACAATGAATGCATCTTGATCAATGACATCCCTTCCACCAAAAAATGAAGAGTTGGGGCTGGGAATATGGCCTAGTGGTAGAGTGCTTGGCTCATATACATGAAGCCCTGGGTTTGATTCCTCAGAACCACATATATGGAAAAAGCCAGAAGTGGCGCTGTGGCTCAAGTGGCAGAGTGCTAGCCTTGAGCAAAAAGAAGCCAGGGACAGTGCTCAGGCCCTGAGTTCAAGCTTCACAACTGGCAAAACAAAACAAAACAAAAAAATGAAGAGTGAAAGGCACAATGCTTATATGCATCTAATCATATAAAATAAAATTCATCAAGATGAACTCCAGGAAATGAAAATGAGAGTTTTTTTTTTTTTTCTGCTGTTTTGGTTTTCTTTCCTTTTGTTTTGTATGTTCATTTATATGCTTTGGGATTGTAAGGAGAGGGACAGAAATGGAGGGACAATGGGTGAAGAAATGTAGCAATGCTACTCACTGGACATGATGATGAAAATGAACTATACACCTGTGAGTGGGGATGGGAGGGAAAAACGGGGAGAGAGTGAGGGAAGGGATGACATTGTCAAAAAAGAAATGTACTCTTTGCCTGACTTACGTAACTGTAACTCTTCTGTATACCACCTTGAAAATAAAAATTTTTAGAAATGATGGATTTTCATGGTTGCCATTGTCTCTCAGCCTGCTTTTCTGTGTTGTTCCGGAGTCACTTGGGAAATAACCTAGGTTGCATCCCACAGTATTCCACACTAGAAACTAAGTCAGATAATTGAAGTCGGTATCTCTGGGGTGTGGTGGGGGCCAGAGCATGTTGCTGTTTGTTCAAGTGACTGTCACATACCCTTTTTAAAATCTCTTCTCACCAACTCCCAACACAGTTGCCCTACAACCACAGTCCAGAGGCCATTGGTAGAGACCAATGTGTTGTAATCAGCTGTGTCATTCTATCCTTGCAGAATGAATGGGCTAATATGGATATGTTACTAGGTGCTAGTCATGAAGAAATGTGGTAATGATAGCGATCAGTCAGAAAATGGTTGTGAAATAAAGGGGCGAGGATAGTGGTGGGTAATGGGGAAATTAGGTGAAGGTTCAGGGATTTAAGAACATAATGAAAAACCTCAGAGGATCACAATGACTGGAAATATGTAACACAGTTCAGTGTCCCAGGCCTCTTAGAAGACAGGAACTTGCTCCAAATGGTAATGTTTGGGAACTTGGGGTAGGTGTTGGGGTAGATGATTGTCAGCTCTCACATTGGGATAGAAAGGTGGAGAAAAGCAGTTCAGGTGAATCAGTGAGTTGGGTACCTAGATGGGTAAAACAGGAACCAGGAATGTAGGAAACGTGTAGCTCTTACTGACCAAGGCAAAAAGCCCCATCCCGTAAGCTTCTGCTCTTATCATTAACGTCTATTTATTGGGATATAATTACAACAAAGAGAAGGCAACAAGCCTCTTCAGGGCTGCCCTCTTTGCCTCCTGTGGGCATAGTTAGAGAATGGCTATGATGTACCACTCCCACCCCCAAGCACTGCTGGTCCTTTATTGGCTCTCTGGTTCAAGGGGAAATGTGGTGTTAGCTCCTCCCCCCTTTCCTTTGCTCTGGTGGGTGGGATTGTGTTGATAATGTCATCTTAGCTGAGGTCATGAGTTTTATAGGAAATGAGAAGGGAAGTTTATTCATCGCTGACTCTCCGGACGAGGACCCAAGAACTAAGATGCTATGTCACACAAAATAGTTAAATTAGAATGAGAAAGTTGCTTAGTGATCAAGAAGCTAGGACGGGAGTAGCTAGTTATATGAGGTTAATCTTCCATGGCATCAGACACAGATGCATATCTTCATAGTAGTGACAAAACTGCCACCTGCCCAGACTGGTCTCGTTATTGGGCTCTGGTACATTTCCCTGAGGCCTGTCTTAGGATATGCACTGCCTACCTTAACTCTGCCTTCTTTTCTGTACTCTGCAGGCTATACAACGGACTCCCAATCAGCCTATCCTTTCCTCATGTAAATAAATTCGTGTATTCAACCAGATTAGAGTGATTTATGTAACATTGTTCTAAGGCCTGGGACATTCTGACTCTTTCAAGGTGACAAATCTTCTCTGTTCTGATCTATTCATTTTCTGCCTGCCTGCCTTCCTTCTTTCCTTCCTGCTTTCCTGCTTGCCTGCCTGCCTCGCTTTTTCCCTCCCACCCTCACTTTTTGCTTCCCTCCTCCCTTTTTTCTCCCTCATTCTCTCTCTCTCTCTTTCTCCTAGGGTTTGAATTCAGGGCCTTGTATTTGTTAGGTAAGAAGTCTACCACTTGAGCCATACTTTCAGCCTATTTATTTGTGCCAGTTTTGGGACTTGAACTCAGGGCCTGGGCTCTCTCTCTGAGCCTCTCTATTCTTTTTCTTTTTAACTTAGTTTTTATTTATTTATTTATTTTTATTTACTGTCAAAGTGATGTACAGAGAGGTTACAGTTTCATATGTTAGGCCTTGGGTACATTTCTTGTACTGTTTGTTATTCTCTATTCTTAAGGCTACCACTGGAGCCACAGTGCCACTTATGGCTTTTTCAGTAGTTTATTGGAGGTAAGAGTCTTTCCTGCCCACCTGGCTTCAAACAGTGATCCTCAGATCTCAGCCTCCCAAGCAGCTAGAATTACAGGCATGGGCCACTGGGTCCTGGCTTCCTTAGCTTTTTTGTTCAAGGCTGGCACTCTACCACTGGAACCACATCTCCACTTCTAGCTTTTTGGTAGTTAATTGAAGATAAGAGATTTATGGAGGTGCTGGGGATATGGCCTAGTGGCAAGAGTGCTTGCCTTGTATACATGAGGCCCTGGGTTCAATTCCCCAGCACCACATATACAGAAAATGACCAGAAGTGGCGCTGTGGCTCAAGTGGCAGAGTGCTAGCCTTGAGCAAAAAGAAGCCAGGGACAGTGCTCAGGCCCTGAGTCCAAGGCCCAGGACTGGCAAAAAAAAAAAAAAAAAAAAAAAAAAAAAAGAGTTTTATGGACTTTCTACCCAAGCTGGCTTTGAACTGTGATCTCAGATCTCAGCCTCCTGAGTAGGTAGGATTACAGGCATAAGCCACCAGCATCTAGCTCTTTTTTTTTTTTTTTTCCCCAGTCCTGGAGCTTGGACTAGGGGCCTGAGCACTGTCCCTGGCTTTTTTATGTTCAAGGCTAGCACTCTACCACTTGAGCCACAGCACCCACTTCTGGTTTTTTCTGTGTATGTGGTACTGAGGAATCAAATTCAGGGCTTTATGCATGCAAGGCAAGCACTCTACCACTAAGCCACATTCCCAGCCCCACATCTAGCTCTTTTAGTTATTTTTCTGATGGAATTTTTTGCTTTTACCTGAGACTGGCCTCAGGCCAGATCATCCTACCTACACTTCCTGAATAGCTGGTATCATAGACATATGCATCATCCATAGTTGGTCTGTTGAGATAGATCGTTTGTTTTGCTTGAACTGGCATAGAATCACTATCCTCCCTATCTCTGACTCTTGAATAGCTGATGTTACAGGTGTGTGCTACCATGCTCAGTCCTAATTTATCTTTCATTTTCAGAAGACATCTTGCTTCCAATTTCTGAAAGGTATAATCTTCTAGTGCCCAAGTTAATAATAATGCTGTACAAATGAAAACTTCAGTGCTAACGTTTGTACCTAATGAGATAATTATTATTTTATTGAAATTGTGCACATTCAGAAAGATAAGTTATTTATGGTTGATACCTTGCTTA
Organism: Perognathus longimembris pacificus; assembly: GCF_023159225.1. Taxonomy (NCBI): domain Eukaryota; kingdom Metazoa; phylum Chordata; class Mammalia; order Rodentia; family Heteromyidae; genus Perognathus; species Perognathus longimembris. Next base: position 9,228,736 of record NC_063174.1, on the reverse strand, counting down.
CCTCCTAAAACATTTCAAGACACGTTATAGCCCAGGCAGGGCAGGAGCATAAATGTGAATAAATGGTATGACATGAACTCTGACCATTTTGAATGGATATATATTAGAAATAATTGTAGTTTATACTGTTTCTTAGCAACTAAGGGTAAGCCCTGCTAGAAGTTATAATATCTAAAAAATAATACCACTGTGGCTAACCCAGACAAAAACAGGCATGCCAACACAAGTTGTATGATGACAGTGTTTACGTGAATGAGGGCTCCTCTTTCTTTATTTACCTGCTTTCTCAATATTATGACTACATCAGGTGCTGGCACACTTTTTTTTTTTGGTTTGCAAAATAACCATGTTTTACCAAAATAAAAAAGCCATTGATTAAAAGAGACATCATTATTTTATGGGTCACTAAGAAAGAAAAACATTCCAATTAAATTACAACATATCAACAATTGTAAGACAACCCCAGTCTGTAATATGTTAAAATGAAAACAAGTATTGTATCTTATCTTAGATGAAATATGGTACATTTTCTCTTCTCCCAATGGTTCCTAAATAGGTGCATAAGTTACTCTTTGTCCAAAAAAAAATCACCTTACTATTGATTGGCAGAAGGAAGGGCAGAGAACAATGCCCCAAAATCATTGACATCCAGAAAATAACCATGCACAAATTTACTGCTTTTAGCAGTATTTCCAGTATATACAGACATACCTCCTTCTATTTCCCTTCCCCAAAATACGGTACCTAGGATAGGGACAGTGGACATTTCTATTGGGAGGAATGAGCAAGCAGAGAGGGAAACACACAGATGAATAAAATGTACTAGTTACCAGCAGTTGAACCTTAGGGACCAGCTATATTTTATTCACTTGCATGATCTCATTACTGTTTTCCTTTGGTTTTGTTTTTGTGCCAGTACTGTACTCAGGACTTGGCTGCTATCCCTTAGCTTTTTCACTTATGGCTAATGCTTTATTGCTCGAGCCACAACTCCACGTCTGGCTTTTTGCTGGTTCGCTGGAGAGAGGTAGAGGTAAGAATCTCACTGACTTTCCTGCCTGGCGAGGCTTTGAACTGCAATCCTCAGATCTCAACCTCTTGAGTAGCTAGGTTTACAGGAGTGAGACACCTGTGTCTAGCTGATCTCATTATTCTTTACAAGCACTCTGAGGAGTGGGCTGGTCTGGCACTCCTCTTACATGTCAGGAAATCATAAAGTTAAGTAACTTGCCTAAGGCCATATCCGGGGGCAAATGGCCGCCAGGGATTCGAATGGCATAGGCTTCAGCCAAATCTGGTAGGTTACAAGTAAGTCAAGGTAGCTACCAACCTTGGTCCATCCAGCACGAGGTGAACCATGAAAGTAATTGGGAAGTTTATCAGAAAGAAATATTGTACCGAAAGGGGATTATGTGGCACGATGCCACATTCTTCAGTTAATCTTCAGTCATCTCCAGCATATAGACCTGAGCACTAGGTTTATGTAGACTTAGGGACAAGGGCAAAGGTGGACGTAGTGTAAGAGTTTAGTTGCAAGTGTGGCTTGGCTGGTGGTGCTGGTGGTGATCTCAGTTCTGGTTTTCCTGGGTTCTGGAGAAGTTGTTTTTGCTGTCATCACTTGAGGGGAGCAGTCTAGTTCCCAGGAGATGATTCCATGGGCTCCAGGGTGCTGCCTCATCACTACAGATAATTATCCTTCTCTGGGGGTGATATGTCCTGCAAGACTGCTCTCTTTCCCTTCCTTCCTTCCTTCCTTCCTTCCTTCCTTCCTTCCTTCCTTCCTTCCTTCCTTCCTTCCTTCCTTCCTTCCTTTCTTTTTGTTGCCAGTTCTGGGGCTTGAACTCAGGGCCTGAGCACTGTTCCTGGCTTCTTTTTGCTCAAGGCTAGCACTCTGCCTCTTGAGCCACAGCACCACTTCTGGCTTTTTCTATGTATGTGGTGCTGAGGAATCCAACCCAGGGCTTCATGTATAAGAGGGGAGGACTTTACCACTAGGCCATATTCCCAGCCCCTCTGCTGTTTCTTAGGGATAGTTGTCATAAAGAAGTTACCCATCCGCACCGTCTTTTCTGGAACCCAATGTGATTGCAAAGTGACTGAGGAGAGACAAAATGAGGTTTTAGGCTTTCGCTGCTGTTAGTCAATTTGTGGTGGCAAAAACAGTTAAATCCCTGTTACGAACATAGTTCCGAGAGACTGAAATTCCGAGAGACTGAAAGTGGATTGTCTCTACAATAAGAACAGCACAAGCCTTTGGGGCTTGAGTGGTTATTGAGATAGTCTGTGGAGGAATTTCTCTCCCAGTCTACAGGGCTGACCTGTGAGTCAGGAACTTGTAATTACATGTTCTGGGAGACTTGGAGATGTTACATCCCATTTTAAGTTTCCTTTCCATTTTTTCCATGGCTCCTGGCTAGCTGCTACCTACTATAATTCACTTTTTAACTCATTCAAATGAATTTAAACAATGAAAATAATTGTGGTAAAACAGACACATGATAAATTTTAGCATCCTAATCCTTTCTGAGTGCATACTAAGGTAATACCAAGTAAATTCTCATAGTTACATAGTCAGGCTCCAAAACTCTATTTCATTTTTCAAAATGGAAGCTTGGCACCCATGAAACTAAACCCTCTCCTTTTCTAACCCCTGAAGACCACCCTTCAACATTCTGCCTCTCGGAATTCAACTACTGTAAGGATTACCTGTAAGTGAATTGTATGACTGAATTGTGTAAGTGAATTATTGTGACTAGCTTACTATACTTAGCTTGTTATACTTACCTCTTTAAGATTTATCTATGTTATTACATATGAAAGATGTTACTTGAATTTCACCAACTTTTTTCTTGTGTCTCCTATTGTTTTGATTATTCCAAACATTTCCATTTTCCCCCCCAAATGATTTTATTCTTTTTTTTTGGTATTTAATTCCTTTGATTAATTTAATATTTAAGAATATACATTGTTCCAGGAGCCTGTGGCTCACACCTGTAATCCTAGCTACTCAGCAGGCTAACATCTGGAGATTGTGGTTCAAAACCAGTCAGGACAGGAAAATCTGTGAGACTCATCTTCAATTAATCACCAAAAAGCAGGAAGTAGAGGTGTGCCCCAAGTAGTAGAGCACTATCATTGAGCAAAAATGTTTAAGGACAGCATCCAGGCCTTTAGTTCAAGCCCCAGGACCAGGGGGGGTGGCGGGAGGGGGTGGTTATACATTGTATATTATGGTGACTAAAGTTAATGTTATTAACAGTATATTGAGTTCTTGAGACAGGGTATTACTAAGTAGCCTAGGCTTTTCTGGAACTCTCCATTTTCTATCTTAGCATCTTTCAAGATGTTGAGATTAGAGGCATGTATACTGCTATGGTTGTAATTATATTGTATAATTACTAATTTCTTTTGCCAGTCCTGGGGCTTGGACTCAGGACCTGAGCACTGTTCCTGGCTTCTTTTTGCTCAAAGCTACCACTCTATCTACCTCCTGAGCCACAGCACAGCTTCCAGCTTTTTCTGTTTATGTGGTGCTGAGGAATTGAACCCAGGGCTTCATGCATGCTAGGCAAGCACTCTACTGTTAAGCCACATTCCCAGCCCAGTACTGTATTCTTGAAAGAGTAGATAAGATAAATAGGTGAGGTAAGCATATGTGCATATAAAAGATAAGTATGATTTAATGCAATGTTTAGGTCAGTTTTTGCATACTTACAACAGCATGTTGCACACGATAGACAATTTTTGTCAAATTATATATATTAAAAGGCTGGGTGTTGGTGGCAAATCCTAACTTCTCAGGAGGTGAGGATCTGAGGATGGAGGTTCGAAGTCAGCCCTGGCAGGAAAAGTCAGTGAAACTGGTATTTTTAGTTAAGCAGTAAAAAGCTAGAAGTGGAACTATAGCTCAAATGGTAGAGCACCAGCCTTGAACTACAAAGCTAAGGGATAGGTGCCCAGACCCTGAGTTCAAGCCCAGTGCTGGCACAAAATAAAATAAAAGTTTCTAGTTTCTAGAATATTTAAGAACATACCTCTTATATTGTTATTACAGTATACCATTACATTATATCATTATATTATTTCAGATTCTCTGTTGTCTCTACTGACTTTATGATAAATAAACTCTATGTAAGGTAGGTGATATCCCTGAACTTTTGTGTTCAAGGGTAGCTTGTGGCCACTTGAACCACACCTCCAGTTGCAGCTTTTTGGTGGTTAATTGGAGATGAGAGTCTAATGGACTTTCTTGCCTAGGCTGGCTTCAAACTGTGATAGTCAGATCTCAGCCCCCATAGTAGCTAGGATTACAGTTGTGAGCCACAGATGTAGAGCTTTATAGTTTGTTATAAATGGGATTTGTTTGTGTCTGAATGCCAAGCACACAGAACAGAGATATCATTAAAGGGGATTTTTGGCTCATTATTTTCAGGGACTGAGGACATCAATCAGCTTTGAACCACCATTTTCCTGTTTTCACTTTCCAGCTACTTGAGATTACAGGCATGTGATGCTATACCTGGCCCTGAAAATACTCATTCTTGGTCATATTTTATCCACTATTCCAAGATACTTTTCGTTGTTATGTTACTGAGATCTGAAGGTTTAATTTGGCTTAAACTTTGGGAAAGTCAAACTTTGAAATTTAAAGAAGCTCTTTTTAAAAATTAGCTTGTGTCAACTACACTTGGGAGATTTCATTTTCAAATCTCCACATGTTTACATTGTATTCCATGCAATCTCATTCTTTTCTATCAGACTACCTCCCTCCGTTGCAATAGGTTTCCTGGTTTTGTTTTCCAAATCCCCTGAATTTGAAAAGTTTTTGCTTAATTAATTTACATTGTTATTATAGAAGTACACCGAGATGGCAATTTTATGAGTCAGATAATGAGTACAGTGTCTTCTGTTCCCTATTCTCTGCCAGTCCCTCCCTCCCGTCTCCACCCACGAGTTGCAAAACTCACTTTCATCAGTGTCTACCAAGCTCCACTGCTGCACGTTTTTACCCTTTTCCCCTCAAGTTCTCTTCCCTCCCTGCAACCCTCCTGAAGATAAACACTTGAGTACACCACACAGAAGGAAAACAAGACAAAACCCATCAAAATGGAAAGGTTTGAGTCAAATATGAAGTATTAAATGGAAAAACAGTTGTAAAATATACTCACACTAATCATTATGAATTTTAGATAGTGAAGTGTGGTTAGTAATTCTCATTGTCTATTGTTTTCTTCATCATTCTTTAATAATATGGAAAAAGCTTATATGCAGCTTCCATGGCCTTAGCCTTACATTTTCCCCCATGAGAACTCAAGTTCCTTAACTGCTCTAAGGAGTGGGTTCCACTCTTACTTGATGGCTCTGTATAGCCCTTCTGTGTGGCCCTCTGTTTCTGAATAGTGCTTCATATCTCTGGGAGATGAAAGAATCTTCTCAGCAGATGGTGTCCTCTTGGGAAAGGCCCAGGGACAATAGACTCATTGTTCACCTGGTTCCTACTTCCTGGCACCAGGTGGATTTGACTGTCTAGCAACCTAGGAGGTCAAATTGAGAAGCCTAAACTCAACTCAATGCAGACAAGAAAGAACTACAGAAAGGAGATGTTTATTCTGTGGCAATGTAAAATCTTACATTAATTTTCTTTTCTTTTGGTCCATAACGTATAGGTTAGTAACTGGCTTAAAAAATTAATTATAATTGTTGGGTTTTTTTTTTTTTTTGGTACCAGTTCTGAGGCTTGGATTCAGGGCCTGGGCACTGTCCCTGGGCTTCTTTTGCTCAAGGCTAGTGCTCTACCACTTGAGCCACAGCTCCACTTCTGACTTTTTGCTGGTTAATTAGAGATAAAGTCTCATGGACCTTTCTGCCCTGGTTGGCTTTGCACTACGGTTCTCAGATCTTAGTCTCCTGAGTAGTCACGATTACAGATGTGAGCCACCGGCACACAGCTTTAACTTAAAAAAAAAAAAGTATAAAGTATAATTATAGTAGAGTTCAGAGGATGCTTCCATATGTGCATACTGTGTGAACTGATCGAATCAAGTTTTCTTTATCCCCCTTCCTCCTTCCAACCTCTAATAATCACCATTCTATATTCAGACTGACATTTAGATTTTCTTTCAACTCTGATACATGAGAGAAAACATGTAGTATTTGTCTCTCTGTTTCTGTTTATTTCACTTAATATGCTGTCCTCTAGTTATGTCTAATTTCCTGCTAGTGAAAGGATTTCATTCTTTTTTTTTTTTTTTTCCTTTCCCACGCCTGGGACTTGCTAGTGCTCTATCACTTGTCATAGCTCCACTTCTGGCTTTTTGGTAGTCAGTTGGAGATAAGAGTCTCAGGGACTTTCCCACCGAGGCTGGCTTCAAACTTTGATCCTCAGACATCAGTTAGTCAGTCTCCTGTGTAGTTAGGATCACAGGCATAAGCCACCACACCTGGCAATTTTATTCTTTTTTATGGCCAAGTAATATTCCCTTGCATATATCCAGTAAGCCTGCTGTTTAGACGTGTCAGGCCCACATGTGGGCTATGTAGTTAGACTGCTGCGCAGAAGCTCGCCGTCTTATGTTATCATCAGTTATATTTAAACTCTATGCATCCTGAACATTCATGGTTTTCCCTCAATACTGGTTTCCTCGGACCCATATACCTGTGGATACACAGGGTCTCTTGTATATCACATTTTCTTCATCCATTGCTAGTAGCCTCAGTTGATTTCCTGTCTTAGCTATTGTGAGCAGTGCTTAGCAGTGGAGAGATCGTTTTCTTCCCAGCTGGCTCTGTGGGTCACAGGTGCTAGGGGAGCCTAGCGTGATGAGCTGGTCAGGTGCATTTACTTCCTTACTCCTCCACATTTCAGGATTTCTAAAACATGGGAGAAAGATCTTGCAACACCTTCAGGGGTCAGAAAAAAAGTTACCCAATTCCTTCTGAGACTAAAGGTTTTGTATTCTATACTTTCTGATTTATTAATGCCATTAATTAGGTAGGGCTAACAAATCTGAGCTTAGGTAAAGTATAACAGGCTATAGTCTTATCAGGGACTTTTTATGATTTCCCTACTCCAGGCCATAGAGGAAGGATGAGAATGTTCCCCATGGAGCCAGCTGGATGCCAACCATCTCTGTCTTTGTCATGTCCTAGTGACTAGAAGGCTGGACCGCTGAGGCTCTGCTTCAAGGTGTTAGTTGTCTCTATTAGATGTTGATCCAGGTTTTGGTGTTAACCCAGTTTCTTGGCATCTTGAATAAAGAATTGAGCCAACACACATGCACACACGAGTAGTGAGAGAAGCACAGATTTTGAAGCAAAAGTATGGAAGCAAGATTTATAGAAGTAAGAGCAAAGTGGGAGTCAGTCCACAGCATGGAGCTGGTTAGAGTAGAAGACTCCAGGCCCTGCGGAAAGGTTGGTTTGAGTTGAGGAGAGGAGGTTCAGAGGGTCCCTTTCACAAGAAGGGTCCTTCCAGATGGGCAGTTTTGAGTGGCAGGTGGTTGTTATCACAACATTTCTCTAGTTGTACATGTCTATTCCCACAACATATTCTGTTACAATATATATATATATATATATATATATTTTTTTTTTTGGCCAGTCCTGGGGACTGGACTCAGGGCCTGAGCACTGTCCCTGGCTTCTTCTTGCTCAAGGCTAGCACTCTGCCACTTGAGCCACAGCGCCCCTTCTGGCCATTTTCTGTATATGTGGTGCTGGGGAATCAAACCCAGGGCCTCATGTATATGAGGCAGGCACTCTTGCCACTAGGCCATATCACCAGCCCCTCTGTTACAATATTTACAATAAGCAATACATAAACAAAAAAAATCTTTAATTAAGAGTTTCTCCAGAAAGCTCATTAAAGGACAGCCAAATACAGCACTGAGAATGTGCTATCCAGGGGAATTTTATTTTTGCAGAACAAGTGTTCTTGTTAGCAGGATGTGTCCCGTAGAACATTTATTTATCAGTACTTTTTGGTGATCATGAGATGGGGAATTAGGAAGGGTCTGGGGAAGTCTTCAGGCAGGAAAGTATCTATGGGCTGGTCTTATGGTTGACCCTGGCATGCTTGGGCCTGCCTCAAAGGAATGGAGCATGACCAGAACATGACCAGAAAAGAGGCTTAAAAACTCCATCTGAAGAGTCTCATGACTACTCCCAACAGTTCATGTATATCCTGAGTCCTCAAAACTTGCCACACACTGCTCCTTGAATGATTCTCAAAAGCCCTTTGTGAATGGAATTTTATGTCTCTATCAGAAAGAATGACATTGCCCCATTGGTAAGGAAATGGAAGGACTTGGAAAAAATTATACTAAGTGAAGTGAGTCAGACTCAAAGAAACATGGACTCTATGGTCTCCCTCATAGGGAATAATTAGCACAGGTTTAGGCTAGTCACAGCCGAGGATCACAAGAGCCCAATAGCTATGCCCTTATGAACACATAAGATGATGCTAAGTGAAATGAACTCCATGTTATGGAAATGACTGTTATATCACTGTTGTAATTACTTTCAACATGTGATGTGAAACCGTAGCTTCTATTATTGATGCCCTTCTTGTATCCCCTTCCTATGGTTGTACCTGCACTATCACTGTATCTTATCTGAGTACATTGGGAACCTTGTATACTGGTATTAGAACTAGGAAAGTGAAAGGGAATACCAAAATCGAGAGACACAGGGTAAAAAAGACAAACGACTACAAAAGCAATACTTGCAAAACTGGTGTAAATCAACTGAACAACTCATGGGGAGAAAGGGAAAGGGGGAGGGGGAAGGGGAAATGAGGGAGGAGGGAACAAACAGTACAAGAAATGTATCTAATGCCTAACGTATGAAACTGTAACCTCTCTGTACATCAGTTTGACAATAAAAAATTTTAAAAAAAGCTCTTTGTGACGTGTGTGTGTGTGTGTGTGTGTGTGTGTGTGTGTGTGTGCGCACGTGCACGTGCGTGCCAGTCTTGTGGCTTAAATTCAGGTTCTAGGTGCTGTCTTTTTTCCCCCCCAAGACTGGCGTCTAAGACTTGAACCACAGCTCCAATCCCAGCTTTATTAGAGATAAGAGTTCCATGGACTTCCTGCTTCAAACCACAATCTTCAGCTATCAGCCTCTTGAGTAACTTGGATTACAGATGTGAGCTACCTGTGCCTAGTTCTTTGCTTTGTGAGATTTTAATCTGTTAATGGTTGTAATTTCCACATGACATCTTGGGGATCCTCACACTTTAAACGACTGGGTATATTTGAATTGGGGCTATTGTAGTTATTATTTATTTAATTTAAAAAATTGACTCAAGGCTAGTGCTTTGGCACTTGAGCCACAGCTCTACTTATGGCTTTTTATTTTTTTTTGTAGTTTATTGGAAATAAAGAGTCTCATAGACTTTCCTACCCAGGCTGGCCTTGAATTGTGATTCTCAAATCTCAGCCTCTTGAATAGGTAGACTTATAGGTTTGAGTAACCAGTGCCCAGCTTGGGTCTATTGTGAGAGCCCAAAGAACAACAGTGTCCTTGGGTTTAAAAACCTGGTTTGGAATAATCTAGGAAAATGATGAGGGAGGATTGTTGGAAAAAATGCCACCAAGACTCATTGTGAACTCTTTTTTTTTTTGCCAGTCCTGGGCCTTGGACTCAGGGCCTGAGCACTGTCCCTGGCTTCTTCCCGCTCAAGGCTAGCACTCTGCCACTTGAGCCACAGCGCCACTTCCAGCCGTTTTCTGTATATGTGGTGCTGGGGAATCGAACCCAGGGCCTCATGTATACGAGGCAGGCTCTCTTGCCACTAAGCCATATCCCAAGCCCCTCATTGTGAACTCTTGTTCAGGTTGGCATAGAAGAGCTTTGTAATAGCCCAGGCTTCCCCAAGGAATTGATCTAGAAAGGCTTGCCATCTTTTTTTTTTTTTTTTTTTTTCTTTTTTAGTCATGGGGCTTGAACTCTGGGTCTGGGTGCAATCCCTGAGCTCTTCAGGAGATAAGCGTCCCATGGACTTTCCTGTCCAGGCTGGCTTGGAACCATGATGCTCAGCTCTCAGCCTCCTGAGTAATTAGGACTACAGGTGTGAGCCGCCTGTGCCCAGCCTCTAGGGTATTCTTTTAGGCTAGACTAAGGGAAATTTTTTGTGGGGAAGGAGTGTGAGGTGTTGTTATCCTTCTTCATAGGGAGAGCTGTGGTTAAGTCTTTGTTCCTGGGAGATCACACATGAATTTTGAATGTTGCTTTTCTTCAACAACAACAACAACAAGAAGGAAATAAGATGGGTGCTGGTGACTTATGCCTGTAAACATAGCTACTTGGGAGGTTGAGCTCTGGAAGATCATAATTCCAACCCAACTCAGGGAGAAAAATATGCAAGAAAGACTCCATCTCTAAAATAATTAGCAATAAAAGCAGGGCTGGAGATAGGGCTCAAGTGGTAGAGCACCTGTTGAGCCAGCACAACACCCCGAGTTCAGGGGTTACCTAGGTTCTCTGCAAGGCAAACCCCAGGGCAAGTAAAGCTTTCGGGGGAGCCTATTTAAAAGCTAACCTGTGATCCCAAGAGACTAAAGTACTGACCTTTGTAGAAGTTTGAAGGCTCACAGTATTCCTTGGTCAGAGGATGATTCCTTGTCAAAGTGAACTTATCTGTTGGATTCAAACCGGATACTCCGTGGGGTCCAGCCTTCATTTGGGGCCTTGCATTGTTTAACAGTGTGTAACAAGTACCTGGATGTCTTTTTTTTTTTTGGCCAGTCCTGGGCCTTGGACTCAGGGCCTGAGCACCGTCCCTGGCTTCTTCCCGCTCAAGGCTAGCACTCCGCCACTTGAGCCACAGCGCCACTTCTGGCCGTTTTCCATATATATATATGTGGTGCTGGGGAATCGAACCAAGAGCTTCATGTGTAGGAGGCAAGCACTCTTGCCACTAGGCCATATTCCCAGCCGGATGTCTTGAGTCCTTTCAATTTCATGCACATACCACTACTCAAATGTCAACAATTAAAGAGTCTCAAGATTCTCAAAGTGTAATGCCGCCGGGCTGTGGGTGAGGTCTATAGATCTCTATTTCTAACACTCCCTCCTTCAGTGGTGCTGTAAGCAGAAGTCTCAGTAGAAAGGAAGCTTCACCTTGCACATTCTCCTCATTTGCCTCTGAGGTGGCTCCCCTCTGAGACAAGGAGCCTGTTTTAGCAAACCTTTTGTTTAAGAGGAAAAAAACCTCATTAGCCAGTTTACACTTATTTAAACAAAAGACAATTCATGAATCCCGTTGCCTTCACAATCAGGAAAGGCTCACAGAGCTCCCTTACCTAAAGAACAAGTTTATGAAACTCCCAAGGTCGCCTAAGGAATAGCCTGATTGGTTACATCCCAGCATTTGTTCAGTTGGCAATCTGTGATTGGCTGGACTTGGCTGCTTGTGATTGGCTGAGGCTTGGATATTAGTTATGCTTTTAAGCTGGGGTTTGATTAAGTTAGGTTGCAGAAACTCGAACACCTGGAAAGTAGGTACTCTGGTGCCCGCAGGGCAACACCCTTCTGCTATTTAAGGGTCAGTCTCATGATACATTTTTTTTTTTCATGTGGAAAATAAAGGACATGGAGCAAAGCTTCAAAAGGTGCAGCTTTTCAGGACCTGAAAAACAAGTTGTCTTGAAACAAGAGAGTTTCATCATTGTCCTCTTATCTGTCCAGAGGAAATAGATACCTTTCCCACGTCCCTCTTGCCATTTGCCTGGGCGGTGTGATTTGTAACTGTAATTTGGTGTAATTTGGGGGGCAGGCAAGGCTTAAGAAGAGGGTTATGAGTTCTATGAAGCACACTCGTTTTTGTTTGTTTTTTTTGCCTGTCCTTGGGCTTGAACTCAAGGCCTGGGAGCTGTTCCTGAGCCTCTTTGTGCTCAAGGCTAGTGCTGTGCCCCTGGGCCACAGTGCCACTTCCAGCTTTTTTTTTGCGTGGTTAATTGGAGATAAGGCTCTCGGACTTTCCTGTCCTGGCTGGCTTTGAACCAAGATCCTCAGATCTCATTCCTGAGTAGCTAGGATTACAGACTTGAGGCACTGGCACCCAGCTTGAAGCACACTCTTGAGATATATTTTTTTCTCCCAAGACTGAGACTCCAACTTGTTATCTGCCTCTTTCACCCATTAACTGTTGCTGTACCAACTGAGCCATGACTCCAACCCCAGTCTTTTGAGATTTTAGATCCAGCAGGGTTACCCTGAAGGCTGAGGTAAGATCTGTCCTCAAGAGACAGCATCTACTTCTGGAACACCCTTGTTGCTCTCTGCTGTCCCCTTACATTGCTTCTCCAGGCTAATGGTAAATCAGGGTTGGATTCAAGTCGAAACACCTGGACACTGGGGGTGAAGAAGAATTTCATTTGTCAGAGTAGGGAGAAAAATTACTACATAGCAACTCAGTGGGATACCCTATGTAAAGACCCATGCACTACAGCCTCTTGATTTGATGGCTTAATTTTTTTTTCTAATTTACTTTATTGCTGTTTTAGAGGTGGTATACAAAGGGGTTACCTTTACAGAGTCAGGTAATAAGTACATTTCCTTTTGCATAGTGTCACCTGTTCATTCTGTCTCATTCCCTACCTCCTGTCTCCACCCACAAGTGGCTTAATTCTTGTCACTTCATCCCTATCCAAGATTGTTCTGGCTTCACGATTTCATTTCAAATTCGGCTCCTTACTGAAAGCAGTAGTAATCTGTTTCTCAGATATGTTAGTATAGACATTCCATTTAATTCTAATATTGGACATCACTTGCCCTTAGGAAATCCTAATACAACCAAACTCTCCAAACGGGAGCTGAGTATACTGGCCAACAGTGTGGAGTCTGGAGGCAGTACTGGGTTCAAGTCTTGACTGTGTCACCGGCAGTGTGTGAAGATGAAAGAGATGTTTTGGAAGCACTTTATATATTGCTTAGGCACTATATATTCCAACCACAAAATGATTGTGAAGATGAACAGATCAGGAGTTGTCAGGGTAAGGTTTGAGAAAGGGTGTGGCTGGAGCATGAGTGGTGAAAAAAATGTGGGATTATATACTGCATAGAAGTTTTTTCCTTATTTTGCCTTTTTTTTTTTTTTTTTTTTTTTGCCAGTTCTGGGGCTTGAACTTAGGGCCTGAGCACTGTCCCTGTCTTCTTTTTGCTCAAGGCTAGCACTCTACCACTCAAGCCACAGCGCCACTTCTGGCTTTTTCTATATATGTGGTGCTGGGGAATCGAACCTAGGGCTTCATGTACACAAGGCGAGCACTTTACCACTAGGCCATATTCCCAGCCCTGCCTTTTGTTTTTTTAAAATCTCATTTGTTGTTGTGTTTTATTTCTGTACCTATGGTCTTGTATGTAAGTTTATCTGTTTTGAGGAGGTTAAGGGCGGGCACAGAAATGGTGGTACGAAGTGTGAACAAATGCAGCAGTTACACTCACTGGACGCTATGTTGAAAATGAACTATACAACTTGTGGGTGGGGAAGGGAGGAAAAACTGGGAGAAAATGAGGAAAGAGGTGACACTGTTAAAGAAGAAATGTACTCACTACATGACTTACGTAACTATAACCCCTCTGTACATCACCTTTGCAACAAAAATAAATTAAAAAAAGAAATAGAATCCTTCAGTAAGTACTTCCCTTCCTCCCTCCTTTTCTCACTCTCTTTTGATTTTACTTTCTCTCTCTCCCCCCCCTTTCTTTCTGTGTTGGTACTGGGGCATGAACTCAGGGCCTGGGTGCTGTCCTTGAACTTTTTTTTTTGCTGAAGGCTAGTCCTCTACCTTTTGAACCATAGATCTACTTTCAGCTTTTTGGTGGTTAATTGGAGATAAGAATCTCACAGACTTTCCTGCCTGGGCTGGCTTTGAACTGCTATCCTCAGATCTCAGCTATCTGGGTATTATAGGCATGTGCCATTAGTGCCTGGCTTGAGTTCTGTTTCTTTGTGTGACTATGCATTTTGTTTTATGGGTTTCTGGGTGGTCATCTGATGTGATAAATCATGTCTACAGTTGTGGGTAGCAAGCAGGACTTCCTTTTTGTCCTGAGTGTGCAAGAAAACAATAGAGGTAACTTACTGTATAAATGACAGAGTTAGGACAGAGATGTCAATGGCATTTGGTTATGCTGGTCATTTGCTGGTGCTTTACTGGAGGCAAATGGTGAAAAAAATGAGTCATCACCATGCACATGCTAGTATAAATGTGCCAAATTCAAAACCCTTTGTATGAAAGCATCCATTCCATAGTCATGTTGTAAAGAGTGATTTTTGTGCCAGCAGAAAAGCATCTTCTACCTCATTATGCTAAAACAATTGTTCATCTGGATTTTTATTGGTTTTATAGTTTTGCTTTTATTTTTATTATATTTAGTTTTTATTTCATTTATAAATTAGCTTTAATTTTTATAGCTGTAGACCAGCACATAATCTGTTTAACTGCTCAATAAAACCACTATGGTATGTATGATTTAGTGGTGGCTGTGGTATTGAATAAAGTCATGTCAAAATATAAATATACTATATTAAAAAAGGTGTAAAACAGGGATGTATACCACATTTTATGTTTGTACATATAAATGTAGTTGTTATATTGGATCAAAGAGAAGTAAGAACAATTTGGGTGGCTTACCCAAATATAGAGTGTCTGTCTACTCTCTCTCTCTCTCTCTCTCTCTCTCTCTCTCTCTCTCTCGTGAGCTGGTCAGTGGTCTGAGATTAGAGGATCATCTCAAGACCCAAGACAGAGTCTGGCTAAATAGCATCTGCAGTGCTGGGATAACAAGTGTGTGCAACTATACCCAGCCCTGTCATAATATTGAATGATTATTTATGCCCACACAGAGTTTATGAGAATGATTTTCCTTTTGGAAAGGTTTGTACATTGCTTATAGCAGAAAAACAGGAATCTGAAGACTAAGCTGAGCATTCATACAAGTCTTTTCCTAATCTCCCTTGTCTACTTATTCAAGTATTTCTCCCAAGAACACACCCTTGGTGCCAACTCTTTCCAATGAGCTGTGTTTGCCCAAACAAACCTTCTCATCCATTTGCACATGGCTTCCCTGTGCCCTTGCCTGCTCCACCCTGGTTAGGGACAGTTGGCAAAGCTGTGTCACAGCACAAGTCTTGCAAATTACGGTCTTGGAGAGACAAAGGTGACTCTCTGGAAGCTCCCAGTCCTTCTGTTCTCCCCTGAGAAAGGCCTGTCCCTCCATTCCAGAGCCTGTCTATCCCCACTGCTCTGTCAACACAGTCTCCGTGGCCCAGATACCCACAAACCAGAAGTGAGGGGCCTGGGTTCTATCTGGAGATGTTACTGACTTATTGACATCCATAAGGTCCTCAATTTAAGTAACTTTCTTAGCAAAGACTTTTCTTTTTTTCCCTCCCTCCCTCCCTCCCTCCCTCCCTCCCTCTCTCCTCCTCTTCCTTCCTCCTTCCCTCCCCTCCCCCTCTCCCTTCCTTCCTTCCTTCCTTCATCTCTCTCTCTCTCTTTCTTTCTTTCTTTCTCTTTCCCTCCCTTTGCTTTTTTCCTTTCCCTTCCTTTTCCATCCTGCTCTCTCTCTGTCTGTCTCTGTCTCTGTCTCTCTGTCTCTTTGTCTCTGTCTCTCTGTCTCTCTCTCTCTCTGTGTGTGCCAGTACTGGGCTTGAATTTAGGGCTTGGGTGTTGTTCCTTGAGCTTTTTTTTTTAAGGCTAGTGCTTCACCACTCAAGGCACAACAATATTTCTTGGGGTTTTGTTGTTGTTGTTGTGATGGTGGTGGTGGTGCTGGTTAATTGGAGATAAGAGTCATAGGACTTTTCTTCTTGGTCTGGCTTTGAATCTCAATCCTTAGATTTTAGACTCCTGAGTAGCTAGGATTACAGGAGTGGACCATAGACTGCAGCTAGTTCATTTCTTTACATTTCCATTGGCAGTATGCATAACAAGCTGAGATCTTCCTTTCATTGAGAATATCTGATAATTGCCATGAAAGTCATCAAAATTAAATGTGTTAGAAGAAATATAAAATTCTATTTAATATCTTTTCAGTTTATCTCCCTCATTTGTTTTTTTGTTTTGTTTTTGTTGCCAGTCCTGGGGCGTGGACTCAGGGCCTGAGCACTGTCCCTGGCTTCTTTTTGCTCAAGGCTAGCACTCTGTCACTTGAGCCACAGCACCACTTCTGGCTTTTATCTATATATGTGGTGCTGAGGAATCGAACCCAGGGCTTCATGTATACAAGGCGAGCACTCTACCACTAGGCCATATTCCCAGCCTATCTTCCTCATTAAAATAGAATTCTCCAAATGTTTCCAGATGACAAACTAACAACAGAAATTACTCATAGGATTTAATTTAATTTCCTTTTTTTTTTTTTTTTTGCCAGTCCTGGGGCTTGAACTCAGGGCCTGTGCACTGTTCCTGAGCTTCTTTTGCTTAAGGATAGCACTCTACCACTTGAGCCTCAGCACCACTCCCAGCTTTTTTTTTTTTCTGTTTATGTGGAACTGAGGAATCAAACCCAGGGCTTCATGCATGCTAGGCAAGTACTCTACCACTAAGCCACCTCCCCATCCCTTAATTTCTATTCTTTAAAAATTCTATTTGCGGGCTGGGGATATGGCCTAGTGGCAAGAGAGCTTGCCTCGTATACATGAGGCCCTGGGTTCGATTCCCCAGCACCACATATACAGAAAATGGCCAGAAGTGGCGCTGTGGCTCAAGTGGCAGAGTGCTAGCCTTGAGCAAAAAGGAAGCCAGGGACAGTGCTCAGGCCCTGAGTCCAAGGCCCAGGACTGGCTAAAAAAAAAAAAAAACAAATTCTATTTGCCATGTCTTTATATCCTCTTTCTATGGGAGCTTATAATTTCCTATTTAGTAACATTATTGAAATTATATCATTACTGTTTTCTTTATTTTTCTGCCTAATTGCCTCATTGATTTGTTTACCTAATAGACTTAGTGACTGAATTAAAAATAATGACATGCACAAAAATGTAATGCCTTACTTGTCCTTCTCATACAAGGTCTTAGTTTTAGACAAAGTAGTATTTTTACCTCTTGTCTATAGTGCCTGCCTCCTTCTCTCCCTCCCTTCCTCCCTGCCTCCTTCCCTCCCTGCCTCCCTCCCTCCCTGCCTCCTTCCCTCCCTCCCTCCCTCCCTCTTTCTTTCTTTCTTTTTTTTAAAAATTTTTAAAATTTTTTTTAATTTGGCCAGTCCTAGGCCGTGAACTGAGGGCCTGAGCACTGTCCCTGGCTTCTTTTTTGCTCAAGGCTAGCACTCTGCCACTTGAGCCACAGCGCCACTTCTGGCCATTTTCTGTATATGTGGTGCTGGGGAATCGAACCCAGGGCTTCATGTATACAAGGCAAGCGCTCTTGCCACTAGGCTATATCCCCAGCCCCATCTTGTTTTCTTTTCTATTCATTTTTTTCTACCTTTCTCATGAATTTAGGGCCAGGTGCCGGGGACTCACGCCTGTAATCCTAGCTACTCAGGAGGCTGAGATCTGAGGATCATGGTTCAAAGCCAACCCAGGCAGGAAAATCTATGAGACTCTTATCTTCAATTAACCACCACAAAACCAGAAGTGGCTCTGAGGCTTAAATGGTAGAGCACTAGCCTTGAGCTGAAGAGCTCAAGGACAGCACCCAGGACCAAAGTTCAAGCCCCATGACCAACAAAAATGAGATTCTTATCTTTAATGAATCACCAAAAGGCTGGAAATGGAGAGGTAGCTCAAGTGGTAGAGTGCCCATCTTGAGGCAGAAAAGTTAAGGAACAGCGCCCAGGCCCAGAGTTCAAGTCCCAGTACCAACACACACACACACAGACACACACAGACACACACACACAGAGGTAGACAGACAGACAGATGGACACACATACACAGTTGGCTCTGAGCAGTGCCTGGCACAAAGCAAGTGCTTGCTTTGCCCTTCTTCTCTTACCCCAGACCTCCAGTGACCTCCAGACTTTGCAGAACAGTGTCACTTTCTCTCTGGAAAAAAGGCTCTGTTATTTGTTAAGCTGTTCCAGTGTCCCAGTCAATAGACTAAGAGTTATGGTACCCCAGTGAATCGACCTATTGTTATTAAATTGCCTTGGCCCTGCTAGTTTCTGGAGTTGTCATTTTGCACTAGTATTGATTTACAGCTTGCTCCATAGCCTTCCCTTGCAGATGTTATTACTAGTCTAGGGCACTAGAGGGAGCCATTTCACTAAATTTCTGTGATTTTTTTTTTTTTCCATTCACAAATGTAAACCTCTATCTTGCACCAAAGGGATAAAATTCTTATGACATGCACTAGCAAAGCCAATTATTTTAGCACATAGTAAAACATCTTACCTCTTTGTATTGCTTTTGTTTATAGTAGGGGAGAAAGTGATGCTTAGAATCAACCAGAAAGTTCATGCGTTTGATTTAGTTCTACAGGTTAGGGGAGCAAGATGAGATGTAAAAGGAAGTTACACATTAGCTTGGCAAAGGAAAATAACTATGAGCAAAGGACAAATAAATGAAGATTACTGGATATGTAAAGGACTAATAGGACCCAGGTGCTTGTGGCTCATGCCTGTAATCCTAACTATTTAGGAGGCTGAGATCTGTAGATGGTGGTTCGAAGCCAGCCCAGGCCGGAAAGTCCATGAGATGCTTCCCTCCAATGAACCACCAAAAAAGCCAGCAGTGGAGCTGTGGCTCAAGTGATAGAGTGCTAGCTTTGAGAGCAGAAGCTAAGGAAAAGCTCCCAGGCCCTGAGTTCAAGCCCCCAAACCAGCATAAAAAGGAACAAATGGATGATGGTACAGTGGGTTCGAACCAGGATAGGGAAGATGGAAATTCATCATTGAAAGAACAGAAGAAGGGCTGATACTTAGTGTGTGTGTGTGTGTGTGTGTGTGTGTGCGCGCGCGCGTGCTCGCTAGTACTGGGACTTAAACTCAGGGCTTTGTGCTTTTGCACTTATGGCTGCTATACTACAACTTGAGCCACATTTCCATCTGGCTTTTTGCTGATTAATTGAAGATAAGAGTATCTTCGGTTTGTTTGCCCCAGCTAGCTTTGAACCTTGACCTTCATGTCTCAGCCCCTTGAATAGCTAGAATTACAGAGATAAACTACCTATGACCCCTTGTATCTTGTGATCGTGTGTGTGTGTGTGTGTGTGTGTGTGTGTGTGTGTGTGTGTGTGTGCCTTCCAGTTCTGGGGCTTGAATTCAGGGCCTGATTGCTGTTCCTGAACTTTTGTGCCTCAAGACTAGTGTTCTACCACTTGAGTCAAGGCTCTCCTTCCAACTTTTTAGTGGTTAATTGGAGATAAGAGTCTTATAGGCTTTCCTTCTTGGACTGTCTTCAAACTATGATCCCCAGATCCGAGCCTCCTGAGTAGCTAGGATTATAAGTGTGAGCCACCGGCACTCAGCTTATTATCTTTAAACAAAAGAAGTACAATAGGTTTTTTTTTTTTTTGGCCAGTCCTGGGGCTTGGACTCAGGGCCTGAGCACTGTCCGTGGCTTCTTTTTGCTCAAGGCTAGCACTCTGCTACTTGAGCCACAGCGCCACTTCTGGCCATTTTCTGTATATGTGGTGCTGGGGAATCGAACCCAGGGCCTCATGTATATGAGGCAGGCACTCTTGCCACTAGGCCATATCCCCAGCCCAGTACAATAGGTTTTAAACAGTTTTGCTTTCACTATAATCTGACCCGTAATCTACTCTGTAGACTTAATGTCTTCCTCCCAAGCTGTTTTCTGAGTAGCTATCCGCCATCCCTTTCATTCTTTCCAAGAATCACTTCTAGGACTGAGCTGAGAATGTTATTTTCCAAGCCCGACTTTTTTCTGCATAGCATTTCCTGTGTAACCACAATCAGAGCTCTCACTGTTGTGTCTCTTCCTGTCACCCCAGCATGACAAAGTTCCTTTGTTCCCCAAGGCTCCTGTCACTCTGTCTTTGCCAGGCAGTTCTGCCATGGTGCTACAGAAGGATCATTTCCTTCATTATTCCCTCTACCTCTGAGAGATTGTGCTGTCACACTGAATTTGTTACAAGCACTTTTCTAAATGGATTAGGACACTGCCTTTACAGGACCTTTGTAGCATGTGATCATATGTTCATTTATAACCATTCAGGAGCTGGGTGCTGGTGGTTCACACCTGTAATCCTAGCTACTCAGGAAGCTGAGATCTGAGGACTGTGATCAAAAGCAGCCCCAGCATGAAAATCCATGAGAGTCTCATCTCCAATTCACCACTGAAAAGCCAGAAGTGGATCTATTGTTTAAGTGGTACCAGCCTAGCCATGAGCGACAAAGCCAAGGGACAGTGCCCAGGCCCTGAGTTCAAGCCCCAGTACCAACACACACACACACACACACACACACACACACACACACACACACAATCATTAAGTACAACTTGTAGAAATCCACATGAACAGAAGGATGAGGAAAGCAGGAGGCTTGTATTCTGAGCTGATAAAAACTAGGGCCATAGAGGCCTATATCTAGCTGATGTAGAGAATGTACCATTTTCATCACCTCTTTGTGACAGTAGCCAGTTACTTCACTCACTTTCTCATCTAGAAGTATAATTAGGTTATAATTCTGGCTGTACCCTAACTCACGGAATGGCTTGGAACAATTGCTTTTTCACTAATATAGCCAAATGGCTTTGTCATTAAGATTTTTCATGAATCCTTGGCTTACTCATTTGTAAAAAACAAAAAAATAAAAATAATAGCTCATAAAATTGTGCTAGATTAAAGATGGCTGGGAAGTTCCCTTTGGCCTTTCTCCCTTTAACAGGTAGAATAGATGTTTCGGCTTCTTAAAGCTGGGCTGCACAAGTACTTAATTTGCTACTTTCCCAGCCCAGGCCATTTTCCTTTTCTTGGAATGTTTTCTCTAGGGTATTGAGTCACCAGGGTAAAAAATTTAAATATTCTAGCCAGGAGCTGGTGGCTCATGCCTATATTCTTAACTACTCAGGAGGACTGAGGGTTGAAGCCAGCTGGGCAGAAAGTTTGTGAGTGTCTTATCTCCAATTAACCACAAAAGTGGAGATGGGACAGGGCCCAGATCCTGAGTTCTGAGATCCTGAGCTCAAATATGGGTACATATATATATACACAAAATTCAAATATCCTGAGACCATCATGCTAGAGTTTCAGTATGAGCCAGTTCCACTTGAGTCCAGCCTTCCAGCTATCCCTCGCAAGTTGGCAGACACACGAGAAGCCACCTTGGGCTCTCCAAAGGCCTTCCCGGGAGCTGACTAGCAACTGGATCTTTGCTGGTAGCAGTTGCTTCCATGTAGAGCCAGGACGCTGCCTGTCTGAGCCTTGCTTGAATGCTTGGCCCATAGAAACGCGAGGTTTGGTGGGTGTTACTTTCACCTAGCCAGTGAGCAGCAGCAGAACTTGGTACCTGGACAAGGGAACGGATCTATTAGATCCCTAAAGCATATAGCATTGGCTTTGGGACAGCACAGGTCAAAGCTGGAAGGCCTTGATGAATCTACTAGTGAAAGCTTGAAAATGAGAGAAAACGAGGTAAAACCTGGAAGGACAGGGGAAAATTGAGTTTGGAAACTAGGGGAAAAAAAGTGATACTTATAATGGAGGAAATGTCCATATTACCCATGGTAATATGGGAAGCTGAATATAAACCTAACACATTGGTGAGGTTGGCTAGGGAGATTTCCTGGTAGATTTTCTTTTTTTGTGTTGGTACTGGGACTTGAACTTAGGGCCCCAGAATTTTTGAATTTTTGCTTGGCTTTTTTGCTAAAGGCTGAGGCTGTACCACTTGAGCCATAACTCCATTTCTGCCTTTTTGCTGGTTAATTAGATGTAAAAGACTATGGGCTTTCCTGCCCCGGATTGGCTGCAGACCACAATCTTTAGATCTTAGCCTCCTGAGTAGCTTGAATTACAGCTGTGAGCTACGAGCTCCTGGCCTTCTTTCAGACTATTGAAGGTGACGATTTTCTTTTTGGAGCCACTTATTTTAAGCTTATGGATAGAGAAATGTAAGCTTTAAAAAAAATAGAACTTGTAGTGTTCAAGCAATTTTATTTTAAAGGAAATATAAAGGAGTGAAGACTTAGAGGTTTTAAAATAAAAGTGATCCCAAATGTGCTATCATCTAAACCCCATTTAAACTGTATTTCAGTGCACAGTAAGTGTGTCTGATGAAGGGTCCAAATGCTGTAACTCAGAGGAGTAAGATTTAACACAAAATCTCATTTTACATACTGGTAAGACCCTTCATGGAATGGCAGGGAGGAAAAAAATAGGAAAATTGGAAAGCTTCACGAAAGAAGTTGAATCATCCAGTTAGAAAATTATAAGAAAATGCTCATTGAACTTTTCCTATCATTATGAAGAAAGAGAAATGCTGAAAACTGACAACAAAGATAGGAAGAGCTAATTTTCGATTTCAATTTGTCTTTCGGAATGCTGCTTCTTAGGTATTTTATGGAGGGTAAATTACATTTGAAATGAAGTCTTCTCAATGGGTTATCCTTTCTGTAGTTACTCTGCACACCTTTAAAAAATGCATTTCACTTATTTGTGGCGGGTGGGGTGGAAAGATGAATTCTGAAGTTGTTGAGAGGAAAATAATTTCAGGAGGTAATGGATGAACTTGGTCTGGAAGATTAATCAGGGCACTTGGTTGTAAGAGGATGTGAAGTCATGACTGGAGCAGAACTAAATATCTGATTGTAATTAAAACTTTAGGTTCTAATGGCTGCATGAAAGATATTTTAATAAACGTGAAATGTACTTTCTAAATGGCACGCTAACTTTTAATGACTTGGGTGTTTTGTTTGATTAGTAACCTGGACTGTTAAATTAAAGCCAACTGCAAGTGAATGATAAAATATTGATAGTTTCAGGCAAATGAATTGGGGGAGTTATGCTTCACAGATTTTTTTTGTATCATTAAGGATTTTAACTGGTGGAAAATATATATTGCTGGTGCTTAAAGATAGTTAAAGAGGCTCTTCCTGTTTATAGGACCTCGTTTTAATTTTACAGTAATAATAAGGGGCAAATATGAATTATTCACAGATGGTTGGTCAAGAGAGGTCACTTAATTAAAAAAGTGTTATTTTAATTACACCTGTTTCACATTCCTGGAATAGGAAATTAAATATTTGGAGGCATTTGATTACTTCAGTTTCATAGTGTACCTGGACTTCTGCTGACTTGTGGGAAGGCCTGAGATTGCTGTGGGGGGGTTTCTTCTTCTGCTAAGCAGGATATTTTTGCTTTATGGAAAAGAACTTAAAAAATAATCATCTCATTGATAATATTTGAATTAATGAAAGAAGAAAATGTATGGGATTTTATGCATACAGATACAAATATACATATAAAATTCTTCCCCTCCTCCCTTTCTTTTGGTGCCAGTCCTGGGGGTTGAACTCAGAGACCGTCTCTGAACTTTGTGTGCTCAAGGCTAGTACTCTACCACTTGAGCCACAGCTCTACTTCTGGCCTTTTGTTGTTTTAAATTGGAAATCAGAGTACAATGGACTTTCCTGCCCAGTGTGGCTTCATACCAGGATCCTCAGATCTCAGCTTCCTGAATAGTTGAGAACCGCACGCATGAGCCACTGCCACCTGCCTTACCACACACAGTGTTTGGTAAGTACCAGGGCTTGAATGATTCAGGGTTTTATACTTGCTTGGCTTGCTTGCTCATGGTTAGTGCTCTACCACTTGAGTCTTATCTACAGCTTAGCATTTTGCTTGTTAATTGGAGATGGAGTCTCATAGGATTCTCTGTTTGGGTTGGCTTCAAACTGCCATCTTTGATCTCAGGCTCCTGCGTAGCTAGGTTTACAGGCATGAACCACTTGTGCCCAACCTACTTTATTGTTTTTTAGATAAAACAATAAACCTACTTTTTATTCCTTTTGGCAATAATCCAAGCAAAAGCTGGTATAGGTGGATAGAGTCAAGAATCATTTCAGCAAAGGAACCAATTGGAGGTATGGTCAAACAGAAAAAGACATCAGGGTTAACTTTGAAATCCAGGACGCCTTGTTCCTTGTTATTTTCTGGTACTGGAGTTTGAATTCATTGCTCACTATTTTCACAAGAATCCTGACCTTGACTTTGGCTGAGTCCTTTCCTATGTTTGCGCCACCCAATCTTACCACCTTTTTCTTTCTTCACTCCCAACACATCCCTCCTTCTGTGCAGACATCTTGATTCCTTGTCTCCATCTGAACTCTCTCTTCTGCTCTCCTCTTCCCCTTCATCTTGTTCCTGTCTTCATTTCACCAACAGATAATTCATGAGTGATAACCAAGTGCCTGTCTCTGGAGATACAGTTGTGAACAAGCTGAGGTCCAGGCCCAGCTCCATTCTGCTTATGATCTGGACTAACATTCTCTCTTGTGTGTTGTGCTCATTTCTGCCTGAGTTTTTACCTGCTTCATCTACCTGAAGATTGTCCTTTTCTCCTTCTACACATTAGCTGTGTTCCTCACTAAAGGCTAAACTCAAGCTTGCCTTTCCCTTCAATGGTTGTTTCCATGCACTTTCATCCCTGAACACCTTCAGGGTGTTCACCCCCACACTTCATCTGCTAATTGCTCTTTTTCACAGTGAGCTAGCTGATGGAACAAGGCCCCAGAAGTGCGTAAATATGTCTTTATATATTTTATTTTAGGTATATCTGTATATAGACTTTAGTTCTGTCTCTGTATGTATAAAACTCTTGTCTTCCCAGATAATTATGAATTTTTAGATTCATAAAGGCAGAGGAGTTTTTCTTTAAGCTAATGATCTTTCCAGACTTAAATTTCTATCCAGAAATATCAAGTGCAACCTTTGTGTATTTTTATACCACAATGTTAGGTAAAGAGACCTCAAGCACTTGGGGCCATTTCCATTTGGTAACAGAGTTCTGATAGCTTTTCAATCATTCCTGTGTACCCAGAATGAGAAGAGAATGCAAAGGAGGTGGGACTGAGCTGGTGAACTGCTTGAGCTTGAGAGGAAACTGACCAAGAGTCAAACTCCTTCTCAGCCGCACAATACTAGACACTGTAATTGCTTTAAGGACACTAGCTAGTGGTGTCAGGCTACACTAGCTTTGTTATCTGGTTCAACTCACATTAACTAACTGTGTGATCGTCTCAGTTACAAAGACCCTATGGTCTTGCTCCATCCTGTTGATTAGGTATATGATATTGAGGAAATTTCTTACCATCTGGGCCTCAGTTTTCTCATCTAGAAAGTGGGAATAAAGTCATGATTTCATGGTTTAGGAAAAGTAATTTGCATAGTGCCTGGCATACGGAAAACTGTAATACTGTGATTTTGGAATAGCTAACTAGGCTTACTTAGGAAGTGACTCTCCTAAACACTGGTATTCTAGTGTTTAAAATTTGGAATTTGGGCCTTGGGAAACCATACATTAATCTAGGTCACAGGTCTCTGGAATTGCTGTGTATGCCGCATAAATGAATGCCAGAGGTTTGGTAATTTGTCGGAACTCCAGTGCAGGCATGGGTTGAAAGACTCTGCATAGGATATAGTGATTCCTGGTGGGAGATGATTGGGTAAGGGGAGAGGCTAGAAAGCCAGATTGGGCAAGGCCTTTCTAGCCACCCGTATTTAAATTCACCTTTGTCCTGGATCAAGCACAAATTGCTCTATCCTGGAATAAAGAAGCACATGGCCCTCTCTAAAGGTTTTATGAATGGGAACGAGGGATGGAGGAGAGCCAAAGATAGCAGCTGGGCTATTCTTTGGGGCCATGCCACATGAAATCTTCTATGGAATATCTTTTGAGTTTGTCTGGCACAGCACAGTAAGGGTAAATAATTCTCCAATGACACACACCACCTGACCCCCACCCCTGCCATCCCGGGGAGCAGCTGGGCCCCAAGCACCTGCCCAGTAACCCCCCGTGCCTCAGTGAAAATAATTGCTCCCCTGGCCCTGCGACGGGCCCAGCAAAGGTGGGTTCAGACCCCTGCTGCCCTGGGGTCTGAACAAAGCTCTGACATGCAAGGATCACAGGACAGCAGCCTCTCCCAACAGCCAGCTCCAGGCCTACTGTCATTGCCCTAATGGAGCGAATCTCCGCACACAGAGGTGCCCTCCTTGACCATGAGCCCAGGCAGAACGGGCAGGGGCAGGCGGAGTCCCTGTACAGTGGTCAGCATCACAGACTGGAAAGGAAGAGTCAGGAATTAGAGAAGGAAAGGGTCATGCAATGAGGTGAGGTGATTTTTTTTTTTTTTTGCTTTTGTTTTGTTTAAAAATGTTTTCAAGCTAGGCTCTAGTGGCTCATGCCTGTAATCCTAGCTGCACAGGAGACTGAAATCTGAGGATCATGGTTTGAAGCCAGCCTAGGTAGATAAATCTAGGAGACTTCTCTCTAGCCAGAAAAAAGAGAAAAAAAAGCTGGAAGTGGAAGTGGAGCCGTGGCTCAAATGGTAGCGTGCCTGCCTTGAATGCAAAAGCTAAGAGGCAGTGCTGTGGCTCTTGAGTTCAAGCTTCAGTACTGGGATGAAAAAGCGTTTCCAAACCACCCGCATAGAGTTGGAGAATTTGTTCTGAGTCACCGCCCCCCCTCAATATCTTGAGAATCATTTTTGTGTTTTAAAGACCAAATGGGGCTACTTCCAGGCTCCCACTTTTTCCCTTGCTAATATAGCTAGACCTCCCTTTCCAGATAAGATTAAGGAGCTGCTGCAAATTGGGGCTGGAGCCGCTGGGCTCTAGTGGGCTGACCCTCTCTGTGGGTGGCTGGGCACAGCTTTGCCTTTGAAGCAGAAAAGAAATTTCATTCTTCTTTTGAGGCCCCTTTTGTAATACTGCTTTTCTTTCGCTGGTTGAGATTAGTTACAATTTCATCAGCTTCTCTTAAAAAAAAATTCCCTGTTGTCATATCATAAAAAGAGAAGATATCTCTTAAAGATGTTTGCCGCCTTCCAAAAGCAGGGAATAAAAAATTGCATCTGTTCTTATTCTGGAAATTTAATTTCTCTTGCAAGTCAAAGCCAGTAGGGTGGTGCATTTTGAGACACACACATATGTATTTTTTGGTGGTTGTTCAGTGGTTTTATTAAAAGAAGAAAAAGATTAAAAGAAAAAGAAGAAACCCACCCCCCTTTCAATGTCCTGTGCTCATTGAGGCATGAGTAGGCAGGTTCATAGATCCTGGCAAAAATACACATTATGAAAACCAAGTCAAAAATAGAAGTAGCTAGGATGAGATTATGAGACCGAACGGCAGGGGGCAGTGTGACACAGTTAAACAGATCCATAGCTGGCTAGAACACCAGAAACAAGGCTCTTTGAGACAACAAAGGCAAAACTGTGCTAAGAGCTGTAAATCTTACAGGCTAAATTCCTATGCAAGACACAGTCATTGTTGTATCATAATTAAACATGCTATAAAGCATAAATCCCTTACTGAACACTTCCTCTTAGTGGCCTCATTGCCCACAGACTGAACTGGAGGCTGGCCACCTATTAGCATGAATTGGAAAGATTTCTGGTGTATTCAGTACTGCCTTGCTTTTTGTACAGCAAAAACAACAAAAGGATAGCTGGGCGCTGGTGGCTCATGGCTGTAATCTCGGCTACTCAGGAGGCTGAGATCTGAGGATGCCGTTGGAAGCCAGCTTGAACTGACAGATCCTTGATACACTTATCTCCAATTAACCAGCAAAAAGCAAGACATACAAGTGTGGCTTAAGTGGTACAGTGCCAGCCTTGAACAAAAAATCCAAATAAGAGTGAGAATCCCTGAGTTCAAGCCGCAGTACTGGCACAAAACCAAACCACACCAAAAAAACACCAGGGAAAACAAGAACAAGAACAACAAAACCAACAAAAGGAAAGCAAATTACCCTGGACATAGCTGCTAGGTGTTCCCTCAGCTTCTTTTTGATATGGGGCTGTGTTGGTGTTTAAGGATAGGATTGGTCTTCGAACCTTTGGAGGCAGTAAGAGGGAGAAGGAGGCATTGCATTCGTTCCATACTGCTGCTGTAACCAAGTACCACAAACCAGGACACTCTAGTAACAGAAATTTATTCTCTCAGTTTAGAAGGCAAGGTGCTGGCAGTACAAGAATCCTTCTAAATCTTGTAAATGTGAGTACTTCCTTGTTTCTTCTTAGCTTCCAGCGATGGCCTTAGGTCTTTGATGTCCCTCAGTTTGTGGCAAATGAATTGCAATGTGTAGCTGGGTTCTGGCTGTCTCATGCCTGTAATCTTAGCTACTTAAGAGACCAAGATCTGGAGGACCATGGGTCAAAGCCAGACTGGGCAGAAATGTCTATCTCCAATGAACCAGCAAGTTACTGGACTAGAAGTGTGGCTGAAGTGGTAGAGCACCAGCTGTGAGCAAGAAAACCAAGCAAGCTCGAGGCCCTGAATTTAAATCCCACACATTGGATTAAAAAATGATAGTAATTTCAATCCCTTCATCTTCTCATGCCGTTCGCACTGTGGGTTGTGTTTTCAGGTGGTTTCCTTCTTATGTTGCCTCTCACCGTATTGGTTAAGTGCCACCCTCATCTGAATGAAATTACATTCTCAAGGACACTCCCCCCAATAAGGTCACATTATGGGTCACTGAGGATTTGTCTTCAATGTACCTTTTGTTTTCCAATCATTTGGTTTCTATGTGTTACTGCATCATGACATTTTCCCAAGTGGAAATCAGTTCAGGATCCTCTAAAAATTCTAGTCTTTGCATTATTGATTCTTAGCAAGGAACAGAAGCAGTGTGAACATTCATTCAGTCTCTACTAAGTGTCAGACACCTGGCACAAGTGGCCTCCAGTGTGCCAGGTCTGCACACTGCCACTGCTTTCTTTTGGTGTGGATGGCACCTCTCATTAGGCCGAAGGACCAGACCCAAGGCCGCCAAATCTGGGTTTCCTGCTTTCAGACTTGAATCCACATTGGCTATCAGTTGCTACCTGACAAACTGTCCACGCCTGCGAGGCCTTGAACTACATACAGACCTCTATCCTCTCCCAGGTCCTGAGCGCGGGGAATCCAGGCGTGGTTCAGCAGGGTCTTCTGACACGGAAGGCTACAGTGAAAGTGG
Source organism: Perognathus longimembris pacificus (assembly GCF_023159225.1). Classification (NCBI taxonomy): domain Eukaryota; kingdom Metazoa; phylum Chordata; class Mammalia; order Rodentia; family Heteromyidae; genus Perognathus; species Perognathus longimembris. The sequence goes on along the minus strand of NC_063174.1, from coordinate 9,199,644 downwards.
TGGGCAGCCTGCGGACACCCTAAACACCTCCAGACATCCTAAACGCCTGGTGGGGGGGAGGCTCTGCTTCTGCGCCCCCCCCCCCCCCAGGGCAGGATTGGAGGCAGGATGCCTGGGGGACCGTGTTAGGGCTGCCTTACCCTGGGTTCACATAGATTGCCACTTAGTTAAGAGTGATCCTGTCACAATGCAGATGGATCTCAACGGGGTCCTGCTTGAAGAACTCCAACGACTTCTAGCCACCTTAGAACGTGAAGCCCTTACCCAGGCCTAAGTGATTTGGTCCAGAAGTTTCTCTGATTGTTCGCCTCTACTGTCAGTCGGCTTCTGCTTTGGTGGCACAAGCTCAACCCATGCGGGTCTCTGTTACTGCCCACTGAGCCACAATGGGCACCCTAAAATTCTTCATGGAATGAGTAAATGAATGTATCTAATTGAAACCTCAACTTGCTTTTGCCCTTTTTGTTTCGGCTACTATTCTCAGGTAGGGTCTCCTGATTTTCCCTAGGGCTGCTCTTGGATCCAAATCCTCCTATCCATGCTTTCTATGGAGTTGGGATTAAAGATGTGCCCCACACGCATGCAGGCTTCTTATTTGTTCAGATGAGATCTTGCTGTTTTTTTTTTTTTTATTTTGCCAGTCCTGGGCCTTGAACTCAGGGCCTGAGCACTGTCCCTGGCTTCTTTTTGCTTAAGGCTAGCACTCTGCCACTTGAGCCACAGCGCCACTTCTTGGCTGTTTTCTGTATATGTGGTGCTGGGGAATTGAACCCAGGGTTTCATGTATACGAGGCAAGCACTCTACTACTAGGCCATACCCCCAGCCCCTCTTGCTAACTTTTTGCATATGATGGCCACACACCGTGATCCTTCCAATCTCTGAACTGCTGTAGTTGAGATTACAGGCAAGAACTCCTATATCTGGCTTAGTTATCCTTCCTTCCTTCCTTCCTTCCTTCCTTCCTTCCTTCCTTCCTTCCTTCCTTCCTTCCTTCCTTCCTTCCTTCCTTCCTTCCTTCCTTCCTTCCTTCCTTCCCCTTCCTTTTTTCTTTTGTCAGTTATGGGGGCCGAACTCAGGGCCTGGGCTGTCTCTGAGCTCTTTTGCTCAAGGCTAGCACTCTACCACTTTGAGCCACAGCTCCACTTCTGGTTTTTGAGTGGTTAATTGGAGATGAGAATCTCATGGGGACTTTTCTGCCTGGACTGGCTTTGAACCATGATCCTCAGACCTCAGCCTCCTGAATAGCTAGGATTACAGATGTGAGCCACCAGTGCCTGACTTGGCCTAGTTCTTTTTTTTTGGCCAGTCCTGGGCCTTGGACTCAGGGCCTGAGCACTGTCCCTGGCTTCTTCCCGCTCAAGGCTAGCACTCTGCCACTTGAGCCACAGCGCCCCTTCTGGCCGTTTTCTGTATATGTGGTGCTGGGGAATCGAACCTAGGGCCTCGTGTATCCGAGGCAGGCACTCTTGCCACTAGGCTATATCCCCAGCCCTCTTTTTATATTCTTGATATATTAATCCCCTGTCAGATGAATCTCTGACAAAAAAATGTTTTACCAATTCAGTAGGCTGTATTCTCTGTCTCTGTCTGTCTGTCTCTTTCCTCTTTTTGGCTGCCTAGGATACTGTACTGGAACTTGAACTTGGGACCTTACACTTGATAGGCATGTACCTTAACACCTGAGCCACACTCCTATCCTTGTATTAAAGCTTTTTGATTTGATATAATTTCATATGCTGATTCTCATTCTTATTTCCAGAGCTACTGAAATCCTTTTCAGAAACTTGTTGCTTGTGCCTATATGTCCAGACATTTCACCTCTATTTTCTTATAATAGTTTCGAAGTTTTGAATGCTATATTAAGACCTTTCATTAATTTTGAGTTGGTTTGTGTGTGTGTGCCTGTGTACACGTGCATATGTGTGTGCATGTGTGCACACGTGTGTGTGTGTGCTGGTACTGGGACTTGAACTCAGTGCCTGCATACTGTCCCTCAGTGTTCTCACTCAAGGCTGGCATTTTGCCATTTGAGCCATAGCTCCACTTCTGGCTTTTTGGTGGCTAATTGGAGATAAGAACCTCATAGACTTTTCTACGTAGGATGGCTTTGAACTGCAATCCTCAGCTTCCTAAGTGGCTAGGAGTACAAGTGTGAGCTACCGACTGGTGCCTGACATGGGATAACTTTTTGCTGTGGTGAAAATATGGATGTAATGCATCTTCATGTTGGGGTGGTTATTCTATACATTTGTCAAGACAAGTTATACTGTGCTCCACCTACATCAAAATTATACTTCAATAAGCCTAATAACCAGCAGTTCATTTTGACCCGCCTCCCTCAACCAAATGATCTTGGTCAAAAATGTGAAAGTTAGTGTAGAATGTTAAGTAAATCAATCAGGATAAAAATCTACAGTAAATATTGAAAGAGAAAGGGACCAGAGAGGGAGGGAGGATAGGCAAGGGGAATGAGGATAAATATGATCAGAATACCTTATATACATGTGTGTCAATGTTATAACAAAATCCATTATTTTGTACAATTAATATACACTAATAAAAAATGAATAGAAAAAAACTCTCCTAAATATTAATGATTGTAGCTTCAGGGTAATGTGAATATCTTCTCTATGTTCTCTCTAATGAATACATCATACCATTTTAATAAGAAGCATTAAATATTTATCCAAAAACTTTTATAAAAATTAAGAAACATGGTATGCTTTTAAGCTTGTGAAAATGTACCAAAAAGAAATGGAGATAAGACTAAGAAAATATAATAACGGCATTTACTTCAGCTATTTTTTTCCCCAGGCTTCTCAGATACAGAAACTGTAAAATGAAAACAAAAACCCATATTATGTTGGACGTGGGGCTCAAGCCTATAATCATAGCTACTTGGGAGGAAGCTCCCAAGCTCCAGAATAAGCTACTTGGAGGATCATGGTTTGAGGCGCCTAGACATCAAAGTTCTGAGACTGCATCTCAAACCAATAGCTGGGTGAAGTGGAGGGAGTTTGTTCAATCCCAGCAATGGAGGAAGCACAATGGGTACAGTGCCCCACACCTACTCATTCTCAGCCTCCAATCCCCAGCCTCTAGCCCTCAGCCTCCCGAGACATCACCTTACCCCATGTCTAGCAGTCACGTCAACATACTGATTTCAAAGCACGGGCCATGCATACAGTGATGTGCGGCGTAGACATCAAACAGAAATCCATGTTTCAGCTTCTGTTATGAAATGAGGTTAGCAAGCTGGCCGCCAGTGGCTCATGCCTGTAATCCTAGGTTCTCAAGAGGCCGAGATCTGAAGATCACAGTTCAAAAGCCGGCTCAGGCAGAAAAGTCGGAGAGACTCTTTTCTCCAAAAAACTGCTCTGGAGAAAGCGGTGCTGTGGCTCAAGTGGCAGAGTGCTAGCCTTGAGCACAAAGAGGCTCAGGGACAGTGCTCGCCCTGAGTTCCAGCCTTGGGACTGATGACCCCCCCCCCCAAAGGAAAAAAGGATGTTAGAAAAATGATAGGTTATAAGGGTTGTGTAAAAGTATCACTCCATTTTTCCTTTTGGTGAAAAAATATATATTCTCTCTCTCTCTCTCTCTCTCTCTCTCTCTATATATATATATATATATACATATATACATAGAAGCATTCCAGAAGGAGATACATAAACATAGACATACTGATTTTCACTTGGTAAAGGGATTGTGATATTTTCATTTTCTTTTTTCCACTAAATTTTCAAAATAATGAACATGTATTATGTGAACTTTTTTTTTTTTTTTTTTTGGGCCAGTCCTGTGGCCTAGGCACTGTTCCTGGGCTGCTTTTGCTCAAGGCTAGCCCTCTACCAATTGAGCCACAACAACAGTTTTTCCCCCGCTGTGTATGTGGTACTGAGGAATCGGACCCAGGGCTTCATGCATGCTAAGCAAGCACTCTACCACTAAGCCACATTCCCAGCCCCAATTTCTGTGTTCTTTGATGATAAACTTTACACATGTGTATTCTAATACAATTCTGATATTCAATCTAATTTAGCAAATCTCTCATACAAAAATCTCTTACCACTGTACTAGAATCATGAAGTGTGTGTGTGTGTGTGTGTGTGTGTGTGTGTGTGTGTGTGCTGATACTGGGGCTTGAACTCAGAGCCAGGGCATTCTCTCTTAGCTTTTTCACGCAAGGCTGGTGCTCTATCATTTGAATCACAGCCTTACTTCTATCTTTTTGGTGGTTAATTATAGTCTCACAGACTTGCCTAGGCTAGCTTCAAACCTCGATCCTTAGATCTCAGCCTCCTGAGAAGCTAGGATTAAAGTGTGAAGCATCAGTGCCCAGCTTACATAACGACTTCTTTGATTTTCAGTGGCTCATGTCTATCGCAATATGCACCAGCTTCAGGGAGGGGATTTTTTAGGGCAGCATCTGAGTTCATTCCTTAGCACTGACACACAAAGTAAGACCTGTTTAAATTGTACTACTGCTCAGATCCACAGTGTCTAGTGCCTAGTGTCCTAGTTTGTAGCTTGGGAATATATCGGGTAGCTATAAAGAGTAAATGATGTAATATATTTATATTAAACATTTAACACAGTAGTGGGCTCTGGCTTAGCAAACACTGAATGCTAGCTGTTATTAACATTCCTTCCATCTGGGACAGTTCTGGTAGAAGGAAAATTTAAATTGTTGAAATTGTTTTTGAAAGAGAGGACTAAATATTTTTTTTAAAACTAAAGATAATTTAAAAAGTAACCCAAGCAATACATATTCATGGCTGACAAGTAAAAGAAACAGAACCAAATAAGGAATAAAAGCATGTAACCAGGAGGGTGCAGGCGGCTCACACGTGTAATCCTAGTTACTTAGGAGGTTGAGATCTTGAGGAGCAAAGTTTGAAGCCAGCCGTGGCAGAAAAGACTATGAGACTCTTCAGTTAATCAGCAAAAAGCCAAGAGGTGTGGCTCAAGTGGTAGAGTGTCAGCCTTGAGTGAAAAAGGCTAGGAGCTTGAGGCTCTGGATTCAAGCTCCAGAATAAGTACCCGAGGAAACAAACAAACAAAAGGACATGTTCAATGCGAACAATAAATGAGAGAAGAATAAGAGTGCTTTGTAACCTGAGCCCTGTGCAGCGAGCAACCTCTGTTCTTGTCTAAGCAGCTTCTTGAATTTTCGAGGACTCCTCTTAGGGAATGTGCAGTGCTTACTGGTTCTATAGGCCCAGAAGGAGGGAGTAACCATGGGAAAACAAGTCATCAATCCAACTTCTAAGAGTCATGAACACTGAAACGAGGGAAGAAAGTGAGCAGAATTCCTCAGCATGGTAGGAGAAGCAGGGGTTGAGGGTTCAGGCACCTGGAAAGGGGCCCATTGTGCATGGGAGATTCCCAGAGCTGACTAAAGCAGGAAAAGGACCTGAGAGAATGTTCTGCTTTGTCGTCAAGATGAGTGATGCAGTTCTACTTAGCCATTTTCCCCCACAAGGTGTCTGCTCAGCCTGGATTGCTCATTAGTATTTTTTTCTTTTTTAAACTGAGTACATATTTTTTAGGGGTGACTCAAATAGCTAAGTTTCTTGTGTAGGTGTGTGTGGATGCAAACAATGCAGTACTGACTTGAACTTAGGGCCTCTTGCTTAATACTATACCACTTGAGCCATGCTTCCAACACTTTTTTTTAAAATTTAATTTTATTGTCAAAGTGATGTACAGAAAGGATACAGGTACATATGTAAGGTAGCGAGTACATTTCTTGTCAAAATTGTTACCCCACCCTCATTTTTCTCCCACTATCTCCCCTCTAGTTGTCACTGTATTTGATTTTGGTACCCTGAGAATTGTGTATATGTTTATTTGAATTAGAGAAAGGGAACATCAAAATGGTGAGACAAAGGACAAAGGGTGAAAAAATTGCAACAGTGATACTCACAAGAAAATATGTTGGATATTTATTTATTTTTTGAATAGAGTTTCCCCCTTTTGTCCCTTCCCAGCCTTAGACTACGATCTTTCTCCCTCTGGCCTCCTGTGTGGTTAGGATGGTAGGTACATGCTACCATATGTAGCTTGCTTGTTGAGATAGGGTCATGTTAACTTTCTTCCCAGGCTGGCCCTGAATTATAATATTCCTGATCTCTGCTTCTTCAGTAGTTAGAATTATAGATGTAAGCCATCATCCCCGCTCTGATGTTAGATCATTTTCTTGGAGGCATTTATAAAAGAATTGTTAGATCCAAGGGTATAAATGTTTTATGGTAGATTTGTATTCTTGCACTGATAAATAATGGCTGAAACTACTGATTATGGTAAGTGAGAATCAGACTATATTAATAAGTGGTAGGTACTCATTGCTGATAGGGACTGTGAGTGTGTATACCAGCTGATATTCTACTACTTGAGCCATGTCTTCTGCCCAGCTTTTTGCTGGCTAACTGGAGATGAAATCTAATGAACTTTTTTTGCTTGGGGCCCTGGTAACTCAGTTTACTAAGAAGTTAGGATTACAGGCATTAGGGCTTTTAGTATTTGTCTTTTCTTGTCTTTTTTTTTCCCCAGATGAAAGATGTCTTGCAATGTTATCAGCATCAATGGGAAGAGACCTCCAATCTTCAATTTGACAAAGCTTTATCTTCAGTAAATGGCAAGTTTCAGATGTATACATTAATACAAGTTTTTGATATTTTTGTTTTAGGTCAGACACATCTGCATATGGGTCTACACCCAACATACTGTACCAATCCTTTTTTGGTGCCTGCTTAAATGCCATCATTCTTTGAACAAGAAGTGGCCTTTCCAGATCAGCAAACTTCACGTCGCCAGGGAGATGGCCTGTGTCTGTCTGCTGCCTACCAGAGTATTTTCCTATTGTGTATTCTAGATTTACATTTGAAACAAGAGAGTGAAAAAACAGATTTCTTCTACAAACATAACAAAAACCAAACTACTAAAAAACCTCTAACTTGTGTTTTCAGGGGTCTAGTTCCATAGTTACCAAATGAACTGCAACTGGACAATAATCATATTAAGATTTTCTAGCCAGGTGCTGGTGAGTCATGTCTGTAATCTTAGCTATTCAGGAGGCTGAGATCTGAGGACTATGGGTCAAATCTGGGCAGGAAAATCCATGAGACTCTCATCTTCAATAAACCACTCAAAAATTCAGAAATGGAGCTATGGCTCAAAGTGGTAGAGCACTAGCCTAGAGCAAAAGAGTTCAGGGGCACTGCCCAGGCCGAGTTCAAGTCCCATGACTGAAAAATAAAAAATTAAAAATAAAAAAAGGAAAAAAGGCTTTTCTGAGGGGAACCTGGCCTATTGTTGAGGAATAGGGCACCAATGGAGTTCATCTGTCTTCCTGTCTTCTTCTCATTCTGTCTTCAGATTGTTTTACAGTACCAGCAATAAAAGGGAAGATAAGGTGACATTCAGTTAATTCTACCTTTCATTAATGATTAAGAAGCAGATTGAAAAATGTAAGAAGTTAGAAGTGTCAAAACGAAGAATTAAAAAATATTTTTTGTCTTGCTGTCTTTTCATTCTGTGTCTCAGGGGATTTAATCAACTGCAATTAGGTTCCCCCTCCCTCCCCTCTCCCCCCCTAAAAGCATTAGTCACACTGGATTCTTTTAAGGGCAAGACAGTAGGATGGTTAAAGGCCCGGGAGAACTGTTTTGAGTGTTAAATAAAATGTGGATTCTAAAGAAAAGTGGAAAGATTTATTGGCATGACTCTAATGGATCAAGGCGTTGTGGTGGGTGTGCTAATTAAGTCCACTTCATTCTCCTCTGGGTGCCTTTTCTCACCTACCTTGAATAATTCTAGTCCAGTTGGCACTCTGTGTGTGTGTGTGTGTGGGTGTGTGTGTGTGTGTGCGCGCGCGCGCACTTGCATGCGCACATGCTCAGGTGGGGGCATGCGCACTGCACCAATATTGGGGCTTAAATTCAGGGCCTGGTGCTGTCCCTTGGTTTGTCCAAGGTTGGTGCTCTACCATTTGAGCCACAGCTCCAGTTCCAGCATTTTGATTGTTAATTGGAGATAAACAATTTTATAGTCTTTCCTGCCAAGGCTGGCTTCAAACCACCATCCTCAGATCTCAGCCTCCTGAGTAGCTAGGATCAAAGGCATGAGACACTTGCCTGGCCAGGCTGGCACTTTAACAAAGGCCTCGGCCTGCATTTTTGTCGTGGATAGGACCTACTGGTGAAGCTCCCCCCTCCCCCTTGGAGAAATTGGTTGAGATTTCTCATACGTATTTCTTAAGTTTTATCTTAATCTTACAAAAAAGATAATCTTTAGAAATTCTTTCCTCTGTAGAGAACTGTGTTTTCCCATAAAACACACTTGCAAATAAGTCTGCAGATTTTTCAAAACAATGCCTGCAGCAACCTCCATGATAAATCCTTTCCTGGCCTCAGCTTCCTGTAACCTTCTCCATTCCTCACAATGACACACACACACACTTTCTCTCATTCATCTTTTATTACAATTCAATATTGGGCTTGAATATCATTAGCTGGTATGCAGCATTCCCCTTTCTCTCCCTCTTTATTTTTTTTTTTCCCTCAAAGGACAAACTACTGTTGTTGTGCACATTTCATCTGGAAATTGACTTTGGTGTTATAGGTTCTAATATATTTACACAACAGGTACAGAAAGGTATTGGGGAAAAAAGAAGAAATATTTTTTAACATCGTAAACCTCTAGCAAAAATATGTGTGTAATAGAATCTGGTACTGTGGTGTTACACACATTACAACTGTCACTGTGACTTAGAGCCTTAGTTTAGCTGAAAGAAAATCTATAACCCCAGCAATGCAACAATGCCTGAGTCACAGTTCAGGGTAATAAATGTTTTTCACAGAATACTGTAATCTATATTTCCAAAGCTGATGTAACAAAGGAATTTCTACTAGAAATCTTTCAATTTCATGGGTGGAGGCTCCAATGCAGAGAGAAACAGAAAGAGGAAAAAAAAGTATTTAGAAAAAAAAAATGATCCACTTGAATGACATGATAAAGGATCCGGACGTTCACAAACCCAGACCCTCTAGCTTGAGAATTCAAGTGCCGTATCCCTCTCCTTTGAGAACAGGCCAGAGGGGCCTCAGTTTTAGTTAACTTTATTTGGATAACTTTAAGGACGGACTGTTTGGCTTTTTAAAGGGCGTGCTCCCTTTCAGAGAGTTGTTTTTATGACTAGAACAAGAAACTGGGAAGAAGGGCTCAAGCTGGGGAATGAGGGGAATAAAGCCCTATTTCTTTGTCTTCCTACGGGCTTGGGCAGTGATTGATGGCTTGAGGAATGTTCTCTGGTGCCAGTGGCTGCCAGCTGTGTTGTCTTTCTAGCGCTGGGGTGGTGGTGGGGTGTGGTGGAGGCAGATAGAAAGGACCAGGAGGACAAACAGGTCTGGTGAAACACTGAAAAGAAGTATGTTTGGTGTGGTGGTTCTTGTGCTCTGTCAGTCTCCTAATACTGGGGCTTCAACTCAGGGCCTCATGCTTTCGTTTGGCTTTTTCACTCAAGGCTAGTTACTCTACCACTTGAGCTCCACTTGTGGCTTTTTGCTGGTTAATTGGAAAGAAGTGTCTCATGGACTTTTCTGCCTGGGTTGGCTTCGAACCAGAATCCTCAGATCTCAGCCTAAGGATCCTCTGAGCTCAGTAGCTAGGATTATAGGCTTTAACTACCAGCATGGTTTCTTGTGTTAATTTCTGGCCTTGTAGAAAAGGCATTTTGGAAATGAGGGCAGGAGCTAGAGTGTGTTTTAGTCTGTTTGAATAGGTCAGATTAGTAACTACTTGGGCTTTGAATTTGCTATTACAAAACAAACCTGGCATTTACTACTTGTGTCTTTCTTTGACCTTCCCTGCACATTAAACTCCTAAGCATTCCTCAAGACCCATTCGAATGTCCCTGTAGAAATGAATTTCTCCCACCTCTCAACTTCAAAAAAAAGCTTATTTGTATTCCTTTTCTATCATCTATGATATTCTAAAGTGAGTTGCTCACATGGGCAGCAGATCAATTTGCAGAAGTTCAATTCCCCAAAGTCGTTTAGCCAAATTAAATTCACCAAAAGTCAATTGAGGAAATCAATTTGCCTAAAGCAAATTTTTCTACAAGTCTGTGATTTATTCATCATAAGCTCCTGGATGACAGAAACCTTGTCTTATTCACTCTTGGAGCTCCTCCACAAGTCAGAGCATATTGCTTGGGGTATTGAAGGGGTTAGTGGATGGTTATTGCTGATTGAATTTAATTGAATATAATTATAATACAGATGAAATAGCTTCATATTATTCTTGATTTCCCTTATGTTTATTTTTCCATCTTGGTCACACCTAGCTGGGATATAGAGACCTTGAAGAGGGTTTCTCTCATACCTGTCCTGCAGGCATAGATTTCTGTAAGAAATTCCCATTTAGAGTATCTTTCTTGGCTCCTCAATATCTTGGCTTCTGCTTACTTTACTATTTTTTTTTTCTGTTTTTGGCACTGTCTCTTAGTTTTGTCACTCAAGGTTGGTACTCTACCACTTGAGCCATGGCTCCACTACTGGCTTTTGGTGTTTGAGATAAGCATCTCATGGACTTGCTGGCTTCAAACCTCAATCCTCAGATCTCAGGCTCCTGAGTAGCTAGGATTACAAGTGAGAGCCACTGGTGCCCAACTGTAAATTTTGTATGTTAAAACCTAATCTCTAGTGTCATAGTATTTAGAGAAGGGACTTTTAGGAGGTGATTAGGTAATAAGGGCAGATCTGCCATGACAGACTAAGAAATTGGTATTGAGAAGTGGGATCAATATTATTTTTCTTTTTGGTCATGGGATTTGAACTCAGGGCCTGGGTACTGTCCCTCAGCACATTTGCTCAAGGGTAGTGCTCTACCACTTTGAGGCACAGCACCACTTCCAGTTTTTGAGAGTTTAATTTGAGGTAAGAGTCTCACAGGAACTTTTCTGCCTAGGCTGGCTTTGAACCACGATCCTCAGTTCTCAGCCTCCTGAGTAGCTAGGATAACAGTCTTGAGCCACTAGTGCCCGGTTTCAGTATTGTTATAAAAGAGACCATAGACTGCTCTCTGGGCCTTTGTACCAAGTGAGGAGGCATGAGGACAATGACCAACTCCAAACCAGGAAGTGGACCCTGCCCAGACACTGGGTTTGCCAGCACCTTGATCTTAGACGCCTCAGCTTCTACAAGCTGAGAAATTAACTTCTGTTGTTTACAAGCTGTCCAGTCTATAGTATACTTCTTAGCAACCTAACAGCCTAAGACTGAAATTGGTACTGTGATTAGGGTGCTACAGGAACATATATCTAAGAATGTAGAAGCAGCTTTGCAATTGTGAGAGACAGGAAGAGTTTGAGGTACGTGCTAGAAATTAGGATGTTAGAAGTGATTCTGGTAAGGACTCAGAAAGAAGAGACGATCTGGAGAATAAATCTTAGTCTTACAGATGCTCACGTTATGAGAAACAGAATGTTGATAGAAATAGGGATGGTAAAAATCATCCTGCTAAGTTCTTAACAGAACTGAGGATCATTTTATTGGACATTGGCCAAAAGGACATCTTTATTATAAAGTGGCAAAGAATTTGTCTGAATTGTGTTTGTACAGTAGTATGTTGTATAAGATAGAAAGTGGTTTTTTTTTTTTTTCCAGGCACTTATGGCTCTTGGCTGTTAGCTAGTCAGGAGGCTGGGATTTGGAGAGTAAGGCTTAAAGCCAACCTGGGCAGCAAAGTCTCTGATGCTCTTACCTCCAATAAAACTACCAAAAAAATTTGGGTGCTGGTGGCTCATACTTATAATCTTAGCTACTCAGAAGGCTGAGATCTCAGGAGTGTGGTTTAAAGCCAGCCCAGGCAGAAAAGTCCATTGGACTCCTATCTCCAATTAACCACCAGAAAACTGAAAATGGAGTTGTGGCTCAAAGTGGTAGAGTGCTCAGGCCCTGAGTCCAAGGCCCAGGACTGGCAAAAACAAAAACAAAAACAAAAAACAAACAAAAAAACCCCCCAAAACTAAAACCAAAAAACCCACCCAAACAAAAACAACAAGAAGATGAGAGTGTTTTTATGCAAGAGTAATTAAGCATTTGTCTGAGGAAAGCTCTAAGTTATAGGTTGAAAGATCAGACTAGTTACTCCTGGCTACTAGTAGTAAAATTCAAGAAGAGAGATATGACTTAAAGAGAACTGTTTAGGAACAGAAATAAAGATTTGGAGAAGTCTTAGCCTATACATGGGAAACAATGAGGATGTGTATTTTGCAGGTGACTCTTGGAATGTGGACAAATGATCATTTAATAAAAGAGATTATTAAGTCAGCCATCTCCACCAAAGCCAAGAGATAGTGACTTTAAAAATGGCCTCTAAGGCAATTCTAAGGTTATCAAGGCTGCCACTCTTGTCACTGGGCCTGAGGGCCAGCACTTGGGCAGCAGTGCTTCTAGAAGGTGAATCTTCCTTTCTGATTGAAGCTGCCAGTGTGCCCTTCCGCCAGTACCTCACAGGTACAGACCCCTCAGATTGCTGTGGTGTGCTCTGTGCTTAGCACAGCCATGGGGGCCTGGTTATTACCAACTAGATTTCAGAGCAAAAGCTCCTGAGTGCACTGTGGGCACAAGATCTTATCTTGAAAAGCCATAGGATCCTGCAGAAAGTTGGTGCTAACCTTTCCCAACCATCCGTGGAGGCGACACCATCATCCCAGTGGGGCCTGGAAGAATCAGACGCCTCCTCTTCCTCTTCTGATCAAGTCTCACTACTTAGCCTAGGATGGCCTTCGACTCACCATCTTCCTGCTTTAACCACCCAAATGCTGGGCTTACAGTGCAGCCCACCACGCCCACTGAGTATTCTGCTATATCCAGCGGAAAACATCTTAACTAAAACTGTAGTTGTTGGGTTTCATTATAAAATTGTTGAGTTCCATCACAATAAACATTTGACAGATGTCTTGAGTCCTCCCCTCTTAAAAGCTTCGCATAAAACCTCCCTGATTTGAAGGCCAACCAGATTTGTGATCCAGGCCTGGTACCAATCATGTACTAACTAGTAATGTGACATTCAGCAACTTACTCAACCTATCTGGATCTCATTTTCCTCATTTGTAAGTTGAGGAATAATAAATGACACACACACACACACACACGCACCCAGTTTAAATAAGGTAGATTTTTTTTCAACACTGCTGGGGTGTTGGAACTAAGAGGCAAATTGGAGAGAGAGAGAGAGAGAGAGAGAGAGAGAGAGAGAGAGAGAGAGAGAGAGAGAGAGAGAGAGAGAGAGAGAGAGAGTGTTATAACTCCGTCTCAAATTGCTAAAAATCCGAGTCCCTTACCAGCTCCCACTCCATCTCTGACCCTCATACCATCTACACTAAGAATCTTGGCAAGATTTTACAGAAGGTCATTTCCCCGTCATTCTGGCTTCTGTGACTGTTTGGTTTTGCTGCTCCGCCCTCCACATGTAGAGGAGCAGACATTTCTGGTGAGGGATGGGAACCTGGGAGGGAGGGCACAATATTTCACAGCATGTCCAATAGTCGGTCCCTTGGTGCTTGCGGCTGCTGTGTGGGAACGGTGGTCAGGAAGGCAGGTGACGCACTGAGACCCAGCTAGCGTCCTGGCCCGGTTCCTGAGGGGTGTGGCTACAGCCCACTTCCAGGAAGTATTTCACCCCTTAGTTCTCTTTTTTTTTTCTGACCCCTGTAACTGTTCTGATTTTTCAATCAGTCCAATCAATGAAAGCCTGTTGCTTATAGCCTAGCACTTGTGGCTCATGCCTGTCATCCTAGCTATTCAGGAGGCTGAGGTCTGAGGATTGAGGTTTGAAGCCAGCCAGAGAAGGCAATTCCATGAGACTCTTATCTCCAATTAACTACCAAAAGAGCCTGAAGTGGACCTGTGGCGAAAGTGGTAGAGGGCTGGCCTTGAGCACAAAAGCTCAGGGACAGTACCTAGGTCCTGAGTTCAAATCCCAGGACTGGCACACACACACACACACACACACACACACACACCCCCCACACACACACACACCCCTTCTTTTGATACTTGGAGGGTTTGCTTTCCAAGCCCTTTTGGCCAGTGGTGTCCAGGAAAGGTCCCTGGGTATGGCCATGTTTTGGTTGAAAGGAAGTCATTTACTTGTGTATGATTCCTCTGGCTGTTGTTCTGTGTGCCAGACACTTGTTACAGTGGGCTTTCTTCCTTCACTGCCTTCCTCTGAAGCTAAGTGCCATCTTGCTGGTGTCCTAGGGTTTTCTTCCAATAAATCTGTGTGAGTAATGACTTCATTTCTAATTGGGGACTAAGCTCTAAGAAAGACCTGGGGAGATACTCTGCCTTCTAATTTCTGTTGGGATTTTTTTTTCTTTCCCTTTTTCTTTTTTGTAATGAGAGTATTGCAAGCCAGGCACTGGTGGCTCATGCCTATAATCCTAGCTACTCTGGAGGCTGAGACTTGAGGATTGTAGTTCAAAGCCAGCCCTGGTATCCAATTGTCTACCAAAAACCTGAAGTATAGCCGTGACTCAAGTGGTAGAGAAGTATCCTTGAGCAAAAGAAGCTAAGGAACAGGATGTAGGCTGTAAGTTCAAGCCCGATAAGGACACACAAAAATTAATGAGAGGTTTGTGAGGACAAATGAATGATTATGTTGATTTCAAGGAAAAATTGAAATTTTGACATTATAAAAGGATGAATGTATCAGGTGCTGGTGGCTTACACCTCTTCTCCTAGCTACTTAGGAGGCTCAGATCTGAGGATCCCAGTTTGAAGCTATCTTGGACAGGAAAATCTATGAGATTCTTACCTCCAGTTAACTACCAGAGAACCGGAAGTGGAGCTGTGTAGAGTACTAGCCTTGAGATAAAAGAGCTCAGGGACAGTGCCCAGGCCCTGAATTTAAACCCCGATGACCAACAACAAAAACAAAAAAAGATACATAAATGTATACATTCTAACATGTCAAAATAAAAATTTAATGGGCCCTAATTAAACTCAGTAGTTTCAGTAGTCATGCATGGTGTATTCTTACTTTATATATGTGTGTGTATATACATACTATATGTATATATATGTGTGTATGTATTATATATATACACACACATCTGTATATATATGCACACAAACACACAGACACAACACACACATTTAACAACTCTATCTATGGAAAACATGAAGAAATGATAACTAATCTGGTAATGGCTCTGCACATCTTTTTCAGCCCGTATTATAATCTCTAAATTCCATGGTCCTTTGGAAGGAACTAGAAAGGGCTTCTGAGAGGAATGTCAGCGTCCAGATTGATGGCAGAAAATGTAGTCAGTCCGGAACATCTCTGTCATTCTAAGTAGCAAGTATGTGAACAAAAATTATCAGAGATGTGTCAAAAGAACTCAGAAACTGACTTGAAGAATTGGTCAAAGATGGGACAAGTTGAACACTGAGAAAGACTGATTTCATCAAAGTGAATTTAAATGTAGTCTGATCTTTAAATCCACAAGCACTAAGTACTTTTTGAAGAAAACTCCTAAATATTATTTGAGTGTGTGTGTGTGTGTGTGTGTGTGTGTGTGTGTGTGTGTACATGTCCTGGGCTTGAATTCAGGGCCTGGACACTATCCTTGGGGTTTTTTGGTTGTTGTTGTTGAAGCCAGAGCTTTACAACTTGTGTTACAGCTTCACTTTTGTCTATTTGGGGATGGTTAAATGGAGATAAGAGTCTCCGAGACTTTCACCCCTGGGCTGGCTTTGAACCTCCTCAGATCTCAGCCTCCTCAGTAACTAGGATTACAGGCATCAGCACCTGGACTGATTACACCCATCCGGAAGCTTGAATTTAGCCTTCCCGGCACCCACCACAGACAGAACCAGGTGCCAGGCTGCTGGCAGAGAGCTCCCTGGTCCAGGCTGAGCCAAACCTGCAAGTGCAAGCCAGAAACCAAGTGCTAGCCACTTAAGGGGCGAGAACCAACTGGAGATGCAAGTGCAGACACACTCCCATGTACCCCTTCTGAAGCACATTCCCATCCCAGAGGCCCCAATTTAGCCTTCCTGGTCCCCAACACAGACGGCACTGAGCTCGTTGGCCTGAGGCTGAGCTCCTCTCAGCTAGCTTGGGGACCAAGTGCATGCATAAGAGCTTACTGACTCGGGGGAGAGTGTGAGCTAGTTCACCTAGTGTGAGCCAGCCTGGACCAAATGCAGGCTGCCACCTGTTGGGCATGACAAAGTCAAGCTTGGGCCATGGACCTGAACATTCCTGAACCCAAATGCATATATCACTATCACCACGAAAGATTACAAGATTCATGAACAATCAAGACAACAAACCAAATCCAAAAGCTAATAACAATCCAGGGAAGGATCTCAATGAGAGTGAAGAAGAGATAGAGGACAAAAGAATCGTTAAAGAAATGATGACAGAGTTGGCCAATGAAATAGAAGGAGAGATGCAGAAACAATTTCAAGAGTAAAAGAAGAAATGACTAAGATCCGGGATTCCCAAAAGATGTCCTTTATCTAAAAATAGAAATGCTATATACTTCATTAAAAGCTGAAATTCCCCTCAACAAGTGGGCTAAAGACTTAAAAAGAGACTTCTCTGATGAGGAAATGAGAATGGCCAAGAGACATATGAAAAAGTGCTCTACATCACTGGCCATAAAAGAAATGCAAATCAAAACAACATTGAGATTCCATCTCACCCCAGTAAGAATGTCCTATATCAAGAAAACTAACAATAATAACTGTTGGAGGGAACCCTACTTCATTGTTGGTGGGAATGTAAACTGGTTCAGCCACTCTGGCAAGCGGTATGGAGATTCCTCAGAAGGTTAAACATAGAGCTCCCCTATGACCCAGTAGCCCCACTTTTGGGCATCTACCCAAACGATTACAAACAAGAACACACTAAAGTCACCAGCACAACAATGTTCATCGCAGCACAATTTGTCATAGCTAGAATACGGAACCAACCCAGATGCCCCTCAGTAGACGAATGGATCAGGAAAATGTGGTACATATACACAATGGAATTTTATGCCTCTATCAGAAAGAATGACATTGCCCCATTTGTAAGGAAATGGAAGGACTTGGAAAAAATTATACTAAGTGAAGTGAGCCAGACCCAAAGAAACATGGACTCTATGGTCTCCCTCATAGGGAATAATTAGCACAGGTTTAGGCAAGTCATAGCAGAGCATCACAAGAGCCCAATAGCTACACCCTTATGAACACATAAGATAATGCTAAGTGTAATGAACTTCATGTTATGGAAACGATTGTTATATCACTGTTGTAACTACTTTCAACATGATATGTGTAACCGTAGCTTCTATTACTGATGATCTTCTTGTATCCCCTTCCTGTAGTGTACCTGCACTATCTCTGTATCTTATCTGAGTACATTGGAAACCGTGTATACTGGTAATAGAACTAGGAAAGTGAAAGGGAATACCAAAATCGAGAGACACAGGGTAAAAAAGACAAACAACTACAAAAGCAATACTTGCAAAACTGGTTGGTATAAATGAACTGAACAACTCATGGGGGGAAAGAGAAAGGGGGAGGGGGGAGGGGGGAATGAGGGAGGAGGTAACAAACAGTACAAGAAATGTATCCAATGCCTAACGTATGAAACTATAACCTCTCTGTACATCACTTTGACAATAAAAATTTTAAAAAATGAAAAATAAAAAAAGCTGAAATTAACACTATGAGAACTGATCTTGGAGCATGAAATGTTCAACTTCCACATTGCAAACCACAATGGAATGCCTAGTTAACAGAATAAGTGAAATGGAAAATAATATCAGGAGTCGAGGATAAAATAGAGGAGCTAGAACAAAACATCAAAGGTATGGAAAAACCCTCTAAACCTACTAAACCTCTAAACCTACTAAAGGGACACCCAAGAATTGGCAGACTCAGCCAAGAGATCAAATTCACATATAGTTGAGATTGGTGAAGGGGAAGAATTCAATACTAAGGGCACTGGAAATCTATTCAGTAAATAATAACAGAGAACTTCCCCAGGCTTAAGAAAGAATATCACACCCACCTGACAGAAGTCATACAGAAACCCCAGCAGACAGGATCCATACAGAACCCCCAGTATACAGAATCCAAGAAGAAGTACTTCTAGACACATCATAGTAAAAATCTGAAAAGCAAGGAATTGATTTTAAATGCTGCAAAATTAAAGAGGGAGCTATGTTACTATGGGAAAAAAAGAGAATCACTACCAATCTCTCCACACAAACTGAACTCAAGGAGAGCCTGGACTAGTATAATCCAAGCCCTGAAGATCAACAATGCCAACCCAAACTAGTGTACCAAGTGAAGCTATCATTTACATTTGATGGTGAAACGAAAACCTTCCGTGATAAACAAAAATTGCAGAAATGATAAATCAGCATTGAAAAGAATACTAAAGGGAAGTATATAGTCTGAAGAAAACAACCAAAATCAAGGAAACACAACAGACAAAATAATCACTAGAAGACCAATTTATAAGCACAGGAAGAGGAAAGATGCAAATATAGGAAATTAAGAAAGTGGCAGGAAATATGACACAACTCCTATAACAATTCTAAACATTAACAGACTCAGTTCTCCAATCAAAAGGAAAAGAACAGCTGATTGGGTCAAAAAGCAAGATCCATTCATTGATTGTCTCCAAGAGACCCATCTCACAGTCAAAGATAAAAACAAACTCTGAGTGAAGGGATGGAGAAAGATCTTCCATGCAAATGTGCCCTGCAAGAAGGCAAGAGTAGCCATATTGATACCTGATAAAATAGACTTTTCATTAAAATCAATCTGAAGTGACAAGGAAAGTCATTACTTAGTAATAAAGGGAATGATCCATGAAGAGGAAATCATACTGGTCAGTATCTATGCATTACAGAGCATGATAGACCCCCAACACAATAATATTGGGAGATTTTTAATACACTGCTCTCATCAAAGGACAGGTCGACCAAACCAAAGATAAGCAAAGGAGCCTCTGAATGAAATGACATGTTAACCCATATGGACTTAACAGACATCTACATAGCATTCCACCCAACAACGATCCAATTCACATTCTTCCCTGCAGCCCAAGGAACATTCTCCAAAATAGATCATATCATAGTACACACAAAAGACCTAAAAAAAATACAATAGGATTGGCAATCCCTTGCATCTAGGTATCCCCATATACTGAGACCAAAAGAGGATAGTCAGGAGAGAATCACAAAGGTTCAATGCTCAAGCACCTCTTCATATGCATATAAAATAATGTGTATACTGAAACGAACTCCAAAGATAGGAAAACAAAGGACTTTTTTCTCTTACTTTGTTTTTTCTTTCTTTTTTTTTTTTTTTTTTTTTTTTGGCCAGTCCTGGGCCTTGGACTCAGGGCCTGAGCACTGTCCCTGGCTTCTTCCCGCTCAAGGCTAGCACTCTGCCACTTGAGCCACAGCGCCGCTTCTGGCCGTTTTCTGTATATGTGGTACTGGGGAATCGAACCTAGGGCCTCCTGTATCCGAGGCAGGCACTCTTGCCACTAGGCTATATCCCCAGCCCTGTTTTTTCTTTTTTTGATGACTCTGTATTCTTTACCTTATCTATGGTGTGTTCATGTACACATCTGCATGAGGGGAGGGAGAGGGAACAGAATCTGAGGACAAAGGGTGAGAAAGGGCAGCAGTGAAGTGCACTGGACAGTGATGAAAGTGAACTATGCAACTCGTAGCTGGAGATGGGAGGGAGGGAATGGGAGAGAATGAGGGAACCGATGACCCTGTGCAACAGAAAATGTACTCATTACCTGATGTAAGTAAGTGTAACTCTGCTGTAGATCATATAAAAAAACAATAAAAAGTAGAAAGAAAAAAACCAAATAATTCTTACTGGGATCTTGGTTCAAACAAATATAGTTGTGCAAGGCAGTTGGAGAGTTTAGCAATTGATTGGATATTGGGTGACATTAAAGAATGATTAATTTTTTAGATGTGTCAACAGTGTGATTTTCTTAGAGAATCATTTTCAATCTATAGATGAAAAGAATGTAGAAGAGATTTACTTCAAAATAATTGCAGGGGAGTAGGTGGAATGAAACAGGATTCACCACGAGCTGATAATTGTAGAAACTGAATGATAGCTACTTGAAAGTTAATTACATCACCCCTCCCATTTACTAATAGATGTTTGAGATTTTCCATAATAAAAAGTAAAAAAAAGAAAAAAGCAAAAAAAAAATCCTCTAAGCTTACATTAAATGAATGCTTTGTTTTAACCATGATCAATTCTTAGAAGGGTTCTAGACTATGTC
The DNA here is from genome assembly GCF_023159225.1 of Perognathus longimembris pacificus. Lineage (NCBI taxonomy): Eukaryota > Metazoa > Chordata > Mammalia > Rodentia > Heteromyidae > Perognathus > Perognathus longimembris. The sequence goes on along the minus strand of NC_063174.1, from coordinate 9,179,309 downwards.
ATTGTGGCATAAAAATTGTTTTGAACTGAAGACATTTGAGAATCAACAGGTGCAGGAAGAAGCTTTCTTTGTTCTCTTTTTATCCATCTAAAAGTCGAGAATTCCAAAGGAAATAAATTATTATGGACACTTCTTAATGGGAGATTCTTATTGGTGAGGGGGATGGTTAATTCTCCAAAGTGACAGGAAGTGAAAAAGAACTAGTTTATAAGTCAGAATCAGGTGGGGAAACTGAGGTAAGTTTCATAAAGAGATGATTTACAAAAATGTTGTTGACAGGTTAAAGAGAAAACAGTAGGGGATGGTAAAGCACTATTAGAATTAGCAGCAGAAGGAAGCTGTTATGACATGCAGGCTTGCCCTGGGAATGCCAGCACTGCTCAGAGAAAATTCCATCCAACCTGTGGCTGTTAGGCAGGGGTTAGGGCCGTAGTGGAGGAACGCAATCACTGTTGGTCCTTGTTCTTACAAGGAAAGTAAATTTGCTGATCTCTTACTCCTCTCTGGTTCTACTTTCTTGCCCATGTATCCAGCTGACTGAATGCAACAAGAAGCCAAAGGGCGACGGTGTCCTTTGCCATCAATTGTACCAAGAGGCTCCCTCTGGCACCAGGCAAGGAGCAGAATGGACTCGGAAGTTATGCACAACCAGATTTTGGTGAGCAGGGAAATAGTGTCATGTTGAACAACTTCCTTAGATTAGCTAGCTGGGAAAGGGGAAGGTGGCATTTGGGTCTTGCATCTCGTCCCAGACTTTTCTTTGGGTTTGCATACTATGCTGCCTCTCTGAGTCCCAGGTTCCCTTGGGCTGTTGAAAGCACCACTTGCTTAATTTTCTTCTAGACTTGAAGCTGATTAAATGTGAACCTGGAACTGTGTTGGAGTACCAGATGGAGCTTGGGACCAAGGTCATTCCTGGGTCAAAGCCAAGGACATCACAGTTCTTTCTTTAGAGGAGCAATTTCTCTTTGCATGAGACTTCTTTCTTTCTTTTTTTTTTTTAAAGCTACTTTTAACTTCCACTAGAAAACGTTTATACCTTCTGAGAATTACTAGTGACCCATCAATCACAGTTTATTTCTGGAGGCAAGTCTTAGAGTTTTGACCCTGTTGCATTCATGTGGATTACAACATGGGAGTCATCATGTTCGCCAATTCACTTTGATTGGCTCTTGATTTTCCTACCTGTATCTGAACATCACAGACGTTCAGTATTACAGACACTGATTTCATCTTATTGTGATTGATGTCTTATTAAACACTTTTAAGATATACCTATATTTTTAACCTGAATAAAAGAAGCTAGTCAGGTAGGGCACAAAAGAAAACTGCAACAAGGATCTATCTATTATATATCTATATCAAACACATATATGTGATATATATGTATACATGTATGTGATAAGTGTATGTTACATATATTTAATCCTCTTACCCCCCCCTACTCCTACCCCAGTACCTTATTCTAACCCTTTATACCTTCCTGCGGATTTTCCCTAATTGTTCCCCTTTTATACTCAGGTCTCATTATTGTTGTTGTTGTTGTTGTTGTTATTATTATTATTATAGACCTAGGTACTGCATATAAGTGAAAATATGTGATTCTTTTTTAACTTTTTTAGCTTGGCTTATTTGCTCAATGTCATGATTTCTAACTCCATCAGTTTTCCTGCAAATGACATTTCATTCTCCTTTATAGCGGAATAAATGTCATTGTGTATATGTACCACATTTTCTTTATCCGTTCATTTGGTTTGTTAGCATCATGGACTAAAACCTAAGTAACTCTTGGTGATGATGCTTATGTTCAGCAGGAAACAGGTGCTGAATGTGGTCTGTTTTACCATTGGAAAAAGATAATCTCGGAGAATTTACTTGTCTATATCTGAGCTAAAATCTCATGACTTGTTTGTAGCAAGAAGAAAATAATAATTCAAGTATGTGATCCTATTTGTTAAGCTTTTTAGTTTCAAAATGTTCTTTCACAGCTATTTTCTCCTTTAATCTTTCAAATAAGTCAGATATGTATCTGTTGTTATTCCTACTGCTAACAAGGAAATAACAGTTTAAGAAGGAGGCATGCTTTTCCTAAAACCGTGGATGGAATGGGAGATACAGATGTAACCCGGATGTCTTGAGTCATAGTCTCACTCCCCCGCCCCTTGAAGCCAAGCAACCTGTAACTTGGGTAAGACTGAGGATAGATTGCAAGGGAGCCGTTCCTCTTTCAGATATTTTAGCCATCATAGTGGGTCTATATGTTCAATGAAATTTGCTTGTTTCCAAGACAACAGGATTCAAAGGTAAGCCTCAATGGCTCTGGAGGATGCAGATTCCCTGTCATTTCCATCCTTTTGAAGAATTGCACATTTTGATGGGCAAAGTGCCAGAAATAATTAAGCCATATAGCTCACAGAGCCCCTGATGGAGCAAGAAAGCCAAAGAAAAGAAACATCATTGTCTGTAGATAGACATGAGGGGCATTTCTGCTGTGAGTCTTTCAACAGAAATCATAACAATCAAGAAAATAAAGGAACTGGCACTTTACGGAATAGAGCAACATTCAGAAAGAGCAAAAAAATTGGCAAAATGGGAACTGAGGGAGAAGGAAGGAAGAGATGGACAAGTGAGAGACACAGCCCTTGTTGTCCCTGAGTCCTTTTCCAATGTCCATTAAAAAAGCTGTGATGTGTGTGTGTGTGTGTGTGGGGGGGGGATTGGGAGAGAGTGATGGAAGAGACGACATTGTCCAAAAAGAAATATACTCATTATCTGACTTATGTTACTGTAATCCCTCTATACATCACCTTTATCATAACAAAAATTTATTTAAAAAGCTGTGGGTGAGGCAATGAGATTTGAATTCTTTACTTTGAATCAAATGGCTGTTCATTTTATTTTGATGTGCTTTTCTTGTGAGGAATCTACTCTGGCTCTGATTTTTCCATCTTTGCTGTGGAGATCAAGAGATTTTGGGTGGAGCAAGGATGAAACATACTGGCTGTGTGCCAGATTTTGTTACACATTTTTATTTATCTTATCATGGAATGGAAAACTGATCTCTCAGGTATGTTAGAAGAAGGAGATACTTTTAAAAATTTCTTCCAGCCTACTATTTCATTTATTCAGTATTTATTGAATCCTAGTCTATAGAGGCCTTCTCATAAGAACTAAGAGTTTGGTACTGGAAGTATGGTGATGGAGCCAGCCTGGAGTGAAGAGCTAAGCAAGAGCACAAGGCCTTGAATTCAAGCTGCCGAACCTGCAAACACACACACACACACGCACATACACGCATGCGTGTGAATTGCTGGGCACCAGTGGCTCATCATGCCTGCCTGTAATCCTATCCTGGGATGCTAGGATTTGAAGATTGAAGTTCAAATCCAGCCTAGGAAAGGGCACGAGACTCTTAATCACCAAAAAGTCAAGGTGGAGGGGCAGCTCAAGTGATAGAATGCCAGCCTTGAGTAAGTAAAGCTAAGGGACAGCACTCAACCCCTGAATTCATGCTTCAGCACTGGCATCAGAAAAACAAAGCCAAGGGCTGGGGATATAGCCTAGTGGCAAGAGTGCCTGCCTCGGATACATGAGGCCCTAGGTTCGATTCCCCAGCACCACATATACAGAAAATGGCCAGAAGCGGCGCTGTGGCTCAAGTGGCAGAGTGCTAGCCTTGAGCGGGAAGAAGCCAGGGACAGTGCTAAGGCCCTGAGTCCAAGGCCCAGGACTGGCCAAATAACTACAAAAGCAATACTTGCAAAACTGTTTGGTGTAAGTGAACTGAACACCTGGGGGGGGTAGGGAAAGGGGGGGAGGGAGGGGGGCATGAGGGACAAGGCAACAAGCAGTACAAGAAATGTATCCAATGCACAACGTATGATACTGTAACCTCTCTGTACGTCAGTTTGATAATAAAAATTTGAGAAAAAAAAAAAAAAAAGAATACTCATGAAAAAAAAAAAAAAAGAAAAACAAAGCCAAAACCAAAAACCAAAGCTCAGGATTAAGAAAATGAGTAAGGTGTTTTTGTTTGTTATTTTTTTTTTTTTGCCAGTCCTGGAACCTGAACTCAGGGCCTGGTCACTGTCCCTGAGCCTCTCTGTGCTCAAGGCTAGTGGTCTACCACTTGAAGCACAGCATCTTACAACTTACTCTGTTTATGTGGTACTAAAGAATTGAACCTAGGTCTTTATGCATGCTAGGAAAGCACTCTACTACTAAGCCACATTTCCAGCCCTGAGTAAGGCATGTTATTTAGTGGTTTATATTTAATGTACCATTTTGTATGATCTTCAGATCTAAATAATGGAAAATATTATACCCTTGAGTAATTACTACCTGTTACTAAGAATGAGACATTCTATTGGGTGTTAATGTTTCAAAAACTGAACTAAAGCCACATGTATAATAGAGTTAGTATCTAAAATATAAAAACCTGTATAGATCAGTAAGAAACAAATTAATAAACCAACAGGCAAATGGGTAAATTATATATATATATAGCAGATAAATTATATATATTAGATATGACTATATGTTTATAAAAACAAATACATATATCACATATTTGCATATAAAATATATCAATATTATATGCTTTCCAAGGTAGAGACATTAGCTCAGTAAAAAGTGATGCTGATTTTAAGAGTCCAAGGTGGAGGTAGCAGGTTGGTAAAAGTGATACTGATTTTAAGAGTCAGTTGGTTTGGGACAGAATTGAGGAACTCCAAAGAGGACTTTATTTGTACCTATGGTACTGGGTATTTGAGGAAAAAAGATCACATGTAATTTATTTGTTAAAATGTAATTAGAAGAACTAGATAGGCCATATGCTATATCTTTGACTAACAATGGCCTTATCTCTGGGCAAAGTTGGGATTAGAACTCAGGTTTCCAATTTCCTAGTGCAATGATCTGTCTCTTGGATATATGTTCTATTTAACTACCTGTGAAGAATCTCATACTCTCTGCTGACCTATTTCTTCCAAGTGATCGATGTTTCAGTTGGTATAAAGGCATTTAATTTTTTCTTTGGTATTGGGGGATACATGGCATGTACATAAGATTTTTTAAAAAAATACAAAGTGAACAAATGTTTAGGATATTTATAATTTTCATGTCAAGTATATAGAATAACAATGTAATGAACAAACTTATAAACCTACCACCCAGATGATGGTCTAGGAGGCTTTTTTTTTTTTTAAGAGAAGCTGAGGCAGGTACCTGTGACTTACCCATTGTACTCCTAGCAGTGATCTAGGGATCCTGGATCATAGCCAGCCTGGACAGAAAAGTTTGTGAGATTCTTATCTCCAGTTAATGGAAGCGTGGCTCAAGTGGTAGAGCGCTAGACTTGAGCAAAAAGCTCCTGGCTAACACCCAGGCCCTGAGTTCAAGCCCCAATATTGGCACTAGAAGAAAAAGAAACAGAAAGATTAGCGGTGAGATTAGAGGTGAGATAAAACCCCAGGGCTTGGTAATGTTCTTTCTTAGTCCACATTAGCATCATTTCCACAATTCCCTAGTAGCCAAATAAATTAAACAGAGGGCTCTGTTTGGAGAATTAGAATTTCCTCCTTGTGGGCTCAGTGGCTGGGCAGTGATTGATCCGTGCTGCTCATAGAGGGTGAGAAGTAGCATGAAGATCTCAGAGCTGTGGCCCGAGATAACTAGACTGTCAGAGCATATTTAGGAAATGATTATGTGAACTCCAGAAAACATACAGCAAGAAGGAGCAATGCATACTTGCTGTTGGGGAAGAAACTGAACATTTATAACTTCGGGAAACACTGGCTCAGAGCATGGGAAGGGAGCTCCTGGCTTCAATCAAAGGGAGAATCAATGTTCTTTTGAAACTCAATGGGGAGCCAAAAGGAATTGGCCCATCTAAGAATCCCATTTTTGATGTTCTCAAGTCTTTATCTGAAAGGGATGTAAGCTGAAGCTAAATAAGACTGTACCCAAATTGGTGTACATAGTGGGGAGAGGAAAAAACAATGAGGCGAGGAGTAGAAGCAGGATGACAAAGACAGAGCAAGTAGTTTATTGCCACAGCTTTCTTTTCCATGGTTTTACAAGACATTAGGGGCCACGAGTATTTAATCCCCTAACATAGATGCATTACCGTATAATGGTGTTTTACCAACATGGCAAATGTTTATTCTGTATAAATGGTAGCAAGTTGCTACTCTTCAGGGTAAGAGGTCAGAACCAGAGAGGATTGGCTGGTGAGGATCCACAAGTTCCTGGCAGCCACCTGGGGCCACGCAGACATTGCTGGGAGACCTTAGCTCCTTCCTTTACCAAAGCCTGTAGAGGGGCCGGATAAAAGGCAGGATGCAAATCTGGGACATTCTTTCAATTAAAAAATCATTAGTTGTTGATCAGTAGCCCAGAAATAATAGGAGTATATGTTTATTTTCGAAATCTAGCAGCCCATGTTCTCTTTTCATTCACTCATTTACTCATTTATTTACTTACTTACTAACGTATTTAGGTGCCAGCACTGGGGCTTGAACTCAGGGCCTGGACACCGTCCCTTAATTTTTTCATTCAAAGGTAGTCCTCTACCACTTGAGCCATAGCTCTACGCCTAGCTTTTTGGTGGTTAATAAGAGAAAAGAATTTTTGCCAGAAGCCTGTGTTCGCACTTGCCTCGCTGGCACTATTTTGTCACTTGAGTCACAGCTTTGTGCCTGGCTTTTTTCTGGTTATTTGGAGATGAACTCTTGAGACCTTTCATGCCTGGCCTGGCTTCAAACTTTGGTCTTTAGATCTCAGCTTCCCAAGCAGGTAGGATTACAAACATAGAGCCCCCTTCAAAGACTGAATAATATTCCATTTATAAATAAATTTATTTCACTCATCTACTGATGGACCACTTCAGTGTCTTTTTATTTTTCTTTGTACCAATCCTGGAGCTTGAACTCAGGGCCTTGTCACTGAGTTTTTTTTTTTTTTTTCTCTAGGTGAGTTTGTACTCTACCACTTGAGCCACACCTTTACTTCTGCCTTTTTTGGAGGTTAATTGGAGAGATAAAGGTTTCACAGATTTTCCTGCCCAGCCTGGTTTCAAACTGCAATCCTCAAATCTCAGCCTCCTGAGTAACTAGAGTTAAAGGCATGAGCTATCAGCCCCTGGTCACTTTAGTGTCATTTGAGGAAATTAAGATACAAGAAAAACTATTCTCATATGGATAATTACCATTTATGATTTTTTAAATTTATATAGAGCAGATTTCTTTTTACTGTTGTTGGTGGTGGTAGGGCTTGAACTCAGGTCCTGAGTGCCTGAGTTTTCTGAGCCACAGTGCCTCTTTTGATTTTCTGGTGGTTCATTGGAGAGAAGCATTTCAAGAGGACCAGGCTGGTTTTGAACTGTGATCTTCAGATCTCAGTCTCCTGAGTAGCTAGGACTACAAGTGTGAGCCACCAGTACCCCGCTTCAAATGACAGGTTTCTGAGAGGCAATTTAACCTGAAGAACTCTTTATCTGTAGATTCATCTATTTGATGAAAGCTGGAGGGACTGTTAGGAAGAGGGCCTATTTGGAGGGAGCATGTCATTGGGGGAGTGACTTTGAAGGTGTACTTTTGTCTTTGGCTTCTCTCTCTCTCTTCCCTCCCTGCCTTCTTCCCTCCCTCCCTCTCTCTTCCTTCCTTTCTGCATCTGCCCGTTTGTGTGTCTGTCGGTCTCTGTCTCTCTCCTTTCTGCTGCCTGAGTTAGCGGCTGTGCCTCCTTATGAAGAAGGAGAACCTGTAGAGCGGCAATGGAACACAGATTCCAAAGAACAAAGCTGTGACTTAACTTGTAACTGCATACAGTTAGTCTGCTTCTCCTGTACTCTCCTCCATGACACTGCCTTACCACACATCCACAGCAGTGAATCCAGCTGACACGGACTGAAACCCGAGAAACTGTGGGACAAATTCAGTTTTTCCTCTTTTTTCGATGCTGACCCTGGGGATTGAACTCAGGGCCTGAGCACTGTTCCTGAGCATTTCCCCCTGCTCCCCTCAGGGCTAGTGCTCTACAAGTTGAGCCCAAGATTCATTTCCTGGGGTTTTGGTGGTTAATTGGTGATTAAGAATTTATTACGAAGGCTGGTTTCTAACCGTGATTCTCAGATCTCAGATTCCTGAGTAGCTAGGATTACAGATGTGAGCCTGTAATCTTTTGGATTTTTAAATTTCTAGCTCCTATAGCCTCATCTTGAAATTCACTCATCTTTTTTCTACAATGACCAATATATTGCAAAACTTGCCAGTCATTCCTAATTTTTTTCTGCAGGTATTTTATAACAGTAATAAAAAATGACTAGCACATCAGAATTTGGCTGTGCTGTGATTAGGTGTATTATTCTGATTAGAATTTGCAGAGTTTATTGGATCTGGGTATTGAGATATTAAAAAAATAAAAATTAGAATTTTTTTTACAAATTGCATTATAAACTTTTTATATTTGTTGTTATATTTTCATTCTGTTATTCACATATAGTTTTTATGTCATCATTCTCTTTTCTCTGACTCTACTAATAAGTCTATGGATGTCTTCATGACAACTAATGGCTTCTGGGTTATGTTTATTTTTTTCTTTCTGGGCTTGATTTTCTAGCTTCCATGGCTTCATTTTGAAGTTTATTGATCTTTTTTTGTATAGTGACCAATATATTGCAAACATTGTCTGGTGAAATGCTTCTTTCAAATATTGTGGTTTTTAGTACTATAATTGTTTTATTCAATAGTTTCTTTTTTATTTAAATTTATTTATTAATTAAACAAAAATTTTTTGAGAAGGTATTGTGCAAAAAGGGTACAGTTACATAGTAGGGCAGTGTAATAGTTTCTGTTTATCAGTCGTGATCACTCAGTGGCTCACTTATTTTGAAGTTCTTGTTGGCAAATTCCAACATATGTGCCACCCTGAGATCTATATCTGTGGCTGGCGTCCTCTCTCCACCCTGCGCATTATGGGGAAGGGAATAGTTATGAGACAGCTACCTTTAAAAATTTTATACAGAAATCAGAGCACAAACCAACAACATTAGGGTCATCAGATCCTCAGTTGTTGGTGTGTGTGTGTGTGTGTATACCAGTTCTGAGGACTTGAACTTTGGGTCTTAGCACTGTCCATTAGCTTTGCCACATTTCTACTTTCAGCTTTTTTGGTAACTAATTGGAGGGAGATAAGAGTTGCACCGACTTTCCTATCCAGGCTGGCTTCAAATTGTGGCACTCAGCTCTCAGCCTCCTGAGTAGTTAGGATTACAGGCGTGAGCCACTGGCTCCCAGCTGGTATCTTCATCCACTGCCAACTATCCACATCCCTACTTCCTTGGAGTTCTAAGGAATGGCAGGGATTTTAAACAGGTTGGAAGTGTGAAGTGTGGAGGGATAAGTTACTGAAAGATAGAGAAGGAAAGAAATAAGTGATTGGTGTCTTCAATCACTATACTTCTTTTTCAGTGACTTTATGATCATATTTAACCAGATTTTGCTACTAATAGGAATGTGGCTTCTGTCTCTCGCCTATCAGTTATGTGTTCAGTATATGGTAGTGACTGTAGTCTTCTGGGAGAATGTGGCTAGAGTTGAGCTAATGACTTTTGAAGACTAATTTTTACCTCAAAGACAATCTAAAAACACTACTATAAAGCAGTTTTTGTTCCTCAGGCCACTTCGTTATGACTAGGAACCGATAGCTTACATTGTTTATTTATTTACATCAGTGATATGAGATTCCTTAAAGTTATAGAGTCAATTTTAATAAAGATCTTAGTTTGAAGCAATCTGTGGATGTGTTCTTAGAGAAAAAATAGATATATTACATACACATATATTACAAATATATGTACATATGTAACAAATATATTCATATACACATATAACAAATATAAATACATATATAATATACACATCACAAATATATATGTAGCAAATATAAATACATATATAATATACACATCACAAATATATATGTAGCAAATATATATATGGTACTTAGATTTGAGCTCTAGTTCAAATCCTGTACTTACTAGTTGAGCCACGTTCCCAGCTCTTTTTGCCTCAGTTATTTTTCAGTGTTTTGGCCTGGAGGCGGTCTCAAATCCTGATTTTTCTATTTCTGTTTTCTATTTATGGCTCACGTAGCTGAGACCACAGGCAGTTTGTTGGGATGAGTTCTCATTAACTTTTAGTCTGGGCTGGCTTCAAACTTTGATCCTCAAGTGCCTGGCTAGAGAAAGATTTTTATATTTCTAAAATGTCGCAAAAGTATTTTACAATCTCTCCCTGTCCTCAACAAATCAAATCATAACATAACAGAACAAAACAGAAGAAAAACAAGCGCCCCAAATTGTGGCAGAGGGTTTTATTTGGCCCACAAAGTCTTAAGATGTTTATTATCTGTCTTTTTTTTCCCTAGCAGTTTGTTGAGCTTTCCAGTGAAGGCTGGCAGGCTGGGGAGTCTTTGTGCAGAACTGGGATTCCCAGTGCTCACTCTGTGTGTGTGTGTGTGTGTTCCAAGGAGGTGACGGGTGAGGACCAGAGTGTGTGTTCACACATGGCGGCCGAAGGTCCCCAGGTATGCTGTGGCACGCATGACGTTTCTCTCTCACAGTGTTCGTGGAAGCAGGAGTCACCTTTTTTTAGGATGCAAGGATCTGAAGGCAGATGTGGGTTCACCTGGGAGAAACAGCTCTCCAACTGTGAAAAGCAGCCCAGGGCCCCGCCTCTCCTGCAGAGGCAGCAGAATGAGGCCCAGCCAGCACAACTCCTTCCTCTTCTCTGCCATTTGCCCTCTGGAGAAGCCGGCTTCCATGAATGCGGAGTGTGAACATCATTTGCCTGCGAGGCGATCCTGCAAACTCTCTCCCAGGCCTTGGGGATATGCCTTTGGGATGGTGTGTGCTTCATGTTAGGTGCCTATCTGAGCCTTGTGGTTCATTGTTGGCATGGCTTTCAGACTGTCAGCCTTCTTCTGGCGATAAATAAGTGGCCGTGGCTCTCTAGAGATGGAGTCTTCTCTTTGTGTGCAATGGCCTGATGCAAAGGGGCTGAAATATAGCTCTCTTCTTGCATTCCTTTATCATCCTGCTGTTCCCTAGTTAAGTGCTATTAGCTGGAAGTCATTTTTCTCAGCAACAATTTGAAGGAAGTTGCTTACAAAGTTGTCAAGCAGCAGGAACAACTTCGGTAGGTCTAGAGTGAGAGAGCCATTGAATTCCAGGTTAAATTGGAACAGAGGCACCGGAGACAAGAATGGGAACTGAAAACGGGAGAAAACCGGCTGCCATGTCCAGTGCGGTCGCTGGTGAGGGGTGATCCTGTTGTGCATGCTAAACAGATATTTTTTATGAGTTTAAATTTAATTAGCATCTGGAAATTAACAAGGCTAGGATGAAGGGCAATGGGTTTTTAAGTGATGGCGATGGATAGGTACTGTTTGGAGCATATAGATAAATGAGGAGGCAATTTGTAATGCATAATGAACCAGGTGCCTATAAAATCATTTGTTTTTCATGTTGTGATCACAGAACAGGACAATGGAATCACCCAAGGTCAGGCAATTACAGTGATTACAGTTTTCTTTGGTTAAATGTTCAAATCAGCTTTGTGAAATAGATATTGATTTATATGGCTCGAATTGGGTAATGCGATTTTGTTTCCATTGTTTCTTCTCTAAGGGATGAGACATAAACGTAATTTTTGGGGGGCTGGAAATGTGGCTTAGTGGTAGAGTGCTTTCCTTGCATGCATGAAGCCCTGGGTTGGATTCCTGAGTACCACATAAACAGAAAAAGCCAGAAGTGGCTCTGTGGCTCAAGTGGCAGAGTGCTAGCCTTGAGCAAAAAGAAGCCAGGGACAGTGCTCAGGCCCCGAGTTCAAGCTCCAGGACTGGTAAAAAAAAGAAAAGTAATTTTTGGTAGTACATCTTTTTTTTTTTTTCAACTGTTTATTCATTTTATTTTATTTTTTGCCAGTCCTGGGGCGTGGACTCAGGGCTTGAGCACTGTCCCTGGTTTTTTTTTTTTTTTTGCTCAAGGCTAGCACTCTGCCACTTCAGTGTCAGCACCACTTCTGGCCTTTTCTATATATGTGGTGTTGAGGACTCGAACCCAAGGCTTCATGTATATGAGGCGAGCACTCCTGCCACTAGGCCATATTCCCAGCCCTGGTGGTACATCTTTTGAAGATTTAACTTGAGTGTTTAAATAGATATGTGTTGAGCCTGGGCAGGTTCTTGGAGCAAAGGGGAAAGAACTTCTGCATTTCGTATGGCAGTGTTTTTTCCTATGTAGTACATTTGGTTCTTGGTGATAGTTTTTGGGAAGAGTTGAGGGAACATTGCTGTTTCTTGCGAAGAACAAGTTACATGGAGCCAGTAGCTCTCACTGAATGAATATATATCTGTACCCTCCCTTCCTCCTTCCTCTTCCCTTCCCTTCTCCTCCTTTCCTTTCCCTTCCCTTCTCTTCCCCTCCTCTCTCCTCCCTCCCCTTCGCCTCCCTCCCTCACTCCCTTCCTTCCTTACTTTTGTGTCTGTACTAGGGCTTGAACTCAGGACCTTGAGCTCTTCCTCTTCCTTGGTTTTCCTGCTCAAGGCTGGTGCTCTACTACTGAGCCACACCTCTGTTTCCAGCATTTTGCTGCCTAGCTGGAGATAAGATTCTCATAAACTTCTCTGTTCTGACTGGCTTTGAAGTACAGACTTCAGATCTCAGTCTTCTGAGTAGCTAGGATTATAGATGTGATCTACTGGTGCTCATTCCTTTAAATATCAGTCTTAGAACCAATTACTTTTCTTCCTCTTTGCTCACCATTGCACTATTGATGGGCGGGAGGAGTCAGCTTGGGAAGAAGTGGAGGCTGGGACTACTGTCTTTGATACTGACACTCAGAATGGATTTGTGTTTCTGTTTCATTTTTTTTCCTTTCTCTTTCCTTTTCCATGGGATTGCATTTTTAGGGTGTGTGACTGGGTGCATGTGGGCTGGCCAAACAGTTCATGGAAACACAATTACTCACACATAGCCTTAGGATCCTAGAGGGGTACAACGGGCCCACAAAAGACATCTAGTGAAGCCATTTTCAAACATCTCCCTAGCCATAAAGGAAATGCAAATCAAAATGACACTGAGTTTCTATTTCATCCCGGTCAGGATGGCGCGGCTCGGGATGTATGTGAGAGGAAAGGGACTCGTATATACTGTTGAGGGGAATGAAAATTAGTGCAGTCACAATGGAAACCAGTGTGGACGTTCTTCAAATAATGAAAAAAATAGACCCTCCTGCATCACTCTTGGGCATATATCCAAAGGAATGTTAATCAATATACAAGAGAGCTACATGTACCCCATGTTTTATAGCGTAACTATAAACAGTCGTCAAGCCATGGAATCATCAATCAATGAATGGATAAAGAAACTTATAACTAGACACCATGGAGTATTATTCAGACATAAAGAAAATAAAATAGTATCATTTGTAGGAAAATGGATGGAAGTGGACATAATTAGGTTATGTAAAAATGCCAGACTCAGAAAGAAAAATATCATGTCTTTTCTTATCTGTAGAATGTAGACCTAAAAAAAAAAGTGAGTATAAAATGGGAATTTTTGTATGAAGAACTAGTGGGAGTTGGAATGGCAAAGGGAGAGAGGATGCTGAATATTATAAAAATACTCATACAAAAGTATGAAAAAAGGGGAGAATAAGGATAGGAAAGAGTAAGAGAGGGGGTTAGTTTGATCAAAGTACTTTATATACAAATCCCACAGTAAAATTAATAGAAACGAATAAATAAAACAGCTCAATGACCTCTAGGGTAGATATGTTTGGTATCTTTTGAGTTAGATCAACTCTAGCCTGCAAGTAGCGAGACATAAGTCTCTCTAGATGTGGATAATGATAAATACCACAGGATAAACTCATGAATTTTGGGATTAGAAGCACATTGCCGTATTTGGGTGTTCAAAGTCATTTCAGACCTTTAAAAAGCACCAGGTACCAGTGGCTCACACCTGTAATCCTATCTCCTCACTAGGCTGAGATCTGAGGAACATGGCTCAAAGCCAATATGGACAGTAAAATCCATGAGATTCTTTTTTTTGCTTGTTTTGTTTTTTGCCAGTCCTGGGGCTTGAACTCAGGGCCTTGGCACTGTCCCTGGCTTCTTTTTGCTTGAGGCTAGCACTCTGCCACTTGAGACACAGCACCACTTCCAATTTTTTTTTTTCTATATATGTGGTGCTGAGGAATTGAACCCAGGGCTTCATGTACACGAGGCAAGCACTCTACCACTAGGCCATATTCCCAGCTCCTCCATGAGATTCTTCTTTCCAATTAAACACCAGAATACTGGAAGTGGTGCTGTTCCTCAAAGTGATAGAGTGCTAGCCTGGAGTGAAAAAAACTCAGGGACAGCGTCCAGGCCCTGAATTAAAGCCCCATGACTGACTAAAAAAAGAAAACTAGAGGCCCAACTCTAAGCCTCTACATATATATGGATATATACATATCCATACATGTGTACATGTATATATATATGTATATATATATACATATACACAGAAAAAGTGGTAGGGGCTAGTTTCTACCACAGCTTTGAGGCATTTTGAAATGGGGGGGGGCTCTGGAGGCTGGGGCTGCCTAGAAGGAAGGGCTGGGGGAGACGACAGCTGCTTCATGCAGAACCCCTGGACTCAGAGCTGGGGGCTTTCTGTGGTGTTCCTGTGACTAAAGCCGTGGTGGGAAACAGGCCAACCTTTTGTTTTGGTATCATTTAAATGGGGTCATAAAGAGAGTTTCATGTTTGTTCAAGAGCCTTTTATGAACAATAGTTTCTGTCCATTTAATTATGACCTTGGCACTCTCCTGATTTCCCAGTTCCAGTCTGGCTCGGGCTTCTACATCTATGGGAGGTCACGCTTCCTGTCCCTTTCATCTCTCCTCCAATCTGGGAGCTGGCTCTCCCGCTCCGGAAGACACCTGTTTTCTCGCCTGCCATTGGAAAAGTTCAGGTTTCGGCTGGTCCTGAATAGTTGTTGTGAGGAGAAAAGAGCCCCGCTTTTCTTCTTCTGGTTTTGAGTTCATCTCATGAGAAATAATTCATGGAGAATGAAAGAAAAAAACAACACAGGAAAAATCTGACGAATTTAAATCAGATTAGAAGAAAAACACACCGAATTGGAGAAGAAAAACAAGTAGAGTTTAGGAAGATACCACGTTAGGATATTAGTACTCGGCTTGCACAGGGCTATCCTGGTTGGGTTTAGGAGTGTATTTCTTGGCATTCAGTAAGGAGAGTGAGGGTCCGTGAGTGGGGGGATGGCAGGGAGAATGAAGAAATGGCATGAGTGTGGATCTGAGGGGGAGGTTCAGGACACGGTGGATTTGTAGGAATTTTCTGTTTTCTTGGTCCTTGTGTTACAGTTCAGCCTAGGTTGTGAGTGCAATGGCCTCGGGTAACCTTCAACAAGGTATTACTGGCTGCACCAGGATTTCCTCATAGCACTGTTTGCTTCCCAGCATTGGCCCTTGCCACTGGACAACTTCCCACAAGTGTCTCAGTGGCTCGCCCCTCCCAAAGGAGCCTAGTGTAGGGTAACAGTGTCCTTTACACCCTGAGCAGCCCCCAGAGACAGCATTGCAAAGATAATCATGCCCAGGGGAGGGATGGGAGACAGACCAGCAGGGCAGGAAACATAGGACCATGTAAAAGCCAGCCTTGTTCCCAGGTGGCATCCTGTCCACATGGGAACTTGCAAAAAAATAAAACAAAAGACAGCGTTCATGAAGATGTTTATCTATTCAAGTAAGTTGAAAACGCTCAAAATAGTAACAGCAACAAAATCAAAGAACCACTAAAGTGTTTATCAGTGAAGGTATCCTACAAAGGACGCTTGAAATTCAGTCAAGTGATATAATAATGCCAGTAATGAGCAGGTGAACACAGGAGGATAGTGGGAAGCAAATTTTTCAAAATTTCAAGGCTATTAAAAACCAGGTGTTACTGGCTCCTATCTGTAATCCTACCTACTTGGGAGGCTGATATCAGGAGGATCATGCTTTGCGGCCAGTCTGGGTAGAAAAGTTCATGAGATCACTTTTCAACCGAATTGCTGGATGTGGGTGATACGTGCCTGTCATTCTGACCACACAGGAAGCAGAGACTAGGAGAGTTATGGATCTGTCTTGGGCAGAAATTTCTTCATGACTGACATCTTAATGGAAGAAGCTGGGTGTCCCCGTGTCTATCTGTCATCCCTAGCTACAAAGGGGTACATGTGCAGGAAATTAGGCTCTATGAATCTCAAAATAACCAGCGTAAAAATGGGCCAGAGGCCTGGCTCAGCAGTAGAGTGCCTACATTTTAAGCACACAGCCTTGAGTTCAAATCCCCAAACCTCCTCACCCCAAGCTATTAAGAACTTGGTCTCATTTGTTAGAGCATTTGTTGGACACAAGCAGGATTATCCACATGTTGTGAGCAAGAAAATAGAGACTCAGAAGGACTGAGCTAATGTTTCTAGTATGTTTAATGCAGAATTAAACTCAAGATTCACATATCCCAAGGGATTCCCAGTCTGTTATAGGTGGACACTGGCACTGTGTTAGGAACTGAGGACTCAAGGAGGAATCAAGCGTCACCTGAAATTCTACTTATGTGACATTAGAAAGTCTCTAGTTTCCCAAAGGATATTTTCATTCTCTATACAGTATTTCCTATGTGGTTTCAGATGATCTGTTCATGGGTATGTGGCCCATGAGGTGACCTTAATGTATAAGCTGCACACTGGGGAACAGTAAGATGGTCTCATGATTGAGTCCCTCAGACTGTAGGACCCCATTCCAGTCTTGAACTTGCCAATGTTCTAAGAAGATAGTGAGTTTCCCTGAGAAAGACACTGATGTTTCTTGGGTGAATGAATGTGTGTGAGCTGTCACACAAAATTGATTGTGACTAGAGTTCAAAGAATAGAGAGAAAAGGAAGGGAAAGTCCTGCAGGATTTCCATATTCTCAAATAATATGATAGAAACCATCATTTTAATTACTCTAAAATTTGTCTTTTTTTACCTCTAGAAAGCAAACTGGCATTTCTTTCTTTTATTTTTTTTAAAGTTTTTATTATCAAACTGATATACAGAGAGGTTACAGTTTCATACATTAGGCATTGGATACATTTCTTGTACTGTTTGTTACCTTGTCCCTCATACCCCCCTCCCCCACCCCCTTACCCTTTTCCTCCCCTGAGGTGTTTAGCAAACTGGCATTTCTTATTTCTGCCACAAAATAATGCAAAAATTATTCAAGGAATCAAAATGGATTATTTATATTGAAAATTGTGGTCTTGAGATGATAGTTATCCTTTGATATTTGCCCTTGGATTCTTCCATAGTTACAGAAACTCAGGTTTTTGTTTTGGTGGCTGATACACCAAGAATAAAGACTATAAATCCTAGTCTTCCTTTAAGCTACATTGGGCTACTAAGTTCTGGCTAATTGATGTTAGGGGAAAGATTGAGGGGAAGAACAAAAAATAGTGTGTGCTTCTGTTCTTCCTATTTTCCCTTTGTTAGCAGGAGTATAGATATGACAGCTTAACCATAGCAGCTACTGTGGGCCATGAGGTGACTTTGGGAATGTAAACTGTACATGGGGGAATAACAAGAAAAGAGATGCCCAAGTCCCTGAGAGTGTAACACCCTATGTCAGTCCTGGGCTTACCAACTGCTACACTTTTTTTTTTGAAAAAGAAATAAGCTAATTTGTTTAAGCTATAGTTGTTGTGGATTATTCTGTTACTCCCAGTGGAACATTCGAATCCTAATAGAGCAACTGTAAGTGTGATTTCTTTCAGCGAGGCCCATCATACATCTATCTCTGAGGAAGGGTGCCTGCCTGGACTTCCTAAAGCCCGTACTTCCTCTGGGAGTTTGGCTGATCGTATAGAATCCACTTGTGGTTTAAGCCTAGTCCCCAACCTCACTTGTGCCTTGGAATCTGATAGGCTCTTTGGTCAGGGAGGAAACTAGCATAGGGCATGGCCTTGAGCTCAGAGAGACTTGGGTTTAAGTATGGAATCTGACAGTAATTTATAAAACTTGACCTTTGGGTTCTGTGGTTGTTAGAATTAGGTATCAGATACTAAGGATATTTCAGTAATCGACACAGTAGAATAGTAAAAATATAGCTATTTTTATTAAACAATTTAGGTGGTAATAGGCCTTTTATGTCCAAAGTTTATAAAGCTTTTTTCTGTTATGATTAAGAGCAACGAATAGATTCATGCATGCTATCTAAACAAATCCCCACTGACAGAGACATAAAAGCGGAAAACAAAGCCTCCTAGGATAAGAATTTCTTTCAATGCTTAAGATATTTTTTGCTCAACAATAACAATAAACTGATGGCTTCTCCTTTTTTATAACAAACTAAAAATAAATCTCTATAATTAAATGAGACTTTAAATAACTGTATTGGGCTAGGATTTTTTTTTTCCACCAGTCCTGGGTCTTGGACTCAGGGCCTGGGTACTGATCAAGGCTAACACTCTACCACTTGAGCTACAGTGCTACTTCTGGCTTTTTCTGTTTATGTGGTGCTAAGGAATCGAACCCAGGGCTTCATGAATGCAAGGCAAGCACTCTACTGCTAAGCCATATTCCCAGCCCCCTGGCCTAGGATTTTTAATCCCAGAGAACAGAACCACTAATGCTAATTTTAATAGAAAGGAATCTGTTATTGAGTGCTAATTCCTTCTGGAATTTCCAGGAAGACCAGAGAAGCCACGCCACAAGGCATCCAGCCAGGACCAGTGCAGCCCAGAGCAGCTCCAACTGCACCAGACAACCATTGGTCTATGGAGACCCCATACCTGCCCTGTCCTTGCTTAGTCCCTTTGAGCTAGAGGCTGGAGATCAGATCCCCAGCTTCAGCTGTCATGGAGGAATAGAGAGAACCTTGGCAGCTACACTGACCTGGCTACTTGTATTACTCATCCTGCCTGTAGTCTTGTGTGGCACTCTATAGAACTTAAGCATACTAGGAACAAGGAAATGTAGTTCTGAAGCTTTTCAGATTATAGGACTGGGGGCACACTAAGGTGCCAGGTGTTTTATTGCTGTGAAAATATGCTTGATTGAAACAACTAAAAGGAGGAAGGATTTATTTTGGCTATGGTTGCAGAGGTTTCAGTCCATCATAGTGGGGGAAGGCAGAGCCAGAGTTAGAGGATGCCTCCACCAGGGGATTTCCTCCTCCTTCCCTTTTTTTTTTTTTTAATGTTAATAAATGTTTTTTTGTTTTTTTATTTTTTTGTTTTTGGCCAGTCCTGGGCCTTGAACTCAGGGCCTGAGCACTGTCCCTGGCTTCTTCCCGCTCAAGGCTAGCACTCTGCCACTTGAGCCACAGCGCCCCTTCTGGCCGTTTTCTGTATATGTGGTGCTGGGGAATCGAACCCAGGGCCTCATGTATACAAGGCAAGCACTCTTGCCACTAGGCCATATCCCCAGCCCAATAAATGTTTTTTTTAAATTAAATTTTATTGATAAGGTGATGTACAGAGAGGGTATAGTTACATAATAAGGTAGTGAGTACATTTCTTGTCATATTTGTTACACCCTCCTTCATTTTTCTTTCTCTTCCCAAGTTCAGATAAGCACATATACAATATTCAGTGTACAGAATCATATACAATGACCACAGGGGGTACGTCAAAGGAAATTCACCTAGTACATTAAACATAATGACAACAGTAAAATCCTCCTGTTTCCATCTCTTGGAGTTCATTTTGCTTAGCCTCATCTTATATAATCATATGTAAGTAGCTATTGAGCTATTGTGCTCCTGGCAGGTCTATCCTAGACCTTTTTATGTTTATTTAGTAATTGTTTGGTTTTAGAGACATGATGTAAAGTCGCTGACCAAAATATGTAGAAACACCATTTGAAAAGAAGTTTGTTGTTTTACAGACATGATCTCATGTTCTCCCCTCCCCGTTCCAACAACCACATATCAGGGAGACCATGCGCCTTTGTCCTCTGTGCTCTAGGCTTGTCTCGCTCAACATTATTCATTCAAGATCTGACCATTTCCCTGTGAATGCCATTATTTTATAATTTCTTTTTTTGCCATTTAGATTAACTTTATTTTTAAGTACACATTAAACAAGAGATTGAGTATCTAAAATCAAATGTAACACGTTTGAAAGAGACATATTCTAAAATAACTGATTTCAATGACAAATTAAAATTTTACTGACTAGTCTGATTTCTAAGTTTATCTTGCTGTTAATTTCATTAAACATATTGACTATTTTTTCAGTATGCAGACAATTATGTTTACTTTAGAGACAATATTTTTGTTGATTATTCAGTAGAATTCATTATGTTACCTAATATGCACAGAATGGACTTTTCTATGAAATTATGTAGGATGTCATGTTATCTTCTCCATATTAATAACATAATTCTATTTTCATATGTGCAAGTAAACTTTATGAACAATATTCTTTGTTAGCTCTCTCTACTCTGGTTGCTGCTCACCACACAATCTGAGCCTGTTTTAAGAGTTCTTTTTTAAAAAATGGATTTACATTCACAAGGCTTTTATCCTGTTTGGGTTCTCCAACGCAAACAGAGTTTTCTTCCAGGTGAAAGACATTCCACATCTATTACATTTCTAACGTTTCTCACATGTGTGAATTCTCATAGGCCTGCTAAAGTGTGAATTTTGGTTGAAAGACTTTCCATGTTTACAAGGTTTCTCACCTGTGTGAATTCTATTATCCATGCCAAGGTCTGTCCACATTTGTTGTATTCATAAGGTTTCTCTCCTGTGTGTTCTCTGATGAACATGAAGGTCTGTCCCACTTCTAGGTGAAAGAATTTCCTCATTTGTTACATTCGAACTTGCCGCTTGTGGTCCATCGTTCCTCCTCCAGGCTGGGAATCCGCTGAAATGATCCCAGGGTATCGCAGACACCGGAAATCTAGGCCATACCCATAATGATAATATTCTCCCATGAGCTCCGCCTGCATCTTGGACACGCCATCGATGGTCCTGGGTCTCTGAATACAGGGGTCTGGGGTTGGGTTCCCGGGAGACCTCCTCAGATGACCAGTTGGGCTCCTCAGATGACCTGTGGGTGCAGCTGCCCAGGACGCAGAGCCGGGACATGTCTTTTTTTTTTTTTTTGATAGCAAACTTCAAGCTTTATTACAAAGTCATAGAGTTTCATGCAATTCAGGGTGAAAATCAACTCAACAAAGTCATTAGGATTAACTATGAAAGCTATGCCTTTGAAGACGGGGTTGAAGATGGGGCAGACAGGCAGGGGACAATGGCAATAGAACATAGAACTTGAGAGAGAGCAGGACACATGGGCTCTGATAGATCTTGATGATGCCAAATTGTACCTGGAGAAGCACAGTCATCTGAGATAGTGCTGAGTATCAGACACTCTGGAGATCTTCGTTTAATATGATTTTCTCAAAGTCTTTCCATTTCCTTATGAATGGAGCAATGCCATTCTTTCTGAAGGAAGAATAGAATTCCACTGTGTATATATACAACATTTTCTCCATCCATTCATCTACTGAGGGGCATTGGGATGGTTTCATATTTTAGCAATGGAAAAACAGTGCTACAATGAGCATGGTTGTGCTGGTAACTTTAGTATGGCTGTGTGTGTGTGATCCTTTGGGTAAATGCCCAGGAGTGGGGTTGCTGGATCATAGGGAAGCCCTATGTTTAATCTTTTGAAGAGCCTCCATACTGCTTTCCAGAGTAGTTCCTTGTGGTTTCCTTTTTGGCCACATCTCCACCAGCATCTGGTGTTATTATTTTTCTTGATAATGGCCATTCTAATTGATGTGAGGTGGAATCTCAATGTTTTTTTGATTTACATTTCTTTTATAGTCAGAGATGTTGAGCATTTCTTCACGTGTCTGTTGGCTATTCTTATTTCCTCTTCAGGAAAGTCTTTTAAGTCTTATTAATGGGGCAGTGGTTTCTTTGAGGATTTGTTTTGAGGGGAATTAATTTTTTGAGTTCTAAGTATGTTTTAGATATGAGGCCCTTGTCTATTGTAAGGCTATTGAAGATCTTCTCCCAATCTGTGAGCTTTCTATTTATCTTGTTAGCGATGTCTTTTGCCATGGAGAAGCTGTGCAGTTTAATACAATCCCATTTGTCCAACCTTTCTTTGATTTGTTGTGTTTCTGGGTCTTTAAGTTTTGACCTGTGCCAAGAAGCCCTAGTGTTTCTCCTGTTCCTTCCTATAATGTTTTCAGAGTATCTGCCTTTACCTCAAGGTCTTTGATCCATTTGGAATTGATTCTGGTGCAGGGTGATATACAAGGAATCTAGCTTTAGTTTTCTACAGGTGTTTAACCAATTTTGCCAGGACCCTTTGTTGAAGAGGCTGTCTTTCTTCCATCCTATTTTTTTGGCTCCCTTATCAAAGATTAGGTCTGTGGGTTCATTTCTGGGTCCCTTAATTCGATTCCATTGGTTCTTGTGCCAGTACCAAGCTGTGGTTTTTTTTTTTTATTACTATAGCTTTGTAATAGAGTTTGATATTCCTTCAGCACTATTCTTCCTGCTAAGGACTTGTTTTGCTATTCGTGGTCCTTTATTGTTCCATATGAACTTTTGGTTTGCTTCCTCTATTTCATTAAAGAATGATGTTGGGATATTGATGGGTATTGTATTGAATTTGTAGATAGCCCTTGGCAGTATTGCCATTTTCATGATGTTAATCCTCCCAATCTAGGAGCATGGGAGGTTTTCCACTTCCTTAGTTCTGTCCCTCTTTTCATATATGTTTTTTTTCCTCTTTCTATTGTCTCAGGCAAAATCTTTCTTTTTTGTTGTTGTTGTTTTTTTGCCAGTCCTGGGCCTTGGACTCAGGGCCTGAGCACTTGTCCCTGGCTTCTTTTTGCTCAAGGCTAGCACTCTGCCACTTGAGCCACAGCGCCACTTCTGGCCATTTTCTGTATATATGTGGTGCTGGGGAATTGAACCGAGGGCTTCATGTATACAAGGCAAGCGCTCTTGCCACTAGGCCATATCCCCAGCCCCAAGGCAAAATCTTTCTAAGCACCAACCATCCTTCCTTCCTACTTCCCATTCTCTGTTAGGATTTTCCCTATGGAGAAATAAGAAGCCAAGACAAGCACACAGCCAGGTTTGAAAGCTTGGGAAAAGGTCCAGTAAAACTAGAAGAAAGTGATGACAGAACCTTAGAGAAGCTAGAGAAGGAAATATTTAAGCCAAAGGGAGAAGGATTGAGGCAATTACAACCTTCTCTCCATAAATTGTAGAAACAACAACTTAGATGATTTCAGGGCTCTGAAGCCCTAGCCCTCCACCTAGCAGGAGAGGTAGAGGCACGGGCCAGGGCATCTGACACCCAAAATACAGGCTCCTAAATAGGCCTCACAAGAAAGAAAAGTTGACTAACAATGGATTTCACTTCTTTAAAAAAATTCTTTCATCCCTCCATCCTTCCTTCCCTCTCTTCCTTCATCTTTTTCTCCTTCCTGCTTTCCCCCTTCCCTCCCTCTCTTCCTTTATCAGATATTTATTTCATTCTTCCTACATGTCAGGCCTTTTCCTGGGCACTGATTACATAAAGTGGTTGTGTTTAGGTCTGACATCTCCCCACAGCATTGGCCTGGAGATAAGCACTGATTGCTATGGCAACTAGAGGTGGGGCATTTAAGTCAGAAATAAATGGTCCAGGGCAACACTTAAGGTGAGATCTTGGTTATGAATAGTTGTGGGTGGTGTTTAGGAGGTAGAAATGGATGAAGGGAGTAGGGATAAGAAGGAAACTGGACAGTTTCTTGGTTCCTGGCTGGTACAGCTAGGTAGGTGGTAAGTACAATAGAAGACATTGTTTGAGGAGAGCAACTACTTAATTAGTTTAAAGTGTATAGTATGTTATTTTAGTGGCTGCATATTTGACCATTGTATACTCTAGTTTGAAGTATAGGATGTTTGCTCTAAATAAATTTCTCACAATATAGTATTATCTAATAGAAAGAATAATAAGGTGACAGAACACTTTTCTCTGTTCCATTTTCACCATCTTTGTCCTTTCTATTTTTATTTTATTTTTTTGTGCTGATCCTAAGCCTTGAACTCAGGGCCTGGGTGCAATCCCTGAGCTTTTGTGTTCAAGGCTACTGTTCTACCATTTGAGCCATAGCTCTACTTCCAGCTTTTTGGTGGTTAATTGGAGATAAGAGTCTTATGGACTTTTTTGCCCAGGCTGGCTTTACACTGGGATCCTTAGATCTCAGGCTCCTGAGTAGCTAGGATTACAGGCATGAGCCACCTGTGCCCAGCCTCTTTGTCCTTGTTGTTGATTGGTATACATTATCATTCTTCCTCTTAGTAACTTTATGACATAGCTGAGACTCCAAAGAGTAGTTTCATGGGGGAAAAAGAATGATGAAACAAACTCAGTGTTCACATCGTCAACCACTATTTTTTATTGAAGGCTGTCAGGATAAAGATGGGTTGGGAGAATATAGAGGGAGAAAGCAGAATCTGAAGAAAGGGATTTAGGAAACTATGGTCTTCAAAAGATGAATCGGTGAAGAAGAGCCCTATGAGAAACGGAGGAGTGGCTGAAGAAGAAAGAGCTACACCAGAAAGATGCGTTGTCATGGCAGCCAAGGAAATGGAGTTGTGATCAGGGGGAGCTAGTTGGAAGCCAATGTTGCGGAGAGTCAGGTAAGATAAGTACAAGGGCAAGTCTATTGAACCTGACAGTCTAATAGCCATTGGCCTTGGCAAGCTTAGCTGAAGCCAAATTGGAGCTTTTCAGAAGATGGGAAGAGAGCAGGCAGAAGCAGAAAGAGTGGATGGGGCCTTGGGAAGTTTGGCTGTGATGGGGAGGAAGGAATGGGGGCTGGAGGGGCGAGGCAAGTTGCAGATGTTTTCGGATGTAGAAACTTGTGACTGACTGTTCATATGACTGAATCAAAGAGTGATTGGTGACACAGGATAAAGGGAGCCAGAAGAGATGGGGGTGAGTGATGGGGGGTGGGGGGTGGGGAGAATGGGGCAGGGAAATGAAGAGGAAAAGAAAGAGGGAGAGGCTCTCTAGAGCTCTGAGCACAAACTTCAGCACACAGGAGCAGCAGCTGTGCCTAAAGGCAGACCTGTTTCTGAGATAGGAGGATGCAGAGGAGGTTGCTGATCGCCTGGGAGGAAGCAGAGCGTTTGTCCATGTGTTCTTATTCTTCTGTACAGAAAGAAGCAAAGCCATGTGTTGAGAACAGGGGTGTAGGAGGTGGGATTGGGGAGCAGGGGCGGGTGGAAGACAGAGTAAGTGTGTTGGCTAAGGATGGTGGTTATGATTTTAGTAACAGCTCTAGTGTGGGGCTCATCTCCCATCATTAGATGCGTTAGAGGTGGTCTCAGATTTTCACTATCATTTGTGGAACAGAGAAGGAAAGGTGGAGGATGTAGTTCGGGGGTAGAGTGCTGACCTTACGTATATGAGGACGTGGGTTCAATCCCCAGCATTGGGAAAACAAGCAGAATTTGAATTTATTAAAGTGGAGGAGAACAAAAACCCTACAATAATTCTCATAAAGTAGCTTAAGGAGAGTCATTTCAAAGTTAGTAAAAAAACAGTCTAATAAAAATTGAAAAAAAATTCTGAAAGAAAAATAGTAACTAGTGTCAATATTTTAAAATTCAATTCAATTTTTTTCCTCTCTGGTCATGGAACTTGGATTTGGGGCCTGGGCACTGTCCTTGAGCTCCTTTCGCTCAAGGCTAGCGCTCTACCACTTGAACCATAGCACCACTTCTGCCTTTTTCTGTGATAATTGGAGATAGGAGTCACACAGACTTTCTTGCCCTGGCTGGCCTCAAACTGTGGTCTTCAGAGCTCAGCCTCCTGAGTAGCTAGGATTATAGGTATGAGCCACCAGCACCTGGCTCAATTCAATTTTTATACCAACGGATTTTTCTCCTTTTAACAAACTGGCTTTGAGCCAAATTGCTTTCTACCCAATTGACTATTGGTTAAGCCATTTGTAATTGTGTTTTATGGGAGAGATGTAGAATTTGGATCAAATTTTGTTTGCCTATCACATTGAAAAAATTCAGTTTTCAAGACACATTCTTTACTTTTTGGAATGAAATAAAAGGATTTCTTTTTGTTGTTTTTCTGGTCTTGGGGCTTGAACTCAGGGCCTGGGTGCTGTCTCTCAATTGTTTTGCTCAAGGCTAGCACTCTAACACTTGAGCTACAGCTCCACTTCTGGCTTTTTGGTGCTTGGCTGGAGAGGAGTCTCATAGACTTACCTGTCTGAGCTGGCTTTGAACCATGATCCTCAGATCTTAGCCTCCTGAGTAACTAGGATTACAGGCCTGAGCCACCAGTGCCTGGCCTTATAAGGATTTGATAGCTAGAAAACTAAAAACTTTAGGCGGCTATTTGAGTAGCTATTCCCTGTTTGGAGAAAGAAGCACCAGCCACCCATTCAGATTGCTCAGAGGCAGAAAGCTCAGCTCCGTGCATTTGTTGACTGTAGAGTTGAGTTTCTAGAAATCCCCCAGAGCTCCCAAATTCATTATGAGAATTACTGTTATAAAGAAATTGTCTGTATTATAAAATTTGAAAAGTATATAATTCTATCAGTAAAAAGGGGGAGGGAGGGACAAAAAGCATAAAACATCAAATTTTAGTAAACTTTAGGGACATCTAAACTAGCAATAGTTTAAACAGAAGTCTTTTAGTTTTCTTTTTAAAATTTAGTTTATATGAACAGTGGCTAAGTTAGTGCAGTAATAAGCATATAAAACTTTCTGTTTGCTGGGATTTGTTATATGAGCCCAATTAGCTTAGAACTAATTTCCTTTTGCCCTGCCTAAACAGGAAGAAAAAACATAGGAATTATAAATCCAATAGAGGGCTGTATATAACCTATGCATAGACGGGCAAAAAAGTGAAACCTCTAGTTCATGTTGAATTGTAGGATCATGCACCAAGATTCGAACCTCCTGGGTAGTGGTCTGGTGTCTATAGTGGGAGCCAACAAGAAGGTAAGCATAACTCTGTGTGTGTGTGTGTGTGTGTGCACGCGCGCGTGCGCGCACAAGCGTGTGCTGGTCTGGGGCTTAAACTTAGGGCTTGGATGTTGTCCCTGAGCTCAAGGCTAGCATTCTACCACTTCAGCCACAGTTTCACTTCCAGCTTTTTTTTAGTAGTTGGAGATCAAACTATCATGAGCTTTCCTGCCTGGGATGGCTTCAAAACATGATCCTCAGATCTCAGCCTCCTGAGTAGCTAGGATTATACATGGGAACTACCACTGCCTGGCTGAAAAGCATGGCTCTTGTTGCCAGCTTACACCTTGGTTCATTTAGAAAGCCCTGTCCTCGAATCATCTGGTCCTTGTATTGTTTCCACTAAATCCATACTAATTTTTTGTTGTTGTTGATTTTGGTGGTCTTGAGATTTGAACCCAGAGATTTGACTTACTAGGCAAGTGATCTACCACTTGAGCCACATTCCTGGTCTTTTTGCTTTGAGTTTGTTATTCAAATAGGGTTTCGTGCTTTTGCTCTGGGTCTTGGACTCTTATTTTCCTCCCTCTATCTGTTTTAAGTAGCCTGGATTACAGGCATGCACACCACACCTGGCTCAAAACAATTGCTTAAAAAAAGAATCTTTCTGTCCTCATCCTCTGCCTTCTCTACCAATACTTGACTTACTGGTCAGCCTATTTTTCTTCAATCTTGGGTCATTTGCTCTTTGTTGGAGAAACCCAAAAGTGACCGTGTTTTATGGGTTTGAGGACTCCAACACAATTACCTAAACACAGAGTTCGCGGGGGCAGCATGTAGGAAGCAATGTGGAGGAGGTCCAGGGGCTCTGGAATGATGGGAGCCCACAGAAGCTGGGGTGGGGGTGGGGAGAAAAGGCTCTCACTCTGTCCTTTCCACTCAGTCTGAAGTCTTTCTAGTCCACACTTTCTTTGACTCTTAGAATGGGAGCAAGATATACACAGTCCACTATTACCTAGACTTGTTTAAAGGTTTTAGTTTGGATGTTTCCTTGTGTCTATACATTCCCTATCGAACGGATCTGTTCTGCACATCTGGAGAGTTTTATTTTCAAATCAAAGAACATGTGTCCATTACAGTCTTTACACTGGGGGAATTCAGATAAATTTCTGCACCAGTAGTTTGAATTCAGATATCTGAGTACTCTGTCCTAATAAGCTCTTGCTATGTTCCTTGGAACAAAGTCTTGAGTTCTATCTAGGAAACTCCATATGAAGGATGTAGTTTTCTTTACAAAATTTCCATAATGTTTTATTTATCATAGTTCATTACCATAGACCCCTCTTAAGAGTTGCTATTCTTCGAACATCTGGGCCAGAAGGTAGCAGTTGTATTGTTAACATGAATGGCATGAGCTGGGTGTCAGTGACTCATTGTTTGCAATCCTTGCACCTCAGGAGATCTGAGGACTGCTTGAAGCCAACCCAGGCATGTAAGTCCAAGAGACTCCTCTCTCTCCAACTAACCAGCAAAGCGTCAGACGTGGAGGTATGGCTCAAGTGGTAGAGCTGCAGCTTTGAGTGAAGAAGTTAAGTAAGGACGTGAGGCCCTGAGTTAAGTCCAGTACTGGTGCCCATGCGCATGTGTGCACACGCGCGCGCACACACACACATGCGCACTCACATGCTCATACAAATGGCATGAGGTTAAGGCGAGTGGACTCCACTGATCACAGGACTTTTTAAGGAGTGATACTAGCTATTCCTTAGTAAGTAGGACTCAGCTCAGCGCTGCATAACAGGAATGCAAGGAAACATTTGAGTTGTATTTCCACCCAGGTTGGGGGGAAAGTCCCAATGAGATTCATATTGATTCTTTACCTGTGTTCTTTCTTCCATTAAGCATGACTCAGTCATCATTCTCCAGTAAGAACGTTTGATGTAAAAAGTTCTGCAGTGTAATTCCATCACTAGAGAGTCTTTAAGATGGTCCCTCTCCTATTATTTGAACAATACCTGTCAACTAAGAAGGAAAAACTCAACACTTAGCTATTACCCCCAAATCTTTGTGCTAGCAGTTAAACATGCTGTTGATAGAGACAAGGTTAGATTTTTTATGAAGGGGGAGAAAACCTGTACTGGGCCTTAAATTCAGGGCCTGGGCGGTGTCCCTGAGTTTTTTCTGTCAAGGCTACCACTCTACCAGTTGAGCCATCACAGCCCCACTTCTGGCTTTTTGCTGATTAGTTGGGAATAAGAGACTCTCACAGAGTCTTCTGCCTGGGCTGGCTTTGAACTATGATCCTTTGATCCCTATCTCCTGAGTAGCTAGGATTACCAGTGCCCGGCTAAAATTAGGTTTTTGCCCAAATGACCAATAAGTTTTTTGTTTGTTGGTTGGTTTTGAGAAGACAATTGTGTATTAAGTACCAAAGCTCACCTGGTCAGAATCCCACTCGAGAGAATTAGGTTTGAGGAGAGAGAAAGGGTATGAATGAAAACATGTGAGAGGAGTCAGAGGCGTGGCTCAGTAGAGCCAAGTGCCAGGTACCAAGTTTAGGACCAAAAAAACCCCACAACCCCCCCCCCCCAAAAGCAAGTAAGAGATGCCAGGAGCTCATGGCTCATACCTATAATCCTAGCTACTCAGGAGGGTGAGTTCTGAGGATTGTGGACGGGTGACAGACAGCCCAGGCAGGAAAGTCCCCAAGACTCTTCTCTACAATTAACCAGCAACCCCCCAGAAGTAGACATGTAGCTCAAGTGACAGAATGCCAGTCATGAGTCGGGAGAGAACGTGGCAGCACGTGGCCCTGAGTTCAAGCTTTAGTACGGTCATAAAAAGAAAAATGAACCTAAAGTGAATCATTCATGAACGCTATGAAAGAGTCATAGGAACCAATTTTTGTGACCTTGAATTTGGCAAAGATTTCTATGACAAGACATAGTAACTATAGGAACTAGAAGAAAAAAATGGATAAATTGGACTTCATAAAAATTCAAAGCTGCTTTTCGGAATGTCTTATTAAGAAAAGCAAAGACAAACTGCAGTCTGGGTGAAAATGTTTGCAAAACACATATTTGATAAAGGACTCATATCTAGAATTTATAAAACCTCTCTTTTGTGTGTGTGTGGTGTTGAAAATAAAATCCAGGGCCTGATATGTGTCAGGCAAATACCCTACCATAGGCTGGCCTATGCCACCAGCCCCTAGAATAGATTTAAAACTTCAACAAGACAAGCCTCCAAAAGTTGACAAAGGAGTGAAACCATTCCCTGAAGCAGAGCTCTGAATGGCAAATAAACATAAGAAATAATAGTAGCTGTCATTAATTATGAAGAAAATGCAGACTTAAACCACGATGAGATGTCATTGCCTATGCATTACAGTACCATAGATGAAAATGATGGAGTGTATCAAGTTTATCTAAGAAGAGGAGAAGCAGCTGGCATGTGGACACATGATTGGGAAGACAGTGGTATGAGCACATGGAAAGACAGTTTTAATTTCTTATGAAATGAAACATCCAGCTGAGCACTGGTGGCTCATGCCTGGAACCTTACCTACTCAGGAGGCTGAGATCTGAGGATCACAGTTTGAAGCTAGCACAGGCAAGAAAGTCTGTGAGACTCTAGTTAACCACCAGAAAGACTGGGCATAGGACTGTGGCTGTAGTAGCAGAGCACTAGCCTTGAGCATAAAAGCTCAGGGACATCGTCTAGCTCCTTAGTTCAAGCCCTAGGATGGGTACAAAACAAGGAAAAATTCAAATCCATTTAAAGTATGACCAAGCAATTCTATTTGTAAGTATTGAAACCATAGATATGTGTCCACACAAAGACCTGAACATGCATGTTCACAGTAACTGGATTCATAATCGCCACCCCCCCCCCCCAATTGCAAACAATCTAAAATTCCATCAACAATGGAAAAATTGTGCTATGTTTACCCCATGTGACATTACTGAACAAAAAAAGAAACTAGCCACCAAAATTCCTAACAGCAACTTGATCTCCAAACCGCTATGTTGAGGGATAAAAGTCATACTACATAATGTATGATTTGACCTCTATGAAATTCTGGCAAAGTCAGATTTCTAGGAATGGCAAACAGACCAGTGATTCTAGGGTTGAGAGCTGGGGGTGGGGGTGAGGCCGGTTAATTAAGAACACATGGAAACTGAGATAATGCAAATCTATATTTTAATTGTGGTGGTGGTTATGTGACTATAAATCTTAGTGCAAAGTCAGGAATTACATGCTTAACAAAGAGTACTTTTTAAATTGTATATAAATGATAGGTTATTAAAACTGAACAGAAATGAGTGTAGGAAGCCAGAAGTCCAGGAGATAAGATATGTCTGCCCTGTCAGTGGTAAAATAACCAGGCAGAGAAACACGCTCTCAGAAGGTAGGGAAATGTGGGAAGAGATTTTTGTGTGCATGCTGGTTCTGGGGCTTGAACTCAGGACCTAGTCACTGCCCCTGAGCTTTTTAGCTCAAAGCTAGCAGTATATTACTTGAGCCATAGCCCTACTTCCACTTTTTTAATAGTTAATTGGAGATAGGAGTCTCGTAGACTCCTGGCTGGACTGGCTTTGAACCTTGATCCTCCCATCTCAGCCTCCTGAGTAGCTAGGATTACAGGGGTGAGCTGGGCCCTGGAAAGATATTTTTAAAGCGCTTAGAACATACCCACAACCCAGCCTGTCTCCTTGGGGGTCAGGTCAGGTGCGCATGGAAAGACAGCTTCTGTGAATGCATTGTTGAGTGGGAAGATTAAAGAGTGGGAAGTGATGTGTATTTGTTGGAACATAAATACAGGAACTCAGAATGTAAGCACAGCTCTAAGACGATGGCAGAGGAAGCTGGCCATCAAGTTAAAAATAAAGGTTTGGAGCTGCAGTATAAGCAGGGTGGCAGAGATCGTGAGCATCCTGACCCGTCAGCCTTCATCCTGGGGCTCCATTTCTTTTCTTGCTTTTTTATTTTTGCCAGTCCTGGGCTTTGGACTCAGGGCCTGAGCACTGTCCCTGGCTTCTTTTTGCTCAAGGCTAGCACTCTGCCACTTGAGCCACAGTGCCACTTCTGGCCATTTTCTATATATGTGGTGCTGAGGAATCGAACCCAGGGCTTCATGTATACGAGGCAAGCACTCTTTCCACTAGGCCATATTCCCAGCCCCTGGGGCTCCATTTCTTTTCTACTGCTGTCTGTGAAGATGGGGATGAGGGCTGGGTTGAAAGTCAATCAAGTCTGTGATAGCAATGGCTAACCGTACACTAAAAGTTTGGGTTCCCGCTGGGTGCCAGAGGCTCATGCCTGTAACCCTAGCTACTCAGGAGGCTGAGATCTGGGGATCATGGTTCAAAGCTAGTCTGGGCTTTGGTACCCTGGATATTGTATATACATGTATTGGAACTAGAGAAAGGAAGGGGGAATATGAAAATGGAGAGACAAAGGATAAAAGACAAACCAGTGCAACAGCAATACTTACAAAACCATATGCTATAACCCAACTGTACAGCTAATGGGGGGAGGGAAGTGGGAAGGGGTGCAGGTGGGGAGATAAATGAGGGAGGTGGTAACAAGTTGGATAAGAAATGTACGTACTGCCTTACATATGATACTGTAACCCCTCTGTACGTCAATTAAAAAAATAACAACAAACTAGTCTGGGCAGGAAAGTCCATGAGACTTTTCTTCAATTCACCACCCAAAAGTTGGAAGTGAAGCTGTGGCTCAAGTGGTAGAGTGCTCAGGAACAGTGCCCAGGCAGGCCATGAGTTTAAGCCCCAGCACGGACACATAAAACACAAAGAAAAGCAAAAACAAATTTGGTTTCTTCTTCCATCCCATATTGACAAGCAGTGGTCAGGAATGACATTTCCCAGAACCCCTAGCTTCTTGGCGCGGTCCTTGCTGATGAAATGTGAGTGAAGGAGGCGGAGGTCCCTGATGGCTGTGTCTGTCATTTTCCTGTGTGTCCCCAGATCCACTTCTTTGCTCCCCCCGTCGCTGTTCTGCTCATGTGGTGGGGGGCTGCTCCTTGCCAAGCACAATTCCCCAGGCTTCCCTGTGGCACTGTGGCTCAGCTGGGCTGGGTTGGGGTGCTGGCGGGAGATCAGAGGAAGGGAGAAGCAGGATATTTCAGGCCTGATCTCTTGGCTTCAGGTGTCAGTTCTGGAATCTCAGCTCAAATGCTCAGACTCCCCAACCTAAGCGGAAGTGTAATGTTTCTACAATTATTTTATCTGAAAAAAAATATACATTTCTGGAGAAAGCTATTTACCAGACAGTTGTATTGTAAAGGGGGAGGGGCAGGGGCTCCTTCCTTGGACCCTCTGAGAAGCCGGGGAGCAGTGAGATTGCAAACGAATATGCAGAAGCCACTCCTGTGCGCACGACTCAATTAGCTGCTCTCCTAACCCCTGCCTAGCCAGAAGGGGCGGCCAAATGCACTGCAGGTCCTCCCTGCCTTTCTGATCTTTTCTTGGGAAATGTCTCTCTTCCTTTCTTTCATTTCATGCTATGTTTCTCTCTTTGGGACTGGCTGATTTATTTTTACATATTTATTTATATCTCATGAGTTGTAGAAATAACGAGAGAAATCGGATTCCTGTACTAGGGAGGGGGCCGGCAGTGGGGTTAACTGGAGGCCGAGGAGAGGGGGGTGGAGAAGTCTAGCTCCTGGCAGGCAGGGGATCAGGGCTCAGTGCCCTCACCTCCGTCCTGGGCCCCCCTCCCTGGCTGTCTGGGCCCTACGTGCTGCCCGGCACTTGCATGAGGCACCTGCGTTCAGCGATTGCCAAGGGCCGGTTGCTGGTGGAGATGCCATATCCTGTTTGGGAATTGTTTCCAATGAAATCAGCAACTCTTCCCTGGGCTGAGACAATGTTGGGAGGAGCGGAGAGAAAGAGTAGGGGGCTCAGCAAGAGCCTCGGAGAAGCAGCGGCCTCATTCTGCCCAGGAGCACCTGCTTCGTGTTGGGGGACCTCCCCCCCCCCCCCCCCCGCATCTTCCTCCCATGGCTGGAGGTCAGCACTGAGTCCCTGGCAGCAGGCCAGGAGATGTTGGGAACTCACATGCGTCCCGCAGGTATCTCCTCTCCTCTAGCAATTTGTCCACTTTCCCGATTTTTTTATAATTCAATCAATATACACCAGTTGGGAGCCATTATGTGCCCAGAACTGCCTTAGGTACTGGGACACAGACCTGGTCTCTCCCCCTGTGGACTTAGGGCCTTTAGTTTTTCCACCTTCCTTTCTATGTATCTCCATGAATTCCTTTCTCTTATTCATATATGGCTTAATTTTTATATGTTAAAGAGATACGATGCTTCTCTTTTAAGAGGGTATTTCTGGGACAGGTGTTGGTGTTCATGCCTGTAATTCCAGCTACTCAGGTGGAAAAATTTGGGAGGTTTGAGGTTCATGGCCAGCTCAGACAGAAAGTTAGCTAGGCTCAACCTCATCAAAGAAGCAGAAAGTGATGGTTTCTGTCTGTTGTCCCAGCTACAAGGAAGACAGGGGTGGGAGAATCATGCACAAAACTCATGAGACTTTGTTTCACAATACAGAGAGGCCAAAAGGGCTGGGGACATGGAACAAGTGGTGATGCGCCCCACCGAGTACGAGCTTCAGCACCAGATGCACATACCCATCAGCGACTTGCATGGCAACATTTAATTTCCTGACACAATGTAAGGACTAATCCTGTGTCCCTAGGGGCCTCCTGCCTGAAAGAGGATAAAGCAGGACCCAAAGTCTGCACCAAGAAACATGGCAGCCATGAGTTCCCACATCCCTGCCCTTGCTGCTGACTCCCTGAGAAGGTGATGTTGCTCAGAGAGTTTGGCGGGCTCCAGGGAGCGAGGGTGCTGATGCCGATGCCGAGGTGTGGGCTGGGGGTGTCTGGAGAAGTGGCACAGAGAGGGTACCACTGTCTGGAGGCATTAGAACCCCCAAAGCCCAGTAGGCTTTGCTCCCCTCTGGCTGCAACTCCAACATTTGCTTTGAAAGTAGTTCCACGCCTGCTTGGAATACTTGGGTCTAAATGCCACTGGGGGTATTGGGTCTTAGGTCTTTGGGAGTACTTGAACCCAAGTCCAAGGTCCTGCCCCTGATCAGACTGACCCAAGCACGCTCTTGTCCTTGCCATCAGGTGGAAAGTACGAGCTTTGCTTCTGAGTCGCCCTTCTTCCCTGGAGAGAAGGCCTGGCACTGTCATGTGTTTTGGCTAAGTCAGTTTCTGCCCACTGGATGGTCATGGGGCCTGACTGGAGCATGAAGGGGGGAATTTAAATTAGTGCCCTTCAGACTATTGGCAAGGAAGGAGCTACATACACACACACACACACACACACACACACTTTCAATCAATTATGAACTAGTCATCTTTGTAAAACACAGTAAAGAAAACCAGTAGTCTGGCTACTCAGGAGGCTCAGACCTGAGGATATTGAAGTTTGAAGCCAGCTTGAACAGCAAAATCTACAAGGTTCCATCTCCAAAATAACCAGCAAAATGCTGGACTAGGGGCATGGCTCAGGTGGTAGAGTGCCAGCCAGGAGCAAGCAAGCTGAGCAAGAGCTCTAGCTCCTATACATGCA
This sequence comes from Perognathus longimembris pacificus, assembly GCF_023159225.1. Taxonomy (NCBI): domain Eukaryota; kingdom Metazoa; phylum Chordata; class Mammalia; order Rodentia; family Heteromyidae; genus Perognathus; species Perognathus longimembris. Next base: position 9,143,655 of record NC_063174.1, on the reverse strand, counting down.
CCCCCCCAAAAAAAAACTCATAGAAAATGGAAAAAATACCAAAAAGACAAGCTTTGGTATTTTAAAATTACCCATGGCGGATACTAACTTGCTTTACAACCTGTTCTAATCATTCCTAGATGCTTGGTGTTAGTGTCTGTGCCTTCTTCTCTCCGTCCAGTGCGGCCTGGTGGGTAGATGGGCGGTGGTGCTCTGCCTTCCCTTGCCCCAGCCCTGCCCCATGGGGTAGCCAACTTCCACCTTTGGTGGGAGGCTGGGACATTGGTGGGCAGTGCAGGCTGTGGAAATTTCTCCCCAGTGGAGCAGAATAGGAGCAAAAAATCTCCATCTGAGCTGGACAAGTGTTCCAATATGCAGTTGCTTTGACAACAATTAGGATACTAAGTAGATTTTGGAATCCATGGAAAGACCAGGCTACTGCCTAGTAAATGTAGAAACCAGGCCATTCCACAGTGCTTAGCATCCCTGGTTCATAATCTTACTTAGGGCCTCGGATCACTGTTCCCTCAGTTTTGTGTACTTCATGTATCAAATATCCAGAGAGATGGGTGGGATCTAGTGTAGGAAAGATCCACCTCAGTGTAATTATTGGTGGCCCATACCATGGGGGTCCCTCGGGTTGCTCTCATTTCCGTGGGAGCTCAGAGAAGGAAGGTGATGGCTGGCTTGGGCCAAAGGCAGTTCTTGGAGCCAGCTTCTGTTAGTTGGAGGTCCGGAAGGATGTATCAGTTTTCCAGCAGGAGAAAGGTTTAATAGTTAAATTGCAGTGACAAATTCCTGGCTGTGCCCCGTGCTATCAGTTCATCCTCCCTGCCCCCCTCGGATCTGTAAATGTGCTAAAACGCCGCTTCCGTGTTCCTGGTGTAACTACTCAGCAAACAAGAGTCTCCAAGGAAAGCACTGACCTGTGATTTATGTGTCATAAAAGGACCGGGGTGTTTGATGCCTGTACTTAATCTGCCAGCGAAGAAGCACTAAATGAGAGCTAATGGACCCTGGGTGCCGGATGCACGGCACATGCATATTCCCTTCCTATGTGGCTCCCTGGTCAGGCCCTGCTGGTTCTCACCCCGCAGATCTCCGTGAAACTCCAACAGTTTCCACCACAACCGGAAAGATCTGGAAGCTCCCACGTTATCTTTCCCAGGTTGTTTTACACACACAACCCTTTGGAGTTCACATCCTGTTACGAAGACGAAATTCAGTCGGATGACACCGTGTCACAAGCCATAGCTCCCGATGCAAGTTCCAGATGCGAAGCCTCCTTGACCTCCTTTGAGCCAGAGGAACCGTTTCTTCTTACAGAGGCAGAGCCCATTCCATGCCCGCTGGGAGGAGGCCCAGGGTCGTTACCAGGAGCAGACGCTAGGTGGCACTGCAGCGCAACTTTAGTGCGCAGAGAGGCCTGTAGGTGTTTAGAGAAGTTACTTTCAGGGAAAAAAAAAAAAAAAAAAAAGAGTTCAAGAATCATCACAGGGTGGTTCAGTAGAAACCCAGGGGCGACAGGGCGCCCTCCCCTGCCACAGCACGGCTGACTGGCAAGGATGACGTGGGACAGGACATGCATGCAGGGATGGTTGGCCAAGTCCCGACTTGGTGCATGTGAGAGAAGACCAGGAGGAGTCAGGAGCTTGAGGCTCCTGGGCCTGTAGCCCTGGCTACTCAGGGGATTGCGATCTGAGGACCCTAGCTCAAAGCCAGCCGGGGCAGAAAAGTCCCCTGAGGCTCTTTTCTTATTCGGTAAAAAGTCAGAAGCAGAATTGTAGCTGAGTTGGTAGAACATCACCCTTGAGCAAGAAAGCTAAGGTCCTGAGTTCAAACCCCAGTAACCAGCACCACGAAAAAGAAAGAAAGAAAAAGAAAGAAAGAAAGGAAGGAAGGAAGAAAGGAAAAAAGAAAGAAAGAAAGAAAGGAAGGAGGAGAGAATAGTAAGACTCAGTAAACAGTTAAGAATGAGATCGTCTTTTATGTCTTATTTTGAAGGGGGATTTGAAGTACACCAATTTCTTCTGGGTTTTCCTCCTACTTGCTCATTGAATTAATGAAAGTAGTTAATAGCTTCAGTATGGTAGCTACAGAATCAGAGTAACACTGATTAAAAAGTATTCATGAATGATTTAAAAGAAAAAGAAACTTGGAATTACCCTTGGTTTCTTACCTGTATTTCTTCCTTCCCATCCAACCAGCCAACAGCATCACTTCCTAAACATCTACTTTGCCCTCTACTCTTCATCCTGCTTATGGTTGACCTAGGCCATATCCTCTCCAAGGACTAAGACAGTAGTTTCTCAACTGGCTGCTCTACTTCGCTGATGTTTGTCCATATGCTTGGTTTACATTCTTTCTATAAGGCTTACATCACTTTCTACAAGGCAAGGCAGTCTTGTTGCTCTTCAGCTAGCATCCTTCATGGTTTCCTATTTCCCTGAGGATAAATCTCAGGCTCCTTTAACACCTCATTTTCTGTTTATGGATCCCCCAAGCTGCTGTGACCTGAATAACTTCTTCTGTCCTTCTTTCCATCCTGTATGGCCTTAATGACACCTATTTACCCATGGGGGAAAAAGGTCACTTCAGGAAGTCTTCCTAGACCTTGGATTAAGTTTATCTTCTCTGAACTCTATAGTCCATACTTATAATACTACAGAGCATTTGAAAATTGTTTATGGCCAGGCACTGGTGGCTCATGCCTGTACTCCTAGCTATTTAGGAGGCTGAGATCTGAGGACTGCAATTTACAGCCGGCCTGGGTAGTAAAGTCTGTGAGACTTTTATCTCCAATTAACTATCAAAAAAAACATCCCCAAACAATCCAGATGGAAGTGAAGCTATGCCTCAAATGGTAGAGTTCCAACCTTGAACAAAAAGTTCAGAGACAGTGCCCAGGCCCTGAATGCAAGCTCTAGGACCAGTATGTAAGAAAAGAAAAAAACTGTTTCCCATTGTCATTGCAGGTTCCTCCTTGTAGGAACTGAGTGTGTGCCCTGGGGTGTGTGTCTTGCCTGTGCATATGTGTGTGCACATGTAGTCACAGCACACATGTTTATCACAAAGACTAAGGTGAACTGAATCTTGGTGCCAATTTCTATTGACTACCGAATATACTATTTTGTATCTCCCTTGGGCACACTTGGATAAACACTAGAAAATTCAATAATGCTCCATTAAAAAGAAAATTCTGGGCACAGTCCTACACCTTTCTTCTGTTCATGTGTTCTTTCTTAAGATATGTTAATCCTATTGATTAAGTTATAGCTTTCTTTTAGAGCGATCACATTCTAGTCATGTTTCCTGAGGTGGAACCTTGGGCTTCTTAATTGGATCTCTTCATTCCTTCATTCATTAATGCATCCCTCCTATCAATGGAAAGCTACATGTTTAAGAGCATCTACTAAGTTTTCGGCAAACCAGTGCCCTTTGCGCTACCTGCCTTATTGTGGAACACAGAGTGCGAGCCCATGGATGGGACATAAGGTAGGCACCAAGGATGGGTAGGCAAGAGTTCTCTATGCGCATGCGCACCCCACCTTCCATGAGGCCCTTAAGTTCTTAACCATCTCAAGAAGAGGTTAAAAATTCCAGTTTGGAGAGAAGCAGACCTGATTTCAAGTGCCAACAGCTTCAGGGACAAATTCCTTCCTATCAACTTGAATGATGGTAGTGTTAGGACTCACCTTTGGGGATGTTTGGAGAAAGCAAAGAAATGGTGTCGAAAGGTTGAAAGCAGGCCATGGGTATGCAACAAATGGTCCCCCACCTGAACAACTCCTCCTCCCGCTTCCGCTCACCCCACGACCCAGCAGGTGCGCTCTGCGGCTGGAAAGGGTCTGACAATTCTTGGGTCTTCCCTTTCTCAGAATGCGATTTAATCCCTAGTGACGGGAGCCAGAGGAGGGCCGGGAACATTCCACACACCCATTGCCTTTTTTTTTTCTTTTTCTTTTCTTCCTCTGTTAGGAAATGCTTTGTGTGTGTGTATGGTTGTTTTTTTTTTTTTTAAATTTTATTTAGGAACTCTGTTTATACAGGGATTATTTAGCATTTTTATTCTCTGAAGGTGCTGGCATAGCTTCAGTCTGTAATTCTAAAAGAGAAGGCAGTTAGCTGTGCCTTTCTTTGTTTGTGGGGAACATTTCTGTAGATAAGCAGCCTGCACAGTAAATAAACCGCATTGTTATTACATTGCCTAGCAATTTACCTGTAACAGACGGCTGTGCCTGCTATAATGACATGATAGCTAATCCATACCCGGGCACGATTTTATCTTCTCCTGCTGGAGGAGGCTGGCAAGTTTAAAGGGGACATCCTCAAGGTTCAGCTGGGGGAAACTAGGTCTGGATCCTGCCAGTGCATGGTTGTCTTTTTTTTTTTTTTTCTTCCCAGTTGGTACACACACAGAAAAATCCCGTGCCCAGATTTTGAATGAGGACTTCATTTCAGGATCAATTACTTCAAGCTTCCCACAAGTAGGTTTTACTTAAAGCTTCTGTAGAAAAGTGTTTGATTTAATTAAGGATGTCTTTTGGTCCTTGAGTCTGTGGCTAATAAGGGATAATTTTTTTCTTATTGCATTAGAAGTTTTGGATATGCAAATAACCTCTCATCTCACTTGCCTTAAAAGTAAATAATAATTGCCTTTGGCAATCGACAAATAACCTTGCTTTCATTTATTTAACTTCTGGCCCGCCAAATTTTGATAAAGCTCTCAAAATGACATTAATAGATCCAATGGCAAGAACTATTTGGTAGTATTTTGAATAAGTTTGATGCTATTAATCACATACCCAACAATTTCTAGTGTCACCATAATTTTTTCATGTAAATTTCAGGACTGAACTTTCAACTGGAGCTTGTTGCTAAGGGGTTCGCTGGTTGTGGACATGTACATATGTATATACACATGTATATATGTATGTATATACATGATAGCTGGGGCTTGAATTCAAGGCCTGGGCACTGTCCCTTAGCTTTTTCACTCAGGCTGGTGCTCTACCAGTCATAGTTCCAATTCTGGCTTTTTCATGGACTGTTCTGCCTGGGCTGGCTTTGAACCACAGTCTTCAGATCTCAGCCACCTGATTAGCTAGGATTACATGTTTGAGCCACTGGTGCCTGGCTGGCTATTTATTTTTGTGACTAGACTGGAAGCTTCTGAAGGAAGGAGTTGGAGTAAGACTCCTTGGCAGGTTGTGGGAAGGTATAGATTTGGCTTTCAGCCCACTTCCAACCTTGTTTTGCTCTCACTGCCCTATGACCTGGGGTAGTATTTCTATGGTATTTTGTTGTGGTAAAGCTGGTTGGAGACATTAAACCTTTTTTTTTTTTTTTTTGGTGGTAGATGTTCTAAGGAAGTCTCAAATCACTTTCAGAGCTTAAATTGCACTTGCTTGTTTACCATAAGGAACAAGAATCTTTTCAAATTTGGAAAGCTTCTATTGGCATCAGTTGATTTTCCTGTTTATCCTTTCCCAACCTGTGTCCTACAGAGGCATCTGTGTCTCATTCCTGATGTCTTGGGTAGGGCGATTTCTTGCTGGTGGCCTATTTATATCACTCTAATCTGTCTATTTCTCTTCATCTCTAGCACCACCAATAGCTAACGTTTATTGAAGGCTTATAGAAGGCCAGATGCTCCACAGGCCTGATCTCATTTAATCCCCACTAAAACCATTATTATTGCCATTTTACAGGTGGGGAATTTGAGGCTTAAAGGGGGTGAAGCAAATTATCCAAGGTCAGCCGGCTAATTAGTGTTCGATTCCGGGTCCCATCTCTCCCCTAGATGTCTGCACAGATTGGTAAGACGCCTGATAACTGTCTTCCTCTCTTCAAGCCAACACACTCTCTACAGAAACCAAAGTGAGCTTTTGAAAGAGGAAGCCCACTGTCTCTGTCCAGCATCATGTCCCTGGCTGATGTGGAATGCTGACTGCCTGTGGCCCTTTCTAGCTCTCTAATCTCCACTGGTTCTTTGGTTCAAAGATCTATTTATTCCTGACATCAGATGAGGTTGGGTTCCTTGATCTCATAGTGACCCTGGCCTTTTTCTTTCTTTCTCCTTCTTTTTCTTTCTTTTTGTGTATCAAGTGTTTGAACTCAGGGCCTTGCACTTGCTGGGCAGGTACTCTACCTCTTGAGCTATGCTCTAGTCCTTTCTGCCTTCATCATTGTTTCCAGATAGATTCTTGTGTTTCTGCGTGGTTTGGCTTGGAGTTTGATCTTCCTGTTTACACTTCCCATAGAGCGAGGATGACAGGTCCTTGCTACCACATGTAGCTACTTTGATTGAGATTGGGGCCTCACATGGATGTTCAAGCTGGCCTGGCACCACTCTCCACCCAATCTCAAGCCTCCCATTGAGCTAGGATGACAGGCACATCCCACTCCCAGAGATAAGGTCTTGCATTTATGCTCAGGCTGGCCTTGAACTGAGAATCTCCCAATCCCTGACTCCTGAGGAGCTAGAATGTCGGCATGTGCCACTTTGCCAAGGTAGGAGTTTTCTTAAAGGCACTTTTCAGGATTCATAGTTACAGAACTTCCTTTTTAACCTCTGAGTCTATCCCTCATTATATTTATAACAAAAAGTGATGGGTATCCTAAATTTGCATTTTCAAATTATCAAACAAATTTCTTTTTTTTTTCTTCAAATTTTTATTATCAAACTGATGTACAGAGAGGTTACAGTTTCATACCTTAGGCTTTGGATACATTTCTTTGGATACATTTGGATACATTTTGGATAAATTTCTTTTGTGGCCTATTGACAATCAAGCGCCACACAAATGGAGTTAGTTGATTCTGGGAGTTGATCTGTACCACCCAAACCAAATAGAATGCAATTCATCAAACTCATAGACTCATATTATTACAAAACTTCTATCTGTGAAGTTATTTGAGTAGTGTCTATCTGTTCTGCTGTGTGAGGACAAGAGTCTTATCCACTTTAGTTCATTTTATGTCCTCAGGAGCTAACATAACACATGGCACATGGTTATTATTATTTACCATATTAAATGGAAAGCTAAGCATTAGAAACTGGGAAATGCTAATGATAGATCCAGAAGTTTCTTTGCCCTCTGCCATTACTGGAGGAGCAAGCAGCATACACACAAGATAGTTTCTGGACCTTTTCATGAGCCTGTGTGTGCATGTCTACTGCCGTCTGTGTGGCATGAACCCATGTGCGTACAAACACACTCACACAAACACACACACACTTACCATACACGGTCTCTCTCCCTTTCTCCATTACAGGCAGCTGAACCAGGAAGGTGAAGAATATTTTTCATGGTGTTATTTTTATGATAATCTATTTCGATGGTTAATTTGGTTTAGGACACTGATTTATCACCAGTTTATAGATCTCTCTCTCTTTCTCTCTTTTTATTGTCCTATTTGAATTATAAGGATGGCATGTGTGAAATGGAACTTCTTGGCCTATTGTTCTGCTTCTCACGCAACCAGTGTAGTTCAGACAATAAAAAGATCTATAAAATTAATATATACACAGAGTGAGCGAGGGAAAGAGAGGGACAGAGACAGAACAGGAGCAATGTTTTGGAATTGGATGCCACATTTATCTCTCTCTTGTGAAGTTCAGAATTAAAATTTACCTATGGAGGAGACATAAATGAAGTATGAAGGTGTTGTCCTTCATGTGGAAAGAGATGTTGTAATTCTAGCTTACCTGTGTTACAGGCAGACAGTTCCTCTTGCTTTTTATAAGGACTCACAATGGCTGGGCTAACTTTAGAAATATATACTCTAAAGATATGACTTAAGAGCAAATAAATACTAGGTCACTTAGTTTATGTATCCATCAGGAAGGTCCCAATCACATCACCAACAGGCACCTAAAATGGATATTTGTGTGTGAATTCTCTCCAGCACCTGAAACATACCTGACAGGTGTTTAATAAATGGCTGTAGGTTGATCATTGCAGGCTAAGCTCAGGCAGGAAAGTCCATGAAACTCTTATCTCCAATAAATCACCAAAGAGTCTGGAAGTGGAGCTGTGGCTCAAGTGGTAGAGTGCCAGCTTGGAGCAAAAAATCTAAGTGACAGTGTGCAAACCCTGATTTCAAACCCCAGTACTGGGACACACACACACACACACACACACACACACACACACACACACACACACAGAGTTGTAGGATAAAAGTGTAACTAAATGGCTACAGAGAAGGCATAGCTAGTTAACTGGCACCTGGAGGTGCCACCAACCTTTCCCAGAGGAAGGATTGGAGCCATTTTCCCATCATGCTTTAGGGTACATAGGGTCTTTTCCCAGTCAACCTGTGCACTTCTTTAGTTTCTCAGCTTTTCTTTCAGATTTTTGATTCTTCCCAAATTAGCAGTTGACCTATTCCTCCATGCTCCCTCCCCCCCCCCCAAAAGAAAGGGTAGAAAAAATTCGAGAAGAGTTTTGGATCCTGCTTCACTGCTTTATGAGCAGAAAAACCACCAACAATCTCCCTGCCCCTGAGGATGCATTTTGAATGACCGAGTGGCAGCTCCCTGATGGGATTTCACTTGAGGTTCTTGGACTGACTATTTATTGCCATGCTTGAAACGATGGTTATTATTGTTACAAATATTAGGATGCTGAAGAAGCGAGCTTGCAAGCACAGACAGCCACATTGTTTACAAACATAATTAATGAGGTGATTTTTAATATCAACAGCTCAGCGCCAGCCTTTTTAAAGACTGTTTATGGCCTGGGCCATGGAGCCATTTGTAACTTCTGAGCTTTGCTGTGACAGGGCCTGCTTCCAAGAAGCATTTCCTTTGGCCGGTACCTGGTTTATTTTATGTATGACAAAAATAAACCTCAACTTGCCGGTGACCAGGAATGGTTTATGTCTAGCAAGACTCGGCCTACTGAAAGATAAACACAGGAATATTTTTCTAAGAAGTGAAGGTACATTTCGTAGCAGCTAACTTCTGTATTTATCCCAAAGATGTCCAACTAAAGAGGCCATCCTGGGGGATGGGATAGAATGTAGAAATGGTTTCTCTGTTATAGCATGCTCAGTGAATGTCTGTAATATATCAATATTTGAAAAAAAAAAAAAAAGGCTTTGGAGACCTGTGATCTAACCTCTGTGACCTGGGTCATGACCTTACATTTCTAGTTCATTCACTTACATATATCTATGAGAGAGTGAAACAAAAGATTTTTCTCTCCTCTACATCTGACCTGGCCCAGCCTTTTGAAATGGACTCTTAGACCAGCCACTCTTCTCTTAAGGGAAGGATGTTAACTTTTTATCATGTGCTGGTATTGAGGCTGGAACTCAGGTCCTCAAAATCTACCTGTTTCTCTACCCCTTGAGCCACACTTCTGCTTACTGGGTTCAAAAACAAGGACATGGACTCTGGCCTGCTTTTCTAGATTGTTTCCTCCTCCTTCCCTCCCTCCCTACCCCCCACTTTCTTCCTCCCTCTTTCTTTGTCCCCTCCCTTCGTCTCCTCTCCCCTTCTCCCCTTTGCTATGGATTAAGAAGGAGTCTCCTGAGCTTTTCTACCTAGGCTGGCCTTGAACCACAGTCCTTCCATTCTTGGCCTTCCAAGTAGCTAGATGACAATGATTTGCCATGGGCATACAGCTTAGAAGAAAAACTTTAAGAAGAAAAAAAAAAGCGGGGAAGGGAAAAAATGCCCTGTTTAATTTTATGGTTGATACAACATGTGTGTCCTGCCAGAATAAATCAGATCATGTGATTTTTCAAATTGCCAGGTCTATTGTTTCAGAAATAGAGGATGTAAATAATCGAAGCACCGTCTCAGGATCTGAACTTCTCTCATCCAGAACTGTTATCAGCATTAGCATAATTTATGGTGCTAGCTAATAATGAAATCACTGAACACTGATTGTGCAGCTTCTTAAAGCTATAATTATTGTTCATTAGGAATGGATTTCGTATTGTTCCCTCCTGGCACACAACAAGTTATTGAAAGAGAAAAGTTGTCAGTGGAAGTGTAAGAAACCAGGGAAGGCATTTTTTTTTGTTTTTTGTTCCTGAATATTCTCTCTGATGAATCTGTCTGAGAGTTTGTTTCTCATGATAATAGAGGAGAACTGGCTACCCTGGCTGCTATTTATTATTGTTCTTTTTATCTTTCTCCACCTCTTCCTCCTCCTCCTCCCTCTGCTCCTCTTCTCCTTCCTGCTCCTCTTCTTTCTCCTTGTCTTCCTCCTCCTCTTCCTCCTCCTCCTCATTTTTTTCTTCCTTCTCCTCCTCCTTCTCCCCCCCCTCTTTTTTTGAGACAGGGTCTCAATACGTAACCTAGGCTCAGACTTGTCATCCTCCTGCCTCAGTTTCCCAAGTGATTGTGATTACAGGTGTGTGTCCTCACACTTGGCTCTTGTATTTTGTCTTTATAGACAATTTTAGCTTCACATTATACTTGTCTTTTGTAGTCTATGAGGATGTGAGGGCTCAGTAAGCATCTACTGAGTGTACAAGGTGAGTAATGAGTAAAGACAGCATCCACAATTTTGCCTGGGCTGGCCTGGAACTACAATCCTGCTACCGGGCTCCTGTGTAGCTGGGATGATGGGCACAGTTAGTGATTTCTATTGAACACAATGGTTGTGGTGATTTATAATTTTCATCACAGAAAGGAACGGTTGCAGCTCCGTTGCCAAGAAGAGGTCACTGTTAATGTATTGAGGCTTGTAGAAATGTGGAAGAGAGCTTACGAAGGAAGGCTCAAGTTCACTGTGAATGGTGTCTTTGGCTTGGGACATGCTCACTTCAAAGGAATGTGACTTGGCTTTGGGACTGCTATATTTATCAACATCTATATGTTGAATGTGACATCTGTATTTATTAATGAATCCCATCTGACCATTTGTCCAGTCCCAGACCCTAGAGCCTGGCTATTTTCTATCCATTTTAGCTTCCTTAGATTTTTGGGCTCAGAATCTGAAAGGGCTGGAGAAATCATATGAATATTTATTTAATACCATCTTTTCTTTATTTCTTGATAACTGTGCTCTCTCCTTTCTTTAAATACCCTCTTATCTAAGGCCTTCTAGTCTCTGAAAGTCCAGGGAAAATGTCAGATATGCAGAAATAAAGAAAACCTCATTCTTTCACTGGAAAATTTCAAACTTTAGTAAAACTGTAGAAATGTTTAAATTGCCTTCCAATTGCAGAGAGAAATTGGTTTCCTTTAACGCTTAACGAGATAAACTGCAATTCGATTCAAGTCATTTTTCTGCTTCTCCTTGTTGACAATCTGAGCTCTCTCTCTCCTCTCTCTCTCTCTCTCTCTCTCTTTTGGTTTCCTCTTGCTTTCTGATTGACTTCAAGATTGCATCTAATCTTTTTATTTTATCTTGCACGAGTGCAGCCTGCAATGTGTTGTGACAAGAAGCCAGACCTCCCATTAGCATATATTTATACCTTGCTGCACACCAAGTGGTGCTTGGGGTTATTAAACCAGGCTGGAGCTTCCAAGGAGCACAAAAGGCATCCTAGTCACCCCTCCCCCCAAAGACCCTTCTGTCCCTACTGTCTATCCTCCTGGAGATCTCACTGTTGGGAGAAAAGGACAGGGAGGGGAAGCTAAAGGCAGGGAGGACAGATCACTGCTGACAGAGACAGTTTGGAGAGATGGTCATTGTCCTTGGAGTCACCTTGGAGGTGCCCTTGAAGGTCTGTTCTAGGAGCCAGTTGATGTGATCAAACTGGCCTGCTAAGGAAGAAACTGGAGCACACGGCCTTCTCGCTAGAGGTCTGGGAATAAAGAGCTAGGCAAGAAGTATTTATGATCATTGGGATTTAGTATATGAATCCACATTATGCTCATACATTGATGCGTTGATTTGAAACTACTTCAAGATAATGAAAAAATAATTAAAAACCTGGGATATGAATCCACAGTTTAGATCCTAGCAGATGAAGACAGCAACTGTCCTTTCTGAGGTGACTATGATCAGCAATATGTCTCTTGGAATTCTATTTTGTGTTACCACTAATAAAATCAACAGAAAGCATCTCTTGAATGACACTGTGACATCAGTCTGCACAGTCAGATTCTCCAGGCCTCCCCGTTCCCTATCAGAACTGGTGGTGATCTGATATTAGCCATTTCTACATGGATTTGTTCTGACTTCCAGCATATGCTAACCAATTCTCAGCACCTCTATTTTTCATCTTGTTTTCTCTAATTCAGAAGGTTGGACTTTGTCTCCATGGAAAGGAATTTTGAGCCTTAAGATGAAAAACGAACGAGATCATTTGGGGGAAGAGAAGCCTTCTGGATGAGGCCTATACCAGGGCCTGGGCCAGAGAAGAAAGTGTTTTCCCTCCCTCGATACCTTCTTATTTCTTGTCCCCAATATGAGTCTCAGTGACTAGGAAATTACTGGGTTTTGAAAAAGTTTCAAATTTGGCTGAACATCTCATGGCCTTGCACTCATCTTCCACTCCAGACACAGGGACAGTGCCTCATCCATCATCTCTGGTTTCTGTTTAGTTGTGTCAAGGGCACAGTTCTGGAGCTGTATAACCATTTTTATAACTCTGCACCCCTAATTACTTTAGACATTGGAATAAGAAGCATGCCTGACTGAAGTGTCCGCCTGTTTGGGGGTGGGCTTGGTTTCACATTGTCCTTCTCCAGGTGTGCAGAGTGCCAAGCTGATCTCTCTGGGGCCCTTTAAGGGCCTGAGAGAGCTGTTCCCAGCCCGTGCTCTGCTCACTTCACATGAAGCTGACACTAACTGCTGTCTGTCTCTGTCGTGAGGGCCCTTGGTTAGTTCTTTTTTGATACCTTCCCTTTCTCCTCTTTGTTGAGATCTAGGACAAAGCTAGGTAGGGGAAGTAGGCAGAGAACAAAGAAACAACTTTGGGCTTGATCTAATAGGTTTGAGTCACTTAAGAAAAAAGAACTCAGAGCATTCAGAAATTATTATTATTATTATTATTATTATTATTATTATTATTATTATTATAAACACCTCTTGGGGATCTTTGGGGCTAAACTTGGATTTGGTTATGGAAAATGCATATTTATCATGGGTATATTTCTAATCTGGAGAGGAATGACTAGGTAGGTGACTAGATATGTTAGAATTTTTTTTTTGTTTAATGCTGTATTTTTTTTTTTTTTTTTTTTTTGGCCAGTCCTGGGCCTTGGACTCAGGGCCTGAGCACTGTCCCTGGCTTCTTCCCGCTCAAGGCTAGCACTCTGCCACTTGAGCCACAGCGCCGCTTCTGGCCATTTTTTTCTGTATATGTGGTGCTGGGGAATCAAACCTAGGGCCTCGTGTATCCGAGGCAGGCACTCTTGCCACTAGGCTATATCCCCAGCCCTAATGCTGTATTTTGTTGAAACAATGAACTTGAATAGTAGGTAACAAGACCAAATTTCTAAATTGTGTGCAGACATTATACTCATTAAATAGTTGGGGGATGATATGAGGAGAGATCAAAATTTGATGTGACACCCAGGCTGTTGTTCAGGGAAAGATACAGATGGGCATTGTTAGGAAAAATGGGCATGAATATAGGCCAATGAGCGAGGGTAGTCACTACCACAATTATAAAGTTATGACATTTAGACCAGAAGAATAAAATAGAGAGGGTTTTTAAAATTTGTACTTAAATATGTGTGTACTCATCCTTGCTAAGCAGGTATTCTATCACTTGAGCCACCCTACCAGCCCTTAGGTATTTTTGAGACAGGTTCTTGCTTTATCCTGGACTAAGATCCCTCTATTTGAGCTTCCCTGAGTTGCTGAGATATCAGGCACGTGCCCACGCACGCAGCCATGGGCTGTGGCTCAGATGATAGACATGCATTAGTCATTGGTGAAAAATGGGTCTTGAAATTTTTCTTTTTTCCCTTCTTTCCTTCCTTCCTTCCTTCCTTCCTTCCTTCCTTCCTTCCTTCCTTCCTTCCTTCCTTCCTTCCTTCCTTCCTTTCTTCCTTCCTTCCTTCCTCTTATTTCTCTCTCTCTCTTTCCCTCTCCCTCTTTTCCTCCCTCTAACTATAATTCCTTCCTTTCTACCGCCTAAATAGCTGAGACTCCAGGTTTGAGCCACTGCCAAATGTATTTAAGGAAAAATCAAGAAAGAGGAAATAAAGAAAAGGCAAACATCAAACAACACCAAATACAACAGCAAAATGTTAATGTAACCATATTTACAGTACTTAATGTGACCAACAAAAAGACATAATTTGGGGGCAAGATGTACATATATACTATGTATAAGAAGCACCAGTGTTAAGTCTAAGTTACAGCAAGATTGAAAATAAAGTAATGACATTGTTTGTATTCTTGCTGAGGTTCATTCTAACTGGGGTTAGATAAAGAAAGAATGATTATAGATAAAGGAAGAAAGGCAGGCTGGAAAGAAAAAAAGGAAAGACAAAGGGCGGCTCTAGGGAGAAGGACATTTGTGCTAGATGAAATTTGTCCCTGACACTTTGATATTTCTCATTACTTTTCCTCTAGTCTCTCTCCCTGTCTTTTCTATTCTCCATTAAGAAGGGAGAGAACTGAGATAGGGAGAGACTGGAAGTCTACAAAGGATGAGTTTCATTTCCATGGACACAGAAACAAAGTAGAATGATAAAATAGAAAACAAACACAGAAACTGCAAGCATGCTTCATTTGGGCTGAAACTGGAAGCATAAGGAAATGCACTGAAACACATTTCAGTTTTCACCGATAATTTTATAGTTCTATTGATATTGTTTGTATTACTTAGAGATACAATTATTCCTTTAATCAGCTGTAGATTTTTCCATTGTAAAGTATATATTAATGAACCAATAATAGAACAAATATTTTGTGCCAAGCACTACTCTACATAATGAGGATATATCAGTGTAGACCAAAAACAGAAATCAAAGCTCTTATGGTATTTATGTTCCACTGGAAAAAGAAAACAAGTGAAGAAACAAGTATGTATTATGTTGAGTGGTGATCAGATGGAAAAATAATGCATGATCAGGTCACAGATAAGACAAATAAAATAAGGGAAAATAAAGCTGGGTGAGAGGGTAACTGTGGGTTGTTGTGATCATACACTTTTTGGATGGATTACTCTGGGAAGGGTCTTTGAAAGGGTTTTAGCTGAGTTGAGATTGTAACACACACAAAAACATTTTTGTATGAGGTTTTGAACTCAGGACCTGACACTCTCACTCAACTTGCTTGCTTGGCTGGTGATCTAATCACTAAGTCATGCCTCCAAGTTTTTTCTTCTTTGTCCTGGTTATTTTGGAGATGGAGTCTTGTAGATTTTTGCTGTATGGGCTAACTTTGAACCACAATCTTCTGGCTCTCAGTTTCCTGAGTAGCTAAGATTACAGGAGAAAGCCACTTCTGCCTGGCAAGCACTTTTTGGTCATTGTCACCAGATGAACTTTCATAAAGAATACCTGGCATTTCTCCAGGAATGAGCTTTTTCCTCATATAGACCCAAGTCACAGGGTTGTTATATCTACCATGTCATTTAAAATATTTGATGACCATCACAAAATTAAGAAGTTTCTCTTCTGAAACATTTTTTTTTTTTTTTTGCTGTCACCCCGTGAAACAGTGAAAGGTAGGAACTGAGTTAACGGGACTCATTGTTCTAAATGTTCTTAAGTATGGATAGTGCTGAAAGCTTTTGTATTTGTCTGTTAAATAAAAAAAAAAGTCTGTATTTTTTTAAGGCTGAGTTTCAGAGATGCATCAAGAAGGAACCAATTTGGGGGGACGTGGAAAATAGCGGTTTCAGGTATTTGTGTGGATTTTCTGATTTGATCTGTGTAGTCGGTTCCAGGGGTTACATAGATTTGGGGGCTGGCTCATCTTTCAAGCTTACCTTTCTCTGGTGGCCACTTTAGCACCTGAAAAATCTCCATATCTTTCCATCAAAGTCTCCATAACTGAGACAGAAGGCCTGCTGAGTTGGATTTTTATGGTAAATTCCCTTTGTGTTGTATGTTTATGTCTCATTATGCCTTGAATTCTTACTATACTGTTTTCCATCATCCCAAACACATTCAACCTAAGGCCTGAGTATGTTTTTCTGTTGTGATGCTCATGTATGTGTCTATGACAGAAGGAAAGCAATCACTGGGGGATGGATGGACCCTTTAGAATTACAGTCCTGTCTCTAGTTTATCTTTTGCATCAGTAGCATGCCAAGTTTATGCTGTGCTTTGCTTCTAGACATTTCTTTTACCTTGGCTAAAGTAATTTTCAGTGGGTGAAATAGCTTAAATATTAAAATTTAAAAGAGAAGCAAGAATTTTCTGATATTTCTATACTACGACCACCAGGGAAAACATATTTGAGAATGGTGGCCTGAAGGAGCTGGCTGGCAGTGACTAGGGAAGGTACACTTTATTTTGTAATCTGTGCCTCCTCTCAGCTCACTCGAAGTGTCTACAAACTCCTAACAAAGCTTTGCAAGCAAATCTTATTGTCACATACTTATTGAGAGCAGATTCTGCTTGGTTTACTACGAGGGGGTTAGTATAAAGTTACTGTGGGATACAGGAGTGTTAAAAGAACAAATGTGAAGGACCAGGAGGAAAAAACAAATAAAAACAGCAAGAGAGAGAAAGCAAGAGACAGTGGGAAAGCAGAAAGGATTATAAAATTAATGTCTATTGTGTTCTGCGAATATGTTTGAGGAAGATGGTTTCTGAAGAGCAGGGAATTCTTGTGGCGATGGAGGTGATGGTGTCCATGCAAGTGGAGGAGGGAATGATGGTGGTAGGGATGGGGGTGGAGGCAAAGGACATGGTGCAGGGCGATAGAGGAAGTGCTGGAGGAGACGATGGAGATGGAGGAGACAGTAGATAATGTCGGAAACAGGAAGTAGCAGAAGCAATGGTGGTTGAAGCAGTAGAGGTAGTAGCATAGGCAATGGTGAGAAGAGGCGCAATGAAAGGTATGGCTGAGATGGTGGAGGAGGTGGTGAGATTGTGGCCCAGGTGATAGAGAAGGTGAGGAAGGTGGTGGAAGTGGTGCATGAGTTGATAATGCAGCTGAGGTGGTGGTAGCACAGGCGGTGGAAGGAGAGGCGAGGATGGAGGAATTGGCGATGGTGGAGGAGGTGGTGACATTGGTGGAGGTGTTGGAGAAGTTGGATGAAGGCATGTGGAGGGATGGAGGTGGTGATGGAAGTGTTTGTTCTGGTAGCTAAAGTGGTGGGGACAGTAGAATCATGTGAATTGCATAAATACTTTGTCTTAATGCAAGGCAGAGTGAAACAAGTATTGCTTGCCTAGGCAGGCACACAGACACATGTGATACCCTTTATTTTAATTTTCTCCTACCAAGTACTTTTTTGACATTCTATTCACTAATACCAAATAATCATATTTTGAGTCTGAGATTGTTCTTGTTTTCTTAAGTCATTCAGACAACCATAGCAAAGTTCATGCCTATTCCTTTTTGCTTTGAACATCTATGTGCTGGACTGAGCCAAGCATAGGCAATAGAAATGAAGACTTGGTTCCTCCCTTCACTGAAGAAATGGGCCTACCAACAGACAGTTATACTTCAGTGCCATAAAATAAGACAAGAGATGGAAGCAGCTCCAGAGGGGTGACAGACAATCAAAGTAAGTGATGGAGCTACAGGAAGCCACCTGGAATGGTAATCTTATAAGAGAGAGGGCCGAGGATGGGAATGGAGGGGATGATTATTCCTGACACTCTAAAGGACAGGAGAAAGTTCATGGGTAAAGACAGCACACTAGTGATGGTTCTCTAGCTTCGACTTTTCTACTCATTTTCTTAGGGATGTCTGGCATATGGAGGGACTAAGAATCAACTTGGAAGGAATCTATGGTCACAAAATTAAATCTTAAGTGGGATGTAGGACTTGTGGTCCTTTGAAAGGGAGTTGTTCAGGCAATAACTTGAATCTCAGAGCTGATGCCACTAAATTCTCCAACCCCACCCATTCTCAGATTAACAAATGAGTAGGAAGAAAGCAAATATTTCCTATGCCAGGGAGTGGGACAAACACTCTTGGGGCTGGGATGGGTGAGTGGGCATACAGAGTCTCTGTTGATGAGTTAGCCTGTTCTGATCTGACTCTCAGGAAAACGTTAGCCAAAGATTGAGTCATTCATTAGCCTTTTTAAGAGTGTCTTGCCAAGGTAGAGAAGGAGAATAGACTCTTTTATTAACTTGGATTAAGATGTACCTTAGATACACTTCTCCGAAAATGAAAAAAAATCTCTCAAAAAATTACGACACACACAGATTTGTGTACAAATTAAAATATAAAAATTTAAGAGCAAGGAATAACGCCACATGGTTTGTCAAAGGAATGACTCAATAGAAGTGCATAAAATCTATTTGAATAGAGTTTTAGGGGTTGTTCATTTTTTAAATAGGAAGCATTCAAATCTATGAAATAGATTTCAGAAATGGATTTCCCATAGCAATACCACAAAGACGCCATAGAGATTGCAAAGATGGAGTTTTCACACCTATTCTCAAGTAAAAGGGGTGGAAAAGAAGGGTGCAATGTTTCTCTAGTTCATGGAGTTCCCCGATGAACAAAGAAAGACCTCCAAGAAGACTGGAAACTGTCTTAATGCTGTTTAGGCAGAATTTCTGATTTGGAGAAGGTATGGACACATCAGAAACCTTGATGTCTTCACCACCACCCCCAACCAGAAAAGACCATAAGCATTTTACAGGATATAAAATATAGAAATTGACCTCTGAATCATGTATTTAAATTCATTTCTGGCTTATTCTTTTCAAATAGCAATTGAGTTTGACTATTGTGACTTAGCCATCTGCAGCCTGTGGTTATAATTGTGCATGCTATCATGGTTTCTGAGATTTCCTCAGTTAATATTTTTAAGGGGTGGATATATGATTTCCTGTGTGGTTCAATTCACTCTCCTGGCCTGTTTTGATAAGAAGGAGCCTACCACTAAGCACCCAGAGCCTTCTATTGGCATTTTGAGTTTTTGATTGTAAGCAAATAATATAGAAGGACAGAGGCACTCGACTGCTTGGCTTTCAGAAATAGAATTCTGTTTAATTTGCAAAAGCCATTTAGAAATTCCAACTATTGACACAGCCTTTCTTGCCTCCTTACAAAAGCAGCTTTCAGGAAATAAAGCATGTGGGACCCAGTGGGAAAGATTCCAAGCTCCTACTGCCAAATCTCCTGAGTTATTCCTGACTCCCACCTGAGATTTGGGGATTTTTCTATTAAGAAAGGGGAGGGGCAGCTTGGCTCCATCTGGAACCTAGATGAGAGAGTAAATAGACTTGTCTGTTTTGCAAAGATAATTGTGGGTTACGCAACAAAGCTAAGTGGGTAGCAAAATCCTCCGCAGATTACAAAAGTAATGTCACATCTCTGCATCAATGCATGTAATTTTAGGCCCCGAGGCAATGTCTGGTAGACCAGTTGAACATGCTGGGCCAATTGTTGGTTGAATCTGAAAGAACCAAGGATTGGAATCAGATCATGGCTTGTAGATTCCTAATGCTGGAAATAACTTTGGAGATGGCCAATCCTTTTATTTTCTAAGTAAAAGGAAAGAGACCCAGAGAAGGCAGCTCTCTTGAGTGGTTATCAAGGTTATTCTGATTTCTGATCCTAAGGGGTTGTTTTGCTGAAAGACTGGCTCTCTCTCTTTCTCTCTCTCTCTCGGTTGTGGGGCTGGAACTCAGGGCCTGGGTGCTGTCTGGGAGCTTTTTTTGCTCAAGACTAGCACTCCACCACTTTGAGCCACAGCTCCACCTCTGGTTTTCTGGAAGTTAATTGGAGATAAGAGCCTCATGGACTTTCCTGCTCGAGGTTGGCTTTGAACCATGATTCTTATATCTCAGCTTCCTGAATAGTTATGATTACAGGTGTGAGCAGCTGGTACCTGGCTTCTTTCTCTCTTTCTTTTTTTTCTCTTTTTGGTGGAATTGTCATTTCACTCAAGGTCTTGTGCTTGCTAGGCAGGAGCTCTACCATTGGGGCCATGCTTTCACCCCTTTTTGCTTTAGCTATTTTTAATGTAGGGTCTCACACTTTTGCCCAGGGCTGGACTCAATGATCCTGCATCTCATGTGTCTGGTGTAACTGGGATCATAGATGCATATCACCATGCCCAACTTACTGGCTGAGATGGGATCTCAGACTGACCTTGGATCTCAATAGTTCGGATTTTCATGATCCAAGTAGCTGGAATTATAGGTATGAGTCACTGTTCCTGGCATAGTCTGCCTTCCAACACTCTTCTAGTCATTTCTCTGTGCATGCATGTCTGCATTATATAGTGTTACATAAAATGAAATAATACAGACATTTTGAAATCTGCTCTTCAATTCAAAGAAAATAGTAATAGATATGTCTTGCCATATTAGCAAGTATTTTTTAAGATTAGCATTGGCTAGTTCAAGGGGGTTTCATCTTAACATGTCCCCTTGTGAGTAGAATGCATCTTGATCAGAATGTGCCAGTAGACACCATATGCTCATAGGCAAGTGCTGGAGTTTACAAAAGGTTTGCCAGCCCAGGAAGTTTGGGGTTTTCTTTTCCTTAACAAAAAACTGGGTGAATAAATCCTGTCTGCTGCCACAGTCCCCAACACTATCCCTCAGGTTCCATCAGTGTGAGCCTTTCTTCTTTTCCATGGGACAAATAGCAAGAGAATTCACGGTCTGTTGTGTGTTTTAGCATTGGCTCTTGTTGACCTGTAACTATGGGTAGTTGTCATTTTGTTTAGACTGCTCTCCCTGGCCCATTGTCTAGTCCTTGTCAGACGGACTGGCATTACTCTCACAACTTTGTCCGCATTCCCTCTGTCCCCGTGTCCCTGTGATAATGGAGATTTTAATGGTGATTTAGAAACTTAGAAATCCATGCAGAGTGAGTTGGCCAAGAAGTACAATCTTTGCTGCTACCAGCCCATTCTTGTGACTACCTGTTAGTAATTAGAGCTAATTAAAAGTCTGCCTACTGGAAGCTTTGAGTCATAAGGAGAAGGTGAAAAAGTCAGCACTGTACCCTTGCGTGGGAATATCACACTTCCCTTCCTTCCTTCCTTCCTCCCTTCCTCCCTTCCTTCCTTCCTTCCTTCCTTCCTTCCTTCCTTCCTTCCTTCCTTCCTTCCTTCCTTCCTTCCTTCCTTCCTTCCTTCCTCCCCTCCCCTCCTCTCCCTTTCCTTCTTTTCTGCCCTTCCCTTCCCTTCCCTTTCTTTTTTTCTGTTTGTTGCCAGTCTTGGGGCTTGTGCTCAGAACCTGTGCACTATCCCTGAACTTTTTTTTGCTAGTGCTCTACCACTTGAGCCATCAGCTCCACTTCTGGCTTCTTGGTGACGAATTCCTGCTTGGGGCGGCTTTGAATTGTGATCCTCAGATCTCAGCCTCCTAAGTGGCCAGGGCTGCAGGGAAGGGCCATCAGCATCAGGCAGCATGTCACATTTTAAAAATAAATTATGCCTTCTCAATTATTTGAGAGAAAACAGATCCACAATCCGTATCTGAAACCAATGTGGCCAGACGTTTCAGAAGTGTAAAATGTTTAGATTTTAGAAAGGTAATTAACTTAGTATCTATACCATACTATATTAACCCCTACCTTTTCCTCGGAGTCTATGAATTTCAGTTTCCCTCCAGCCTTCCCTTCCCCTGCCACAGGAATTGAACCGATCATTTGTGCCAGTTGTTCACAAGTGGTTTGTTGCACAGTTTTCATACAAGATGAGGTGGGCTGAGTGCATCCACTCATTTCCCAAGTTTCCACGGGAGCAGTATTAAGCCAGCTCAGTGAGGCAGGCTCCTACCATGGCCTGAGAGGGAAAGACCCCATTGCTAATCGTATTTGCTCATCAAAAATGGACAGTAGAGGTGACTTGCAGCCAAGGCTCCCTGACACCTTTTGTGCATTCCCTGTGGGCCGAAGCATTTGGACCTTCCTGTGCAAGTTCATATCATGACTTGACATGAGACGAGTTCTCATTGAGAATGTTGGTGAGATAGATGATATTCTGTGTGTGTGTGTGTGTGTGTGTGTGTGTGTGTGTGTTCATATTGGTCCTTGAACTCAGGGTCTGGGCACTGTCTTTTTTTGCTCAAAGTTAGCTCTCTGTCACTTGAACTACAGCTCCACTTCTGTTTTTTGGGGGGGCTACTTGGAGATAAGAATCTTACGGACTTTCCTGCTCAGCTTGGCTTTGAGTTGTGATCCTCAGGTGTCAGCTTCCCAGGTAGCTAGGATTATGAGCCACTAGCACCTGTTGTGACAATATTCTTAGTTTTACTTTGTTGAGTTTTTTATTCCAAAAGCAAAGCCTGTAATTTATGTGGCCTTGTTTACTAAGGATGGTGTTGACAATAATGGTGATGTGTGCATGTGTTCTCATTTGCATATTATTTCATAGTAGCCCCCCCCCCATCATTTGAGACCCACTGCATAAGGTGCTGCAGGGGAGCTTGGAAGGAAACAGAAGGCAAGATCCCTGCTTCAGAAGTTCATAAAACAATAAAAATGGCCTTTCACGTAGTCATGTATTTTCATGAGTGAGCAAAACTAAACTGTCTTAACTATACATTTGTGAAAATCCACGACTAATGAAAGATTGATGCTATTTTGTAAAATATAGAGTGAACTGAATACAAATTTTGTGTGTCTGTTTTGTTTTTTCCTAGAAATTCAGGGAATTGAACTCAGGGCTTTGCGATACTAAATAAATGCTCTACCACTGAGCTACCCGCCCCCCAACTCCTGCATGGTTGAATTTTAATTTTGCTCACTTCACCACTGGTGTAGAAGATGGGCTAAAAACAGGGTTACTCAGAGGCCGGGAGAAGAGAGCTACCTTCCCTGTAAAAGTGTACAGAAGGCACTTTGTGTGCTGGTTGATTTTTCCATTTGCCTCTCCAAGTCCATGCTCCACTCTTCACCCATCTGCTTCCTCAGTGGCTCCTTGTCCTCGTTCTGGGAGAGTTCACACAGGAGCTAGCGGCTTTCTATAGCCAAGCAGGGGGCGAAGAAGGCCAGGATGTTTGTTTCCTCAGTTCCCTTCTTTCTGACATGCTGTGGGCTGGTCATGTCCATCTAGCTATTCTCTTCAGACTAAGACAGACTCTTCTTCCCTGGTCCTATCAGTCCCAGGGTGGTGACAACCCCCTGCTGTTGGGGTTCAAGTATTCTGTCATCCTTTATTGGTTTTCTTATGCTCTGCTTCTCACTGTAAACAATCTCATTACTAAAGTTTCCTCTTAGCCTTTTTGGGTGTTCCATTGGTTTCCGGCTGGATTCTAACAACTGGACTTGACAAAGTCTTCATATTAGGGCTCATCTGATAGAAAACAGGGGTTCCTCCATGCTAGCTCAATTGTGAAGAGTTCACTGAGAGGACACGGGCAGGAAAAAGGTATACCCCAGATTGTGTGTGTGTGTGTGTGTGTGTGTGTGTGTGTGTGTGTGTGTGTGTGTGTGTGTGTGTTGGCTTAAACTCATGGCCTGGGCACTGTCCTTTTGGCTCAAGGCTAGCTCTCTACCACTTGAGCTGAAGCTCTCTTCCACTTCCTCTTGGGAATAAGTCTCATGGATTCTGGCTTTGAACAACAGTGCTCAGATCTCAGCTTCACCCCACCCCCAGTCGCTAGGATTATAGGTGTGGGCCACTGGTGCCCAGCTTACCCCAGGTATTTGGAAAGTGAGAACCTAATCCCCTTTGCTTGGCACCATGTTGTCTCCTTCCTTGGTTCTACCCACATCTTCTCTGCCTCCCCCAACACACTGGCCTCAGGGACTTGCTGGCTCAGGCCATGGTACAAACTCTTGTTGATCTTATTTAGCTTCTTATTTCAAGGAATGCATTTAGTTGGCTTTCTCAGTGTTCAATCCCACTTTTCTGGAACAGAGAATCTCAGTGGTTCAGGTAGAGTTAGGTCTCTTTATGGTTCACTCAGTAGCTGTGTAGGAGAAGGTATATAGCATTGCCCTTTCTTGAAGAGTGGAGATGAGCAGGTCCCCCAAAAGAGATGTGCGATTAGGGACTGATTATTGGCAGCTGTACAAAGTACAATAGGTTCGTTTTATGTCCCAGACAAGAATGATAGATAACCATTAGATAACCATGTCATTTGGAAAGGCAATGCATTACCTTATTTATCTATTTTTTTGTGATAGTACGGGGGCATGAACTCAGAACCTTGTACGTTCTAGAAAGATGTTCTACCACTTGAGCCATGCCTCCAGCCCTTTCGGTGCTTTTTTTTTTTCTTTCAGATAGGGTCTTGTGTTTTTGCCTAGGCAAGCCTTATATCGCAAACCTCATAGCTATGCCTCTCATTGTTGGAACTATAGGTATGCACCACCATTTCCAGCCTACCTCATTCTTTAACTATTTCAACAGAAAGACATTCAGTAGCTTCAGAAACATTGAAAGAGAACTCTGATGATTTCTCCTAAATTCAGCCTGCTGTAGGCTTTGCCCATTTCCTCCTTACTGCCTGTAATGGTAACCAATTCACTGCTCAATGACATACTTAATTGATTCTTCTTGGTGACTATAATAAAAAACAATTTATGAAATATGAAAATAATTTTGTTTTTTAGGAAAGATATTATCATATTTGAAAATGAATTTATATTAAAATCTGCTTTGTAGTTCTCTTTCAAATATGAGCAGATAAACTGAAGATTGCAAGACATTTGAGAAAAGTGGAAGAGAGAGAGACAGACACAGGGATACAAAGAGAGAGAAAAAGACAGGGAGAGAGAAAGAGAATATAAAAACAAAAGCAACTTGGAGGAAATGGACTAAACCATGAGATGAACATTAGAAAGGAAGAGGATTATAATAGCTTTGGACTTTTCAAAAGCAAAACTAGAATCTAGAGACAATAGAACAATAAGCCTTCAAATTCTAAAGGGAAGTGATTGTCAACCTAGAAATTAATACCTATGTAAAATGCCAAGTGGTTTCAAAGGGAGACTAATGATACACTCATGCTCAAAACCACTTCCTGTTCACATTCCTCTTCTTAGAAAGCCACTGGAAGGTGTGTTCCATAAACACAAAATTGTAAACCAAGAAAGATGGAGTTACACGATACAGGAAACTGAAAGCCAAAGGAATCCTCAGAAGAACAAGTGAAGGGATGCACTAAGAGGACAGAACATTTGCCCATATAGGGTGGCATAATATTTCTGAGCCACTCCTACTATCCATGTTTGCACATCTAGAGAGATGGGAACCTATCAGAAACCACTCCAGGAAGATGAAATGAATAGAGGATCTCTATGTATTGAACACTTGGAGAGATTTAGACAATTGTCCAAAACACATATTGAACTAGTGGGTGATAAACATATAGGAAATTTAAAAATGAAAGAGTGGTAAGTTATTAATTTCAGGAAAAATAAAAAAGTTGGACAGAAAAGGAAACATTATGGTTATTACCTGGCTCATCTGTGAATATCATTTACATAGTAATGATACAATAAATTCCAAATACTGGCCTATCTCAAATTATAAAATTGTAATGATGTGGGGAAGATGGGAAAGGCATATGAGTACAGTGGGGTAAGAGAAAAGAAAAAGAATAAAATATTAAATTTTATAGAAGGAAGTCAATAAATACTGCCTAAAACTGGAAGAAGAAAAAAAAACCCCACCTCAGCCAAATAGTAGAACACAAAACTGTCATTTAGAGGCCTAGAGACCAATTTCATGTATTAGTGAAAAGACATGAAAGTAATTACCTCATGAAAGGGGAAATGGGGCTGAGGGAGATAAGGAACAACCATCTTTTTGTAATAAACCTTGTTGAATTATTTGACTATTAACTTTAAACATGCATGTCTGTCTGATTAAAAAATAATAAAAAACAATAAAAAGAAAATTAATTAAATAATTAAAAATATGCACACACCCCAGGCAGCTATTGCTAAGCAATTAGAAATTGGCAAGCAAAACAAAGCTCCCCTAATTTGGGCAACAGAAAAAGTAGGAGAGTAGGAAAATCATTTTTATGACAGTCATTTCAGCATTGCTTACTACAGAAAGGCTTGGAGGCTGGGTTAATTATCGGTGGATGCCTGTTGAAGCACCCCCTCCGTGTAGTTTGATCTCATTGCAGACTGAGAAAGAACAGAGCTCTAGCCTTTGAGCTCTAGGCTTGAGTGGAGGCCTAACTGAGGGGTTGGTTAGCCCGAGGTAGAAAGAGACTGGGTTTAAATGGCGTGTGGAAGAGGGTGTGTGTGTGTTAGACAAGAGGCGGTGAGACCTGGACGAGGTGGGACTGAAGGGCAGTCCGTAGGTCACTGGAAGCAGGCTCTTGCAAGGGATTGACATAGTTGTTCCTGTAAGAGTCCAATTCATCCCTGGCCTCACTTTCTAGCTTCTGGTGGCATTTTCTGGTTTCTTCCTCTGTCACGCCCTCGCAGCTTGCTACCTGATGCCATCTGAACCATCCACTGTGATGTGATGCAGCCAAGGCCCTCACCAAAGCTGATCTCATGACACTGGAATGGAAAGCTAAGGAAACCATTCTTCATACTTTACCTAGCTTAGCTACTTTGCTGTATACCGACACAAGACAGATGCATACAAGGAGTACCCGAAGGCAGACCGCGACTCTGATCTTACGGGGCAAAGAAGATTTGGGTTTTGTGATTTATTTCACATGGCTTGCTAAACATAGGATTCGGAGTCCAGAGGGAATCCAGGCCTACAGACACCCTGGTCTCTTCACCTTCTGTGCTTTATTTCTTTGGACATTACAACTAGATTTTGTTACTTGCTGTTTTGTTGGTTTTTGGGGGGGGAGGGGTGTTGTCTCTCCTGGGGCTTGAACTCTGGGCCTGGGTGCTGGCTCTGAGCTCTTCAGCTAAAGGCTAGTGCTCTACCACTTGAGCCACAATACCACTCCCGCTTTTCTGGTGGTTAATTGGAGATGAGAGTCTCATGGACTTTCCTGCTTGGGCTGGCTTTGAATCTTGCTACTCAGATCTCAGCCTCCCGAGTAGCTAGGATTACAGGCGTGAGCCACCAGTGCCCAGCTTGTTGGTTTTTGTTTTGTTTTTTTGAAACAAGGTCTTACTATGTAGCCTAGGCTGGCCTCACACGGATGATCCTCCTGCCTCAGCCTCCTAAGTGCTGGGATTACAGGCATGTACCACCATGCCTTGCCTCTTTTACCTTGGAGCAGTTTAGTACTCCACAATCCAGACCCATTAGCAGCTTCCTCCATTGGCACTTCTTGTTGGTCATCTCTGGGGTTAGCAGTCTACTGGATCCTTGTTTTGTACCTCAGTATTGTAGGAACCGAATGCTTTACCTGAATTCAACATCCTCTGATATTATCCCGATGCCTGATTTACCACATGTCCACTGTGCAGTAAGCCCGCTGCACCTAAAGATGTTTGTTTGGGGTTGGGCAAAAAACCTATGCCACAGACCCTTCTTGCACCTCTTCCCTCTGTGTTATTTGTAGCTCATGGTCATTTTCCCAGCTTCAGGCCAACCGTAGTATAAAGGTTAGCCCTTTAGTCTGATAAGTCTCAAGTCTGGATTTTTATTCTCAGCTGAGGAATTTATTCAGCAGTTACAATCAACCTACTGAAAGTCCTCCAAAGATTGTGCTTTGCGTGTTTAAACAATTTACCTCATCCAAGTGTGGCAATGCCCCGGGGATGTAGTTAGGATTACCAAGACCATTGTCTGGAGATGAAGAAACTGTAGTCTTAATGCAGGAAGGGACACATCCAAGGTCACAGTACAAGCAAGGGGCAGGAAAGGAATGTGGGACAAATCATCTGGTCCCAGCCCCAGACTGAGATCACCAGTTTCATTGCCTCCCACTGCCTTTATCCAAATTTTACCATCTACCGACTCAACTTCTCTCCCTAGTTCCCAGCCCTGGGATCCCTAGTTGCGAGTGAATCTTGCTTCTGCTCTAGGTACAGCACATGGCTTGTTGTCTTCACAGGATGATTTGATCCTGGGAAGTTCTAAGAGATTCCACTAATCTATATAATGCCTTACGACCCAAGCAGTGGTTCTCAAAATGTGGCTCCAAGACCAGTGGTCTTCATGTCACCTTGGCGCTTAGGAGAAATGTAAAATTTCAAAGCTTCCTTCAGACCAATGGCATCCACCACGGGGAGAAGGAGCCAGAAATTGGAGTTTTAACCAGCCCTCCAGGTGATTTGAATAGACACAGAAACCCGACCATCAGAATGAATCTGATAGGGGCAAGTCTTTGCTTAAGTGATTCCTGACTGTGCTTAATTCAGATGCTGTTTTGGAGAAAAGAGGGGCAACAAGATAACTTTCTAGCCTGAGTTGCCATGCTTTTATTTTGGCTAGTGGCGTTTCCTATCCCATCTCAACGAGAGTTTGAGCTGGAAGGGCAGTGGGCAGAAAGACACTGCTCAACACCGCAGCCTCTACAAGCATATGTGAAGACCCTGGCTCAGCTGCCTGTGATGAAGATGGAATTGGAAAAAGTACTGACCTATAAGAGAGAGGCCAGAGGTTAAGACAGATATTTGGAAGTGAATGTTCTTGAAGTCTGTGGAAAGCTAGATTTACACACTGATATTCTGATGTTCAGTGCCTCAAATCTTGCTGTTGTGTTTACAATTGTTTAGAAGTCTTGGCTAGGCGCTGGTGGCTCAACTCTCTAATTTTAACTACTCAGGAGGCTGAGATTTGAGGGTCACTGTAGGAAAGTTCATGAGACTCTTATCTCCAATGAAGCATCAAAAAGCTAGCGGTAGGGCTATGGCTTAAGTGGGTAGTGTGCCAGCCTTGAGTGAAAAAGCTCATGGACAGTGCCCAGTCTCTAAGTTCAATTCCCAAAATATAAATATAAAATAAGCCAGGCGCTCGTGGCTCACCCCTATAATCCTAGCTACTCAGAAGGCTGTGATCAGAAGTTCACAGTTTGAAGCCAGTCTGGGCAGAAAAATCTGAGACTCTTATCTCCAATAAACTACTCAGAAAAAGCTGGAAGTGGCTTTGTGGCTCAAGTGGTAGAGCACTAGTGTTGCGCAGAAGAAGCTCAGGGGCAGTGAGTTCAAGCCCTAGCACTGGCAATAATAACAACAACAATAATAACAACAACAAACAAAATAAACTCTAAATAAACAAATCTCACATGTGACTTTTTAACATGCCTTGTAGCAGGTAAAAAGTGCCAATCACTACCCTTTCCAAGGGTGTGCTTGCAGCTGAAGGCTGTGATTTTTCCTTACTTTTTTTTTTGGTTTTAAAGAATGAATACAACCTAACCATTTTTTTCCTTTTGTATAATTCAGTAATATAAACATAAAATAACAATGACTCCACTGGTTGGCAGCTTGTTTCTATGTTTGACACCTGCTCCATACCTGAAAGGCAGACATGCAAAAGTCCTGGGCCTGGATATAGAGCAGGACTTACCCAAGCTTTTTTTTGGCCAGTCCTGGCTCTTGAACTCAAGGCCTGAGCACTGTCCCTGGCTTTTTTATTCTCAAGGCTAGCACTCTGCCACTTGAGCCACAGCGCCACTTCTGACCTTTTCTGTTTATGTGGTGCTGAGGAATTGAACCCAGGGCTTCATGCATGGTAGGCGAGCACTCTATCACTAAGCCACATTCCCAGCCCCTGTATGTATGTTTTTGTCTTTTCTTTTTTTGGTACTGGAGATTGAACCTAGGACATTGTACTTGCTAGGCAAGCACTTTGCCTTTGAGCCGTATCCCAGCCCTTAGCCATGCTTTCGAACCAGCAGCTTGCTGAGGCTGCCCGGTGTCTCTTTGAGCAGGGTATCCTTGATTGATGATGAGAGAGAGTAAATAAATTTCCAGAAGTACACACGGGAGTGGATCAGGACAGTAAGTGTTTACTATGGACAATCAATGGGCATTATTTTAGAGGAGATTAAAATTTCCTGGACTTAATCCTCCTGCGGGAGTGGTGTTGGTGACAGAGGATGAGTTACTGTTTTCTCCAGGGAGGTTGTGAGAGGAGCATCTGTGCCTTCTTGCAAGTCAAAGCATGCAGTAAAATAAGCTGATTAGGAATTGGTCTGGGTGTGTGTGTGCGTGTGTGTGTGTGTGTGTGTGTGTGTCTGGGTGTGTGTATGTGATGTGTGGCTCACTGGGAGAGTGCTTGCCTTTCATGTGCCCTGGGTTTGATCTCCAGTACTATCAGAAAAGAAAAAATTGGAACTCACATCTCCAACAAGAGCCATGTTTTCAGTATAGGAGGTGGAAGGTGGTGGTTTGCTTAGGAGGTGACTTTCTCAGTGGGCGTTGTTTCTGTTTTTGTAATGCATGTAGTGGACCTGGATATTTGTGGCAGCTGGCCTGAGACTTTACTGTGGAGGGGACTTCACGTTCTTAAATAGGAAAAATACCTAAAAAATGGTATCTGAGCAGAAGTGGAAACGCAAGCTTTATCCTAAAGTATATGATATTTTCCCCTAGAAGCTGAAAACATTGTTACTTAAAATTTAAAGAAGTCATAGCTCAAATTTGTTTATTTTTAGATTTATTTTAATTTTTTTCTCTTTATTAATTTTTATTGTAGAAAGGGATTTCAATTCAATATGTCAATTTATGGCAACAGTGCCTTTTTGTCAACGTAACCCCTTTTATCATTCTCCCCATCTCTTGCAACCCTATCAAAATGTAAAATTTTGGGCTGGGAATATGGCCTAGTGGCAAGAGTGCTTGCCTCATATACATGAGGCCCTGGGTTCGATTCCCCAGCACCACATATATAGAAAATGGCCAGAAGTGGTGCTGTGGTTCAAGTGGCAGAGTGCTAGCCTTGAGCAGGAAGAAGCCAGGGACAGTGCTCAGGCCCTGAGTCCAAGGCCCAGGACTGGCAAAAAAAAAAAAAAAATGTAAAATTTAGTTTGGAATGTTCATTATAGGAAAAAAAACCAAACTTGAGTATCACTATTGGGCAGCACAAGACTTATGGGTTCAGAATATCCCTGAAAGTGGATACTTAAATATTAGTATAAATTACATGTATATTAGTTTCGCAAAGTAAAGATTTCCAGGTATCCTTTTTTCTGCATAAGAAAATTTAGATTTCTTGGGCACTGGTGGCCAGTAATACTAGCTATTTGGAGGCAGAAAAGCCCGTGAGATTATCTCCAAGAAACTCGCAAACAAGGCAGAAGCAGAGGTGTGGCTCAAGTGGCAGAGCCTCAGCCTTGAATTAAAAGCCAAGTAAAATAATGAGGTCCTGAGTTCAAGCTTCCGTACTGGCAGAAAACAAACAAAGCAAGAAGAAAATAAAATTGAGACTTGAGCTTTTCTTTGTCTTCTATCAGGATTTGGCAAATCATATCTTGTGGTACAAATCTGGCCTTTTGCCTGTTTCGTAAAGAAAGTTATATTGGAAGTCAGCCATACTCATTTATTTGCACGTTGTCCATGGCTGCCTTCCCATTACAGGAACATGTTGTTGACAGACACTGCAGGCAGCCCCAAAGCCAAAGCTATTTACTGCCTGGCCTTTCCAACCAAAGTCTGCTGACCCTTTCCTTGTAGGCTACTGCTTCTGATGTGTGTGTTCTTTTTAACGGTTGTTCACAGACACTGGAACCAGAGACCACGAATGTCAGGAAAGCTATGCAATCCGGACCTTCATAGCTGGCTTGTGAAGACAGTTGGAGACTTGAACTTGGCTTGGTGGAAGATGCACTGGCGGCCCTGCTGATGTCCTGTGCACAAGGCGCTCAGGCTGGATAACTCAGGGCTTTACTGATGGAGCGATAATTCTTGGATGAGACTGTGTCATAAGAGCTGGAGGACCAGATGGCCCTCCAGGGCATATGGGTGGGTGCAGGCGGGTTTTCCCAGGAAGGATGTTACTGTCTCTGTCACCTCCCTCTTGAGGAGATGGAAATTCTAGGAGGAAACATGCAGACTGCTTAAGCCTTCAGATGATTACATCCTGAGCCAGCTAGATTTCTGACCCTTCGAGTTTTACGAAATGATCACGGCTTTATCATGTGGTGTGGATAAATTTGGGGGTGATTTGTTGTAGTGCAATAGAAAACTTACTCACATGCCAGACACCATAGGGGTTAAAAAAACACCAAACCATTGTATCGTGATTTTCAGGGGCTTAGGACTCTAGCTAAAGTGCTCGCTTGAGGTCGGCTTATGGTGTGGTCAGCCTGTCCACTAGAGGTCCTCAGAGTACACAGCTGGGAAGGGAGAGGGTGTTGTGAGATTGATGGGAATGCAGCGTGTATGTATGATTTTTTGGTGGTGTTAATTGGAGATGAGAGTCTCAAGGACTTTATTGCCTGGGCTGTGCTGAGCTTCAATCCTCAGAGCTCAGCCTCCTGAGTAAGGTAGGATTGCGGGCATGAGCCACTGGTGTCCAGTTAATCTCTTGTTTTTATTTTCTATTTATTATTATTATTTTTTGCCAGTCCTGGGGCTTGAACTTAGGGCCTGAGCACTATCCCTGAGCTTCTTCTTTTTGCTCAAGGCTACTACTCTACCACTTGAGCCACAGCGCCACTTCTGGCCTTTTTTTCTTTTTTCCTGTTTATGTGGTTTCTGAGGACTTGAACCCAGGGCTTCATGCATGCCAGGCAAGCACTGTACCATTAAACCACATTCCCAGCCCTCTTCAGTCTTTAATTCCTTCTGTTTGCTCTCCTAGATACTCTTCCTGGTGGACTCTACAAAACCTTGTTGACACTTAAGTGTTTGGAGAGCACTAAAATCGTGTTTGTTTTTGCGCTGGCTGTGTGTATGGAAAGTCCATTCCTTGGCAGGCAGCAAGGAAGAGTGCATGGGAAATGTGGGGGAACTCATGTAGAGAGGAACTAAATGATGTTGGCTTCAGTTTTTTTTTGGGGGGGGGAGAAACTCCTGTCCCCCCGGACCTGGATTTTGGTGTCACATAAAACCGTCTCTGGGCTTTGACATTTATTGAGATATTAGAGTGTCTCTACTAACTTAGAAGCTAAGTCTTTTTGGTTGTAAAAGCCAAAACTCTAGCCACAATCCTAAATGTTGTGTCATTTCTTGCCTGAAAAGGAACATAAGGAAAAAAATTCGTAATGAAAAAGTGAAAGCAGCTAGGTGCCAGGGACTCATAGCTCTGATCCTGGCTACTCAGAAGGCTGAGATCCGAGGATCAGAGTTCGAAGCCAGCCCAGGCACGAAACTCCATGAAATTCTTATCTCCAGTTAAGCACCAAAAAAGCCAGGAGTTGAGCTTTGGCTCAAGTGGTAGAGCATTAGCCTTAAGGAAAAAAGCTCAGGGACAGTGCCCGAGGCTTGAGTTCAAGACCCCAAAAACCTGTACATAAAGAAGAAAATAAAACAAAGTGTAAGCTGTTGTCCTTCACACATGGTCAGCCCACTGAGAGAAGAAAAAGGGTTAATGGGCAGGAGAGCCTTGTCCCACACTGTACCTGTGGCCTAGTCCTTCCTGACTGAGAACCAGAGCAAGTTCCAGTACCTGGATCTTGGGTCTCTGTTCACTTTGGCAGTGAATTCTTTGTGATCTGTTGGCAATTTGGCCCACTCTTCACAGCCCAATCTTCCCTTGTTTTGCAATTAAGCATACAATATGACTTGCCTTTCTAATCTTAAAGGCAAATCTTGTATCAGGATATAGACTTTGTCAGTGAGCTGTTCTCTGCTCTCATCACCCATAATTCAACAAGTGACTCTTGCTTCTGGCTTGCAGAGGGAAAATTCCTAGCCACAAGTCTTAAGTTTCTGACAGTTAATTGCCTTGTCTGCATTGTGTCCCTCTTTGGCGAAGGCTAGGATCAAGGCCGGTAGGGAAGCGGAGTAGGGGCTGATTGAGCAATGGTATCACTGCCCTGAGCACAAGCTATGTGGCTAATTGTGAGGCCTTGGTGGTGTTTTGGGTGACCTTACAGAATTTATTAGGTTAAGGAAATTTAATATTAGATACTTGTGTACTGGGAACCCATCAGAGAGGTTAGCAAGATACACAATACAAAGAAAAGAACGCGAGCTTTTAGGAACTGTTGAGCTTGGGTTCTTCGGAACTTCTGGCTTGAGGGCCAATGTTGGATGGTGGCTTAGGATGAGGACTACACCGTGGGTCCACTACTTTCTCAGCGTCCCAAATGGGTTAGTAATAGTGGTTATTTCAGTGTTGTTGTTAAAGCGTTTGTCATACTCTTACTATTAACAACAATGCGAGAACACCAAGTGGGTTACTTGCAATCTTACATGTTTTTGGAATTAGAAGTGCTTTATGGTAAACGTGTACCTTGATTTTGCGCACATAGCTTTCCTAAGGATGACTGATTTTAGTGTAAGATTGCAATGACTGCCACTTGATGTACCTGACAATGTGTGGGGGCCTGGTGGCTTTGGTTGCTGAGATGGAATAACCAGGCTGCAGAAGGTTCCCGCTGCTGGGACAGCGGAAGTGCAATCATCTGCAGCAGTGATGTTGCTGTAGGCTGAGGCCTTCATCCCCAAGCTGATTAGAACCTCCATGCTCAGCCAGGTTTGATTTCTAAACCTTTTGGAACAAGTGAGTCTGACTCGGACACTTGATATAGAATCTTTGTGATTATTGAAGGAAAGAGTAGACTACCAAACACGTGTGTGTGTGTGTGTGTGTGTGTGTGTGTGTGTACATGTTAGTAGTGGGGCTTGATCTCAGGGGCCTTGTACTCTCACTTGGCTTTTTCATTTAAGGCTAGTGCTCCACCACTTGAACCATACCTCCATTCCAGTTTTTTGCTGGTTAATTGTAGATAAGAATCTCTCAGACTTTCCCCCCCCCCCAGGCTGGCTTTGAACCCAGATCCTCAGATCTCAGTTTATTGAATAGCTAGGATTACAGCTGTGATGATCCACCAATGCCTGGCTGCAGAGCTTCTTCCTAAATAGGCCTCCAGCTGTGCCTTTAGTCAGTTTTGGGACCCGGTGAGAGATCTGGATGATGTGCGAAAATCCTACAACTGACTGAACAACTGCAAAGCCTATACCCATCCAGTGATTATTAAAATTGAGTGTTGGAGCCTGATTATGGTGTGGTAATTGTTTCATTTATCTCACGTTGCTGCTATTGTTCATGAAAGTCCTTCCTCGTCCCTACCCACCTTTGTTCCTGCCCTGTCCTCTCTTTCCATGTACATTTGATATAATTCTTCTTCTCCCACTTGACTTTCCTTGTGACCATTTTGAGTGACTCGTAATCACTTGCTGTCTCTACAACTTGATATTCTGCTCCTCCTGTGCTGATGTATCCTCTTCTGGTGTGTTCCAGATGGTTCTGTACCAAACAGAGCATATGTTTCTTTCTTCCCCTTGATTACTCTTTGCATGTCTTCGCTCCTCTGCCTCTCTTCCTCCATTTGATTTACTTCTGGAGTATTTATTGCTGGGGTGATCTGCATAATGAATACCCTTGGGCATTCATTAAGTTTCACTTTGAATACTTCCTATTTCTGCTCCCTGTCCTTGAAGTCTGATATGTTGGGTCATTTGTTCTTGCAAACCTTACAATTGCCAACATTCAGTTCAGAACATACCTTTCCCTTTCACATTGTGGAGTTCTTTTAGAATCCCAAGGACATTCTTACTTTAAAATGGTAATTTTCAGCTGGGCACTAGGGGCTCACAGTTATAATCCTAGCTACTCAGGAGGCTGAGCTTTGAGGATCGAGGTTTGAAGCCAGCCAGGGTAAAAATTTCATGTAACTCTTACCTCTAATGAACCAGCAGAAAGTCAAAAGTGGAGGTATGGCTTCAGTGGTAGAGCCTGGCCTTGAGTGAAAAAACCAAGCAAGGATATGAAGCCTGAGTTCAAACCCTAGTGCGCGTGTGCACACACACACAGAGACACACACACAGACACACACACACACACACACACACGTACATCCCAGTGGCTTTTAGAATTTCTCTCACTGTCCTATTGTATGTTACCTCTTTTTGTGGAACAAACCACTGGAATGTTGGTGGCTTGAGACCCAGTGATTCTCTCACGGTTGTTGGATTGGCTGGGTGTGGCTGGACAGTCCTTACTGGGGATTCTTTATGGCTGCTTGTAGAGATGGTGGGAAGGGATGTGGTCATTTGCAGGTAAAAGGGACTGGGCATCTGAAAGACTCATCGAGTGGCTGGTATTTGAGGTTGGTACTGGCTGCACACCTCTCTGGGTTTGTCTCACAGAAGCGGCTGTGCAGACATTCTCCCATGAAATGCAGGCTTCTCAAAGCTCAGCGGTCACGTTCTGAGAAGATGCTGTCTAAGAGAGAGAGTGTTGCGGGTGAAAAGTGACACTGGAAGTTACCAGCATTATTTCCTTGCTCTTGACTGGTAAGAGAGGGCCACACAGGGAGTGAATGGTGATGAGACATGCTTCTTGGGAAGGCTAGCTCCAAGAACCAATCTTTCTATTTATTTTTTTCTTGGCCTGTTCCTTATATTAGAGTCATAAGGGCTGTTTTGATATCGGTTCTTCTTCAGGTTTGTTTTCTGGTGTCTGGAGCAGTAGCTGCAGATAGTTTTTCTTCATTGCAAGCCAAACTATGACAGTCCCAATGCCATCTCTGCCACCTGCCCCTGTTGCTCTTCTTGTGCCGCTGAGATTGCCAAGACCCTGCTGTCCTACAGAGATGAAGCACCAGAGAAAGAATCCTAGGTTGAACCTTAAGAGACTTGTGTTTTAGTTCTGGCTTTGGAACCCTATGACCAGATTAGGACAACTCAGTTCTTCTCTTTGGGTCTGCCTCCCTCCCTCCCTCCCTCCCTCCCTCCCTCCCTCCCTCCCTCCCTCCCTCCCTCCCTCCCTCCCTCCCTCCCTCCCTTCTTCCCTCCCTCCCCCCTCCCTTCCTCCCTTCTGTCCTTTCCTCCCTCGCCCACCTCCTTCTGTCTTTCTTCCTCTGTCTTTCCTTGGGTAGTCTTGAGGTTTGAATTCAGGATTTTGCACTTGCTAAGCAAGCACTCTACGACTTGAGCCCAGCCTCCAGCTCTAAGACAAGGTGTTGGTCTTTTCTGAAGTCCCTTATTAGCCCTGAAATTCTGACTTCTAACAGCCACCTTCAACCTGTATGCTCATTGGATCACATACTTCCACCCTCCTGAACTGAATAAGCCCAGGTCTTGGGGTGATAGACAGAATGGTCACGGCCCAGTGTAGTCTTTGCATTAGTGGGCACTCAATACACATTTTGGGGATAAAATGTAAATCCAGAAACCTTGACGATACATTCTTTCTCAAGCTCTTGAGTTACTCTCAGATTCTTTATTGTTGTCATTTTACTTTTGAAGATCATTATCGTGCACCTGTAAGGATTTGCTTTCTGAACTTGGAATTTCTTGTTAACACTGTCTCTGCATGTGTCCCTTTACCATTTAACTGGCAGCTCTTCATGCCTGCTGACAGACTGATGTTTTGCAAGTCACCCCGTGCCCTGATCCTGGCTGTGATTGCCTCAAGCTGTGGCAATTGGAAGGAGGCCAAGCATATGTGGTCATCTGCGTTTGCCTTTTTTTTTTTTTTTAAACTTATTTTATAAGGCTGGTCTCGTGAAACGCTGAGTTCTGTTTCTCTGGAATTGTAGGAAAATGTGTGGGAGTGGAGGAAGAAGAGGTCAAGTGTAAGTGAAGTGCACTTTGTGGCCTCCATGCTGAGTGCTCAGTTCCTAGGCTTGCTCCAAGTGGAAGCTGGGTTTCCTGCCCTCACGACCCATTTGACGTTCAGGACGACAGAGGGCCTCATCAAGAAGAGGCTTGACTCCGATCCTGCTTATCAATCACTGCCCTCGGAGAGCTAGGATTTAGATACATCCTTTGCCTTCCTTTTATTTTAGGAGAATCAAGTTTCAAAAAGATTGCTACCTATGCTCCTAGGAGTTCTTGCTAGTCTGCAAGGTTCCAGTCCCGAACCAGACCTATTTTTATGCTTCTTGTACTCAGTAAGAAGATACCTATGATGGAAACCATAGCTCAACTCCCCAAGAGACTTGAGCCTGATCAAAGAAAGTGGGGTGGGTGATGCCTAGAACCTTAGCAATTTGGGAGGCAGAGATCCAGAAAATTGGAGTTGGAGGCCAGCCTCCCTTCCTACTGCCCTCCCCCTGTTAAAATATGCGAGACTTCATTTCAACCAATGACTGATTGTGACGGTGTGGCCCTGTCATCTCAGTGATGAAGGGAAGTGCAAATAGGAGGAGCACAGTCCGGGATAGCTCAGACATGAAGGGAGAGCTGGTGAAATGGCTCAAGAGCATCTGCCCGAGTACAAATCCTAGTACTGCAGGGTGGGAGTGTATGTGTGTGTGTGTGGGGGGGGGGGTAGATAAAGAAAAGAAAATGAAATGGCTTACTTGATCTGCATGTGTATTAATGAGACAAGTTAAAATAGAAGCACTGTTGGTTGTCATGATTATAATAGGCTAACAGTTCTAGCAATTCTTTTGGGAAAAAGCAGGGTGGATTTGAGGTGGGGATACGGGTTGCGGTCTCCCCATCCTGAGAACGATGGCTGGAATAAGGCCCTTTCTGATCTATGTGACTCCCACTTAGTCACGTCTTATTTTAGAAATTTTACACTTTAAAAAAGTCACTTGCGCTTAATTAAATAAAACCTCTCCATGTCCTACGTTAGAGAAATAGAGGTCAAATAACCTCAGCCTCTTGGATCAGCCTTGGGAAGCAGCTTCAACCCCAGCTCTCCCTCTGAGAAAGGCATCTTTGACAATGTTAATAATTTTGACCTCTGAGTTCTAGCACTGCACCCCAAAGTCCCTCAAGTGAGAAGAAAAGGACTGGAAAGCTGATGCCTACGGCTCAACTTTGACCTCAGACAGAGGAATAGCCGAGTGATTCCAAAGACAGGGTAGTCGGTACACTACAGAAAAGAAAAAGATGAAAAACTAGAAGCATCCACGGTTTCCCTATTGACTAGAATTATTTGCAGTGCTGTGGTCAGCAGGGTGAGGGGCAGACCCGGGGCCAGGAGGATGGGTGAGAGGTCAATGGGGAGTCATCCCTGGATGGTGAATCCTGTAACATGGAAGTTCTGTCTGAGTGGCCCCAGCAGGTGGCTATCTAGCAGTCTTTGGTCACTATGGGCCTGTTGGGGTGGGGGGGGCCTTGAATGGAGTTTTCCCTTACCTTTAAAAGTATAACAAAGCCCACTAGGAAATCTTGGGCATTAATCTCATCAGAAGAAATCCTGAGAGATTATCTCCTTTTTCAGTTTGCCCAAAGGCTAGAGGGAATATTTATGTCTTCTCTCCTACCAGCTTGATTTAACAGCACCTACAGGCCGTTCCCTTTGTTTATATTCTTGGGAAATAGTTCCATCACTGAATAAATTACAAGACATTTCCAATAAACTCTTTCAGTCTTTTTTTATTTTTTTTTCAGATTCAGGGAGAGGTAGGATGGAATAAGGATGAAGAAGGACAAGTCTAGCCAGAATGATATAAATAATTTTGGTCAACAGTTTGAAGGCATTTTTTAAAGCCAAAGCTTTTATCATCATTAATGAAGAGAAAAGAGCTGACTGGCTAGCAGCCAGAGCTGAGCCTCAGGAATAAATTTGCTGTCCAGAAGCCTGTTGGTATGGAGCCCTTCGGGCCCTAGCAGGTGCAGCACTTGAGGCTTTTGACCAGCTGCTTCAGTCCAGACATAGCCTGATACTATTTCCAAAGTGTCACTTCCATTAGCAGAAATTGTCTGCTTTCCTGCTCAGTTCTGGCCTATCTAGCACATATTCCTGTCTGTGTGGCAAAACTTTAGCTCTTTCTACTCTTTTGGAAATGCCAGAATTAGATGAGGAGAGGGAGGGTGGGTGACTGTACCTTGTGGTTTACAGTGCTTTCTTTGAATTAAAACACCTTATTACACTGCTGGTGGCTCATACCTGAAGTCCTAGCTACTCAGAAGACTGAGACCTGAGGATCATGGTTCAAAGCCAGACTAGGCAGGAAAATCTCTGAGACTCTTATCTCTAATGAACCACTCAAATAAGGCAGAAGTGGAGCTGTGGCACAAGTGGTAGAATGCTAGCCTTGAGTATAAAAAAAAAAAAAAAAGCTAAGGGAATGGGAAGAGCTGCAGAAAGCAACTTTGCATCCTTTGTGCCTAACACAGTGCTCAAATTCCATAAATCTGTGTGGTGTGGTTTAAAGGAAGCAAATCCAGACACTGGGACGGACACCAGAAACAGCCATCTGAGCAGACCAGATGGCAAGCACTCATATTTGGATACCCTGTGGAAACACAAAGCCCACTTAAATTCCCTTCTGGATGTGGATGCGTGTGTAAATCACCTCTCTGCATGGTCTCAGGATGCCAGGAGCATCTGGGGAAAGACACCTGAGCCAAGTTTCCTCTGGAAATTATTTCTGGACTCCTTTTCTTAGGCTTAAACAATAGGCTGTCAAAATTGTCATAAAGAGGAAGCGTGTTTCTTATGGCAAAATTATTTATTGTGATCTTCTACTATAATAAAACAAAACATACTTTTCCAGGGAAGGAAGATTGCAGTATGCCCAAATTGTGGCCTCCAAGAGAGCATTTCTTCATGGCTGTTTGGGAAGCAGTCTCCATACAGAGATCGCAGCAAAGGGTAGCTGAGGGGCTGACCGGGAAAGGAGTCTGCTTTGAAAAAGTGATTTGAAGACTGCTCGTGTTCACCTTAGAAATAACCTTCATGG
The DNA here is from genome assembly GCF_023159225.1 of Perognathus longimembris pacificus. NCBI lineage: Eukaryota > Metazoa > Chordata > Mammalia > Rodentia > Heteromyidae > Perognathus > Perognathus longimembris. The sequence continues at coordinate 9,103,001 of NC_063174.1, read as the reverse complement.
TAGTTTGGAGGAGGAAAGGGAGCCTAGAAGGTTCTGAATAGTGGGTGATATGATTTGATCTTCTTAGAGAGTGACAACCACCTTGTACGTGCTATATGTTTGGTGATGATTGCATTCTAACTTTGTAGAATCAATATAAAATGACACTTTTAAACCAAATAGGATTGTGTCCTGAAATCATCAAGGGGGTTTTGTTTGCTGACCCATGGCTAACAAGCTCTGGTACCTGCAGTACAGGCTATTGGTGTCCTGCTTCCTGCCCTACCCCCTCACTTGCAGTTGTGGCTGGTCTCCAGGGCCGGCTGGCCACTAGCTGTACTGATAGCTCACACCTGTCATCTTCTCAGTAGCCATCTTTCTGGAGGACACACAGAATGTTCAGCTAGCTGAACTGTTCAGTGGCTGAATGAATTATGGGAGGATAGAGGATTGAGACTGCCCTTTTCCTCCACGTGGAACAATACATCCACTTGATTCCCTTTCCAGAACTTTGGAGAGGGTCCAGATGTTACTGGAGACCACATTCTTGCTCAGTATCTTCTCTTTCCTTCTCCTGCTTCCCTCCCTGGCTTACAGGCTTCTCCTGGAGAGCCTGCCTCTCCACAGATCACAAGCACTTTAGGGTCCTGCTTCAACGCAGCCTACCTGAAGACAGCAGCATTTGTTTCACACAGGATGCTATATTCCCACTGTCATAGAGCACACTAGCTCAGATTCTCTTCTTTCCAATCATGGCCCTTCTACCACACAGTTTGTGGCCTGGGCAGATTACTCAGTCTCAGTGTCATAATTTGCAACATCAAAATAGGATGATACTAGTACGTAGGGTTGATGTGAGGATTGAATGAGACTCTAAGCTCAGTACCAACTGGAGAGATCACTGGTCACCATGCTCATGAATTTACTGTGCACCTTACCAGGGTTCATTGGATAGGCCTTTTTAAAAAAAATAAGCAGATGTGTTTATTTAGAGATGAGATAATTGTGAATGTAGAAAATATAACAGATCCAATTGGATGTGCCCTTTATGACCGCTTATTTTCAGTTTTAATTAGTATGTGTCTCTATTTACAGTGTGCAATAAGTATTTTGATACATATGTGCAACATATAATGTTCCAATCAGAGAATTATCAAATACTGACTTTTTTCTTGGTATTTGGAGCATTAAAAAAAAATCTTTCCTGGGGCTGGGAATATGGCCTAGTGGTGAAGCGCTCGCCTCGTATACATGAAGCCCTGGGTTCAATTCCTCAGCACCACATATATAGAAAAAGCCGGAAGTGGTGCTGTGGCTCAAGTAGTAGAGTGCTAGCCTTGAGCAAAAAGAAGCCAGGGACAGTGCTCAGGCCCTGAGTTCAAGCCCCAGGACTGGCAAAAAAAAAATCTTTTCCTTAGCTGAATGCAGTGGCCTAGTCCAGTAATCCTAACCATGTGGGAGGCAGAGATTGGGAGGATCATGGTTCAAAGGTAGCCTGGGCAAAAAAATTCATGAAACCTCATGTCAACCAACAAAAATGGTGGGTGTGATGGCATAGACCTGTAATCGCAGCTACATGGGAAGTGTAAATATGAGGGACCTAGTCCAGGCCAAAAGAATGACTCTACTTGAAAAATAAATAAAAGCAAAAAGAGGGCTAGAGGCATGACTCAAGTGGGCGTGTACCCACCTAGGTAGCACAAGGTCTAGAGTTAAAACAGTATTACTAAAAAGATCAATCTTTTCTTCTTGCTACTTTGAGATCTATATTACATTGTTGATCTACTCATTCTCCTATGCTATAGCACACTAGCATATTTGGTTCAATTGTACTATGGTACCCATCATCTCTCTCTCGTTCTCTGTTTTCTTTTTACTGGAACTTGGACTTGAACTCAGGGCCTCTCAGATTAGTCTGCCTGGAATGACTCTGAGCTTTGAATCTCGGCCTCTTGAGTACCTGAGATTACAGGCAGGAGCCACTTGGCCCGTGTGCTCTATCTTCTTTGTATCCCTCTTCCCCCAGCGTCTCCTCCCTCTGTTCTGTCTTGTAGTTCCACGAGGCCGACTTGCCCAGCCTCTACTGTGAGTGAGAAGATGCAGTGTTTGTGTCATCACAGATGGAGGGAAACCTGAGAAGGGCCACTTCTTCCTAATTCTCACGAAACGGCTCTGCATGCTTGCCCAAGCAGAGCGGCCCAAGGGAGGTGCCTTTCACCTGTCCGAGATGGTGGCACTCGGCTTCGTCCTGGCCCCGTGGCACGAGCCGGCATAGCCTTCTCTTTTCTGGACCGCAGTGACAGCGAATAGCTGATTCTTTTTGCTAACCCGTAGCCAGCAGCAACTGTACTTACACGGATGTCACCAGAGGACCCGCGCTGCCAGTGCTGAAGGAGGGCGACATCTGAGCTCCGGGCGACAAGGCAGCTCCTCTCAGGGAGCATGGGTGAAAGGGAAAGGCGGTGTCTGCGAAGGTGGCCCCCCTATCTGGCACAGGTTATTATTTTTTTTATTTTAATTTTATTGTCCAGGTGATGTGCAGAGGGGTTACGGTCACACACTTAAGGGAGTGAGTACACTTCTTGTCCTGCTTGTTATCCCTCCCTTGGCACAGGTTGTTGATGCACGCGCGCTGGGTCTTGAGGTGGAGAAATGGCTGCGGCTGTGGTTGGTGCTGTGTGCCTGGCATTCCTGCACTCAGGAGGCCGAGGCAGGAAGGACCTGAAACCTATGAAACCCTTTCTCAAAAGGAAAAAAAAAAAAAAAAAGAAAGACAGGTGTTGGTGACTTACAGCTGTCATCCTAGCTTCTCAGAGGCTGGGAGGATGGGGGTTCAAAGCCAGCGCAGGCAGTCCTTGAGACTCTTATCTCCAATAAACTACTAAAAATAAAAAAAGCTGCACGTGGCAGTGTGGTTCAAGTGGTAGAGTGCTAGCCTTGAGCAAAAGAAGCCAGGGACAGTGCCCACCCACCCACAGCTGACTGTCAGGCTTATTTTCAGTCATCACCCATCAATTCTATGAATAGGATTCCACTTGGTCACACAATTTAATGTTTGTGGCTGGGTACTGGCAGGAGAGAGCGGAACCCCCACGCGGTGGAAAGTGGGACCAGAGCACTGTCTGCAGTTAACCTGGCCACATTTCTGTGGCATGAACTGATGGGTATGAGCTGCACTTGGGGAACCAGTCATGGGGAAGGGGCTCACCAATGTGGTTGCCAGGTGCTTTCCTTAAAAGTAACGTCATCTGAAGAGTTTCAGAAAGCCACACAGTAGGGCCGTTTGTTTTGATAAAGCAACAACCTCATAACTGAGTTCTCCAGCCAACACAGTGGTACCAGCTTGTAGTCCCAGTTTCTCAGGAAGCTGAGCAGAAAGCATCAGTGGAGGCCAAGAGTTCAATGCTAGCCTAGGCACCATGGCAAACAAAGGCCACCTCACACAAGCACGCAAAATAAAAAGGGGATTCTCTTCCCATGTGCCTTCTGGCCAGCCAGACTCAACACAACATCCTTCCCCACCCAATAAAATGAACAAAATCTCTGAAAATAACAGGTTACAGTCTTCAGGTGTAGTCTCCCCTCAGTCCCTCCCCCTCCACCCCCACACACTCCAGCACTGCAGCTTGAACTCAGGGCTCCATGATCTGGCTTGGCTTTTCTTAGTCAAGAGTGGTACTCTACTGTTTGAGGTATACCTCCACTTCCAGCTTTTTGCTGGTTAATTGGAGATGAGTCTCATGGAGGACTGGGAATATGGCCTAGTGGTAGAGGGCTTGCTTTATATATATGAAGCCCTGGGTTCGATTCCTTAGCACCACATATATAGAAAAAGCCGGAAGTGGCTCTGTGGCTCAAGTGATAGAGTGCTAGCCTTGAGCAAAAAGAAGCCAGAGATAGTGCTCAGGCCCTGAGTTCAAGCCCCAGGACTGGCAAAACAAACAAACAAAACCAAACACAACTCTCATGAACATTTCTTCCGGGGCTGGCTTTGAACCACAATCTTTGAATTTCAGCCTCCTGAGTAGCTAGGATTACAGGTATGAACCACCAGCATGTGGCTCACCTCTACTGTGTGTACCCCACTATTTGGGAGCACAGACCTAGGTCTCCCAAGTGGGGAAAAAGTGAGATCCTCACCTTTGCTTTCTCGTGTGGGCGGCAAGGATGACCCCCTCCTCATTGCTCCTGCGGTATTCAGGATGGGGGGTGGAGGGGGTGACCTGGATTGTCTGCCACAAGTTGGATGCAAGGTTTCTGGAAAGTGCCCAGACCCAGAAACTTTCCTGGAAGCTTCCTGGTCTCAAGTTGGTCAGAGGACTGTTCTTCAGCATGGATCCAGATTTGTGCATCCTGTTGAAAGAACAAATCTGGCCTGGTCTTTGGACACAGCCATGTGACATATGCCTCCTTCTAAGTGGCTGTCACATGGAGCAGAAGCGGAACCTCAGCTAAGGGTGGCCCGGAGCCCCTGTAATGTGTGCTTGCTAACTAGCGTGCATGGGGCCAACACATCTATAACTGGACAGGACTGGAGCTCGGGCAGCTTTTTCCTTCCTTTGTAACTAAGTCTTCTCAAGAGTCACGGCAAATAGACGACACTTGTGATCAAGTCCAGTTCTGCTGGGCAGAAGAGTCAAACCTAATTGGGAATCAGTTCACTGGCACTGAACTGTTGCCTACTCTGAACCCTTTGAAAGCTATGAAATCTTGTGAATCATGATGTCCAATTAAAACAGAGCTGCAGCACGGGGAGATGCCACAGACATGTGTAATTGTGGAGCCAGGACTTCTGTAGAGAAATTTAAAAAAAAAAAGAAAAAAGAAAGAAAAGAAAATTCAAGGAGAAGCCAAGGCCAATTATCAGAACTGCTAATTCTTACCAACCTAATCATTAATGAATACCATGTTTCTGAAAAGAATGGTAAGAGAGTAATTGTATTTTCAAGGGCTTGAAAATTGCTAAACTCCGAAGTTGTACAATTTGTGCAAATTAATATGATAAAAAGAGACAATTAAGGTTTATAATTAACAGATAAATACAAATGATCTGGTGAAGACAATCTTAAATTTCTGCTCTGTCTTACAAAGCAGTGTAATTGATTTTTATAAATGCTAATTTACAGTACATGCTCGGTTACCCATTAACACAGAGCAAAGAACGTGGAGGAATTGGAAGTCAAGGAGGAATGTGAGCCAAGAAACTAACAAGCTAGACCTAGCCAAGGAGAAGAAATAGCCAAGTATGCCAAATGTCAGAATGAATATTATCAAATAAGCCTTCCTCCTATTTGTCCTTGATCATCCAACCCCTTGGGGTTGAAAAAAAAAGTCCTCAAAAATCTGTACAAATGCAATTAAGCTTTTCCTCCGTTGTTCTTGTGCCATTTAAAACTGCCTTGTTGGATTTTCCTGAAATTCACAGACTGTAGGGTGGGATGATCTGACTCAAAATACAGGGCTGTTGTGTAAGTAATAAAGTGTATTTTGGCAGGGAGAAGGTTCCCTGGCCAGTGCAGCCCAGCTGTCCGTTGAGAGTCCTTCTAGTCAGAAGAGGCCTGCCCCAGGTGACCAGGTGACATGGACAGAGAGCCCTGATGAGGACCACATATGTGTTCTGCACGAAGTGTCCCAATTGCCCCAAATACTCTAGATGGTGGGCTATTTTGGAATGTTGTCAACACAGCAATATCAAAGGACCCATCAAGCCTGGGATAAAACAAGCTTTTGTCAAGTAAGTGAGCCTAAGTGTCACCTTACAGTGCATTCAACCGTCGTCCGGGAAAAGTATTTGATAACAGCTAAGAATCCCAACCTCTGCTCTTGGGACAGAGTCATTGTTCTGGAAACCCAATAGAGTTGATCCTTTCAGCAAAGATGCATGGAGTTCCTCCAAGGGACATGCAGAGAAGCGTAGAGGATGAAAACGTAAACCCAGGAAGAGCCCTGCCCACATAAGCACCGTCAGTGTGCTCAGGGTGACAAATAGGCAACAAAAACACTGTTCTAGAAAGCAACAGAAATGCAGAAAAGGCTAGGCAATTCTGTCTGGGGGGAAGGGGAGAGACTTTAAGAAGTAGTGAGGAGCTGGATATGGCTGAATAAATAGAATTTTTCCTGGCAAATGATCAGAGTTATTTCAGGCAGCATATTGTATAGAGAAAGGAGGAAGCAGATACATTTATGAAGGGATTTCCAGCTGACCAGAGTCCAGGCTGATGGAGGGTGTAGATGTGAAACTTGAGGGTAGGCCCGGGGCTTGAAAGGGGTCATGAGGATGATGGCTGAAGAGTTGTAAAAGCTGTAACCAAAAGAGTGGCAGTACTCTGTGGAGACGTATGGAGCTCCAGGAAGAGCAGGTACACTGAGAAACAGAGCCAGAGGAGGCTGTGGCTAATGACCAAAAGGCACAAGACAGTACAGAAGCCACCAGAATGGGGGGTTTGGGATTTGAGGACCCACTGATTGCATTGAAAGGCCACAGGGGGAAAATGAGCTGTGTCATGGCGAAGTTTACAATGATCCACAAACCAGGTAACACTTTCTCCCTAGAATATGACAATTATATAAAGAGCATATTTTGCTTACAGAGAATGGGCCAATCCTATTCCTAAAAGTCCATATGGCAGAAAACATCTCTTTTACTCAATTTAGAAAACATCTGCAGGGGCTGGGAATGTGGCTTAGAGGAAGAGTGCTTGCCTAGCATGCATGAAGCTGATTCCTCAGCACCACATAAACAGAAAAAACCAGAAGTGGCGCTGTGGCTCAAGTGGTAGAGTGCTAGCCTTGAGCACAAAGAAGCCAGGGACAGTGCACCGGCCCTGAGTTCAAGCCCCAGGACTGGCAAAACAAAAACAAAAATTGAACAAAACAAAAACCATCTGCAGAACTGTGTTTGACACGTGTTGGAAAGAGCTTGATGTGTACCTTTGAAACAATATTGCTTCAATAGCCACCTGAACGCTATATTGAGACTACCATGAACATCATCAATTGGCATGACTACAGTTTGAAGCTAGATGTGGCCATGTATGTTTGGTCTGACCATTCCTGTGATTATCTAAAGCCCCGATTGCCCATCCTACATTCTCTGAGATGGTTTTTACTACATGATTAAACCGTGTCAGTTGAGTTTGGGTAGGAAAAATTTAAAGAAACCAAACATGCTAAACCTAAATGAGTAGCCTTTTGAAAAAAAAAAATATAGGAGAGATTTAATTTGGACCACAGAAAGGTTTGTGATTGCGAAAATGCTATTATCTAAAATCTTATCAACAGTTGATGAAATCTCATTTTAGGAGGACTTGTGCTTTGAGTAATTTTCACTCACCTTAAGAATCAAATGGATAGTTCTCTTACAGATACATGAGAAGTTTCTAAGTTTGCAAGGAACTCTTTTACATGGCAAAGCTATTGAGTTTACTTTAAGCAGCATGGACTGTCTTCTTAATTGCTGCCTCTCTGGGGATCTGGGTCCGGGCACCACTCTCGACTAGCCACACAGAGAATGACCCAATTGTGCCTTTAGTTTCCTCTAAATACAATCTATTGATTTTCTTTCTCCCACAGTAAGCAGGGTGATCTTGGTTATTCCAAAGCAATTAGGTGGCGTATTTGGTTGGACTCTTCTTCAACCTTGAAGGATTCTATTTGCTCTCTTCTATTATAGCCTTAAAGCTTTCTTCCCTTCTACTGCCAAGAGTTGCTTTTCTGCACCAATAAGCAAAAGCATTACAATATTAATAACCCTCAGCCACGGGTTCAGCTTCCTCACCTTCTCCCTATGCTTGGGTGAGTTCCTCTGCCTTTGAAGTAATCAATAGTGGCCTGAAATTCATTCAGGCTCTCATACACTCCATGAAGTTTCTAAAATAAGCTACTGGCAAGCATTTAATTAGCTCATTTTGTTTCTGTCAGGGCAGAGGTAAGGACTCCAGAAGTCTAGGAATTGGGATACAGTATAGCTGTTCCTGAAACTTCTCTACATAGCAGGAAATAGGAATGAGATTCAGAAGACTAAGGATTCTGCCTTGAATTCACTCTATGGGCTTTGGGTATGTCCCTTTGCCAATATGGACCCTTGTGATTCCCTTGAGGAAAAAAAGAGCGGGATGAAGCCAGGCACTAGTGGCTCATGCCTGTAATCCTAGCTACTCAGGACGCTGAGATCTGAGGAATGTGATTCAAAGCCAGCAGGGGCAGAGTCCCCATGAGACTCTTATCTCCAATTAACCAACAGAAAATGCGAAGTAGAGCTATGGCTCAAAGTAGTAGAGTACTTGCCTTGAGCAGAAGAGCTCAGGGACAGCACCCAAGCCCCAAGTTCAAGCCCCACGAACACCACCACCACCACCAACAACAAAAAAAGAGTGAGGTGCACCTAATCTCTGAGAGAGGTTTCTTCTAGAAGTAGTGTCCAGTCACCACACTAGTTGCTGAGAGTAAAAGATTCACAAGACATGGACGAATGGGGAAAGATGAAGACAGGCATAGAGAAAGTAGTTGTTCTTGTCCCTGCTCTGGGAAGGACTCTGCTAGATCTGGAGAGAGTTTTGTAGGCATCTGCAGGACAGTGAACAAGGACAGTGACTGAGCCTTAGTCCAGGGCTGTCCCTGGGACTATGTGAAATGGAGGACAAAGGCTATTTGCCTTTCTTGCTTTTTGTCTGGCCTTTGTAACCCAGAGAGATTTATTTTCTCCCAAGTCCAGTCAACAATATTAGTTTCCAAACAATACAAAGCATCTGCCAAAAGGAAGTATCTCTTTGGATGTTTATGTTAGGCGCTGTAGTCTTTCTGCAGATGGCTATCAGTGGGTTTGAACTCAGTGCCCTTCCATCAAGAGAAACCTGTACTGAATCGCCAGCACACACAGGAAAAGGCTGCGGTGAGCTGGGGTTGGGGAGGAAGCAGAGATTAGCTGGCCTCCAGCCCTGGGCCTGCAGGCAAGCCGGAAGGGTATTCACAGGTTGAAGGTGAAAAGAGTTCCTGGTCCCTTTCTTTGGTTTCTGTGGAAGGTTGCAACTCTGGCCTCTGAATTAACAGCCTTGCGCGGTGCCTGTGTCTCTCCTGGATGGGAATCTAACCTAAGTTCCTGCTGGAGAAAAATACCTGTGGGCAACAGATCTGTTCCCCAAGTTCACTACCATGTCTCCCCTGGTTACTGGTTTATTTAGGCTTCACCTTGATTCAGAAAGAAGTACAGGCAATTTACATAATTGCATACATAATAAAACCTCCAAAAGGGGATTGTTCAGGTGTAGATACATGCTGCCTGCCCCTTTAAAAGATTCCTGTCTTTTGATTGAAGAGTGGTAACTCTAGGGATTTATTCCACTGATAAGGACTGAAGTCTGCAGAAAGATTTGTTTATCATATATTTTGAACTGTGTTCTGCCTTTTAAGAAATTGTGAGATACCTTAATCCACAGAAGAATCTACACAAATGTATGAGAATGTTTAAAAGTGTGTTTGAGGCCTTCCATAATTAAGCTCTACATGCTCCTTCTGGAGGAAGCCCATTTAAGGAGACATGGCTGACAGAGAAATGCCAAGGCGAAGTAGAATATGGAGCATGGTAAATGGGCCAGATAGGCTGCAGGTGTGAAAACTGAGCTCTCAAGAAGTTCCTGTGAGAAATTAAAACCACGATCAGAAAAAAAGCTAGTCCATGAAAAGGGAAATGACCAACCAGCAATTTCTCCACAAACCCCATAAAAACTGTTCCCAACCCACTGTGGTACAATACTATGCTCCTTTGCCTAGTGCCTGCCATTTTTTTTTCCCAAATTTTTATTATCAAACTGATGTACAGAGAGGTTACAGTTTCATACATTAGGCATTGGATACATTTCTTGTACTGTTTGTTACCTTGTCCCTCATACCCTCCTCCCTCCTCCCCCTTACCCTTGCCCCCCTGGGGTGTTCAGTTCACTTACACCAAACAGTTTTGCAAGTATTGCTTTTGTAGTTGTTTGTCTTTTTTTTTACCCTGTGTCTCTCAATTTTGGTATTCCCTTTCAAATTCCTACTTCTAATACCAGTATACATGGTGCCATTTTGTTTGTATTTAATAGTGTCCTAACAAACCTTTCTTTCTCCTCCTGTTTCTGTAAATTCTTTTACTAACCAGTGGCTTCAAAATCCATGACACCCTTTTCCGAATATTTTATACAGATATAAGATGATTTAAACTATCACTGTGTGATCATTATTCCATTGTTTTTCTCTATAGTTTTACCAATTATAAATATAATCCTAAACAACATAATTTCATTCTGTCTTTTAAAAGTTTATGTGATTCACTTATGCTTAATATGGATATTTAAAAAATATTCACTTGTATAACTAAATTTCATTTGTTCTCTTCTCTTCAAGAGCATTCCAACATTTGAATACACCACAGTTTATTTCTCTAGACTACTACTAATAAGGTGGCCTTATGTCAGTCACCATTTATCTGGGACTGTGGGGCCATATTATTTAGTTTCTTTGTTAAGAGACAGACTGAAGCACATTAAAATTTTAACAGAGCACAATTGATGAATTGGGTGTCTCCAGACTGAGGGCAGTTCATTCCTGGCTCAAAAAAAGAAAAAGGAGGGACTGGGGATATGGCCTAGTGGCAAGAGTGCCTGCCTCGGATACACGAGGCCCTAGGTTCGATTCCCCAGCACCACATATACAGAAAAATGGCCAGAAGCAGCGCTGTGGCTCAAGTGGCAGAGTGCTAGCCTTGAGCGGGAAGAAGCCAGGGACAGTGCTCAGGCCCTGAGTCCAAGGCCCAGGACTGGCAAAGAAAAAGGAGGTATGTGTGGGAAACCTTTTTATAAGGTGAACATAGGGGGAAAAAAAAGGCATAGAAAATATCTGGTTAAAATATTGGGGTCATTTCAGTGGCAAGTACCTAGTGAGAAGTTAGTTGGTGGTTTCTGGTTGGTTAAGTTTAAGTTCTCTTTTATACCCTCCAAGCTGAGTTTGGTTTGCTTTGCTTAGATGAGAACATGTGGTAGTCAAGCAGCCTCCTCTGAGGGTCTCCCAACATGGAGTAAACAAATCTACAGAAATACAACATTGCCGTGTCATCTATATCTTTATAGAATATCTTGCTATCTGGTAGAATAAGTTACCTTCTTTCCTTAGTGGCATTTTGTCTCTTCTTGGTCTTTGGTGTTTCTCTCTCTCTCTCTCTCTCTCTCTCTCTCTCTCTCTCTCTCTCTCTCTCTCTCTCTATCTATCTATCTATATATATGAAACACCTTTTGGTTTCTGCAAATAAACAAAAGGTTGGGATTTTTATTGAAATGGTCTCAATTTGGGAAAAATTGATATCTTTCCATGACTGAATTTTCAAGTACATGAATATAATCTATCTCTACTCTAATTAACTGTGTGTGTGTGTGTGTGTGTGTGAGAGAGAGAGAGAGAGAGAGAGAGAGAGAGAGAGAGAGTGTGTGTGTGTGAGAGTGTTCTGAGGCTTGAACTCGGCCTGAGTGCTGTCCCTGTGCTTTTTTGCTCAAGGCTGGTGGTATTCTACTATTTGAAACACATTTCTTCTGGCTCTTTGATGATTCATTGGATATAGGAGTCTCATAGACTTTCCTAATGTGCCTGGCTTTGAACTGGGATCCTCACATCTCAGCCTTCTGAGTAGCCAGGATTACAGGTAGGAGCCACCAGCACCTGGCTTTGATTTGCATTTTTAGAAGTGTCTTTCCCCATCAAGAGATTTTGTATGATGCTGTTAAGGATACCACTAAAGTTTTTTTTTTCATATTTACTTTGCCTCATATTTGGAATGCAATTGAATTTTGCATATTATGTTTTAGAATTCTAAAACTACCCGTAGAATTTTTGCTACTAAAGCTTCATATTAGCAAATATATTTTTCTTTTTTGTCTGTTGACCACAGTACAGTGTTAAACAAGAAGGATGGTAATGGAAAATACTTTTCCTATTCTCGATCTCTAACAGAATGTTTCCAGTACTTCACCATTAATATGTTGTTAGTTGTAGGTTTATCTTTTAAAATATTTTATCATGTTAAGGGAGTTTCCCTCTATTCCAAGTTGGTAAATATTTATTTTAGGTCAGAAATAAATATGGTATCTTTTTCTTTGGGGGAGGGGCAGGGCCTTACACCATGGTTCATCTTTCGTGCTCATGGGCTTTGCTGCTCTACCACTTGAACCATGCCTCCAGTTTGACATTTTGCTGGTTAATTGGAAATGCAGTTGCACAGTCTTTTCTGGGCTTTAAATCTGCAGATCTTAGCTTCCTGAGTTGCTAGGATTATAGGAATGAGCTTCCAGCACCCAAGTAAATGCTATATTTCATTCTACTTTTTTCTCCCTGAAATTCAAATGTTTAGGTAACTTTTCTTATTTATTAGTATGTTTAATTACATTCTTTGCATTTTTATTTTAAGATAAGGTCTTACTTACTTAAGACAAGGTCTTACAATCACTTTAGCCTAGGCTGGCCGGAAAGTTACACCCTCCTGCCTGAGCTTCTTGTTTTTTTTTTTTGGCCAGTCCTGGGCCTTGGACTCAGGGCCTGAGCACTGTCCCTGGCTTCTTCCCGCTCAAGGCTAGCACTCTGCCACTTGAGCCACAGCGCCGCTTCTGGCCGTTTTCTGTATATGTGGTGCTGGGGAATCGAACCTAGGGCCTCGTGTATCCGAGGCAGGCACTCTTGCCACTAGGCTATATCCCCAGCCCCCTGCCTGAGCTTCTTGAGTGTTGAAATGACAGGCATGCACTACAGTTCTCAGCTCTTTGCATATATACTAATGCTAAATCATCCTTGCATTCTTGAGGTATCTAATCTCATTATGGTGTTGTTTACTTGTTTGTTTCTGCCTGATTTGAAGCTTGAACTCTAGGCCTGGATGCTCCCCCTGAACTTTTGTGCTAACGGCTAGTATTCTACCACTTGAGCTACAGCTCCACTTCTGGCTTTTTGTGGTTGATTGGCGATAAGAGTCTCATAGGCTTTCCTGTCTGGGTTGCCTTTGAACCTCCACCCTCATATCTCAGCCTCTTGAGCAGCTAGGATTACAGGCATGGGTCACTGGGGCCTGGCTCATGACAACTTTTTAAATGAATTGCTGAAATAGATTTGGAAATTAAGAAAAAGTCATCTGTGTTCATGCGTGTAACTGGCTTGTCATGTTATTATTATTCTTGACAGATTTAATTTAAGATTTCATTTCCTTAGAGTACTGTTAAGTTCCCAGCAAAATTAAGCAAAAGGCTGAGAGATTTCCCACATATACACTGCCCCTCGACAGGCAACATGCGTAGTCTCCCTCATTATCAGTCTCCCCAGCATCTGCATTTGGTGCTGTTGATAAACCTCCACACTCACTTTAAATCTGGGGTTTACATTAAGTTTCACTCTTGCTGTTACACACTCCATGGGTCTGGATACATGTATAATGAATAGCATGTATCTACTCGCATGCTGTGTCTCATCCTTGATAGGAAAGTATTTCGTTGCCCGAAGTATCTACCGTGCTTCCCCTCCTCCACCCTCTGGGGTTATTTTTTTGTTTATAACTGACACACTTTTTAAGTGAGTGAGAATAATGGGACAAAGAAAAAATATATAAATGTGAAAGAAAAGATAAAAGTTAGGAATGAGGATTGAACGTAAGATTTATGCCATGAGGTTTCTTACATGACTAGGAATTTGGCTCTAAGACTCCTAGCAATGAATTTAAATCAATTTCATGATTTACAGAAATCAATGAGCCAGAGTCAAACTGGCTTTTTCAGGAGCAGAACAAGGTTTTTGTGGGGTGTATAAAGGTGTTTTACACACTGCTCCTTGGAGCTGGATAATCTGTGTTCCACAAGTTATTGGCTATGTAGTTTGTACAAATTGCCAAATTTTGGTGTGTTTCATCTTTCTCACCTATAAATCAAATTATGGTGTCTACTCACAGAAACATCTCACAGAATAAATGAATCAACACAGCTTATGCAATTTGAGAACTGATGGGTTCTTTGTAGCACTCAATAAACATAAATCTTAATCTTTAGCCCTGATAACTGAGACCAGAAGGAAAACTTCCCCTTAGATTTCCTTTGAGAGGATACTGATACTATTTAAGGGAAAGGCAAATGACTCACAAAATCCTGTTATTATTATTATTGATAACTTTTAAAAAATCTTTAACTTGTAACATTTTTTAAAGTTTTTATTATAAAGAAGGGCTACAGTTACATAAGTCAGGTAATGAGCACATTTCTTCTTTTTAATTAAAAGAATTTATTGTCAAAGTAATGTACAGAGAGGTTACAGTTCCATATGTAAGGTAGTGAGTACATTTCTTATCAAACTTGTTACCTCCTCCTTCGTTTTTCTCCCACCTTCCCCCTCCTCGGTTCCCTCCCCACCTTCTCTCCAGTTGTACAGTTGGTTTATAGCATATTGTCTTGTAAGTATTGCTGTTGCATTGGTTTACCTTTTACCCTTGTCTCTCCACTCTGGTGTTCCCCTTCCCTAGTTTCGATAAACGTATACACCCAGTGTACCAAAGTCAGTTACAGTGACATCAGGTAAGGGGCAAAAGCATGGGGAAGAAAGACAAAAGAAAATGGCATAATTTCACATGGTACATTGAAAATAACAAGTACATTTCTTTCTGAACAGTGTTAACTCTTCCCTCATTTTCTCCACGTTTTTTCTTTCCTGACCCCCTTCTCCCACAAGTTGTATGTTCATTTCCAACATAGTGTCTAATGATAGTATTTTGAGCACATATATCCTTCGGACAAACTGCCTTCCTTCCTTCCCTTTCCTTTCCTTCCTTCCTTCCTTCCTTCCTTCCTTCCTTCCTTCCTTCCTTCCTTCCTTCCTTCCTTCCTTCCTTCCTTCCTTTTGAAAGTGGCACTGTGGCTCAAGCAGTAGAATACTAGCCTTGTGCATAAAAAGCTCAGGGACAGCTCTCGGACCCTGAGTTCAAGCCACAGGACCAACACACACACACACACACACACACACACACACACACACACACACACACACACACACGGAAAACCTGGTATTCAGTTCCTTATCTGGCTATACTATTCTACATCCACTTCTAAGGTGGGGGATATCAGAGACCTTACCAAGTCCAAAGAGAAGTCACATACTTAGAGTATGTGACTCAGGCAAACTATTTCCTCAGGTGGCCTGGCATTCCCCACATGCAGCAAATGGAACTCATCTAGTCCAAGGTGGAGTGACATCCAATTCCTGGAGTTACAAGACACTTCAGATGTTCTGGGCCAGTTCTCTGGTACCAAGGCAGGGCTCAGTGGTGGGTCATTTACTCATGGAGTCAAGAACTGTCTTAAGAAAGTGTGGTGTCTTACAGCTGAGGCTCAAGTGACACCCAGGTCTCATCCTTCAGGCAAGAAAGAGTGAAAAGGGAAATCACTTTCTAAAAGTGTGTGACATGGTACAATGTTCCTATGAGATACCCCAGTGGCCTGGGTGCTGGTGGCTCACACTTGTAACCCTAGCTACTCAGGTGGTTGAGATCTGAGAATCCTGATTCAAAGCCAGCTCAGGAAAGAAAGTTCATGAGGCTTTTATCTCTATTCATCACCAAAATGCTGGAAGTAGAGCTCTGGCTCAAGTGGTAAGAGTGCCAGTCCTGAGGGAAAAGCTACAGGTGCCCAGGTTGGGAATTCAAGTCCCAGTACACACACACACACACAGACACACACACACACACACACACACACACACACACACACACGAGAAAATATCTTATCTGAGACAGCCTTCCTCAGCCATTTAGTGCGCTAGAAAGGATTCCAGTGCTTACAGTGTTCTGTGATCCGGATGAAAACAGGCTTCCCTGATTTCTTGTGTGGACCTGTGTCGCCTATGCTACTGACCAGAGCCACGGTTGATCATTATTTTCCTAACTTGACATTGTCTCCATTCTGGTGAACAATAACTCCATTAATGAAGCAGTGAGCTTTACAAGGCTTTGATCTTAATGAAAGAGACACAGAACAACCTGGCAATGAATGTATTGGAGGATGGCTGGAATAGTCCTCTTCTCATGACAGTGAAGTAAAGGGACTGGAAGTCAATGCCACCTAGCTCTCTTGACCATAAATCATCAACCTACCTTTCTGAGTGTTTGCCTTTGGCACGGTTCATTCAAACTCTACTAAGATTTCTTCCTTGTTATAATTTCTCCCAATGACTTGTCATTTGTATATATTCCCATTCATACATATTCTCTGAACCACTTGGGAGTAATTCTAGTATAAGAGAACCATTCCATTTCTCTTTATGTATATATTTATTGATATCACTGTGACTTCATTAATACATTTGTTTTATAAGTCAGAATTTATTACTGCATTTATTTCTTTATTTATTGCCAGTACTTGGGGCTTGAACTCAGGGCCTGGGTGTTATGCCTGAACTTTTTAACTAAAGGCTGGTGAACTACTTGGGCTATACTTGAACTATACTACTTGAGTTATAGCTCTAGTTATAGCTATGGTGATTAGTTGGGGATGAGTATTATGAACGTTTCTGCCTAGGCTGGCTTTGAACTGGGAGCCTTAAATCTCAGTCTTCTGAGTAGCTAGGATTAAAAGTGTGATGCCTGGCTTCCTTGTTTACTTTGATGTTTAAAATAGCCCAGATTTGGTAAGAAAGGTATTATTGACCTTTAGCGACAATACTTCAATGTGGCCTTCCTAAAAACAAAAAGATTCTTTTACATAATCACAGTACAAGAATCAAAATCAGTACATTTAACATCCCTATAGTATTGCCTTCTAAACAACACCCGTGTTAAAGTTTGGTCAATTGTTTATCAATAAAGTCCTTTAAAAAATACCTACCCCCGCCCTCCTTTCAGCCCTCCAGCCCTTTACTGCCAAAGCAAACTGGAATCACACATTACATTTAGCTCTGGTGCTTTACAGTGGAGTGGCTACTTGATTTTTCTTGTTGTTTTTTTTTTTTTCTCCTTTGTTTTTAATGCCATTGCAATATGTGGAGATACAGGCAGTTGTTTTTATAAATTTTTTTTAATGTCATTGCAATATATGGAGATACAGGCAGTTTTTTATATATAAAAAAAAACACCCAAACCAACCCTTTCATTTGAGGTGTGTTGATGTTTCCTATGATTAGAGTGATTAGGGATTGTCAGCAGAATTGTTACAGAGGTGATCTCGTTTGCAGTGTAGCATGTGGTTTAAGTTGATTTCCTCCTGCTTTCTCTACTTAACATTATTATTTTCCTTTGGAAACTGATAAGTAATTTGTTGAGAGACAGTTTAAGCCAATCTCTCTATTTCTTGTTCTCAAATGGTTATCTGCTAGCTTTAGCTTTTGATATTATAGTAGGTGCCAAATGGTAGTTTTCTACCTCTACCACTATTTCTACATTTATTAGTAGATATTCTACTCTAAGGAAGAGCTGTACATCGATTTGATATTTGCTTATTTATTCATTCATGTATTTTTGGTATGGTTTATTATTTATTTTGATGGTCAAAATGTCCAGATTTGGCTCCTGGAATCCCCTTCAATCTAGGCCCAGTGGATTTTGCTTGTTTGTTTTTGTTTGCTTGAACCACATCTACACCATGATTTTAGCTTCTTTGGGATACTACAAGCTAGTTCAAGTCTTATACTTTTTCTTGCCTCAGACCTAGGAATAGCCATTTATTTAGAGTCGGGGCTTCTTTTAACAGAGAATGGTATTTAGAAAGCAAGGTCTGGGCAGTAGATGTTATTGTACACATGATATAATATGTATGTAGTACATATTTTTTATAGATATGTGTGTATACACACACATGGTTTATGATTCCTGACATGAGAGCTGATTGTTCGTTTGGTTTTTGTGCCAGTACTAAGGCTTGAACTCAGGTCCTGAGCATCCTCATTTGAGTGGTGCTCAACTACTCCAGCCACAGCTGTAGTTCATCTGCTCACGGCCTCTGAACTGCCATCCTCAGATCTCGGTCTCCTGAATAGCTAGGATTACAAGCATGAGCCATGGGCACCTGGCTGTGGTCTGTGTTTTAGAGCTGCTTTAACCTGCGCAGGGAAAGGGAAAGGGAAAGTCAGGGGTGGTGGTAGGAAGCCGATGAAATCTGTTCATGGCATGTGGACGTTCCTTTTATACTTTCCTTTGGTGAATATACAACCCCATGAAAATTTTTTAAGAAAGGGAGAATAGAAATTTAGGAAAAGATTAATGTGTGTTTAAATTAGAAGGTAGGAGAAATTAAAGTGAAAATGAAGTAGAATCTATGCTCAAAAGTCCTATCAAGGTAAGAGGTTAAGCTTTTTAAAATAACAACATAAAGTAGATGATTTAAAAGACAAGACACATTATAAATCAATGGAGTAAAAGGTTAAGGACATAAAAAGCAAAGAAAAGAAAATAAAATAAACAAGGATGGAATACCAAACACCTCAGAAACTTAGAATAATAAAAGGGCTTAATGATGAAACATAGGAAATACAAAGGTAAAAACAAAAAATATTTAAAAGAAAATACTGGGATCTAGGTGCTGCTGCTAGGTGGCTGTAATCCTAGCTGTTCACGAGGCTGAGATCTGAGGACTGAGATTCAAAACCAACCTAGACAGGAAAGTCTATGAGACCTTTATTTCCAACTAAGCACCAAAAAAGCCTGAAGTGGAACTGTGACTCAAGTAGTGGCTCTAGCCTTGAGCAAAAAAGCTCAGGAATGGTGCCCAGGCCCTGAGGTTCACGGTCCAGGAGCAGGAAAAAAAAGAAAAAGACAAAAAGACAAAAACCTCAGGAACTGTATTTAAAAAGAAAATAAAGACTATAAGACATAAAGCTGTAAGACCCAAATTTGCTTGCGGAGGGAGAGAAGGGCTAGCTGGAGGATGGAGTGGAAGTCGTACTAAAGCCAAGGGCTGAGGCTTTCCTGAGCAGAACTGCCTGTTGATACTCAAGCATCCCTTATGAGGCTAGCATCACGCTGGCTTTCTCTCCCGTTGCTGGAGCTTGTGCTGCTGTAAACTCACTTCAGGGAGCCACAAGCATCTGGAGAGAGGAATGCTAGGCAGACTCTCACAGACTCTTCGGCATGTGCAAGGTCACCTTAGACATATGCAAGAGCATTAGGTGCCAGCTGTGTGCCTTTCTTTTTCCCCCCTTGCTATTTTTAAAAAGAAATATTTTTACTTTTAGTGGACAGAGCGTACTTGGACCTCTTTATGGCCTACTGTGTGACATTTCAGTACTGGTCTTTAGTATGTAATGATGAAATCAAGTTGATTGGCATGTCTATCCTCTGCTTGCATTTCTCTCTAGAACTGCAATTGCGATTGTTGGCTCTGAGTTGACCTGGCACAAGAGGAGATATGATAGTACTTTCTCAGAGTCCAGTGTGGTGTGGCAGGAAAGCAATGGAAGAGAATTTGGGAGATATGGATTTAGCTTCAGTATTCAAGTTAATGCATGTTGAAGAATCCATTTACTCTTTCAGGATCTTATATATATTTATTTAAGCTATAAAGGAGGAGACTTACAATGCTTTTCTTATCAGTATTATCGACTGTCACATGACCTATTTTTCCATCATAGATTTCTAGATTGAAATGTTTCTTTGCTTTTCTCTCTTTTGATTCTAAATTATATTTTATTATCTGTAAGTAGTTGTACAAAGCGGTTAGCATCAAATGTCAGTTTATGAGTACAATGCATTTTGATCACTATCATCTCTTTCATCTTCTCCCCCATCCCGCCCAACCCTACCCATCTGTTTAATTTCCCTACTTTCATAGGACATGCCTTGACTATCTTATATTTCATCTGCTATTGCAGATTCGTGAAGAGAGGTCAGAATGAGAAGGAAACTGATGTGTTTGCAAAGAGGAAGAGGTGCCCACCCGGCAGTAGTGTTGACTTAACCTCAAAAACTTGAGGTGGAGAAAGAATGGTTGAGCTCCTGAAGGACTTAGTTTCATCAGTCTTTTTTCCCACAGTGTCAGTGAAACCAAAATTCAGCAGGGAAGGCCCAAGGCTCCAGCCAACAAGGAAGAGTTTAATGAGACCTGTTAATGAGAGCCAATTTTGTCTGGCAAGCAACTTCAAGTCTTAGTCACTGCATTCGTGTGAAGATGCGTGGACAGGGCCCTGTGTTCTTGGTATCATGGTAATGATGGGTGTGTGCAGGGCGCATCTTCCCTTCCTGAATCACCATATTGGCACGTCAGCATGCTGGCCTGGGTTCTAGAATGGGGTTAACAGGATTTCCAGCACCCTACAACACCAGGGAAAGTCAAGGTGGCCTTCCATCCAGAGCTTGCCTCTAGCACAATTCTTGACTTGCATATTTTGAGGGGTTGGGTTTGATGTGGTTTTGTTTCTTATTCTTTTGCTCAGTGTGAGGAAATGATGGGAGGAGATCATAGAATGGAAAAGCAACACAAGCCATTTCTCTGTCTTTATTTGCTTCTAGAATTCCCACGTCATCTCCATCTTTACTACTGAGTCTCCTGGGGTCAGCAGAGAACTTCAGGGTTTTTTTCCTTATCCACATCAAAACTTGCCTCGCCTTCCCTCAAAGTCTTTCCTTGTACTCTACATTTTGGTGGACTTTTTTTTTTTAAAGGCAAACAGAATAAGTCTACTTGAAAGTGAAAGAAAAGCAGTAGAAGAAAGTAGTAGCGGGCTGGGGATATGGCCTAGTGGCGAGAGTGCTTGCCTTGTATACATGAGGCCCTGGGTTCAATTCCCCAGCACCACATATACAGAAAATGGCCAGAAGGGGCGCTGTAGCTCAAGTGGCAGAGTGTTAGTCTTGAGCAAAAAGAAGCCAGGGACAGTGCTCAGGCCCTGAGTCCAAGACCCAGGACTGGCCAAAAAAAAAAGAAAGTAGTAGCAAGATTCTTCATCCAGACAGGGGCCCCAAAGATGAGTCTTGTTTTTGGCAACCTGAACCCCTCCTTTAAACTGGAAGGGAGCAAAAAGTAAATGCAGGCCACTGCAGGAATGGGCTAGATTGTCTTCTTGATTGAGGTAATTGAGTAAGAATCATGAAGGCAGGTGGTAAGGTAGTACTGGGAAATGTAATAGATAATCTCAGCTTTCTAGCACTTACCATCTGATTGGACCCTTATGTGAAGAGCTGAAAAGAGTAGAGCTAATACCAAGACTAGATGAAACCAGGTAGGTTGTGGTTAAATGTCTAGTGGATGGCAGAGAGACTTCACCAAAACAGTTCAGGAGAATGGGAGTGTCCTAAGATGAAGGGAATTCAGTAATTCAGTGTCCAGAATGAACACTTTCCTCCGCATACCACTATAAACTTCCAAAACAGCTTAAATCCTAAGTCTTCTTCTGTTTAAATCCTAAGTCTTCCAGCTAAGGAACTGGCGGCTCCATCAATCATATGGAAGCAGTGGACTCTGGCCTCCTGTGTACAGGAGAAGAGTCTTTTCCACCAAGCTGCCTTTCCCAGGAAGAAGGAGGAAGGAGCAATGCCTAAGGGTTCCACGGCCCCAAACAGAAAAGCTAATCTAGGAAACGGAGCTGTGGCTTAAGTTGTAGAATGCCAGCCTTGCTGGAGACACTGCCCCCAGGTCCTGATTTCAAGCCCTGGCACAAAAAGAAAGAAGAAAGAGAGAGAGAGAGAGAGAGAGACAAAAAGTGAGGGAGCAAGCAAGAGAGAGAGAGAGAGAGAGAGAGAGAGAGAGAGAGAGAGAGAGAGAGAGAGATAAGAAAAGAAAAGCTAATCTGTCAGGTCCCCGCCCATTAGTGGAATAACTGACCAAGGAATGATGTTTTCTCAAGTTGGTGTACATGGACCAGATTTATCCTTAAAAAATGAGTGAATTATATGGCGTGGACATGCTGTGGGAAGAGAAAAAGCACTTCAGCCCATCTTCAGGCTACAGACAAAAGTTTAAGTTTAAAGGAAGAACTGGAAAAGCGGAGAGAAAAAGGTATGCATAATGATGGAACAGTATGACCTGGCTGGTCGTTATGTCTGTTCTGATTGGGAAGAGTGCCAGAGAGGTTGTTATGGAAAAGTCAGTTTTGCTGGCATGGCTTGAAGAAAGCAATCTGGTGAGGATAAGCAAGTCAGAAGACCACTTGGCAGGTGGTGTGTCTTTTTGAGGCTCTGCTGCTCCTCTCGTTGAGGACAGTTTTCTCCATCCCTCTTTGTAAATGTGTTATACATCAGTCCTGTCCTTCCTGCCTTCCAGGTGAATAGCTCGGAGCAAAGACAGACACCAAAATAGAGGCAGGGATACCAGGCTTTCCTCCAGTTTCTAGTTAATTCATGGACCTGAGTAAGGAAAAAGCTGCGGAGAATTTCATGTCACTTTAAGCATGTCATGGATGCCGGACAGAAGATGACAAAAGAGAGACTGTGTCCCCCTCCCGGCCCCAGAATCTCAAGCCTTATTCTCCTCCTTTGTCCCGTGAATGAGATATTCTATGTATAATCTTACACCAGGGAGAGGATCCAAACTGAAAAGAACTTGAGAACTGTCTGAAATCTACCTCTGAGGTAGGACAATACTTTTGAAAGTCAAAATTTGGTCAACAGAAAAGGATGAGCAAAACTACACGTTTCATCCCTGGGAGAGCTTCAAATGCCTGTTGCCAGTTGATTTGGGGATGTGACAAGAGTGTGCAGATTCTTTGATGATGGCCATGGCTTGATAATGCTTTTTAAAAAGGAAATTTCTATGTGAAGTATTTCTGGTCAAAATTCTCTTTGGACAAGGCCATTTGGTTTGTCTTTTGTCCTGGCCTGCTGAGCTGTTATTATGGCCATGGTGTGTGTGTTGGGGGCATGGGGGGGGGGGGTGTGTGTGGGGAGAGATGGTTTGATCACCTGGACATCCTGACTCTAATGTTCAGGTATACAATTCTGTGTTTTCTTCCTTCCCATTCTCCACTTCTGCCCTGTCTCCTCCAACCTGTCAAACACTGTACTTAAAAAGCCATTTTGCTTTTTTGTTGTGAGACCTTTCTGGGCAGAAATGGGAACAACCACATAAATACTGTTCTAAGACATTTGCTATCTTTTGGCTCAAATGGAACAGATTGTTGAGATGTGGTATAAAACTTCCCAGACATCTGAGAGCAAACATAGCTCAACACTTACACACTACAATTTTTTTTTCAGGTAAATCCTCCTGCTTTCAAAGCTTCTCAAAGCTTTGCTTTTGTGGGATACCAGCAGTTCATGACTATAATCCTAGCTACTCAGGGGGCTGAGGATTGCAGTTTGAAGTCCGCCTCGGCAGGAAAGTCCATGAAACTCTTATCTCCAATTAAGCAGCAAAAAGCTGGAATTGGAGGTATGGCTCGAGTGGTAAAATATTAGCCCTGACCAAACAAGATAAAGCACAGTGCCCAAGCTCTGAGTTCAAGCCCCAGTACTGTAGAGTCTCCCCTACCCCAGCCTCCCCAAGGGGGGGAATAACAACTTTGTAGCTAATACCATGGAAAGAAAAGCCTGGGAATAAGAAAGCAATGGCTTTGGGAGGCCAAATATGTGAGTTTATATTCTTTTTTCCTTTCCTGAGAAATTAGGGAATGCTGGACAAAAAGTAGCTCCAGTTTTCATTATTTTATGCTTAAAATAGGTTGGGTTCAGTCTCTTTCACACAGCCTGAGTCCTTGGACTGAAGCCAAACATGTAAATTTCCTTTAAATAAATGCTGGATAGGGAAAGCAAAAGGGTAAGCCCTCGAGGCTCCCCTGGGTATCCCCTTGCTTTGGGCTGGGGGGGGGGGGGGCTTTTGTGTTAGTTGGCCAGTTTTTCTGGAGATCTGCCTTGACTTGGTGAATGAGGCTGCACACAATGGGTCTCTTGCTGTGTGGAAGCAGGGAAAGGAATCTGCCCAGCCATCCATAGAAATGCTAATGAGCTGAGACGAATACTTTGCTTTGCTGATGCTGTTAGAACATATTTTTACATTTCTCTATAATAGGGAGGCAGTGAAGGGCCCTTGCTGCATTGCTTTTATTGCTTTTCTAGCTACTCCAGGCTTTACATCAGGGTGATGGAAGACTTTGACAAGATTATGGCAAGCAGTCCCAGGCCCAGGTAGGAGTTCTGCTGCTTTGCATAGCTCCGTGCAGAGCCCTGCTGTATTGTGGCAGGTCCTCAATAGGGCTCCACTGGGGTCTTTTCCTTGCTTCTGGTTTGTGTTTGAGTAAGTTGCTCTTCCCACTTGCCCAGAAAACTGGGGGAGGGGGGTGGTAGGAGGGAAAAAGTAGCAATAGTTTTTATCTCCAGAATGTTAATAGGTAGCAGTTATCCATGAGCTAAGGGGAAATGCAAAAGCAACCTAGAATGTGATGAAACATCCCATCTCCCAGGTGTAGACTGGACCTAAGGATAGGAATTCCTCAAGGCAACTTCAAGAAGCATCAACCCTCAAGGCCAGTGCTTTCTTCTTACCATAGAGCAAACCCACGTTGGGTCTACTGGAAGTGTGCTTGTCACAGGTCCTGAAACTGTTTTTGCAAGTGTGAATTAAAAAAAGCAGGAAGGAGAAAAAGCCTGGCTTCTTCGATGCCATTTTGTGCTATTGTTCTAAGTAAGCTGTTCTCTCTACAGTCACTTTGCAATCATCCTGGGCTCCAGGATAGACAGGACTGATGGATAACATCGGTATGACAAGGGACTAAAACTATCCCTAAGGACTAGCAGATCCTTGCTGGACAAATCACACCTTCTTGCCCCTCAAGACAAGAATTACCTATGATGATGAGGCTGCACCCTGGAGTGGAGGAATCCTCTCTGGGGAACCAGACTGCTCCCCTCAGTTGCATCACAGCTTCTCAGGAATGTGGGAAGAGGGTGAAGTGCGGGGGGAGGGGGGAGATGGAAATGAAATAATGACTAGCTAAGCCACACCGGTAACCAGGTCTCTTAAGCATTCAGACCTTTGTCCTCTGCCTCTAATTCACTATGTTCTAGCCACCAGGGTCTTAGTGATCAACATGGCAGTATAGAGGGAGAAAGCTTTCTTACATGTGCGGGGCAGGGGGATGGGAGGAAGGCCAGATCTTAGCAGAATGAGAATGCAGGCATTATCTCCTGCAGATGTAATGGGTAGGCCCCACTGAACTATATTTTCAGATTTGCCTATTTAAGGGCTGCCTGGTCATTGCATTGTGTGATGTCATCTGGTCCTCCAAAACCACATTCTGCCTAGGTATTAAGTTATCCAAAGAGGCAAGGAAAATGTCCCTGGGTTGAAGGATGAAGGGTGCAGCCATTGGCCCTTCCTTCTTGCTCTGAATTTCCAAGATGCCATCTGTGTGGTCTACTCGCTCAGATCATCTCTACATTCAACTTCAGACTAGACAACAGAAGCTCAAAGGATAACCTCGGAGAGACTCTGTGCATGTTCGTGGACAGGAACGACGCAGTCAGAAGTCGCCCCATAACCCGTTGCGACTGGGAGCAAGGCAGTAATGGAGACCAGATTCCAAGGTGCCATTCACCAAGGTTTTTATTGGTTTCATACAGGGAAGTATGGGAAGCAAGTAAGGTAGCTTCCAGAAGGTTATCATAATGATGAGACAAGAGGGATTGATGGGGAGGGCCATTTATACTTGATGGGGCTCAGAAGTGAAAGATGAATATAAGCAGAATAAACATTGCTTTCTGACAGCCTGAACACAGGGGCAAAGGTGGGGCAGAGGAACCCAGGGATGAGTTAAAAGTAAAAAGAGAAAACAATGAACAGGCTTGTTATCAATCCGACAGGAGTTCCAGGTAAGTAAAGGAGAAGAAAGCAGGCAGGATCCAATAAAAGAGCCATCCTGGCAGTGACTACAGGTGACTTTCCCGCTGGGCTGCTAAGAGGCAGCCAGGACACGGGCTAGAATTTGGTTAAGGTTTAAGATGACTAAAAGGAAGCCAGGTGCGGATGGCTGTAATCCTAGCTACTCAGGAGGCTGAGATCTGAGGATCATGGTTTGAAATCAGGTAGGGCAGAAAAGTCTATGAGATTCTTATCTCCAGTGAACCAGCAAAATGCCAGCAGTTGAGGTATGGCTCAAATGGTAGCATGCCTTGAGTAGAAAAGTCAAGTGAGAGTGTAAGGAGGAGTTCAAACCTTTGCACACACACACACACACACACACACACACACACACACACACACAAAAAGGGAAATATATGGCCAGATGCTCTGATATGTTGTTTTCCTACCAGAACATTCAAAACGTCACCTCGAGTTTGTTCTCAGGAAGTGTCCAGGATCCTCTTCCTCCTTGCCCTGCCCTGTTCCTTTCACTGTCAGGTTCTCAAGAGCTGGGCCAGCGGCTCTGCGAGTGCCAGCACAAGGGGCTGAAGTCCGGGGCCCTGGCTTGGAGCTGACCCTGCTGTAGATTGGATCATTGTCGTCCTAATGTCTCAGTCCTGCATTCTCTAACGAGGCCCTGACTCTCTCAGCCCAGTTACCATGGGAGGGGAGCTGGGAACACATTTTCAATCAGCAACAACAGCATCTACAAAGGGGGTTATGAAATCCGTGCAAAAATAGCCTGCCTGCCCCATAGGCATGCAAAACAGCCAGCCAGCCAGGGCGAACTTGGCACGAAGCAAGCAGACTTTTGCTCCGCTTTCAGGGACCTAGTACACTTGGGTGAGTGGTGGGGGCAAAGAGCTTACTTAGCACAGGTCATAAACACCCAGAGGGCTTCTGGGCCTGTGGACAGAGCCCTCCCCTCCTCCCCCATGGCTGGTAGCAGGCTTCCTATAGATGCTGGATGGAAGCCATGTTTAGCTTCCCAGACCCTTTCTTGTCTTACCTGTCTCCCAACTCCTCAATCCTCATCATCTGTATTTGGAATCAAACTTGGTGGTCATACACTGTTACCTGAAGCAAGTCAAAATGCCCGATTCCTGATCGTAGACTCTATTTACAGAATCCATGGCTGGTTCCTCTAAAGGTTCAAGGTGTCTATTTGTCTATAGTATGTTAGGAACAGGGAGAAAGGCATCGTGGCAGAGTTGCTTGGTCCATTAGGGAAGGCAGGGCTTGCAGGTGCATGTCCCCCTGAGGGGCCGGTTGCCATGAACTGGTGTGGGGGGGGTTGGGGGGTGAGGGAAATCTGTCTTATTTCCCTTCTAGCACCTACTGCAAGGTGACCCTTGGCCCAGTCCCTTCAGATTTCTTGCTTCAGCCTTCCATGTGAGAGGGACATGGGATGGCACACTCTTCTTGCATTTTGCTACTGAAGGATAAAGGGGCACAGGTCAGAAGGCGGGGCCCGTGTCCTTACCGGTGGAATCTCAGTCAGCTCAAAGAAGTAACAATGCTGAGTGCAATCGCAAAGATCCTGGGGGGTATTTGTGTCCACACAGCTCTTGGGACCAATGAAACAAGGTTGGCCATCTACCTTCTCATGGGAAAGGCCATAGGGCTGGCAGTCGGGAGGGCCAGGGTCTGAGCCAGAGCTGTCTTGGTGTCTCCCATGTTACTGAATGGCTCCTGATTTTTTTCTCTGTTGAGCAAGACAAAGATTTATAGCCCAAGAATGGCTACTGAGCAATTGCAGTATGGGGGAGGGGCACAGAACGCACTAAAGGCAAGGTGGAAGGTGTGGGCTAAGCCTAAAGAGGCCAGTTTTGTCCTAGTAAAGCCTGCCTCTCACCCCACCCATGGCTTCCCTTCCCTTTCCTGGCAGCTGTTGGCTCCAGTTGGCCAGACAGGATTTCTGTTTGTCGTACTAACTCCCAGGTTTCTGTTGCAAAGAAAGCACAGAGGGAGTAGCACAAACTTATCTGGTTTTGAGGTGCCACTTGGCTTGTTTCTTCAAGCACATTATGGCTTTGCTGGAACTCTCCTCTTGCTAAAGGGCTCTCTTGCAGGAAGTACATAACCCTCCAAGGATGGGCTGGGTCAAAGCTTTGTATATAGGCCAACTTATTCAAGGCTGGGTCGGGAGACTTCATTAACTTGTGTCTTATGGTTGAATCCATGCTTTTTTCTGAGTCTGTGCGTATGGGGTTGTTGCTTTGAGCTCAGTGACCTTCCC
This sequence comes from Perognathus longimembris pacificus, assembly GCF_023159225.1. Classification (NCBI taxonomy): domain Eukaryota; kingdom Metazoa; phylum Chordata; class Mammalia; order Rodentia; family Heteromyidae; genus Perognathus; species Perognathus longimembris. The sequence continues at coordinate 9,074,978 of NC_063174.1, read as the reverse complement.
TCCTTTTAGAGTCACTGTAGGGCAGAGGAAAATGATGTGTCAATCTTTTTAGTGACTTGAATTGCATATTAAAAATTAGGGTTGGGAGGAAATAGAACAGCTCCCTTGAGTCCTGCTCTGGGAATAAGATGTGCTCAGACTGGGCCCCGGAGACAGTGTTGCTCTCTGCCCTGAGTTTTGGGCTCCTGAGGTGGGGAGATTCTAACCTGTTGCCCTCTAGCACATTGGGACTTTGGAGAAACTCAGGAGAAGATCTACCTTTTTCAGTGTGATTTCTTTCAATTGGCTTTGGAAACTACGAAAAATAATATTTATGTGTGTGTGTGTGTGTGTGTGTGTGTGTGTGTGTGTGTGTGTGTGGTATTAGAACTCGAACTCAAGGCCTGGCTACTGCCCTACAGCCTTTTCACTGAGGCTGGTGTTGCACCACTTGAGCCACAGCTCTACTTCTGTTTTTTGTTTTTGTTTTTGTTTTGTTTGTTTTTGCTGGCTAACTGTAGATAAGAGTCTGAGAGTCTTCCCTGCCCTGGCTGGTGTTGGATCTCAGCCTCCCGAGTAGCTAGGATTACAGGCTTGAGTCCCTGGCGCCCAGGGAAAGGCAGTCTTTATGAAGGAATAGCACTGCAGTGGGGTGTCTGACACGCGTGTTCCCAGAACGTGTGAAGGTTTTGACCTTCACATGGGGCACTCGGGTGGGGGGTGGGGAGAGCAGCCTCCACCAACTTGGCTGCAGAGGCCTGGCAGTTGCTCTGGCTGAAAATAGTAGGTGCCTTGCGGTTTAATTACAGCACAAGCAGGGACTCACGTACACACACCATGGCATGCAAATGACAGCTTGGAGGTGTTCCAGGCATCAGGGGTGTGAGGTAAGGTTAAAGGTGTGCTCTGGTAGCCAAGACTCTAGATAAGTTGACGGTCTCTGCCCTGTGGGCCTACCATCTCCTGCCTGCATGCCACAAGAAAATGGAGCTGTCTGGGCTTCAGTGGCCAGTGTCTCCCCTCTGGCGGATGGGGACTGTAATGGGGTTCCCTCAAGGGAGGGGACAACAATGTAATGGGGTCCGAGGGTGGAGAATCCCTCATCCCTCGAAGAGTCCACCACTCAGAGACAGTCTCAAGTAAAAAGATGGATTTGTTGGGGAAGCACAAAGTATACTGACTGGCCAGGGTCACCGCCCAGACTTGGGACCTGGAACCTCCCCCGGCCACGCTCGGGGTTGGGTTATAAAGACAAACACCACATGGTCAAGCCTGCCACACTCAGGTGGCCAATGAGGTCACAACACTTACAGAGCATGGCAGGTCACACGCAGGTGGCCAATGGGGTTACAGTCTGCATCATAGCAACTGTTTGAACCAACCTATCACTTTAGTTAGACTTGGCGCATGGATTTGGCAGGCTCACATGATGCAGGCGGATGCGCCTACTCAGGGGAGGGCACAGGTTTAATCTTGAACGTTCCGCTACTCAGGTGATCAGCAGTTTACACAATCTTATCACAGCCAAGGGGAACTTCCCTGGATAGGGCGGGGGAGATCTTAGTGAAGATGGAGTCGGCCTCTGCTCTGTTTCACTAATCTGAGATGGAGTCACTCTGACCCCCTCAACAGCCAATGATGGCGCTAGCCAGATCTGACCTCCATATTACAGGGACAAGACTCACAAAGAAGCTACAAAAGCAAGTGTTTGTGTTGCTTTTGTTTTTGTGCCAGGACTTGGTTTTGAACTTAGGGTCTTGCCCTCTTATACTTTTTTCTGCCCAAGGTTGGCACCCTGCCACTTAAACCACACCACTGCGTCTGGCATCTTGCTGGTTCATTGGCGATAAGAGCCTCACAGGCTTTTCTGCTGGGCTGGCTTTGAACCATGATCCTCAGATCTCAGCCTCCTAAGTAGCTAGGATTACAGGTGTGAGCCACCAGTGCTTGGCTTGTGTGGGTTTTGTTTGTTTTAATGCAAACCCTTTGATGTTCTCTCCCTTTTGCTCCAAAAGCAAATACTTAAAAATGTTTTGATAACTACAGGAAAAGAAAAACATGAAAGCAATGTGTTAGCTTACTGATGATGTTGGCAGGAATACAGTTGCTCTTGGTGGTGGGGGCCTTTCTCCCTCTTGCTTTTCCTCTCATTTCCTGTCTGCTCTTTACCCAGACCTGGCCTAGGCTCAATGTGGCACTGACCAAACAGTTTTTAGAACATAAGAAAGCAGACCTATCCTGTGTGCGGGATGTTCTAAACCATGTGTGCAACATCTGTCCATCGAGTTTCTCACCCCTATTTGCTGTCCTCGAGAAAATACTCCACTAGAAAGGTCACTGTGCAATGATCTAAGAAGATGATGGTTGATTTATTTTCATTTTCCCATCATGTCTCTCAGCCAGGATGATCAGAGGAATTCTTAAAAGTGCTTGGGCCTTGGAGAAAGATGGGCTTAGCTTTGCATCCCAGATATGCTATTTGTAGCTATAGAATGTTGGGTAATTTGTGCACATTTTCTAGTCCCTGTGAACTAAGACTAGCTCCTAGTTCTCAGGGCTTCCGTGAGACACAGTGTATATGAAATTCCAGGAGCTTATTAAGACCAGGTGAATGGTGATTTCACTGTTTTCTTGGTGTTACAGAAGTTTTTGAAGCTCATAGGAAAAGCTAACATCACAGAGGCATAGAAAAAAGACTGGCCATGGTTCAGATGATCATGCTCAATCAGGTTGACTTTGGGTCACCATCAAAACCTCTGTTCTCTGAGGTGGAGCAGGGAGAATATTGGGAGGAAGGCTGGCCTGTGATACTATCTACTTCTCATGCCAGTTTAAATCTGTTCTCAGGCACAAATGGAGCGGAAAGGTGAACCTTGCCATAGAGCCCTACATTGGAGCATGAGTCACTGAAACCATTTCTCTAATACTTACACAAGCTGTTGTTAAAAAAAAAAAAGGCAATCAATTGAACTTTACAAAAGGCATGGCAAACTCATTACCCACTTTGTCTAGAAGGAGTGTCAAACATTTAAAACCTTCCCTTAATAGAGCAGAAAGAAGCAGATGGCATCTCACGGCATCTCATGGCTTTGAGGAAACCGTCTGACTAAGAGCCAGGGTCTCAGATTCATGCCTCAGCAGATGACCTTGAGTACGTTATTTGCTTCCGGTGCATTGTAATTTTCTCTCTTGTAAAATAAGGATGATGATGATGATGATGACAAAATAATAGCAGTATATGCTATGTCCATATCACACTGGTATAATAAGAAATAATGCAATAACATAAAAATAATAATATAATAAGATGGTGTGTTAAAGCTTCCTTCAAGCTGGGCCAATCTTCGTTGTCTCACTCTTCAGGAAGGAACTGTATCCATTCAAATGGCCCTTCGTGGACTAGATGATTCTAGGTCCCATTTATGTGCCCAGAAGGTGGTAGAAAAGGATTGTAGGAATGTTTCTAATCAAAGACAGATGATGTAAGGCTGAGAAGGCCAATGGTTATACCTGGAGAGGGACTCAGGATTCATTGGGTATCATTCAGAATGTTCTCTGATATGTTCTTTCAGATATGCTCAAATTTCCATATGCCATATGAACCCAAGCTCCCTTCCTCTCCGGGGCCTTTCCTCTGCTCCCACCCTTGAAGGAGGTGTCAGTGTTGCTAGGTGGAGACCACACAGCTATATTGGTCAGTTTTCTGTTGTTATGACAAATATCTGAAACAATAAAAAAGAAAAGGTTCATTTTGGCTCACAGTTTTAGAAGTTTCAGTCCATAGTTAGTTGGTCTTGGTGGGACTGTGGTAAAGTAGCAAAACATGGTGGGATGTGTGGCGGAGCCAACTTGCTCATTTCCCTGCCCAGATATAAAAGAAGAGAATGAAGTGAGGGCTCAGGATCTACTCTTTCCTTCAGGGGCATCTCCCCCCACCCCTAATGACTTAAAACCTCCCACGAGACCTCCACCTCTTCACGTTCCACCATTTCCCCATAGTACCAAGCTGGGGACTGAGTCTTTAACACTGGGCCCCTTAGAAGATGCTGACAAAATAGCAGATCCATGACAGCAGACAAACTATGAACACAAATGGCACGTGTGGCTTCCACAGGGAAGGAATAAAGATGAGCATCCTACTTCTATCCTCTACTGCCTGTGCCCCGCTCAGCAAGGCACAGATACAAGACGGAAGGGGGCACTTTGGTCTGTGTTAGGCTTTCTGTGAATAAGAACTACGTCTCTTATGGTGCTAAGCCACTGAGATCTGAGCATGTCTTTTGGGATTGCAGCACTGTTTTAGTCATTATTGCTGACTGATACGGTGAACACGCATGCTGCTTTCTTCCCACTTCCCACCTGCTCCTCAGATCTCTAAATCCACCCTCACTGCATAAGGAAACAGAGCTGCACAAATTGGAACAATGATCAAATCGTTATTCCCTGACGGACCGCTGCTTTGCTCCTTGTACCTGAGCTGTTCGTTCTCACTTAAACTTTTACTTTATTGTTGTAAGGCTTCTTTTAGTGAAATCTTCCTTAGTTTTCTGGCCTATCTGGACTTCTATTCTGATTGTGTGTGTGTGCACGTGCATGCATGTGTGCACACGCACTGGCAATAGGGCTTGAACTCAGGGACTCATGCTCTTGCTTCACTTTTTCATTCAAGGCTGGTGCTCTAGCACTTGAGCCACACCTTCACTTATAGTTTTGTTTTGTTTTTTTTTGCTGGATAATTGGAGATAAGGGTCTGTTGGATTTGACGGCCTGGGCTGGCTTTGAACTGCAATCTTCTAATCTCAGTCTCCTGAGTAGTTAGGGTTCTAGGCCTGAGTCACCACTGCCTGATTGGGTTGCCTTTTTCCTCTCTTCTTCAAAAGGCAGATGTGTCCCTGAAGACCCACCGTAAAGGCATGTGGCTTACACCTGTGATCCCAGCTAATCAAGAGGCTGAGATCGGAGGATCATGATTCGAAGCCGGCCAGGGCAGGAATATCCATGAGACTCTTATCTCCAATAAACTACTGAAAAAAACAAGCAAGCAAGAAAACAAGCTGGAAGTAGAGCTGTGGCTCAAGTGGTAGAGTGCTAGCCTTGAGCAAAAAGAAGCCAGGGACAGTACTCAGGCCCTGAATCCAAACTCCAGGACTAGCACAAAAGACAAGAAAAGACAAGACAAGAAAAGAAAAGTTCCACCTTTGGTGCTTCTTGTCTTCCTTGCTATCTGCTGCTTTGGCATTCTCCTGTGTGCTCTGGCTACTGGCTTTGTTTGTAGGAGGCCACATTCCTCACTCTGGCACTGGGTCATTACCAGAATCTCTAAGCATCTGCCTAGGACTTCAGCCAGCTTTTAGAGATCAAATTATCCAACTGGACTTGTGTCTTCTCTTCACATTTTACAACACATTATTCAACTTCTTTTTTTTTTTCTGGATTGAGATTGGGACTTGATGCTTTCAGTCATACTCAGTAGCTGATGCTTTCAGTCATACTCTACCACCTGAGCCATGTCTCCAAACTCCTCAATATTCTTCTATTTTTTTGTTCTAGTCCTGGGACTTGAACTCAGGACTGAGGTGCTGTCCCTGAGCTTTTTTGCTCAAGGCTAATTCTCTACCAGTTGAGCCACAGCCCCACTTCTGCCTTTTTGGTGTTTAATTGGAGGTAAGAGTCTTGTGGACTTTCCTGCTCAGGCTGGTTTAAAACCATGATCCTCTGTTCTCCTGAGTAGCTAGGATTACAGGTATGAGCCACTTTATACATCCATAATACAAAAAAAACCCTCCAAAAACAACAGAAGGCATTTTTAAAAATAATAATTATTTCTTGTCAAAGTGATGTACAGAGGGGTTACAGTTTCATATGTAAGGCCACAGGTACATTTCTTGTACTATTTGTTACCTCCTCCCTCACTTCCCCTTTTCCCCTTCCCTTTCCCCTCTCCCCATGAGTTGTTCAGTTGGTTTACACCAAATGGTTTTGCAAGTATTGCTTTTGGAGTACTTTGTCTTTTTATCCTTTGTCTCTCGATTTTGATATTCCCTTTCACTTCCCTAGTTCTAATACCAGTATATACAATATCCAGGGTACTCAGATGAGATACAGTGATAGTGCAGGGACAACCACAGGAAGGGGATACAAGAGGATCATCAACAATAGAAGCTACGGTTTCATATGGCATGTCAACAGTAATTACAACAGTGATACAACACTCGTTTCCATAACATGGAGTTCATTTTACTTAGCATCATCTTATGTGTTCATAAGGGTATAGCTATTGGGTTCTTGTGGTCCTCTGCTGTGACTAGCCTAAACCTGTGCTAATTATTCCCTATGAGGGAGACCATAGAGTCCATGTTTCTTTGGGTCTGGCTCACTTGTCTTAGTATAATTTTTTCCAAGTTCTTCCATTTCCTTATGAATGGGGCAATGTCATTCTTTCTCACAGAGGCACAAAATTCTATTGTGTATATGTGCCACATTTTCCTGATCCATTCATTTACTGAGGGGTATCTGGGTTGGTTCCATATTTTAGCTATGACAAATTGTGCTGCAATGAACATTGTTGTGCTGGTGGCTTTAGTGTGTTCTTGTTTGTAATCATTTGGGTAGATGCCCAAAAGTGTGGCTGCTGGGTCATAGGGGACCTCTATGTTTAGCCAGAAGGCATTTTTATGAAGCAAAAATCTCATTGTCTGGTGTAAATTTGCCAATCAGGACTTTCCTAGATGAGCATTTTTGTTTCTTTTTCTCTCTTTCTTTTTTAATCAGGGTGAGCCTGATATACACCAAGTTGCAGGTGAGGTTCCAGACTGTAAGATAGAGCATGTAGTACAAGTACATTGAGGCAGACTCTCAGGAGCCACACCTCTAGGTGAAGCAGGATTGGGTAGAAAGAGAAGCTGGGTGATGATATAGCCAGACACCCTAGACAATTCCACTGGAAGTTTTGAGGCCAGGAAGGCTTCAAGTCATCCTGTGTCGAAGCAAGGGGACTGGAATCATATACTCTATGCATGCTCCAGCTAGTAGACTCTGCTCCTTGATCAAGGCAGCTAAGTGGGGTAAAGGGGACTCGGAAGTGTGGCACAGTGTCTATTACATGTGGCTTTTACAAATTTACATGTGAACACCCGGATCCATACCTAACATTGAAAAACTCAGAGCCAGGATGGAAAACAAAATGCATTCCATCAGTCTCCCTCCTCAGTGTGGCAGCTAGCTTGGAAATACAAGGAGCAAGAGGAACAAGACAAAGTTATTTTCTCGTGTGCCACATGAAGACTTGGAAAGAATCAGGAATGATAATTTGGAGATCTGCAAGTCAAATCTGCATGAATCATTTTCCAAACCTGGCTTCCTGGCTTTTCCTGAAAATTTAGAAGAGCTGACACATGAGCTCCATCTTGTTTCATGGCGAGTACCAGGTGGAACCAAACAGCAGGTGTCCTTTCATTCCTGGCCTCTCAGGCCAAACTCTGCCCAAGCCCTGTAACCACTGGGTTTGTGGATTCTGAGCACTAATCTTGTGATCATCTATCTTTGATGAGATGAGTGTTGTGACAATTTTCTTATGTGTATCGGAGACAAATTTTTGACTTCCTAACAGCATCATGGTAGCTAAAAATTTTGACTGCTTAGTCAAAGATGCACCTATTCCTGAAGACTGTGTTAGGGTATGTCAGATTTTTGTGAGCATGTGTGTGTGTGTGTGTGTGTGTGTGTATGCGTGTGTCCTGAGTGAGTGTGAGTACTGAGACTTAAACTCAGAGCCTGGGCACTGTTTCTGAGCATTTTTGTTTGTTTTTGTTCAATGCTGGTGCTCTACCACTTGAGCCACAATTGTACATTTGGCTTTTTGGTGGTTTGTTGGAGATAAGTCTCACAGATAAGTCTCCTGCTCAGGCTGGTTTTGAAACATGATCCTCAGATCAAAGCCTTTTAAGTAGCTAGGATTACAGGTGTGAGCCACCAGTACCTAGCCATATCCATTTTTTTGTGTGTGTGTGTGCTAATATCTAGCACAGTATTAGCAAGTGCTATGAATTCAGTCAATGTGTAATGAATGAATGAATGAAGGAGTACCTTAACATTTTTAGAGTGTTTCCTTCTTTAGAAAGTGAAGGACACTCCTCCAAAGTCATATGTTGGAGATCATTTGATTTAGAGAACTTATTTTATGAATATGATGTCAACTAAGCCAGAAAGGGAATGTGTCCTAGCTTTATCTTAGGAGATTTTTTTTGCCTTGGGGACATTAAGAAATAAATGATTCCTTCTAAAAAGAACTTAGACTTTTCATCAAAAGATAGATTATTCACCTACCTAAAACAGTGCATGAAAGTTATTTGTACAATATTTCAAAAATAGAAATTGACTCCATAGAAAAGAAAACTTTCTAAATTATGTTGAAATTTTGCCTTGAAATATAACCCTTGCAAGAATAAGACCAGGAGTGTCTCTTTCATACCAGGAGATAGATGCAGTGATACAAATTTAATTTATTGTGTTATGGTTTATTTATCAGGTGCCCTGCTTCTAGAGTTCAGCACGCATGTACGTGCAGAGTACCAAGAGAGGTAAAGCCATTCCTCAGGCCATCTGGATTCTGAAGAGGGAAAAAAATCTAGAAAGTTTTGGCTCAAAAAAAACTTGCAATTTTTTGGCCGTTTTCCTAAGAGGCCTTTAGTAGAGGCCCTTTGCCTGTCCTCTAACTCGTGAGGACTGAGTCCCTTAGAAGGCTATGTGTGGGGATGGAGAATCCATTTAGCTTGTGCTTGGATAGCAGTGGCCAACTAGGCCTGAACCAGCATCTTTGGACAAGAATGCTGAGATCTGAGGACCATTTTCCCCTAAGCGCTCAGGAGTCTCTGTTCATAAACGATGAGACAATTTGGCATACACTCATAATGATTTCTGTCCTGAACTCAATTAAAATGTTTATATAACCTGTGTTTTGCATCACTGAGCACCTGCATTTTGTGTTCCTTGTTTTTTTCTTAGAAACAAACTACAATGCGGGGCTCTGGTGGCCTGTAATTCTAGCTACCCAGGCGGCTGACATCTGAGGATTGGGATTCGAAACTAGCCTGGGCAGAAAAGTCCCTGTGGGACTCTTATCTCTAATTAACCACTCAAAAACCAGAAGTGATGCTGTAGCTTAAAGTGGTAGAGTGCTAACCTTGAGCAAAGGAATGCAGGGACAGCACCTACATCCTGAGTTCAAGTCCCATGACCGATTAAAAAAAAGAAAGATTTTTTTTTTTTTGGCCAGTCCTGGAGCTTGGACTCAGGGCCTGAGCACTGTCCCTGGCTTCTTTTTGCTCAAGGCTAGTACTCTACCACTTGAGCCATAGCGCCACTTCTGGCCGTTTTCCATATATGTGGTGCTGGGGAATCGAACCCAGGGCTTCGTGTATATGAGGCAAGCACTCTTGCCACTAGTCCATATCCCCAGCCCCCCCCCCCAAAGAAAGATTTTTAATGCAATGAATAATTGAAATGCATGCTGTACTAAGTGAATAGTAGAGGTTACTTCAGACGCAGTCATCTTATGCATAAGTCTTCAGATTTCACTGTAAGGACCAGAGTCAAAGAGGACCATAAATGACAAGCGCATGACTCTCCCAGTAGAAACTTATTCCCCTCTGACATGCTATGCGATTGCCTGTAGGCATTTCTGGTCAGAGAAGCGATCTGTACCTCTAGCTCAGTACGCCTGCTAATTTATGCCTGTGTGATTAAGATCTTTACTGAAAGATATAGGCAGGGCCTTCAGAACTGTGGTGTCCACCCAAAAAACAAACAAACTCTACAAATAAACAAAATCCTCTTATGGAACCTCTCAGAACACCTATCCCTCTGTCTATCCAGTATTTAGATTCATGGCCCGAGAAAGCAATGAAACCAGTCAGGTATTTAGCAAGAGTGCCCTGTGATGCAATAAAACCTCACAATGAATTGAGCTCAATTTCATTTGGCAAGCACAAGGTAAGAGACCATGAGAAAGAGAGGATATCTGTCTAGTTCAGATTTCTCTAAGAAATCACAAGTAGACTTATGGACTGCATCTCAGAACAGCTATCTAGGTTTCATCTCAACTGTATTGCACACAAGGCCTTAAAAGCTAATTGAGAGCAATATTTGGATGCATAAGGAAAACTGTATATACACATTACATTAACTTTGGGGATGTGGAGGAAAAGGAACCTTAATGCACTGTTGGTGGGAATGTAAACTAGCACAACCAGTCTGGATAGCAGTCTGGAGATTTCTCAAAAAACAAAACATAGACTTTTCCTACCACCCAGCCATACCATTCCTAGGTGTCTACCCAGAACATCACAAACCAGAATACAGTAAAGACACCTGCACATCCATGTTCATTGCTTCACCACTCACCATAGCCAAATTGTGGGGACAGCCCAGATGCCCTTCAACAGATGAGCGGATCAAAAAAAAAAAAAAAAGTGATACCTATACACAGTGGAATTTTACACAGCCACTAGAAAGAATAATATTTTCTCATTTGCAGGGAAATGGATGGCTTAGAACAAATCATGTTAAGTGAGGTAAGCCAAGCTCAGAGAGACAAATGGTGTATTTTCTCTCATGTAGGAGCTAGATCTAAAATAAAACTGGACATCATGAAATGCACAGGTCTTCAGGCATCCACACACAGTGAGCCAGGAGGACACGCTTAGAAGAGAAACACAAAGGCACAATGCCTATGTTCAACTGATCATGCAAAATAACAGCTATTGAAATGAACTTCAGGAAATGGAAACAAGAAGTTTTTCTTTTCTTGATTTCTTTATTTCTTGTTCTATTTCATTTATCTGTCTTTGGGAGTGCGAGAGGAGGCACAGAAATGGAAGGACAAAAGGTGAACAAATGCAGCAGTGGTACTCACTGGACACTATGCTGAAAATGAACTAGACATTTTGTGGGTGGGGACGGGAAGGAAAAATTGGGAGAGAGTGAAAGGAGTGACATTGTCCAAAAAATGTACTCTTTACCTGACTTATGTAACTGAAACCCTCTGGACATCATCTTCATAATAGCAATAAAAATTTAAAACATGACATTAATTTATTTTTCAGGGCATGGTTTTGCTCCTCACATCTGTTTTCTGGCGTATCTTACTCTCAGAAAATCTGCATATGTCTCCCGCTAGAAGAGAAGGAAAGGGACAACAGGGAAAGTGTTTTGGTTATGCTTGAAATTGCTGCATCCCTGAGATAGACAGATATCTATGTATCCTCCACACATGCATAAGCTGGGCACAACGCCACCTCCTCCCCTCAGGTCCTCTTCTTTCCTATCAACCACTGCCCACACCTTACCCTGCTTGATAGGTGGACATCCTGGAAGAACTGCATGGCCTTTTGGTGAAGTACCTACCCTGGAAGAGGGCTAATGCTTCATGTAGGGAAGCCAGACTCCCTATACTAGGTCTGCCAAACAGCCCTAATTGTTGCTTTCCGGTGTTTCCAGTTTCTCTGCAACACAAAACATTTGAGTGGAAAGAGTCTTGAGATGAGTTACATTTCTACCATTTTAGCACTATGAGGAGACACAGTTCTCAACTACCTGGGCTCCAGGGAATTTGACACGTTGGCAGGGGATCTAACTCTATATATGGCTGTCTGTCTGTCTGCCTATCTATCATCTGTATATATATATATATATACACATATGTACATATATACATATATACATATATTATATATTACATATATATTACATATATATTACATAAGCGCACACACACACACTTACATACACATACACTGTTCTGGCACATACTCTCTTTCGACCAAAAGGCTGAGCAGAGGCTGTAAAGATGCTATTCCAGAAGGGAATACCATGAGAATAGAGGTGTAAAGAGCATCCAGGGAATTGTAATACTCAAAAATCCAAGCTCCCTATTATTCTATTGAGAAAAGGAGCACGCAGGAATCGTTGTAGCTCGTTGGTTCTCTGTTTTGGCCCATCCCCATGCTATGAAACTGGGTTAAACCTAAGCAATACATCTCCAAGGCCTGTGGTCTTATCCCAGGGTAAGCGTGTGCTAATTTGTACCTGCTTTAGCAGAGCAAGTTTTGTGTAGCTCTTAACTCCGCTTACTGATAACGTGTTTATAGCTTCCATTTGGCTATGGAGGAAGTATTTACACCACAGAAATTGGCAAAGGCTACAAATTAGAGGCAGCTGCTAAACATTTCCATCATACCACTGCCTCAAACCCCTTCATTAGAATCAGCAGACCAGTTTGAGGGATTCTCTTGTTGCCTTTTTGTTTTTCATACTTATTTTAAGTGATGTATCATAATTACACCTATGTGTGGGGTATTATGTGATGATTTACTGCATACCTATATTATGCAATAGAAAAATCAGGGTAATTAACATACCATATCACCTTGTACATTTATCATTTTTTTGTGGTGAATGCATTCAGAATTTCTCTTCTAGGTTTTAATAATATATCTTCTCTTATTATTATTATAGTTACCCTGCTGTATATTCAGAACACTAGTGCTACTTCAATCTGCTTGGGACTGTGTATCTGGTGAATAACTTCTCCTTCTCCTTCCTTCTTTCCTTAGTCTGTGGTAGCCACTTTTCCAATCTGAACTTCCATGAGGTCTAGTTCTATCTATGAGAGAGTCCATTCATTATTGTCTTTCCAGATCAGGCTTATTTCATATAACATAATGTCTCTAGGTCCGTTCCACATGGTTGTGAATGACAGGGTTTTATCTTTTCATGACTTCATAGCGTTTTACTGAATATGCCACATTTTTCCTTACCTGCTCATCCATCATGGGATGTTTGATTTCAAACCTTGGCGATTGTGTATAAAGTGATATCTGATTTCATTTTCTTTGGATATCTGCCCAGGAGTGGGATTACTGGGTCATAAGGCAGTTCTATTTTTAGTTACCTGAGGAAACTTCATGCTGTGTTTCATAATGAGTATACTAATTTCCATTCTTACTAACACAAATTCCTCTTTCCCCATAGCCTCATCAGCATTTGTTAGTTCTTGTCTTTTTGACAATAGCTCTCCTAGTTGAAGTGAAATGATACCTCATTGTGGTTTTGATTGCATTCCCCTGATTGTGATGGTAAGCAACTTTCCATTTACCTGTTGGTCATTTGTATATTTTTAAGAAAATGTTTGGTCAACCTCAGACTACTTTACACCCTCTAGGGATTCGCAGAAGACAGGAGCCCTAAGTGGGTGCCAATGGTTTACACCTGTAATCTCAACTCCTCAGGAGGCTGAGATCTGAGGATTGTTGAGGTTCAAAGTCAGTCTGGGCAGGAAAGTTTATGAGACTCTTATCTCCAACTGACTACCAAAAAGCTGGAAGCAGTGCTGTGGCTCAAGTGGTAGAGTACCAGTCTTGTGCAAAAAAGCTAAGGGACAGGGCCTAGGCCCTAAATTCAAGCTCCAGAACACACACACACACACACACACACACACACACACACACACACACACACACACTCTGTCTTTCACCCTCCCCACCCCCACACAAAGGAAGTAAAAAGCAGAAGTCCTTTCAATCACATCCAAATTCAGATTTGCATATCATAAATATTCCCATAGCCACCTTGAATTTTTATATCATAAATATTTTAATATTTTATAATCAGGTAGTTCTTTTACAAGCAAATTTTAAAATATACCTCTATTGTGAGCAATAAATAAAGGTATTCTGAGCAAAACATAATATATGCTCATCTGGAATACCTCAGTGAAACTCCTTGGTACAATGAATACGCACCAAAAAAAAAAAAAATTGACAGGAAAGTTAAAGAGCCTCAGATAGCATGGTGGGTAGCAGAAGGAGGAGGGAAAGCTATTGAAGAGGGCGAATACGATGAATACGGTCAAGTTGCTTATTTGCCTGTATGAAAACAGAATTAGGAAACGTGTTGAAATTTTTTTAGGAAGAAGGAGGAGGTGATGGGCAGTGCTTCTTCCAAAGTCTTGTGCCCATTTTTCTTTTCTGGTGCTGGTTCTGTGGCTTGAACTCCAGGCCTGGACACTAGCATATTTTTTTAGCTCAAGGCTAGTACTCTACTATCTGAACCACTGGTACACTTCTACCTTTTTGGTAGTTAATGGAGATAAGAATCTCACAGATTTTGCTGTCCAGGCTGCATTTGAACAATGGCCTCAGATCTCAGTCTCCAGTGAAGCTAGGAGTACAGCATGAGCCACTAGCACTTGGCTTCTTTTCTCCCTTTTTGATTGGATCAGTTGGCTTTTGCTATTGAGATGCATGGATACTTTATATATTTTGGATATTAGTCCATTTTCACATGCATATTTTGCTAACATCTTCTCCTGAAGTTTGTCTCTTTGTTTCATTGCTGCATAGAACTCTTCCATTTTGTTAGCCTTTCGTCTATTTTCTTTTGGAAATACTAGGGTTTGAGCTCAGAGCCTTGAACTTGTAAGGTTGGCACTCTACCACTTGAGCCATGCTTCTAGTCCTGCCTTTTAATTGCTGATTATTTGGCAGATAGAGAAAGTAAACTTTCCTGCCTAAGTTGTCCTTGAATTACAGTCCTCCAGATCTCAACCTCCTTGGTAGCAAGGATTGCCCATGCGCTATGGGCATCTGACTTCCTATTTTTGTTTTTTGAGCTGTGCTGATGAGATCTTACAAAAGAAATACTAGCCCAGACTGATGTTAATAATAAAACATTTCTCTAGTACTTTAATAGTTCCTCTACTACAAGACAATTTTTATTATGGAGCACAGGCTAACCTCAGACTTGCAATCCTCCTGCCTCAGCTTTCTGAGTGCTGCGATTATAGGCCACTACCCATTCAAACTTGGAGTTTGGGGTTTTTGTTTGTTTGTTTGTTTGTTTTGTAACCAGTGAGAGATCGATCAAGGGCTAGTTTTATTCATCTCCACAGGGGATATCCAGTCTCCCAGAATAATGTATTGAAGAGAGACTGTCTGTTCTCTAATATGTGTACTTGGTACCCTTGTGGCAAATCAGTTGCCTGTAGATGCCCGGGCCACTGGATTTCTAGCCTGTCCCATTGGCCTGCGTGCTGCTTTACATCAGGACCATGCAGTTGGGGTTCTTGCTTCGTTGTTTGAGTGTCCTGGGGAATTCACTTTTCTTGGAACTGACTTGTCTTCTGCCTCACATCCTGACTACTCACCCTACTACTAATGCTTGAAGTTCTCACTCCTCTCTGTTCTTCTAGAACTCTCCATCTGCAGCAACCTTGAGACATTCAGACTCTTTATCCTGTGAGTTGCTATTGTTGCTCCCTGCACCTTCAAGTAAGATCTAAGGATGGGGAAACCGGTACAGTTTGGGGGATTTGAAATTATGGTAACAACGATACCAAGTGGGGCTTCAGCAGAGGGTTAAGCAGAGAGAAAAGTGGCCTGAAAAACTTATTACATTATTTATATTATACTACTTATGATTTATTAAATTAGGCTGAAGTGTGGAGGCAGCACTATTCACTGTGAATGAGGAGAAGGGTGGCAGCATGTCTTATTATTTTAAAAAGGCATATTCTGAGAACATGGCTTGTGAGTGTGTGTGTGTGTGTGTGTGTGTGTGTGTGTGTGTGTGTAACTGGGCCTTGAACTCAGGCCCTTCTGCTCTTGCTTGGCTTTTTTGCTCAAGGCTGATGCTCTACCACTTGAACCATATTTCTGCATCTGCCTTTTTGCTGGCTTAACTGGAGCTGTGGCTGTTGGACTTTTCTGAGGTAACTTTGAACCAAGATCCTCCAAGTCTTGGCCTCCTCCATGGCTAGAGAGACAGGTGTGGGTCACAAGCACCCAGCTAGGAAAGCAGTTCATTGTAAGCCTATCCCCACACTTCCTGGGATGCCTCATTGGCTACACACAGCTTGTACTGGTGTCCTGCGCAGCGAACCCTGGGAATTCGTCTCTGCCCAAGCCCTTAAGTTCTGTGAGCAGGGCATTTCTGCAAATCTTCTTTGGTTATACATCTTTATGTTTCCATTTCCACAGCTTCCCTCTACATTGTTTTGGGTTTCTTTTCTTTTTGGTGCAAACAAACATTTGCCTAGCTGCACTATTCTCTCTCTTTCATATGCCTTGAAAGCCCACAAGCACTACTGCACCCAAGAAAACTCTTGCGTGTTAAGTCAGAGCTGACACCTCCCAGTGGAACTTCAGTTTCCCTACCCAGAAGATAGATCAATGGAGCCAGGCACCGAGGGCGCATGCTTGCAATCCTAGCTATTCAGGAAGCTGAGAGCTGAGGATCACACATCCAAGCCAGCCAAGCCCAGGTAGAAAAGTCCATGACTCTCAACCTACAGTTAACCAGCAAAAAGCCAGAAGTGAAGATGTGGCTCAAGTGGCAGAGCACCATCCTTGAGCCAAAAAGCTAAGGACTGCCCAGACCCAGAGTTCAAGCCCCAGTTCTCATTCTCTCTCTCTCTCTCTGGCTTTGTCTCTGTCTCTCTCTGTCTCTGTCTCTCTCCTTCTTCCTCCCTCCCTCCCTCTCTCTCTCTCTTTCTCTCTGTCTCTCTCTCTCTGCCTCGCTCTCTCTCTGTAACTGTACCATGAGGTGCAGAGGACAGAAGCATGTTCTCAAACTCCTTGAAGCCCTTGAGTGGAGGGAAGGGAGGGATGGAGGCGCAGTTCACGGGGTACACTGTATGTGTATACAGCAGGGCAAAAATGCAACTCCTTGTAATTGATGCTAATAAAATAAAAGGAAGAGGAAGCAGTCTGAGTAAGTGAAGGGCCATTCTGGCAGTTGCCTAGGAGACTAATCTAAAATTAGAAATATAGAGCCCCTTAATTTAGAAATGTTATACATTACTCCATGTATCACAGGCAAAATGTCAATAGATGTGCTTCCATTTGGACCCTGTAGTGTATTTCCTGTGAAGACTATGAACATTTCATGTGAAAGAAAGTTTTTTTTATTAACCTTCCTCTATCAAGAGTGGATTCTGATAACTATAATATCATTTGTTTAACAAGCACACAAAGATTCTTTTCAAAACACTCTTCAGATGCCTGAGCTTGGATTAATTATACTCCTTGATTTGTCACTGGCTCAGCT
Organism: Perognathus longimembris pacificus; assembly: GCF_023159225.1. NCBI lineage: Eukaryota > Metazoa > Chordata > Mammalia > Rodentia > Heteromyidae > Perognathus > Perognathus longimembris. The sequence continues at coordinate 9,057,896 of NC_063174.1, read as the reverse complement.
ATGACCCTCTTTTATTTGATGTATTTATTACATAATAAGCACCTCTCAACCCTCTCACAATTGAAAATCCAGAACACAGATAGTGATCTAAATCTCCCTCTTCCTGTACCCCCCTCCCAGCCCAGAGTCAGTAACTGGGAAGTTTGTCTATATCACTCTTTTCCTTTGTAAAACAGTTTCATCTGTATGTGTGCTTAGTTTTACTTATTTTGTTCTTACTTTTCTTCTGTTTTCTCTTCTTTCTTTTTTGTCTGTCATGGGGCTTGAACTCTGGACCTGGGCCCTGTCCCTGAGCTTTTCATCTCAAGGCTAGTAGTGCTCTACTACTTGAGCCATAGCACCATTCCAGTTTTCTGGTGGTTAATTGGAGATAAGAGACTCATGGACTTTCCTGCCTGGGCTGGCTTTGAACCACAACTCTCAGATCTCAGCCTCCTGAGTAGCTAGGATTACAGGCATGAGCCACTGAAGCCCGGCTTGTTCATACTTTTTATGACCTGAGATTGTTCATTTTTGATGCTGGGAATACTGAACATAGGGTCTTGCACATGCGGAACATGTTCTCTAGTACAGATTCATACCCTACACCCAGCCCTACACGTGTTTGCTTTTCATTCAGCATCATGCTATTTTAAATTTTTTTATTTTATTGTAAGGCTGATGTACAGAGGGGTTACAATTACACAAGTAAGGTAATGAGTATATATATTTTTCTAACAATGTTACCTTCTCCTTCATTTTCTCCCTCTTCCCTCTCCTCTCTTCCACAACTCCCCTCCTCCTCAGGTTGTAAAGTTCATTTCCAACATAGTGTCTAGTGACTATCACTGTTGCATTAGTTCACCCTTTGTCCCACCAGGCCTGTGATTCCCCTTCCCTTCCCCAAATCAGATAAACTTCTATACAAGACATGGGGCACCGAAACCAGGAACAGTGATCACAGGGAATAAGCCAGAGGAGAAAAGAATCAAGACAAAAGAAATAATTGCAAACAGCATACTTAAAAAAAAGAAAGAATAACAAAACAAAACAAAAAACCTCTTGTTTCTCTATCATGGAGATCATTTCAATTAGCATCATTTTATATGGATACATGTACATAATAGCTATTGGGCTATTGTGAACCTCTGCTAGGACTATCCTAGGCATATACTAATTATTTTTCATCCACATTATTGCCTATAACTGTATCAGTAACTGTATAAGTAAGATTATTTATGACCATTTACTTTGTGTCTGGTTTGATGCATTTATGAAAAGTATGGCTGTGAACATTCTTATACCCAGCTAATATATACGCGCAGAAACAAAAGCTTCCTCTTCAGTAATAGAACCTTAAACATAATTAAAGAAAATACTAAGTACTCATCTACAGTTGGCAGAGAAAACTTCAACTGTGTTAAGAAATGCAGCAGTGGGGTTGGGAATGGGTGGAAAGTGAAAAGAGACACAGACAGACAACAGCCGGAAGCTGCGAGGCCAGCGAGAACTGTGGGTAAGAGAGACAAGTCTCAGAGGCAACTTTCAAGGAAACCACAGTTTGTGGCAAATGTCTTACTCTATCACCATTTCAGTCACCCCTGCTCCTGGAAAACGAAGTTTTACTTGGAAAATTGTCAGGGAAGAGAATGGTTATGTGAGTTAGAAGCAAAGAGCTATCCCATTTTTCTCTCTAACAAGTAAGCTTTCCCACCCCCATTGAGTAAATGTTCACCAAATAGTGAAAGAACCTGATGGGAGAAAGTCTAAACGATTAGCCAATTGGGTTTCAACTTGACCATCTCAATTTATGAATGAATGAGTGAACGAATGAATGAGAATCCCTTGGGATAAACATCACTGATGTCAGCTATTGCCACACCAAACCTTGAGAGGAAAAATACATCTCAAAATTTTAAGGGAGGTACAAGGTGTGTGTGTGTGTGTGTGTGTGTGTGTGTGTGTGTGTGTGTACACATGTGCATGACAAGAATAATCTGTATGTCAAAATATTTGCACCTTTCTTTCCAAAAAATGTTGGACCAGGCCCCAGTGGCTCATACCTATAATCCTAGCTACTCAGAAGAATCTGGCTCAAAGCCAACCCTCGAAGGAAAGTCCACGAGACTCTTATCTCCTATTTGTTAGGTCAGTGGAAGAGAACAGCCCCCTCCCCCTTCTTCTTCACCTGCCTGAAACCAGTAATCACCTGACTGTGAGTCAGCAAAGGATCCCAGACTCTGAGGTCACTTCCCCATCTGCTGAGGTCACATCCTGGAGTGCCCTGGTCACACCTCCCTTGCACAGGGAGAGGTCCCTCAGGCTCTGAGATCACTTCAGCATCCTGCCTTTCCCTATGGAATCCAGGGCAGCACAGTCCCCTCCTTTCTCTTCTTCCTTCCCCTCTGCCTCCCCACACCTCCATCTACACACACACACACACACACACACACACACACACACACCCTAAACTCTTTTCTGCCTGAACCATATGGCAGGTTTCCTTTCCTTTCCAGTGAACCTTACACAATTAAACACCAAAAGGCTGGGGGTGGAACTGTGGTTCAAGTGGCAAAAGCACTGACAGCATCCAAGCCTTGAGTTCAAGCCCCAGTACTGACACACACACACACACACACACACACACACACACACACACACGTTGCAAACTCTGCTTAACTTTGATCTCGTTTAGTCCATTACTTCTAGCTGGTCTCATTATCTGTACGACCTTCAACATCAACAACTGGACAAGCCAACTTTCCAGAAAGCAGGTTTCTCCCCTTGCAATCCCCTTCCTAGATTTTGGCAGAAGCGAATGCTGTTCTGGGTGATCACTGTCTTAGGAAGATGATGAGGGTGTCTGTAATTGTGCAGCTGGCTCCTGAACCTCATAAATGGAAGCCACCCGGCAGCCTGGGGTGTGATAAACACAAGCTTTGTTGCCTCTGGGCGGCACTGTCCTGTTCCTTGCTCTCAAATGCTTCCCATGATGGGCCAGCAAACCATGCTCCTCTCCTTCTCATGATCCCCTGTATTGCCATGGAAATCTGGGCAAGATTATGCACTTAAAATGCCTGGGTTCACCAACGGTAAGGAAAAGGTGAGGAGCTACAGTAAAGCCAGAGTCATCTAGGTAGTGGCCAGCCTTACCAGTCAGTACCAGGTGCTATATATACAACTTTGTAGATTGAATTTTATTGTTTGTGCCAGTCCTGGGGCTTAAACTTGGGGTCTGAGCACGATTCTTTAGCTTTTTCACTTAAGGCTAGCACTCTACCACTTCAGCCACAGCTCCATTTCCAGCTCTTTGGTAGTTTATTGGAGATAAGACTCTCACAGACTTTCCTTTCTGGGCTGACTTTGAACCATGGTCCTCAGATCTCAGGGTCCTGAATAGCTGGGATTACAGACATCAGCCACCAGTGCCTGGCTAAAGGTCAGGGGTCAAATTAAGAGAGAATGCTTACTCATAAACTTATGGTCAGGGAAGCCGTCAGCAAACGGGTTAATGTTAATAGTTGAGGAAGAGGGAGTAATTTTCTTTATTTTCACTTTTAAGAATTGACCCAGGAAGTGGTACTGTGGCTCAAATGGTAGAGCTCTAGCTTTGAGCTAAAGAGCTCAGGGACAGCACCCAGGCCCAGAGTTCAAGCCCCATGGCCAACAAAAAAAAATTGATAATGAGGTGTAGTGGCACCAGGGGGTAGTCCCAGGGCTTGGGATATTAAAGTAGGAAGATTGTAAATTTGAGGCAAGCCTGGATTATGTAGATAGACCCTGTTTCAAAAAAATTATTGTTGGATGTCAGTGCCATATACCTGTAACTCTAGCTACTCAGGAGGTGGAGACCTGCAGGATGGCGGTTTAAAGCCAATCTGTGCAGAAAAGACTTTGAGACTCCATCTCCAGTCAAACAGCAAAGTGCTAGACTGGAGGCATGGCTCAAGTGGTAGAACAACAGCCTTGAACAAGAAAACCAAGTGAGAACATGAGGCTCTGACTTCAAACCCAACTATAGGCATACACACCCACAAAATTATATTAACATATAATTGTACAGAATGATGGGGTCCAATGCGATGATCCTGATACATAGATACAATGTAAAGTGCTCAAATCTGGGAGATTAACATCTCTAGTTTTGTAAATATTCATTGTTTCTTTGTGTAGGAGCCTTAAAACTACTGTCTTCTTGTTCTTTAAAAAATATATAATTGTTACAATATATAGCAATATATTACAAACTACCCTTAACTATGCTGTGAAATGATAGAACTTATTCCTACACAGTTGAAATTGGGAGATGGGGGAAGGGGTTACTGGGGATTTAAGGGCCTCATACTCTACCACTTGAACCATACCTCCAACACCTTTTTGCCTAATACATTTTATTGGGACAGGATGATTAAATGGCTGAACAAATTAAACTGCATTTGTCCAACACATTTTTTAAAAAAATTATTTAATTTATTTGTATTTTTGCCAGTCCTGGGCCTTGGACTCCGGGCCTGAGCACTGTCCCTGGCTTCTTTGTGCTCAAGGCTAGCACTCTGCCACTTGAGCCACAGCGCCACTTCTGGCCATTTTCTGTATATGTGGTGCTGGGGAATTGAACCCAGGGCTTCATGTATAAGAGGCAAGCACTCTTGCCACTAGGCCACATCCCCAGCCATGTCCAACACATTTTTGTGTTGGTTATTTTCACTGTGGGGTCTGCCTTCATTCTGGGGCTGGCCTGGGCTGCGATCTTCCTATTTGTGCTCCTCTGTGTTCCTGGGAATGACAGGTTCGTGCCATTGTACTTAGCATTGTGCTTCCCCTGTAGCTGAGATAACAGGTATGCACAACCGTGCCCAGCCATTGGTTGAGATGGAGTCTCTTGAACTTTTAAGTGTGTGATAGCCTCAAATCTCAATCTCCTGCTCTCTGCCTCCCAAGTGCTGGGAATACAATTACGTTTTCGAGAAACAGTTTAAGCAGGGAACCTCCCCTACACTGACCTGTTTCAAAGAGCTGCTTCATCTTCATTGGGTGAGGAGGGGCTTGTCAGTGCTCTCTGCCTTCCCTTGCCCTAACTTCAAGCTCTGTCCAAGACCATGCATATAACTGGGACTCATTGCCAAAGAAAAATGCAGCACTCTTTCTTGTTTTTTTTTATATTTATTTTTTGGTCATAGGGCTTGTGCTGTTTTGCTCAAGGCTAGGGCTCTACCACTTTGAGCCGTTGTTCCACTTCTGGCTTTCTGGTGTTTCACTAGCGATAAGGGCCTCACAGACTTTCCTGCCTGGGCTGGCTTTGAACCATGATCCTCAGATCTCAGCCTCCAGAGTAGGATTGCAGGTGTGAACCACCAGTGCCTGGCTTAAAAACAAACAAACCAGAAAACAACAACAAAAGACTTTGAAGTCAATAGCGCCATGCTGTCAGGCACGGTCCTAGGTGACTGTCTGTGAAGCCAGTGCCAGCTCGGCGTTAAGGAAGAAGATGGGGTAAGAAGGGATTTCCCCCATTTCTGTCTGAGACAATTGCCTGTGTTCCATGAGCTCTGGGGGAAGAGAGCGAGGGACCGGGAAGAATGAGAGCGGGAGTGAATGGGGAGGGTCACCTTCAAGCTCCCTCCTCCTCTCTTCCTCAGAGTGGACAACTTTAAAGCCCGCATCCTTGGAGAGACTCGACTGCTAAGAAGCTGTCCTTCTCTTCACTGTTCTTCACCATTCGAACTGCAACCGTACCCCTGATGAGTGATTAGGAACAGCTGGCTAGGTGGCCTCTCGAGCCTCAGTTTCCTTGGTTGTAAAACCTAGCTAACAGTTCTTACCTCACGAAATGACTGTGAGGATTCAAATAATGGGTGCAAGCTAACTGCTCTGAGTCCAAGACATTGTCAGCTCGTGGGGCACCATTATGCTAGTTATTGCTTCAGGAAAAGTGTACACAGGACGGAAAGGTCCTCTTTGTGTATACCGGCCACTTGGGCCTGGGCTGACAACTCGGTAGAAGGCCTGAGCCGCCCCGGTGGGCTTTCTCAGACTTCTTTTTCTCCAGCTTCCTCCAGTTTAACTCCTTTTAAATGGCAAGTCTTTTGAATGTGATGAAAGTCTACACACTCACAAAGCCACTGCTGCCAGCAAGGTCACCCAAGGAGAGGGAGCTGTGTCCTCTGGACCACGTGCAGTTACTCAGATGCTCTGGAGGCATGTACTCATATGCTGAGCTCCTGTGATGGTTGTCTGACAGCCTTTGTCCAAGCCAGGCCCAGGAAGTCTGTTACATTCCTGTCCCAATTTGGCAGACTGATCCAGTGAGTTTTTCACTGATGCTTCTGGTAATGCCAGAATCTTTCACAGATCACTATGGCAGGTGGAAAGCCTTAGCTTGTTCCATCTAAGAGCATGCAAAGTACCTCTCAGTCCTTGCTTTCTCCTGTTGCCTCTATAGGATGGGGCTGGGGTAGACATGGAGTCCCTGGCCTGAATCAGTGTGCTCATCCTGGTTCTATCAAGCCCTCTCGAGATGGAGCTGTCACCAAGGTTACACGGTTAGCAAAGTTGGTGCTGGCTCTGTGTGGGTGCTTAGTTGGGGATGTCAGCAGAGGTCTTCAGTTTTCCTCTGGGTGGACTTCTCCTCTGGGCTGCTTTGGGCCTCCTTCATAGCCAAATGGTTGGGTTCTAAGAGCCAGTAGTCATCCAAGAAGAAAGGAAATGAAAGCTGCCAGTCTCTTAAGACCCAGACCATCACTTCTGACATGATGTGTTGGCCATTTACCAGCTGATGAACATTTAGGTTGATCCCATGCCTTGACTATTGTAAATAGTATTGTTGCAATGAACCTGGGAGTGTAGACAACTCTTTAACATCTTGACTGTATTTCCTTTGGCAATATAGCCAATAATGGGATTGCTGGATGAGATGGCAGTTCTGTTTTGAATGTTTTGAGAAACCTCCGTACTGTTTTCCATAACTGTGATACTAATTTACATTCCCACCAGCAGTGTGTGTGCTCCCTTTTCTCTTTTCTCTTTTTAGCAGTCATTCCTACTAGAGTGAGGTATTATCCAATTGTGGTTGCATTTCCCTGATGACTAGTGAGCTTTTTTATATACTTGTTGGTTATTTTGAATGTCTTCTTTTGATTAATGTCTATTTAGTTCTATTGTTCATTTTCACCTCCCCTCCCTTCCCCCCTCCCTTCCTTCCCTCCTTACTTCCTTTTCTCTAAATATTCTCTAAATTAGTCCTTTGACTAATGTATAATTTTGCCTCTTCACTCTGATTTCTTCATCATGGAGAAAATTTTTAGGATGACATAACCTAATTTGTCTACTTTTCCTCCTATGTTTTTGGAATCTTGTAAAATAAATACTAACATTCTAAAGCTTTTCTTTTATTTTCTTCGAGTAACTTCATTATTTCAGGTATTATATCTAAGTGTCTAATCCATATTGAGTTGACTTCTGTATCTGGTGAAAGACGAAAGTCTACTTTCATTCTTGTGCATGTGGTTAATTTTCCTAGCACCATTTATTTAAAAACACCCTCTTTCCCATGACTCCGGTTCTTGCTAGTTGTTTACTTTCTCTCAGATTCTGTTTTCTCATCAGTAAAATGGGGATGATCATAGCACAGGCTATGGACAGCTTTTGTAAGCATGAGTGAGCTCATACCACAAGCTTAGAGAAACAGCAGGATAAGGTTTTAAGAGCACAGGCTGTAGAGCCAGATGGCCTAGATTTGAATGCTGGTTCCACTTCTTGCCATATACATGATATGGGCCAAGTTATTTCATTCCTCTGCCCTGATATCCTCTTTTATGGGATCATAGTATCCACGTCATTTGCTTGTCATGAAAATAAATGAGTTAAACAAGAAAAGAGTTCACAGTAGCACCTGTACTTAGTAAGCACTGTTAACTGTGATTAACGTAATATGTAATACCTCTCCTGTATGAATGTGAGCATGCGTGTGTGGCTTATAGTAACCGTTCAGTCATATGCTCATCCTACTGGAAGCAGAGAGTAGAGACAGAAGCTCGTGTACTTGAGGAAGGATTCAGGCCTAGTTCAGAATCAACAGAGCTCAGGAGTGGCTCTGTGGATAGGTAAATCTGATCAGTTCCCACAAATGTGGTCACATTGGTATCTTTGGTTTTTGCTCTGTACCAGTTGTGCCTTAGCTTCTGAGCTGCTCATCGAAGACATTGTCTCCTAAGTGGCACTCTCAGACCTAGACAGGCAGGGTGGGGTAGTTGTTGGCTCCTTAGAAACAGGACTTCCTTTCGGGCTGGGGCCAGGCTATGGCAGAAGGCACATTAAACATTATTTCAATAAGGAAGGGTGTTCCTGGTCAACAGTGCCTCTTTGTTTCCAGGTAAATGACATGGCTAAGGCCCAAGACTGAAGAGCCTGGATTCGAAACAGCCTGGCTGTCTTTCTGGCTTCTGGAATTTGCTGTGACATTGTTCCTCCCTGCGTCTCCCATGTGCCTGTGCTTAAGACCTTCGCCTCCAAATCCTTGCTGTGTTTGCCTCTTAGAGCTTAGCTTGCTCCAAGAGACAAAGTTCATGGGTGGGCTGTGGCTGAGAATCACCACAGCTACAGTGAATATTCTAGAACAATAAGCTGGGAAGAAAATTCACACCTGTGTTAACATCCTGACATCTTTTGGAAAATGAAAACAGCATCAACTAACTTGAGGGAATAACTTGACATGACTTCAGTCTGGAGAAAGAGCTTAAGAGGGGTCAGTCAATGGCATTATTTGACTATTAGCCTTATTAGACCTTCTGAGGCCAGAATCCAAGGGCAGGGGTTGGGGGTGTTATAGAGAAGGGGGCTTCATACTCAGGTGCATAGTTCTACTGCCTCTACTTCCTTCTTCCCTACCTCTCTACCTGCCTGTTCCAAAAATTCCTCCAGAAACATGGAAGTTTCTCTGGAACGGTTGTTCCCTTGAGCAGGTGCAGGAACAGGAATTATGGCAGAGTCTGTAAAATTTTCACTTCTTCCAAGACCTTTCCATTCCCTTTTACTCCACTAATGTCATTTAGAGAGAGAGAGACAGAGAGAGACAGAGAGAGAGAGAGAGAATGTGTGTGTGTGTGTGTGTGTGTGTGTGTGTGTGTGTGTGTGTGATGGTACTAGGCTTGAATTCAGGGACACGCTCTCTTGCTTGGCTTTTTTTGTTCAAGGCTTGTGCTCTACACTTGAACTACCCTTCCATTTTTGGCTTTTTGGTGGTTAATTAGAGCTAAGAATCTCAAGGAATTTTGACTGGCCAGGTTGGCTTTAAATCATGATCCTCAGATCTTAGCCTCCTCTGCAGCTAGAATTACAGGGATTACAGGCATGAACCACCAGTGCCTGGCTTCCTTTAGAGTTTTCTTAGGCTATTTGGTTTTGCACAGAGGAGGAGAGGCGCTTGGTCTGGTTCTATCACAGCATCTATTCAATGAGCTGGGTGAACAGGGGCGCAGAGGGCTTCTCTTTCTGAGTGAGTCCTTTGAGGGCCCACAGAAAGGCAGCCCTCCTCTTACATACCTGGATGGTCTGGAAAAGCTGCTAACTCACAAATCACACCCATTTTAAAAAAAGTTCTGTCCTTTCCCTAAGGTGCCAGTCCCCCTCAGAGGGTTTCAAAGCAGTGGCTCCATGCTGTCTCATGAATGGAGGGATGAGGCAGGCGGTACCAAACACAGCAAGGAAACTTTGGAATTCCCAGCATCCAACTGAAGAACCCACTGTTAAATCAAGTCATCCTCCAGTGCAGACCTTCTTTTTGCAGGTGAAATTTTCAGTCAGCCACCAGAGGGTGCCCCGTGTTCTCTGAAAATGACCAAAACCTGAAGAATTAAGAAAACATTTCCAGTGCATAGGAGACCAAGACAAATAGAGCTTGCCCACCTCTGACTTAAACAAACACACTGGCTAACACAATAGCCATGAGGCTGCAGGGGAAAAAGAACCAGGATGAGTGTAAAAGAAATCAGCAGAATTACCTGAATCTGAGCTGAACAAGTTGTTTCTGAGGTGTATGTGTGTGTATTTGCATTGGGGCTTGAACTCAGGACCTGGGTTTGTCCCTTAGATTACTTTTGCGCAAGGCTGGCAATTTGCCACTTGAACCATAGCTCCAGTTCAAGCTTTTGGATGGTTAAGTGGAGATAAAAGTCTCACGGAATTTCCTGTCTGGGCTGACTTTAAACCTTGAACCTCAATTCTCAGATCTCAGCCTCCTGAGTAACGAGGCATTTGGGGTAAGCTACTGGGCTGATAGCTTCTGGAATTAAATTGGCAACTGGTCCAAGGAAGTGATTTTATCCAAACAAAATCCTTTTCTCCATCCATCCCACATCTGTGTATACAAAGAAAATGCAAATATATGTAAATATTAGTCAGAACAAAAGAGTTCTTGGATAACTGAGGTTGCTGATAGCTGAAGCTGCTACTTTAAAAATATCTTACAATGCAAATGAAAGGACAGATTTTCTGAGCCACTGAACCACTGGTCCTGCACTTGAGTGAGGTCACACAAAGAAGAAACCATGGCTCTGAAAAAAGGATTGTATAGAATGAGCCAGAAATCAGAGGATGGGGGTAGCAACCAAACCTCTTTCAGCGGGGCCTCGCAAGCAGCTGTGTTGAGCATTTGCCTACAAGTGTTTGTTGAACGAATACATGAATGGGAAGAAGCCTGGAGTGGATTGCACACTGCCAGGGCTGGCTAGGAGCTTTCCCCAGGCTGAGATGAGAGTTGGGGAGAGTGTGGATTGAGGTAGCTAGGTAACTCCCCACGTTGTGTCAGCTTTGAAATACCTGAAGTAAGCCGCCTGAAAGGAAGAAAGGTTTATTTGGATCCTGGTTTCAAAGATTTCAGTCCATGGTCATTTGAGTCTGCTGTCTCTAGGCCTGTGGTGAGGGAGAGCGTCATGGTGGCAGAGCCTGGAAGAGCAAAGCTGCTCCATGGTGGCCAGAAAATGGAAAGATAGAAGGGGACCAAAACCAAAATATAACCACCAAGAGCACATACCCAGTGAGCTGTCTGCCTACCTCTTAAGGTCTCTACCACTTCCAGTAGCCGTTAAGCTATGAACCCACCAAAGCACTGATACCTTGTAGATTGGTGAGAGCCCTCATGACCCAATCACTTCCCAAAGATCCCCCCACCTCTGAATACTGCTACATGGGGGACCAAACCCTCAATGCATGAGCCTTTGGGAAGCATTTTGTGTTGAACACTTTTTCCATCTGGGTTATCTCTACCTGAGATCTTTGCTGTGAATATGCCAAGCTATAGAACAGATCATGTGGAGTTTTTCCTAATGATTGTCAGTTGAATGTTCCATTTGTTTGTATGTTTTTCTGCTTATTCATAGGTATTACTGAATAGATGAAAGGAAACTCAGTCATTATTTGGAGGACCTTGGTCCCCTTTGGCCATTCTTTCGTGACCTGAGGGTGATGGTATAAAATGGTAGAGGAAGTAAGCACATTGGTAATGTTGGACAGGAACTGTAGCTCTCTGGCAACCTAGCCAGTATGGAACTGGGCTGAGGTACTGGCTTCTGGGTAATTGGGCCATTTATCTCTCTAGGTAAGTGCAGGTGTGTGTGTGTGTGTGTGTGTGTGTGTGTGTGTGTGTGTGTGTGCTTGAGGATGAGTTTCGATGACAGCTTGCTCTTGTACAAGGACCCACCATTTATACAGTCCTTTGCAGCCTAGTAGCCCCTTCCTGGTACATACAAAAAAGGGGAGATATTATTTATGTTTAAATTAAGAAGAAACGGTAGTTTGGAGACAGAAATGATTATTCTTAGGTTTTCAACTCATTATGGAAGTTATTATGCTGTCCGTGCCTTGCAGGGTATAACACGGTCTCTCTACATGCTCTCTTTTCAAGGCCTTGGGGAGGCCTTGGTGATTCTTTAGGGAACAAAGTCTTCAGATAAACCAGGGATGGTTCTTGGCCTAGAAGAAATGGAATTGTTGTAGAATTTGTTCTTTTTCTATTCTCTCCTAACCACGTCTAAGTCTGCCCATCTGACAGGTGCTACCATGATCACCTTTTCCCACTAGAAGTTTAGTCTCAGGTTCCTGTGTTTGAACTCCTTAGTGAACAACCTCACATTGGTGATGTCCTGTTGGTTCCTGGGGTCCCTCATACTTGGTCAGCACTGTTGATGAGGTGACATCTACTTCCGGTCCTGATTTCAGACACCTGGCATGGCCCTGTATACTCAGGGAAGGTTAGAGCAAGATATTTTTTTTCTTCTTCAGGACTTCGTCTGGTGAAGGAGGAAGTTACATAACCAGATCACAGCACATGTGAGCTTGGGTGCCTCTCCTAGGGAGTCCTGGTCCTTGCTATAAAAGGAATATTCCTATATTATTCCTGTGATCAGCTCCTTGTCTAAACACAGGCTTAATTTCATTTATTGCAGTGTTCCACTCGGAAAGCAGAGGCTAAATGCATTCTTCCAGAAGGTTAGGAAAAGTCTGGTGGTGAGCTATCTGAGGGAAAATAAAGTCATATGACATAGACAAGAAAAAAAAATAGTCTTTCTACTGGATCTCTGACTCCCCCCCCCCCCCAAAAAAAAAAGTTGCTGTGGGGAGACATAAAATTTAAAAACACAGTCCTGGAACATGATTGACTTCAGCTAAGTTTTTAAAGATCAAAAAGGGTCACTGACAATTGAGAGGAATAAAATAGGGTAGAAAATAAATGATTGAATCCTCCATATACACACGTTCCATGTCTGCAGAGTCAACCAACCATGCACGGATATTTGAACAAAAATTGTGTGAAGATGGCAGAATAACATTCAGTGAAGGGGGGAGAGTGGGAAGGGGGAAGGGAGAGTAAACTAGGGGACCAACCTGATTAAAGTATAGTATGTACTGTGGTATGTGGGAAATAACACAGTGAAAACCCCTTGTGTAAGTAGTATACACTTACAAAATAAAGGACAAGCATATAGAACAAATTCTGTTTGGGGTATGGGTACGATTAGAGGAAGGAAGGTTGAATAGGAGCAAACTACTTGACTTATGTGTGTGATAGTGGAAGAGTAAAGCCTGCTGAAATTTGTTTGGAAAGGAAGAGAATGAGGGAGAGAAACGGAGAGGGAGTCTAGGGGGGCCTCTAATCAAGGTACATTGCATACATACATGGACATGTCAGTTGAGATCCTCCTTGAGCAACTAACTGATACTAATTTTTGAAAAGTGGGAAAATATGAAGACAAGTTTAAAAAAATGTTGTGTCTGTACTGAACATAGATAGATTTTCTTGTCATTCTTCCCTAAACAAAACAGTATAACAGGTACTTACATTGCATTTGCATTGCGGTGGATGTTCAAAATAATTTAGATATGATTTAAAGGATGTGGGAAACTGAGTCAAGCCTATGATCTTAGCTACTCAGGAGGCTGAGATGTAAGGATTGTGGTTTGAAGCCAGCCTGGACAGAAAAGTCTGTGAGACTCTTATCTCTAACAAATCAACAAGAAGCCAGAAATGGAGCTGTGGCTTACTTACTAGAGTGCTAGCCTTGAATGAAATAGCTAAGGGAGAGCATGAAGCTGTGAATTCAAGAAAGAAAAGAAAATAGGAAAGGAAGAAAGAAGAAGGATGTAGGGGAGAAAGAAGGGAAAGAAGGAAAGAAGAGAAGAAGGAAGGAAAGCAAAGAAGGAAGGGAAGAAAGAGGGAGACTGTAGGAAGGAAGGAAGAGAAAGAAGGAAAAGAAGAGGGAGGATATGAGTAGCTTATTTGCAAAAAGTCCCGGAGTTCAAGTCCCAGAACCTGCTTCAAATCAGTTTTGTTTTTTTGTTTTTTAGTTTGGACAGAAGGGTAGCTAGCTGTAACGATAGAGCTGGAGCTGTACCTCACTCCTTGGCAAATAGATTGCAGATGGGGGAGTCAGAGCTGTTAAATATGAAACTATAAAACCAGGAAAATATGAACAGGGATAATGGAAGTTTTATGTTGTAATTTATAGCTGAAAAAAACCTGCTAAAATACAACACAAATCACAACAATCATAAAAGAGGTTTTTAAAAGTCTACATGCTGCTGGGTGCTGGCAGTTCACCCCTGTAATCCTAACTACTCAGGAGATTGAGATCTGAGGACTGTGGTTCAAAGCCAGCCTGGGCAGGAAAGTCTATGAGATTCTTCTCTCCAATTAATCACCAAAAGATTGGAAGTGGTACTGTGGCTCAAAAGTGATAGAGCTCTAGCCTTGAGCAAAAAGAGCTCAGGGACAGCACCCAGACCCTGAGTTCAAGCCCTAAGACTGACAAAAAGAAGTACATGCACCATAAAGCAAAGTTTAAAGTCAATAACAACCTGTGAAATATATTTGCAACTGATTCCTATGTAGTCAGTAAGAAGAAGATCAACAACCCAGCAGAACAATGGGAACAGGATATTTTATCAGGTAACATGCATTGGCAGTTCAGCAATGACTATCAAAATTACAAATATTACCCTATGAAATTACTCTGTGATTCAGAAATTTTGCTTGTAGGAATTGTTATATAAGAATAGCTACAATAGATACATTAATACAATTCTGTTAAATTACAGACACATTCCAATATGTGGAAATCACTTATGAATAAGGCTAATCACTGCAGCATTGTTTGCAGTACCAAAAAATTGGAAATAATGCAAATGATCATCAATGAGAGAATGGTGATGAAAATGGTGCTATATTAAAGCAACAGATCACTATTCATTATAAAAGATTATGGGCTTCTTTGTGTACTGGTAGAGAATGATCTCTAAATTAGTGAGCAAAGAAATCAAGGTATAGAATGTAATAATAAATTACCATTGTATAAATTAAGGGCTGTGAATAATACCTTACCTAAATGCATTTACATATTTCTATGGAGGGATAACAGGAAGCAAGTGCTAATGGATGCCTCTAGATGAGTTGCTCAGAGCAGTGACTGAAGTATGTGGGTGACATTTTACTGTACATCATTATATCTCCCTTTCTGTCCTTTGAATTAGGCAGTGTAAGAATATATTCCCTATTTCAATTTCTAAACCTA
This sequence comes from Perognathus longimembris pacificus, assembly GCF_023159225.1. NCBI lineage: Eukaryota > Metazoa > Chordata > Mammalia > Rodentia > Heteromyidae > Perognathus > Perognathus longimembris. Next base: position 9,042,855 of record NC_063174.1, on the reverse strand, counting down.
TAAACTACAGGCTGAGTGGCTCGTGCCTGTAATCCTAGCTACTCAGGAGGCTAAGATCTGAGAATCTCAGTTCAAAGATAGCCACAGCAAGAAGGTCTGTGAGCCTCTTACCTCCAAGTGGTAGGGCATTAGCCTTGAGGAAAAATGATCAGGGACAGTGCCAAATCCCTGAGCTCAAGCCCCAGGAGTGGCATACATAGATTAAAAAAAAAAATACATGTGGCCTGGTGCCAATGGCTCACACCTGTAATCCCAGCTACTCAGAAGACTGAGATCTGAGGATTGTGGTTCAAAGCCAGTTCAGGCAGGAAAGTCAGTGAGACTCTTATCTCCAATTAGCACCACAAGACTGGAAGTGAAGCTGTGGCTCAAAGTAGTAGAGCACTAGCTTTGAGTGAAAGAGCTCAGGGACAGCACTCAAGTCTTGAATTCAAGCCCCACAAACAACAACAACAAATTACATTTGAAATTTGAAATATTTTGAAATCTAGCACAAGAAATAGAACACCTTGGACACTTGAAACATGAAATTTAGCTAAGCCTGATGACATATGCCTTTAATCTCGCCTACTGTAGAGGCTGAGGGAGAAGAATCATGAATTCTAGGCCAGCCTGGGTCACATAGCAAGACCGTGTCTCAGAGAAAAAGAAAAAAAAATAATGAAAACTAAAAATAAGAAAGTGAGAGTCTGATTTCATGAATGCTGTACACTCCTATCCCTGTGAACAGGGCCTAATATCTCCAGCATCTTCTACCTCTACCAACCTCAGAGAGACAAGGACTTGAATGTCAACTCTCTGCCCTTCTCCACTTCCATCTTCCCCTCTTCTAAGATCAAGACTGTCTTCCAGAAATTTGCCCCTATTCTTCTGTCTTCCTTATGCCCTGCAGGGATGATGCAGACAGACACCAAGCCAAGGGCATCTTAGATTTCTCTGTGGGAATGCCACCGGTGTATTCCCATGATTGGCTGGCTAAAGGGTGGAAAGTATAGTTAAGACATGTAAATCTGGAATCATGAAGGCAGAAGAAAATGAAGCAGTTTATGGTAGGAAGCTTTCACCTGTGGAACAGTGTAATGAGTCGGTTAGAAGAAATGATAATAAATCATAGAGGGCAAGAGACCCACCCCCTTGCCGCACTCCGGCTGAATTTTTCTCTTCTCAGAGCTTTAGAGTTGATGCCTTATTAACATCAGAGGAGACTTGATGGCTTGTCATATTCAGTCCTGACGATTGAAATGAAAAGGATGAAAATGAGAAGTATGGCAAATGAAAATCAATTGCTTTCTTTAATTTTAGTCATCCCCTTCCTGAAGCATATTGAATACTACGTTGGGTTCTTTCATTGTTCAGGTTATTAATAACAAAGAGCCAAAGTAGTTCACATTCCTAAAGAGTCTTTCATCTCAAAGGAGCCAATGTAATTCACTAATTCAGTTACCTGAACTACATTTGGTAATTATTTGAGGATCACTTCACCCAGAGGTGAATTTCAACGAGTTGTGTGACACAGCCAATAGTCACTTCATTCTCCAGTCAGTACAAAAGAAAAATGAATAGCTAATAGGGATGTCTTCCTAAAGGATTTTCCCAGTGAAAACTTCAGGGAGATGGATGCTGAAAGAATGTAATTAACTGCCTGAGATGAATACCTCCAACCTCACTCAAGGTTTTCCTGACCTCTTTCCTAGTGTCAGGGCGGAGAGGTATCTTAGCTCAGAATGGAGCTCTCTAGTGGCCAAGAGACTTGAGAACAGCAGGTGTTCCATGTGACTTTACTTTATACCTCCATTATGTCGTTCTTCTTTTTTGAGTGATGGCAAGTGGTATTGTATTAATACTCCATGACTGACAAAAAGGGAAAGTTATTAATATAGTTTATTTCTTCTTCTTCTTCTTCTTCTTCTTCTTCTTCTTCTTCTTCTTCTTCTTCTTCTTCTTCTTCTTCTTCTTCTTCTTCTTCTTCTTCTCCTTCTCCTTCTCCTTCTCCTTCTCCTTCTCCTTCTCCTTCTCCTTCTCCTCCTCCTCCTCCTCCTCCTCCTCCTCCTCCTCCTCCTCCTCCTCCTCCTCCTCCTCCTCCTCCTCTTCCTCCTCCTCCTCTTCCTCCTCCTGCTTCTATTTCTGGTTCTCTCGTGGTGAACTGGAGATAAGAGTCTCCTGGATGTTCCTACCTGGGCTGGCTTTGAAATTCTATGCTCAGATCTCAGCCTCCTGAGTAGCTAGGATTATAGGCACGAGCCACTAGTGCCTGGCATTCTTTCAGTTTTTGTGTGGCTAATTGGAGATAAGAGTCTCATGAAGTTACCTGCCCAAGCTGGCTTTGAACAATGATTTTCAGATCTAAGCCTCCTGAGTAGCTAGGATTACAGACACGAGCCACCAGTGCCCAGCTGTTTCCATATATTTGCTCCTAGAACAGAGATATGCAATAGAGTTTGTAAGCTAAGCTTGCATCAGTGAACCTGCTGAATAATCTGCTTATTAGTTTGAGGAATAATTTTTAGGTTTCTTAGGAGTTTACTATGAAAATCACCATGACATCTGCAAATGGAAATGGTTTTAATTTGTCCTTTTGGATCTGCACGTCTTTCAGTCTTTTATCTCCTTTTCTTGCCTTATTGGGCTGACTGGGTCAGAGCTGAATAGCAGTGATAGGAGTAGGTGTTTTTGTAGGTTGTCTTTTGTAAGACAAACTGGTCTTAAGAGAAAAGAGTTCAGTATTTTATAGTCAAGTATAATGTCAGTTGCAGTTTTTTTTGGTAGAGGTTTCTTTGTTTAATGACATTGAGAAAGTTCCTTCTTATTCCTATACATGCCTCCAGTCCAACATTTTGCTACTTTATTGGTGATAGAATTTTTAATGCCTAGGCTGTCCTTGAACTGTGATCTTCTAGGGCTCAGCCTCCTGCGTGGCTAGGAATGAAAACAGGAGTGAGTCACTGGCCCCTAGCCATCCCCTCCTTTTTTCCATAAATGGGTATTTTAATTTTGTCAAACTCTGCCTCTTTTGCATCAGTTTATGATTGTGATTTTTCTCTTGTGTCCATTAAGTTTTTGAACATTGAACCAGCCTTGCATCCTATGAACAGTAGTCATTACAATGTTGTCTGATTGTCAGGACTGTGTGTAAGAAGTAGTTTCTCTGTTATATAGTCCTACTTGGTGGGGGAGAGTTGATGAAAGGGCAAGAAACAAGCTCTTCTTGTTAAGAGAATGTGGATTGACCTAGCTGACTGAATCGAGTAAGACTTCTTTCTTCCATCCTCTTTCTATTTCTATTCAGAAGTCTGGAAACTGCTGCCAGCATCACCATTTCCAGTACCCCGGCTCTGCTCATTGGACAGGGTGACCTGGAGTCTTGTAGCCAATGAGAAGCTCATGTTCTGAGAGCAAGGTCACCAGTCAGTATTGTACCAGAAGGAAAAACAATCTCCTCTTCTCTGCATTCCAGGTAGCACAGGAGTACATTTGGTTGGCAGACGCAAAATCAAATCCATAACCTTAGCAGGCAGAGAATCAGGCAAATATGCTTTTAATCCTTCTAGTTCATATGAGCCAGAAGAGAGTAGTGGAGGAGGAAGGAGGTGCTAGGGACCGAGAGTCAATCGCTAGCACTCCTGTTCACCTGGCTGAATCCAGAAGACAGGCATCTTCCGTCTTCTCCTTACAATCACTCTCTAAATACATGCTTTTGATTTTTAATGTTATCTTTTCTCTTATTTCTTCTATCAACAATTCAAAAAAAAATCACTTATCAGGATTGATTTTCAGGAACGAAACTGGCTCAGAAGAGTAGAGTAGGAAAAGACAAAGGGAAGGTAAAATGTGATGCCAATAAAATGCAGTACACTTCACGGCTGTTTTAATGCCATGTCTTTGCATTGGGGTGGGAGAGCGTGCCAAAGGAAGGAGGGCAGGGCCTGGCCAGCCCCAGCACAGCCTGGATTTTGGCAGCTACAGGGAAAGAAGACCGTGTGCAGGAGGAATTTCAGGCTCAGCAAGGGTGAGGAACAGACAGGAAACATCATGCTTGGAGGACAGAGACAAAGACTTGAGCAAGACAAGCTGCAACTTGATTGGCAAGTCAAAGTTGAGATTAAGCTGGTTGGAGAGAAAACCATGGAGGCCAGGTGCTGGATGGCTTTGGGGGCTTGACTATGCTCAAGGCCTTAGCATTCAGCTGTTTCTCATTCAAGGTACCATCGTGTCCAGCAGAGCCTTCTGTAGCAAGGAGCTGGGTTTGTCATTTTCTTGGCTTTTTTTTTTTTTTTAATGTTCCAAAGCCTTTGGCTGTTTTCCAGGCTGCTAAGATCTTTGTGATCTTGCTGTCTTCTCTAAGTCCAGGTCAACTGTTCTGCTAAGAGGTAGCTTGATCAGAAGTCAGAGTTGTATAAGGGGGCCAGAAAGCTGGTGTCAGTGACTCATGCCTGTAATCTAAGCTACTCAGGAGGCTAAGATCTGAAGATCATGGTTCAAAGCCAGCAGGGCAGCAAAGTCCACGAGACTCTTATCTCCAATTAATCACAGAAAAAGCCAGAAGTGGAGCTGTGGTTCAAAGTGGCAGAGCACTAGCCTTGAGCAGAAAAGCTCAGGGACAGCACCCAGGCCCAGAGTTTAATCCCCAGGACTATTAAAAAAGAAAGAAAGAAAGAAAAAGATGGGGCTGGGGATATGGCCTAGTGGCCAGAGAGCTTGCCTCATATACATGAGGCCCTGGGTTCGATTCCCCAGCACCACATATACAGAAAATGGCCAGAAGTGGCGCTGTGGCTCAAGTGGCAGAGTGCTAGCCTTGAGCAAAAAGGAAGCCAGGGACAGTGCTCAGGCCCTGAGTCCAAGGCCCAGGACTGGCCAAAAAAAAAGAAAGAAAAAGATCCAGGACATGTTTCGATTATTTTTTTTTTTATTTCAGATGGGAGCTTTTTAGCATGTGGAAGGTTGTTGAACTCCTGGGTAAAGGTATCAAATCTGACGGGTCATCAGGTCAGAAGCAGGGAGGTGACAAGAGTTGCTGAATGACAAGGCCCTTCTCTGGTCTCAGTGTAGCACTTCAGAGAGCAGCTGCTATACCAACCCGTTCTTAGACTCATTAGTTCTACTCCAGGGCATTAAGCACGATGAGAAGGACGGGGAGTGGCCCATGATACTTCATGATGTCCTTGGCACGGCTTCTGCCAGCTGGTCTACAAGCCTGGGGATATTGGTCTGAAGAACACAAACTGCTGGGAGGCTGGTGGCTCTCGCCTGTAAAATCCTAGCTACCTCAGGAGACTGAGATCTGAGGATTGTAGTTCAAAGCCAGTCATGGCAGGAAAGTCCGTGAGACACATTTCCAATTAACCACCAGAAAACCAGAAGTAGGGCTGAGGTTCAAAGTGGCAGAGCACTAGCCTTGAGCAGAAAAACTTAAGGAGAATACCTACACCCTGAGTTCAAGCCCATGAACTCCCCCTCTGCCCCCCTAACAAAAAAGTATCACCAGCTTCAATGGCAATATTGGAAAAAATAATACTCTCAGGAGCAATGGTATTTTTTTTCCCTCTCCTCATCTAGGAAGGATTAAATGTGTTTCTGTACCAGTGATTTTTGAGTTATTTTAATCTTTAAACCATTTCTTCTACTTTCCAAACAAGTCTGACTTGGCAATGCAATGTTGAAAATCAAATCTAAAAGGAGCTGTTTGATTAGGTGGCATCAGAGAAACTCCTCTGCAAAATTCCTCAGGCTTCAAAAAATCAGTTTTAAAATCCCTGTAGCTGTGTGCTTTAGGGCCAGTGAGTTCTTTTTTAATCTAAATTTAAAGAGAAAAAAATGGAGGCATGTAGGGGCTGAAGAACTTAGTTTGACCAGGTGCTGGTGGCTCTGGCCTGTCATCCTAGCCACTCAGGAGGCTGAGCTCTGAGAATCACCTGGAAACTTCAGTTTCCAGCCTGGCAGAAAAAATCCCCACAACTCCATCTCCAAAATAGCCAGCAAAAAGTATGACAAAAGGCATAGCAGTAGAGCAAAGTGGTAGAGCACTAGCTGTGAGCAAGCAAGCCAAGAGAAGACTTGAGGCAACTGAGTTGAGCCCCAGAATTGGCAAAAAAAAAAAAAAAAAAAGACAAATCCAAAGACCCTTCTCTCCAATAACCAGCAAAAAGAGATGGGGGAGAATATGAAAAGGGAGACATCAGTCAGATGCATTGAACATATAAATAGACACATTGAACTGAAACCCCTTTGTGCAATTACTTAAAGGTAATAATAATTAAAAAAAAAAAAACAGAAGTAGAAATATGGCTCAAGTGGTAGAGGACCAACCTTGAGAGGAAAAAGCCAATCAGAATACGAGGCCTTGAGATCAGCCCCAGTATTATCACCAAAAACAAAACAAAAAACAAAGGAAAAAACCAACCCGAAAGGCCAGGGGCCTGGTGGCTTATGCCTATAATCTTAGCTACTTAGTAAGTTGAGGTCTGAGTAATCACTATTCAAAGCCTAGGAGGAAAGTCCTTGAAACTCTAATCTTTGATTAAACACTTAAAAAGCTGGGAGTGGAGCTTTGGCTTAAGTGGTAGACTGCTAGCCCTTGAACACAAAAGCTCAGGGACAGCGCCTAGCCCTGAGTTCAAGCCCCAGGATCAGTGTTTGCGCGAGCGCACCACACACACACACACACACACACACTCACAGAACCCAACCCTGGTGATTTCAGAGCCATGTTCTTGATTTCATTGGAACTAGCTCCATAAAGTCAGACAAGGACTGACAAGAGGGAGAAGCTGCGGCGGGGGGGGGGGGGGGGGGGGGGGGGGGGGAGGGGAGGGAGGGGGGTAGAGGAGAGAGAGACAGGAAGAGAGAGAGAGGGTGCTACTCAGGGGTGGCCACAGGCAGCTGACTGTCAGCAAATTGTCCACTCTTGGCTCATGAGAATGCAAGAAGTGATACTCCAAAATGAACACCAACTGTCACCAAAGCACTTTCTTTAATTCAGCTGACATTTTTAAAAATGACAATACTTTGTTAATGCAAGATGTTGAACATTGGTTTTGGATTTTGGTGTCAGGTGTTTATCTCCTCTGGGATTAATGTTAGTTTGTATACTGGCACTTGAGGGGGGCCATTTTTGAGGTATGGCTCTTTCTTATGTTTTGTAAGATTACTAATACCCTTTTAACCTAAACTAGCTAGGCATTCATTTCAAAAGGACCTGGATTAATGCTATTGAAAAATAACTGTGGGGCTGGGAATGTGGCTTAGTGGTAAAGTGCTTGCCTAGTACCCATGAAGCAACTGGGTTCGATTCCTTAGTACCACATAAACAACAAAGCCAGAAGTAGCATGGTGCTCAAATGGTAGAGTGCTAGCCTTGAGCAAAAGAAGCTCAGTGACAGTTCAAGCCCCAGGATAGAAAAAAAGAAAAGAAAGGAAAAATAGAGAGAAATAATTGTATACAGAAGGCCACGTGTTCAAGACCTGGGATTCTGTTTATACAATAATTGCAACCATTTGCAAGCCAATGGGAAACAGGTTGCTCATAATTCTAGGTCCCACTAATAGCTGCAAGGTTGTTGGCTGCGCTGGGGGGACCCGTGTGTAAAATGGAAACGAAGATGTACACAGCCAATTACCCCTGATTACCATGGGCTCTGATAATGGCTGGGCATCTTAGTTATAATAAGTCACCAGCCTTTGTTGGCTTAAACCATGGGTGAGTAGAACCCAATGGAGTGAATTCACTCATGGCTTACATTCAGAACATTAACCATTTGGGGGCCACAGTGCTGATACCTGCCCATCTAACTGGCTTTTAAAGAAAACAAATATTACCTCAAACCACTTCATATATCATGAATAATCATGAATTTAAACTTGTGCAGGGACAGAATTTATGGTTCAGAGTCAATCTGAATCTGCTTAGGACATCTTTTCAGGAGTAGGATGATTTAAAAAGTGGATGTTTCCTGAGCTGATGCCACTGTTTGAAGTTACAGTTCCTGGGTGAGACAGACCGGTGCGGCTTGGTGAAGGAAGCGGCTGGGGAGGTTTGAGGTTGAGTACTTACAGCAGCAAGTGGCCTGACAGGGGAGAGGGAACCAGGTGACCTCCTGCAAACAAAGCAAATCCAAAGAACATCCGGGTTTCCAGGTCTTCACCGGACCTTGCAGCAACTGCCATTTGCAAGCCTACCTAGAACCCCTGTGATCTTGCTGCAGAATAGGCTTGCTTATTTATTGATTTATTGGATCTGTGCCAGGGTTTGAAATCAGGTCCTCACGTTTCCTCTGCTTGCTTGGCTGGTGCTCTGTCACTTGAGCCACTTTTCGCTGGTTGTTTGGGAGACAAAGTCTCAGACGTTGTTGCTGCTGAGGCTGGCTTTGAACCATATCCTCTGGCTCTCAGTCTCCTGAGTCCATGGTTACAGGAATGAGCCACTAGCACCCAGCTAGGACTGACTTCTTTTAAAACAATACCCACATGCTATTAAGCTAAGTCTTCATGAATTCAGGCTTTGTTCTTTCTACTTAAAAGTAAAAATGGGGGCTGGGGATATGGCCTAGTGGCAAGAGTGATTGCCTCGTATACATGAGGCCCTGGGTTCAATTCCCCAGCACCACATATACAGAAAATGGCCAGAAGTGGCGCTGTGGCTCAAGTGGCAGAGTGCTAGCCTTGAGCAAAAAGAAGCCAGGGACAGTGCTCAGGCCCTGAGTCCAAGGCCCAATCCTGACAAAAAAAATAAAATAAAATAAATAAACAAAAGTAAAAGTGCTGGGCAAGAGCATGGCTCAAATGGTAGAGTACCTGCCTAGCATACACAGGATTGAGTTCAAAGCTCAGTACCACCAACAAAACCCAAATGAAATAAAAAAGAAAAAGTGATGACAGTCATAAATGTAGCTATAGCCAAGAAGATCATCTACAAATGCTTTCTGAACAGAAAAAAGTTGAACCTGGGATTCAGATAGCTATGTACTATTCTCTACGCTTAAAACCTCTTTGGAGGCAGTCTCTTTAGAATTTTTTTTTAACGACTTAGGTGAAGACTTTGTTTTTTTAATTGTATGGCTGGACATATATTAAGTATAACCTATAAGACTCCCAACATATCATATATCCAGTATTTTTATTGTTCTGAGTTTCAGGGCTAATCTAAGTTTAAAACTCTTTATTTTAGAAAATCAGTAACAGCAGCTAATTAGCACAACTCATTCTGGGTGTATTTGCCAACCAATTTCAGAGACTCATTTGCCTGTTAAGAGATTTTATTGAACACCAGCACCACAGACTTTCCTTTTTTTTTCTAGTAAACAGCTCATGCTTATTATCTTATTACAGGAATGCCACTGGTTAAATCAGGCTCTGAATATAAATAGCCATATTACTGCCATCAGGCATCAATGTTTATTTAGTGGCCGGGAGTCATGCACACCTCTTTGATCGGCTTTGGAATGAGCCATTGCAGTTTTTGTTCAAAAAGGTTATTTGCAAAGGCTACAGAAGTATCAGTTAGATTAAACATGAAATTAATCAGCGTGGAATTTTATCAGCCATTTCTGCCACGGAACACCAGGTGTCAAGAGCATGTGCAAATGAGGACTGAACATAATGAAGCTTGGGGACAGCTTAGTAGGGAGGTCACAGGAGATTCCTAGTGGTTTACTGTGCTGAGGGGAGAAAGATGGGGGAATGACGAAAAGCAAGAAGAGAAGGAAGGAAATGTAGGGAGGAAAGAAGGGAGGGAGGGAAGAAAGTAGAGAAAGAAGGGTTCACCTTTCACCCTCTGTCTCTCCATTTTGCTGTTCCCCTTCCCTTTCTAGTTCCAATTAATGTATATACAATACCCAGGGTACCAAAATCAGTGACAGCAGGGGTAAAACCATGGGGAAGAAAGACAAAAGAAAAAGGCATAATTTCACATGTACGTTGAAAATAACAAGAACAACGATAAACCACTTATTTCCGTAACTTGCATTTCATTTCACTTAGCATCATCTTATGTGATCATATTGAGCTATTGTGATCTTCTGCTAGGGTACCCTAGACATGTATTAAATTATTACCAGTGAGGAAAACCATAGAGTCTGTGTTTCTTTGAGTCACTTCACTTAGTATGATTTTTTTCCCCCCAAGTCTTTCCATTTCCTTACATATGGGGCAATGGCATTCATTCTTTCTGATAGAATTCCATTGTGTATATGTACCCACTTTTTCTTGATCCATTCATCCACTGAGGGGCATCTGAATGACAGTGAATTGTGCTGTGGTGAACATAGTTGTGCTGGTAGCTTTAGTGTGGTCTTGCTTGTAATCCTTTGGGTAAATGTGTGTTGGCTGTTTTTGAGGCAGTGCCCTCACTTTGTGCCCAGTAAGCCTGGACTGCTATCCTCCTATTTGTGCTTTGTTTTATTGCTAGGATGACAGGCACACACCACTGCTCCAAAACTTTCATGCCTTAAACTGTGATTCCTTGATCTCTGCCACCCGAGTAGTTGGTATTTACAGGACTGAGTTACTGTGTCCAGCTTAATAAGGCTTTCTAAATGTAATCCATATTGGAAATTTATATTCAGATTTAATTTATATTTTTAAAGTTGTCACTCTGGTCAGCTATTTGTTTAACTCTTCCATCTGCTCAGGACAAAATTTCTCTGAATTCTCTTATCAAAGGGAAGTTGATTTTTTTTTTTTTTTTTTGCCAGTCCTGGGGCTTGAACTCAGGGCCTGTGCACGGTCCCTGGCTTCTTTTTGCTCAAGGCTAGCACTCTACCATTTGAAATACAGCGCCACTTCTGGCTTTTTCTGTATATGTGGTGCTGAGGAATTGAACCCAGGGCTTCATGCTTGCTTGGCAAGCACTCTACCACTTGGCCAATTCCCAGCCCTTGAATTGTCTTTTATATACTTCTTATGACCCATTCATATAGTCTTTTTGAGTAAATTCTTTGAGCCTACTGATTTTTTTTTGCCCCTATCGTTCTTGCTCCACATTGAAACAAAGCTTACTTCACAAAATCCTTCCTCATCCCAAAGCATTTCCTTTTCCCTTTTCCAAAAAACATTTCTTAAAACCTTCCTGTATCTTTTCTATTTGATGAGTCTTCTGTTTCTCCTTTCTAATTCTCATTTTGCTTACAACTTACAAAATTCTGAATTGAGGGCTGGAGATATGGCCTAGTGGCAAGAGTGTTTGCCTCGTATACATGAGACCCTAGGTTCGATTCCCCAGCACCACATATACAGAAAATGGCCAGAAGTGGCACTGTGGCTCAAGTGGCAGAGTGCTAGCCTTGAGCAAGAAGAAGCCAGGGACAGTGCTCAGGCCCTGAGTCCAAGCCCAGGACTGGCCAAAAAAAAAAAAAAAAAAAAAAAAAAATTCTGAATTGAGAGAAAATGGTTCCCTGTTCCAATAGAGGAAAATAAAAACAAATAGAATAAATAAAATAAAACAGAAAATAAGTAAAACAGAATAGGATAAATAAATAAAATAGAAAACAAATAAAATTGAATAGTAAAAATACTGCCAAGTATCTGATGCAAAATACATAACTACGCCTGTGTATGCAAATTAGATGCAGATCAGCCAGAAGCCTTTAACACATGTGATTGAACTCAAATAAAACTGACTAGAAGTTCTGAAGTGTGGCTTTCCTGGCAGGATGCCTACAGGGGAGATGATCACGCTCACTTCTCTTTCTTGCTGTTTTGTGGACCAGGCCTTCACGGACGTGCCTGACACTTGGGTTGTGATTAATAAAACATCATTGCTTCTTTTATCTTCGGAGTAGTCTGAAAAAAACAAAACCAATAACAAAAATCCAGATACCAAAGGGGAGTAAAATATTTGCTTGGTTGGCTTCTATTTTCATTTATTTATTCATTTTAAGAATGTCAACACATTTCCCCCCCTATCTTTTTGGTTGCTGTTCTTTTTGACTCAAGTAAGACATGCATATTCTTCATCTGGCACAGAGATTTTTGTTTTATTTTCAGGCTTTAACGCAAGGCTTCAGGCTTGCTCCACTGGTGCTCTACCGTTTGAGCCATGCCTCCAGCTTGGCTTTTCTTCCTCAGGGTTTTAGGCGTGGGGGAGATCTCATGGACTTTTATGCTTTGACTGGCTTTGAACAACTGTCTTCTGGATCTTAGCCTCCTGAGGAGCTAGGATTCTAGGTATGAGTCATGCGTGCCCAGTTTCGTTTTTATTTTTTTGTTGTTGTTGTTGTTTTTTAAAAATAGATCTCTTTATAAGCAATTAGATTTGTTTTCTTTAGTTACATTCTAGCTTTATGGATATATTCAAATGAACTTAATTGGACTCTTGTGTTTTTTAAAGTCTTCTACATAGCTCATTTCTACCTAGACTAATTCAATCTATTATGTTAGTGGTTCCCAAGCTGGTACTAACTGAGGTCACCAGGGTGCTTGTTAGACATGCATATTCAAACCCACCCCTGACCTTCTCAGTCAGAACATCTCCATGACTGGGAAGGCACAATTTTAATCATTTAACTCAGCTGCAAATTTGGGACAATGATGAGTCTGTGTTCATTTCAGGAGCTTGACTCTCAGCTGGCAGCCTCACCCCAAATCCCCTTATGGGTTTCTCTCAGGCTTTGAAGGACCTGTCAATAACACTGGTTGGTCTATGACTGAATATTGGAATGGAGGTGTATGCCCCTAACACAGGCGATTTTTCCCATTACTCTGGTGGTGCTTCGAAAGGGAAAGAGCTCCTCAGAATGAACAAGTACGTGCATGCCAAACCAGTCACAGTATTTGGAGTGACAGCTATCATTCAGGAAATGAAAAGAGAGGCAATGGTAGCCAGATCTCAGTGCTGCCATTACAGACTTAGGTGACCAGGACTGTCATTTCTTTGATCATCAAGCTCTGATGGGGGCAAAAGCATGAGACCAAACCTGAAAAATAACTAAAAGCAAAAAGGCTGGAGCTATGGCTCAAGTGGTGGACTATCAAGTGCCAGGCCCCGAGTTCAAACCTCAGTACTGCCAAAAAGAAAAAAAAGAAATCTAATCTATAGTCAGGAGTCTCCCTTTGGAGCTAGGGGAAGGATAGGGCAAGGAGGGTTCCATGACTGACATGCTGCTGCCCTAGAATGACATAGGTCATCCCCTCTCCCCCTGGCCTGCTGGCTCCATCTGCCACTCAGCTCAGCTGGGAGAGAGCTCCTTCCTGAGGCTTTCCATTCTAGCCTGGAGGTGACAACAGGGTTTTCCTAGGAATCTGGACTATGAGTGCAGCCATGATAGGAGGAATGGGACATCCCTTAGTAACCCTCCAGCTACTTAGTCATTTGGAAAAACAGTGGATGCCTGAGTTCAATTAGCGGTGTGGTGAACACCGATTTCATCAGGTGCATTCAGCTATGGAATGAATGGAAGGACAAATATTGATAAATTGGCACAGTTTGACTCTCGGTAGTGGATTTAGATGTTAGATTCATTTTCTAGGGCTGCTGTAATGAAGTGCTACAAAGTAGATAGCTTAGAACAGAAATCTATTGTCTCAGAGCTTGGCATGTGATGCACATCTTAATCCCAGTGCTTGGGAGGCAATGCAAGAAGATTGTGAGTGTGTGATTAGCCTAGACTACATAGAAATACTGTCTAAAAAAAAATTTTTTTTTAGGCTGGTGCTGGGGCTCGAATTCAGGACCTCTCATTCTTGTTTAGCTGTGTTGCTCAAACCTGGTGCTCTACCACTTCCACCAAAAATTAAAAATTTTTTTCATAATGCATGAAAAATGGAAATAAAGATGTTAGCAGTGCCACACCTTGCCAAGTACTGCAAGGAAAAGCCCTTTCTTGCCCTTCCCTAGCTTTGGTGTTTGTGACAATGCCATATATTTGTTTTGTAGCTACAGTAGTCCAGTCTTTGTCTCTGTTGTGGCATAGTGTTCCGCCTATCTGCCTATGAGTTTGCATTCATATTCCCACTTTAGTTCCCCCCCCGGCCCCCACCCCCCCCCCCCCCCCCCCCCCCCCCCCCGCTTTCCTTTGGTGGTACTGGGATTTGAATTACAGGTTTTAGGATTTGAATTTCAGGTCATACTCTTTCTAGGCAGGTGCTTTATCACTTAAGCCACACCTCCATCCCTATTTGCTTTAGTTTGTTTTTTAGATAGGATTGCATACTTTTGCTCTGGTTGGTCTGAGATGGATCCTCTTACTTCCGGTTTCCACAGAGCTAGGATTATGCGTATGTACCGCAGTAATGCCTCTCTCGTTATTATTATTGTTGTTATTGTTATTATTTTGCCATTCCTGGCCCTTGGACCTCAGGGCCTGAGCACTGTCCTCAGCTTCTTTTTGCTCAAGGCTAGCCCTCTACCACTTGAGCCACAGCGCCAACCGGTGGCCTTTTCTATTTATGCGGTTGTGAGGAATTGAACCCAGGGCTTCAAGCCATACTAGGCAAGCATTCTACCACTTAAGCCACATTCCCAGACCCTCATTTGTTTTTGAAATGAGATTTCTAACTTCTTGCCCAAACTGCCCTCGAATTCAGATCCTCACAAGTTGCTGGGATTAGAAGTGTGCCACACATGCTTGGCACTTTAATTTCCCTTAAGGATAATAGTTGTCACCCTGGTCTAGTGTGTCCCCATCTTAACTTGACTCCATCTTCCATTGGCTCTATTTCCACTTGGATCCATTCGTAAGTTCTAGATGCACAGGAATTCCAGGGAAGGCATTATTTCACGCTGTCCAGGGGTGACGCTATTTCCTTCTTTACACGTGTCCATTTGGTCTCTCTCCTGGCCACTTCCACCTGACATCTATGCAAGCAAAAATTGCAATCACCGCTGCCAATAAAGTTGGTTCTACTTTGAAAACGTCAACAAATGGCCCCAGTGTCATTCTGGGATGTACTAGAAGGACTGTTCATACCAGTCATGGTGCCTCGTGCTGAGACTCTCCCTTAGTCCTCTGCCAAACCCTGCTGGAAAGAGCCGTGTTGGCTGCGGGGTGCCTGGCTGCAGATCTGTCTGCATCACTCTTCAGGTCCGGGTGGAGCATGGAGGAATGTGGTGTCTCCCCGCGGGGTGGGTTGCTGCTTTCCTAGATATGGGGGGGAGGAGGAGGAGGGGGGTGGGATTCCTTAGGCTCTGCAGCCTCCACTTGAGCCAAATGGGGTGGGGAGGGGAGGCGGGGGGGGGGGGGGCAGCTTGGAAAAACACACCTGTGACAACGAAAGCCTATTTACACCCCCTCTCCCCAACATTCCCGGGGAATCGCCCTGGTTCCCAGCCACCCCCCCCCCCCCGCAGGTATGGAGGCCCACGGGGCGATGGCTTTCATGACAGCCCCACCCCGAGCCCTCATTCATTAGTCACAGCCAGGCTTCCCTCGGCTGGGCTCTGTTCCCCTGATGTTCTGCACGTCTCACCGCCCAGGGGCGCGAGCTCCCCTCCCTCCCCCCTCCCTCCCCCTCCCCCGCGCCCTCGCGGCCCGCGTGCTACACGTCCCGCAGGCGCAGCTGGGAAGCGGGGTTAACGCTCGGCTTTCAGCAAGACCCAGCTAAACAAAAAAAAAATCGCATTTTACTTAGGGTGCCAGAGACAGAAAGGGGGTGTGTGTGGGGGGGGGCAGTGCTGGTGTCTTGTGCTTAATCAAGGATTCCCTGCGCCTCTTTGGAAGACCCTGGGGTCTGGAGGAGGGTTTGGGGTGGTTGGGTTTAATACAGCGGGAGCGTCCCGTCGGGAGACTTTCCGTGGCTTCCTTTGGCCACTCCAATAAAGCCAACCTGGGTCTTTGACAGGGGAGGGGAAGGGAGGGGAAGGGCATTCTGGAAACTGCTGTTTCTGAGCCCCCAACTCTTCCAGAATGTCAGTGGTGAGGTTCCCAGCCCGCCTGCCTCTCGGTGAGGGGAGGCGCAGGCTTTGCTGTGATCTCCGGACATGGCGATTTAACCCTTTATCTTCACAAAACGGAGCCAAAGGAGCTGCAGATCGGGGGCCGGGAGGGGAGGGGGGACCCCTTCTTTCAACCCAGGCTCCGCCTCTTGGGAGAAGGCACCTTTCCTCATCGCCCTGGGGGTCACCCCAGCACCTGCTGCCCATTCTTGGGGGGTGGGGGGTCCCTGCTCGGAGCTAGATCTCCAGGCGCTCTTTCCAGTGTGCGTGTGTCCGGCTGTTGCGGTACCCCGCGGGCGGCCACCGCAACGCCATGTTGTAGGCACACTAAGGATTTCAAGACACTGCAAGGTGCAGGGCACCGACAACACCATGCTCAGGACAGCTCTAGCTCAGAAGCCGTGGGAGCTTGGGTGTTCTGGAACTCTCCCACAAGCCCCAGCCCAAGGTGGAGTTATAGAACAGCAGGGCTTGGGGAACCAGGTCTAACCATGGCTGTACAAGACTAGCTCCAACCCAAGACATGCCCTCCAAGGGGCACTCATTTGACTTATGTGGCTGTAATTACTTCTCGTTGGAATATGCAAAAAAGAACAAAGGAAAAATGAATGATCATCCAGCATTTCTGCATCCAGTATTGGCGTATATGCTTTTAGGCTTGTATTCATGCCACAACAGAGTGAATTATCTGGTGTTGAAGTATATTGTTCTTTGAAATAGTCATTGCAATATGGAACACGCTAAATCCCTAAATAAGTGCCAATTCTCTTGGTGTATAAGGATACCTTTAAGTTTGGTGCGCATTCTTCTGGCATTAAGAAATATGCATCCAGGCACAAGTGGTTTGTGCCTGAAATCCTAGCTACTTAGGAGGCTGAGATCTGAGGATCATTGTTTGAAGCCAGCATTGGCAGGAAAGTCTGTAAGGTATTATCTTCAATCAATGATGTGTGTGTGGGGGGCGGGGGGGGGGGGAGAGGAACTCTGACTCAAGTGGTAGAGTGCTAGCCTGGAGCAGAAAAAGCATTGCTTAAGTCCTAAGTTCAAGTCCCAGTACTGACACACCAAAAACAAACAAAAAAAAAAAAAAGGAAGGAAAGAAGGAAGGGAGAAAGGAAGGAAACAAACAAGTAAAATAAATATGTTCTGGGTGCTGATGGCTCATGAATAAGCCCTAGCTACTCAGGAGGCTGAGATCTAAGAATCATGGTTCAAAGCCAGGCTAGGCAGATATAGTCACGAGACTCTTATCTCCAATTCATCCCCAAGAAACTGAAAGTGATATTGTGGCACAAGTGATAGAGTGCTAGCCTTGAACAAAAAAAGCCAAGCAAGAGTGTAGGGTCTTGATTTCTAGTCTCAGTACCTTCCCAAGGAGGAAAAAATGAATCTATTAATATGCGGAATGTTTGTATGTATGTTGTCTTTCTTTAAATGGCACCATGCTGTATCGCTTTGTAGGTCACTGCTTTTATTTAATATGTTTATGAGATTTATCCATTTTTGATACTCACAGGTGCAGTTTATTCCTTTTGGTGAAGGATAATAGCTTTAATAGCATTCTACTGCGCTATTGCACTCTACTGTGTATAGCACATTTTGTTCATAGATAAATGTGTTTGAATGCCCAGGTTTCTGCTAGTATGAACAGTGCGAAAGCAGGTGTCCATCAGCTCAGAAAGCTCCATTCCCTCTGTGTGGCAGTGAGGCCCTGGCCCGCTCACTTGGCATGGTGAGTGGTCCCCATGGGGTCTACTCCATTCACTCTTTTAGCATTTGGTGAGTGCCTCCTGAATGTGAAACATTGGACTCCTTCTCTCCCTGATTTGCTACATTTAGTACTCTGAAAAGGACTACAAGTGAATAGTATTTTCTCTACCCCTCTCCCCGCCCCCCCCCCAGGAGGGACGATAAGAGGGTGAGGGTGTGGTAGGGGATCATCACTTGTTCAGGTCACACAGTGTGCAAGCAACAGAGCCAGCTCAGAGCTGGAACCAACAACTATCTCTATCTACACAGTACCCCGTGCTAGGGTGCTGGGTCATTATACTAAGTCTCCCTCATGTTTATTTAACTCTACTGAGTTGATACCTCAAAAATCAACGGTGAACTCTCGGTAGGGACCCTGGGGAGGTACTGCTTTGCTTTCATCATGGGTTTAATTCTATTAACTATGTTATTCACTGTCACACACTCCTTTGCTAATCCACATTTCCTCCTCTCCCCAGTATGTATGTTTCTTGCCTTCCTCCAGTTCTCCCCCTATCACTCCAACCCTTCCCACAGGCTTTGAAAAAGTGACCTGTGCGCCCCAGATGTATGAAGAGGAAAAGCTATATTTTGTGTGCTAATGTTTTCGGGGGGAGGGGCAGGGGAGGACCATTTCTTTTTAACCGAAGGGCAAAGGAGGACTTGGCATGGTTTCCTGCCCCTAAGTAGCCCCAGCTAGCATCCCGAAGGTCTAGAACATCACAGGAGATAAGGTTATATTCACACATCCAGCGCAGAGTACGTCTAATTCTGTCTTGCAGCTGTCAGGCACGTAGGCAACTTCCTTTTATAAAGTTGATGGTTCTATCGAAGCAGGTGCAGATCTGAGGAAATGCAAACCAGTCCCCACACGGGTGCCATGCCTGCGACTGAGAGGGGGCGCCCCAACCCCCCTTTCAGGGACTGGGCTCAGCCCACAACTTGTAGAGAGAGCGCAGCCCCAGTCCGGTGGTGGGGGTGGGGCTCTGCTGTCATCAGCCCCCCCCCCCCCCCCCCCTCCCCCCCCCCATTCCCACCCTTCAGCCCCTTCTCCATCGGCCTCCCCGCGTGCCAGTCCAGCGCACAGAGCAGCACACAAAGGCCCAGGGGAGCCAGCCTCGTCCCCGGGGGGGGGGGGGCCCAGCTCCTCGGGTCCCGCACCGAGCTGGGGGACGGACACCGTGGGGCGGGGCGATGCTGCGGGGCCTAGGGCACGTGCGGGCGGGATTAGCCGGGCGGCCCCGTGGGCTGGGCAGATGGGCCGCGCGCCGGGACTGCGGCGGAACGCGCTGACTCACGCCGGGCTACGTGAGCTCCGGGCCGGCGGTGGTGGGGACAGAGGCGCGGGCGGGCGGAGCTGGGACGGTCACCGTCCCCCACCCCGGCCACGCCCCCGGCCACGCCCCCAACCACGCCCATCTCGGGCACGCCCCTCCCGGCCCACGCCCGGGCGGGACTTTACCCCCAGGCTCCGCCCCTGCAGCAGCCCAGAGGGCCCAGTCCAGGACTCTCCCCCGGTGATCTTTGATCCCCAGTGATAACGCCCCAGTGATATTGAACTCAGGGCCTGAGCACTGTCCCTGGCTTCCTTTTGCTCAAGGCTAGCACTCTGCCACTTGAGCCACAGCGCCACTTCTGGCTTTTTCCATATATGTGGTGCTGAGGAATTGACCCAGGGCTCCGTGTATGCAAGGCAAACACTCTACCACTAGGCCATATCCCCAGCCCTGTTTATGGATAATTTTTATACGCAGGACTGAGGCTTGGGACATGTTGGACAGTGGAATTCCCCCCCACACACACTTGGTCTAGACACCAGGAAGAAGAATACCAGACACTAGATGTTTTCACAAAAGTTTGCTTTACTTGTTTGCTCATCTTGTGGGAGCCATGGAGAATGCAGTTTCTATGGAGTCAGTGTGAACAAAAATGAGATGGAGTCACTGTAGAAATGCTGACTGTAGACAGAGTTCTGGTTACAGGAGCCTGAATGTGTACACAGAGCTAAGTCATTTACAGAGTGTATTTCAGTTTGGGCTTATTTTTTTGGTGGGGGGAGGGAGGCGACTGTTTCTTTTGTCATTCCGATTTCTGTGTGTTTAGAAGAGGGAAGTTTCCAAACTCTTTGTACATTAAAAAACTAACACATGCCCTTTATAAAAGAATGAACTGAAATACAGAAAATAAAGAAAAGCCCTTATAATGAAATGCTTATGCATAAGAAGCAATGTTAGCATTTCTGGCGTACTGCTTTCCAGGTAATTTGAAAGTCCATCTCAACATAGCTAAGGCCACACTCTTTGTTATACTATTTACTTTGTTCACTATTACATTCCACATGTTTCTTGTCATGCTGTTAAAACTTTTGTAGCCACTTTATGAATGATTAGTTTTTTTTTTCTCCAACAGTTCCTCTATTGTTGGAAATTTAGGTTGTTTCTGTCTGAGGGTTAAGCAGTATTCTCATGAGTATCTTTGCATGTAAATACTTGCGTATCTTATAAATGGCCTTCTTAGCATGGATTTACTGAAGTGGAATTTTCAGGTGAGATGAAATAGACAACACCATATTGCTAGCACAATTTCCACGAATCCAGAGACTATCTCAGCCTCTTTACTACTGCACAGCAGGTGTCTAATATCCAGTTGCTTGCTGAATGACTAAGCGCAGGATAGTGTGGAAACCAAGTGAAAGGTGTAGGGGAACCCCCTCTTTTGAGCCCCTAGATACAGCAGGCTTAGACAAAGTAGTGGCCCTGGGAGGGGCAAACCTAAGCCTAATAATAGGAGCCCAAAGCAGCTTGACCTAGAGCTGCTTGACCTTGGCAAAAGAAAGGAATGAGGAAGACCACTCGTTTAGGGGAGTTCTAGGAAGAGAAAGATTTAAGGATAAGACCAATCACACCTAGAACCAAGACCAGGAATTGTATTGCTTTGATTGCTTTGTTTACCCGAGTTTACTGGAGTTGAATTGCTTTGGTTGCTTTGCTTACCAGGGTTTACTGGAATTGTAATCACTAACAGCAGTTCTGCTTCTGTATGTCTGCTTGCTTGCTTGGCCTAACCTGCCAGACCACCTGCGGGCAGTAAATGTGATTCTTACCCCATGACCACCTGTGTGTGGTACTTGAGTCTTACCCCATGACCACCTGCGAGTGGTATATGTGATGTCTGCCTTTAAAAGCCCAGCCCTATTGGGCCCCAGCGCTGTTTGTTACCATCCCGGTGGTGGCGAGCAGATGTTGTGCACAACTAAATAAGGACTCCTAGCCCAATTGACTGAGTGCTGGTGACTACTGCCGTCGGTTCAAGGCCCACCTGGGTATCTGGTATGCAACAGATAGGAGGAATAATTCTCCTTGTAACAAAATGTGCCTAGGAAATATGAAAACTAATGGTGGTATTTCATCTGAGTTGGTTGGCTCTAACCAGGTGAAACAGCTAAACTAAAAGACCCTGAACCCACACCTGTCAAAAGGCTCTTTCTTGGCCAATGACAATAGGACTTGTTAAAAATAACTGGCAAGTTGGGTACCTACTTAGGATCCTGAGATCCTGAAGATCATGATTTGAAGCCAGCCCAGGCAGGAAAGACCTCGATTGAGACTCTGTCCCAAAATAATCAGCAAAAAGCAATCTGGAGGTATGGCCCATGTGACAAAGCAGCAACTAAGCAAGCACACCAAGCAAGTAGGAGTCCCTTATTTCAAGCCCTGATACTGGCAAATCAAACAAACAAGTAGCAGCAAAAATTCTACCTATATAGAGTACTAGTTTACAATGGTTAATCGAATAAGTACCAAGCATTCTCCCTTCTATAACTTGAAAAATAATCAAAAGAAGACCAAGCTCTGTTTTAAACCTTAAAATTTTATGATGCTATAATTCAGAGATAGAAGGCTAATATGGTTTCTTTCAATTACCTGAAAAAATAGACAGGATCCTTCAGGAGTCTAACTCTAATAGGTGTTGAAAAGCTGTTTTTGCTGATAAGCATTGACTCCCTACCTGGGCCCACACATTCAATGAAAGCAAGTCAAAAGCCAGGCATTCCTGTCACCATTTTGTACCTATGTCCTTTGTCCTGAGTCATTCTCTCCTGCAGCCATCTTGGGAGCCAGGAAAGAATGGACAGTAGACCTGACCACCTGCCAGGTATCAATGACTCTTTTTGAAACAATGCCTCACCTGATGAATCCTGAGAGGACCGTCAGACTACCTCCGCAACTACCACTTGCCATCTCTTACTATCTTCTTTTTTCTTTTTGTTAGTTGTGAGGCTTGAACTCAGGGCCTGAGTAGTGTCCCTGAGCTCTTTTGCTCAAGGCTCACACTCTACTGCTTTGAGTTACAGCTCTACTTCCGGTTCTCTGGTGTTTAATTGGAGATGAGAGTCTCATGGACTTTGCTGCCCAAGCTGGGCTGCTTTGAAATGCTATCCTCAGATCTCAGTCTCCTGAGTAGCTAGAATTACAGGTGTGAGCTACCAGCACCCCGCCTCTGACTATTTCTAAACATGCCTGTGACTAGAACTGTTTAACTATGCATATATTTTGCCCATGCCCTAATACTTTGTCCATTTAAAACTAGAGCTCATATCTATGTTACAAAGCTAGTTAAATAGGGGCCAAAGTACTATCTCCCCACGGCTGCCTATTCCACATATAAATCTCCTTTCTGTGTCCTTTCTCATGTCTCTTTATTTGTGTCCAGGATAAGTGGCTAGATCTGACATGTGGAATCCCAGGAGTTTGGGCCTGGAGTCTAAAATTCAGTTTCACAATAAGTAAGAAGGATAATTTTCAGAAGCTATTGCTTTTTAAATTTATGCTTTTAAAGCAAGGCCCAGGGTGACTGAAGAGCATGACTATGTATGCACTACAACTCTTGCCCTTTAGATTTTTATCTACCAGAAATAAACATGCATATCAATAGGAACATTTTACATGAACATTGATTTTTGCAACCTTTTTCTAATTCAATTTGAGGTCTCTTCTGCATAATAAAATCTGTAAACTTACATTTTACATATTCTTTATTAAATATTATTTATCATTGGCTATTACATATTTATGCACATATGCCAATGCTCAATTGTATGTCAACACCATGTGAACTGCACTTTATATGTAATTATTTTTGAAACAGGGTCTTGCTGTGTACCCTAGGCTGGCCTGGAACTTACTATGTAGACTAGACTGGCCTCCAACCCACTACCTTTCTGTCTCCTCCACAGTGATGGGATTACAAGTACGTGAGACCATGTCCTGATGTTCATGGGTCATTTTAAGGATTTTGATTTTTATGTGCCAGTCCTGATGGCTTGAACTCAAAACCTGGGTGTTGGTCCCTGAGCTTTGTTTGTTTGTTTTTGTTCAAAGGCCATGACAATCAGGGAGAGAACAGTCTGAACCATTTGAAATGCTGATCTCATGAGTTACCTGAACATATGTCTACTAAATGTTCTATTTCAGGGGCTCAGCCTGTCTCTCAGAGGCAGGGTACTTACGTTGCAAGTGTACGGCCCTCGATTTGATCCTCAGCGCTGAAAACAAAACTATGTTTGAGTCTAGGAGCTCAAGAGGTGCTCAGTAAAAGGTGTCTGGATTTAAAGCAGAGAGAGAGAGAGAGAGACAAAGGTATCAGTCAGAGGCTGGTAAAAGTTCTGTCAAATTTAAATGAATGTTCTTCCCAAGGAATCTAAATGATGAAACCAACTATTTCTTCAGTGTTGAAAACCCTCTCAGGTTTTGTTTTTATGAATTCAAGTCAATGGGTTTAGGTTGAAACAAAAGATCACAGAGGCCCATATCTTTATTGTTTCTTTTAAAAATAAAAATACTGTTCATTCAGTCTCATGTTCTTATTTGTCTTGATTTTGGTTAGCAGTTTTATAAACCCATTAGTGTCTTCATCAGAGTTCTGGATTTTAGCAGTCCAAAAGAAACTTGTATTTGCCAAAATTCTTTCCATTTTCCCTCTGATCTTTCTTGAACAGACCCAACACGTTAGGATTACTGTTGCTTGCAAGAAACTTCCAGAAAATTATCAGAATGAAGTAGTTCAATTGTCCTGATGACAGATCCTAAGTGATAAAAGAAATTTGTTCACTTCTGCAGAAAACAGTAATTCTATTGTTAGAATGACCACTGATACCAAGTATCAATCAAAACCTACCAGATTTCTAGTAATCTAAGACATTTGGAACACATATTACTAACACACTTGTACAAGTCCAATATTGTATTTGGACTTTAAGGAGTCTCTTCTGGAAATCCCAGAGCTAATTGTAGATCAAAAAGACTTAATTTTAGAATTGGATTTGAGGTGGGCTGGGAATGTGGCTTGGTGGTAGAGTGCTTGCCTACCATGCATGAAGCTATGGGTTCAATGCTTCAGTATCACATACATAGAAAAAGCCAGCAGTGACACTGTGGCTCAAGTGGTAGAGTGCTAGTCTTGAGCAAAATAAGCTCATAGACAGTGCCCAGGCCCCGAGTTCAAGCTCCAGGACTGGCACACACACAAAAGAGGATTTTAGGAAATTTACTAAAACTATACATAAGTTTAAGACATTCAGACTGGTATGATCTTGATTATTTAATCAAAGTGACAATAATAAAATAAAAACAAATAAATTTAGAAGGTTCTATAGTTTACCAAAACTTAGTTCTTTCAGGATTAAAAAGACTCAATTTTTTTTTGTTTTTGTTCTTGGGGTTTGAACTCAAGGTTCGGGTGTTGTCCTTGAGCTTTTTTGCTTATACCACTTGAGCCACAGCTCTACTTCTGGCTTCTTTTGGGTGCTTAATTGGAGATAAGGGTCTCATGGACTTTCCTGCCTAGGCTGGCTTTGAACTGTGATCTTCAGATCTTAGCCTCTTGAGTAGCTAGGATTATAGACATGAGCTACCTACCGGTGCCTGGCTTTCACTTTGCTTATGTAATAAAGAGGTAATAAATAACAGCACAAAAAAAATCTTCTTAAAATACCTAATTTTTATTAGCTAGGCTAGTTATTTAAGAAAAGGAAAAGAAAGAGTAAAAAGGTGCCCTATTTTCTCAAATTGTGATTTATTTATTTATTTATTTTTGGGCCAGTCTTGGGCCTTGGACTCAGGGCCTGAGCACTGTCCCTGGCTTCTTCCTGCTCAAGGCTAGCACTCTGCCACTTGAGCCACAGTGCCGCTTCTGGCCGTTTTCTGTATATGTGGTGCTGGGGAATCGAACCTAGGGCCTCGTGTATCCGAGGCAGGCACTCTTGCCACTAGGCTATATCCCCAGCCCTCAAATTGTGAGTTTTTAAATTTATTGTCAAAGTGATGAACAGAGGGGTTACAGTTTCATATGTAAGGCAGTGAGTACATTATCCAACTTGTTACCTCCTCCCTCATTTTTCTCCCCTGCTGCCCCCTCCCCATTTCTCTCCCCCCATGAATTGTACAGTTGGTTTACAGCATGTAGTTTTGTAAGTATTGCTGTTGCATTGGTTTGTCTTTTATCCTTTGTCATTTTGATATTCCCCTTCCCTTCCCTAGTTCTAATACATGTATATACAATATCCAGGGTACCAAAGTCAGTTACAGTGACATCAGGGGTAAAACCAAGGGGAAGAAAAAAAAAGAAAAAGGCATATTTTCACATGATACATTGAAAATAACAATAATAAACTACTTATTTCCATAACTTGGAGCTCATTTTGCTTAGCATCATCTTATGTGTTCATTGAGCTATTGTGATCTTCTGCCGTGACTATCCTAGATATGTATTAATTATTCCCAATGAGGGAAACCACAGAGTCTATGTTTCTTTAGGTATGATTTTTTTCCAAGTCCTTCCATTACGAATGGGGCAATGTCATATTTCTGATAGAGGCATAGCATTCCACTGTGTATATGTACCACATTTTCTTGGTCCATTCATCTACTGAGGGGCATCCGAGTTAGTTCCATATTTTAGTGATGCCCAATTGTGCTGCGATGAACGTAGTTGTGCTGGTGGCTTTAGTGTTGTCTTGCTTGTAATCTTTTGGGTAGATGTCCGAAAGTGGGGCTGCTAGGTCATAGGGGAGCTCTATGTTTAGCCTTTTGAGGAACCTCCACACTGTTTTCCAGAGTGGTTGAACAAGGTTGCACTCCCACCAACAGTGTAGTAGGGTTCCCCTTTGGCCACATCCCCTTCAGCATCTGTTATTATTAGTTTTCTTGATAATGAGTTGCCCTGTTTCCTATCAAGAGAAATTAAATACACTAAGATGACCTGGTTTTAACACGAGGGACTATATTTTCATTTTACATTAGTATACTCTGTGTGTGTGTGTGTGTGTGTGTGTGTGTGTGATTTGTTTGCATTAGAAAACTTTATTTGGTAAACATTTCCTTAATACAGAACAGATATTGGGTATTTTCCAAGAGTTCCGCAGATTCCATTCTCCTTCATCCTCTTAGGAAAGAGCAGGGATATCAGGGAGTCTCTGAAGGGCCTTTCTGGATCCTTTGGAGTTCATATTGCCAGGAATATGCCAACATCCTTCCATGGGGTTTCCTGGGGGTATTCTAGGCCCAAGGCTGTGGCCAAAGGCATTCATTCATATTTGTATGACTTTGCAGTGGAACCAAGGAGGCTCTCACCAACTCCTAGGCCAGGCAAGAGCAGGATACAGGAGAAAGTGGCCACAGACTAAGAGCAAGTAGATTACATTTGAGATCCCTTTGATGACTGGGAATAACATGTTCCTTGGGTTAGGAGAGTTGTGGAGGCCCCATTCAGTCCTGGACTGGGAATGCGTCCCATTTCCTCTTGCTGGGGATGTGGATGGAGGACAAGGGTCATGACTCCAAAGGCTCAAAAATGGGGTCCAGCTGAGCCAGGATTCCTCCTTGTCCAGGGGCACTGGTAGGACCAACCACACAACACGCCCATCCTCCCAAGCTAGCCTTGAGAGGATGTAGGACCTGGTGTGGGACAGCTGACTAGCAGAGGCAATCTGTTCCGATTGACAATGAGCATTCCAGAAGTGATGCCAACATCTTCTGGAGCAAAGGACTCCTCAGATCACTGCACATCTCATGCAGAGTTGGAGCCAACATTGCCGATGTGGTGCCGTCAGGTCAGGTCTCACCCCTCCACAGCACATCTGTCCAGCAGAGATTTGCAGGCCCAAAGCCTAATCCTGCTTGAGTGACAGCTAATTGAGCCAACACCATAAATTCCAGTAGCCTCGTAGAGCGCATCCCAGACGCCTTTCTGGAGCTGTGTGATCAAGAGATAACATTAGCACCGCGTGAGTGTGGGTTTCCCCCCACCCCCACCCCCCGTTGGTCATGGGGCTTGAACTCTGGACATAAATGCAGTTCCTGAGCTCTTTTGCTCAAGCTAGAGCTGGGCCACTGAGCCACAGGGCCACTTCTGTTTTTTTTAAAGTGGTTAATTAAGAGTCTCATAGGGACTTTTCTGGCCAGGATGGCTTCAAACCCCGATCCTCAGATCTCAGTCTCCCGAGTAGCTAGGATTACAGGTGTGAGCCACCCCTTCCCCTCTTTTGTGGTGCATGCTAGGCAGGAGCACCGCACGGAGCTACAGCCTCGACTGAGTGAATTCCCTTGTTAGGTTTAGTTTTAGGTGGCAGATATTAATCCTTAGCAATTGTGAAGCTGTACCCTGTAGGCCAATACCAATTTGTAAAAGAAACAAAGGCTTTTCTACAACACACTCTTTCAATGTGGGAATTTATCAATACATTATCTTTAGTTAATCATAACCAAACAAGTTTAATCATATTAAACTTAAGTTTAATAATTGATGCTTTAGTATTTCAACTTATTTAGAAATAATACAGGTTGGATGAAAGTTACTTAGTTTGGCATAATATAACCCTAAGATTGTTCCAGTTTGCCTAAACTTCAAAATGTGTGCTGTTCATTTTTATTTAGTTTATGAGTACCCATTTATTTCAGAGTCAATGGGATGCCATGTGGACCAAATACAAGTATAGGTATAGTCATGCATGCATGGAGAAGGAACAACCATCCACATACAAAACATAGGCAGAAACAAAAACCTTACAGCTTGTAGACAACATACAAACACATAAACATACATTTGATTACTTGTTTTATTGCTGCAAGCCATCTTGCTACTAGGCAATTCTCATGGTACATTTTAAAAGATATGACTGGTGAAATTAGGTATAAAAATTTCATATTAATGAAACAGAACTTAGATCTAAATAAATCTAAATTTGTGAAGACAAAAGAGGCATGGGTAAAGGGCCAACTGAGGCAAAATAGTCAAACATAAGCCTTAACATGAAATTTTCGTTATTTTTGTTCCTATTGTAAAATGGGTCTCTCTAGAGGAACTGGTTCTTACAAATGGAAATTTCCTTTAGAAATACAAATGTCTTTTATTTTATTTGTTAATTTATTTTGTGCCAATCCATCCTAGGGCCTGAACTCAAGGCCTGGGTGCTGTCCCTGAGCCTTTTCTGCTCAAGGTTGGCCAATTGAGCCGCAGCTCCACTTCAAGCTTTTTGGTAGTTAATTGGAGATAAGAGTCTCACAGACTTTCCTGCCTGGGTTGGCTTTGAACAGTGAGTCTCAGATCTCAGCCTCCTGAATAGCTTGGATTACAGGTGAGAATACTTTTTGAAAAGCTTGTCATGTTTAAATGTATTATAGGTTCCAGTCATTTAGAGTGAGAATGTTGTAGGGAAGGAATTTTTAAAGTTCATAGAACTATCATTCTGGGTGTTCCGGTTGCTTGGATTGCTCTCAGTTAAAAAAATAAGCGAACTCCTTTTGAGAAAAGGAAATGTGACATTTTGAGTTTCTAAGAAATAGCTACTGAGAAGATGTACCAATGGATGGTAAAGGAAGGGCATGAGAGGAAGAAAAGGGCCTACTTTGAATGTGTGGGTTGAGACTTTTGGAGAGTCATCAGATAATTAGAAATGCTCACCATTTGAATGATAAAGCATGTAACAGAGGCTCAAGGGATCAATGTCCCTATGGGAAATACCAAGACTAGGAGTGAAAATGGCCGCCTCAGAGGCTTGGTCCCCAGTGCAGCAGAAGTACATCTCTCTCAATGGACACCCGGAGCCCATGGCTAAATCGACATATACATATTCCCGGCCTTGGCTTCATCTTTTCTATCAATGTAATACTGCTCGGAACAAGGCAGAGACAGATGGAACATTCCTCAATCCCCAGTTTGTAAACAAATTCATTTCCGTATTTTCATATGAATCATGCCATTTTCTTTTAATATGGATGAGTACTTGGACCCTAAGCCAGGCCTTAGGGCCAGGAGCTCTGGTAATAATAGTCATTTAAAGTAGTGGGAATGAGAGCTAAAGAGTGGCTTCTGTCAGAGTCCGAGGCTCTATCACTAGATCTGCCATTCTCTCTAAGACTCACTGGCAAGTGGCAGGGATTATCTTGATGAATTTCTGTTTTCTTCTTCTTCGTCTTCTTTTTTTATTTTTGGAAAGAGAGAGGGCATTTGAGTTGCTAAAGTTTGATGGTTCTAATTAGGAATCAACCCAAGACCATGTAGTCAGGGCCCTGACCCCAACTCCTAGGCCTCAAGGGACATGGAGGAGGAGCAGCGGATTAGAGAAGAAGGTATAGTAGTTTGAGAGGATGTTTTAGTTTAGAGACAGTTTCTGTTCTATTATTACTATGTTGTGTGTGTTCCCTGGGTCTTGAACTCAGGGCCTTCTGCTTCTCCTTAGCTTTTTCACTCAAGGCTGGCACTTTACCTCTTGAGACTCACCTTCAATTTGTTGTCTCCCCCCCCCTCCTCCCCGCCCGCCCCGTCTTTGAACCCTGTGGTGGGATCCTTAGATCTGTCTTGTGAGTAGCTAGGAAAACAGGAGTGAGCCACTGGTGCCTAGCCGTCATACCCTTGCTAAGCAAACAATGATTCTCATAGCTCTGTTTGGAGGCAGTTTTTTTTTTTTTTTCTGGGTTGTGTTTAGAAGCTTTATGGCCATACTCTGAGAAAACACAAGCTGTAATTGCTCAAACTGAGCACTCTTGAAATGGTGGCTGAGGGCACTAGGTTTTTATAAATTAAAATAAGACAACAAAAACAAAGTAACAAAAATTTAAAAGAAGGAGTTTTACAGCAGACGAGTTTTATAATTGAGTTCAAGAGAATAGCATGGCATAATGATTAGTCCTAGGTCACTCATGTTTTATCTCTCAAATAAGAATCACGATAAGCAGGAAAAGGTTTTTACTGGAGTTATTTATTAGTGTTATCGCATCAAGGAGTTCCACGGAAATCATCTGGGCTGGATCACAATGACCTAGATGACTTTGGTCTCTCTTAGGCTGAAGGCTTTCGTGATCTCATTCCTGTGAGCTTAGGCTCAATTGTATATATTTCAGCTTTGTATCGCTTCTCTCCATAGGCTTTCTACCTCTATATACCTTTCACCACCGCCTCCCTCACCCTTCCAAGCTAAGGGCCTTTGTCATGTGTCCTTAACTCAGGTGCCTCCATTTTGACCTTCTCTTCTAAACAATCCCAGAACTCTCTCCTCCCCATTCAACTGTGGTTGAACTACATACAGTCCCTTAGTATTCCCATGTAGTTAACCCGACAAAATCCTTTCTAATTTTCAGTGTTGGGGGTGGAAACCAGGGCTTCCTGTGTGCTAGGCAAATGGTCTTCCAGTAAGCTCAATCCCCAGCCCTAATCTGAGAAATTCTTCTGGATAAAAGAACTAAAATAATTGCTGTCGTGTTTCCCCTTCTCAAGTGCTCTTTAAACAAAGGTGCTGGTTGTGGAAAACTTCAGCTTGGTAGGGAGGCATTGGAGCCAAAGGATGATCTGTCTCTTAAGGTAAATTCGTACAAGGCAATCACATATGCTCTAAGCAGGCACAAAGGCTGTTGGGTCTCAGGGACAGGAATGAAGACCAACATTTCATTCATTCAGTAAATTCACATGAGGTCCTATTGTAAGCAGTGACTGTTTTAAGTGCTTCATGTATACAAATTCTTTTTTTTAAAATTGATTTCATAATTCTCTTTAGTTATACAAAGGGGTTTCCATTCAGCATGTTACTTTATGAATACACTGCACCTTGATCAAGCTCACCCTCTCCATCATTCTCCCTCATCTCTCCCCGACCCACCCATTCCCTCAAGTTACCTGATTATATGCTAATTCTTTTGCCTTTACTAAACCCAATGAAGGAGGTTCTAACATGGCTCATGCTGTTGATGAAGGGAGAGTTGGGGCTCAGTTGGCCTTGTGTACTTAGGACACTCCCAGTAATAAGAAGAGGGGGGAAATAAGAGAGAAGGGCAGGGGAAAAAAGAGATAAGAGTGTGGGGAGGGGGGAAGGAAAGAAGCTTTGAAAAGTGGCCTAAGAATTTGACTGGAGATGAAACAAACAAAAAAATGACTATCCAGTGAACGGATAAAGGAAGACAGAGATTAGAGCAGTCACAGTGGGAAGCAATGCGTGCTGACCCGCGGGAGCCCGGCCAGGGCTTGGCCGGGTGTGGGAGAGTGTGTGCCCATTGAAGCAACTAGGCCACTGGGCAGGGATCTGCCATGCTATTGTTTACTGCAGGTACTTTGTGACTGGGTTCAACTCAGCAAGTACAGTCAGCCAGAAAAGAGTGCAGCAAAGAGCCATCTGCCAAGGACCAGCACGAGAGGAGGATCCAGGCTGGGAACGTGAGCCAGAGAGAGGGAGGAAATGAGGGTTTCCTGATGGGTGGATTTCATCCAAGGGGAAATCCAAATAATGGCCTCCCAGAGCAGGAACATGGCAGAAGAGAGCCTGGGTGTTCCTGGGAAATCCCAAAGCCCAGACCATTCCTAAACGGAGTGGGTGTAGATTCCTAGGCATAGACCTCACCATTAAAAAGCACTTATTAACTTCTAGGTTGTATTCATTTCTCAAAAAAAGTAATAAGAAGAATCATTCTGGAAAAAGAGATTTAGGAGGTGTGGGAGAATCATTTTGGGGTACGTGACTGAAGGCAGGAAGTCAGGCCCCAGCAGGGTTCTATGCTGGGGATCAACTGTCTTGTTGCCCGTGGCTGTCCCAGTTTTGGAACTGGAAATCCACTGTTCCTTTCAGAGCACTCAAGATTCTGCTCCGGTGCCACATATCCTTAAAGAAGCTTTCTGCCCACCATGCTCCCAAATCCCATTGCTCCCTGGTCCATAGGCCATTCCTGTGTCCTCACTGATGTATTCTATTCACGACACTTGCCATTCTCTACCCTGTACTTATTGCATATTGCTGAATAAATGAGCTCCTTCCCCCCCCTTTTTTTTCCCTTTTTCCCCTTTCCTTCCCTTCCCTTCCCTTCCCTTCCCTTTCTTTCCCTATAGTCCTTCATGACTCCAGTAGAAGAGAGCTCTGTTAACCACTTATTTTCAGCTCCACAAGTAAAATGACAAGTGGGATGAAGAGCAGATGAATGGAGGTCTGAAGGAGAGATGGTGTGCTATGAGAAGATCTGATGCTGGGGACACTCTGGGTCCCAGAGCCAGAGAAGATTTATTGAAGTAATGATTATGTTGAGCCAGAAGGATGGATTTCTTTCTTAGAAGAGGAAACCACATGTGGAAGTACCTTGAAGCATAATGGACCGGGCTTGTTTAGAAAACCACCAGCAGGCCTTATGTTGGAATGCGGAAAGCAAGCTGACTCCTGGGGCATCATGGGGCTGGGGTGCAGAGGCAGGCACTGGGCCACTTGGGGCCTTTGTACAATGGACACCTGGCTGAGGATTTGGCTGTTTTCTGAGAATGATGGGAAATCATGGAAGGGATTTAAACAGGTATGTATGTGTGGTGGTGGTGGTGGTGGTGTGTGTGTGTGTGTGTGTGTGTGTGTGTGTGAGAGAGAGAGAGAGAGGGGAAGGGGAGGGGGAAGAGGGACTAGGAGGGGGAGAGAAGGACAAAGAGAAAAGAGGAAGAGAGACAGAGACATGGAGGGAGGGAGGTGGGTGAAACTGAGAAAGAGGGAGAAGAAGAAAGAGAGAGGGAAAGAGAAGAGAATAGAAAGAAGAGAGGAAGGAGGGAGAGAGGAAAGGAGAGACAACAAGAGCAAGAACAAATGAGAGAGAAAGAGAGAGAGAGCACTCATCTTTTGTATTTTGAAGTGAGCATTCTATGTGTTACCAGGGTTCTTATACTCTAGAGCTAAATGGCTAAAGTTAGTCAGGGAGAGGACAACTAAAATGTTAATAATTATGGAAAGTTGTTTACATAGTTTTCATTTGATTCTTCTATCTGCTGGTGGACTCATGATGACATTGAAGACTGAGGAAAAGCTACTGACCAAGTAGCTTTGTGAAGAACTTTTCTAGTCAATTTGATAGTCAATAAGGCACAGAAAGTATGAGGCCACTGCATTCAAAGCACTCTTAGATTTTGTAGGAAGAGAAAAAGAAAAGGAATGTTTTTCCCCCTGAGGGAGCTTAGATATCTAATGAGAGGTATGCAAATGAACAGTGCGCAGGACAGACCAGAAACATGTCTGGCAAGAACTGCTGCCTAGAGATACCCAGTCCACAGGTAAATGTACAATCCAGCAAGGCTTGGAGTCTGAATCACTCCAGCTCCTCCCACAGAAGTTACCCCAGTGCCTTGCTCAAGACCTGTGCCAGTGACTTAATGAACGAAGCTGAGCCTGACCATCCCAGGAGAACAAAACAATTAGTCAGTGGGCAAGGCACTCCTTCAGGGACAACTCCATTTCTGAAGTTCTTAGAAAAGAATGGAAACTCCATGAGGCTTTGTGCCCAGTGCCTCCTACAATGGTCACTCAATAATATTTGTGGAATACATGAGTTCACTGGTGTAAGTTAGAATGTCTGGGATGATAGGAGAATTTAGGAAGGAATTAGTCCCATAAACGAATAGTTCTTCCTGAGGATGCCAGCATCTACAGATGACTGATGAGGAAAGTTAGTGAAAGCACAAGTTTTGGAGTCCAAGCCTTGAAGGCTGGCTCTGCCACTCTCTTGCTTTGTGACCTGGGGGGAAATTATTTGATCTTTATGATGCTGTTTCCTCAGAATTCTTAGGAGGACTAGTGAGTTACTAATGTGGCTTGGGAAGTGCTTGAGACAGGGTAAACCCTCCATGAATATTTTTTCTAATCTCCTCCCCCCTTTTTAGTTTTTGGCTAGTGCTGGGTGGGGCTTGAACTCAGTGTCTGAAGCCTGGCTTTTCAGTGGTTATTTTGGAGATGGAGTCTCATTGTCTCCTGCCCAGGCTGGCATCCAATTGTGTTCCTGTGGATCTTAGTCACAGGCGCGAACCACCAGCACCCATCTTATTCTAACCCTTTTAATCCTCATAGCTCCCTGTGAGACAGGTGTCTGTTACATTCCATTTTATGGTAAATACTATAGCACAATAACTTCTCAGGATGGAATGGGTAGAAATGGGAGGGTTTTGAAGAGAGGAATGACATGTACTAATTCATATTTTTAACAAGGTCACTATGTCTGAAATGATGAAAACAGACTGAGGAGTAAGAAGGGAGAATGGGGTGAGGGCGGAACCAAGAATATCCCTTGGGGAACAAGAATCAAGGTGAAGCAGGTGCCAGTGGCTCCCACCTGTAATCCTAGGTCCTCAGGAGTCTGAGATCTGAGGATCCAGCTACAAAGCCAACCTGGGGAAACACATCTGAGAGACTCTTATCTCCAATTAGTTAGCTAAAACCAGAGGTAGTGCTGAGGCTCACTGGTAAGATACTAGCCTTGAGTAAGCTAATCATGAGTAAGTGGCCCTGAATTCAAGTCCCAGTACTACACACACACACACACACACACACACACACACACACACACACACACAGAAGGGAAAAATATCTAGTTGAGGTTTACTGTCCACTTGCCTAGAGGGGGCAGCCGAGGTTGGCATTGCAAAGTTATCCAGCTCAGGACAACTTCTGATGACAGAGCTGGAAGGACTGACTGACGGAATGCGTGGATGGATGGGGTGTGTGTGAAAGGATGAGTCGAAATGATTGAGAGTTTTGGATCCAGTCTACACTGGCAGGGTAGAATTGCCATTAACTGAACTCAGAAAGCCGGCAGGGAGAACAGGCTTAGTTGCACGCATGGTTTGAGGGGCTTATTTGTTCATTAGCTGTGATGGTGAGGAGGCAGATGGAAGTCTGGGGTTTAGAGGAGGGAATTTAGGGCTGGGGGAACAGGCTTGGAGGCAAGAGGTAAACTAACATGTGTTAGGTCCTGAAGGCCACTGAAGAAAAGACTGTGTTTCTCATGGTCTTTTAAACTTCATCTTTTTTTTTTTTTTGGCCAGTCCTGGGCCTTGTACTCAGGTTCTGAGCACTGTCCCTGGCTTCTTCTTGCTCAAGGCTAGCACTCTGCCACTTGAGCCACAGCGCCACTTCTGGCCATTTTCTGTATATGTGGTGCTGGGGAATCGAACCCAGGGCCTTGTGTATACGAGGCAAGCACTCTTGCCACTAGGCCATATCCCCAGCCCTAAACTTCATCTTAGCAATGACTTTCTCTCTAACTTTGATGTCTATGCCAGTGTCATCATGCTAAAGTGCACTATTAGACACAGAAATTGAAATAGAGCCACTCCCTCCTGCCCAATGTCTTAGTTATCTTTGATTGTACTACAGTTGCTTCTGGCTAGTTTTGGTAAATCACTTGTTCCACTTAAAAAATATTGCTCTAAGGGGCTGGGGATGTGGCCTAGTGGCAAGAGTGCCTGCCTTATATACATGAGGCCCTGGGTTCGATTCCCCAGCACCACATATACAGAAAATGGCCAGAAGTGGCGCTGTGGCTCAAGTGGCAGAGTGCTAGCCTTGAGCAAAAAGAAGCCAGGGACAGTGCTCAGGCCCTGAGTCCAAGCCCCAGGACTGGCCCAAAAAAAAAAAAATATATATTGCTCTAGCTGGGTGCTGATGGCTCATGCCTGTAATCCTAGCTACTCAGGGGCTGAGATCTGACGATCACAGTTCAAAGCTGGCCCAGTCAGATAAGTCGGTGAGACTCTTATCTCCAATAAACTATTCAAAAAAGCCAGAACTGGTGCTGTGACTTAAGTGGTAGAGTGCTAGCTTTGAGCAAAAAGAAACTCAGGGACAGCACCCAAGCCCTGAGTTCAAGCCCCAGGACCAGCAAGAAAAATAAATAAATAAAAAGAAATAAATAATAAATAAAAAGAAAGAATATTGCTCTAAAGTCATTGTTTAAGTAGTCTTCCTTGATATAAGGCCCCGTTTGAAAGAATCCAAAAATTCATATGGAACAACAAAAGACCTAGAATAGCCAAAGCAAGTCTAGGCAAATGCAGGTGGTATCACAATTCCAAATTTCAAGCTCTACTACAAAGCCATAATAACAAAAACAGATTGGTATTGGCACAAAAATAGACCTGAAGACCAATGAAATAGATTGGAAGATCCAGAAATAAAACCACATACTTACAATCAACTGATTTATGACAAAGGAGCCAAAGCATACAGTGGAAAAAACATAACCTCTTCAACTATTGGTGCTGGGAGAACTGGCAGCCACATCAGAAAACTCAAAAGCCTATCACCATGCACCAACATCAACTCAAAATGGATTAAAGACCTCAAGTCAGACCTGAAACTCTGAAACTAATGTAGGACAGAGAAGGAGAGACTAGAACTTATAGGCACAGGCAGAAACTTCCTGAACAAAGTCTCAGGGACACAACAAATTGGAGAGAGACTGGACAAATGGGACTACATTAAAATAAAAAGTTTCTGCACAGCTAAAGACATAGCTACTAAACTAGAAAGACAGCCAGCCAACTGGGAAAAGCTACTCACCAGTAATGCAACAGACAAAGGCCTAATATCCATAGTATAAAGGGGGTTTAAGAAATGAATCCCTTCCAAACCTAATAAAACAATCAGTAAATGGGAAAAGGGATGAAGCAGACACTTCTCAGAAGAAGAAATAAAAATGGCAAAGTAACACATAAGGAAATGCCCACCATCCTTGGCTGTAAAGGAAATGCAAATACAAACAACACTGAAATACCACCTTACCCCGGTAAGAATGGCCTATATTCTGAATTCAGACAACAAATGCTGCCGGGGATGTGGAGAAAGAGGAACCCTACTGCCCTGCTGGTGGGAACGGAAACTAGTACAACCAATCTGGAAAACAGTTTGGGGGGTTCCTCAAAAAATTAAACATAGACCTTTCTATGACCCAGCCATACCACTCCTAGGCATCTATCCTGAGTCCATGACTCTTATCTCCAACTAACCAGCAGAAAGTTGTAAATGGAGCTGTGGCTCAAGCAATGGAGTGCTATCTTTGAGGGAACCAGGATACCACAAGGACACCTGCACCTCCATGTTCATTGCCGCACTATTCGCAATAGCCAAGCTATGGAAACAACCCAGATGCCCCACTACAGAGGAATGGATTCCAAAAAATGTGGTACCTACATACAATGGAATTTTACACCACCATTAGAAAGGATAAAATAATGGCATTTGCTGGGAAATGGATGGAACTAGAACAAATCACGTTGAGCAAGGTAAGACAAGAACAGAGAGAGGCATATGGTCTCCCTGATATGTGGGTGTTAGATTTAAAATGCAAAGAGATATAACAAAGTAAACAGGACTCAAGAGACCAAAATAGAGTAAGATCAAAGAGGACAGCGCCTTGAGAAAAAAGCACCAAACACCAAGGCCCAAGCCCCTCTTAGAACCCCAAAAGATAAGGAAAGAAAGGTCATCATCTGAAAATGTCCTAGATGACTCTGTATTCCCTTCCTCATACATGGAATATACATGAGCCCACCTGAGGGAAGGTGAGAGGAAGGCACAGGATGAGTGGAAAGTGGGTGAAAATAATAATAATAATAATAATAATAATAATAATAATAAGAAGAAGAAGACTAGTAATAAGAATAATACAGCTACATCGGACACTGATGAAAGTGAATTAAGCAACTTGTGGGTGTGGATGGGGAGGAGGGAATGAGTAAAAGAGGGAACAGATTTTTCTAAACAAAAGGAAAGAAATGTACATATCACCCGAAATGGAAGAAATGAACTTACTGTTAAAGTTCATAGACTTGGTAAGCTATGTAGGGTAGAATGATCATTTTCATCACTCTGAAGGCTAACATGTGTACTGTGAAATATATGTAGCAACTTAAATCCAATAAATTTTTTTAAAAGCCCCATTTGATATTCAAATAAAAGCACTGCAAGAGACGGAAATAGGTACCTGGCTGCTGCTGCAGCTGATGCCTGTAATCTTAGCTACTCAGGGGGCTGGGATCTGAGAATCCTGGCTCTTAGCCCTCCAGCTTCCCTGAGTTCAACACCCAGTACCTGCACATACACATGTAAAGAGAAATAGCAGAGGCATGAATACCAGCAGACAGTGAGCACACTTGCAAAGGATTATTACTTTAACCAGAAACCAGTGTGATTATTGTATTATTTCCTATAGAAGGAAACAAACAGACTCAGAGGGGTGCAATTCCTTGCCAAGATGACATGAGCAGTCAGAATCACATGCAATAACTCCCAGCTCAGGGTTATTTCAGATGCAAGACAAACGACTTTGCTGGTGAGGGTCAAATCAGAGCATGCACAGGTTTGAGAACTTGGCTGAAAGGGAACTCCCCAGCTTCCACACGTTTAGATGAAAGACGATTAATTTTTAAATACATTCACTTCTCCCCTGCAATCTTTCAAGTCACTCCTGGATTCTGGTCCTGAGTCATGTTCCTTTCAAAGCAGCCTGGATGTAAAGGAATCCTCCTTAGGATTAAGGCTACTTATCCTTAAAGATGTTTTAAAAGCAGCACACCATTGAAGCTCTCTTTGAGTTCCTGTGAAAACCCCCATGTGGCAGCATCTGGCTGGGCTTGGTCAGGTAGGAGTAGGGCAAATCACGTATTCTAAGTGCTAGGTTTCTGAATAAGGAGGTATAAGGATGTGATTCAGCAACGCTGGGACTGGTGGCTCACGCCTGTCATCCTAGCAAGCAGGAGGATGCGATCTGAGGATCTGTTGAAAGCCAGCCCAGGCAGGACAGGCCGTGAGACTCTCATCGCCAATGAACCACCAAGAAGCTGGAAGTGGAACCATGGCTGAAGTAGTAGAGTGCCAGCCTGGTATGAGAAAGCGAAGGGACAGTGCCCAGCCCCTGCGCTCAAGCCCTAGTACTGGGGCACAAAAACAACAATAACAATGACACAGAAAAGAGGCTTATTTTGGCTCCTAATTCAAGAGCCTATCACTAACATCAGATTGATTTTTGGCCCCGTTCCTGGAACACACGGCCATGCAGAAGGAGGAAGGGGACAAAAGAACTGATTCACTTTCTGACAACCCACGCTTGCAGGAGCCAAACCAATCTCTTGAGAAAGATATAAATCCCTGTTAAAGACTTGGTCACTACTCCCCGCTCTTCCCTCCCTCCCCATAACAGGGCCTTGAACTCAGAGCTTGGTACTTGATAGACACGTATTCTGTACTTGAGTTCTACTTCCAGCCCTTTGATGCTTTTCGCTGTGTTTGAACAAGGTCTCATGTTTTTTTTTTTCCCCAGCTTGCCTCGAATGTGATTCCGCATTCACCCATCCCCCATAGCTGGGATAACAGATGTTGACCACAATGCCCTCCTTTATTACTTGAGATGGAGACCTCACAAACTTTTTGGCTAGGTTGGTCTCACACCACGGTCCTCCCAATCTCCACCCTCCCAAGAAGCTGGGGTTACAGGCAAGAACCACTATACCTGGCTCTGATTGCCTCTTAAAGGCCCCACTACCTATCACAACTGTTACACCAGGGACTAAACCTCCAGATGAGTTGTGATGGGAAGAGGTGACATTCAGGCCATAGCACCCTGGCAGTGTCCTGTTGACTTAGCTTTGTTTTAATTGTCGTAGCTGGGTATTTGGGGGAACAAAGCTCCCTTACAGACCTGTGAATCACATCCTGACCTATGTGCAAGCATTACTTCCTAGTGTTTTTTTTGAAACAGTGCTCCCGGAGGCGCTGTCCCTTTGCCCCATCAGGACAGTTAATTTCCCTGGCTGCTCTGCGTCTCCCTTGCAGCCATCCCAGAATTTCCCTCTACCTCCCTCCTGGCCTAGCCCTCGATGTCACGGCTTCTCTGTGTTTCTGTGCCCACGTTCTCCAGTTTGTTGTACATATGCTTATGAAAGTGAAGGAATAGTTTGTTTCTGGATCAATATAAGCCAATAAAAGAAATTTATTTAAACAGTTCCTATTTTGCTTGAGAGACTAAGAATTATTATTAAAATTGACATCCATACACAGACCCAAACATGTACATACATAGACATGTACTTTAATAAGCTTTCCTTCTCTTTCTTTCTTTCTTCCTTCCTTCCTTCCTTCCTTCCTTCCTTCCTTCCTTCCTTCCTTCCTTTCTTTCTTTCTTTCTTTCTTTCTTTCTTTCTTTCTTTCTTTCTTTCTTTCTTTCTTTCTTTCTTTCTTTCTTTCTTTCTTTCTTTCATGCCAGTACTAGGAGTTAAACTCAGGTCTTGAGCATTTTTCCTTTACCTTTTTATGCTCAGGGCCAATGTGAGGCTCTATCTCTTGAGCCTCAGCTCCACTTCTAGCCCTTTGGTGGTTAAGAGTCTTATGGATTTTTCTGCATAGACTGACAGTGATCCTAGATCTCAGCCTCCAGAATAGCTAGGATTACCAACAGGACCCAGCTCAGCAAGCTTTTAACACTTTAAAATTTTATCTAAAAATGCAAGCTGTGTCTATTACAGGAAACAGTGACATAATATTTGCTCTATTTAAAGAGATGGAGAATATGAACTTCACGTCTCCTGCCTGTCTAAAGACGAGCCCTGCAGACGCGTGCATGTGATGTGTAAACTGTCAGGTATGCTTGGCCTCCCCTGCTTCTTGCTCAGACTTCTGACCAGCACGTGGCCTGTGAGTTGTCAAATAGGGCTTGCAATTTCCTTTGCTACATTTCTTAACAGGACAAAGTACAAGCCATAGGCAGGTGCTGGGAACGTTGGGAAGGCTTCTGAAATGTATTTTCAGAAAAACAGTGACTCATCCTAGGAAATCCTTTTGTTTTCTCACTGATCTTCCCCCAGTTTCCAGCACCACCCATCTGTGCGTGAGTCTTCTCATCTCTCCAGAAAAGTAACTAGCTCTAGCTTTAGTCAACACAGGTCACTGGAGACAGTTATGGAAATGAGATGGGAACAAGTTGGCCCAAAGTGATGTCCACGAGGACATAGAGGCTCTGCTCAATGTCGTGACATCTCCCCTCTTGCTCTGAGGTGTGGATAAGTTTCCACTCATGACCCCTGCAGGACTCCTTTTGCAATGTCCCCGCCCAGAACAGATAGGTCCATTGTAATACAGGCAGATGCATTCTCTAATCCAGGATTGCTTCTCACTCACACTTTTTTTTTCTTTTGCAGAAAATAATCATTCTTCTACAGTGAGTGGCAAGTATTTAGGGGTGTGTGTGTGTGTGTGTGTGTGTGTGTGTTTGTGTGTACATGTGTACGTGTGTACCAGTACTGGGGTTTGAACTTGGCCTGGATGCTGTCACTTAAACCAGAGCTCTACTTCTAGCTGTTTGGTTGTTAACTGGAGATAAGAGTCTTATGGACTTTTTTCTCTAGCTGGCTTTGAATTACGATCTTCAGAATTCAACCCCATAAGTGGCCACCATGGGTGTCCAGCTCAATTGTTTTTGTTTTGTTTTGTTTTTTTTGCCAGTCCTGGGGCATGGACTCAGGGCCTGAACACTGTCCCTGGCTTCTTTTTTCTCAAGGCTAGCACTCTGCCACTTGAGCCACAGCGCCACTTCCGGCTTTTTCTATATATGTGGTGCTGAGGAATTGAACCCAGGGCTTCACGTATACGAGGCGAGCACTTTACCACTAGGCTATATTCCCAGTCCCTCAATTGTTTTTGATTGATGGGAGCAACATAGACAAGATTAGTAGCCCACAATGTTTCAGACACAGTCAAGGAGAGATGCTGCACGAATATCTGCTGAAATGAATTGCTCATTCAGATGCCCACACATTTAGAGGTGGAAAGGACCAGAGAGATCATCGTAGTCCTAATTTTCCAGTTGACAGATGAGGATCCTCAGGCCCAGACTTCTTTCTTGTGGCCACCCAGCTATCACTTGGCCCTTCTAAGGCATCTTGGCACTTACACCTGTCTTTGGCTGCTCTCCTGTTGGACTTTGATGCCCCTTTGCATCTGAACCTGCTCTTCATGCACTGTACCTTGGAGTGAACTCTCAGGCTGCTAAAAGCAACTCTCGGGAAGTCTCAGCCCTCCTTTGCTTCTAGTTTTCTCCAAGTCCCTCCAGGGTTCCCAGCTTCTTTCTAGACCATAGGCAAACTCAGACGGTTGACTTTAACTTTCTTCTGCTGC
Organism: Perognathus longimembris pacificus; assembly: GCF_023159225.1. Lineage (NCBI taxonomy): Eukaryota > Metazoa > Chordata > Mammalia > Rodentia > Heteromyidae > Perognathus > Perognathus longimembris. Next base: position 9,000,796 of record NC_063174.1, on the reverse strand, counting down.
GCATGATCAGTTCATACATATCACAGTCTCAAAGTAATTATGCTAGATGAAAGAAGCCAGACTCCCTGAAATAGTGTATATACTGTATGTTGCCATGGATATAAAATCCTAGAAAATGCAAACAAATCTATAACAACAGAAAAGAAATTAATGGTTGCCTGATGGGTGGGATAGGGAAGAGGAAGAAGGCAGAGATGATGGATAACTGGGGAATTGTGGGTGATTTTGCTGATTATGGACTTCCCAGGTATGTGGGCATGTTAAGGAAGCGTATCAAATTATAGCCATTCTTTCACATTCTTGGGGGGAATGGTTCTGGGATCCCTAAGCATGATGGCATTTGTTATACACCATGACATATGGTATTTGCATAGAACCTGTAAACATCCCCTGCACATTTTAAATCATCTCTACATTATTTATAATACCTAAAATTTCAATGTGAATGCTATATAAATAGTGGTTGTCTGTATAGTTCAAGGAGAAATTACAGAAACAAATCTACAAGTTCAGTATTGTATTGTTTTCTCACAACATTTCCAGCCCATGGCAGATTGAATCTGAGGTAAAGAGAGCTTATAATATATAAACTTAATGTGTATCAGCTATTAAAATTATCCATTATTCTAAAGATGGTGCAGATCTATCTTAGTCACTTTGAACTGCTATAACAAGTGCCCACAGTCTGGGTTGTTTAAAGAACAGATATTTATTTGCCATGGTTCTGGAGCTGGGAAATTCCAGGTGAAGGCACAGGCATTTCTATTGTCTGGCAAGGATATAGTACCTGCGGAAGAGACAGAGCTCTTGTTACATTCTCCCATGGTGGAAAGCAGAAAGAGAGAGAGGTCATCTCTTTCATGTCATTTTTTTTTCTTCCTTTTTGATGCGGGAGATTGAATCCAGGACCTCATGCGTACGGAGCAAGCACCACCAAGCATCTTAACATTTCCTCTTTTCCTTCTTATGAGGACACGAATTCTATAACAAGAGCTCTACCCTCATGATCTAATCACTTCCAAGGGTCTTAACCTCCAAATACCATGGAATTAATGATTTAGATTTCAGCCAAAGGGTTTGTGGGGAGAAGGAAAGTCTCAGAGAGCAGCAGTCCCTCTACAGCAAGGTCTTGGCCTTCTTCTATCTTATTTTCCAGCTACTTTCTATTAAAGGATACTCATCTCAATTTTGTTCCTGAATTGTAACAGGTCTTTTGTTATGGTAGACAAAGATGTCTCCTCTGCCTCTTGAAGCACAGACAGCATTGCCTCCCTGGTTAAATCACAGATCTTCCTGTGTGCTGTAGACATCCCCCTTTTCCCATTCTACGGCAACTTAGAGGTTGCTCCCTCCTCCCGATTCTGTGGCATGGGTTTGACTATTCCACAGCCATACTGGGTAATGGCACTTGTACTACCACCAACCTGGGCCATGATTCACCAGCCCCAGTAATAACAATTTTTATAATTTTGACATGCGCTTTCAAAATACACATTGGCTCCACAAGGGAAGGCCTGAGGCAGTGAGCGGCCTGCTCATGTTGGCTTCTCCCTCCCCATGAGTTTCCTTTCTTGCTCGCCGAGCTACTTTAGAACTAGGGAACTCTATGTGAACAGTAACCCAGATTTCTCTGGAAGTCAGCATTATTTTAATGTCTTTGAAATACTTCTAAACCCGAAGCCAGTGGCTCATGCTTACAGATCCTAGCTACTCAGAAAGCTGAATTCTGAGGATGGAGGTCCAAAGCTAGCCCAGACAGGAAAGTGTGTGAGACTCTTATCTCCAGTTAACCACCCCAAAAGCCAGAAGTGGAGCTGTGACTCAACTAGTAGTGTACTAGCTTTGGGCTAAAAAACTAAAGGATAGTGCCCATGCTCTGAGTTCAAGCCCTAGTATTGGCACACGCACACACACACAAATAAATGAGAAGAGAGAGAGGGGGTTAAAAAAAAAAAAGAAATATGTCTAGAACTTAAGGAAGAATCTAGAATGAGTCCATGAAAAAAAATGTAGATATAGGACATCACTAACCAGCGGAGACCTTGCCTGGCCTCCCAGCTTGCAGAGACAATGGATTCTTGTCTAAGGACTGAAGGAACTAGCAAAGACCTCCAGCGAGCCCAGAGTTCTCAAACCTGTGTTGGTCTGTACATTGAACAAGAACTGGACAACTCTCACATCTATTTTTATAGCAATTGGAGAGAATGCTTTATTGAGAGACTACTTTTTTTGAGAGAATAGTTTTAGGACTTCAATCCAGTAACAAAAAAAGTTGAGGCTTGTGTTTTGTAGGCTTTTTATGTTTACAACTTGAGGCTGTTGCCTAACCTTCTTGACCTGGGAGCATATTCTTCACAATGTTTCCGATGAGCGGGTAGAAGGGGATGAACTAAGGGCCAGAGGCGGCTGCCAAGCTGGCTTCTTACTGCAGACAACCCCCCTGCCCCCCCCCCACACTTAGGATTTGACTTACGACTTTTCAACTTTATGACAGTACAGGTGTGATATACATTCAGCAGAATCTGTGGTTGGCATTTGAGGTGTTAATTTTCCTGGTGTAGTGATATTAGGGGAAGATACAGAGTTATGGCTCACTGTCAGACATGCAGTCAAAGGGGAAACAGCTGAGGAGCATCTATGGTCTGGATGGAGCTGGAATTGTAAGCCTCACTTAAGTGAGTTGCTTACCTTTTTGTGTTCAGTTTTTCTTTGGGCAGTTCTGGTTTGAACTCAAGGCCTTTTGCTTACTAGGCAGGCACTCTTAACATCTGATTTACCCCTTTACCTTTTGTACTTTGGTCACTTATCCAATAGGGTCTCACACTTGTGCCCAGCCAACCCAAATCACCATCCTTCTATCCACATTTCCTGCAGAGCTGGGATGACTGGTGTGCCCATACCTGGACTTTGATTGGTTGAGATGGCAAGTCTCAAAAACACTTCCTCTCAGGCTGGCCTTGAACCACAATCCTCCCTATCTCTAGCCTCTGAGTAGCTCGAACTATAGGTGTGAGCCACTGTTTCTGGGAAGAGTTGCCTACCTTTAAGGAAAGGAAGGAAATGACGAGCAATCACTACTTGATAACACAGGACTCGCACTGACATATTCTTATGGAGACACTAATCAGGGAAGCTATTCCATTGAAAACACACTATAGAGATGTCAGTGGAAAAATACAGGTAAGGGACTGAGTATAAGATGGGCTACTTGTTTCTCCTAAAAATGGGGAGATGCAAGAAGAGGCAGAAGGAAGACTTTGCCATCTTATCTCATAGCTGGCTCTGCTCTTGGGTTGGAGGAGTAAATATGAAGAGATGTTCAGTTCTCAAGGAACAAGGAACATCATTTGGAACAGCCCGTTGGTGACAACTTCGTTCTGTTGACTCTCACACATGACTCAATATGCCTAGACACTCATGGCAATGTGCTCGGTGGACCATGTACGTGACAGCCCAGAGGAGAGAATCAGGTTGGGTGGCTTCTGCCTCTTTCACATGAGAACAACCTTTGTATCTTTGATTTGGAAAAGAAAAGGCAACACCCAGCCTTCTTGCTTTTTCGTTCAATCAGAGCTTCCTGCATTGTAAATTCTCCCGAATAAGATCTTGGCTTTGGCCTGGGCTTTAGGTGGCAATGTCTGCGTGTCTGCATGTGCGCCACTATTTCTCACCTCAAGAGTTTGGGCTTCAGGAAGAAGTTATGATTAGACCTTGCGTTCCATATCGGTTGGTACCATGTAGAAGGACAGGCCAGAAGCGCGGTGGGCTGTCATTAAGTAGAAGCAGGACCAAAAAGTTAGCTGATGTTAAACCCATGTACGTCCGAATGACTTACTTTGAGATCACAAAATTGCCAACAACTGTAGAGAGATTGACAGAAAAGGGCAGGAGAAACATGGAAGCCCTTCCCAGTGAATGACTTGGGAGCTAGAGAAGTTTTCTTCCATTTTCTAGGAGTTAAGAGATGGAGCCACCCTAACTAGGGAGAGCAGGTACTGCTTCTAGGCCTTTAGGTCTTTGCCTGCCCTGAAATACTCAGGTTCTGTTTGAAATAAAACTCAGCCCACTATTACTGCTCCCCAAATTTATAATCTGATTGGTAAATAAGGCTGTCTCAGTATGAAACAATGGCCATAAACAGTAGATTGTGCAAAGATTACAGGTCATAAAATTGTCTCACCATCTAGGAGCAGATGTACTCTCTGTGCAAGGTGGGGCCCTTGCCTAGCTTTTTCCTGTGAAGAGCCAGAGAAAGGTCCAGGGGAAGTTGGGCTTGGACTGGCTTGAGGGGGAGTCCTAGATATGCCAGTACTTCCTTGGGAAATTGTGAAACGTCTCTGAGCCTGGGTATCCTCACCTGAAAAGCAGAGACGACAATGATGAGCAGATTGATGACGAAAGTGCCCATGTAGTGGAATTAGGGTTACTAATGTGGGGTTATTTCATTATTTCCATGGTGGCAGGAAACTTCTTCTTTCTGAGAATGGCTCAGCAAGGAAGATGTTGCTCTTAAGAGGGGTAAGGTTAGCCAGGCAATTATGGCTCATACCTGTGATCCTAGCTACTCAGAAGGCTGAAATCTGAGCATCGCAGTTCAAAGCCAGCCCAAGCAGGGAAGTCCATAGTATCCTTATCTCCAATTAATTACCAAAAGGTAAGCTATGGCTCAAGTGGTAGAGCTGTAGTCTTGAGGGTAGAAAAATGCTCAGGGACAGTACACAGGCCTTAGTTCAAGCACATCAGCCCCTGAGTTCAAGCCCAAGAACTGGCACAAAAGGAAACAAAAGGGCAAGGTTGCTATTTCTCCCTGCTGGGGACAGGACTGTCTACAAACCAGGAGACTGTAGTTGGTTTTCCTTACTATGTACCAATTTTCCCAACTGAACTAAGCTACAAGTCTCTCTTAAACCAGACACGCCAAGGCATAGCTTGTACCTAGAGAGATATTTTGTCCAAGTACTCACTTGGGTAAATCATAAAGCAGTTCTTGGTCATAAAGCAGGTACCATGATTTTGAGCAGTTCAACCTCCTTTCTTGCCTTTCCTGATTGCTAAACATCCTCCAGTTTCACTATGCGTGAATGGAAAGCTATAAAATCCTAACACTGCACCTTGAGGGTTCTCATTCTAGTTAAAAATAAAATAAAAAAGAGCTGGGCTCCAGTGGCTCATGCCTGTAATCCTAGCTACTCAGGAGGCTGAGATCTAAGGATCACAGCTTGAAGCCAACCAGGGCAGGAAAGTACATGAGACTCCTATTTCCAGTTAACTACCAAAAAATCTGGAAGTGGGGCTGGGGATATAGCCTAGTGGCAAGAGTGCCTGCCTCGGAAACACGAGGCCCTAGGTTCGATTCCCCAGCACCACATACACAGAAAACGGCCAGAAGCGGCACTGTGGCTCAAGTGGCAGAGTGCTAGCCTTGAGCGGGAAGAAGCCAGGGACAGTGCTCAGGCCCTGAGTCCAAGGCCCAGGACTGGCAAAAAAAAAAAAAAAAAAAAAAAAAAAAATCTGGAAGTGGAGCTGTGACAGAAAAAGTAGAGCATTAGCTTTGAGCAAAAAAGCTCAGTGACAGTGTCCAGGCCCTGAGTTCAAGTTCTAGGACCAGCCTATGCACACATAAGAAGTCTCATGTTATAGTGACTTTTTGCTGTGCCTGTCCCAGGGCTTGAACTCGGGTCCTTGCTCTACTTCTCACTCTTCGCTGGTTCATTGGAGGTAAGGCTTGTAGTTTCCTATGCCTAGTCTGGCTTCCAACTGGGATCCTCAGATCTCAGCCTCCTGAGGTGCTAGGATCATAGGCGTGAGCCACCAGCATTCAGCAACACAATGGTCTCATAGAAATTCAATTGGTTTGTACTTACCCCTAAATAGAGAGGACTAGACTAGTCACCAGGACTGTGGTTGTTTGGTTTAGACAATCTGGACTTATTTCCTGGCTCTGTCACTTTACTGGCAATGTGACTTAGAGTGGATATTTCTCTTCTCTCTGCCTCAGTTTAGTAATCTGTTAAATATAAAAAGAGCTATGTACCTCTCCTAGGCATGTTGTGACAGAGAAAGCATTCTGAGGCAGTAATTGGCCAATGAGCCTAAAGTACGCATATTTATTTCCTTATGAAGTCTCTTCTTATTGATTTATAAATAGTTTCTCTTCTTTCATGCCAGTCCTGACACTTGAATTCAGAACCTGAGCACTGTTCCTTGGTTATTTTCGCTCCAGGTTGAGGCTCTACCACTTGAACCACAGTTCTACTTCTGGCTTTTTGGTGGTTAACTGGAGTTAAGAGTCTCTCAGATTTGTCTGGTTGGTAAACAAGGCTGAATAATCTACTGCAGTCCGGTTTATAAATAGTCTCTCTATAAATATAGTTTCATTAATATACATACATATAAATAGTTAAATTTATATAGTTTCTATGTAGTTTCATTCATATAGTTTCTATATAAATTGTCCCAGTAATAAATGGGCATTCATTAATAGTCCTGCTGAAATGGGGTGAGTTAGATTTCAGGCTTTGAAGGATGCTGAGCACTGACCAGACTTGGGGTGGTGGGAGGCAAGGGAAAGCATAATCTAGGAAGGTATGAGTCTCTGTGCCAAATCCTAATGAGACAGCCCAGTTTGGACCACTGACAGGAATCTGCCTTCTGAGAATCCCTTTAGAATTGACATTCTCCATTCTAGTCTCTGGGATTCCTAGATACAGTCGCTCTGCCAGCTGGCCCAAGGCTTGTGGCAGTGCGGACGACACACTAACACAGGGCTGAGTCAGTAGCAGACCCTTTGTTCTGTCTCCTGGACCCCTGGATGCCAGAGTGCAGACATGTTCCCCCTGGCCGGCAGTTGGCATCTTAAGGATTCAGGTCGTTATCAGATGGACACTCACGAAGCAGAGTCCCTCCCCGCCTCTGTGGTACATGCAGCAGCGCACGTAGGCCTTGCATACCTCCTATCTCTGCCCAGGCAATTACATCCCAGCCACCCTGCCCCATTCCAAGGCAGCTGAGGCCAGCTGGGGCACAGGGCTTGGGGCCAGAGCCAGGCAGGTTTTTTTTTTTCTCTCCTTTCCTTTTCTTCTAACAGGCTCTAACTGCTATCCAATAGAGGAAAACAAACCTGAAAGGCAGGGATGAAGCGGGGGTGGAGGGGTGGGCGGTGGGGGGGCAGGGTGCTTATGGCATTGCTTTCTCTGCTCTAAGGTGGGGCCAGAAGGTGCAGTTTTTGCCCTCCAGGATGGGAAAGCCAGGAGCAGTGTGTCCTTCATTCCCCAGCTTCTCCCTGTCCTGGGCACACATTGCAGATATCCCCCCATTATCAGTGCACTGTCTGGCCTGTTCAGATCTGTATGTAAATACTACAGTGGGGTTCCGACTTGAAAGGTGTGAGGTATATCGTCTGGGCATGACTTCTTGGCTAGGCTCCAGGGTTTGTAGGTCAGCCAACTAACCCTCAAAGCTAGCCTCTTGCATTAGAAGTGATGCCACATAACTTCTGATGGCAATTTATGACAATTCACCAGGGTTGGGGAAATCTTGTGTTAAGTTCTCTTATCTGGGCAGAGAAAACCCCGTTTGAATAGAACAATTAGTACTGTTTGTTGAACAAGTGCTTGGCACCTGGCAGCATGTTGAGGATATGTTACGTAGCAATTTCCTTCAGTACCTAGCTCCCACCACTCCAATGCAGGCAGTGTCGTCCGTCCGTTAGCTCTGCTGTACAGCTGAGGTGACCAAGATGCCCTGCTGTTAGATAACTTGCTCAAGGTCAACTAGGTTAGAAGAGGGGTTGCAGAATTGAACAAGGCAGTGTGATCCATTAGGCTTTGCCTGGGAGAGCGATGTCTGAGAACAATGACTGTCACTGTCACCACCACCCCTGATTCAGACTGGTTGTTTTTGTTGTTGTTTTATTGTTTTTGTATGCTAGACCTGGGGCTTGAACTTAGGGCCTAGGCACTGTCCCTGAGGATTTTTTGCTCTTGGTGGGCACTCTACCACTTGATCCACAGGTCTACTTCTGGCTTTTTGCTGGCTTACCAGAGATAAGAGTCTCACGAACTTTGCTGCCTGGGCTGGTTTCAAACTATGATGCTCAGAACTCAGCCTCCTGAGTAGCTTGGATTACAGGCATGAGCCACTGGTACCCCACAATGTCCACTGTTTTGTGTGGAGAAAAGTCCTCCTTCAGGGGCAAAGTGGAAGTGAGGAAAATTATAGATGACAAAGTAAAGCAAAAACTAAATAAAGGAAAAAAACCCAGAAGTATTTGATCTCTACTCCTCCAAGAATCAGACCCAGGACAGGATTTAACATGCCAGGGGTTTATTAGCGGGAAGGCCTATGGGGAAATTTGGTGAAGAAGGTGGAGGAGGCTGGGAAAGGCATCTGACTGTGATATGAGTCTGAGCCACAGGAAGGAAGGGCAAGAAGGAAGGCTGGGCAGTGTCGCCTATACAACCTGATGCCGTTCAAGAAAGGTTCTTGGGGGCTGGGGATATGGCCTGGTGGCAAGATTGCTTGCCTCGTATACATGAGGCCCTGGGTTCGATTCCCCAGCACCACATATACAGAAAAATGGCCAGAAGGGGCGCTGTGGATCAAGTGGCAGAGTGCTAGCCTTGAGCGGGAAGAAGCCAGGGACAGTGCTCAGGCCCTGAGTCCAAGCCCCAGGACTGGCCAAAAAAAAAAAAAAAAAAGTATCCTTTAACGGCCAAAAGTGGCGCTGTGGCTCAAGTGGCAGAGTGCTAGCCTTGAGCAAAAGGAAGCCAGGGACAGTGCTCAGACCCTGAGTTCAAGGCCCAGGACTGGCCAAAAAAAAAAACAAAAACAAAAAACAAGAAAGGTTCTTGGCTGTGGAGAACATGTCAAGGGAGGAAATGGCTTGCAAGGTCAACCCACCGGATCGCCTGGGGCAGCTCTACCAGGGTTCCTGGCAGGCCTCACTCATTGGCTGGGAGCAGCCTGTGGGAGGCGTGGCTTCGCTGCAGGCCCTGGAAGTCTATGGATTCATTCTTTTGGCTCCCTTGCTGGTATGTAGTTAGGAGAGTTGTTTTTCTTTCTTTTTTTTTTTTAACCAAAGCTGTATCTCCCATGAAAGGGTAGGAAATCTTTAATATAGAGGCTCAACAAGTGTGTGTGTGTGTGTGTGTGTGTGTGTGTGTGTGTGTGTGTTATTTATGTGAGTACTGGGGCTTGAACTCAGGTTTGAAGGGATGTCCCTAAGCTCTTTTGATCAAGGCTAGGTTTTACCACTTGAGCCACACCTCCACTTGCAGCTTTTTGGTAGTTCACTGGTGATGAAGGTGTTATGGATTTTCCTGCCTGGGCTGGCTTTGAACTTTGATTTTCAGATCTCAGCCTCCTGAGTAGCTAGACTTGCAGTCGTGAGACACCTGTCCTGAGCTTGAGTGGTATTCATTTTTGAGACATTGACTACATATGGGTCTCCCCAGAAAGCTTCTAAGCTAGTACTGATGCAAAGTCAACTCACCCGCCTGCTCCTGCACCTCTTTTCTCCTTTCCAAAAGGAAGGTCTGTCTGTCTTCCTATGTGACACGTGACAAGTAGGTTCGGTGACTTCTGACTGCTGCGACTAGGGTAGGTCCATAAATAAGATCAGAATATGGATTTTTAAAAGGAGAGCCCCCAGCCCTCCTCATCTTTTCAGCTTTCACCGGCACTTCAACAGGATTTGTTTTCCTTTGGTTTTCTAGGAAAGTTTTGGTTTGGAAAGTGTGCTAGCCTAGTAATTACTCTTCACATTCCTCTGGGGATTTTTCTTTAAGATCATTTCAAGCGAAGGAACTGCAGTGTGTGTGTGTGTGTGTGTGTGTGTGTGTGTGTGTGTGTGTGTGTGCAGGTAATGCAAGCACCCAGGGAAGACATGCTACGGAGTTACCACATTTCAGGGTAACACAACTCCTCTCTGGGTGCTTGGCACAGGGCGCTCCCTGGAGACTGAGTCCTCACTGCTGACCTGGAGGCTTTGTCCCATTTGCTGGGTCACAGCTGTCAGAGGCACTGTGCTTAATCTTGAGTCCTCCTCTGCATTGCTCTCCTGGGTCTCCCAGAGACTGGGTGTGGAGGAATCCTCCTCATTTGTCCTAAATGCCAGAATCAGTGTGTTTGGGCCCTTCCCCGCATACCCTGTTATTACATACTCCTAAATAGAATTGTGAGTAAACCACAGTTTCTATGTACTTACCCCTCTCATTGCTTCTCCTGACCCAGCCCCTTAAGTCTGCTCTCATCCCTTCAGCTGGCTGAGCCTTTCTAGGAATCAGTTTTCATTCCCCGATTATGTCCTAAGTAGCTAACTAGTAGAGGCAGAGCCTCAGTTTCCAGGACCCAGCATGAGGGCCAAAGATGGCCGTTGAGGCATGACATGGGTGCATAATGTACAAATACTCTGAAGAGTAAAGCTCATTAGGAGAGTCCTATAGTGCAAAGGATGAGGATGGAGGGAGCAGGTTCTCCCTGGGGGAGGCAGCCTGGATCTAGGACTCTATAGTGAATGAAGGCACCTCTGCCCCAAGGAAGGGCGAGAGTGAGGTAGGGCATGGTCCCGGTCTCAGTTCTTACGAGTAATGTGTGAGGGCAGAAAGACAGGTGGAAGGGGCCAAGGACAGATAAGAATAGAAAAATAGTTGTGGGTAAACCACAACTGCCCTTGAAAACCTTGCTCAGCAACTTTAAAGGTCAAAGGGAGTCACTGAAGCGTCACAAGCTGAGAACAAAGTCTAGACTATTTAGGAAGTGGTGTCCAGATAAGGGGCAGAAATAAGACAGTGACTTGTGCACAAGCAGTGGGGAAATTTGGGTGAGAGAGTAGAAATAAAAAGAAGGAGCAGATGGAGAGAGAGCTTTGAAGGTGACCCAAGCTTTCATTCTTTAGCAGAGGATGCTATTAGGGAGTAGGAGGTCCCAAATAGAAGGGTTGCTGGGCTGGAAATGAGATTTTCACTAAGATCACATTTCACCTGAAGGGTTGGAAGTGTATGTCTATTTGCATGGCCAATAGACACTGAACATTCAAATCCAGAGATGTCTTCAGAAATCTTCAGAAGTGGTCAAAGGCTAGAGAAGCAGACTTAGAGGTGGTCAGCACGGGGGTACTGGTTAAAAGGACACGTTTGTGTCAGATACAGTGTTGTATGCCTTTAAGGCCAGCTATTCTGAAGGCTTATATCGGGAGGATAATGATTTGAGGCTGTCCTGGACAAAATAATACTAAGACTCAATGTGAATAAACAAGCTGGATACAGTGGGAGAAGTTTAAGCATGAGACCTCATGGTCCAAGCCTAGTCCCAGGCCCAAACTCAAAACCCCATCTAAAATAACGGGTGCGGTGCGGCTGGAGGGATGGTACAAGTGGTAGAGCAACCGCCTAATCAGCACGAGGCCCCGTGTTGAAAGCCCGGCGCTGCCGCAGGCAGTTGTTTGGCTTCAGCGAGAGTGGGGTGTCCAGGTTCCTGGGGGACAGCTGGTCCCTGGGTGTTCTGATTCTGGAGTGACCAGTCCTGGGATCATTGAGATTCTGAGAAAGGGCGCATTCCTCCGGTCCCGCCTGAGCACAGCTTGCCTCCTCTCCCTCAGTCATCCATCTTCTGATTTGGCACACAGTAGCTGGAGAGAGGACGTAAGGGCCGGCTTAGCAGCTGTGAGGTGACAGCAATCAAGAAGGCTTCCAGGTGTGGTGACGCTGCTGCCCAAACCAAGTGTGTCTCTCTCCCTGTCTGTCTGTCTGTCTGAGAGAGGGAGAGAGATACAAAGAGACAAAGTGAGTGGCAAATGGCCATGAATTGCTTACCAACTTTAAAACAATACACGAAAAATTTTAAATATTCTAGGTGCTGGCTCATGTCCGTAATCTTAGCTACTTAGGAGGCCGAGATCTGAGGACTGAGGTTCAAAGCCAGCCCAGGGAGAGACTCATGTCGCCAATTAACCACTAGACAGTTGGAAGTGGAGCTGTGGCTCAAGTGGTAGAGCACCAACTTTGGCTAAATAAGCTAAGGCACAACACCCAGGCCCTGAGTTCAAGCCCTAGAATGGGCACACATGTGTACAAACACACACACACACACACACACACACAAATTAAATATTCTTTGAAAATACTTTGAATTCAGTACCAAAGTTTATTTCACTTTATATGTCATTCCAAGTCTTCGTGATTGAAAGACCAGAAACTCTGACGGATCCTCTGGAGGCAGGCTCCCCTTCCCTCCCCTCCCCCCACCTCTTGCACACATACCCAGACCTCACACCGGCAGTGTGGTAGAGTGTACTGGAACACTTGGGATTTGGCTAGAAGCTGCCTCCAGGCCTGTGCCCAAGGAGGGGCCTGGGGTCTAAAACTATAAAAAGATGAAAAGTTCCTAAAGGTCTGTTGTCCCTAATCCCAGTTGAAGACAGGCCTCTTCCTGGAACATGACAGGAGATTCACATGCCATTTTGTTCCTGGGTAACGTAAGTCTCAAACTAGGTAATCTGCTTCCAATTATAATTTGCATTTACTCTCTCACTGAGCATGTGCTTGTTTCTCTGAAGAGGCCAATGCCAGCCACCATAGAGGCTGGACTAACATTCTCACAGAGCTAGTCATGAGCCCCCTCCCTCCACCCCCCCCCCCCCCCCCCACCAGAGGAGAATCCCTCCAAAGTCAGCTGGGCAGGGCTGGGCCGCAAGGACTGGGTTAAACAGCTTTCAGGCTTCTCTAGTCCAGGGCTGGTGGTTCTTAGTATAATCACCTGGGCACTAGCTTCCCTAGCCCTGGACCTTCGGCCGTGTCTAGAGTCATCACCATTAGAGCCTGTGGCGAGTGGTACCTGAATGTTGTGGGTTGAGGGCAGGGAGGCTGTCAGACGTGTTGCAGTGTCTACTACAGACCCCTTCACAAAGACTGCTCACTTGTCCAGCCGACTACAATGAAAGCTGCATCCTGACCACTGTTTGTTCCTAAAGAGAGGGCAGAACCTCCCAATAGTCAGGTACCGGTAGGCAGACATGATGGATGACCACGCTGACGTAGAGCTTTTGCCAGTTTCTCTCTTGCCATCTTTGCTGTCAAGCTGCCCAGGTGATATCCTTTAACACAGAGTTGGAAACAATCGCCAAGAAGAGTGTCTCCCTAGCCAGGGAAGCTGGGGCCTTCCGGCCCTCAAACCTTGGAAAGAATAAGCAAAGCCAGCACGTGGGCCCACATGGGATTATGACTTTCAGTGTTACCCAGAATCCCAGTAAAAGGAAAAGCCTGGCATACCTGTTCTGGCTTCATTTACCATTTTTTGATCATTTATTTATTATGCTTTTTTGCATTAATTTAAAATATATTATGCTCCTTCCCTTTCCTTTTCCTCTGTTGCTGCTGCTGTTGTTGTTGTTCTTCTTCTTCTCCCCCCCTCTCTCTTTCTCCCTCTCTCCCTCTTTCTCTTTCTATTTCTAGTGTAGTGTAACAATGAAGCCACAAGGTCTAGTTCCCTTTCAGGATAGTCCCTCCCATGAAGGCAAAGCAAGAAAGCATGGAATCCATTACAGTCATTTTCATGCTTCCTAAAGAGAACTGGGGGCACTGTTCTGCCAATGACCCCGGTCCTGTTTTTATTTTTCCAGTACTGGAGTTTGAACTCAGGGCATGATGTTCTTAGTTTTGTTGTTTTTTTTTTTTCACTTAAGGCTGGTGTTCTACTACTTGAGCCACAGCTCTACTTCTGGCTTTTTGTTGGTTAGAAATAAGACTCTCATGGATTTGCCTGCTGGGGGCTAGCTTGGAACCATGGTCGTCAAATCTCAGCCTTCTGAGTAGCTAGGATTACACACATGAGCCACCGACACTGAGCTCCAATATCCTTTGAAGGACACAACAGGAGGAATGGGGACAAGTGCTCTGGAAAGTCAGGGATGTTCAATTACTCTTCCACCAAGTTAATATTAATTTGTACATCCAATTACTAATGGTATATATCAATTTGAGACTTCTTAATCAGTTGTGTGTGTAATTCTAAAAGTTCCATCCGTAGGTTACGGTGAGTGGCCTCAGAGTTGAAGGACAAGGATCCTGCCTCTTGAATTCATTTCCAACTCTTTCCAGATCAAAGCAAACGAGGGTGCCTATCCAGATTTCTCTGTGAGGTGGAACCAGAATGGCTGACTGCAGCCTTTCTTTTAAGGAATCCACAACAGACCTGGAAGGCAACTATGCGAAGCATGCTCCGGCCCGGGCTCTGCTGCTACAGATGGTGTGACAAATGCGGTTGCACAAGTGTCCTCCAGTAGACCCACCTGTTATGCTGCTCTTGGCATCCGTACTTCCAGAAAGCACATCCCACAATGCTGTAAAGACGCAGCCATTGGCCTGAGGGGTTAACACTTGTCTGTCCTTCAGAATGTGCCTTCAAGAGGTTCATTTGGTTCTTCATTACTGTGTCTCCACACAAATCTTGGCCTGGGCTAGATGTTCAATAACTGTTAGTAAGTGTATGAATGAAAGAATAACAGTGATAATAAAAAATGCATAACTATGTGGAGAAACACTCAAGAGACCAAAGTGCCAGAGCTCGCAAGCATGCTCTCAAAGTGCTTCCTCTTTCCCTGGAAAGGTTGAGAAAAGGAATTAGAATCCAATGCCTCCAGGCAGGGTCAGAATAACAAGAAGTCACGCCTTTCTAAGAACAGCAACTGTGAGCTGTAAGTGAGGCTTTAGGTCTGACAGATCACGTCTGCATTCCAGAATGTTCTGTCCACTGTGGAGGACAACAAGCTATATGTGCTGGCTTCCTGAGATGCCAGACCTCTGAATGACATGTGGTATGAAGTCCTGGGCCCCAACGGGGCTTATGGCCCGGGATCTTTCCTGGAATAAAGGTCCTCCCTCTGGCCAGCGTGGGCCCTTACGGCTGGATATGGGCACTGACAGCTGGGCCCTTAGGAGGCAACGGCAGGGACTGTGGAGGGACCAGCCATTCCCAGGCTTCTGCAGGCCTTGTTCTCAGTGCTACAGTAGGAGAGAAATCGAAAGGATGCCGCAGAAACTAAACAAAAGTTAGCTTCAACTTTAGCCTTTTGGATAGGTAGTATACCCCAATAAGAACATTTCCTTGAGGCCTGACATTCACTCCAGTAGACCAAGGATGTCTCACTAATTTTGAAAATAGCTGAACTTTAAACAATCAATTCAACCAATTCGGAAGTACACGGTTCTCTGAAGGAGAACCTAAGCTGTGCGCTTAGGGAGGGTGGAATGGACTAGAAAGGAAGGAAAGGTTCTTCTGTACCCGTCAGGATATGTGGGGCTTTGCAATGGGCACCCATACAAGGAGCTAGGCAACTTCAACAGCTTCACCAATGATAGGCAGGACAGCTTGACATCATCAATGTTTATGGTATATAGACAGATAACACAGGCCCCAGCGTGTATAGAGATTCTCTTCTTAGAAAGCCCTGCAACTGTCTCTCAACAAAGTCCTCTTTTGAGAGGAGGTGCCCTGTCGGTTTCTGCTGTCTTGTGGGAGTGAGCTTCCCTCCAGCTGTCTCCTACCACAGGTGCTGGGAGACAGTGGCCTGGTGTGCTAGTTAAACCTCAGATTCCATATCCAGCTTTACTTCTGGGTCAACTTTAATCACATGACTCTGGGCAAGTTATTCAAGTTCTTCAGAGTCATAAATCTCCTTATCTGTGAAAGAGAAAAGAAATAGCATCTACCTTTTTTTTTTGGTGTAATCCTGAGGAATAAGAGTAATTCTAACATTTATATAGGATAAATATCCAATAAAGCAGCGAAGGAGCTGCTTCTGCTCTATTATTATCATCAACAAAATTGTAAGTAGATTTTAAACAAATGATTATGATCATTATTCCCAATATTAGTGCTAAAGTTGCCTAAAGAAATTCAAGTTGATTCAAAGTAAAATGTTCAAGCAGATCAACTTAGTTGTAGTGATCTCTTACCCTCCCTTCAGTTGGCCTTTTCCAATTTCTGATAGTTCAGGATTTTAGGAATATTTTAAAGCTTGTAAACTAAGGTACAGATGGCTGGCTACAAGGCGTAGTTCATATATTTCAAGAAGACTAGAAGCTTCAATTTTTCTGAAAAAGAAAACACTATCTTCTAGACTTCTAGAGCTTTTAGAATTCAGAGCGCATGCAGTTCAGTTCTAGAGTAGGTAAATGACTCATACTTCAGAGGCAAGCATAGCTGACTGATGAGAGAGAAGACTAAAGCCGAGAGCTAAGTTAGATCATTCAGAGCTATGAATGTGTTTCCTATGGTCCAACTTCTTAGAAACTGCAATGCGACCATATGACATCAGTCTCCAGGAAAGATATTGTAAGCTTGCCTATAAAACTCTATGTTACGCATGGAAAGGGGGCATTACTGAGACCGCCACCTGAGCCTCTTTATGAGCTAGCTTTCTATTCTAAGTACTGGGAATAACAGCTACTTCTGGAGCTACTTGTTTGTTTCCTTTTCATCATTTCATTTGGATTTTTAAATGGTTTATTAAGACTTTTAACTTATCAGTAATTGTAGTAGTCCTAACTGGTTTGTAAGGTTTTTCTTTCCTTTTTGTTTTGTTTTGAAGCATGGGAATTTGAACTTAGAGCACCATGCTTCCTAAGTGAATGTTCTTCTGCTGAGCCACATCTTCAGCATACCATAAACTTGAAAAAAGATCTCATTTTCTACTTTTTTCCCCATTGGCTACTAGGAAGCTCAAGGTCAAATGTACCTTCTATCTCTGATTAGAAGCCAACAGCAACTACAGATTGCAAATTCATATTAAATCTGAAATGTAGTCAATTTTCCTAAATTTTATTATAATGAAAAAAACCAAAACCCAGTCCACTGTTTGGGGGGCCTTTAACTTCCCATTCTTCACCTTCTTTTTGGATTTTCTCCAAGTATACAAAAGTATATTAAAGGTTTGGGGAAAACTGATGGTTTGGAGTCAAAACAACAAAAACAAAAATCTTTTTAAACTGTTACCCTGAACTTGACAAAAGAGCCTTTAAAAAAATTATCTCAGAGTGAACAGAAAGGGTAACGGAAGAGGGTGAATATGATAAATTACATTGTATACATGTGTGAAAATCTCATAACCCATTATTTTATCCAATTAATTATGGTAATAAAAAAGAAAAACAGTATTTGAAAATAAAACAAAAACTATCTCATAAATGTCTAATTTTACATGAAACCTGTTTAGCAAAATACTCCCTTCTAGTAATTTATAATCCTATCCTACTTACTAGATTCACGGCAGTGCTTGTCTAACTGGTTTTCCATACTTCTGCACATCAGGGACAAAATCCAAGCGTGCATATTGGACCAGATGGGTCATAAGGTCCTTTCCAGCTCTATAGCTCCATGATTTTCAAATGTGAAAAAGAGGCAAGGGTGTAGTTTAGAGAGACAGTGTGTGTTTAGTATGCAAGAGGCTCTGCATTCAATCCCAGCACCGAAAAAGAAAGTTCTCAGAACGTCTGTTCCTAGAATTAGGAATTTAAGTGTGCTAAAATCAACAGGAAAGTTAGTAGTGAAAACTGTCTGCTATTTCTGGTGCTGTTTATCCACATCGAATCTAAAAGATTGCTTTGGAAAGATGATGTTTATAGAAACAAACCCTAGGAGGATTTACAAAGATAACCTTAGGAGGGATCACAAAGATAACACATTTTCTTTGGAACACATCAAAGCCAAAAAGATGTAAGGTTTGCTCTGAACTCTGGTTTGGTGTAGACTTTAGAATCCATCCTTCTTGCCCAGTGAAGGACTGTATGATGGGGTGGACTTCATGTTGGACCTTTAAAGATGATGCAACTAGTTTCACCTCATTGAGAAGAAGGATCCAGGAACTTAGCATACCTTTACCCGTGTGATCTAGACTCCTCCACCCTCCATCAAAATTAAACAAACCAGAGATGGCAACGAAGACTTCAGGACACCCCCCTGTTACATAGATCACACATCCCCACCTCAAACAGGTGTATGTATTACCTAATGAGTGTGAGACTTAGCCCAAACAACACATCCAACCTCTGCAACTGCTCATATCTGACTAGTGAGCCAGACCAAGGGGAAACAGCAAACAAGACCACCTTTTGGGATAGTAACAGGTTGGGGAGAAAGCTGGAATTTCACGCCCAGGTTCTGAGATCAAATGTGGCTTATTGAGCAGCCAACTAGCCAACTGCCTGCGAAGACTAGTCCCCAGTGGTTTTATTCTTTCTTCTGCACATGTCCTCGTGGGAAGTGGGTCTTGGGTACTTCTCTGAGTCACCTGTGTCTCTGGGGCTTCCACTTAGGATCTTGAGTTCTGGCTTGGCCTTTGTGCTCAAGGCTGGTGATTTACCACTTGAGCCACACTTCACTTCCAGGTTTTTGCTTGTTAATTGGAGATATAGTCTTATAGACTTTCCTGCCTGGTCTGGCTTTGAACTGTGATCCTCAGAGCTCAGCATCCTGAGTAGTTAGGATTACAGATATGAGCTATTGGTGCCTAGTTGATTCCCTACTATTAACGTTAAATTGGAGAATTGTTTGTCAAGCCAGGAAAGTGGCAAATATGATGTCTTGTGGTTGACATCCTTGGCTTTGCCCTCACAAATAACTTGAAATAAAAAATCCAGAGAGGTGAGACTCAGGAGGTAGAACACTAACCAATGAATGAAAGTGTCAGACACTGAGCTTGAGTCCTGGCCTCAAACCAAAAAGAAAAAGAAAAAGAAACAAACAAATGAACTACACACACAATTCTGCCAGGCACAAGGACTGTGAATAAGCTTCTAGTACCAGCTCTCTAGGGCACAGCAAAGCCAAGGGGCCAGCTTACCCCACGTACACTGAGAAATTCCTCTGAAATGTGCACGTAAACCAGTTCATCTGCAATGATTTTAAGTTCATCTTCATAGTAATTTAAACATGCTGTTTATTGTCTCAATATTTGCCATGAGATTGGGAACCTAGGCATATTGAACATAAAGCAAAGTGAATTCTAGAGCTGTCCTAAGTCAAAGACCATCCCCAGAATATCAGGAAAACTTGAGGCTAAGTTGTTTCTCAGGAACTGCAACGATTAAAGCCTGAATATTCACCTAGTGCCTGAAATAAGTGTCTAGTTTGTAGCTAATGGTTCTGTCACACAGTCTCCTGAGTTAGCCCAACACGAGTTATTGGCTTATACTTGCTCTTCTAGCAGGCTGGTTGCTATAAAGCAGAAATAATTCTGTTAGTGGAAAAATCCGTGTCGAACACATCCTCCTCTGACCTGACTCAAATGTCGCCTCCATTATTGCCTCCCTGCTCTTTATGCATAGCTCTTTTGGAATCTTGGTTATTAGACTGAATAGAAATTGTGCTCAATGCCCTTGTGCTCTTGGATGTTTCCTGAGCATCTGAAGAGCAAAGACAGGGACATAGGCCCTTTAGTAACATAATGCCTGACACATAGTAGGTATCCAATCTGAATTAAATGAATAAAAGTCAAGCCCAAGCTGGGTGCCAATGGCTCGCACCTATAAGCCTAGCTACTCAGGAGGCTGAGATGTGAGGAGCCCAAGAGTGTGAGGTCCCGAGTTCTAGCCCCAGTACCAGCACACACACACACACACACACACACACACACACACACACACACACTATGCTTTTACTTTAGATCTAGTACTCCTCCCACCTCTAAGCTCAAATCCAGTTCAGTTTAATAATGTGCTGTGGTAGCCTGTGTGTTATGTCCAGACCTTTGCAGTGACTCCATCTTCGGTCATCAGTTTGAGACTATACCATGTGGCTATTTTTCTAGCCTCCAAACTTAAAGAAGACTCCACCACTGAAATATGCGGCTGAGCCAGGCACAGTACCTGTAATCCCATCTGCTCAGGAGGCCCATGTAGGAGGATCGCAAGTTTGAGGCTAGCACAGGGTACAGAGTAAGATTCTATCTCCAAAAACAAAACAAAGTAACAATAGCAGCCATAATCCCCACGATGTTGATGCCATAGCCTTTGAAAGAACTCCCTACACTTCAGCATCCAATGGCTCTGGGTTGTTTCTTCTTTTTTTTCTCGAGGCCAGCGCTCTACCATGTGAGCCCGGCTCCGCGTCAGCTGTTTTGGAGTCTCACAGACTTCCCTGCCCAGGCTGGCTTCGAACTTTAATCCTCAGTTCTCAGCTTCCTGAGTAGGTAGGATTACAGGTGTGAACCAGTGGCATCCAGCTCTATGTGGGATTTTAAAACCACTCTTTCAAGTTCCTGTGAAGCTCCTGACAGTATGTTCTCAATGCGTTTGTCCCTCCAACTGCACCTCACACTCTCTAAGAGCAAGGGATATGTCTCATTTTTCTTTATATCTAATAGTTCATTCCTTTAAAGGAGGTGCTTGAGAAGCATTGTTTAATACATATCATATGTTTATTCTGAAACTTTCTAAGCTGGAAAATTTCAAATAACAAGGATACAAGTCTCAGAACTTGATTTCTCCTAATAAACTTTAAAAATTGGATCTACCCATGTGATCTTAAGATGCTGGCTTACTTTGTGTTCCCATTGGGCCTTCTACTTTGGGATCTTGTATTTGCGAGCATATGCTAGCACAAGAAAGATGACATATAATCTGTGACATAAGAGATCATGACCCTGCATGGAAAGAGGAGGCGAGGTTGTTTCCATGTTTCTTGGCTAAAATGTTAAAAAAAAATCTCATTTATAACACCTATGGGTTATTGAGTATCTATCCTGCAGGCATTCATATACTTCATCTTATTTAATACTAATAATGGTCTCCAGGCTGAGAGAGGTTCCTAACACTAAGCTAACACATGGCTTCCTAAAACTTAGCCTATGAACAAGTCTCTCCCTTAAATACCACATTCTCCTTGAGCTCTGTCTCATCTCAGTAAATGGAACTTCACTGTGTGTCAGCTTTGTGTCCAGTTTCCATCTGCATCTGTGGATGTCATGACCACCGATCTCTAGACTGTCTTTGTGGCTTCCACACCTATCCAGACGCCATCTGAGTTCTGGTCCTCAAAGATCTGTTCTGCCCTTTTCAAATCGTCTCCCCATGTCAAAGTTTCTCCCTATCTTTAGGATGGGACCAGGCCTCCAAATGGTCACTATTACCACAGAGCATCCATTGTGGCAGTAGAGGAAGATGGAGGAGGCGGAAGTATGGCCCACACTCGCCCCTGGGTCTGAGTTGTGTGGGAGGGGTCATTGATCACTCTACCCATAATGCACCATTGCTGGTACATTAGGAAGGCTTTCTCTTTTTCTTTACTTTTTCTTTCTAGTCCTGGGGCTTAAACTCAAGTTCTCTCTCTTGTCTGTTTTGCTCACCGCTGACATTCCGGCATTGAGCCACACCTCTAGTAGAGATTTTTTTTTTGTTGTTTTATTTTTGTAATTTAATTTTTATTTTTAAAATTTTTGCTGCTTAATTGGAGATAGTCTTGTGGATTTTTCTGCACAGACTGACCTCACACTTCAGTCCTCAGAACTCAGCCTCCTGAGTAGCTAGGATTACAGCTGTGAGCCACCACTGTGCCTGTTGTTTCTTTCTTAAACAGATCAGGAAAGTGTAGCACTGGCAGATAGTTTACGTAAAGTCACCCAAAAGTCAAGTGATAGAACCCATGTTCAAACTCAAGTTGTTGGGCTCCAGACCCACATTTTTAATCCCTTTGCCATCTGTCCTTGGTTTACCGTGTGTGTGTGTGCGCGCGCGCGTGCGTGTGCCAGTTCTGGGGTTTGAACTCTTAGCCTCAAGCTGCTGATTAGCTTTTTCACTCAAGACTGGTACTCTACCACTTGAGCCACATCTCTTCTTCCCATTTTTGTTTTGATAGTTAATTGGAGAGAAAAGCGTCTCATATTTGTCTGCCTCAAATGGTTTCAAGCCAGGATCTTCAGATCTCAGACTCCTGAGTAGCTGGGATTACAGGTAGGAGCTACTGGTGCCCAGTTTATTGTTGTTGTTGAGTTTTCTTCTGGTCTTTATTTCCACTCTTTTTCTTTTAAATCATTTCATTTCCTCACTCATCCTTTTTCTCTTTCCCCTTCCCACTCCCTGTCTCCCTTCTAATTCCATTAGTGATGAGAACCATGACATTATTTACCTGAAATTTATATTTTCAGGAAGCACCTAGGGGCTTCCTGCGTGCTCTGCAAGTCAGAATGCAGAAGAGTGCTTGTAACTTTGATGATTGGTTAAGATGCACTTTTAAAATCACCTTTTATTTTAAGCTTTGAATTTGGACTCATAAAGGCAGGGAAAGCAATGGAAAGAATGAGGAAGAAACTTCTAAACTGCCCTTTCCCCCCATTCCTTGTGAGAAGGCCACTATACATTGTGGAGATGTTTCTCAAATAAAATCAGATTCTGCTGCTGTCTGCTGCACCCTCTGCATTTCAGCAGGAATGCAGGGAACCTCAGAAGCCCCTCTGGGGACACTGGGTAACTGAAGGAAGGATAGAATGTTCAGGTCCCACAAGTCCTGCAGAGAGCTGAGGTGGCCTGATTTGCATTTTCAGGTCAGCTGACTTCATGTTCATTTAATCCCTGTTCCGACACTTGTGTTTCAGAACACTGATTCTCCCCTCTCCCCAACGTAGCCCCATGCACTCCAAAGCCAGCAAACCTCCCCTAACCTCTTCAAGGTTCTCGGTATCATTGAGGTGCCTCCAGTGAGGAATTGGCATGTGTTATTCATAGATAATAAGGTAGTCCTGTGTGTTAATGGAAGTTGAGACGTATTTGAAATTGTGGATTAAAATGGGTCTAAACCTGCTAGGCTCCTGTGGCAAATGCCTTTAATCCTACCTACTCAGGAGGCTGAGATATGAGGATCACAATGTGAAGCCAGCATAGGCAGGAAAATCCAGGAGATTCTTATTTCCAATTAACTACCCCAAAGCCAAAAGCAGAGCTGTGGTTCAAGTGGTAGAGTGCCACTTGAGTGAAAACTTAAGCAAGAGCTCAAGGCCCCAAGTTCAAGCCCTGGTACTGACACACACACACACACACACACACACACACACACACACACGCACACACGATAGTTACAAGTCTGCAGTTCCTTTATGTTGGTTTATCTTCTGTAGGATGAAAATAAGAATGGAAAACCATAGACAATTGCCCTATACCTCCTGCCTTTCTCTCTCTCCAATTCCTCTGAATTTCTCTCTCTTCCTCAATTTTCCCCCCTTCCTATCTCTTCCTTCCCTCCTCTCCTCTCTCTTACCTAAGACTATAGAATAAAGCCTTTTCCTTTGTCTTATTTACAGTGTAATTTCCATTATGAGGGAGTGAAGATTTCAACCAGATTTAATGAGTAGTGCTGTGATTAAAGTTATAGGTCACTGGTTGTTCATCTGTAATGAGGGCCCTTGGCTAGAGCTCGTATAAACATAAAGGTGCATTGTAGAATGCGAAGTACTTGACAAAGGCTGGTTATGAACCCAATGTTAAAATAATTGAGATGAAATGTTGTTTGCTCAATGAGAAACTTTTTCCAATCGATAGGGATAATTTCATTATTTTTCTTAATTACAAAAATAATAACATAATTATGTGGAAACATTGGTTTTTAAAAAGTAATAGCATGCCAGGTGCTGGCGGTTTAAGCCTGTAATCCTAGCTACTCAGGAGGCTGAGATCTGAGGACTGTGGTTTGAAGCCAGCCAGGGCAGCAAAGTCCATGAAACTCCAATAAACCACTCCAGGGCTGGGAATATGGCCTAGTGGTAAAGTGCTCACCTCCTATACATGAAGCCCTGGGTTGGATTCCTCAGCACCACATATATAGAAAAAAACGGAAGTAGTGCTGTGGCTCAAGTGGCAGAGTGCTAGCCTTGAGCAAAAAGAAGCCAGGAACAATGCTCAGGCCCTAAGTCCAAGCCCCAGGACTGGCAAACAAAACAAAACAAAACAAAACAATAAACCATTCAAAAAACAGAGGTGGCACTGTGGACCAAATGGAGTGTTGGCCTTGAGCAAAAGTGCTCAAGGACAGCGCCCAGGCCCTGAGTTCAAGCCCCATAACTGACAAAAAAAAAAAAAAGTAATAACATGAACATTATAGAAAAAACAAGATAAAAAACAAGAATAAGGCTGGGAATATGTCTTAGTGGTAGAGTGCTTGCCAAGCATGCATGAAGCCCTGGGTTCAATTCCTCATAAACAAAAAAGGCCAGGAGTTGCACCATGGTTCAACCGGTAGAGTGCTAGCCTTGATCAAAAGAAGCTCAGGGACAATGCCCATGCCCTACATTCAAGACTCAGGACTGGCAAAAACAAAAGACCAAGAATAAACTAGAAATCACCAATTGGCCCAATTCCCAGAGATTACCACTGATAGCTTGATTTTGTGTTTAAATATAATTTTTAGTATGTAAATACAAAATTGAAACAATGCAATGAGTAATGTTGAAACTTCCTTTCTCACTTAATGTATTGTGAATATTGAATGTATTGTGAATCTGCATAGCATATTATATGCTTATATGAAAGTATTTAAGTGCCTGAGGCTGGTAACTCATGTCTATAATCCTAGCTATTCAGGAAGTTGAGATGTAAGGATCAAGGTTTGAAGCTAAACTTGGCAGGCAAGTCTGAGTGGCTATCTCCAGTAAATCAATGAAATGTTGGACTAGAAATGTGGCTTAACTGGTAGAGCACCCCTGAGCAAGAGCTTCAGGCCCTGAGTTTAGTTTCAGATAACACAAAAAGAAAAAGAAAAAAGGAAAGAGTTAAGTCTTTATTTTTAGACATCTAAACTGCTTCTAAGTCAAGTTTTAGGTAATAAAAATAGTTCTCTCATGAACTTAGAGTCCTTATAGTTATGTCCTTCAGTACACCTACCATGATTTCTTAGATATGTGTGCGCATGTGTGTATACACGTCAAATAAAAGAATATATACTCTTTTAAGGATTTGAAACATATGCATACATGCTTTTCAGTATAAGTAGTGCCAGGAAGCCTGCGAAGATCTACATATGCTTTTTCCCCCATGAATTTCAATAGGAAAGAATGCTTTTTTTCCCTCTTCTTTATTGTCAGAGTGAAGTACAGAGTGGTTACAGTTTGTAAGGCGAGTACATTACTTATCCAACTTGTTACCTCCTCCTTCATTTTTCCTCCATCTCCCCCCTCCCCAGTTCCCTCCCTGCCATGAGTTGTACAGTTGGATTACACCAATTGGTTTTATAAGTATTGCTTTTGCAATGGTTTGTCTTTTTGTCCTTTGTCTCTCATTTTTGGTATTCCCTTTCCCTTGCGTAGTTCCAACACACGTCTATACATTATCTGGGGGACTAAGATTAGTTACACGTGAGGCATATGTGTGTCTGTGTGATGTGTATGTGTAAAATCAATTTGAGTTAATACTTTTCTGGAGGCAAGTATGGATTAACTCAAAAGAGGGTATACTCACAGTATATACCACTTATTTTTATTAGGTATTATTAATTTTTTCCTATTTGACAGCTTGGCTTATTATAATTTACATACCTTAGATTCTTAATGAAGCTAAACATTCTCTCAAATGGCCATTGGCCATTGTTTGTTTGTTTCTGCTGGTTCAAACTCAGGGCCTGGGCACTGTCCCTGAGCCTCTTTGTGCTCATGGCTAGTGCTCTACCACTTGAGGTACAGCACCACTTCTGGCTTTTTGAGTAGTTTATTGTAGATAAGAATCTCATGGGTACTTTTCTACCTGGGCTGGCTTTGAACCGTGATTCTCAGATCTCAGCCTCCTGAGTAGATAAGATTATAGACGTGAGTTACCGGCACCATTGGCCATTTTAAGATGACATCTCTATTTTTTTTTCTTTATGAGTAGTTTATTATTTTTTAAATTTGTAACCTTTTTTCTCATCTAACAAGGATATTAATTCTTTGTCATCATTCATATTTGATTTTTAAAATCATAGTGAAAGGAAAGCAAGGAAAGTTTTCCTAAGGAAAAAAGAGTAATTGAGCTAAAATCAGTGACAATAACAACGTTGTTCCTGTCTACTGCTGATGTCCATATGGGTTTGCTAAGTGTATACTTCATTTGCCTGCAAGTACTTTCAAATCAAAAGCTAGATAACATTTTTACAAGTAATCGTGATTTCATCTTGAGGTAAACAAATGATTACATTAAGTTAAAGGAAAATTGCAGTTTCTTAGCATCTACTACAGGTCAAAAATTGGAACTCCATGATAGACAAAGGAAACTCTCCAATGGTTGGGTGCCAAACTAGGTTGTTAAATAGCACAGTGTTTGATAGCACCTTATCAGCCCCTCCCTAAGCCGCCAAGTGTTCTCCTGTGTCGGCCCCGTGGCTGTCTGAGCCACTGGATAAAGGAAAGGCTCTGGCTTCAATGAGATCTCCTAAGCAGATGATATTTGCCAAAGAAAGAAAATAAAAGGCTTAAACCACATTTTTTTCCCTGCTGTTTAAAACCGGAATTGTGTTTAGGTATATTTTGCTAAGAATCCCTCATCATTTAAAAACAAGGCTTATTTTGGTTTGCTTTTTTCTGGGTACTGGTGGTTTACACCTGTAATTGTAGCTATCCAGGAAGAGATCTGAGGATCATGGTTCAAAGCCAACCTGGGCAAGACAAATCTGAGCTACTCCATCCACTAAACCAGCAAAAAGCCAGAAGTGGAGCTGCAGCTCAAATGGTAGAGTGCCAGCCTTGAGGGAAAAAGCCCAACTCTGAGTTCAAGCCCCAGTACTGGCACACGCACACACACACACACACACACACACACACACACACACACACTTAAAAAATTTATTTGTTTGCCTTTTGGAATTGTAAAATGAATATGTAATTTCTAAAAATTCCAATTAAGAGTGCTATTTATGAAGTGATTAGAAGCAACTACACTTCTTAATGAATGCATATACTGATGGTGACAGATCTCAACCGGAAGGGTAATTAACTGAGTCTGCCAAGTTCCTCTCCAGGAAAGGGCTGTAGCTTTAAGTTAGAGCAACTCTGAGGCTAGTTTCCAAATGGTAGATTGGGAGTGAGGATAATAGTTGAGATAATACAGTTGGCATTCTTCATGTGTTGTACGTCCAGTGCAGCCTTCCCCTTCTCTACCGATCACCAACGTAACATCTCCAGCAGAAGTGTGACCATCTGGATTTCCTGTCAGACCCTGTTTTCACCCGAGAGTCCAAGCCCGTTCCTGATGGCAGTGTCTCAACATTGCCTCATAAAATCAAAGGACAGGTGAACAATCTTTTTCTAAAATTGTAAATGGGAAAAGCAACACTAATGACTTTTGTTACCACTTTTAGAACTGTTGATAATCTTAGCCTGGGGGTGGGCAGAGGTTGTCAAAAGTGCTTTTTATTTATTTGAAGCAAGTCACCTTATTGAACAGTTGCTTTTATTTAGCATTAGGAAGGAGGCACCCAGAAAAGGTCAGTATTAAACCCAATGAGTTAATTCATTAATTAAACATTCACCTGCATATGATTTGCTTCTCTTAGGGTGCCAACTGCCATCTCGATTTTGAGTTTCTTTCCTTTCTTCCTTCCTTCCCTTCTCTTCCCTTCCTTTCCTTACTTTCTCCTTTCTTCCTGTTTTTCTTTCCTAGGGTGCCAACTGCCATCTAGATTTTGAGTTTTCTTTCTTCTTTTCCCTTCCCTTTCTTTACCCTTCCTTCCTTCCTTCCTTCCTTCCTTCCTTCCTTCCTTCCTTCCTTCCTTCCTTCCTTCCTTCCTTCCTCCCTCCCTCCCTCCCTCCCTCCCTCCCTCCCTCCCTCCCTCCCTCCCTCCCTTCCTTCATTCCTTTCTTTCCTCTTCTTTGTGCTGGTACTTGTGTTTGAATTTAGAGTCTTGAGCTCTTGCTTATCTTTTTCTGATCAAGGGTGGCACTTTACCACTTGACCCACACTTGCACTTCTGGCTTTTTGCTGGCTAATTAGAGAAAATAGTCTCTCTGACTTGTCTGCCCTGAGGAATCTTGATGCTCCGGTCTTAGCCTCTTGAGTAGCTAGGATTACAGGCGTGAGCCACCAGTAGCTGGGCTCTGCAAGCCATTTAAAGCATCACTGTCAATCTGTGGAAGGTTCTGGCCACATCCACAAAGGTATCTGCCTTCCAGGCCTGTGGTAGGCCCTCGATTTCTTTTCCCCTTCATCCTTCCACAAATAGTGGATTTGCATGCTTTCCCTCTTGCCCAAGGGATGACAAAGCATTACTCTTTGTTTCCCCAACACAGTCAGACCTCTGGTGAGCTTCTGAGTATTACTAGGCCCCACTGGCCTGCTCCTGCCTCTTCCCAGCCCAGCTATTTGCTATAAGGAGAAGGCAGCTCATCCCTCTAAGTGTCACCCTTTGGGAGACCCTGTGGCTGTTGTTGAGACAGTGGTAGAAAACGAAGCTTTCACTGCTTTCCTGGCATCAGACAAAAGGACTGGCTACTTAAAACCCAACTTTTGCTTCCATTTCATTCGGATGAGGGTGCAGGTGCAATTTTGGCTCCAGATCAAGCTGACACTTGCTAAGATTGTATTGTCTGCTAAGTCTGCTCCAGCAATTGATAGGCCTTTTACATAATCACTCATTTGAAAAGTCCAGGACTCGGGGAGACAAGCAAATACAAGATTTAGACCATGCTCCCTGAATGACTGATACATGTGATTAGAGGAACTTTGATCTGGTTAAGAATGTGGCATTGGAGCCCCCATTGGTGGGTTTACTTCCTCCTTCCTTTGTCAAGCGATGCAGTAAGTCACCTCGTGTGAAACTGGACCTGTGTAGGGAAGCGGGTAGGAAGGGTCACGTCGTGGAGTTATTGCGAATGTACTGACTGGTGATTTCACACGTACACATTCCACATTACAGGAAGTACTCTCTGCTCAGCACGCCATGCCCTGTTGGCCTCTTACCACCAAAATTTCCACTGCTTACCTCCAATATAAAAAGTCACAGCTTCCAAAATGCTGCTTAATTTTCCCATGCCAATTTACTTTTCAAAGGGAAGGAGCCAGTTGCATTTCATAAGCAACAAAGCAATCTTCATGAATCAACCAAATGTAAAGGATGAAAGAGAGGGTTGTTTTTCCCCTTAGTTACTAGAAGAGTCTAGTATATTCCTCCTTCTGCTATACAATGCTTCCTTTGAGATTTTTTTTTCCCCCCAGAAAAACTAAAATAATCTTACTAGTAGGGGAGTTTGTGGAGAGTTTTGCCAACTACATCTGTTTACACTTTCTTGTGTCTTTCTCATTTCTTTCCTCTCCCTTTTCTGTCTAGGAAAATACATCCGTTTGTTCATTTTTCTATCATAAAAAGTAAATAAAAACTTATGAAAAGTAAAAAAGTATAATAGCCCATGAGAGCCAGGTACTGATGGTGCACACGTGTAATCCTAGCCGCTCAGGAGGCTGAGATCTGAAGACGGGGACTGGAAGCCAGCCTGGGTTAGAAAGTCCATGAGACTCTTATCACCAATGAACCAGCAAAAAGCTGGAACTGGACGTGGCTCAAGCAGTAGAGCATCATCCTTGAATGAAAAGGCCAAGTGAGAATGCCCAGGCCCCAAGTTCAAGCTCTAGGACTGACTGACACACACAAAGGCGGACACACTATACTCCCTCCTCAGTCACATTTCCTTTACAGTCATGGCTACGACCCTCCTAGCCACAGGTATGTGCAGTCAGAGTGTGTCAGGCTGTGTAGGAACTCTGGACAAGTGGGGAAATGCGGGCCAGAAAATATCTGTGAGCAGTGGTGTTTCCCCCAAAATGCACAAAGTCAAAAGAAGGGTGGACAAAGTCAATGTGGTTCAGAGAAAGACAATCTGCTCTCTCCTCTTTCTTATTAGGCCTGCCACTTGGATGGATAGAGAGACCCAGACAGAGAAAAACAGACTTCTGACAAACAAAAGGTGACCTAGGGTTGATGCATCCACCAAGAGATGTGGAAAGGGAAGATGGTGAGCAGAAACCATGGCACAATGGTTTCGGGCTGTAGACCAGATTTACTTTGCTTCCTCTCAAGTATCCTTGCCCTACAGCAATGACGAAGTCTCCATATTTTGCACCATGAAAAAAACAAAAACCACCCAAAACCTTTGTAAAAAAGAACGGAGATCATTGTGAACCTCCCTTCCCTTGCAGTTTGAGAGAGACATTGTAAAAAGCCTGAGGAGAACTTCCCTTGGTGGTAGATGTTTGGCTGGGATCACCACAATTCCAAGTCCTGTTATCTACACTCCAGTTCTTACCACTGGATTTGCTATTTGGACTCCCAGCCCCTATGAGCTAAATAACCCCTTTTGTCTTTATAAGTTTACATCCCTCATGTAATTTTTATGGCAGCAACAACAAAAATGGACAAATACAAAGCCCTCTATAGGTCTTCTTTGCTTTTGGCACCATAAATGTATACAACCTTTGGTGCACATACCACTTCCACACCTTTCCATATTTCTTTTTTTTAATGTAGTTTTCTTTTTAAGTTATTTACTGTTATTGTAAAGGTGATGAACAAAGGGATTGCAGTTACAGAAGTCAAATAAAGAGTCCATTTCTTTTTGAACAATGTCACCCCTCCCCTTGCTCTCTCCCAGTCCCCTCGATCCCTACCCATAATTTAATTCTTGACTTGCTGTTATAAAGGTGATATACAAAGGAGTTACAGTTACATAAGTCAGGTAATGAGTACATTTGTTTTTGGACACTATCACCCCTTCCCTTGCTCTCTCCCAGTTTTCCCCTCCCCCTCCCCCAAATTGTATAGTTCATTTTTAACATAGTGTCATTGCTGGATTTGTTTATCCTCTGTCCCTCCATTTCTGTGCCTTTTCCATATTTCTAAGTCCCTATGGGAACCTTTGCCTTAAAAAATAATCTCACCAGCATCTCAACTTCATTGAGTTCAAATGGAAATGATTATCTTTCTTTCTAAAGTTCTCCATCTTCTGTTTCATCTTTTTTTTTTCTAGAAGGCAACCTCAGTGGTCCAGGGCCAGACCTCAGAATCCTTTTTAGTCTCCTTGTCCTCAACAGCTGTGACTGCACAAATCCTAGGAGTTCTCTGTACCATTGACTTTATTCATCCCCTCGGTATTCACTGCTTGATGTTTTGTGCCAAATTCTGCCCATATGTACAGTTTAACACAACATATCAGTTCACACAGATTCTGAAGGTTAGGAATCTAGGTGTGGCTTAGCTTAGCTGGTTTCTCCTGAGGTTGCAGGCAAGCAGTTGTCTGGGGCTGTATCATCTTACAGCTTACTTGGGGCTGGAATGAGATCTCTTCCACTTCAACACTACCATGAGGTGACCTGTAGGTCCCAGTTCCTTGCCAGCTGTTGGCTGGAAGAGTCAGTTCTATACCATACTGTGTGGTCCTCTCCATAGGTCTGCCCATAACAGGACAGTCTTGAGGAGGGGTGGGGGGAGAGGGAGGAGAAAGGAAGAGAGAGAGAGAGAGAACGAGAGAGAGAGAGAGAGAGAGAGAGAGAGAGAGAGAGAAGTGGGGAGGGGATGCCTATGTTCAAGATGAAGCCACAATCTCTATAACCCAAACTTGGAATCCACACACTAACTCTTTGCTATATTCTCTTTGTTTGAAGCAAATCTGTGAGTCCAACTCTCACTCAAGAGGATGGGAATGAAGGGGGCGTGTCCCTGTGCCAGATTCGTGAGGCACTGCCCCTGTTCCTTTCAGCCTCTGTGGTCCTCACTCAGCTCCCACCCTTCCCAACAGAATTTGTCCTTATAGTAAAGACCAAAGGCCTTAATATGGTCTACACAGCCTGCAAGCTTCTGCACTGTGACTTCGCAGCAGCCTAATTATGTCAGCACTTCCCTATTTTGACTTCTCTCTGTCCATCTATGAATCCATGTATCCAGCCTATCTATCTATCTATCTATCTATCTATCTATCTATCTATCTATCTATCTATCTACCTACCTACCTACCTACCTACCTACCTATAATCTATCATGTCTGCCTGCCTGCCTGCCTGTGTCTTTCAAACGTTCCAAGACCCAGGCTATGACTGGCTTAGATGGTCTGTATATCACTCTAGGTTCCCTCATCTGGGCTGAAGAACTAAAGGGCCTGCGCATGGTCAGGGTTGAGCCCTGGCTTCCGCAGTGTCCCAGGGGGCAGGCAATTGCAGCCTGTTGGAGCTCATTTGCTTACCTAAAGCTATCTATGGTCTCCTGCCTCCTGCTGGCGCTCCACTGTGCTTCTTGTACAGTCACTGAGCCTGTGCCCATCGGGATCTGCCTGGCCAGCTCTTCTCCTGTCCCTGGTGGCTCCCCGTGCCTTCACACCTCAACCAGGTGCCCCCTCCTTAGGCCCACTGGGATTCTATCAACATTTCTCCTTAGAAAACCTTTTCTGTGTGTCTTATATAGTTGTTTTTTTTTTTTTCTAAACAACTACCTGTGTTTCCTATGTGGTAGACACCAGTCTGGGAGCTTTTCACATGTTAGCTCCTGAAAGATTATGCCAGTGAAGCCAGGTGCCAGTGGATCATGCCTGTAAGCCTCGCCCCTCAGGAGGCTGTGATTTGGAGGGTCCAGGTACAAAGGCAACCTGTGCACAAAAAGTTCAGATTGCAAGTGGGAGCCACTGGTGCCTGAGTCGCATCTTTCGCTAAGCGTCTTGCGTGTGATGGCAAGCTTATTTGTGCCTTGAGGCCTTAGGCTCTCCAGCCGCGGTGACTGCACGGGCATGACAGCGACCTCATCTTTGGCACTTCATGGGAATTTCATGCTGAGCTACTGTTCACCCCATCCTGGTGTCGTCCGTGCTTCCTGGAACAGAGGAGCTGCACAGATCCCCCAAAGAGTATAAATCAGTGTCCTCTCCCAAACTGCACTCCGAGGGAGTGTGGCCGCAGGGCTGTTTCACTAGTGTGGAGAAGAGATACAACTACTGGCTTCACACCTTGTGCGATCTAAATAGCTGTAGAGTAGATGTTTAATTATGGGTTTGTTTCTAGTCACATAACTAAATTCTTATCCTCATCCACTGATTTCAGCTTTAAAGTTTTAAGGACTTTATTAATACAAGATGGATTTCCACAGGTGGATAGAAGAAACATGGAAAGAAACTGATTTTTGTTTTTATTTTATGCTGGTACTGAATTTGAACTCAGGATCTTGAATTTGCTCAGATGGTGTTCTCCCACCTGAGCTACCAGCCAGCATTTGGCTGGTTAATTGGAGATAGAGTCTCATGGACTTTGCTTTCTGGGGCTGGCTTCAAACATGGTTCTTCTAGGTTTCAGGCTCCTGAGTAGCTAGGATTACAGGTGTGAGCCACTGGTGTCCAGAAAAAATGGATGTTTTTAACTGTGTCCTTTACCTCTGGGGAAATGGCTTCTCCCAGGCTTGTTTTTCTGCCAGGTCAAAACCACGGAGACAAATTCATGCCTACTAGGATTTTTTTTTTTAACATTTATTTCTTTTCTGTTTCTTTTCTTGTCCTGTTTTTTTTTTTCCCTTTCCTTTCATTTTCCTTCTTCCTTTTTTTTCTTCTTCTTTTTTCTTTTAGTACCAGTTTTAGACTCTGGGCCTCATGCTGTTATTTGGCTTTTTCACTCAAGGCTAACATTCTACCACTTGAGCCACAGCTCTAATTCTGGCTTTTTGCTAGCTAATTGGCAGTGAGAATCTCATGGACTTTTCTGTTTGGCTGGCTTTGAACTTTGATTCACAGATCTCAGCCTCCTGAGTAGCTAAAATACAGTCACGAACCATCAGTGACAAATTTAACATTTACTTATTATGAGTGTTTCCAAACATAATAGTGTGTAACATAATCAACTTCCATGTACACATAGCCGAATGGCTGCTAATATTGTGCCAGATATGTTTTACCATAAATTTTGTTGAAGTACCAAAGCTGCTGATTAACAGGGAAGGCGGGGGG
Organism: Perognathus longimembris pacificus; assembly: GCF_023159225.1. NCBI lineage: Eukaryota > Metazoa > Chordata > Mammalia > Rodentia > Heteromyidae > Perognathus > Perognathus longimembris. The sequence continues at coordinate 8,966,883 of NC_063174.1, read as the reverse complement.
TGGGGGGATAGATTCTATAGGAGGGTAGGAGCTAGTGAAGGGGGGTGTGCTGGTAGGGAAAATAAAGGAGGTTGAATACTATTTGCAACTATGAAAATGGAATAATGAAATCTGTTGGGGATTCTATTTGGGGGCAGAGGGTGATAAAGGGGATGAGATTGGACAGTATAAACATGCATGGAGATTTAATAATCCCCCCATATATCTAATACAAACCAATAAAATGGTTGAAGTAATTTAATTTAAAGCTGACACTATGAATTTTCACTCTTAAATACTCTCAAAAAATAAGAATATTTTGTTGCTCAACCACAACATTGTTGTGTACCTTCAAACTAGCTATAAATTCTTCAGAGTATCTATATTTTCTGAATTATATTTCTCCGAGGTTCTAGAGAATGTCTCCAAATTGTCATGTTTAGTGTTGGTTTATCCAATTCAGCATTCAGATTGGACTCAGGTGGATGCTGTTGACTGACTGGACAACACTAGTACTTAATTTAGCCTGCTTCCTTAGAAGTAAAGTTGAGGGGACACTCAGGGCGAGAGCCCCCACAGGATCACAGCTGAGGCAACCCAACTGTGTCATTCTAAGCCCTTCTGATCACCCGTTCGCCTCCCTTTGGTTAAGCTCCAGGCGCATGGAGTTAGTGGCTCTCCTCTGCTGTGACAGGGACATCACACATTGGGGACTGCCTGATTGCGCCATTTGCACAAAGGCTGCTGCGTGGAGAAGTTTCCCTTGGCCATTCCCACCTTCATGCCCAAACTAGCCAGAAACTGAGCTAAGGTTTCCCTTGCACCACTGAATTTCTTCTACAGCATATATCTAGTAACAGTGAAATAATAACATGGGAAATTGTCTTTTTAATGCATTTTTTTTCCAGCTGAGATTTAAAGCTCACTGGGGAGAAGAGCCATGTCCATCTTGCTTCCAATTGTGAACAAGAGAACACCGCAGAGGTTTCTCACAAACAAGAGAAATATGGGATGGATGGATGGATGGATGGATAGATGGTGAATGGGTAAATGGATGGCTGGATGAGTGGGTGGGTGGATTGATAGATGGGTGAATGCATAGATGGATGGATGAGTGGATGCATGAATGAGTGGATGGATGGATTAATGGTGATAGATAGAGGGAGAGTTGGACCATAAAAGTAGATATGAAGTCATTCAAGATTGATCAGATCATTGGGGTCCTCAAAGGCCTCCTATCACACTGGGTAGATAAGTTTGGGGGAATGCAGAGAGAGAGAGAGAGAGAGAGAGAGAGAGAGAGAGAGAGAGAGAGAGAGAGAGAGAGACTGAGAGACTGCTTTGGATGAGAAAAGATGAAAGGAAGGTTCTAAAGGAAGTTGAAGAATTTGTTCCATGACATCTACTTGGCCAAGGGCTGTCTCTACTTTCTTTGCATTTCCTCTGGAGATGGAGGGAGATTTCTCATATCTGCTCATCCTTGATGACAAACTACAAGAAATATTTTTGACTTCCCAAGGTAAAGCCTTGGGCTCACATATTTCCCTGAAACGTGTAGACTCCAAGGAGAGGGTGTTATAAAGTAATGCTAATCTTCTGTAGAATCGCACTCACTAATTTCCTACAGAGATCTCAGCAGTTCCTTCCATAATGATCTGAATAAATGTGTTGGAGGCACTTAAGCACAGCACTCTGTTTGTGATGGCAGAGCCCTCAGACACTATTTACATGCACTGGTGCCATTTAGACCTTTACTATAAATTACTGCATAAAGGTTAATAGGAATGAGGCAAGCTCTAGGAAAGACCTTATGCACAAAATTACCTCACGTGTTCTTGGATGAGGATAGAAGTAGACATTGGAAAGAACAAGAGTCAGGGCAAGCATAAAAGAGCAAAGTTCTGTGAATACCACTGGAAATCCCTATCGATGGGAAAACAGGACAGAGATGCCAATTGCTGGGACTTTTCTATTCCAGCAGCAGAAATTTCATTTTATGGTTCTTTGGTTCCTGTTGCCCTTTTAGTCTTCCAACAGACCATTTAAAATGTCTCTGAAATTAGATTTTTCTTTTTTCACTGATAAGGTCTATGCCATGAAAGGGTGATTATGCTGATCAGAGAAGCCCCCCAGTCTCCAAATCCTGTACATGTCCAGTGACATCTTTAAGTGCAAAGAGGCATCTTGCTATTTATTTATTTATTTATTTATTTATTTATTTATTTATTTATTTATTTATTTCCAGTCCTGGGGCTTGAACTCAGGACCTTGACACTGTCCCTGAGCTTCTTTTGCTCAAGGCTAGCACTCTACCACTTGAGCCACAGCACCACTTCTGGCTTTTTCTGTTTATGTGGCATTGAGGAATAGAACCCAGGGCTTCATGCATGTTACGTAAGTGCTCTACCGCTAAGCCACATTCCTGCCCCTTGTTTTGTTTTTGTGCCAGTCCTGGGTTTTGAACTCAGGGCCTCACACTTTCTTTCAGCTTTTATGCTCAAGGTTGGAGCTCTACTTCTTGAGCTATGTCTCCAGTTCCAGGATTTTGCTGGTTACTTGGAGATAAGACTCTTGGACCTGTCTGTCTGGGCTGGCTTTGAACAGCAATCCTCAGATCTCAGCCTCTTGAGTAGCTATAATTACAGGTGTGAGTCACTGGTGCCCGGCCTGCATCTTGCCTTTTATAGTGTCCATGATTGGTTGTAGTAGCTTATTTCGCATCCTTGTAGGGACTGCTTTTATTCTTTGCTTTTGCTGAACTTCTGTGAACCTAAAAGTGTCTCATTATCCTAAAAAGAAACACAACAGGTACACACCTGGGTTGGAATGAGTTATAACTGATTTTCTGATCACTCTGACGTTCTGTCCAGTGTGGCAGCCCAAACTCTGTGTGTGTGTGTGTGTGTGTGTGTGTGTGTGTGTGTGTGTGCGTCCGCGCACGTGCTCGCCTATCCTAGGGCTTAAACTCAAAGCCCAGGGGCTGTTCCTGAGTTTTTTTGCTCAAGGCTAGCCACTTAATCTACTATTCCACTTCCAGTGTTTGGTGATTAATCAAAGATAAGAGCCTCAGGACTGGCTTGGAACTGGGATCCTCTGATCTCAGCCTCCTGAGTAGCTAGGATTCCAGGCCACTGGTGTCCGTCCAACCGAGGTTTCCTTCTTTTGAGTCGTGCCAAAGTCCACACCAGAAGACATGCACCTTAGCCTGTTTCAAAGCTTCCTGCTTAAAGATCCCAGCAGACATTCTAAGCCTTTGGCAGACTGTCACATGTCAGCTGCAGGATGAGAATGTTCAGTGTCTTGGTGTCTGGTCTCTGTGACTGTGATGCCCCCTCCCATCCTTCCTTCCTCACGGCCCATGGGGCAGGCTCCGTGGTCAGGATCAGCTTCGGACACAGGAAGCTGTGTAGGAGGAGGGTTTGTGCTAATCTGCACAGTCAGAGCGCAGCTGCGGGCTCACACGCCCACGACTGTGAAAGATGCTCTGAGCTGCTCAAAACCTCAGGTTTCGGTTTCAATCCCCAAAGAGCCAAGGGTTTGGTTTTTTTCTTGCTTTTGTATTTTTTATTGTGATTATGAAGGCGATATACAGGGTGGTTACAGTTACCTAAGTCAAGTAAAGAGTACATTTCTATTTGGACAATGTCACCCCTTCCCTCATTCTCTCCAAGTTTTTCCCTCTCATCTACACCCACAAGTGTGTCCATTCATCTTCAACATAGGATCTAGTGAGTATCACTGCTGCATTTTTTTCATCCTTAGTCTCCTCCATTTCTGGGCCTCTCCTTGTCCTCCCACAGAGATAAATGGACAAACAAGACAAAAAGAAAAACAAATCCCTCTTATTTTCATTTCCTGGAGTTCATTGAGGTAAGTGTTATTTTATACGAGCAGGGACACATACGCATTGCACTTTCGTGTTCTTTCCCTAGGCATATCTTCCTTGGTCTCACTGCGTGTGAATGCCTAGAGTCTTGTATCATTTATCACATACAGTTCTATTTCAGACCTAGCTTCTACACATGAGAGAATATGGGCTGTTTGCCTCTTTGAGCTTGGCTTACCTCATTTAACATGACTCATTTGTTCTAGGTCCAGTCATTTCCCTGCACATGACATAATATTCTAATGGGTATGTAAAATTCCATTGTGTACTGGTGCCACATTTTTTGGAGCCACTCATGTATTATTGTAGGGCATCTGGGCTGTTTCCATATTTTGGCTATTGTGGGCAGTGCGGCAATGAACATGGATGTGCTCGTGTCTTTATGGTATCCTGGCTTGTGATGTGTTCTGGGTAGGTGTCCAAGAGTGGAATGGCTGGATGCTAGGGAAGATCTATGTTTAGCTTTTTGAGGAACCTCCTCTGTCCAGAGTGGCTATACGAGTTTACATTCCCACCAACAGCGCAGTATGGTTTTTTTCCCCCTACATCCCTGCCACCTTTGCTGTTGTTCGAATTTATGATATTGGCCACTCTAATTGGGGTGAGATATGGTATTTCCAACTTGTTTTGATTTGTATTTCCTTTTTGATGATGAGCATTTCCTCATGTATTTCGTTGACATCTCTTACCTCCTCTTCTGAAAAGTCTCTCCTTAGCTCCTTTGCCCATTTAGTGATTGGTTTATTAGCTTGGAGGGGGTTAGTTTATCGAGCCCCTTGTATATTTTGGAAGAGCTGTTTTTAGACCAGAAAAACATGCATTACAGGGTGGAGGCAGAACACGGAGCCAACTCTGATCTTTCCCAAGCAATCCCTCAAACAAAGATTAGAACAAAAATGGCCATACTGTGTCAGCTGCAAATAGCTGAAAGCTAGATTTCTCTCTGATGGAGTTTTTTAACTCAGGACAACTTAGCTTTTACTCTCAAGGCTGGTGCTCTGCCACTTGGGCTATGCCTCCACTTTTGGCTTTTTGCTGGTTAATTGGACATAAGAGTGTCAAGGCTTTGTCTGCCTATGCTGTCTTTGAGCTGCGATCCTCAGATCTCAGCCTCCTGAGTAGCGAGGATTACAAGATGAGCCACCAATGCCTGGCTCACTTAAGGCACATTCATAACAAAGTATTTTGCTTTCCTATATTTTTAAGCTTCCTCATGAACCTTTTTTTTTTAAAGTCAGGCCTTAGTAGATTTGATAAATACCTGTTGCTAACCTCCAGTGTTTTAAGGTACTTTAGTCTTCATACTTCCATGTATTTGGCTTTCCTATGTGTGTGTTACAAAAGCTGGTCTACTGTGTTTTACGCATGGTTTGGCTGATATTTTCTGGAAGGAATGATTGGGAACATTACCATTCTGGTGACAGTCATCCTCTTCACAACTCTATCTTGGTTTAGTGTGGATAAAATTATTAAACTGGAAAGTGTGGCTAACTGTAAGGAGCAGCTGTCAGGAGGAGGACAAACACAGAAATAACTTTGCAGCAACTCCAAGCAGATGGGTTCTTTCATGTGACATGCAGACAAGATTGGAGATTAACCCAGATACTGGTAGCCCTTCCTTCCTGGAAAGTCCTGGAACCTCCTTCAGGAGAAAATAGCCACAAGATGTGTAAATGGATTCCAGCGAGTCCTGTCACTGGCTTGTTGGTGATCAACAAGACACAGTCTATCTAGAAGACTTAGGAATTTGTTGCAACAAAGTTCGAAACTGAAAGCAAACATTTTCCCAGGCTGCCAGGGGCTCACTCCGACAATTCTAGCTACTCAGGACACTGAGATCTGAGGATCGAGGTTAGACGCCAACGTGGGCTGACAAATCAGACAGTTTTATCCTCAATTAACCAGCAAAAAGCCAGAGTGGAGATTAGCACACCAGCCATGACCGAAACAGAGTTCAAGTTCCAGTATGGGTAAAAATGGGGGCTTGAACTCAGGGCTTCAAGCTCACACTTGGCTTCCTTGCACACAGCTGGTATCCTACCATTAGAGCTACACCTCCAGTCTGGAGTTTTGCTGGTTAATTGGAGTCTTATGGACTTTTCTGCCTGGTCTGCCTTTAAACTAAGATGCTCAGATCTCAGCCTCTTGAATAGCTCTGATTACAAGTGTAAGTTACCAGCACCTGGCTGAGTTACTGTGGTTTTGTTGTGTTGTTTTAATATACTGCTATATCCCCAAACCTGGTATAGAAGTAAGGAATGAAGAAATATTTATCTAATGTTGTTGATATACTTTGTGATAAATATGGTGGAGTGAACTAACTGGAGGAGATAGATTCTTACTTACGGGAACTTACGGGAACCTACTTAATTTGGGGGTACAAGGGAGAGCATCTCCGGCAGGTGATATTTAAGTTAAGACCTAAAGGATGTAAAGGAAGACCATGGAAGAGGGGACAGGAAGAGAGAACAGTGTGGAAAAGAGCTCTGGGGTGGGCCAGGCCTGGTTTACTTGAGGCACGAGGGAGCCCATAGGGTGGAGTATGCACACGTATCTGTCAAGCCCAATGCTAACAAGAGAGGATGGGAGCTGCATCATATAGGGCCTTAGGTTGCTAGAATTCCCTTGCATGGAGCATAATTGCCAGGCACATAGTTCAAAGGAAGGTACACGGTTGAGCACTCCATTTTTCAGTCACACTAGGAAGACAGGGAAAGCAGAAGGAATGAAAGAAATAAAACTTCTTTGAGCCTCTTTTGTTGTGCTTGTTTATCGATTTCTTTTGCTGTTGTGTTTTGGAGATGGTGTGTTTGGGGCACTGTTGGCTCCTACCTGTAATCCTAGCTGCTAAGGAAGCTAAGATCTGAGGATCAAAGTTCAAAGCCGATCTGAACAGAAAAACCTGAGGCTCTTATCTCAGTTTAACCAGAAAAAATCTGGACGTAGAGGTATGGCTTTGAGTGAAAAAGTTAGGGGAGATCGTGAGTCACACACAAAAAAGATTCTAATGCCTTCTTAGTGATTTTTAGAAGGTCTGGCTTTTGACTCATTTGATGGATCTCTTTTTTTTTTTTTTTTTTTTTGTTTTTTTTTTTTGGCCAGTCCTGGGCCTTGGACTCAGGGCCTGAGCACTGTCCCTGGCTTCTTCCCGCTCAAGGCTAGCACTCCGCCTCTTGAGCCACAGCGCCGCTTCTGGCCGTTTTTCTGTATATGTGGTGCTGGGGAATCGAACCTAGGGCCTCGTGTATCCGAGGCAGGCGCTCTTGCCACTAGGCTATATCCCCAGCCCCTGATGGATCTCTTAACTATAGTTACCTACACTAGATCTCAGTAGTTCTTAAGGCTCTAAATCTAATAGTACACATTTGTAGAACTTGTCTCTGGTCTAAATTTTGTTTGTTAGGTTGCTCTATCTTCTGGTATTTATCTTAGAGCTCTATATTTTTAGCCAAATATCCAGTTAGAAGACCACACATTATTTCTGTGGTGGCTTTTTGGATACAAAAACCACATCTAGGAACTATTACAACAGGCTCCATATCAGCTAGAAACACTTATCAAGCTGAAATGGACATGCGAACCTATAATTTTCTTTCTGGTATTCTAACCAGCTTCACTAAAATATAATTTACATACCATATGATTCACCCCTTCAAAGTACACAGTGCAACAGAGACTCAAATGGCTATTTCGAGCTGTATAATCACTACCACTATTAATCTTAGAGCATCTTATTACCCCACAAAGACACTCTGTACCCACTCTCAGTCAATCTCACGTCACCCCCTCTTTCCGCTCAGCCCTACACAAGCATTAATCAGCATTTCATCTCCGTGGATCTGCTTATTCAGATCAGATGCTGTAGGTGGAATTGTATACTATGTGATCTTTCAGGACTGGCTTCTCTCACTTAGCCCAATTGATCTCTAGTGCGGTATATGTCAGTACATCGTTCCTTCTCATTGGCTAAGAAATATTTTGCCGTACAAATACTATGTTTTCCTTATCCATTAATCAGTGGCTGGCATTTAGATTATTGCTCTGATTTAGCTACTCAGATAATGTGTCTCTGAACATTCGTGTTTGAAGTTTTGTATAGGTGTAAGTTTCCATTGCTATTTTTGGATATACTTACAAGTTGAATTGGTAGGTTATGTATACCTACCTCCCTGTGTAACATTTTGAGGAAATGCTAGACTAGTTTCCATAGTGGTTATACCCTACACATTTATACAAACCCTGTCTATATTCTTCCTCGCCCTTACTAACACTTGGTATTGTGCCTTTTAAAAGTTATTATTATTATCATTATCCTAGTCAATAAAAAGTGGTTTCTCATTGTGGCATTAACTTACATTTATAATTTCCCTGTTTTACTTTTCAAAAATACCCACATCTCAAAAATCATTCTAAAAAATGATTCTTTGAAGTAAACATGGTGATGTATACCTCTAGTCTCAGCTCCTCAAGAGTCTTGCTTTGAGATTGGTTTGGCTCAAGGCCAAACCAGGAGACAAAGTGACACCTCATTTCTTATGAGAAGATTCTCTGCATCCCTGTGGCATGAGCAATGCCAGTGAAGGAAGTCAGACTGCGATCAATTAGATTGTGAAAGCATGGCAGTGAGAGACACAAAATGAATGCGCCTCATACAACCTGAGTTTTTAAAAGTGAGTGTTTGCAATCCTGGCTTGGGTTTCAGTTGTTCATTAAGGATTCCACTGCTACGGGCCATGCTGTTGTATTTGCATTACCCACTGAGGGAAATGGATAGCAAATAACTTTTTGAGAACCACCTCAGTACTAATTGAGGGAATAAAGAAAACCATTACTCTTAAAAAACACCAAACATTAGTATTGTATTTGTGAAACCAAAATGGTTATTTGCTTATCTATTAAATATTATCAGAGGACTTCTGGACTCCCTCTAAATTCCACCTGTCACGTTTATATAGGTTGAAGGCAATGTTGTTTCTCCTATTTTGTAAAAGACTACAGGAGTTAAATTGAGTTGATCACTATTATATAGCAAGTGCTGAGGATTTGTCTCCTGAATTTTATTGCTAATTTTAGAATTAAGAGAGATCTTGGAACTCATGTATTCCTCTCAACTGAATACTTTCAGTGACTGGAGTTCTGTCTCTCTGGTCCTCACACCACTGTGAACTGTTCTGGTATATTCTGGAAATGGTAGCACATGCCTGTAATCCCAGCACAGAGGAGTAGGATCTCAAGTTGGAGGCCAGTTTAGGCCATAGAGTGAGTTTAACTCCAGCCTGTTGTCACAGAACAAAATAGAACAAAACAAATTTAAAAACGACAAAAAAGAGTAAAAGGAAAGAGAACGATGGAGGATAACTGAAATATGCTGTGTCTGAGTATGAAGAAAATATATGCCAAAAACAAAACTCAAACAAACACAACACTGAACGCTGAGGAAAATAAGGGGTGGTGGGTTGAGGAGATGGGGAAAGAGAGAGCAATAGAAGAGATTAATCTGATCCAAGTAAAATATATGCACATGTGAATGCCATGGTGAAACTTCTCTTTATGATTAATATATGCTTATCAAGAAAAATAAAAGTATTATTAACAGAATTACTTTTAGTATTTTTAGTTCTCAGTAATTTAAAGTATATGATTTTGGTACACTGGATATTGTATATATGCTTATCTGTACTAGGGAAGGGACAGAAAAATGAGGAAGGGTGTAACAAATAAGACAAGAAATGTACTCACTACCTTATTATGTAACTGTACCCCCTCTGTCCATCACCTTGTTAATAAAATTTAATTTAAAAATAACTCAAAAAACAAAGCAACAGAAAAAAACAATAAGAAGAAGAATTCTCAGAAGAAATATAAATGACTGATATGTGAAAAACTGTTCACCATGCTTAGTCATAAAGGAAATGCAAAATCAAAACTACACTAAGACTCCATATTATCCCAGTCAGAATGGCATTCATCAAGAAAACAAACAACAGCAAATGCTGGCGAGGATGCAGGAGAAAAAGCAATCTTCACACACTGCAGGTGGGAATGTAAGCTAGTGCAACCACTATGGGAATCAACTAGAAGGTTCTTCAAAAAACTAAAAATACATCTACTATAGGACCCTACCATACCACTCTTAGGCATATATCCACAGGAGTCTAAATCAATATATAATAAAAAATATTCACATACCAAAAAATTTAAAGTAAAAAACAGATCTCTCCCAACACACATATACATGTAATACACACATACATGTGAGTACACAAATATGTAGGAATATTGATTCAGAAATGCAAAAGACATATCATGTCTTGGTCTTTTGTGTGAGATTATGCCAAAATCATAGATTACAGGCTCAAACCTGTAATTCTAGCCACTCAGGAGGCTAAGATCTTTTACAGTTTTGAAGGCCTGGAGTTCAAACTGAAGTTCCACTGAGTTAAAATGAAGGTGTCAGCAGGACTATGTCCTTCTGAAACTCCAGGGAAGAACTCATTTTCTCACCTTTTCCAGCTTGTGGAGGCTTCCTGCATTCCTTGGCTTGTGCACTCTTCCATCTTCAAAGCCATCAGTGATTCTGATTCTTATTGTGTGTGTGTGTGTGTGTGTGTGTGTGTGTGTGTGTGTGTGTGTGTGTGTGTGTGATTACCCTGGGCTCATCCATGATAGATTATTCATGATAATCTCTTCATCATCTTCAAATTGTTAAGTTAATCACACCTCTAGAGCCTCTTTTTTCTTGTAAGGTGATAATCTTCATGGGTCCTGGGAATTAAGATCTGAACAGCATTGAGGCAGAGGGAACATTGTTCTGCTTAGTTTGATGTCACAAACTAAATTCATGACATTGCGTCTTGATCAAATTCACTCATCCACCAGTCTTGTTCTGTCTCAATGACCTAAACTACAATTCATCAACGGCCTATTTCAGAAGCTTGGACTTCATCCTAGAATCCAGCTTCTCACTCGTTTCCCACAGCCCATCCATCAATACATTCTGTCACCTCTTCCTCCTAAAGAGCACATCCGTCTACACAGGGTGTACTTAGGCTGTTACAACTCAGGGCTGGACCCTCACCGTCGCCTCCTTCCTGCTTCACTGCTGTAGTCTCCCAGCCAATCTCCCTGCCACCAGAAGTGATGTATTGGGAAATACGCTTGAGTGAAATTTATGGGCAGGAGGTGAAGGTTTTTATTACTGACGGAGCAGCAGATGGCCCTGAAGAGGAGGTGCACACACAGTAAGATCCCAAATGGATGCGCTTGGAATCTTTCTCACTTTTTTTTTTTCCTGGTGTCAGTCCTAGGCTTGAACTCAGGACCTAGCCACTGTCCCTGAGCTTTTGTGCTCAAGGCTAGCATTCTACCACTTGAGCCACATCTCCACTTCTGGCCTTTGGGTGATTAATTGGAGATAAGAGTCTGACAGGCTTTCTTGCCTTGGCTGGCTTTGAGCTGTGACCCTCCAAACTTAGCCTCCTGAGGAGCTGGGATTACAGGTCTGAACACCTGCTCTTTTCTTTTTTGTGTGTGTGACAGTTCATCAGTTAGCGTCCTGTCTCTGCGAGCTGGGGGCAGTTTCCCTGCTTAGGAGGACTAGATAATGTAGACTCTGGTTTTGAAAAAAAGGTTTCTTTGCTTTCTACAGTGTTAGTGACCGCTGGACACAGCTCACTGTCATTTCTAGTTCATGTTCAAAGGCGGTTCATTGAGCAGTTCCTCTGGTTCTGTGACTGACTCATTCTTTCAACTCATCTACCTTTGCATTTACCCTTGACTCATTCCATTTTTATTTTCACATCTAGCCAGATATCAATACTGGCTGGATTTTCTGTTGAGACATTGCAAAGGAAGTTTTGTTTGGTTTTGTTTTCTTGACAGTGCTGAGAGTTAAGTCCTGGACTTTGGGCATTTGAGGCATTATTTCTACTGCTGAGCTACATGGAAACCTACTTTTGCCTTTGACCCCACCCACGGGCCCCACCCTAGCTAGAAAGTCTTCTAGTATCTCACAAGTAATTCACCTGCTTTGTACTGGGAACACTTCATCAACTGTCATTGCCAAAACAGATCATAGAGACCACATTCTGATCTGAAGGACCACTTTTTTTTTGGGGGGGGGGGGAAGTCCTGGGCCTTGAACTCAGGGCCTGAGCACTGTCCCTGGCTTCTTTTTGCTCAAGGCTAGCACTCTGCCAACTTGAGCCGCAGCACTACTTCTGGCCTTTTCTATATATGTGGTACCGAGGAATCAAATCTAGGACTTCATGTATACGAGGCAAGTACTCCTATCACTAGGCCATATTCCCAGCCCCTGAAGGACCATGTTTTGAGGTCACCCGAGCAGAAAAGTTTGATAAATTTTTGTTCTCAATAACCAGTGGCTCATGCCTGTACTTGTGGCTACTCAGGAGGCTGAGATCTGAGAATCATAGTTCAAAGCTAGCTGAGGCAGGAGAGACTCTTATCTTCAATTAACTCCCCCCAAATGGGAAATGGAGCTATGGTTTGAAGTGATAAAGCACTGGCCCTGAGCACAAAAGCTCAGGGACAGCACCCAGGCCCTGAGTTCAAGTTCTAGGACTGGCATGCACATATGCACACACACACACACACACACACACACACACACACACACACCCTCCTCCCCGCACTGCACCATAGCTTTGGCTCTGTCAAGCCTCAGTGGGAATGCATGCCTTGTCCCCGTTGCCTTTCTAAACATCTTTCCATTATTCCTCCTTCAACTTGGCTCAGCTCAGCCTTCCCTCATTAACCCATCCTCCATCCCCCTTGAAGCCTACAGAGCACTATTAAGACTTAGAAATAAAACATCTCTCTCGATGTCCAGGTTTAGGCCAATTAGCTTCATCTCATCCAGTTAAGCCACAGCCTACCTGACAGCAAGAACCATGATTTCCAGGTTCTTCTTTCCATAATAAAATTACAAATCCTTCTTTACTGATTCCTTGATTGGCCCTACACCAGAAGTTCATGTCAGGTTTGGGAATGGATTAATAGATTCAATCACTTTTACTTATTTCAAACAACTGAGATATTGGGGTCTGTCTGAGAAGTCAGGGGTTAGGATTGATTGATGGATGGGCAGCTCACAATAGCTGCCAATCTCATCTCTCATTTAAACCATCCCAGAGGTTTTCTTCCTTTTTTTTTTTTTCTGATTGTGGGGCTTGAACTCAGCTCCTGGGCGCTATCCATGAACTTCTTTGTGCTCAAGGCTAGTGCTCTACCACTTGAGCCACAGCGCCACTTTCTTTTCTTTTCTTTTTTTTTTTTTCTAGTAAATTGGAGATAAAAGTCTCATGGACTTTTCTGCCCAGGCTGGCTTCGAAGCTCCAAAGCTAATCTCAGTTGAGATCCTAGAGTGATGTTAGCTGAGCAGCTAGAGTTACAGTGTGAGCCATGGTGCCTGGCTGAAGGCAAAATCTTTACTGAGAAAATCAGCTGACTAAGTTATGCCTATGAAGACAGCAGTGCCAACAGTGCCAGTAAACCCAGCCCGAGGGTGGCGGTTCTGTAACCAGAGCACCCGCCTAGGAAGCTCAGAGTGTCAACAGACGCTCGTTGGCTTTGAAAACAAGCTTTACAATTTTTCCAGGTAAGGGATTTTCAGAACTGTAGTGAGAGAGAAACCATTTTTATCCATACGGTGATTTTCACGGCACTGTCCCCTCACTACACACACACACACACACACACACACACACACACACACACACCACTACATGTCCAAATTGTTAGCTATTTGCCCTTTAAATAGAGAACAGGAATTCCCCCAGATGAATTTTAAATTCCAGGACAATTACTATGTACAATTTCAAGAACCACAAGGAGAAATCAATCTTCCAAGGAACTGGATTCATGGATTTGCCTCTGCTTCAAAGCGTATGCTGGATTAGCTCCTAAAGTACTTAATTACTTTTCAGCTCACGCTGCAGTGTCTGTGGAACAAAGGGAAAATCGCCTTCTCTCAACCTGAGAGATGGAAGAGAAAGAAGGTCATAATGTCTCTTATCTTTTAGGCTATCTCTAATGGGACTGAAATAGAAAGCACATCAACACACTTATTTTTGCTTTCACCAAAAAGATGTTAAATGACAAGTTTTTTGTTTTGGCCAGTCCTGGGGCTTGAACTCAAGGCCTGAGCACTGTCCCCAAGCTTCTTTTGCTCAAGGCTAGCACTCTACCACTTGAGCCACAGTGCCACTTCTGGATGTGTGTGTGTGTGTGTGTGTGTGTGTGTGTGTGTATATATATGTATATGTATGTATATATATATATGTATATCTATCGTGCTGAGGAATCAAAGCCAGGGCTTCATGCATGTGAGGCAAGCACTCTACCACTAGGCTATATTCCCAGCCCCAAGTTTTTCCTTTAAGTAGATTGGCTAAGTAAATCCATTCGTAGTTGTTATTGTTGTGTGTATGTGTGTGTGTGTGTGTGTGTGTGCACGCGAATGTGCGTGCGCCAGACTTGGAGCTTGCATTCGAGACCTGGGCAGTCTCTCTTAGCTTTTTCACTCAAGGCTGGCACTCCAGCACTTGAGCCACAACTTTCTGCTGGTTAATTGGAGATAAGTATCATAGACTTTTCCATCTGGGCTGGCTTCAAACCTTTATCCTCAGATCTCAGCCTCCTGACTAGCCAGGATTATAGATGTGAGCCACCAGTGCCTGGGAAATCTAAAATTTCTTTTGAAGAAATAAAGATATTTGAAAAGCTGGAAAGCAAGGATTACAGGCATGAGCCCCTGGTGCCTGGCCTTGATGATTTGATTTTACAAAGACATAGCCTAAGTTGAAGGGGTTGCCAAGGACTCTGCTAATTTGTTGCTCTTCTTGAATTACCTTTAGGGCCAATTGCATTTTGACAGTGGGTTAAATTTTTCTGATGGGAACTAACAGATTACAGGTGTGATCTATGGGTGCCCGGCCCAATAAGTATCACTGAAATGAAAGGGATTTTGAGCTTGTGCATGTGCCAGGGCAGAAAGTAAGGCTTCTATCTCAGAAATAGCCAGCACAGCTGGGTGCAGGTGGCTCACACCTGTTGTCCTAGCTACTCAAGAGGCTGAGATCCGGAGGGTCGTGGTTTGAAGCCAGTCCAGGTAGAAAGTCTGAGAGATTCCATCTCTACTTAACTAACAAAAAGTTGGGCTGGTGGTATGGCTCAACTAAGAAAGCACCAGCTATAAATGAACAACCTGAGGAAGCGCCTAGACCACTGAGTATAAGCCCTACAATAGACCAACAAGCAAACCAGCAAACAAAAAAGCACACAAGGGCTGGGAAGGTGGCCTAGTGGTAGAGCGCTTGCCTAGCATGCATGAAGCCCTGGGTTCGATTCCTCAGCACCACATATGTAGAAAAAGCTGGAAGTGGCGCTGTGGCTCACATGGTAGAGTGCTAGCCTTGAGCAGAAAGAAGCTTGGGGACAGTGCTCAGGCCCTGAGTGCAAGCCCCAGGACTGGCAAAAATAACAAACAAACACAAAGATAAGGGAGAGGTATATCTCACCTGCCGAACCAGTGTAAGGCCCTGAATTGAAATCTCAGTACTACCAAAAACAAAACAAAACAAAACAAAAAACCCCAAAACAAAAACCAGCCACACCCCACCCTCTACAGAAAAAACTCAGATTCACCAATGAGGCAAATGAGGCGTCAGCCTCCACAGCCTGGTGGAAGAGTATTTTCTGAGCTTATCAGGCCCTTGTGCACAGGACATACCTCTCCAGCCAGTCACACAAAGGCCCGAGGGGATTTTGTCTCTTGGGGCCATGTGCTATTTTAGAAAGGGAAATCATTAGAAAAGGTAGCTGGGATTAGGAAAGGAGTTCCAGCGAATTACGCAAGTTCTAGAGGCTGAGAATTTTAGGAAAGAAGCCACCTGGAAAATGAAGCGGATGATCTCAAAACCATTGCCCTAGCAGCATGCTAGCAGCGCACACCTATAACCCGGGCTACTTGGGAGGTTGAGATCTGAGGATCTTGGTTTGAAGCCAGCCCAGGCGGGGAAGTCTGTGAGACTCTTAACTCCAATTGACTACCAAACACCTGGTAGAGCACCATCTTTGAGTAAAAAGCTAAGGGACAGTGCCCAGGTCCTGAGTTCAAGCCCCAGTACTGGCACAAAAAATTCAAACCAAAACAAAAAGGTGACTCTGAACACCGGCATGACCCTTAAAATGTTGAAAAGACAAACTCTGTGGATTAGGTAAAACTCTTTTTCTCTTAACAAAGCCTGGAATCCTCTTGCTGTGAGCTGATGCACTAGAGTTTGACAGTTTAAGCTGAGTGATGACTCCCTTCTCGTTAGGTATGCAGCTTTCCTTCAAGTGGGGGGAAGGCATTGATTTGGAGAGATCGGGGTCATAGGCCACCACCACTCATGGGGACTAGAAATGACTGTGGTTGCATATTTCAAAGGTACCACGCTTCTTTTATCTTTCATTTGGAACAAGGATGAAAGGAGTTCTATGTTGTAGGGCTGAAGAATAGAGCTATACAGAGGCAGATTGGAATATCAGAAAACAGAGCTGTGCTATGGAGGATCTACCTCCTGTAGCCCACATGTCACTTGGGGCCCCTGCCTGTAGACATCTCAATAAGACCGGCCCACCCTCAGTTTCTACCCAGTGGCAGTAGAGCTAGCCCCCCAAATTGGGTGTTTTCTTGTGGCTAATGCTGACTATAGGTGCTGGCGTTTCATTGTTTTGCACAGCTATTCAGCTTTTGAAAACAAACAAAAATCCATGTCCTACCAGGTGCCTGTGCCTCATGCCTATAATCCTAGTTACTCAGGGGGCTGACATCTGAGGATAGGAGATCTGAGACTGAGGCTCAAAGCCAGCCTGGGCAAGGAAGTCTGTGAGCCTTCTTTCTCTGAAACTAAGCAACAAAAAGCTGGAAGTGGAGTTACGGCTCAAGTGGTAGAGTGCCAGTCTTGGGCGAAAAAGTTCAAGCAAGAGTACAAGACTGTCAATTCAAGACCCAGTTCTAGCACAAAAACAAAACAAAACAAAAACCATCCTCAACTTTGATTTTCACACACACACACACACACACACACACACACACACACGCATTATTAGCCAGTCCTTCACACCTGTAAGTAATCCTAGCTACTCAGGAGGCTGAGATTTGAGGATCAAGGTTCAAAGCTAGCCTGGGCAGGAATTCTGTGAGAATCTTATCTCCAATTAACCACCTGAAAGCTGGAAGGGGAGTTGCGTGGCTCAAGTGGTACAGTGCCAACTTCAGGTGAAAAAGTCAAGGGATAGCACCCAGGCTCTGAGTTCAAGCCCCACTAATGGCAGAAAAAAACAAAACCAAACCAAACACACATGCCATTGTTCTCTTTATCTCAGCACTCTGGTATGAGTGGCCATACATCCTTTGGATGTACCATTGTATCCAAAATATCCCCAAAGTATTCTGTAGGTCCTCAAATTCCATGGTTTTCCTAACTGGAATTCTGCCAACAGAAATACCCTGTTTACTTCAAAAGTAGTGAGTTGCCTTATTATATAAGTGGCCCTCTGCCAGAAATCTCTAGGATGGATTCTAGTTAGAGGTGAGTGTGTGTGTGGGGGGGGAATGTTGCTATATTAAAACTCTTTGAACCTACCTTTCAGAAGTAAAGATATTATAAAAAATGAAAATACCAGTTGTACCAGATGCTGGTGGCTCAGGCCTGTAAGCCTAGCTACTCAGGAGGCTGAGATCTGAGGACCATGGTTCAAAGCCAATCCAGGCAGGAAAGTTCATGAGACTCATTTAAAAAAAAATTATTGGGCTGGGGATATGGCCTAGTGGCAAGAGTGCTTGCCTCACATACATGAAGCCCTGGGTTCGATTCCCCTAGCACCACATATATAGAAAATAGCCAGAAGTGGTGCTGTGGCTCAAGTGGCAGAGTGCTAGCCTTGAGCAAAAAGAAACCAGGAACAGTTCTCAGGCCCTGAGTTCAAGGCCCAGGACTGGCCAAAAAAAAAATAAAATTATTGTCAAACTGATGTACAGAGAGGTTACAGTTTCATACGTTAGGCATTGGATACATTTCTTGTTACCTCCTCCCTCATTCCCCCCTCCTCCTTTCCCTCCCCCCCCCCCCATGAGTTGTTCAGTTCTTTACACCAAACAGTTTTGCAAGTATTGCTTTTGTAGTCATTTGTCTTTTTTACCCTGTGTCTCTCGATTTTGGTATTCCCTTTCAGTTTCCTACTTCTAATACCAGTATACACGGTTTCCAATGTACTCAGATAAGATACAGAGATAGTGCAGGTACAACCACAGGAAGGGGATACAAGAAGATCATCAATAATTGAAGCTACGGTCACACATAGCACGTTGAAAGTAGTTACAACAGTGATATAACAATCTTTTCCATAACATGGAGTTCATTTCACTTAGCATCATCTTATACATACATAAGGGTATAGCTATTGGGCTCTTGTGATCCTCTGCTGTGACTAGCCTAAACCTGTGCTAATTATTCCCTATGAGGGAAACCATAAATTAACCACCAGAAAACTGGAAGTGGCAGTATGGCTCAATAGGAGAGTCACTAGCCTTGAGCTGAAGAGCTAAGGGACAGTGCCCAGGCCCAGAGTTCAGGACCACAACCAACCAAAAAAAAAAAAAAAGGAAGGAAGGAAAGAAGGAAGGTTGGAAAAAAGAAAAATGCCAGTTGAAATAATATATGAACATTGTTTGAAAATATCACATAAGGGCTAGAAGTGTAGCTCAGTGGTCAGAGCCCTTGCCTAGCAATGGCTCTCCTGCATGACTGAAAAAAAAGACCCACAGATAATACAAAAAGATTATACAGAAACTGAAATAGTTCATCACTCCAAAATGTCTATATTTCTATCATTCAAAGAGAGGTGGCTTCGCAAATATAATTTGTCAAATATCACAAACGATATTGGTGAAAAGGCAATTTCACAAATACCAGTTAGAATTTCAGATTGATATATTTACTTTACAAAAGTGGAAAGGCACCTTTGGCTTTATAAGCTGTCTTCATCCATTGGATATATACTGAATACATGTCAAATAAATGTCCATGTTAACAATTGCAAAATGGTATCATCTTTTGTTGCTGTTGTTTGTTAGTACCAGACTCAAAAGCAGGATGTTACACTGGCTTAGCTTGCTGTCTCTTGGTTGGTATTCTACCCCTCAAGCCACACCTTCACCCTAGCTTTTTGCTCTTATTTTGTAGGTGGAGTCTTGTGGACTTTTCTGCTCAGGATGGCCTCGAGCTGCAGACCTCCAGATCTCAGCCTCCTGAATAGCTAGGATTACAGGCTTACGCCACCAGCACCCAGCTATACATTATCATTTTTAAAGAGCAGCATAGAATCCTGAAACTTTTTGCAATCAACATTTAGTTAGCTTACAATTTTTAGATAATGCTGTAATAAGTATACTAGTATCTTATAAAAAGAACTCTTAAGGGTTCTCTTTAAACCTCTAGAAATGAACTACTTTCCTATGTATTTTATACTTCTAGAAATTGTTCCTTACATCCTTAAGTTTCAGATGCAGTCAAGCCATCATTTTAGAAAATGATAATCCTGAAAGCAACATGTTAAGTGAAGGCTTTATTTCCAGATAGCCTAATATGCTATGTTAGAAAAAAATTCTCATAATTATTAGTAGACCCCAGAAGAACAAAAAATTTTTAAATCAATTTACAGCCCATTGTATCTCTCTAGGAAGTATGAACTAATCTAAATCTCCTATAGAGAAATCCAATCTACATCAAGTTATATATCTGTAAAAACCCAGCTGGACTGGTGTCCAGATGACTGTTCTGAAGCTGCCATGATACTTAACAGTGTAGTTTCTGGAATCAAATAGAAACTCCCAAAATTCTACCTAGGAAAAAAATTCTCAGATGCCTCCCAACAGGTGCGAATTGCAGAGTTCTTGTTTGATTTCCTCCTGCTTTGGGGCTGACTTACCTGAGTTTGCTATGACTTGGCAAGGTTAACAGAAGTACCTTTCTGGTTACGAGCATCAGAAGTCAATTCCTGCTCCCTTGCGCTCAAAGGTGAAATTTGTTACGAGGATATACAAGTGCTTTGCCTATGGCTTCTAGCAGGGGTGCAGGGGTTCTGACATGAAGGCCTGCAATGCCAGTCCTTGGTTTCAGCTGTAGGCCCCTGTGTTGTCTCCAAACTTGGGCCATCTTCCCTTAGTCTACCTGTGGGTCGTCCATTTTTCCCTCCAGAAGCTCGCCCTGCAGTTCAACATTAACACACCGCCAGAGTGTCCAAAAGAAGTCGATGGATCTTTCCTCTTCTCTCCTGACTTTCTCACAGAGAAAGAGAACTCTGACTCAACTATGACCTAACTCTGTTCAGGTGAACTCTGTTCAGGACCTCACCAATGAGGGACAGAGAGGCAAGAACACAAAGTAATTGCCAGGACCTCCTGGCAAGAGAGAATTCTCTCTCCTGGGAGAGAGAGGTAAGTCCTAGAAATAGAGCTGAGAGTTGATTATACTATAGAAGTAGGGAGTAGTTTATGTGGTTACGTGTGTGTGTGTGTGTGTGTGTGTGTGTATGTGCACTTGTGCATGTGCCATAGTACTGAGGCTTGAACTCAGGGCCTGGATACTGTCCCTTAGCTTTTCACCCAAGGCTGGCGCTCTACCACTTGAGCCATATCTCCTTTTTCTGGCTTTTTGCTGGTTAACTGGAGATAAGAGTCTCATCTTTTTGGCCCACGCTGGCTTCCTCAGATTGCAATCTCCTGAATAGCTAGGATTACAGGCTTGAGCCACGGGTGCCTGGCAGGACTACTCTTTAATTGGGGAAGGAAGGAAGGAAGGAAGGAAGGAAGGAAGGAAGGAAGAAGGAAGGAAGGAAGGAAGGAAGGAAGGAAGGGCACATAACAGAATCCTGGGGAATGTTTCCTGGGGACAGAGCCAAGGAAGAAGGGCTGTTTATCTCAAAATGAACCTGACTTGTCATTGACGAGAACTTGAGGAATGCGGCAAGGACTGCTGGAGGCGTGTGCATCTCCTCTCTAGGATGTATCAAATTCACTTGGCCTCTGGAATTCATCACATTCACATCTGGCTTTCCCTGAGAGATTTTCTAGCTCTTTGACCTAGAAATCACCTTTGCACTTTGTATGGCCCCTCTACACTTTTCACCTGGCCCCATGATGACTGAGTGTGCTTCCTGGGCCGCTCATCCTCCAGATGGGGTGAGTTCCGGTTTGGCTGGGATCTTGAAGTCCATACAGTGGTAGAGATCCATTCTAGAAGCAACAACAACACAGCTGCAGGATCACACACCTGCAATCCTAATTACTCTGCTGGCTGAGCTCTGGAGGATGGAAGGTTAAAGCCAGCCAGAGAGACTAGTTTCCAACCTATCTTCAGCAAAAAGCCAAGCTGGGGATGTGGCCCAAGTGGTAGAACACATGTGTAGCAAGGATGAGGGCCCTAAGTTCCAACAACAGTATCTCCAGTAAAAGAAAAAGAACACAAAATAATGCGTATAGAACGGAGAGGGGAAGGTGGGCCAATGCAGTTAGAACATTCGATGCACATATAGGAAAATGGAATTAGGAAGACAGAAGATTGGAGATTGAGAATATTATAGCTAGACTAGTTGGGCAAAAAAGTTATTGAGACCTCCATCTCAATTAATAAATTAGGTGTAAATGTGCCAAGGAACTTAAATAGATCCAGACCAGTCCAAGTAAAAATTGGAGACCTTACCTGAACAATAACTAAAAGCAAAGTAACTAAAAGCAAATTTACTAAAATAACAAAAGCAAAAAATGGTTGGGACATGATTCAGGTGGTAGAGTGCCTGCTTAGCAAGGATAAGACCCTGAGTTCAAACCCAAGCACTGCCAACAAAAAGGTTGTTGTTAAGTCTTGGGAAATGATCTCATTTATATGAGCTGTAAATTTCAAGCATTCCCCATGGACTGGGTTCTGGCTTCTACTAAGTGCAGACATCCACCCAGGGCTGGGTTTCGGAGCATCTTTCAGGGTGCAGCTCTGCGCTTTCTCTCTCAGGATAACTAACACAGCTGAAGGGCGAGGACAGGGTCAGCCAGACCTCAGCAAAGAGTCTGAGCCTCTTCATAGAAGCTGGTCTTAGCAGCCAGTAACAGGAGTGGGAGAGACAGCTGAGGGTATGACCTCCGGTTGGTAAACTGGTAGAGGGAATGTCAGAAGTAGAAGTTTGTGCTAATGACCTCTATTTTTACCCATGAGACAAAGTTAGATATGACAGAAAGATAACTTGGGAATGGAGTTCCCAGACTATGCAAATGAAAAATACAGAATATAGTTGGGTGTGGTGGCTCAAGCCTATAATCCTAGCTACTTGGAAGGCAGATGGGGGA
This sequence comes from Perognathus longimembris pacificus, assembly GCF_023159225.1. NCBI lineage: Eukaryota > Metazoa > Chordata > Mammalia > Rodentia > Heteromyidae > Perognathus > Perognathus longimembris. The sequence continues at coordinate 8,944,612 of NC_063174.1, read as the reverse complement.
GAGAGACCTCAGTTTGAGGCTAGCCAGGGCATAATAGTTCAAGAAACTCCATATCACTCAGTGGCTGGGCACAGAGTTGTGCTCCTGGCAGTCTCAGTGGCCTGGGAAAGTGCCAGTAGGAAGAATGTAGCCCAGACTGGCCAGGCATAAAGTGAGACCCTACCCCCAACACACACCTTGAAAATAACTAGTGCAAAAAGGGCTGGAGGCATGGCTCAAGTGGTAGAGCACCTGCCTTGCTAGGGTGAGGCTGTGAGTTCAATCTCCAGTACTGTTAAAAAATACTCACAGGACTGGGTATGTGGCTTAGTGGTGGAGTGCTTGTCTAGCATGCATGAAGCCCTGGGTTCGATTCCTCAGTGCCACATAAATAGAAAAAACTGGAAGTGGGGCGCTGTGGCTCAAGTGGCAGAGTGCTAGCCTTGAGCAAAAAGAAGCCAGGGACAGTGCTCAGGCCCTGAGTCCAAGCCAAGGACTGGCAAAAAAATCACAGGGGACATCTAGTAAAAAATTCTGTATTGCTTACCCAGTTATATTTAATAGAATTTCTTTCATTTTTTCTCCCAGTCCTAGATGAGGCCTTGAATAAGAGACCTAAGGAAAGAGTAGTGCAAAGAAGATTATAAGACAGAACGCTCACGGGAGGAGTGGGTCTCTGGGGGCCCAGCCACCAGGCCCATGGGTATTCTCACAGCCTGGGAATACAGTCACAGGGCTGAAAATACATGTGGAGGTATGGAGATACCTGTCGACTCCCATCTAATCCTAGTTACTTGGGAGGCTGAGGCTTGAGGATCACAGTTCAAAGCCAACTCAGGCAGAAAAGTACATGAGACTTTTATTTCCAACTAACCACCAAAAAGCCAGAAGTGGAATTGTGGCTAAAGTGTTAGAGTGCTAGCCTCGAGCAGAAAAAGCCAAGCAAGAGCACAAGGCCCAGATTTCAAGCTCCAGTACTGGAACACACACACACACACACACACACACACACACACACACACACACACACTTCAACTAGGTTTGCCCTTTTAAAAATTCTTACTATTTGTACTTTCAAGAAAACCCAGGCAACACTTTCTAAAAAGAAAGATTCACTAACTATGGGTTAAAATCCAAACCACAAGGATATGTCAACATAAGAATATTTTATTCTATACTTCTCAAGTATGTCATAATATAGTCAACCAGAGCAATAAGTCCCATTCTGTATGAGGGAATTATAAACACACGATAGAGGCTGAAGTTTTCCTCTTGAAAGAGGCTAAGGTACAGATCATTTAAAAAAAGAGAACAAGTTTTATTGGAACACCTAGTTTTCATGACACAGATACTGAAACTACTCGTGTTCAACATACCCATATAAAGAAAATGATGAAAAGTTGCTTTTTTTAAAAAATAGAAAAGATAATTTGACAGATGGAGTCTTTTTATAGGACCAGTAGAAGTGATAAAATGGAATAAATTACCACGATTTAAGCTCCATTCCTGTTAATTCTCCCTAAAGATTTAGGTAGGGATGGCAGATTGAATCAACTGGGACATAAATTTGCAAGTTTATAACATGTCTAAAACACAAATTAGAGACAAATGTCTAGCTTTTTTAGGAGAGTTTTTGCCTTGAGGAAACCTGATAAAGTTCATCAAATGGCTACGCACCACAAAACTTAGACACATGGTTGACTGTCTGTTATTATCGTTAGTGTCAAAGAACAAGCCGGGCATGCTGGATATTCCTGTAATCCTAAGTAGTGCAGAGGTGGAAGAAGGAGCTCCAGGCCAGCTGGGACTACATAGGGAAACCCTGACTCACAAGTAAACCAAAGGGTGTATGTGTGGAGGGGCATGGCTCAAGTGGTAGAGTATGTCCTGGGAAACAAAGAAGCAGGGAAAGGAAGAGAGGGAGGAAAGGAAGAATGGAGGAAGAAAGGAAGGGAAGGAGGGAGGAAGGGAAAGGTGGAGAAAGCAAAGGAGGAAAGATGGTAAGAAAGAAAGGAAAGAGAAATTTGAACTAAAAATATTGGAGCAACAACAGAAGATTTTAAGTAATCTTTTGTGTGGCATGATTTATCATCAGGTTCAGGCTGGATTCGAGTTTAAATACATTTGAGCCATGCCTTTTGGGTTGCAACTAGAATAGCTTTTATGACATCAGAGTCATGTGATCACATTGAGACAGCAGTTGCGCCTGTCTTTTAAGGAGCAGGCGCAGAGGAACCCTTGCCTGGGCGGAAGTGGATGGTATAGGGACAGGACAGTGAATCCACCTTTAAGGGGAGCACCACCACAAGCAGATATAGCTCCTTCTACAGCATCTTCACCTATTTGTAACGACACGTACTTGTAACTGCAGCTATAGCAAGCTACTCACAGCTGGATCGTTGGTAAAGGAAAGAGGCTGGATCTTGGGAGGTCCAAGATTGGGGAGCCCCATCTGGCACCTGGTGAGGGCCTCAGGGCAGGTGGAATCACAGGGCTGAATGTGTGCATGTGGAAGAGACCACGTGATGCTCTGGGAAGCCACAGAGATTCAGGGTAGACTTGCCGGTTTTTAAATAACCATTCATGGGGCTGGGAATATGGCCTAGTGGTAGAGTGCTTGCCTAGCATGCATGAAGCCCTGGGTTCAATTCCTCAGCACCACATATACAGAGAAAAAGCTGGAAGTGGCGCTATGGCTCAAGTGGTAGGGAGCTAGCCTTGAGCAAAAGGAAGCTGAGGACAATGCTCAGGCCCTGAGTTCAAGCCCCAGGACTGGAAAAAAACAAAAACAAAAACAAAGAAAATGTAAACTTGGGCCAGTGCTGGTGGCTTACACCTATAATCGTAGCTACTTAGGAGGCTGAGATCTAGGAATCATGGTTCAAAGCCAGCCCAGGCAGGAAAGTCCATGAGACTCTTATCTCCAATTAATCACCAAAAAAGCTGGATGCGAAGCTGTGGTTCACGTGGTAGAGTGCTAGGCTTGAGCAAAAAAAAGCTCCGGAATGTTCAGACACTAAGTTTCAGCCCTAGGACCAACCCACCTACACCCACACCCCTCCTGCCCCCCAGAATAAAGTGGAAACTATAAGAGCCTAACATAAGTCAGCTGGGAATATTCATTCTCTATTGGTTTTAAGTATATGCAAATTTCAGAGTTTAATGTCAACATTTACTATATTCTGCAATTGTGTTTTGTTCTAGTTTTTTTTTCATTTTCATTTATCTTGTACAACAATAGCTTTATGGATATTCTTATAGGCATATTAGTTGTATAAAGGAAGTTTCATTGTGACACTTCCACACCTATATACATCTCTATTAAATTTACCCCCTCGACTGCTCTCCCTCATCCCTCCTCTGCCTTTCTTAAAATGATCTCAACAAGTTTTATTGTTCTATTTCCATATACACAAATAACTGGATCACATATTTTCCCACCCTCATTGCCCTCTCCGTTTCCTGTCTCCGGAGCCTGTTCTAATTTCCTGTCATTCTTATTTTTCCTAGCTAGTATACGTTAATTGTACCAACGGGCACATGGCAGTTCACACATGCATGTATTTTAATTAGAATGGCCTTTATTACTCTTTTCCCTGTTTCCCCATCCTTCTCTCAATCAATAGCTTTCAGCGAGGTTCCTAATGTCATCTTCACACATGTCACAATGTATTTTGATATTATTCACCCTCCATCACATATACATGTATACATCTATATGTATGTCCTTTAGGTCTAGCTTCCACAAATGAGTAAAAAATGAGATAATTGGCTTTTTATGCTTGGCTTATCTCACTCAAAAAGATGATCTCAGTTCTATCCATTTATCTACAAATGACATAATTTCAGTATTCCTTCTGGCTGTGTAATAGTCCATGGAATATATGTTCTACATTTTCTTTATTCATCAGCTGGTAATGTTCCTTGGCTAATTCTACAATTTGACCATTGTGAACAGAACTGCAATAAACATGGGTATGCAGGTATCTGTTTTATATATTGATTTACTCTCCTTCAGCTATATGTCCCAGAGTGGCATGGCAGGGTCATAAGTAGGTCCATTTTTCGCTTTTGGAGGAAACTCCATACTGGTTTCCAAAGTTGTTGTACTAGTTTAAATTCCCACCAGTGGTGGATGAAATTCTCCACCTCCATCTTTGCCAACATTTGTTACTTGTTTTCTTCATAACTACCATTCTGACTGGGGTAAGATGAAATCTTAGGGTGGTTTGGGTTTAAATTTTCCTTATGGCTAAGGAAGTTGAGCATTTCTTCCTATATCTATTGATCATTTGTATGTCTTATTCTCTCTGTTCAATTTCTAAGTCTATTTTTACTTTATTTTGGTGCCGGTACTGGGGCTTGAACTCAGGGTGTGGATGCTGTCTCTTAAGTATTTTCACTCAAAGCTGGCACTCTACTCCGTAAGTTCCTCCTTTGCTTCTGCCTGGGCTGATTCGAGCTACAATCCTCAGATCTCAGCCTCCTAAGTAGCGAGGGTTACAGGCATGGAACCACTATCCCCTGGCTTGCCAACTCCAACTTGATAGTAATCTGTAAAAGGTGTGGGTCACTATCTCTTATTATCAGTGTCTGAGCTGGAGGCTACTGTATGGTTCAGAAAAATCCAACAAGGAGTCTCACGCTTTTTCTGTTCCTGGATGTAGGGTAAATAACTTAGGATTTTCCTGACGTAAAGTGTCTATGGTGCTATTGTGCTACAATGGTGAGTGAAGCCCTAGGGGTAGGGCCAGCAGGAAACAGAGATTAAGGACAGTCACGCTCAGAGTTGTCTGTTGTCCTGATATGAAGGTAGTCGGAGACAATAGAAAAACTTGCCGGACTGTTCCAATAAACCTTTATTTGTCTCCTGGGCTGTGGGCACCAACTCTCACGTCACTGTATTTGCTCTGTCCTCCTTTCTAGAATGTTCTTTCCCTCAGATTTTTTGCATGAACATCCCTGAGTGTTACTTAACTAGGTAAATGGCTTAGATATATATTTGGGGAGTCAGCAAACAGGACTAAAACTAAGAAAATAATTTGGAGAGGATTTGCTTTTTAGAGCTTTTCAAGTTATTTACCTCCAGGGAGAAATGAGTTTTGTTGACCTTCATTGCACTTATTTTAAGCCTTGGTTGATTGTGTTCAGTTCTCATTATTGGGGTTGAGGGGAGAACATGATTTGCCCCATTACAGCCTCCAGGTTCTCTATGAGGTCTTTCTGCTCTGTCTGGTAAATTCTAGCCTCAGAAAGGGGGTTACTCTATTAATTGAACCAGGCCCTCAGCCCTTTTCTTTCTTTTAGTTATTGTTCCAGGTAGGGTCTCCTGTTTTTCTTTTGGTGGTGGTGGGGGGTTCTGGCTTCAGACTATAGCCCTTTTACCTATGAATAGCCAGGATTACAGGCAGGAGCCACCATGCCCAGCCCAGTAGGTCATACTTATCTTTGCCTCTGGCACCAAGGATAGCACACCAAGGCATAGAAGAAAATATTGGTCTACTGACTGAAGAGAATGAGCACCTTGCTGAAGCACTCAAGAAAGGTAAGGGCTAAAACTGTTTCCACAAGGAGATCCAGTTATAGGAAAAAGTCTCTGGTTAGCCCTCCATGGCACCATCAAAATGACCTAGAAACCAGCCCAGAGAGGAAGACAACTTTCTTTCACAGGGTTAAATCAACATAGGCCAAAGCAAATTTGTGAGAAGAAAAATTTGAACTAAATTGCTAAGAGACCACTGCTATTTCATTAGGGGATTAGGTTTTTTTTTTCTCCAGCTGTTTATTCATCTTTGATGAATTTTGTCTGTTTGTCAAAAAAGTTTTTTCCTTCCTACTTTTCCTTAGCTTTGAATAAACTTGTGCTTTATTCTCCAGCTAAACATAACAATGTCAACATCTGACATACTGAGGCCGTTGATAGGAACCAACTTTTCTCTCTGTGTACATACGAACGTGCAGAGAATGCGGGAAGCTTTGAGACAGCTGGTTGGGGCACTGAGCAGAAATGCATGGTGCTCTCACCGTGTTCCTGCCCCCACAACCCTGGGAGGGGGATAGGAGTAAGATCCAGTCAAACAATGGGTGTGTTTGTTTGAGGCCAAGCCGGCCTCAAACTTGGAATTCTCCTTCCCCAGCCTCCCAAGCACTGGCATTACAAGCATTAACCATCACTGGCCACAGAATGTCAGGCTGTGTGTGTGTGGGTGTGTGCGCGCGCGCGTGCGCATGCATGTATATCTACATCTGTACTGGTACTGGGGCTTGAACTTAGCATCTGGGCACTGTCCCCCAGCTGTTTGGGCTCCAGGCTAGTGCTTCACCACTTGAGCCTCATCCCTACTTCTGGCATTTTGCTGGTTAGTTGGAAATGAGAGTCTCTCAGATTTGTCTGTGTCATCCTCAGATCTCAGCCTCTTGAGAAGCTAGGATTACGGGTGTGAGCCACCAGGGCCTAGCTAGGGTGTTTTGTTTTGGTTTTGTTGCTTTACCAGTCCTGGAGTTTGAACTTGGAGTTTTGTGTTTTTATCCAGCTTGCCCTGCTCATAATTGGCACTTTACTACTGGGCCACTTGGCCTTTTTTTGTTGTTGGTTGTGGGGCTTGAACGTAGGTCCTAGGCACTGTCCCTGAGTTTTTCTGCTCAAGGCTAGTACTCTATCACTTTGAGCCACAGCTCTACTTATGGTTTTCTGGTGGTTCATTGGAGATGTTCTTGCCTGGGGCTGGCTTTGAACCACGATCCTCAGATCTCAGCCTCCTGAGTAGCTAGGATTACAGGGGTGAGTCCTAGTGCTTGGTAGAGGTCAGGTTTTGTTGGAGCCTGTGAAGGAAGTAAGCCAGGAGCTGAAATGAGGAGGAGCCGAGTAGGGAGGAAGTGGCTTGAAGCTGCCCTGTGAAGGGATGCACACAACAGGGCTGAAGGGATGGAAGAACTGGAAGGAAGGCAGTGCGAGTAAACAATGAAGAGCCGGAGGGCTGGTGACGCAACCATGGCACAGTGAGGTTGCACTCCGGAGCTTTCGTTTTGTTACCAGGGCAGGGGGCTCACATGGGATGGGCCATCATGTCGTAGGTGTCATAGGCAATGGCTGTGGTGTCTGTGTAGAGAACACTGGGATGGCCAGATGCAGAGCTGGGTGGGCTGAGGGTCACCCATGTAGTCATCTACGAAGAGGATGACACCCAATGGGCCAGCTATTCAGGCAGTGGAGGTAGTGAGAAGAGGGGAGGTCCCAGTGACCAGAGGCAGTCGAATTGGCAGATTTGCTGCTGAATGGCTGAATTCACTGTCAGCTTTGGGGACACGTGAGCCTATCAATCAGTGTCAGCTGATTGAAAAAATATCAGGGAGGAGCGCATAGGGGCTCACATCTGTAATCCCAGCCACTCTGGGCAGTAGAGAGCAGGAGGTGACAATTTGAGGACGGCCCAGGCAAAACGTTCCAGAGACCCACCAAGCACTGGTGGCTCACGCCTGTCATCCTAGCTACTCAGGAGGCTAGATCTGAGGATTGAGGTTCAAAGCCAAGCTCTGGGGCAGGAAAGTCTGTGTGATCCTCCTTAACTCCAATTAGTCAGAAAAAAGCTGGAAGTGGAGCTGTGGATCAAGCAGGAGGCCCTGAGTTCAAGAGTCAGTATCAGCACAAAAAACAGACTTAAGTTTCTACATTGGAAAAAGAAAATACAATGAATGTCGAAAAGTTCTATATTTCCACATACTCAGAAACAGTTGCTAGTAACATTTAGCATCTTCTCCCCCTTCCCTTGCGTTCTGTTTGGTCATCAAGTATACCAAATGTACACAGTAAAGCATTTGATAGGCATTTGCTATACTCCAGCAATCTTCCAGGGTTATTTATGTTTTGATTATTATGTTATGATTGCTTGAATACAAATGTGCAATTGAAGACAACAATTAGTGAGGAATGTAATTATTATTACCTCCTTTTTGACTACTTTGAGAGTTTTTGCATAGAAGGAAAAAACCTAAATATTTTATGTATAAGGCAAAATGCTAGGTGATTGCTTGTTTGTTCATTTGCTTTGTTGGGGAGAAGTTCTTAGAACTTCCAGGGTGGACATGTACAGTGAGGAGGTAGAGAGGGACTTTGGCTGCAGAAGCCCCTGTATGTCTGCTCTCTCTTGAGTCATACTTCCGAGTGGGAAGCCAGTCTCTGCAGGGTATGAGACACAGGGACCTAGGTACAGTATAGTCAAGAGTAGAAGCTGTTGATTTACAGTTTCGCATGACTGTACATGTCTTGGGGTGTTGTTACAATGAATTTAAGGTTTGTACCTGAAAACTTCTGTTGACTGGCTTTAAAATGAGGAAATGCGCCAGGCAGCAGTGGCTCATACTCATAATCCTAGCTACTCAGGAGACTGAGATCTGATGATCGTGTTTCAAAGTCAGCCCAGGCAATTGAGGCACTTACCTCCAACTGAACACCAAACCCAAAACAAAACCCTCCGGGACAGCACCTAGGCTCTGATACTGGCTCTGATACTAGGTTCTGGTACTGGGGCTTACACTCAGGACCTTGCACTCTTGCTCTGCTTAAAGCTAGTGCTGTACCACTTGAGTCACAGCTCCACTTGTGACTTTTTGCTGGTTAATTGGAGATAAGAATCACAAATATCTTTCTACTCGGGCTGGCTTTGAACCAGGATCCTCAGATCTCAGCCTCCTGAGTAGCTCAGACTACAGGTGTGAGCCACCAGCACCTGCCTCCAAGTTCTCTCGCTATTCTGCTTTGCCTTTTTCCACATTGGCTTCATCTGGTGACTGGCCATCTTCATAGAGACAAGAAGGCTTCCAGAGGCCATGGGGGCTGTGTTTTCTTTCTTTGTATTGAGCAGGAAAGAGACTTTTTCCAATATAAATTCTTGTCTCCAAAGCAGGCCAGTGATTCTCACTACCAGTGCATAAATATTAATTGTTCATTGCACTTTTATGTATGCAAATAGTTTATTGTATACTATTGATTCTTAAAAACTGACCATCCCTAGGCTTTAGCTCCAGAAATGTTAATGTATTAATCTGAGTGCAGTTTTAGAAACTCTCAACTACCTTGAACATCCATCCAAGGTTCTGAGCCTCCAGCTTCGGCTGGGGAAGACCGCCCTCTCCCCTGATCACAGACCTGTATTCACTGATGGGGTTAGAGCCAAGGTTTGGAGAGATCTAGATCAGCAGAAGCAGAACTCCTGAGAACCAGTCAGGAATGCAGATTAGGGGCCTCACCCAAAACCTACTGAGTCAGAAACTCTGGGGCAGAGCTCAGCAAGCTGCTCTAACAAACTTGCATGCCAGCTGATTCCCACTCTAGTTAGAGACCCTCCACCTTACACTAGTCAGGCTCTTTCACTGGAGGAGGGGGGAGGAGATAAATAGGAGAATAGCGGACATCTGGGGGCAGGAGGTGACGTCAGCTACCTGGGGGGGGTGACATTAGCTAGCTGGCCCCAGAGACTGGCTGTGCAGACAGGTCCTTCCAGGGGCTCCCCGATGCTCAGCTGCTGAAGTGAGTGGATAATACTGTTCTCTGCAGATTGTATACATGTTTCGCCTTTTACTCAAATCAACAAACAGGAAGGAAGAAGGCCGGTTCCCAGCTCTCCATTCCGTTCCTCCCTCGGGCTCTCTGGGCCAGTCCGGTAGTAGCTTGAAGGGCTGGGAAGAAGACGTGCCTGGCAAGCGTTCCCTGGAAAGCTCTGTGGACTGCATTTCAACCTCTGCACATCAACAGGATCCTCAAAGGGCTGGGGTGGGGGAGCTGTTACATAAAAATGAAGAAAATCTGAACAAAGCAAGGGCTCTAGTTCATAATCACATATCAAGATTAGCTCTTAAAGTATGACACATCTACCAGTCCACGGAGATCCTGGGTATGGAGTATATAGGAACTTTCTATAATCCTTCCTAGTTTTTCTGTAATTCAAAACACTATTATGAAATAAGTTTTCTTTTCTTAAAAAGGCACAATAAGGTAAACATTCAAGCGAATGGAAAAGCCTCTGCAAAACTAAGCCAAAAAGCTGAGCACAGTGACTCATGCCTATAAAACAAGCTTCTTGGAAAGCAAAGATAGAAGGTTCATGGTTGGAGACCAGCCCAGACCCCCTCATAAGTTAGCAGGATCCCATCTCAAAGAAGCTTGGCACAGTAGTATGCATCTAGAATCCCAGCGCTGAAGAAGATAAGGGAAGGCCGGAGGGTCTCAGTCCAAGGATGGTTCTGGGCCAAAAGTTGGAGACTCTAATAATATTCCTTATTAAAAGGACACAGATTGATGGACAAATAGCAAATGCACATGTCCTTTCACAATGAGCTTGGGCTCTGTCCCTGTTGCTCAGTTTCAGAGTCCATGCCTGGCTCCAGCCTGTCTGTGCCCCTGTGTGTAAGCACACACTGATGTTTGCCAGTCATAGTACCTCTGCATCCTCTGCCAAGTGCAGTGCTGGCAGCCCGGATGATTGGGAGGTCCTTGATTGATTGCTAAGTGCCCTGCCAAGCAGAGATGGTGCCTCTGGATTGAATTCCTCCCCAAAGTGCCCATGCTTTGCAACCAAAGTCATCCAGATGAGCTTAAGGCTATCAAACAGAAGAACTTGCTTCCCTTATAATTCTACTTACAACTAGTTGCAATGTAACTCTGAAGCTATTGAAATATTATTGGGATAGTAAGTTAAATAATTCAACCTTGGGATTTGTTTTATTGTGCCAATATGGGGATTTGAACTCAGGCTTCATATTCTTGCTTGGCTCTTTTTCTGCTCAAGGCTGATGCTCTTTCTTTTGAGTCACATCTCCACTTCTAGCTTTTTGCTGGTTAACTGGAGATAAGAGTAGCTTGGGTTTGTCTGCGCCACCTAGCTTGAAACCCTGATCTTTACATCTCAGCCTCCTTAGAAGCTGGGATTAAAGGCATGAGCACCTGCGCCCTGTTCTAGCTCTGGGATTTAAAGTCCTTTGGGGAGGTGTGTATATCACATTCTGGACTTTATTGGCCACACCACCTCTACCAGCTATTGTAAGTTTCCAGTCCTTTCAAATTCCCTCTGAATCATTTGTAGGAGTTTCAGTTGCAGCTACAAAGAATTTACAGCTAGAAACTCTTGAGCTAGCTCAGCAAGGTTTACAGTAGGTTTCTCTCCTTACCCTTTATTCATGGAAGATGGATGCCCAAGGCACCTGGCTACACAGGGTTCAAGCAGAAGTGGGGAACAGGGCCCTTTCCCTTTCGGTTATTGCACCTCCAATTTCACTCCTTGATGTAAATAAAATGGATTTCACTTGGGTCTCCACTCCCAGGACAGGCCCGCCACCACAGCTGGCAGGGGAGACCAAGTGAAGATCTAAATGTTCTGCCAAACTCCTGACTGCCCCCTCCACGGGCCTCTGAGGGTTCCTTCTAGGCCAGGCGAATCTGCTTACTACTCTTTCAGCAAATACTCAGGAGGTGCCCCAATAGAATGTTTTTTTGTTTTTTTTTGCAAGTAGAATTTTCTGCAGGACTCTGGTCCAGAATCCCATGTGTATGGTGCGTGGCTCAGAGTCAGACATGGGTTGTCTGAGAAGTCTGTATTAGGCAGCTACTATGCAAGTGGGGTTTGAAGATGATAGGCTTCTGTCCATCATGGAGCTGTTGTGGGATTTCAATGGCAGCTTCTGTGTGCTAGCCAGTTGGGAGTCTTTACCCCCAGGGCAGCAGCTCCTGCTGGATGGTTATTCCAAAGGAGAGGATTTAGCACTGACTAGGCTGGGCCTTTTTTTTTTCCCCACCAAAGCTGCTTAGTCCCTCCTCGACTCCCTGCTGGAACATCGTGTGGGTCCTTACTTGGCAGTGAGCCTTTGCTTCTATCATAGAGAGGCATTGTTTCCTTGGCTCTGGGCCTGAACTTCCCTCAGAGGCACAGAAGTGGGCCATTTGGAGGGAAATAGAAGTTTAAAGGCTGAGCTGTGTGCAGGTGGCTCACGCTTGTCATCCTGAGTAAATGAGACCTGAATGATGGAGGTTCGAAGCCAGCCCAGGCAGAAATGTCTGAGAGACTCCATCTCCAAAATAACCAGCAAAGAGCCAGGCTGGAGGCATGGCTCCCGTGGTTGAGCACCAAGAAAGTGCAAGATCCTGAGTTCAAACAGTACGGGGGGGGGGGGGGGAGGAAGGTGAAAAAGCTGTATACGATGGAAATCACTTTGCAGGTAATTTATGATATTTAAAAAATCCTGATTCTGATCTCCAGTGATAAAGGAGTTAAAAATCAGTTATCTGTGGATAATTAAAAAGTCTTGCAGGCAGAGTCCCTCCTTCCTGTGAGAGTGCAGTTGCTTGTGAAAAGTCAAGAGAGACCTGGAATACAGTGTATGTTTTGGGGGTACATACCAAGGTCTGTGTTACAGGTGCATGTGATTCAGTTTGAAGGTAGAATTTCAGAGCATCATACCGCAGTGAAAAGCCTGAATGGTGACTGGGTGGAATGCACTATTTGAGCAGTTCAGCAGATCTGAGCCAGCGTTTCCTTCCTGTACACATTCCTCCCCCAGCCCCTCTGGAAGCACGCCGGACCTTGCAGACAGTAGGGGTTCCTGCGAATGTTCATTCATGTGTTCATCTTAGGTATCACCGAATTCCTTACAGTCCTCTGTTGCTAGTGGCTTGGCCGGGGGGGGGGGGGGGCGGGGGAGGGGGCTGGTGGGCAAAGGGAAGGGAAACAAGCACAGGCACCGGGGGCACCTAGAAAGGAGATCGTGGCTTAATAAAATGCATTTGCTCCCCGGAGGTGACTAGCCCAGAACAGGGCGGCGGAAGTATGCAATTAATTTCATTTGCATTTCAGATTGCGGATCCAGCTTTTCAAGTTTGTGGTGGGAAAAAACAACACGCAAATCGACGGCATTCTGCAGACTCCGTTCGGCTTCCTCTGAGTTTCAACTGAGGTCCTCCGGGGGCTGCTGGAGAGAGCCGTAGCTCGGAGGGGCGGGGGAGGGGAGGACTGCCGGGGGCGGGGCGTAGTGGGTGGGGCCGGGCGCGCGGTGGGCGGGGCCGGGCGCGCGGTGGGCGGGGCCGTGACGTGCACCGTCCGGGCTCAGGGGCCGGGCCTCCGCCTCTCCCCGCCCCGGGCCGCCGCGGCAGCGGAGGTTGCTCCGCAACTCCTTAAGGGGCCCCGGACTGCTGGCTGGGCCAGTCGGGCGCTGGGTGGTGGAGTCCCGTGCACCTCCCGCGGGGCCCCGGACAGGGCTCCCTTTCCCCCCCACCAGAGTTAACAGCAACTTTCTCCCATCCCTGGCCGCTCCGGTGGCGCGGGGATCGTGGCCGCCGCAGGTCGCTGCGCCCCGGGCTCCGCTCCCCGCACCTCGGTGTCAGGCTCTCGGAGGTCGTTCCCTGTCCGGGTGCACCCTGGGGGTCCCCGATCCGGGCTCGGCGGGCGAGATGCCTCTGGGACACATCATGAGGCTGGACCTGGAGAAGATCGCCCTGGAGTACATCGTGCCTTGTCTGCACGAGGTGGGCTTCTGCTACCTGGACAACTTCCTGGGCGAGGTGGTGGGCGACTGCGTCCTGGAGCGGGTCAAGCAGCTGCACTACAACGGGGTGCTGCGGGACGGCCAGCTGGCGGGGCCGCGCGCCGGGGTCTCCAAGCGGCACCTGCGGGGGGACCAGATCACGTGGATCGGGGGCAACGAGGAGGGCTGCGAGGCCATCAACTTCCTCCTGTCCCTCATCGACAGGCTGGTCCTGTACTGCGGGAGCCGGCTGGGCAAATACTACGTGAAGGAGCGATCCAAGGTAAGGACCGGGGCGCGCGCGCGCGCGCGCGGGGTGGGGTGGCCCGGGGCGCACGGCCGCCGCTGCGGGGGGGGGGGGGGGGACGGGGAGCCCCGGGGCCGGTGCACGTCCCCTTCGCTGGGCTGTGAACCTTGTCTTTTAACCAAGAAGGCAGCCTGGTGTCCCTCTTGCACTATGACCCCTCCGCCTCCCGTGCCAACAACGCCTCCGAGAAGTCGGCGGGAAGGGCCTCGAGATGGGTTGTCTGTGGCCTTGGAAACGATCGCCCCGGACCAGAGTGGCTTTGGGTCTGATTGTAAGACATGGGATTTCTCCAAGACCCGAAGACGGGGAAAGGATATTAGACTCGTGGAGATGGGTCCCCGTGTAGTCATGATCGTCGGCGACTGTGTAAGACACACCGAAACTTGCCTTTCCATTAGGGATTCCTGAAATGCTCCTGACCTCTGGGGGCAACTGTGGTTTTGCGTTGTGGAAACTGGCTTGTGGGATGTGAGGAGGGTGGGAAGGGAGAGTTGTGTGCGCGAACAAAGGTAACACTCGGTTCATTTCGGAGTGCTGCCCTTGCTTGACCTGTTGGACCCAGGACATTGGTCTGCATGACTGGAAATTCTCTTCTTACACTACCACGTTCATTTCCTAACTGCCCACTGATGGCGAGAGCCACTCAAAACCACCAGATAAAGAATCGACAGAGGGGGTACATTAGCACCTGTATGTAGACACCTGGGTTTTGTTCCTATGGGCTAGAAAACATTGGGGTGTTTATCTTGGAAAGGACAGAACTGTGGGAATGGGTAGAAGCCACGGTGTGGGTGTGGTATTGTACTTTGCGGTGGTCTTGTTACTTGCTTTTCTTTCAGCCACTTCACAGGAGTAGACCGACCAGCCCGGCCATCCTATGGCAATTCCGAGTGATTTGCTCTTGCTTTGTGGTCTAATCTCAAACTTGGAAAAGTTTTTGAAACAGCAGCAGAGCGGGCGAATCCTCACCTTAGTAGCATTCTTTGATAAGTGTAATATATATTGCTCCGTGTAGGATTGATCTTGGAATAAACTAATGCTATCTTGCTTATGCCATAAGTGAGGACGGGAAGTCTGGAAATGTGTGGAGAGCTGAAATGGATGAGTGCAAGAGGGGCCTGATAGATGGCTGCCTGTGCTAAGAAAACTTCTGTAGAGTTTTTGTTGTTGTTGTTGTTGTTTGAGATAAGGTCTTATTATGTAGCCCAGGCTGGCCTTGAACTTGATCCTCTTGAAGTACCACTTGGCACATCCTTTATCTTTTGCTTAGTTTCCCCCCTCCCCCACTAAATGACCTTTCTTTTTTTTCCTGGAGTGGGGTTAGGGGTAGGAATGTGGGAGGGGAGAGTTAGCTTCTACATTCCCAGGCTCTTTCTTGGGAGTTCTACATGGATGAGCCAATGGCTTCTTATCACTTAAAGGTTCTTTTAACTCAGATGTTAGGAATCCACCCCACCTACTCCTCCTGCCCTCCCAGCATTCTAGGAATGAATTTTGCTTGGAGGGGAGTCAGAATTAATTGGTAGAATGAAGTCACTAACATAGTTGAAAATTAATTTTTCTTTTAGCTTTGACTTAATGGATGAGAGTAGGATTTTAGACTAGAATTTCTCTCAAATGGAATGAACGCACTAAGTTGCAGCCAGGAGAAAAATTAGTTGCATCTCTTCACTTAAGGGCTGTCTTCTGGATGGAGTAAATAACTTCTCAGTTAGTGTGTCAGAAAAGAGAATAATTCCTTGTGTTCACTAAAAGGACATCTCCTATCGAGATTTCAGTCTTTTCTTCAGCTGTTTTGGCACAAAGCTGTTCTGCCCTGCCCTTTAGAAAGATCACCTCTAGATTGGAACATTCCCTGGCTAATGAGAGCCAAAAGTAACCCAAGCATGAAGAAAAGAAAATAATAGAGTCAGAAACATTCTTTTTCAAGTTAGGTTTGCTTGTATGAGGGTGTCCGTGGACTTGAGTCTCTTACTCAAAGTTCATTATTAAAACATTGTTCAAGACATTCCAGTTGTATGTGATGTATGTCAGTTTCACCTTAATTTCACCTATGACTTTACTTGCTTTACTCCTTCAGTTGAATCCGTTTCTGTGTAAGCTCTTTTCTATATTCATTCCAGGGTAAAGACATAGAGACATCCAGTTTCTTGCAAGTTTTTGGTAGAAATTAGTTTTCAAAGAGAATTTATACTTTATTAGGGAAATTCCCAAAGACAAAAATGTAGAGAGGCTAATTTTCCAAACTTACACAAATGTATAGAGGCTAATTACTAGTATATAGATTTAGTTTAGGACCCTCTCCCCTTTTATAGGTACTTTAAATTCTTTGGAGTTATACTTACTAATTCATATGCCTTAATTAATTTGTGAGAGGGCTGGACTTAGAATGGTCACTGAGTAATGTAATAATGCTTTTCATCTCATTGAAGAAATAGCCAAAGCATATGGTGTGGAAGAATCTATAAAGAAATACTAAGTGGTCCCATTCCTTCACACACACACACACACACACACACACACACACACACACACACACACCGATACTTGTCAATTTTGTTGATGGAAAATCCAGACTGAAACTTGGAGAGAGTGCGAGGAAAGGGGTGACATTGTCTAAAAAGAAATGTATTCTCCCTGAGTTATATAACTATAACCCCTCTGTACATCACCTTTATAATAACAATAACAATTAAAAAAATATGTACCCAGGGTGAAGACCCTCTAGGTACATGGTTCCCTACAATGTGCAGCAGTATGGCGCCCCCTAACCTTACACACGAGCATTGTCTTCAGACTGGCAAAAGATTTCTTATCTGTTCCTCCCTTCTGGAGATTTCAGAACTCATCCAAGATAAATACTGGTTGTAACTTACTTCTTTTGCTTTGGCTGTCCGGATCTTGTAAATGGCTGTTTTCCAGGGAACGTGTAATTTATAGAACCAAATGTCCCCATTGCTTGAAGCAGTTCATTGTAGACTCACCAGTTAGTTAACTCTAATAATAATAAATACATTTTATTGAGCAGTTCGCTCTGTCTGGCACAGTATTAAACACTGTACAAATGCTATCTTATTTAATCTTCAGAGCCAGGACTTAAACAAATTGAGTGCTTAAATAATTGACTTAACGTCTCAGAAAGGGGTTATAAAAGCGTTTAGAGGCTTAGGGTAGGAGTTACCAAACCTTATGTCCTTTAGGTAAATTTCTTAGGTTTCAACTAGGGTAAAATGAGAAAAAGCACTGCTTTTGAAGGGAAGGAACATTAAATATAATACACATAAAGTTCTTAGAATTCTAAGCATGTGTCATTGTTACAGGCTTTAAGTGGAGACTTGAGATTCTAACCCACGTCTCTGACTCCAGAGTCTATGTTCTTAACCTTTATGATTTCCTACTTGTCTTCTTTTCATGTATTCAACAAGCGCCTGTGGAGTGTGTTCCGTGCAAGGTTGGGAGAATAAGCTTATAATCCCATATACTTAAGGAAAATTATTTGTGCCCCCAGGCTTGAACTCGGGGTCTTGCATTCTCACTTGGCTTTTCCACTCTAGGCGGACACTCTACCACTTGAGCCACACCTCCACTCCTGGCTTTTTGGTGGTGAATTGGAGATGTGAGTCTTCCAGATTTATCTTTCTGGGCTGGCTTTGGACCAAGGTCCTCCGATCTTAGCCTCTTGAGTAGCCATATATTTTTGAACTGCAGGTTTCTCTAGTTCAAGATGGATTAAGCTAGAGGCTTTGCATACAAACAAGAAAGAAAAAAAAACACATTGAAATGGGTCAATTGAGTACATTTGAGGAGAAAATGAAGCGCTGTGCTAGTATGTTCCTATTGTTTATTTTTAGGAAAATTATTTAACAAGGTGGGTTATTAAAACCCTTAACAGGGGCTGGGAATATGGCCTAATGGTAGAGTGCTTACCTCTACATGAAGCCTTGGGTTCAATTCCTCAGCACCATATATATAGAAAAAGCCAGAAGGGGTGCTGTGGCTCAAGTGGTAGAGTGAGGTTGCATTGTGACCAGAATGACAGCCCTTCTGCAGAAGCAGTCCAGAGGAATTATGAATTGCAAAAAGTTCATGAATTAAAGAAAACATGCTACAGGGAAGTGGGTTTATTTCCCCATGGTTGAGCAGTAACGATTTTGGCCTACCCCTCTCAAGTAATGTCGGGAATCTCCACTACTTAGTGGAGCTTATTCTAATTGGAAGCTATTTTAAGCAAAAATGGGATAATATGCTGGGAACATCCGGGTACCTGGGACCATGAAATAGTCCTCCATATCGCAGCCAACTGGTACATTAATTCTTTGAGCATTGTGATTCATTTTTGCTTCTCTGCTTGTGTGTTTCTTCTCTCTTCTCCCAATGTGGCTTTAGTTCTGATTCCATGTGCATGGTTCAAGATGGCTGCCCGTCATGGCCACCTCAGCCTTCAACTGGAGGCCTAGGAGAAAAATGTGATGGGCTCATCTTGGCTCAGGGGGACCTGAGTCTTGGTTGGAGCTGGTGGGAGGCATGTAGAAGCATGTCACAAATATGGTAATATGATTGCCGGAGCCCCCATAACAGGTATAGTTCTTAGAGTATAGAGACTGTGTACTGGCTACCCTAAATAGTGTCTCTGCAGTTAAAATCTTTAAAACCTGTCAGTGAATAAAATATTTTAGGAAAGGTTGCACTGAGCTTGAAGCACTGAACATCTTTGGGGAAGGGAATGGACTGTATTCTGTAAATCATATCCTTCAAGTACCTTTTAGTACTTGAAGCTACATTATTTCTAATAAAATAGAAGACATCTTGAACAGGTCCTTAAGATGGGTCTGAAAACATGTACTGTACAAGGGAGGGTTGTATTCGCTAATGTTCCATTTATCAGCAGCCCAGAGTTGATGCATGAATTCTCATCTTACTTCAGCATTTTAAATATGATTCTGATTGTATTGACAAACAGTTCCTTTGGAACAGCACTTTGTAGCTGTTCACTAATGTTCTTTTAAGAAACGAGTGTCACTTTTCTCTGGTGTTTGTCAGTGTACTTGTTCTGACAGTAATGATAGTTCCGATTTATTCTGCTGGGCATCTGCCAGGAGTGCCCAGCGGGTAGCTGAATGCAGAGGCTTTGGAATTGTAAATACAACAGACACATCATTTCGTGATACCAGACTAAGGAATTCAGCCTTGGCAGATTTCCAGGAAGCATTGATTTGGCTCTGATTCAGAGCACTGTCTGTTTGCCAAGTAAGATCAGCTAACTTTGTTAATTATACATGGCATGTGTGCCCCCTTTCTTTCAGTTATTTCTCTTAAAGCAGTGTGGCATTTACTTGAATTTTGCATCTTCTTTTGACATTGATTTGTGGCTGAGTTTCTGTTCATGTCTTTGGTGAGCTGCTAGTGATGATGTATGCATGTTTTTTGTCTTCCTACCCAGGTAATCCTGGAATTTTTTCTTTTTCCTTCCTTCCTTCCTTCCTTCCTTCCTTCCTTCCTTCTTTCCTTCCTTCATTTTTTCCTTCCTTCCTTCCTTCTTTCCTTCCTTCCTTCCTTCCTTTCTGGTGCTAGGTCTGGGTCTTGAACTCAGGGCCTGGGCACTGTTCCTCAGCTTTTTTTGCTCAAGGCTAAAGCTCTATTGAACCATAGCTCCACTCTCAACTTCTTCTTCTTCTTCTTCTTCTTCTTCTTCTTCTTCTTCTTCTTCTTCTTCTTCTTCTTCTTCTTCTTCTTCTTCTTCTTCTTCTTCTCTCCTCCTCCTCCTCCTCCTCCTCCTCCTCCTCCTCTTCCTCCTCTTCCTTCCTCCTCCTCTTCTTCCTCCTCTTCTTCCTTCCTCCTCCTCTTCCTCCTCCTCCTTCCTCCTCCTTCCTTCCTCCTCCTCTTCCTCCTCCTCCTTCCTCCTCCTCCTCTTCCTTCCTCCTCCTCCTCCTCTTCCTCCTCCTCCTCTTCCTCCTCCTCCTCTTCCTCCTCCTCCTCCTCCTTCCTCCTTCCTTCCTTCCTCCTCCCCCTTTTTCTTGTGATTAACTGGAGAGAAGAGTCTCATGGACTTTTCTGCCTGAGCTGGCTTTGAACCATGATCTTCAGAGATTATAGGCATGAGACATTGGTCCCTAGCTTGCTTATTTTTCCTCTCTCTCTCTCTCTCTCTCTGTGTGTGTGTGTGTGTGTGTATACTGTAGCTTTCCTTCTCTCCTAACCCTAAAATACTAGGAAGAATTTGCCAGACACATGGCCTTGAGAGCATCACCAAGGCCTTCTGCACTTCACAGTCCATGCTCCCAGAAGCCATTGCGTCTGTTCCCTAGAACTTTATTCCTGACACAGTAGGTAGCCCTAAGATATTTATTTGATTGCTTACTCTGTTGACCTTCCATTTGAAAGTTTCTTGAATGCAGAGACTGTTGAGTTTTGTCCCTTAAAATTCCCAAGTTCTTGTTTGCTTTGTTTTCATTTTCAAAAGGGACTTAGATAGCAGTGGAAACCAAAAAAAGCCACCTGTGTTTTGTTAGGGAAAGGACAAGCCTGCAGTGGTCTCAGATGTTGAGTGTTAATTGTTTGACATGCTATGAGAGAGCATCTCAAAGGAACTTAGCTTTGTAAGTTGTTCTTCAGTTCTGAAATCCATGCTTCCTTCTAGGAAGTACTGAGTTGTAGTTGGATCTTAGTATTCCTTACATACAGGTCCGGCTGAGAGAGAGAGAGAGAAGAGAACGTCAGGGTTCTGATCCTGGCTCAGCCTCTGGCAAAGGATATCTCAGGCTCTACTAGTTATGCCTCCAGCTCTTTTCTTGTTCTGTTGGTGGTGTTTAGGATTGAACCCAGGGCTAGACATGCTAGACGGGCAATCTACCACATGAGCCACATCTCCAGCCCCTTTTCACATTGATTATTTGCAAGGTAAGGTCTCATTCTGTGCCTGGGTCTGTACGGGCTGCAATCTTCCTGCTTGTACTTACCCCTGCTACTGGGGATAACAGGCCTATACCTCTGCCCAGACATTGTACTTCCCCCATCATTGGCTAATAGGTATGTACCATCACATCCATCCACTCAAGTGGTAGAATGCAAAAGAGTTCAGGGATAGTACCTAGGCCCTGAGTTCAAGCCTCAGTACTGGTGCGCGCGCACGCACGCACGCGCGTGCACACACACACACACACACACACAGAATGAAATGAAAACTGAGCCTTAATTTTCATCTGACAAGGAAAGTCCTGTTTTTGTCACCTCGTCTTGGATTCCTGGAGAGAGCAGGCTTCTCTGCGGTCAGTCCCTAGTACTGACATGCCAGTAATCCTGACAGGCAGCCTACACAGGAAGGCTAGCAAGTGGCAGTTGGAATGTTTCCAGCCAGCTTTAGGAAGGACCCCACAAAGCCTGGTCACAGACTGCTCCAGGCTCTCCTTTTCAGTTCCCCAAATGAACCACTGAAGTTGGCTAATTCTTTTATCATTGCAGGGGAGGGTGGGGGGAGGCACGAAACACTCTTGGTTTTGACCCTAAATAATCACGGTTCTGAGAACTTTCCCGTCCAGTAGTGTCACAGTCAACTTGGACACAAGTTGGAAATGCAAATTATTGGGCTTCTCCACAAACCTAGTGCATCGAGAATGCACATGTTCTCCAGGTGACCCTACTCTGTGCTAAAGTTCGAGAACCACGGGGTGACATTTCTGAAGACTGGTGCTGTATCTTTCTACAGCTTCTCTGTAGAAAGGAAATCAGAAAACCAAATAAATCCGAGTTGGGCTCAGCACTGGTGATTCCCACCTGTAATGCCAGCTGTGAAAAAGACAGACCTGAGGATCTGCGTTGAGAGCCAGCTCAGCCAGACAAATCTAAGAGACTTTTATCTTCAGTTAGCCAGCAGAAAGCCAGCGTGGATGTGGCACAAGGAGTAGAGTCCCAGCTTTGAGTTCAAGTCCCAATACTAGTGCACTAGTACATCGTGCACACGCACACGCACACACACACACACACAATCGGTCAATCAGTGAAATTGACTGATGAAATCTGAGCTTATTCATAGCCAAAATGGGAAACACAGCAGGTGTTTTTTAGTTCAGTTGTAAGATTTTCAAGAACACATGTTAAGCATACATGTAGATAACTTTTCTATGATTTGAACCAGTCAGATGAGTTTTCCAGAACTATTAGGAAGTTTAGACCCAACTTTCCCCTGTAGTGGTGAGTCAAAGGGAAAATAAATCTGTATTAGTTACTATGGGTGTTGCTCCGTTCAGCCTCAAGCCTCAAGTGTGGCTTTCCAGACCAAAAAGCTGGTCTCTAGGAAGCCGAAGAAGGCTGAGGTTTGGGGCTTTCATAGGGAAAACCAGGACAAATCAATGGAAACTCGCATGATTGGAATCAAAGGTATGGTCAATCAAAGGTAGAGATGGGGAAGTGGCTACCATTTGCTTCTCCCAGCCTTTGATTGCACTTTAAAAGTTTGGGCCTGTGTTTGATAAGTCAGGAACACCATCAGAGAAGTCTTTGTTGTTGTTGTTCCTTATCTGGGAGTTTGGAGGAAAGCAATTTCATTCCTGGTTCCTCTGGAGATCACACCACTTGTTTTCAGGTAATGCCTCTTTTCTCGGTATTTTGGGAGCAGTTTGGAAATGTGGGTTCACCAACTCAGCTCTATAATATCCAACTAGTCATGCTTTTGTTTCTCTCAATTCCATATTTGGAAATCTTCTATCACTGAGTAGTGTGGGAATAATTAACCACTTCCCTAACTCCCAGGCCCAGACCAGGTTCTTTATTTCTGGTTTCTCTTTCTACTCCTGACAATAGTTGGACATGTTTTTCCCCTGGGAGCCTTCTACTTTCTACCCTATAACCAGATCTTGCAAATGTCAGTCCTTCTCTAAGCCAGTGAGAATGTATTGGATGAATCCTAATGAACACAACACAAGTTCTACATCCTGTGAATTCTAATCTATGTGGTAGTAGAATTCAGACCTCACTCAAACAAGCTCCGGGCTTGTGTGAGTAGGGAACATTGGATTTCACCCTGGGAGTCTTTTATGAGGACTTTTCCCCCCTTAGGAGTAAGATATTTTTGCATATCCTTTTCCATTTTTCTGCATTGGCCATGTATCTGACTTTGACACAAGTCTGGAAACTGGGCTGCTGTTGGCCTGACCTGATGAAGGAAGGTTCTAGAGACAGAGACTGACTTCCTCCTGTATAACTTAAGAGGGAAGAAAAGCTCAGTCTGGTGTTGGGATAAGATGGAGGCTGATGACTACTGCATATGAGGCCAAGAAGGTTCCATAGGGGCTTCAGAGACTTGATGGTGGATTGAGGTTAGCCCAGCAGTGGTAAAAAGACAACAACAGCTTAGATATGGGTGCTTTGTCACAGGTTCAGAGTCCATTTCCTTTCCCTCTGGCTCTTGTTCAAATGGCCTCTTGAGCTTTTAGTTTACAGACTTAATTTCAAGCATACTCATATTTTTTCATTTTTTATCACCATGGAAAGATGAATCAAATGTAGTCCATCTCCTGTATTTTTAGATTCAAGTAGCTTCCTGTATGTTTAGATTCAGCCAACTGTACATCAAAAATATATTGAAAAAAGTAGTTCTGTATTGAACACTTAGGGGGAAAATTGGGTCATTTTCCCCCTAAATGATACAATATAACAACAACTTAACATTTGTATTGTATTAGGCACTGAAAGTAATCTAGAAATTATTTTAAGTCTATGGAAAAGTGTGTTTAAATTACATACAAATCTACCATTTTATAGAAAGGACTTGAGCATCCCTAAGTTTTGACATCCATGGGGGTGGTCTTAGAACCTGCATGTGGATATTAAGAGATAACTCCTTCCCCACCCCCACCCCCGGAGCGGGGGTCACATGCTGGTAGTAGGGCTTGAATTCAGGTCCTAAGTGTTGTCCATTAGCTTTTTCCCTCAAGATTGGCACTCTTACCACTTAAGGCATAGCTCCACTTCCAGTGTTTTGCTGGTTAATTGCAGATGAATCTCATGGACTTTCCTGCTAGGGCCAGCTGTGGTTCTCATAGCTCATCCTCTTGATTAGCTTTAGCCCCCAGCTGAGCTATCAGGTGGCATGAGCCACCAGTGCCTGGCAGCAACCACTATGCCTTCAGTAATAGACCTGAGCATCCTGGTTCCCTCAAGAGTAGAATGGGGCTAAGTTGGTGAAGATTAGACACTAGAGAGCTTCCCTGGCAAAGTGTAGCCGGTGTAGCCTTTATGGTCTTCAACCACACAATCTGCACTTCAAGCCAGTTTCAAACCCCTGCTTGTGCTTTCACGTCTTCACCCGTAAGTTAGAGGAAATGTTCCTTCTTTGCTGGGTGTTGGGGAAGGAATGACCTAAGAGTTGGGAAGTTCCCAGCACAGGTCGGGCACACAGTGAACACGCGACATGTGTTTGCCCAGTGCATACACATGGAGGCTGTTTCATGACTTCTAACTGTACTGGCTTCCTGTGTGTCAGCGTTCTCGTTTTTAGCACATAGATTTTTTTTTTCCAAGTGTTGAAGTGCAAATGGATGTTTCTCCTGTCTCATGAATATTGCTTCAAGACATTTTTCCTGGCATGTTTTGATGGAAAGTGATGTTTTTATATATTATCCATTCACAAAGAATTGTCTTACCAGTGGTCCTTCCAGTGTTTTAAGATCAGAGTGGAAAATGTAAAGAGGCCTAGATATAATTATATAATTCTCTGGCAGGCCAGCTCATGGCATCCCTTGTCTTTGTTAGATGAGCAGACCTTTTTCTTTCTTCTCTTTTTTTCAGTGCTCATACTAGGGCTTGAACTCAGGGTCTGGGTGATGTCCTTTAACTTTTTTTGCTCAAGGATGGCACTCTACCACTTGAACCACAGTTCCACTTCTGGCCTTTTGGTGGTTAGTTGGAGATAAAAGGCTGTCTCATGGGCTTTCCTATTTGAGCTGACTTCAAACTTTGATCCTCTGTTCTCATCCTTCTGTGTAGCTAGGATTACAGGTGTGAGCTACACTTGTGCCCAGCTAGATCAGAGTTTTAAAGAGCTGCAGGTGAGGTTTTATTTTTTTCTGATAAGGCTATTTTCTCACGTTGAATAGCATTAAATGTTATGAGTCCTGAGGAGGGGGTGGGGAGGTGTTACCTGAAGGATTAATCATGGATTTGTTCTGTTTAGAAACATGGTCATTTCCAGGTCCACCTATGACTTCCAAGGTTCGTGACTCAGAACCTGGCTGCCCCTTACCTTCTCATTAAACAAGATGCGCCCAAGTGCCACCTATCTGGGTCCTTGGGGCTCTCAGGAAACAGCAGCTGCTCTGTTACCATTGGTGAGGCAGCAGAAAGGATCTGGTTAAATGTCTGACCTATTTAAATGGACTCAGCCTGGGCTTGACTGACTTGTGCTGGTTTTGTAATTGTGAGGAAGCCCCTGTTGCAAGCATTTCTCTGGTGACAGGGGGAGAGGGGGGTGGAGCGGCGGGTTCCCCCGGTGGCCCTTCCCTCCTCAGGCTGACTGGCGGTGTTCTGTGCTCTGCCGGCTCGGGTGTGGGCTGGCTGCCACCCTCACGAAGTGCACGTAGCCCTGTCACCCAGTCATCACCCAGCTGGCCGGAAGCCAGGCCTCCACGGGAAGGGCGGCTTTCCCAAACTCAAACAGCCTGCATTGATACGTCCATGGGGCTGGCCCTGTTTACTGTGCCTCATTGCAGGGCCCTGGCTGAATCCCCTCCAAAGGGAGGAATTAACCACAATTGAGAGGGGAATGACAATATTCCCTTAAATCCCTGCTCGGCTGAGAGAGAGTCCTAGTGGCTTTTCTTGGGGGAGGGCAATTCCCACCCCCCTTCAAGTCTGAATCACAGGACCCTCTAGTACAGTTAGACTTTACAGGCCTGGGGAGCTCCTGTGGTTTTGTGCAAGGAGGGGGCAGTAAGGAAGGGAGGGGATGGAGAGAGACAGAGAGAATGTGAGAATGTACCTTTTTTCCAGGGATGGGGTGGGAGCTAATTATCCCCCCCCCCCTTTTTGGTACCCACACTGGAGCTTAAACTCAGGGCCTAGGTGCTATTCCTTTTTGACATAAGACTGGTGCCCTACCACTTGAGTCACAGCTCCATGTTTGGCTATTTTGCTAGTTAATTAGAGGGAAGAGTCTCAGGGCTTTCCCACCTGGACTAGCTTCCAACAGTGATTCTCAGATCTCCTGCCCCTGAACAGCTAGGATTACTGCAGGCTTGAGTCCCTGTCACCTTCCCTATCTTGCTTATCTTTCTTAGTTTGGTGGTTTGAAGCCAGCCTTGGCAGGAAGGTTCCTGAGATTCTTATCTCCAATAAACTACCAAAAAAGCCAGAAATGGAGCTGTGGCTCAAATGGTAGAGTGCTAGCCTTGAGCAAAAGAAGCTCAGGACAGCACCCAGGCCCTGAGTTCAAGCCCCATTCCCTGCACACAGGCACACACACACACACACACACACACACACACACACACACACACAATCTAGATATGCCACTTCTGACCCAGACAACTGAACTGAAGTTCCCAAGTTGGTGCTTGTTTGCATTGTATGATCTCAAAGTTAAGGCCAAGTTCATCTGAGTATCCTGAGATTTTAAAATGAAGATGATTCCCAGCCTTCTAGCCACAGGATTCTCACCCAACCAGGAAGGGCAATTAGACCCACCTCATCAAGGTAGCTTAGAGTGGGTAATAAGTTCTTTCCATTTGCAGAAGTACTAAGTTCCTAGGGTATTAACACACTCCAGTGTAAGGGCCTGGTCATTATTGTGTTATATTGTGAGGAGAAATTGATAAGGTTCTGGGGATGGAATTATTTTTAGCATGGGTTTAGGACAAATGAGGAAGACAAATAGTTTTTATGGTGGACATGGAGAGTAGAAAATATTTTCATGAATAATTTGGGGTTCTTAAAAGGCTTACTAACTTAGCAGGTATTTGACTATTTAGTAGCTGGAGGTAGCTTAAGTTACAATGGCTCCTATTTCCCCCTGCATTTTGTGACATCAGTTTCTCACTGGAAGGCACTAGAAGGAAGGAAATAGCTTAGGCTTGATCTTAACCAACAACAAAGACAACAAGCAAAGTGCCAACGAAGATAACTGATAACCATTTGAGCAATTTCCTACCTTTTTTCTCTAGTGCTAACATTTTCTACAATTCTCTTTTTTTATTCCAGCCTTGGTGGCTCTGAGTTCAAGCCCCATGGCAACAACAACAACAATAAAAATCCAGAAGTGCTTTTTATTTTTTATGCATATAAATGCTTTGCCATTATCTTCTAGGGAGGCCCTTGTTGTATTTTAGAATTTCATCCTGGTGACAGTAGTGGATACCACAAATGACCTTGAAGATCTCAAACCCCCTTCTAGGAAGGTGATCAGAAGCTGGAGTAAGAAATTCAGTTATCTTTTCCTGTTCTCAACTGTGTAATTTTTTTTAATCTCTATTAGGTGGAGATCTTTTTATCTTTAGATAAAGACTAAGCTTAATCTAATCTTTATAGCTCTGAAATGGAAAATAATGAATTTGACATTTTGTCTGAATTTGGAATCGAACCCAGGGCTTCATGTATACGAGGCGAGCACTCTTGCCACTAGGCCATATTCCCAGCTCCTGTTTATTTGTTTTTAAAACAAAATTTGCAGAGACAATGCCTCTTCCAGACTTCTTCCCTCCCTTCCCCTTCCCCTCTCATTCCTTTCTGTGGTTGTGTAGGGAAATGTGATCAGCAAGATACAGGGAAGCCACAATTTCATAGGTCAAATTGGGACTCTATTAAAATGCCAGTGTCTGCAAGTGGTCTCATGTTCCCCCTCCCCTAACCACCATCGTCACCCCAAACCCTTTCCTGTGTGATGCCTGCCTATAGCAAACTTAAAGGGTTTTTATTTCTGTTTCTCTTTTTAAGAAGGAGACTCTTGAGTTTGAGAGCTGCAGCACATTTATGTGTGTGTAAGGTCTGCTCTTGACTCAAATAAAACCTAATCGTATGTAGCATGAGGCATGGCTCAAGTAGTAGAGTGCCAGATGGAAGCAAGCAAGCCAAGCAAGTGCAAGGTTGTGAGTTCATACCCCAGGACCAGCAAAACAAACAAACACAAGAAAAACAAACCAAGGTATCACGTATCTAGCCAAGAGCTGTCCTGTCTACTATCCACCTCAATATGCCTCTTAAACAAAATGCCTCTGTGCTGACCACAAATCACCCAGAAACATTTCCCTGGAAGTGTAGCCCTCAGCCCACAGATGACTGAGAACATTGAAAATTTCTCACTGAGGCTGTTGCCACGAATGTGAATGAGTCCTATGACTCATGTGGCTAGAAAATATGCACTGTTAAGCACTATCTGCTGTGGTAAGTTGATTGGTTGCTTTTTCCTTGCCTCCCTCCCTCCCTTCCTTCTTTCCTTCTTTCCTTCTTTCCTTCTTTCCTTCCTTCCTTCCTTCCTTCCTTCCTTCCTTCCTTCCTTCCTTCCTTCCTTCCTTCCTTCCTTCCTTCCTTCTTCTTTTTTTTTCAGTGCTGGTACTGGGGCTTAATTGAACTCAGGTCCTGGGCACTGTCCCTTAGCTTTTTCTTCAAGTCTGTTGCTCTATCACTTGAGCTACAGCTCCTTCTGGCTTTTTGGTGGCTAATTAGAGATAGTCTCATAGACTTTTCCTGCCTCTACTGGCTTCCAACTGTGATCCTCACACCTCAGCCTCCTGAGTAGCTCCTGAGTAGCTAGGATTATAGGCATGAGCCCCAGGCATCCAGGAGTTGGTTGTTTTTCTAAGCTAACAAAGCCTTGTTGAATCTTGAATCGTGTGTTTGTGTGTTTCCTTACTTGCTTACTCTTCCTGACTCGCGGTAGTCATGTGCTTTGGTGGGAGGGATGGACTGTGGTCCTCATCGCTCTGTATTCAGTGGACACACCAGAAGGGGACTTGGAGCAGAGGTGTGGGGAAGCATGCGAGTGATGTACTTACGTTGTAGCTTCACCTTTGGATGGGACATAGCTGAGAGATGGCTGAACCTGCTCGCTCATAGTGCAAGCTTGATTTTTTAAGAAACTTAGGACTATAGGTGATCACAGCATATATCCTGATTTATTTCTTTGACCCTGAGCAACAACATTTAGGAGAGTTTCCCTAAGGATCTTATTGCTTGCTAACATCATCAAATGTAAAAATTTGTTCTTGCAAATGGCAGCCAGTCTGCTAGGGCAGGTGGCATTGAACTATACCCTCCAGAGTCCTAACATGGGAGTACCTGGTTGGCTTCGGTCAATTATGGGCAGGTTACAATCTAGTCTGGCAGTCCTGATATGGAAGTTACAATGGATTCCTGAAAGACATTTTGAAGTCCCAGCAAATGGGGAGATAAGCATGCAGTGTCATGAATTTACAGATGAGCAAACTGGGATATGAAGAGATTAAATACGGATTATGTGGTACTAAGGCTGTGTTTTATTTTCAGCATGCTCTGCACAAGATCTTTGAGACAGGGTCTTGCTAACAGTATAGTATATTTGGCAGTGCTGAGGCTTGAACGCAGGGCCTCATGACTGTTATTCTGACGCTCTCCCATTTGAACCATTCTTCCTAGATCTGTTTTTTTTTTTTTTAACTGGCTCTTTTACAATGGGCTGGGTTGTCTTTGACCCTTGAGCCTCTGATTTCAGCCTCCTAAGTAGCTAGGATTACAAGTATGAACCACTGGTACCTTGCAACAAAACCATTTTTAATTCAAAACCAAGTCTTATAAAAGTTGGTGGGCATTTCTGCTCAGCAGCGAGCATGATCTCATACTCACTAGTAGATCAAAATGCAAGTTTAAAGGTCATGCAACCATAGATTTTCATTTGTTGCAAATTTTGTAAAGGAACAAGATGAATATTTTAATTTGTGCAGTTGGACTTTGCATACAGAGCCACTTTGCTGTAACTTGTACGATCAAGTCTTGCTAGTGACTCTGACACGTCATGAACAATGTTAAATTTTATTTCCCAGAACAAACATGGTATGAGATTTTTTTTTTCCTTGTGGGGGCTGCAGATTGAACCCAAGGCTTGTGGGTGTGCACTCTGCCACTGAGCTATCAGAGTGGTAACTGTAAGGTTTCAAGAATGACTACCATTGCTGAATGGACAATGGATGGTTGATGCCAGCATTTAAAATGGCTTGTACGTGCAGTCAAGCTGTGGTTCATTGCATTTGTGAGCATTCTGTTTAGGCATTGGAATGGAAATCTTAGACTTTTATTTTTTAACTTTATCTTTGGACTTTGAGATTCAGTGTTCTATGAAGTCAGCTTGCCAACAGCCTTTATCAGCAGAACCTCTGTGTGCTACTCGTAGCACGTGGGAAGCAGATCTTATACTTGGACTTGTGGACATCTGTGTCCATTTATTTATCTATTTGTTTCTTTGGTGGTACTGGGGTTTGAACTGAGAGCCTTGATTGCTAGGCAAGCACTCTGTCACTTGAGTCAAACTCCAGCCCTGTTGCTTTTAATGTTTATTTTTCTAACAAATGTCTCAGATTTATGCTTGGGCCAGTCTGAACTGTCTGACCCTCACACCTTCTGTGTAGCCGAGATGAGAGGTACACACTACCACACCCCTTTTATATCGGTGGAGATGGAGGTCTTGTGAATTTTTTGCCTGGGCTGGTCTCGAGTCCCTGCTTCTCCCCATCTCTGTCTTCCAAATAGCTAGGATTAGAGGTGGGAGCCACCCCGCCCAGCTTATGTGGACATCTTTAAAGAACACATACACATTTCCTGCCTGAACGTGACTATTGAGGGTGCCTAGAGCACATATCTCTGGGCTAGAGCCAGCCCGGCAACACCTGGTTCATTCCTCTCATTTCCTGTTGCTACAGAGCAGCAGAGCAGCCCCTGGGGATGGAGTGGGGGAGGGACATGCCCAGGAGTGGCCAGTGGAGGCACGGGATGGGGAAGGGGGTGTGTGTGTGGACTCACCCGTCCATCTACCAACAGAACCAGACCCCACCATATGTGCTGTTGTAGGTGACACTGACGCGTTTATGAAACTTGTGTAAATCTCCACTATTAGTCCACTCCGGAAGTTTTAGTCAATGAGAAGCCTGTAATAAATAAATAAGACATCCTCCTGGTGAGTGTCAGTGTTCAGTGCTTGCCAATGTTTAGTGGATAATCATTCGAGCCCTCTGTTCATGTAACAATACAGCATTGAAGGCTTTCCTCCATGTCTACAGTCTAGACCCAGATTGGATGAGATTTAGATAGCAGCACAGTTGAACGATCTGTTTCCGGAGTTTGTTTCTGCCTCGTGCACAACTTGGCATGGGAAGGGATGGGTAGTTACTAAGTAATATCTGCTTCTCAGCACACACTTAGCCTCGTAGTTTTAAATCCTGCCTCAAAGACCAGCACATAGTGGGGAATATGCCCAAGTTAGGGCCCATCTCCTGGGTCACCAGAAAACGCATGGATCCCATTGGCCAATGGGGTTTCAACAGGCTCACAGAGGCTCACAATGACTTCCTTCCATTGTTTCAAACTTGATGCACAACAAGGCTTCTGGAACCACGAGAGAGGATGTATATTCACCATGGCCAAATAAATGGTCTCTTGCTCTCTCCTAAGCAGTCAGGTACTCTGCTTCCATTTCAGCCTTCATCCTGACAGGAAGCTCCTCTTCCTCTATGTGTGTGTTTTATACCTGCTGCCAACAGTGGAGGATGTACTTCTGTGAGCTCCCTGGTTCTGTTTGGTTTTCAGGATTCTAACCTGAGTTCTGAATGCTGGTAAACACTTGAGAATGACCCCCAAAGAACCCCACTGCTTTCCCTAGATTTGATGTTTAAATCAAATCCTAGTTTACTTGACACAGGTTCCTCTGTATAGGAGAGAGACAGCCTGAGATCAGTAGAATTGTAGGATGAAACAGATGGCTGGCATCCAGACCGCTGACCTTTCTCTCTGAGTAGAGCTGCTTAGGAATGTAAAGTTGACAGCACACTTTTCTTTTCAGACACATGTGGTGGGAGGAGGGGGGAGGCTCAGATAGCAGGAAGTCCAGCCAGTAATTGTAGCCTTAGTGACTATCATTATTGGCCCTGATAATCCTGACAGAACATCTCCACCCATCCCAGGTGACTTCATTTATCTCCTCTTCTCTAGAAAGGCCATTATTTCCATCTGCTCCCAATCCCCTTTTCGCAGCCATCCTCTCCTTAGGTGGACCATCATTTGTTAAATCGTTTTGGCAGTTAAACTCAAAATCCCACTTCCAGGAAGATGCTGGAGCTAACAGTCAAGCCTGAACTCTAAGGATAAGATTGTGCTGACATTTTCAAGGTTCAGAGGCAGGATATGGGGATCGCTAGCTGCATGTGTTTCCGAAAGTATAAGGGATATGATGAGTTCAGGTTGAAGATCATTATAAAGTCAGGTCACCATTCAGCCTTGATAGACAGACAGACAGACTAGATAGATAGACAGACAGACAAAAACAAGCTAACCATGTGGTGTCAAGCTCCACATTTTGAGGCTACTATTGGAGTGTTCTGAAGCTGATTAAAGCTGATACATTAGTGCAACAGTATTGGGGCTCTACCCACTGGTCATTTTACTGACGGAATACTCTGTTGTTTATCAGAGAATCTTCTGAACTGGAACCGCAAATGTATGAGTGAAAGCATGTCTGTGAAATGCCTCTAAAAGAACCCTCGATCTAGGTAGAATATGAATTTCTCTTTAGACGAAACCATTCACTAATTCTTTGACTTATTCATTGAATTTTCAATGAACACTTTCTATGTTTCAGGCACAGTCCTAGTCTTAAGATCACAGCAGTGAACAGAACAGGAAAAAATTTCTGTCGTCATTTTTTTATTATGTCCCTAAAGTTTCTTGACTCCTAATAAAAATACTTTTAAAAATAGCAGTGTCCTGAAAAGAAAAGGGGGTTTGTACTTCGCCTTTTAAAAATCTACTTTCTAAGTTTCCCATGAAACAGAGGCTTGTTGCCCTATAATAGTAATTTTCAGTCGCATGTTTGAAGTGCCTTTCAGCTTTTTCCCACCTTGTTGATGTAGATAGTACTTAGACAAAGTCAGAGATCTTCAGATCACCTACTGATTTGACAATTATCAGGCAGTAAGAGGACAAAACATTAAGAAACATGGTTAAGAAATACATAATGTATAAGAAATACATAATGTTCAGGAGGCTGAAATCGGAGGATTGAGGTTCTAAGCTAGCCTGGGCAGGAAAGTCCTTGAGATTCCATCTCCAGTTAACCAGTAAAAACACTGGAGTGGAGGCATGGCCCAAGCGGTAGAGTGTCAGCTGTGAACAAGTAAACTAAGTGAAAGAGTGAGGCCCTGAGATCAGCACCTAGTACTGGCACAAAACAATAAAACCAAAAAAAAAAAAAGAAAGACTTGATGATGTAAGATACTTATCTTTTTTCCTAAAGAATGTCTCCTTGGGTCTGTGGCTAACAAGTATGGCTTTCTTTGTCTTGATCTTTTCCTTCTCTCTTCTTTTTGTTCTAAACTTTCTACTGAGTATACCATGCCATGATTTCCTTTGTCATTGGATGGGTCTCTTTGTAAATAAAGTGTCATGGTTTTGCAATTCAGGGGTGCTGTCTAAACGGGCGGTCTCTATCTAACGCCTCATGCTTAATGATTCCTTCCTTCCTTCCTTCCTTCCTTCCTTCCTTCCTTCCTTCCTTCCTTCCTTCTTCTCTCTATTTCTCTCTCTCTCTCTTTCTTTCCTTCTTTTTTTTTTTTTTTGGATGCTGGTCCTGGGGCTTGAACTCTCTCCCTGAGGAGCTAGAGCTCTACTACTTGAGCCAAAGCTCTACTTCCAGCTTTTTGGTGGTTAATTAGAGACAAAAGTCTTACAGACTTTCCTGCCTAGGCAGGGACTGCAATTGTCAGATCTCAACCTTTTGAGTATCTACTATTACAGGCATGAGCCACCCTGGTCGTGTATTATTTTTGTCACAGTTTCTCTCTATACTCTAACCTCTCCATCATCCTGCCTCGGTATTCCTCAGTGGTAAGATTACAGGGACGTACTGCCATACCCAACTCCCATTCCTAGTGACTCTATCAGGATTCAAATCGGAACCTAGAACCTACTTCTTTTAAAAAGTAATATCCTAATGATGATGGAGACAGGTTGCCGTGAAGAGAGTCTGTCTGAAATGCTCTAGAACGGTGGGGTTATTCTTACATCTGGACTGAGCCATAAGGCATGGCCTGCTTGTTAAGCTTTTGTGCTAGAGATGAATTTATGTTAATTTTGTTACGGTAATGATCCACGTTTATGTATTGGACATGTACTTAAGAAGCTAGCATCTCACTAAATATCATATGGCAGTCAAGAAGGTGACTGCTTGTCTGCTCACCCATAGAAGTGAAGCTTGTTAACCGGCAGCTTCTTGGGGATTTCTCTGCAGGCAATGGTGGCTTGCTATCCAGGAAATGGCACTGGTTATGTTCGCCATGTGGACAACCCCAATGGTGATGGACGCTGTATCACCTGCATCTACTACCTGAACAAGAATTGGGATGCTAAGGTATGTTGGAATCATGGGAGATTGGGAGCAGATAAGGTGTGCTGGAGATCATTTTAAAGAGCATGCCACTTCCAACTAGGAAAAGAATTCAGGTCACTTGAGAAAAGATTTGAATTCCAACTAGTTCTGTCTCCGGCTTTTGAATCATTTCTACTTCTGTTTTCTATTTTCTCTTTTTCACATCTATTGAATAGTTCATGAAGTTTATGAGGTAAAGATTATGACTTATGAGCCAGGCATCAGTGGTTCCTGCCTGTAATTTTGGCTACTCAGGAGGAAGATCACAATTTGAAGCCAGCTTGGATAGAAAAGTCTGTGTAACTCCAGATCCAATAAACCAGAAAAAAGCTGGACTGGAGGCATGGTTCAAGTGGAAGAGCACCAGCTATGAGCAAGCAAGTCTAGCAAAGCACAGCCCTAAGTTCAAACCCTAGTACTGGCAAGCTTAAAAAAAAAAAGTGATTAAGAAATTAACTTGGTGGAAAGTAGGTAGGTGATTGTTAAGGTGTGGAGACTATGGCTGAAGAAAAGAGAACTGTATTAGGATTAAGGGTGGATTTTATAGTCTAATTCAGAGCTGAAGTGATCTCAATGCTCAGTAGTATGTATGTTTTTCCCTTCCAGCAGTAACATTGAAAGATGTCTGCAAGAAAAAGAACTATAGGATGTAGGTCCCAGTAGTCCAGAGCAGCTTCCCACACCGCCCTCTTTCTCAAGGCAACGCAGCTTATCCTGGGCCTGTTGTCATGCTTACATGCCATGGTTTGTGAATGCCGGAGGCCTTTAGAGTCATTTTTTGCATTGTGGCTGGTATAGATAGACAGCAACGGTAATTCTACATTCATGCTGATGAACATTTGGCTGGACTTCATACGTGCTCTGAGAGTTCAGAATGATTTAGGAGTCTGGAA
Source organism: Perognathus longimembris pacificus (assembly GCF_023159225.1). Taxonomy (NCBI): domain Eukaryota; kingdom Metazoa; phylum Chordata; class Mammalia; order Rodentia; family Heteromyidae; genus Perognathus; species Perognathus longimembris. The sequence goes on along the minus strand of NC_063174.1, from coordinate 8,909,334 downwards.
AGTCAGAGAACTTTACAAGCTCCTTTGACCTGTTTGAACCTTCTGCATTTCAATTTCCTGTTCATGAGGGCAGCATCTAGATGTCATAAAGCAATATTGTAGCTGGGGTCCGAAAAATGAAAGCTAGGAAGCCAATGAATTAGTGAAAAGGCTTACCTTTAGTCAGTCACATGACCGACATACATCCATTAAAGTGTCTTAAAATTCGTAGGGGGTGCTATGCTGGGTCAGTAACAGTGCATTACCCAGAGTGGAATCAACAGATATTGGAGTTCCTGCTATGTCAGGCTTTGTGCTGTGATGGACCACATTTGATTTCCACCTAGAATGTAGATCTCGTAGGACAGATTGGGAATACACAGTTAAAAAAAATGAATCAGTTCAAGAGAGTGGGATAAGTGCAGATAAAGTGATCTGAGAGTTCAGGGAAAATAATATATAATGTCTAACCAATGCAGTCACATAGGACTAAGAAGAGTTTTGAAGAAAACTAGAAATTATCATTGCAGGGAAGTTCTGCCTGGTATGTTTCTTAGGAAGCTGTTAGTCGGAGGTGGAACTTGCTAGTAGGATGTGCGATTTTATCTATTTTGTTTTAGGTCAAAATAGTCAGATGTTGGCAATTGTAACAGAAGTAATCTAGTAATCAGTATTTCCTGTTTGTAGAGATAAAAAGGCCTTGTGTGTTAAGAAATGAATAAGAAGTATCTCTCTCAGTCAGCTAGAGATAAAGTTTGATGCTGTGTTGGAGGCTGAAGTTAAAATTTTGGAGTTTGGCTGGAGAGGTATCTTTTGCCTATAATCCTAGCTACTCAGGAGGCTGAGAACTGAGGATCACAGTTCAAAGCCAACCCAAGCAGGAAAATCTGTGAGACAGTTATCTCCAATTAACTACCAAAAAGCTGGAATGGAGCTGTGGCTCAAGTAGTAGAATGCTAACCTTGAGCGCAAAAGCAGAGGGACAGTGCCCAGGCCCTGAATTCAAGCCCCATGTTAATAAAGAACACAAAACAACAAACAAAAACTAACAACAACAACAACAACAACAATTATTTTGGAGTTTAGGAGGTATTGTGGTTTCCAGCTGGAAGTAAAGTCCCATGAGGCCAGGAACTAATCTACCTTCTTTCTCTCTTTTTTGTCTCCAGTTGCACGGTGGGATCCTGAGGATATTTCCAGAAGGGAAGTCATTCATCGCTGATGTGGAGCCCATTTTTGATAGACTCCTCTTCTTCTGGTCAGATCGTAGGAATCCACATGAAGTCCAGCCTTCCTATGCGACCAGGTAGTAGTCCAGGCCAGGATTCCTGTGGAGGGGCTTGTGATGCAAACTGTAGTTCCCAGGAAACTCTAAACTCATCATCACATCGGTGTGTGTGAGACACTGGCTGTACTCTAAATTAGCTGACAGCCTGACTTGTTTGTAATAATGAGAGTTAAAGGGGAAACTTGGGAATTTTTAATATACAAATCTAATTTTTCTTTAGTGATTATTAGATTATTTTGAGATGGAGTCTCAAGGACTTCTCTCCAGCCTGGCCTTGAACCTCGGTCCTCCGATCTCAGCCTCCTGAGTAGCTCAGATTGAAGGTGTGAGCCATGGCACCTGGCTACATCTTTTTTTTTTTTTTTTAAGCACATGGATATGAAGGTTTTCAGTTACTGAACAACTTAGTATTGCTTAATATCAATATAGGGACTTCTGGTAAAAGTCTTAATTCTTGGTTCTACCTCTTCCTTACCTTTATCTTGTGGCTAGAGATGTGAAGTAGATAGGAGTGTCGTTTGGAGGAGTTATGGTACAAATAGCAGCTGAGGACAGGATGTGAGCTTTGAATGAAGACCTTAACAAGTCTCGTTCAATAAAGCCAATGGAGTGTCTCCATCCAGACATCTCCAAGTTGAACTGAACCCCAAATAGCATTACATATTCAGTACCAAGTTGTAATGTGCTCTAGAAGAACATGCCTCTCTAATTCTACCACCAAAGTCTGCTTGTGGCTTGGCTTATGGCATTCTGTAACTAGACCCTGTCTTCTGTGGCAGAATTAGCTGAGTTTGCCCAAGGGAAACATTGGCAAAGGCTAGGCCGAAGACCTTGGTGGAGAGGAGTCAGGTGCTTTAAACATTGCTGTGGTTAATTATAATGATTATAAAAGGAATCTTTTTAAAAAACAAATAAAATAGCTCCTATTAGAGTCTATCTCATGGAACTGATAAAGTAAATAATTGGAATGAAGTAGAAGCTTGATGTCATCATTATTCAATTATAGCCATGCCTCAATATCCCATACTAGACAAAGCAAGCCATAAGTTTTTATTCTTCTGTGATGTCACCAAGTTATCTTTCAAAGGTTTGCTCATGTTCACCTTCTTTTCTTTGTTCTCTAATGTCCACTGGAGCCTCTCAGTCTTCCACAGAATGGATTCTTTCCAATCCTTTCTACCAAGGCCATGGTTCCTTGTTATAATCTGTTGACTCTCTGTCTTCCCTGTATGGGGCTGACATCCTTGAGGAACTCTAGGAAGATTCCATTATAGGATCATTTGAATTCTCCTCACCTCACAACCTAGAAGTCCTTGTATGCTTTCTTCCATTGACACAAAGTTGAAACCATAGAAATTAATATTGAATGAAAATAGGGGGTGGAACTTGGAATGATAGGTAAAATGCCAAGTGTTAGTTTTACAAATTATTTTTAAAATGTGAGATTCATAATATGTTTTTTTTTTTGTAATCTCAGTTCTTATACCTGTTTATTCTTTGCAGATATGCTATGACCGTTTGGTACTTTGATGCAGAAGAAAGGGCAGAAGCCAAAAAGAAATTCAGGAATTTAACTAGTATGTGTTGAATCATTTTCTATGACTTGCATTTTATTGATCTTTATAATATACTATGTTTAATCCCAATTGTGGCTTAACTTCATATATGGTGGGTATAATCAGAAAAAAAAGAATGTAAAAGATGTCTCCTGAGGATGCCTACTTACTGTGTTTATAATAAATAGGATTAATTTTCATCATTAATGTTAAGTACACATGTGCAATATTAAATTTGGATCATAATTTTGGGCACGTAACAAAGATAGTAGAATCCAGCTATTCTGACTAATTTATTATTTTGGTATAGGATTATAACTCCATATTTAAAATGGCTTGTGTAATTTAAAGTGAGTCTGGCTTAACCATTCCAGTCCTCTCTCACCAATATTGTATGGCAACATTTCCCAGAAAATGTTGCAATAAGCCGGGCATGGTAATGCACATCTGTAACCCCAATAGTAAGAAGCAGAGGCAGGAAGATCATGAATGTGAGCTCAGATTGGGCTACATAATAAGATTGTCTCAAAAAAAAAAAAACCAGCAAAAATATTGCTCTAAAATATTGATCCTGCCAAGTTGGTTTGTGAAAAGGTAAATTTCTGGTCCCCATAAAATATGGGAAGTGCTGCAGACTGTATACTATCTCTCTCCTGAAGTACAGCACTGCTAGTCACTAAGGCCCTAAGAAGTCTTCAAGTAAGGCTGGAGATGTAAGCTCAGTTACAAAGTGCTGTCTACCATGCAAAGAGCCCTAGGTTGAATCCCCAGTCCCAGGAAGAAAAAATCTTGCATGTGACATTACCTAACCTATGAACCATTTGAACTGTTTACCTATCAAGACACTTCTGAAAAATTCCCCGGAGGCTTAAGTTGCCTTATAAAATGAGAAGTCAGCTCGGAGCTGCAGCTCCCCCTGTCACGCTAACTACTCAGCAGGCTGGGATCTGAGGAGCTGACATTCAGCCAGCCTGGACAGAGAAGTCTGTGAGACTCCTAGCTCCAACTGAGCATCTGAAAGCTGGAAGTGGAGCTGCAGCTTAAGTGGTAGAATGCTAGCCTTGTTTGAAAGGCCAAGTGATGGCTTGAGGCCCCGAGTTCACGCTGGACTATGGGCACTAAATACATACATACATATATGCATACACACACATATAGGGGTTGTTTACTGGAAGCTTTCTGTTTTTACTTGCAGACACTGGTGATATAAAGCTCATCAAGTTTGACTCTTTATTTTTTTTTTTCTGTTTCCAACCCAGGGAAAACAGAATCTGCCCTTGCTAAAGACTGACTGCTCTGAAATCCGCTGGCCTCATTCATTTTAGTATCGATTCCTAAACTCTCTTTAAGAGTTTGATCCAAAGATGGCCACTTGAAGTGACCTTAAAAGTCTCCGCTCCTGCTCGCTTCCTCCCCCTCCCTGTCTACTGTGTGGTACTTAGCACCAGGACTGCGCCCACCTCAGACACCCTCTTCACTAGATGAGCTCATTTTGCTAACTCCTTCCTCATTGGCCAGCGGTTTAATCGACAGACTTGGCGACCCTATCAGAAGAAGCGCCTGGGACCTTCGAGTGAATCCCACTTGCACTTTATGCATACTTCCTGATTTGAAAGGAGGAGGTTTTGCTAAAAAGGTGATCAATGAGACAGAGCAACGTGACTGGAGCCGTAACATCAGGAAACAGACATCTGTATCATCTGATCCATGTCCAGATGTTCTTTACCAGGGACTGCTGGGGTCTCTAGAAAATTACTATGACCTAATGGTGTTATTACCTCTGGAAAGGGCTGCTGGCATGGTGATCTATTTAAAAGTATCCCATAGGGTGGACGTTCCTGTTTCCTGGTCCTCCACCCTGGGCCCTTCTGTCTCTGCTCCATTTTGCTAAAAGTAATGACTTTCTAATTGAAGATGACAACATCATTTATTCTCTGGTTTCATTTCTTACTTGGAGAACCTAATTTACCCAGAGGCCAAAACTAGATGTTGGTAGTTTTGATTGCTTTGGTGGAATGGAAATTTGAATTGAAATCAAAGGCTTAAAAATCTACCTGCTAGTGTCAGCATCTGATAAGTGTGGAAAGAGCTAGGCTTCGTGATACATGATAAATGCGTTCATTGAAAACAGTTGGAGAAAAGATGGAGTTGGGAATGTGGGCATTCTCATGTTTTTCCAGTGTTCTTTTTTAATGAATTCACCCTTCTTCAACAAAATAAGAAAAGGAGGGTGCTTTATTTTTAAAAGGAAGTGGATATTTAAAAATATCTCAGAGCTATTTGAGTTCTACAGTGTTGTCTGTCCCTACCAGCCTTTCTTCAAGCCGACTTGACCTTTGAGATGGACTGGTTGGTAAAGTGGCCAGAATCATGGGATTTGCTAGAACTCTTGAAGGTTCTACTGCTGCAGTAAACAAATTTCACTGCCTCAAGAACTCTTTATTGAATATCTGTTTTATGAAAGTTACCTTTCACAAGTTTTGAATTCTACTTTCATATTGTTAAAAAAAATCCCTTTCATTTTTTTTGGTTGAAAAATTCTACAAACAGCTTGGTGCTGGTGGCTCACGCCTATAATCTTAGCTACTCAGGACTTGACATCTGAGGATCATGATTTGAACCCAGCCTGGGCAGAAAAAGCCATGAGACTCGTATCTCCAATGAACCAGCAAAAAGCCAGAATTAGAGCTGTGTTATTCAAATTATAAGAGTTCCAGTCTTGAGTGAAAAAGCCAAAGGACAGCTCCCAGGCCCTGAGTTCAAGCCTCATTACTGGCACATGCGCGCGCGTGTGCGCACACACACACACACACACACAAATCTCATAAACATTATAGAGCAAGAAATATTTTTTTTGTCCTGTACATATACATAAGCTTAGTCCTTGTATGGTTTGGAAAATTTTCCAGATGAAATTGTTATTCATTCTCAAAAACTTCTCTATTTTGTTTTATTGTAATACTTACACCTTCTAACTTACTATGTCATTTGCTTATTTATTATGTTTATGGTCTTGTATCCTTCCTTCTAGAGGCACAATGAAAGACAGGGATTTTCTATGTTTTTAATCAAAGCAATGTATTCCTAGCACCTAAGATACTACCTGGCTCATTAAGGGCTCAGTAAATACTTCCTGAATAAACACTCAGACTCCTCTGTTGTCATTGTAATGGTTTGATTTATTTCCTCCATCGTCGTTGGCAAGGGAGGTTAAAAGTTTGGATATGCATCTCTCTTTTTGTTGTTGTTTGTGTATGTTTGTGTTTTTTTTTGCAGTGGTAGGGATTGAACTCAGGTCTTTGCATATTATTAGACAAGCATTCTACTCTTGAGCTTCACCAGTGAGTAATATTTATAGTAAATCTATGTTTTGGTGTGATGTGTGTGTGTGTGTGTGTGTGTGTGTGTGTGTGTGTGTGTGGTAATGGTATGCTGAGGTGCTCTACCATTGAGTCACTTCTGCTGATGTGTAAATTTAGGCTGAGATTTTCTGATAGCTTTTTATCATAGTGTCATTTCATATTTGTTTACCTGTAAGTCCTTCCTAGGCTAATGTTTTAGGAGTTTAGTAGTATCATAGTGAGAAGAATAGTTTCAAATGGGATGTAGAGTATCATACTTCCTGCAGAAAAAAAATTTAATTCAAACGAGGAAAAGTGTTTTGTTTATTAGAAAGTTTATATTCCTTAGCCAGGTGCTGGGAGCTCATACCTGTAATCCTAGCTGTCCAGGAGGCTGATATGGAAAATCTTGGTTTGAAGCCAGCCTGATCAGGAAAGTCTGGGTGAGACTCAATCTCTAATGATCTCTCATTAGCCAGCAAAAAGCTGGAAGTGGAAGTTGTGTCTCAAGTGGTAGAGTGCCAGCCTTGATTACAAAAGGGCCACATGAGAGTGTGAGGCCCTGAGTTCAAACCCCAATTCTGGCATAAGAAAGAAAAGAAAGAAGAACTTGGAAAAAATTATACTAAGTGAAGTGAACCAGACCCAAAGAAACATGGACTCTATGGTCTCCCTCATAGGGAATAATTAGCACAGGTTTAGGCTAGTCACAGCAGAGGATCACAAGAGCCTAATAGCTATGCCCCTATGAACGCATAAGATGATGCTAAGTGAAATGAACTCCATGTTATGGAAACCACTGTTATATCACTGTTGTGATTACTTTCAACATGTGATGTGAAACTGTAGCTTCTTTTGTTGATGATCCTCTTGTATCCCCTTCCTGCACTATCACTGTATCTCATTTGAGTACCCTGGATACTGTATATACTGGTATTCGAACTAGGGAAGTGAAAGGGAATATCAAAATCGAGAGACAAAAGATAAAAAGACAAAGGACTCCAAAAGCAATAATTGCAAAACCATTTGGTGTAAACCAACTGAACAACTCATGGGGGAGGGGGAGGGGGGAATGAGGGAGGAGGGAACAAACAGTACAAGAAATGTAGGGGCTGGGAATATGGCCTAGTGGCAAGAGGGCTTGCCTCATATACATGAGGCCCTGGGTTCAATTCCTCAGCACCACATATACAGAAAATGGCCAGAAGTGGCGCTGTGGCTCAAGTGGCAGAGTGCTAGCCTTGAGCAAAAAAGAAGCCAGGGACAGTGCTCAGGCCCTGAGTTCACGGTCCAAGACTGGCCAAAAAAAAAAGAAATGTACTCATGGCCTAACATATGAAACTGTAACCCCTCTGTACATCACTTTGACAATAAATAAGTAGTTTTTTTTTATAAAGAAAGAAAAGAAAGAGGGAGGGAGGAAAGAAGGAAGGAAGGAAGGAAGGAAGGGAGGGAGGAAGGAAGGAAGGAAGGAAGGAAGGAAGGAAGGAAGGAAGGAAGGAAGGAAGGAAGGAAGAAAGGAAGGAAAAAAGGAAGGAGAGAATGAAAGAAGGAAGGAAACGAGGAAGGGAGGCAGAGAGGGGGGAGAAAATAACAGAAAAAGGAAAGAAAGAAGAAAAGAAATATAGTTTAGATTCTGCAGAACTGTAGCCACTTTTAAAAAGATTACCAAGGTCATGAGAATGATAGTGACAATATTCTGAAGGAACATCACGTAGTTCCATTCAGGTTGTGTTTTCTGTCTTTCATTTTAGTCAATATTTCAGCTTGCCAAAAGGTCTGCCCCCTTAGGCTTTGCTTATTTTTTCCAGACAAAGGTCCTCTTAACTAATATACAATATGACAAATCAATTTTCCATACACTCTGACTTTCCACGGCTGAATATGAATCTTGCAAGATTAAGCTAGAAAATGCAACTTTAATACTGAGTGTCTGCTTTTTGTCCTTTTTTTGACAGTACAGTGCGGGCAGAACAGAGCCTGGCTGGAGAAACATTATTTGGCAAATAATCAGATCAATTTTATTTATATTCCCAGCAATGAAATGTTAAGAGCGTACCTCACTATTACATCATCTTTATAGGGCAGAGATTTTTTAGTAGGAGATTCAATTTTGAACCAAAGATCCAATTTCATGGAAATAAAAACTCTTACCTAAGTGCATTAAAAAAAATCTTTAGTAGTGTAGTTAATACCAATTAAATTTGGGGGCTGTCTAAATCATGAATTATTCATTCAGACGTGATTTTGTTTTTCTTCTCTTAACTAACTCAAGTTGTTTTAGAGTCTCAGTCATTCTATTTCTTTTGATCATTCACTGTTGAAATTTCCTGTGTTGTTTTAGAAAGTGGTAAAGGGAAATGTCACTCGTGGTCAACAGTTTGTGTAAGACAGGAGGTCCTTTGACATTTGATCTGCTGTGAGGACAAGCACCAGGGATGTTCTTAGTAAATTTATTTTAAATTAAAAACTGTCATACAATTGACTTTGTTTCTGTCTCCAATCTTAAATGGCAGGAATTCCAGTGAATGTGGTAATTAGGGACTCTCAGCACACAGGAGAACTTAACAGTTCTTTTTGAGATGAACTATCTACATTACTATTACTCTGTGGGGTAATATATGTTGAGTTTGTGCTTATTTGTTTTTTGTGTTGGTCCTGGGACTTGAACTCAATACCTTAAGCTCTCCCTTGGTTTTTTTTTTTTTTTTATCAAGGCTGGCACTCTGAGACTTGAGCCACTTCCAGCTCTTTTCCTGGTTAATTAGAGATAAGAGCCTTATGGAACTTTTTGCCCAGGCTAGCTTTTAACAGTGATCTTCAGATCTCAGCCTCTCCAGTAGCTAGGATTACAAGCTTAAGCCACCAGCACCCAGCTATCTGCTTATTTATATTAAAAATCCATCTGGGCACTGGTGGGTCATGGGTATAATACTAGCTGCTCAGGAGGCTGAGATCTGAGGATCCACCTCGGGCAGAAAAGTCTGTGAGACTCTTGTCTACAATTAACCACCAAAAAGCCAGAAATGGTGCTGTGGCTCAAGTGGTAGAGTTATTGCCTTAAGCAAAAAAAGCTCAGGGACAGTGAGTTCAAGCCCCAGGACTGGCACAACAAAAACAAACAACAGAACCTCAAACGGTATACCTAATTACTCACATCCAAATAGGATTTTCAGTGTTGCTTCCCACTTGTGTTGCTAGGGTAGGGCCTTTGAATGGCTGGCTTTCCTGTTGTCCATCTTCTTTACATTTGCAAGTCTGTCTGGAGCTGAGCACGTGATCTCTATAGGCAGGGCCTGTGCTGCGGGCTCACCCGTGTTTGTTCTTAGCTAGCACCGACCCAGCTCTTCCTCTTTCACTGTAGAGGAAATGTACTCAGGGCAGCATGGTGGCTCATCCAAGTTTACCCAGCGAGATGGAGCAGCACAGCAGGATTTGACTCAGGACTTCCAGCTCCCTGGTAGTTTGTTGTCTTTGGGATCTTCTTTCTGCAGAGCAGATGTCAAACCAAAGATCAAGAATGGCCAGGCACTGGTGGCTCACCCCTGTAAATCCCAGCTACTCAGAAGACTGACATCTGAGGATAATGACTCAAAGCCAGCTCAGGCAGGAAAGTCTATAAGACTCATCTCCAATTAGAAAGTCAGAGATGGAGCTGTGGCTCAAGTGATAAGGTGCTAGCCTTGAGCAAAAAAGCTTGAAGGACAGCGCCCAGGCCCTGAGTTCAAGACCCAGGACTGATAACAAAACCAAGATTGAATGGATTTAGCAATGAGTAGAGGTGGGAGAGGCATGGTATTAGATGCTTGCTGCTTTGTAGTTTCTACAAAGTTTACAATCATTAACAGGCGCCTTGTCCTCCTCAAGGAGTACCAGTTTTTCAGTAAAAATCACACAGGCCAAAACCAGCAGCGTGGTCAAATTCTTTCTGTTCTTTGAATGGGATTTTTTTCTTTGTGCTTTGTCAGATTGTTGAAGAACTTTGGGTGCTCATTGAACACTGGACTTTGGGGCTAATGACAGCTTTTTGTGGTGTGCCCTTGCCCTTACATCAGATTTAAACAGCGTGGGCCATTTGGAGTAGGAATCAGTGGACTTTCTGGGGCGTAGTGAGGAGACCTCTCATCAGGCTGGCAAGGTCCCAGCTTCTGCCTGTCAAATGATCTATCCTGGGGAAAGAGACTCTTGCCTTTCCTTTCTAGTGCTCCTTAGTTCCTGCCTTAGGCTGAGGTGCAGCTAAAATGTCAAGGAAGTCTGTTCTGATAAGTAAATGGTATTTTTTTTTTTGGTGGAATACTTTTATCACATCTAATTTACAAACATGGTTAATTCTTAAAGGCACTTGTGTCATCTCTACCTATCTTTCTCTTTTCTTTTGAGGCAGGCTCTCACTGTGTAGCCAAGGCTGGCATTGAGCCTGAGATCCTCATGTCTTGGCCTCTGAAGTCCTGGGATTACAAGTGTGCTGTACTCTGCTTGGTTTAGCTAATTCTGTCCCCCAACCTGCCCCCGCCATGACTCTGGGTTTGAACTCAGGGCCTCATACTTGCTCCGTTTGCTTAGCTGACATTACTTGAGCCATACTTTCTGTCTGGCTTTTATTAGCTATTTTGAAGATGGAGACTCTTGGACTTTTTTTTTTTTTAAACCTGGACTGACTTGCAACCATGACCCTCTGGATCTCAGCCTTCTGAGTGCCAAGGATTATAGGTGTGAGCCTCCAATACCTGGCCAGCTAATCTTAAAGGGGCTTATAGAAGGATGCCATCCTAATTTCTTTATGGCACACCCCTCTTCCAGTTTATTTTAATAGTATGAAAGACTATAAGTGTGGAAAAGGACCAAATTTCTTTCCTTCAGCTTGCTTGCTTGTTTTATCTTTGAAAAACATACTTAGAAAAGTTAGTGTTTTTGGAAAGAATTGCTGCTTATATACCTCAATGCTAAAATTTTTCAAAGACTTTCTGGAGATCATTTTGGGATTCTTTATTAAAAGTTAGACATCTCTTGGGCTGGGAATGTAGCTTAGTGGTAGAGGGTTTGCATGAGGCCCTAGGTTTGATTCCACAGTACCACATAAATAAAACCAATTCAGAAAAAGTTCGACATCTCAGAGAATGGCTGCTGCCTACTATTGGCACAATTTTCAGAGTTAAAAGCAATTGAGTGAAATTATTTTAAGAGTAAACAAATCCCACATCATTAAAAATTAGTTTTAGTTGGGTGTCAGTGGCTCATGCTTATAACACTGGATACTCAGGGGACAGAAATCTGAGGGTGATAGTTTGAAGCCAGCCTAGACAGGAAAGTCCATGAGGCTCTTATCTTCAACCAACCACCAAAAGACCATAAGTGGAGCTGTGGCTCAAGTGGTACAGTGCCAGCTTTGAGAGGAAAAGCTAAAGGATAATGTCTAGACCTTGAGTTCAAGCCCTTGTACTGGCCACGCATGCATGAGCGTGCACATGCGCACAGAGTTCATTTGAACAGGTGTTCTTGGTTTTATGCTTGTTTCTTGAGGGCCGATCACATATGTAAAGGTAAAAAGATGATTTGAAGTAAAGGGAAAAAGGCACTGTTGTGATTTGAGGGTAAGTGTGGGGGTGATTTGCCATGCTGGAGAGAACTTTGAAGTAGTTCAAGCCCATGGCCTCTGGGCTCAAGTTCACAGCTCGTGGTCTCCTAGTCAAGCATTGTTGTAGACAGCTGCTTCCCTTCAGAGCAAGGCAGGGAGGCAGCAGGGCCAAGAAGCTGGAGCAGGACAGATTCACCCACTATCTGCATTTTGTTTTGTTTTTTTGCCAGTCCTGGGGCTTGAACTCGGGGCCTGAGCACTGTCCCTGGCTTCTTTTTGCTCAAGGCTAGCACTCTGCCACTTGAGACACAGCGCCACTTCCGTCTTTTGCTATATATGTGGTGCTAAGGAATCCAACCCAGTATATGAGGCTAGCACTTTACCGCTAGGCCATATTCCCAGCCCTAACTATCTGCATTTTGAACAACTTACTGAGAACCTGGGTCAGGTTACCTGCCAGAAAATGCTGGCAAAGAGACATTAACCAAGAAGCCCCCACCCCTTTTTGTGGGGAGGGGGTGCTGGTCCTAGGGCTTGAACTCAGGGTCTGGGCACTGTCCTTGGGCTTTTGTGATCAAGGCTAGTGTTTTACCACTTGAGCTACTGCTCCACATTCAGCATTTATTTTATTTTATTTTATTTTTTATCTTTGGAGTCTCCGACTTTCCTGCTGAGCTGGCTTCTCAACCTAGATCCTCAGATCTCAGCCTCCCTAGTAGCTAGCATTACAGGCAGTAAGTGGCCAGCACCCAGTTAACCAAGAAACTTTGGTAGGAACATTCTTGCTTTGAAAGGGTAGTATATGCAGGTGGGAAGAAGCACAATGAGTCCCAAAAAGCACTGAAGGAGAAAGCTTTTTCTCCTCCCAGAAACAGTGGCTACTGGTTTCTTCTTTTTCTCTCCAGGACTTTCTTCCTGCAGGAATCCTCTCCCCTGGGGCAGGTGGCCCTCCCTGCCGGGGTGGGGCGGGGTGATCTTGGAAGTCCCGCACCTGGCAAAGTCCTGCCTCACGCTTGGCACGTTTGCTTGGTCATTTCCTCCTATTTTTATGCTTATTCACCCTGTGGCCTGTGTTCTCCTTGACATGCCTATTTTTTTTTTCCACCCTCCTGTGGGGAGAGATAACATTCTCAGGACTTAATTTTCATCTGATAAGTTTTATTTTTAACCAACCTCGACATCCTTTTCTCTTGGCTTCTTATTTTCAGAGGCCCACACGCTTCTCAGCCTTTCTCAGAACGTGTCACAGAACTGGGATTATCATCTTTTGGCCTTGGGGTTTTCTAACTGGAGCAGCTGATCAGAGAGCTGGGAAGCAAGCTTGGTTTCCAAGGCTGGAGAAACTTTTTTATTCTCCTCACCCCACCCCTTCCCCCCTTCTCTTGTTCTTCCTTCTCCTCCTTCTTTTTAGGTGCCAGTACTGGTGATTGAACTCAGGACCTAGGCATTGTCCCTTGGCTTTTTCACTCAAAACTAGTGCTCTACTGTTTGAGCCAACACTCCACTTCCAGCTTTTTTTTTTTTGGTGGTTAATTGGAGGATAATCTTATAGGCTTTCCTGCTTAGGCTGGCTTAGAACCTCCATTTCCAGACCTCAGCCTCCTGAGTAGCTAGGATTACTGGTGCTAGTCACAATGTCAGGCTCAGAGAAACTTTTCTTCTGTGTGTCTGGTACTGTTGTTAGCTACTCACTCTTATCTCCTGCTTTCCCTTAGGACTATCTTGTAAATTTCTTTTTGTTAGTAAGTTTATATTATCTTGATGAAGAACACCCACTTAGCAGAGAACCAGACAGCTGGGACTTGCAGTGATGAGCTTGTGGCCAGCAAGACTTCCACAGTTACAAGGAGGCTGGGGGCTTGTCATGAGAATTCATCATAGTAGTCAGTGGCTCACTCAAATGCAGGGAAAGGGTTTGGGGCTGTTTTGTTTTGCTCTCACGTGTCCCAGGGAAATATGTTGGGAATAAACTTAGCTACTTCAGTATGTATGCATTCTTTCTTCCCCCTTTGTTTTTAGCCTTTGACTTGCCACTCCCCCCTCCCCAAATGTGACTATATATGGTTATGACTGAATCTTTTCCTACATACACTACAGTAAGGAGGAAGTTTTTAACCTGGAGAGGGGGATGGGCCCTCAGTGCCTGGAGGCTTTCCCCAGAGATGGGTGTACTTGGGAATGTCCTTCTAGAAGGACCAGTTGTCTGTCACGTCTCACTTAGCTCTGTTAGGCATCCTGAATATGGCCACTAAGCATTTTCTGTAATGCTCGTAGGCACTTGGAAACAAGGCTTAAAGAAATGAAGATCTCTGATACAGCCTCAAAAGATGAAAGGTTCTTACCAAATGATCTAAAAATATGATGAATAGCTGCGTGCTGGTGGCTCACACCTGTAATTCCAGCTACTCAGGGGGCTGAGATCTGAGGATTTATGTTTACAGCCAGCACGGGAAGCCAAATCCAAGAGGCTCATCCTTGAATTCATCAACAAAAAGCCAGAAGTGGAGATGTGGCTCAAGCGGTAGAACATCAGCCTTAGGCAAAAAAAAGCCAAGCCAGAGTGTGAGGTCCTGAGTTCAAACCTCACTGCAAGCACTAAATAAAGAAAACAAAATGAAAAACAAGACTACAAAGAAAATGGATTTACCTTACAGGAGTAGCCATCCACTGAGCGTGTGGGTGGAGCGATCGGGCTTTTCCTTTTGGGTTTTCTCAGTAGAGGATGTAGGTAGGCCAGGCAACTGAAGGTATGCGTTTTCCAGCGCCGCATATAGGAGCTGAAAAGGTGTGCTGTCGTGCGCTTGACATGATACGAGAGGAGAGCACTTGTCTAGCATGTCCAAGGCCCTGGGTTCAAACCCCAGCACTCCCAAGGGAGGGGAGGTGTTTCAAGGATTTTGTCTGCCAGCTCTGATGCAATACTTAGTATACAAACCTATTTCCACTCCTTTTTTTTTTTTTTGGTAACTATACGGAAATGCCTAAAGCAGGTCAACTCTCTTTAAAAACAAAAAGGACGTTTCTTTAACTCAGCTTTGGAATGTGGGGGCTGCACGTCCACTGGCGCAGTCTCTGGTGAGGGACTAACGTGGATGGCACGGTGCAGGGGTGCTCCTGAGAGACAGGGCAAGTCAGGGAGCCAGACAGCAGCTGGGGGGGGGGGGGGTTGGGGGGGGAGGCAGACTTCTTCGTGGATAACCTTGCAGTCTGTCAAGAACTCACTATACAGACCAGTTTTCCCTTCCAGGACATGGCCTCTGAAGACCCAGCGACCTCCCGCTAAGCCCTTCTTCTTAAACGTTCCATCACTTCCCGCATTGCCACACGACACCAAGCTCCCAACACACAGCCCCTGCAGGACAAACCCATGCCTTCCCCGCTTTCAGGCTTTGCTAAAAACACAAGTGAGGGCTGGGAAGATGGCTTAGCGGTAGAGTGCTTGCCTAGCATGCATGAAGCCCTGGGTTCGATTCCCCAGCACCACATATATAGAAAATGGCCAGAAGTGGCGCTGTGGCTCAAGTGGCAGAGTGCTAGCCTTGAGCAAAAAGAAGCCAGGGACAGTGCTCAGGTCCTGAGTTCAAGGCCCAGGACTGGCAAAAAACCAAAACCAAACAAAAACCACATAAAAACAGAAGTGAATTATAGTCCGTTTCTTTTCTTCCTTCTCCCTTTCCTCTTTCATGTCCTTCTCTGCTCTATCTTCCTTCTCCTCCCTGTCCTTCTTCTCTCGTACTGAGGCTTGAACTCGGGGCCTTACGCTTGCTTTGCTTTGCCCACATCTGGCACTCTATCACGTGAGCCTGCCTTTGGATTGCTTACCATGGTTTGGAATCTCAACTGACTGTTCTTCCTGGACTGGCCTTGAATGGTGATCCTGAAATCTCAGCCTCCCAGGTAGCTAGGATTGGTAGGCCTGAGCCACCAGTGCCGAGTGTATTATGGATTAGTTCTTAAGAGGAGAGCAGCTTTCTTTTCTTCTTCATCCTTATAGGAGTGTTGAGTACTGGTGAAGATGTCTGCCACACTGGCCAGGGGAAGCTTCAGGTGGGGCTCGGCAGCCTCATCCTCCTCGCTCTTCTTGTCACTGCAAGGATGCCCCCGGAACCCCCTGGACTGTGACTGCAGAATGCCCAGAGGTAAGGGTCCGGGGACTGGGGCTGGGGTTGGGGGGCCAGGTCAGGGCAATCCTGACCCTGCAATCCTCGGGTCCCATCATCCCCCAGGTCAGGCTTCTCGTTTGTGTTGAGCTGGGAGGATAGCCATCTTAAGTGTTGTCACCTCTACCTTGTTTATTACAAAGCAAGGGAAGATGGTGACGTCAAAGGCCAGCTGACTTCAGATGACCTCAAGAGTCCGAGGTCGCTTTGCTACTTTGGAACAGAAAGGCCTGGCTGCCTCGGAAAACAATTCCTTGTCATGCCTCTTGTGTCTCTTGAGCTTGTGAATACAGAGAAGACTTGCCATTCGAGCATTGTGGGTGGTGAGAGCGGAATGTGCGCGTGTGCTGCTCATAGGGAACAGTACTGCACTTTGGAAACACACTTTGGCTCACTGGGTACCTTGGGTAGATTTCTTAGCTTCTCTTTGCCTCAGTTTTCTTCCTTATAAAATGAGACAAATCACAGAGTATCCTAAAAGGCTTTTGTAAGGCTTGTTCAGTGACTATTGCAGAATATTTGAAACTGTGCTGGTTACCTTGTGAGGTCAATAAGTACCACATTCACATTTGCTAAGTATACAGAAAATTGGAAGTCCTACTGCCATGGTATGAAAAAGGAAGCCTTGGGGCCAAGGGCTGTGGCTCACGCTTGTAATCCTATCTGTGATCTGAGGATTGTGGTTCAAAGCCAGCCTGGGCAGGAAACTTCCTGAGACTCTGGTCTCTAATGGACCACCAAGAAGTGGAGCTGTGGTTCAAGTGGTAGAGTACTAGCTGTGAGAACAAAAGCTCAAGGACAGTGCTCAGTCCCTGAGTTCAAGACCCAGGACTGGTACATGCAAAAAAAAGTGAGGCTTGGCATCTGTGGGTCTGTGGTTCCTAGGCGACCACCGTGGAGGACACACTGCTCATGCTCAGGTTGTGCAGCTTTCAGTGCTGTCAAGTGGTACTTATACCTGATTCAATTTTCCCATAACACCACCCAGATTCCAGTAAAGAGATGCCCCCTTAGCCAATGTCACTTCAATGAAGCATATATGTGGGCCGTTTGGGGCTTGGGAGGATTACTATGGCTTTAACCTCGCTTTGGGGGAATCCTTTGGTTTGGGTTCACAACACGAAGGGAAACAGCAGCTGGCACAATTGAAAGACCTCAGGTGAGAATTCCGGTTGCGGAGAGCTTCTCATCCTATCCATTGAGCTGTGTGATGCACGTGTGAGAGTTAAAAACTTGGGAAATTCTTTTCTTAATTTATTATTGTTTGACTGCACTCGTTCAAAAACACATGCAATAGATTTTTGAATAAGGTGGGCACACTATGTGTTCTCTCTAAAGTGGGGGCCAGTGCCTACTGGCCTTTGTGGGTGAGCTTGCTTGTAGATGCAATCCGCTGACAGCTGGGTTGTGAGCGTGTAAGATACAGGAAACAGGTGTCAGTTGTGCCAAACACCTGAATAAGGCCTAGGCCTTATCCAGGGAGCCCGGATAGAGGGACAGATGAGAGGAGACAGGCTGCTGGCAGATAGTTTCCCTCCCTTCTCTACCCCTACACCTCCTGGGTGTGCCACAGTGAAGTGAGGGGCGAGTCACACCTGCAGCTCTGTTACTCAGCTGTGCAAATCCAATTGCATCTCCAGAACCTTTGCCAGAGCCCGGCCTTGGTGGATGACCTATCCAAATGAAAG
The DNA here is from genome assembly GCF_023159225.1 of Perognathus longimembris pacificus. Lineage (NCBI taxonomy): Eukaryota > Metazoa > Chordata > Mammalia > Rodentia > Heteromyidae > Perognathus > Perognathus longimembris. The sequence continues at coordinate 8,891,747 of NC_063174.1, read as the reverse complement.
TAATGTCCTTATGAAGTTTCGTCTTTGAGGAGAATAATTGCATCGTAGCTGTTTCCTTAACGATTGGATTACAGCCAGCTGCCTCTTACCAAGAAGAAAAAGAGCCCTGCATTTACTGTAGGTTCCAGTTAATGTTTTCCTCAAATCCTACTTGTGTGTTTACCTTTGACAGTGCTCCCTCCCACAGTAGTGCGTCATGGAGGCAGAGATAATCCCAAATAGCCGTGTCCAGCGATTGAGGGCACTGGTGACCTTTGGCCTTCTGTAGGCGCTGAGCTAGCTCCTTCACACCTGCTCCTTCTAGGCCAAGCAGCCAGGCCTGGGCCTTAAGGGTTCCTCCAAACTCAACTCATGCTGCCCCCCTTCTCAGGTGTACCATGTTATACAAAACCATGATCATCACTTAAGCTAGACTAGCTGAGGGCTTGCTGTCCACAGGACAAGAAGTGAGGTCATTCAGTTGTTCAGGGTCTAGAGCCAAGATCTAGCTCTTTTAGCTGTGTTTTCAAGCTTGGTAAAGGTTTAACTCCAACATAAGGTAAGTAATTACAATGCGTGAAGGTGACATACATGGTTTGGGCCTCCTTGGCCAAACGTGCCATTTGGGGGATGGTAAACACACTTGGGCAGGGGTGTCACGGGCAGCTGATGATCATGTATGTCTGAGATACAGAGAATCTGCTTAGATGTCCAGAGACAGAGCATGGAGTGTTTGGATCTGAAATTGTTTTTAGACATGCTGTAGTGGAAACTATGTGAACTTTGGAGTCAAAGCAATCCAACTCAACAGTTTCTAACTGCAACCTGTGGAAGCTATCTTACCTCTATGTGTCAGTTTCTTCCTCTGAAACTTTGCCTTCATGCCCTCAAAAGACTACATGCTAACAAATCTGCCAGGCGTTTCTGGTCCCCATGAGTTTGGGCTCTGCTAGCTTCAAAGCTTGTTTTTGTCTTTGTGTTGATACTGGGGGTTGAACTCAGGGCCTTGCATTCTTGCTTAGCTTTTTCACCCAAGGCTCACGCTCTACCACTTGAGCCACTTCCACTTTCAGCATTATGCTGATTAGTTGGGGAAGAGTCTCTTAGATTTGTCTTCCCAGGTTGGCTTTGAACTGGGATCCTCTGATATCAGGCTCTGAGTAGCTAGGATTATAGGTAAGTGTGAGACACTGGCTCTTGGCTCACTTTAAGGTTTTCATGCCAAAGTAAAATGCTTCTACTGAGAGGCACAGTGGCACTTTGGTTGAATTTGTTTTGTTGCCAGTCCTGGGCCTTGGACTCAGGGCCTGAGCACTGTCCCTGACTTCTTTTTTGCTCAAGGCTAGCACTCTACCACTTGAGCCACAGCGCCACTTCTGGCTTTTTCTATATATGTGGCGCTGAGGAATCCAACCGAGGGCTTTATGTATACAAGGCGAGTACTTTACCACTAGGCCATATTCCCAGCCCGCTTTGGTTGAATTCGGATGTCAAGAGAATCAGCATCCATGCAGAGCTTCAGGAATTATTATTAGGTAAATGGGAAAATATGAAGACTAAGCAACCAAAGTCAGATGCAGCTGGAGGGGTGGATGAGTCTATTAGAGGATCAAGGTCAATGCCAGTGGAGAATTCGGGGAAATGGAGGTGGTCTGTATCAGGGCTCCATTGGGGCTCCATCCTTAGACTACCACACCCTATAATTAAGGTGAACAGACATCTCTAGTGACACGATGGGCAGCAGACACAGGGGAATCTCTGTCCCACGTAAAGTGCCGGGGACAGCTGTGCAGCTGTTGGTTGAAGGCAAGGGGGATATAATAGTAAGGAATAACTTAAGTAGTTACATGATGGGTTACAGCTTCTCAGCTGCAAATCTACCTCTCCCTCCCCCATACTGAGTTGCCTACTACAGAGCTCAGAGTGAAACTTTGTCTGTGGAGGTCATGGTGGGATGTTGCAGGGAGAAAGGACCCTGGTCTTGTTTATCAGTGGGCACTTACTGCTTACTCTGTGCCACAGAACCTTATTGAGTTTGTTTATGCCTCTGTCTCATGCTGTGTGTTTTGCCTGCTGCACCCAGGGTGAGGCCTCCTGGTTCTCCACCAGTCTTTGTGCCCTGAGTTTGGATCAGAGCTGGGCCGCCATGCACTGGGCTGTAGCCTCATCTTCCCCAATATGGTCTGGATGGCAGCTTGGGGAAGAAGCTGCCCTTCCAAGTCTGTTCTGTCCTTAGCTAACTCCTCTTCAGCCCTAGGGTGTTGTGCATGTATGTTGTGCTCATGTGCACAATACCCTAGGGTGCACGTGCATGTGTGTGCCGGGTACCTGTACTGGGACTTGAACTTGGGCCCTTGTCCTCTTGCTTGGGTTTTCAGCACAAGTCTAGCATTCTACCACTTGAACCATCCCTCTCTTTGGCTTTTTGCTGGTTAAGTAGAGAGAAGAGTCTCTGAGATGTGTTTGCCTGGGCTGGCTTTGAACATTGACCGTCTGTTCTCAGCTTCCTGCATAGGTAGGGTTATGGATGGGAGCCAGGGCCCTCTGCCCGCTAGGGTGCTCTTGTTTACCAGTATACTTATCTTTATAAATAGTTGTTTGTGTTAAACTATCCCAGTTCAAATAGCTCTAGTTCATTTCTGGCTCCTGCCTGGTACAGAACTGGGATGAGGTGGCATCCAGGAAGACAGATCAGTCCTGCCCAGTACACATGCGTACACAGATGGGATTGGAGGGTTCCTGGGGGAGGAGTTGCTAATGGGGAAGGGCTCTGCTGGGACTGGTGGTCTACAGCATGGCATCCGTGGTTAATTGTGATGAAATCTCAATGGATACGAACTCCATGGAACTCCAAGCAGCTGTTTGACTGATGACCACATGGACTATGAGGAGGGGTAAACTGTCCAGAGCTTGCTAGAATATTTACAGAGTGAAAAGGACAAGATCAAATCCTTTCCCTCTCAGTTTCAGTCATTAAGTCATACTCTGACAAGAAGAGGGCTTCTAGCTCAGTTTTAAAAAGAATTCTTTGTTGTGGCCACATAGCTGATATTCTTGAGGATACAGCCGGACACTGGTGGCTCATGCCTGTAAGCCTAACCACTCAGGAGGCTGAGATCTGAGGATCCTGGTTAGAAGCCCGTCCAGGCAGGAATCCCAATTAACCATCAGAAAACCAGAAGAGGAACTGTGTCTCAAAGTGGAAAGGTGCTAGCCTTGAGCAAAAGTGCTCAGAGACAGCGCCCAGGCTTTGAGTTCAAGCCCCATGATTAATAACAACAACAACAAAAGAATTAATTATTGGGATAATTGAGTCATACTTATTAAAATTCAGTGTCCTAAATTTTTTGAATTAAGATGTTCAGTCTTGAGTGGGATTCCAAACCATGAAATACCTGCTTAGATTCTGATAAAACTGATTTCTATTTATTTAGTGCTAGTATTGGGCCTTAAACTTAAGGTCTGGGCAAACTGATAATTATCGATCTATCTATCTATTTAGTGCTTGTACTGGGGCCTTGAACTCAAGGCCTGGGCACTGTCCCCTAGCTTTTTCATTCAGGGTGAAAAAACAACTTGAGCCACAACTCCGCTTCTGGCTTTTTGCTGGTTCATTGGAGATAAGAGTCTCATGGAAGGGCTGGGGATATGGCCTAGTGGCAAGAGTGCTCGCCTTGTATACATGAAGCCCTGGGTTCGATTCCTCAGCACCACATATACAGAAAATGACCAGAAGTGGCGCTGTGGCTCAAGTGGCAGAGTGCTAGCCTTGAGCAAAAGGAAGCCAGGGACAGTGCTCAGGCCCTGAGTCCAAGCTCCCGGACTGACAAAAAAAAAAAGAGTCTCATGGATTTTTCCTCCCTGGGCTGGCTTCACCCTTCAATCCTCAGACCTCAGCCTCCTGGGTAGCTAGGATTACAGGTGTGAGGCACCAGCCTTCTGCTTTAAATTTGCTTGTCTTGGAAACCCAAGTCACCGCAAGCTTCCTTTCCTAGAGTAGTCCTTGCTTCTGATGTCTGGAGAAACTAGCTTTCCTGTGCTTGCAAAGTCCTTGGTAACCCAGTGAGGGCCGAGGTCTCCGAAGGGAAGAAGGCTCGCCTTCCTGGGGACCACAACTGCCCTGGTTATTTCCTCTACGCTGAGAACAGTTCCTAGAATGCTCCAGAGACAGGTATACAACCTGGTCTGGGAAGAAGTAACTTAGACACTACATGAATTGCAAGCCACGGCTAATATATAAGGGAAAACGTGGAGAACGTGAATGGCTGTGAGCTCTAAGAGGATTAGGTTAGTTGAGTGTGCTGGTTCATGCCTATAATCCTAAATACTGGAGAGGCTTAGATCAAAGGATCAAATTAGGGGCCACCTTCGATGAAAGTTTGTGAGATATTCAGTCTCAACCAATGAAGAGCTGGACGTGGCAGTGCACGCCCTACCATCCAAGCTCCAGGGAACTGTACACAGAATCATGGTCTAGGCTCGCCCATGCAAAAAGCAAGGCCCTACTTGAAAAATACCTAAAGCAAAATAAGCTGGAGATGTGACTAAATGCCTGACAAGCAAGCATGGGACCATGAGTTCAAATCCCAGTACTGCCACAAAGTAGGTGGGGTTTAGGCCGTCTGTGGCTATAGCTTTTCTCCTTAAATTCTTACAGGGTTTTTTGTCTTATGTGCTTTAAAGTTCTTGGGATAATACATGTTTTAATTAAAAAGTACCTTCTTTTAGTGGCAGCAGACAAAATACAATCCAAGCAATTATTAATACTATTCAACTTTCCCTTAGGATTTTTTGGCCTCTTTTCAACATTTATATGCTATTTGGGGAGGGGGGTATTTATGTACTATTTGGGGGTATGCCTTATAAATAATCAAAGCTTTACCCCCCTCATGTGGGCCACCTGTTGTAGTCAGTGAGGTATCTGATTGACATGTCACCTTTTCCCATGTTTTTTTCCCTGCTTGTCTTTGATCAATTTCAATTTTCTCCTCCTCATTTTTTTTAATGACCCTATGTCACCATGCAGCTCAGATTGGCCTCGAACTCAAGATTCTTCTGTCTCAGCCCCCCAAGTGTTGGGGTTACAAGCCTGTGCCATCATGCTGAGCTGCTATTCTTCTTGCTCTTGTTTTTCACTCTAATGGTTTCGAGGCAATACACAGTATTTTCCTAGCGGCTTGGAGAGTCTAACTGGGAGCATTTCCTCATAGACTCTTGACGGAAGTGTGGTGTTGGGGGGGGGGGGAAGATCACAACCCCCTTAGACTGAGCACAGCTCATAATTTGGGAAGGTCACCTGAATAGCCAACCAGATAAGCCAAATCAAACGTCAAAATGATACAGGTGATGGTGCAGGTGTTAAAAATTTTCTGAACTTCAAAAAGTTGTACAAAGGGGTTACAGTTTAACATGTCTTAATCTCAACTATTGGATGGGTATAAACATTTCTTCTAGATTCAATCAAAGTTATGTAGCTACTTCTTGTATGATACAAGAGCATTTGTCCCCTTCAGTTTATTCTTTTGTTTGTTTGTTTTTTGCCAGTCCTGGGGCTTGGACTCAGGGCCTGAACACTGTCTCTGGCTTTTGGCTTCTTTTTACTCAAGGCTGGCACTCTACCTCTTGAGCCACAACACCACTTCCGGCATTTTCCGTTTATGTGCTACTGAGGAATCGAACCCAGGGCGTCATGCATGCCAGGCAAGCACTCTACCACTAAGCCACGTTCCCAGCCCTCAATTTATCCTTGTACTTCACTGGCTCCTCACAGGAACATCATGTCAGGAATCTCTACATTCAGATACTGTCCACCTCAGCTCTGGGGTCATTTTTCTTTTTTATCCTTAAAAAAAAAAAAAAGTTTTTTCTTTAAAGAGTTTTACAAAGGAGCTAACCTTCGACAATCAGAGTGCATGGGTTTTGATCACTATCATCCCTTTCATCTTTCTCCCTCATCCCTCCCAACTCTCCCTTCCCATCCTCTGAGTATTCCTAGTTTCACACATGTGCATTGAGTGTGACTGCCTTCTCCCTTGCCAGTTCTCTCTTCAATTCTCTATGGAGTTCTTTTCTTTTTATTATTATTTTTTGGCCAGTCCTGGGCCTTGAGCTCAGGGCCTGAGCACTGTCCCTGGCTTCTTTTGGCTCAAGGCTAGCACTCTGCCACCTGAGCCACAGCGCCACTTCTGGCTGTTTTCTATATATGTGGTGCTGGGGAATTGAACCCAGGGCCTCATGTATATGAGACAAGCACTCTTGCCACTAGGCCATATCCCCAGCCTCTCTTTTCCTTTTCCTTTTCTTTTTCCTTTTCTTTTTCTTTTTTGAAGACAAAGTAAAGCATACATTTTTTGAGATTGTAGGTGGTTTGATTCTTTCAAACTCAAATAATTATTGTTTATGTATCTTACAACTTTCAACTATTGAGTTTTACCTATTCAGATTTATAGTTACGAGATATGCACACGGAATAATCGTATGTATAGTAAAAATTAATATTATATATCTATAGCTTTTATTTTGGGGACCTGGCAAAGACTTTTATGTGCTTTTTATTTCTTCCTCTATGAACTCTGAAAACATTGTAAGCATTAGAACCCAAACATTCAGTCCAAATAATTTCAGTTTCCCTACCTCCTAGCAGGCTAGCCAAGAGCTATCTTAGGCAGATGGAAAGGAACATTTATTTCTGGGAAATATGAAGATACTCTTATAAATATTTTATCATCCCATATTTTGAAATTAATATCTAATTAGCATGGGTCACATTGACTTGTGTTTGTAATCCAGTTTGGCATTTCTTTTTAGGTCAAAAGGAAACATTCATTCATTAAAAAAGAACTAGAACTATTTCTAATGTGATATTATAGTTGCAATAAAGAACACCTCTGTAGTTACAATTGGGGAAGTCTTTATGCTTTTGAAATGCCTCATTCAATAAATAGTTCTTTCATTGCTAACCAGCAATTAGAAGGTCTCAGATATTTGGGTAGATTTTAAAAAAATATATAAAGCATTTAAAAATTCATTCAGTTATTTTATTTTAATAATAAAGAGTTTCTAGAGAAACTTATTGCCCTCTTGACTGCCATTTATTATGTTTATTTTTTTGTGTTCCTTCTGGGGCTTGAATTCAAGGCTGGGGAGCTGTCCTTGGGTTTTTTGTTGTTGTTGTTTTGCTTAAAGCTGGTATTCTACTACGTGAGTCACAGATCTTTGGTGTCGTGTGTGTGTGTAATTTTATTTTATTATTAAGGTGATGTACAGAGGGGTTATTGTTTTATAAGTGACGTAGCCTTTTTGTAATTGGAGATAAGAGTATGGCTGACTTTCTTGCCTGGGCTAGTTTCAAACCTCAGTCCTCAGATCTCAGCCTCCCGAGTAGCTAGAATTATAAGCGTGAGACACAAGTACCCAGCTCTACCATTTAGTTTTAATTAATTAATATTTTAGTGGTAGAAAAGAAATACAGGGCCTCCCATATACCAAGCAAGTGTTGTACAGCACTGTGATATAGGGCTTGCATTCAGGGCCTGCAGCAGGTGCTCTTCCACTTGAGTCATGTCTCTAGTCCAGCATTTTGCTATTTAATTAGAAATAGAGTCTCCAGGACTTTCCTGCCCAGGCTGATTTCAAACCTTGGTCCTCTAGGTCTCAGCTTCATGAGTAGCTAGGATTATAGGCCACTGGCACGTGGCTTTCAATGTTGTCTTTTTTTTTTTTTTTCAATTTTTATCTCCAGAAGTTTAGGCATTCTATTTTTTCTAATATTTTTAGGCGTTTTTCTAGATGTTACAACACATATTACAGTTGAAAGTAAATTAGTAATTTACCATTCTTCTGAGAAAATACAGCCAACTCTATATCCTCCTTTTCTGAATTATATGCTATCATGTATTTTACATGTGTATTTCAAATCTAGAAGACCCTATTTTATGCACTCGATGTTTATTTAGGTGAACTCACAAATCCTTCCACATCTCTTCCATTTTTATGTCTACCCAAGGGGCATGTGTTAAATTTTCCTTTACTTGGTAAGGAAATTTTTTTTTACCTTGGTTCAATAATATTTTCACTGGGAATAGAAAAGTACAGTCTGCTGTTTATACCAGTTCTGTCACTGGCACTCAGAAGATCTGTTGACTTTTTTCCCTCTGGTTTCATTTAGGAGTATTCTCTGTGCCTTTGGTTTTAAGTTTCATGACTCTGCAGGACCTGGATGCCCTTCCTTAGTATTTCTGGTCGAGGCTGGTGCTCTACCACTTGAACCACAGCCCCATTTCTGGCTTTTCTTTTTGGTGGTTGATTGGAGATCCAAGTCTCACAGACTTTTCTGCCCAAGCTGGCTTCATGCTGTGATCCTCAAAGTAGAATTATAGGCATGAGCCACCAGCGCCCAACTATAGAAAACTCTGAGCTGATGGCCCTGTCGTGTTTTCTTCTTCAGGAACTAGATATCTTTGTCCTCCCTTTTCCTGCTACCTGTTACTGGCTCTTCTGCACTTATTTTCTGTTTGTGTCTTTGGGCTGCATTTTCAATGTTTTCTTTTAGTTTTTTTTTTTTTTTTTGGCCAGTCCTGGGCCTTGAACTCAGGGCCTGAGCACTGTCCCTGGCTTCTTTTTGCTCAAGGCTAGCAATCTGCCACTTGAGCAACAGCGCCACTTCTGGCCGTTTTCTGTATATGTGGTGCTGGGGAATTGAACCCAGGGCCTCATGTATACGAGGCAAGCACTCTTGCCACTAGGCCATATTCCCAGCCCACTTCTTTTAGTTTTTAATCCCAATTTATGGATGTGTCTGGTCCTGCCACTAATTGCCACTGAGTGAGGTATCACATTCTTAATTCTAGTTCTATTGGGTTCTCTTCCCCATTTGCTATGTCACTTTGTAATGCTTTCTTGTCCCTTACAGATATTTTCAAATTTCAAATTTCTATTTCTTTAAACTTGATCAGAAATCTCATAGTCAATCAGAATCTGAGGTATGGATCTGTGTGCACATATACCTGAAGAGGGTTTTCTCCCTTGTGGTGATTGTTTTTTTTTTTTAAATTAGCATACATTAGTTATATGATAGGGGGATTTTATTGGGACATTTCTACATATCTATATTCCGCTCAGTCTTACTCCCTCTTATCACTCTCCCTTACCCCTTTCCTAAAACAATTTTCTTTTTTGGTACTGATATCCTGGGGGTATAAACTCAGGGACTTGTGCTCTGGTTTTTTTTTTTTTTTTTCACTCAAGGCTGGCCCTCTACTACTTAATCTGTACCTCCACATTTGGTTCACTGGAGATAAAGAATCTCTTGGGATTAGCTGCTTGGGCTAACTTTGAACCAGGATCTTCAGATCTCAGCAACCTGTTAGGATTACAGATGTGGGCCTCTGGTGCCTACTTGGTGATTTGTTTTTAATGTACATTGGTTCCTGATTGTTGTCTTGGAAATATAATGAGAAATAAGTAATAGGGCCTAGGAGAGTACTTGAGTTTGCATTTGCTAGGCACCTGAGGGCAAAGCTAGTATGAGACCACCCTAATACTGACTCGGAGCTTGAGTTCTCTGGCCATCTAGGATGTAGACTCCCACAGGAGGCTTGCCTGGTCGTCGTCATCTTTGGACCTCTTTGAGGAGAGGGTGGCCAGTTAGATGTCTTGGGTGGATCTAGGCTTTGAGATGACTTTTACAACTCAAAATTATTCACCTGCAAGTTCAAAACTAGTCGGAACAAATCATCCTCAGACAACAGTGGCATCTATGATCATTTACCTCTAGAATACCCTTTGTTGTGGTAGCTTCTCTGTTTTTAGCTCCTTTTTTTTTTTTAAGTGGGAATGTCTTGGTTGCATAACACATTGATGCAGCTACCTTTGTCTTTTCAAATAACAGACACATAGAGGCCAACTATTTTGAGATGTGAGGCTTGTTTCTGGTTTGTATTAGTCTCCTTTGTGGCACTAAGGTTTGAACTTAGGGCCTCAAATTTGCTAGGCAGTTGGTCTTATCACTAACCATGCCTCCAGTTCTGATTTTTGCTGGTTATTTTTTAGGTAGCATCCTGCTTCCTGCCCTGACTCACATCTGGGTGTGATCTGCCTATGTTTGGCTTCCCATGCAGCTAGGGTAGCTGGCACATGCTACCATGTCATTTTTCATTGAGATGGGGTCTTATGGACTTTTCTGCCCCAGCTGGCCTTAAACCATGATACTCCCGATCTTAGCTTCCATGTAGTTAGGATTATGGGTCTGGGCCACTGGTGCCTAGTTAATTTTTTTGTTTATGTTCACAAGGGCCTGTTCATATCCTTAAAGTAATTATTAGAGAATGTAATGTTTTATGTTTTCCTCTGACAAGTTATTTCTTCCTGCTTTCTGACTTTGGAGGGTTTGTTTTCTTCCACTTTGGGGCTGCTAATAGCAATTTCTTACTTGGCAGTACAGTTTGTATATATAATATGTACGAAATGAGAGAAGGAAGTTATTTTGCAGGAGGCAACATACTAAGTGTTTTATAATTTATCTTTATAACCACCCCAGGAAATGGTAGTTGGTGGTGGCTATTGTTTCTCCCATTTTATGTTAGAGGAAAATGAGGTTAAGTAACTTTACCAGGTCATAAAACCCAGCAGGTGGCCAAGTCTTAGCTCCAAGCCAGACTCGGACACCACAGCCTTGGATAGAAATGCTGTCTCAGCAGTCTGAATCTACAGAGATGTAGCAAGTGATTATAATTAAAATCATTAGAGATGTAACCATTTAGAACTCAATTTTGATTCAATATGCACAGAAATGATCATTTGGACTCCGTGTGCCCAGATGCTCTAATACTCATGGCATTGCACGTCACAGCCACAGTTCGAGCCATCTAACCATCTGTGTGTGCACACAGCTCCACTCTCCTTCCACCACAGCCACACAGGGACTGACAAGTCCTCAGCCAGGGACCACCCTGGCCCTGGCGGTTCCTTTTCCTGTGTTTCCCCTTTGCTATGGAGTCAGTATGTAGAAGGAAGCCGTAGGCTCCTTGACAAATTTTGTCAGCACTCTTGGACTGCGTACTGCAATCTATTAAAAAAAAAAATGTGAACTATGATGAATGTTCTTTTGGGCCTTGATCATTCCTGAGGGTTCTGCATGGACTTGAATGTTCTAGTAGGTATAGATGGAACTTTAAGGGGGACACTAGCGGCTCATAATCCTAACCACTCAAGGCTGAGAGTTGGAGGATCATAGTTCAAGGCCAGCTTGGGCAAAAGAAAGCCCACCCGCCTCCATCTCCCAAATTAGCCCAAAAGCAAGGCTGCAAGTGTGGCTGAAGTGGTAGAGGGCCAGCTGACCAAGCAGAAGGCTCGGAGCTCAAATCCCAGGTACTCTCCCAACCCCCATCCAAACGTGGGGGCTTCAGAACCAGGCTGCCTAGCTTCAGACGCTGGCAATTTACTACCTCTGTCTTGGGCAAAATATTTGGCCTCTATGGGTCTCAGTGTTCTCATCGGAAAAGACAAAGGTAGCTGGGTTTATATTACAGCATTGTTATAAGGATCCTGGGAGACTCGGTGCAAAGTTTGGCACACAAAGAGTGCCTAACCTTAGTAATTAGTGTTTACATTCTTTCTGAACAGTCTCTGACTTTAGGCTTATTTCTTCTGAGGTAAGAAATTTTTGTGGTTAAAATTTCTAAGTGGTTACTGTGTAGTTTGGTTTTTGCTTATTTCCACTTGTAAGTATTTTTGGCTAAAATGTTTAAACCAAGGATATCAATGTCTAATAATGTCTAAGCAGATTTGCAAAACATTAAAGAATATTTTCGAAAGAAGAGAATTATTTGCATACATATAAATCTATTAAATTATCATGGTTAATGTGAGTTTTCTAGCACTAGTGTATTGATCTAAAACTGAGAAATTTGCCATAATAATTCCAGATACATGAATTTTAGATTAAGATCTTCCTTCCTTCCTTCCTTCCTTCCTTCCTTCCTTCCTTCCTTCCTTCCTTCCCCTCCCTCCCTCCCTCCCTCCCTCCCTCCCTCCCTCCCTCCCTCCCTCCCTCCTTCCTTCCTTCCTTCCTTCCTTCCTTCCTTCCTTCCTTCCTTCCTTCCTTCCTTCCTTCCCGCTCAACCACTTGAGCCACAGCTTCACCTTGGGCTTTTTAGTGGTTAATTGAAGGTCACTGTCTCACAGGGCTTTGATCCTCAAATCTCAGCCTCTTGAGTAATTAGGATTATAGGGATTATAGGCATGAGCCATCGACACTTGGCTTGGATTCAAATCTTTAAAGGAAAGCTTTTTTTTTTTTTTTTCTTAATTCTAAGCTGGACACGCATGGCTTGCTGCCTATAATCCACTCAGGAGGCTGAGGTGATGGTTCAAAGCCAGCCAGGTCAAAAGTCCAGGAGACTCTTATCCCCAAATTAACCATCAGAAAACCAGGAGTCACACTTTGGCTCCAAGTGATAGAGCACTAGCTTCGAGTGGAAAAAGATCAGGAATGGTGCCTAGGCCTTGAGCTCAAGCCCCACAACCAACAGAAAAAAGAAAACTCCTGGGTCAGTGCAGGAGAGGGCGGAGGTGGTGGTGTTGGAGGCGGTGGGCGGGAGCTGCGGGTAGTATAAAACGCAAACTTCGAAGCGTTGAGGAATGTGGTTTCTAGTTTTAGGGTTTCTGAACTACAAGTGTTAGGCTTTGCTGGACGAAGTAAAAAATGGTGGACCCAAGCATGACCTTCTGGTGAGGACACTGCATTTATTGAAGAGCGGCTGCAGCCCTGAGGTTCACATTAAAATCTGAGAGTTGCCTAGACGCTGATATCCACCGACTGCTGAAGGACTTTCTGCTTTACCCACAATCAAGTCATCTGTTTTCAGTTTGGATGGAACCTGACTTGGCTGCGGCTGGAATCCACTCGCTGCCTTCCACATCAGTTACACCTCACTCGCCAGCATCTCCCAGTGGTTCTGTGCTGCTTCAGGACACTCTCTCAAGATACCCCATTTGAGATGCAGCAACCACCTCCTCCAGATCCTCCTGTCCATCCCGAGGTGCAGCTCACCAACCTGCCTTTTTATAGTGTCCGTAAGGTTCTCATCAAACCCACCAGTTTAGTTCAAAGCAGCGTTGAAGAGATGATTTTTAGTTTTGTTCTGACACCTGAAGAAGTGGAAGAGTTCAGTGCATCAAAGCACTCTTCACCAGCTGGCAAAACAGATTATAAAGTCCAAGTGCAGCTGAGATTTTGCCTAGCAGAGACAAGCTGCCCTCAAGAAGATGACTACCCCAGTGGTCTACGCATAAAAGTAAATAAAAGGCTATTTTCTTTGCCTCGCTATGCATCTTCACCTAAAAGTGAGACTGAACAGAAGCGCCCTGGACGCCCACTGGATATTACATCTTTAGTTAAATTGTCTTCACTTGTGCCCAATCAGATTTCTATTTCTTGGGTACCTGAAATCGGGAAGAATTATTCCATGTCTGTATTTCTGGTAGAGAAGCTCACCTCAGCCGTATTACTACAGAGATTAAAGATGGAAGCTATTAGGACTCCAGACCATTCCAGAGCACTAATTAAAGAAAAACTTACTGCAGGTCCTGATAGTGAAATTGTTGTGACTCGTCTTCAGGTGTCGCTGACATGCCCGTTAGGAAAAACGAGGCTGACAACCCCGTGCCGCGCAGTGACGTGTACACACCTGCAGTGCTTTGATGCTGCCCTTTACCTCCAAATGAACGAGAAGACACCCACCTGGATTTGTCCTGTGTGTGACCAAAAAGCTGCCTATGAAAATCTGAAATTAGATGGGCTTTTTATGGAAATTCTCAGAGACTGTTCAGATGTGGACGAGATTGAATTCCAAGAAGATGGCTCTTGGTGTCCAGTGAGACTGAAGCAAGAAGCGACGGAAGTACCCAGCCCGCCGTGTGCAAAAGTAGAGAGTTCAAGTGTCCTCAGTGTACCTTGTTCAGTGATTGTAGCCAATGAAGCAAGCAAGAAGAATGTGGGTGTTATTGATCTAACAGTAGAAAGCTCCTCTGATGAAGACCCTCCTGTCAAAAAGAAATGCACCTTTGTGTCAGAAACACAGAGCAGCCCAACCAAAGAGGTCATCACGTATGAGCCAGCTCCCGTAAGGGTGCCCGAGGCGACTTCTGCCGACCCTGTTGCTCTTCTGCTTTCACTGACGGACAACTCGGTGCCATCCCAGCGCTCGCCCGGGTCAAGCATATCATCAGATTTGCCAGGAGAATGAAGAAGAAATGGTAGTGGTAAAGAGCTGCAGCTTGGAGGCATCTTCTGATACAGTGCAACAATGAATACAAAATAAACAATGGGTATTTATGGAATGGAAAACGGCTTGTTTGTTTCTTTTGGCAACTTGATGTTTATGGAAACACCAAATGGATTCTTTCACTTTCTGAGAGAGGAGCACAGATGACTCCAGCAAGAAGCACACGCCTTGCAATGACTTTTCTTCCTCATGTGCTGAGCATCAGATACATTCCGCCTTGGTGGCGTCTTCTTGAGCAGCGAATTTTCAGTGGAATACATTACTGGATGGATTCTACAAATCAGCTTACTTTTTTTGTAAAAACAGAAAAAAATTATGTATATAAAATTTAAACTTTTTTTGTCAGTTGTGGGACTTGAACTCTGGGCCTGAGCACTGTCCCTGGGCTCTTCAGCACCATTTCTAGTTTTCTGGTAGTTACTTGGAGATAAAAAATCTCACAGATTTGCTGCTTGGGCTGACTTTGAACCTCGATCTTTAGATCTCAGCCCCCTGAGTAGCTAGGATTATAGTTGTGAGCCACCGGTGCCCAGCATGAAGACTTGTTTTCTATGACATTTGATGTGAATGAATCTCTTAAAAAACTGAGTTTGACTTGCAGAAAAACATTTTTATCCAGATTTTATAGTTCATTCCATTTGATTTCCTAAGTCATTTTGAGTTCTCGTGGATTTAGTACTTTCCTTTTTTTTTTTGTCTCTATGCTTTACCCATTCTAAGACAAAACCTTTTTTAGTGGCTATTTTAACTGATTTCTCACACGGAAGTGCCTGGTAAGGACTCTCCACTTCCAGTTATTTATAATAGCGACATAACTATTTCAAGATGGATGTGATTCATCTCTATGGGGTTGTTGTTATACTTCCTCAAATTTTCATGGCCTTTGTGTGCTGTTCTGGTGTCTGATGTAATGTGTGGTTTTCAATATAATCCCATATTAATATCTACATATCATTAAATGTGCAACAGCAAAACCAGAGTTAACTTTCACAGCAGTTCTTGTACCACAGTCACCAGCTTTGCCATCATGGTCACTAGATTTCAACCCAGGTGACAGTCTTTGTCAAGATACCAAATTCCTTCCCAGTAGGATGTTATATTGCTGCTATAACTACGGATGCAATTTCAGTTAACTCTGTAATTAGATAAAGTAATCTGATTTGTGTGGCATAGTTAATAAAGGAATGGTGTATAGTTGCTATCATTTTATTAAAAAAAAGAAATTAGTGGATTTCTCTGACTTGTACTGAGGATACTATTTCCTATAGGATTAACATTTTCCTTCTCTCCTATTAGTCTTTTCTTGGAGTGTCCAAGATCGTTAAATTTTGGGTTCAAATTAGAATTGCAAAAGAGGTAGATGGATGCTATTATCCTTGCCCTGGCTTATTTTGAAACCATAATAATATTCCTTTGTCTTTAATGAACACAACTTTTCCTTTAACTGCGAGCAGCCTGAGATGCCCACCCCAAATCAACCTAAAAACCCACAGAAGCCTGGGCAAATCAGACTCCCTGTGAAGAGGTGGAGTGGCCCTTCTGAAGCCGTGCTCGCCAGGCCAGCCCGCGCCCCCTCGGGGAAGCGCTCTCTGCTGAAGTCGTTACAAATGATCATGAGCTGACACTGCACAAAGGATGCCTGTTGTTCTCAAGTTTCTCTGAGAACCCCCTCCCCACACCCTACCTGTAAGTTGCTAGGCAGCCGGGAGATGAAAGCTTTCCAGGATGTGACCGTGTTCTTGCCTACACAGAGCAGGGGCAGCTTTCCTGTGGGGATTCGGCTTCAAAAGCAAAGCATTCTTGTCTTGGTGTCCCTGCCCACATGATTAGTGGTAACAGAGTGGCCCAGCGCACATCAGCACTTAATGGCCGTGTTGCACCTCCTGCCTGCAATGCCTTCCCATGCCATTGAAAGGCTTTGAAGGTTGCTGGGTGCTCTTTGGCACTGCGCTGGAGAAGGAGGGGATTTGCTGCCAGACATCCCCTTTCACAGTCCCACACTGTCATTTTCCATCATGGACTCGGTGCTTTGTAGATGCCCTTGCCCACTATCTGCTGCATTTGTCTCTTGAACTGTTGCTTAGGTAGTGGTGACAGTTTTGCTTTTACTCATCTACTCTCTATCTACCAATCCTTAGGGTATGTATGTATGAAAAGACCACTAGCTAATTTAAGAGGAAAATGTGTGTGTGTGTGTTTACACACACACACATGTGCTAGGACTAGGGCTTGAGCTTATGGCCTGGGCATACCCTACAATCTGCTGTTGTCGCTCCTAGCCAGCCTGTTTTTTCTTACCTGGTTTTGTATATGTCTGTGGGGAAACCAGTGAACTAACGGTTGCTTAAGGGAGTGATCTCATCTTAACTGTTGTGGTTATTTGGTAATGCACAGTTATCTTGTGGACTGACTAGCCCCTGGATGAAATAGTGTATTTTCATTTGTTTGCTTTTGCTTCTGTCTCTGTCTCTTTCTTTCTCTTGAACTCAGAGCCTCATGCTTCCTTGGCTAGAGGGCAGGAGTGTGCGAGGGGAGATCCCAGTGCCAGACAGGAAGAAGTTGTAGAATAATCCAGGAATTGGGTTTCCTTTTATTAAAAATGAACAAACACAACACTCACCGGAGAGCTCAGAGGTCCCACAGTGACCTTACTCCCTTCTGACATAGCCTAAGGACCTCTCATTGGGCCCTACCTCAAAAATATTCCTCCACTTCTTAGTGCCAATACTTTAAAAACATAAGTTCCCAATACCCAAATTCTTGGGTACATCCTCAAACTAAGTCCACATCCTACCAGGGGCTGATACACAAGTAGAGGAATTAATAAGACAAAAAATGTATGTTGTTATCCTTTCCGTGCAAATGGTATCTGTTTCTGATCTTCCCTTTTAGTAGGTCTAGAAAAGAATACACCAGCCTGACCTATAGCTTCACATCACACTCTAGATCCCATGTTTATCTTTCTCTCAAAGATGGCACAACAGATACAAGGTAACAACCAAGCCCTAGCACATGAGTAAGTTTGTGCCACTCCCCTGACAGCCGCTGTGATTCATCAGGTGTTCATTAGAAGGGTCGTACAGGTGAATTAAACAATGTAAGTAGGTCTATGCACCATTACACCACTGAGAATGGCCCTAATTCCTCTTATTGCTCCCTCTTAAGCAATATTAGTTATTACTTTATTATATTATTATTTATCACTTTATTATCTTAGGGGCCTTCATTTGATCTTTCCTACTATAACTATTTTATTTAAAGAATGAATCCCAATATGAGAATTTTTGTGATTTAGCCTGCTCATCCCATTTACTCATTGATGATCTGGGGAAATGACCCCTTGGGAGACGCATGGATCTAGTGGACCCACTCTGAGATGGGAAGGATTGGATCAGGTATCCCTTGCATACCTGACCTCAAATACCTGTACTGTAACAGGAAGTCACAATGGCATTTTTGTTTTCCTGAGTGAGTGTTGGTTGGGACCCTGTGCATGGCACCTTTTAAAGATCTGGGTGGTCTATGTCTCTGAGCATATGATTACAGGAGAAAATTACCACGCCTCCCTTTCAGGAAGGTGTAGCGTCATACCATATAGGTGACACTGTGATATCAAAGCTTTCTTTTTTGTCCTTCCTGTGTTGGTCTTAGGGCTTGAACTCAGGGTCTGAGCACCAAACCCAATCGTTTTTACTCAGGGCTATCATTTTACCACTTGATCCACAGCTCTACTTCTGGCTGTTTGGTGGTTAATTGATGATAAGAGTCTCTCAGCCTTTCCTGCCCTGGCTGACTTTGAACCTTTATCCTAGGATCTCAGCCTCCTGCCTAGCTAGGATTACAGGTGTGACCTACCAGTACCCAACAAAACTTTCCTTTATAAATGTTTATTTTGACATACTTTACATTTTTACACAGTTCTAAACTTACAGGAAAGTTGCACAAACAATACAAAAGATCTTGGGTTATTTTCACCTAGGTCCTGTACCTATGAACAGCTTGCGATATCCTTTTCTCAACAGACACATAAATATATAAGCATCACCCACATTTGCTTCTGAGTAAGACTAAGCAGCAGGCAGAATTCTCCTCTGTTTGTTTTTGTGCTGGCCTTGGGCTTGAACTCAAGGCTTTGTGCTCTTGCTTGCCTTTTTTTGCTCAAGGCTGGTGCTCTCCCACTTGAGACATAGCGCTACTTTTGGCTTCTTGTGGTTAACGGGACACAGTGCTTCATGGATTTTCCATCCCCTGGGCTGGCTTTGAGGCATGATTCTTCAGCTCTCAGCTTCCAGTAGCCAGGATTACAGGCCTGAGCCATTGGTGTCCCCACTCCACTTTTGCTTCTGGGTGGTTAGTTGGAGATAAGAGTCTTTCAGGATGGTTTTGGACAGCGAGCCTTAGATCTTCATCCCCCTAGATAGGTAGAACTGCAGGCATGAGCTACCTGTGTTGGGCTTACTTATTTTAAAATTTATTTACTTTTTATTTTTCTGTACATCTTTTATTAGTTGTTCAAGAAAGTTTCATTTTGACATGTGCATATCGGCATACAAGGTACCTTGATCATCAATCCCCCTCCCCCCCGACTCTCCCTCATTTCCTCTTCCCAAACCAATCTCACCAATCTTCATGGATGCATTTTGATATATATAGTATTTTGATCATATTCCCACTCCACTCTTTCCATTGCCCTTCTCTCTCCTATTAATACCCATACCCCAGACAGGGTCTATTTTACATTCTTGTCCTTTAGTCTTTTAATTGTACATTTGAGGTGTTCAAAGGGGTTTCTCGCTATGGATTTTCACAAATGCACATACAATCAGACTGACCCTCACTTTTGCCATCCCCACAAACCCCTACTATTCAACAGCTTTCAGTGAGGTTCGCTTTGCTGTCTTCCTTCACAGATGCAATGTATTTTGGTCTTGTTCCCCCTCTAACAGTCTTTTCTCCTCTCCCTCTCTAATAGCTCAGACAGTCCCACAATTACAAACATGTTCTTTAGGTGTTTTGTGTGTGAGAGACAGACTGTGGGTGGGTGTGAAAATGTAGCTTTTCACATGGTTGTAAAGTTTTCCCAGATGTGATGTGGTCCATAGACGATTACTAGCTCTGTGGAGAAAAGGTACCAAAGTTTCCTAGCTGGCCTTCTTCCTGACATTGTTTTCTTTGTGGAAAGCTTTATTTTTTGTTTGTTTATTGGTTGTTTCTTTCATTTTAGAAAGACAGGGTCTTTCTATGTAGCCAAGGCTGGCTTTAAATTTGCTATGAAGCTAATGCTGGCTTTGAACTCAAGCAGTTCTCCAGTTTGTCTTCTAGGTGCTAGGATAATAGGCATGCACTATCATACCCAGCTGTCAGGGGTTTTGTTGTTGTTCATTATTTAGAGAACACTGTATTAATTTCTGTAATCAGACCCACAGAGATAAGACCCTACCTATTGAATACAGTGGGCTTACCCCTATACAAATAGAACAATTAAATTTAACGTTTCTATACCAATATGGTGGCTAATTCCTGTAAAAGCCACCTCAACACAGTAAACTGAGATGCTTTTTCCGAAGTTGACAACACAGCTAACATGTCAAAAAAATTCAAATTATATATCTACCTATGTGTAAACATGTGTGTGTGTATACACACACACACACACACACACACACACACACATAGTTTTTATATTTATATAAAAGACCGGGATGACACAGGGTGATGCGAGGTGGGGTGGATATCTGCACTTCTGCATTTCAGAGGCCCAGTGATGAACACGGGGTCTGTGTGTGGCTCAGACCACCAGATGCTGACGAGTTGTGAGCTCCCAGGTTTCTTCCTCCTCTGAGCCCTGGTGTTTCTCTAGCCAGACCGAACACCTGAGGGTCTGGCCATGCTCCATGCTCATCACCGCATCTTTCCTCCTGTTGCTCCTTTCTGCAATTGCTTTTCTCCTCTTCTCCTTGTCCGCCCTAGGAAATCCCATTTCTTCCATAAGGCTGAACGAATAGCCCTCTCTGGGCGTCTGTCACTCACCCAGGCGACATGGTGAACTGAAAGACCCCTCTCTCTCTCTCTCTCTCTTTCTCTCTCTGCTTATTTCACATTGCTTCCTGTCAACCATCACTACCTTCTTCCCCAACATTCCCCTCCTCACCCCTCTTCCCAGCCAATTACCAGCCTACCTTTTAGCTTGCCCAATAGATTCGGTTTTTATTTATTTTTTTTACACCTATACAAAATGTTGTTTGCACAGAACCTTGGAATATTATATGATTTTCATGTTTGCAGACATCATCTTGTTTTCCTTTGAGCTATTGATTACTTTAATTTTCTATAATTTCGAAATACTCTTGTAGAACAACCAATTTACATTTGATATGTATGAACACACTTTAAAAAAAATCTGTTTCCCCCCCCCCCTCTGTTTTTCTTTCTTCAAAACATGCTCCCCAAAGCCAATGACCTCTGGCTCCAGTCAGCTGCAGAGCTCCGAAGTCTGCAGAATGGAAGGCTTCCTTAGATGACTTATTTCCTCAGGCACTGATGGGGATTCCCTGAGCTGCTTTTCTGAACTGCATTCCTTTGCTTCTCTATTTCACACTGTTCTAGCTTCACTCCTTGTTTTGTAAATGCACGTACTCGAGGAACTTCCTGAGGAAAAGGATAAAGGAGGTCAACACTTTGTGACCTCCCTTATCAGGAAAAAGCCTTTATTCTACTCTCAGACTCAATAGAGGATTTGCCTGGCTGTAGAATTCTGGGCTGCAAGTCACTTCTCCTAAGAATGTTTAAAGTCATTTTTACTTAAACTTCCTGTTCCTTGGAAAAATTAGATGTTATTTTAATTTTGAGCTCTTGGCCTGACCTTTCCCTTTCTACCTTTGGGAGCCTTTGAAGATAATTGCTGTCTACCATTTTTCTAAGATGTCACATAGTGGCCAGACACACGTCTGTAATTCTAGCTACTTAGGAGGCTGAAATCCAGAGGACTGAGGTTTAAGGCTAGTCCAGGCAGAAAAGTCCACAAGAGTCCATGTCCAAAATAACCAGCACAAAGCTGGGCAGGAAGTATAATTAAAATGGTAGAGTGCCAGTCAAGGAAGCAAGCTTTGAAGCCAACAGGAAGTCCTGGCTTTAAAGCCTGAAAACAGAATTGCATCTTTTGGAAGTACTGGGGATTGAACACCCAAGGACTTGGGCTAAACACAAGGCCAGTTAACACGGTATTATTATTTTTTAATTCCAATGTGTCCTATTGCAATCTGGTATACTCTTGCAGTCTGGAAACTTCTGTTCTCTATTTATTGAACATTTTCTTATTCTTGTCATTATTCCCCTCCTCTGATCTTTTCTGTAACTTCTTTGATTTGGATGGTTGACCTTAGAAACTAATTTCAAGTTTCATTTTTCTCATTTTCCACCTCATTTACTTCTGCTCTGTTTTCGAGGACATGGTTTCCACTTCGTCTTCCAAACCTTCCATTAGACTTTAAAAGTATCTTACCATTTAATTTCCTCTTCCTCAGAGTGTTCTTTTATTTTTTTTTTTTAAAAAAAACAGCATCTTGTTTACAACATAATAGATGTGAAATCTTTTCAAAGATAGTCTGAGGTTATTAATTATACTATTTTAGACATTTCCTAGCTCTCTGTATTTTTTTTTTTCATCTAAGTCTTGGTTTGGTTGTCTTTTATGCTAGAAGTTGGACAGTTAGGATGACAGTCATGAGCTACTGATGTCTAGCCGAACCTGAGCTTTGAATGTGATCCTCGACATGACAAAAATACAAAATAAAAATAAAGGAAGAGAGAGAGTAAGGTCTTTCAAAGCTAACCAGAGCTATTAATACACTCTTGTCACTGATCTTTACAACATTGTTTTTAATTGGCTAACTTTTATATTTGCTTTATGGAGGGGGGGATCATTAAGCTCCTGTTTTCAAAATATTCATTTCCATGCCATTTATCTCTGAAACAGGAAAGAAGGGACTGTGAACTCTGAATCGATAGGAAACATCTCCCATAAATACTCCACTCATAGAATGAAACCTCCGACCTCTGTCGTGGTTGGTGTGGCTGACTCCAGAGCTCCAGCCGTTGGCAGAGTTAGGAGGGACATGGCATCGGTGCTGAGGAGGGGGTGGCGTTGCTGCTAATGAAAACATTCATCCTGTTGAGCACACCCCTGCCTTGGCGAGGCACTGTGGCTCACACCTGTATTCCCAGCGACTTGATGGAGATTGGGAGGATCATGGTTCAAGCCAGCTAGACAAAGAAGTAAAACTGCATCCCAATTAGAAAGTCAGGTGTGGAGCTGTACACCTGTCATCCCAGCTACGTGGGACTATTGTTCCATGTAGAGTTCATCCACCCAAACACGCCTGAAAGAAAATAAAAGAGATTGTGGGAAGGGGTGTTTGTTTGCCTCTTCTGTCACCAGTGAAGCCCAGAGCAGCAGTCCTCACTACACAGGGAGTCTACTAGCACCTTGATCTGGGACTTCCCAGCCTTCAGAACTACGAGGAATACATCGCTTTTATCTATAATGTAAGATTAACAAAAAGAACCAACAATAGACTAAGACATATCTTTATTTTTCCTTTTTTGCATGTAAACATTCTTTTTTAAAGGCAGTATCAGGAGGGAATGGCTGTGTTCTAGTTGTTATATTAAACTGGAAACTTCTTTACCCTAGCCAGACTAGGCTCTCCTTTTCAGTAACTTCTCAAATACATTCTCTTACAGTTTTGTGCATAGGGTATTGTCTCTAGAACTTGAAGTGTAGGCTAAATGATAACTGAAACAATTTTCAGATGTTTAAGAAGGTTTTTTTCAGTCCACCTTCATAAGTAAATGACATTTAGCCATTTAAGATTGCCACTAACTTGCCAGGTGTCATGACTCGTGCTCATGATACCGGCACTTGGGAAGTTGAGGCAGGAGGATCATAAGTTTGAGGCCAGCCTGAACTACATAATAAGACTTACCTCTTCAGGAGAAAAAAAAAAGATTTGGCAAACATAATATTGGTGTAACTGTTTACATAGGCTGTGAGCTGAGCCTTTGGCTACCTCGGTCAATAAATAAGTTGTCAAGAAAAGTAGTTTACAAATGCTTGATGGCTAGGGCTGGGAATATGGCCTAGTGGTAAAAGGCTCGCCTCCTATACTGGAAGCCCTGGGTTCGATTCCTCAGCACCACATATATAGAAAAAGCTGGAAGAGGCGCTGTGGCTCAAGTGGCAGAGTGCTAGCCTTGAGCAAAAAGAAGCCAGGGACAGTGCTCAGGCCCTGAATCCAAGCTCTAGGACTGGCAACAAAAACAAAACAAACAAACAAATGCTTGATACTTAGGATCACATTTTCAATATTAGAAGAATATCTTTTTTTTTTTTGGCTAGTCCTGGGCCTTGGACTCAGGGCCTGAGCACTGTCCCTGGCTTCTTCCCGCTCAAGGCTAGCACTCTGCCACTTGAGCCACAGCACCACTTCTGGCCGTTTTCTGTATATGTGGTGCTGGGGAATCGAACCTAGGGCCTTGTGTATCCGAGGCAGGCACTCTTGCCACTAGGCTATATCCCCAGCCCAGAAGAATATCTTTATATAAAGCAGATACCTGATCTACACTTATATTATAATTTAATATGAATTAAGTGCTAGTTTGTGTGTGTGTGTTTCTGTTATTATTTTTTTTATTTTTATTTTTATTTTTTTTTGGCCAGTCCTGGGCCTTGGACTCAGGGCCTGAGCTCTGTCCCTGGCTTCTTCCCGCTCAAGGCTAGCACTCTGCCACTTGAGCCACAGCGCCGCTTCTGGCCGTTTTCTGTATATGTGGTGCTGGGGAATCGAACCTAGGGCCTCGTGTATCCGAGGCAGGCACTCTTGCCACTAGGCCATATCCCCAGCCCGTGTTATTATTTTTTTAACCACTACTGGGACTTGAACTCTGGACCTGGGTACTGTCCCTGAGCTCTTTGTGCTCAAGGCTAGCACTCTACCACTTGAGCCACAGCGCCACTTCCAGCTGTTTCTGTGATTAATTAGAGATAAGTGTCTCACGGACCTTCTTGCCTGGGCTGGCTTTGAACCGTGATTCTCAAATTTCAGCCTCCTGAGTAGCTAAGGTTACAGGAGTGAGCCAGTGGGGCCCAGCTTGAATGCCAGTTTTGACGGGATACAGAAAAGAATGTATCTGGCCTTGCAGGGCGGGGAACCTGTCTCTTCCTAATTGGGGGATTACTTTCCATTTCTACTGCTGCACAACCACCCCTAAAACTCAACATTTTTTGTATGGGAAGGTCACTCGCTGCTCTCACCTGGACTTACTTGCCCAATTACAACCCATGCAATAACATTCAGCTGTGGGGACAGTGTGGCACTTTCCAGCGCCACACTGCTAGGCGTTTTCTTTCCCAAATCATGCTGGCCTCAAGATGACAAGGTCAGCTGCTCTCTTGCAACCCATTTCCTGGTGTTCCATTGGCCACATCAGCAGGACTCACTGGAGGTCATTACTGTAAGATTTCCAGTGTATGGGTAATACATTTAGATATCATTGTGGGTGGCTATAAATCTCCCAGTTCATATATGGTATGCAAAAACCATGTCTTGGAGCTGAGCACCAGTGGCTTGCCCCTGTAATCCCAGCCACTTGGGAGGCTGAGGTCTGAGGAGTACCTTGAGCTTTGAAGTATAGCAGCCAGGCCCTGAGTTCAAGCTCCAGTGACTCCTTCCCTACCAAAGTAACTCCACATTACCTTTGCTTTGGAAAACAGTCTCCAAGAGCTCTGAGACTAGAGAGGCCTTAAACTGTATCAACAGCACACATATTCCAAAAGGAAGCGTGTTCACCACGAAAGCTCTTTCCAACTATTCTTAATTAAAAAAAAAAAATGATAGCACCAGGGTGCCAGAGGAACAAGGCCTGTGCTGGCAAGGCAGACTATGTTTTGAGACACACATTTGAATGTTGTGTGCAGAATGTTTTATTCCTTTCCTGAATTCTAAGTAGGTAGCCAGACCCCTACTATTCTCTGCCTGAGGGACTTTTTGCAGGACCAAAAAGCAGAAGCTTCTTGAAGTCATTGCTGCTTCCCGCCCCCCCCCCCCCCCGCCCCCTTACCTTGCCAACTTTCTCAAAGAGATGATGCTAGGGCAGCCCAGGGAGGAGGGTGGAGGGCGACAGTCGTGGGTGCTCCAAGGTTGGGAAAGTGCCAGAAGGCTGTGGTTGATGAATGAATACCAAGGACGGGAACAGCTCTTGTGTGGCACTGCTCCAGGGAAACTGTAGGGCCCGTGCTGACAGCTTAGGACATTGGATCTCTGGGTGTGAGCGTCTCTAGCCTCATCAAAGGTGTCCATGTCTCTGTGATAGACAGTGCGGATGGATAGCTAGGGGCAGGAGCTGCATGGACACATGGATTACCCAAGAACTTGGCTCACCCATGAGATAACAAGGGCAAGGAGACCCCAATAATTATCAAGTCTGAATCACAGCTCAGTAGTGGCACTCATAATTTAAAGAAAACCTGGTGCTTCTTTTTTTTTCCTAGCTAGGTTTACATGAAGGTATCTAATAGAATGGCTTTGTAGAGCCATAAGAGGCCCAGAGAGAGTTTCCTGAGTTCTCAACCTCTAAGCCAGGAGATTGTAAATGGATTAAGATCTAGTTGCTGGCCACGCATGATGGCACACACTTATAATCCCAGCCATGACTATTAATGTAACAAAGCCAATGAGCAAATGACATCCACTTATGGTCTCCAGAACACACCCACTGTTTAATGAGTATTCATGCCTCTCTCCTCATGACCACAGTTACTCTATTTAAACCTAAAGCTAATGTCTGTAGGAGGAAAGATGGGCTGATACATTTGCCTTTCCTCTTTCCAGAGCTGCCTGTGCTAGGTAATGAGACCCTCTACTCTGATCTTGGCCATTGTCTTTGTTTGGTGTACTGACACATGTGACCAGACATGTAGTTTGGAACTAGGGCCTAAAATCCTTTAACAGACTTACCCATGATCCTACAGCTCAAGGGACAGAGCTAGGTTTAAACCTGTGCCATGTGATTTGGAGCTTACGTTGCTCTTGATTTGTTTACATTATCATATACAAAATAAGTGATGCTTACCTGGAGTTACTGTAGGCATATTCTCCATACATAATGATGCACTCCACCAAATATGTATTGATAGGCTATTTGTCTTTGCCAGGTACAGTTCTAGGGGTTAGAAGAGAAGCTGGCACTATGGCAGACCAGGTCTTTGTTCTTTGTGAGGGATACAGGACACAGATCAGGGTGAGTCCAGACAATGAGTGCCGGAGATGACATGTGAACTGAGATGCGGATGGAGAGCCAGGGACTTTTCATGGCCACAGCTGTGGAGAGCTCTTCCCAGCTTGAGCGGAAGCTTCCAGGTGGGGGCATCTGGGATGATCAAGAGACAGGAAGGTCACAGGACAGGATCAGATCAACAGCAGAAGTGAGGTCCTAAGATTGGGCAAGGCCAGTCTGATGGGTGGGGGCCCTGGGTGCTGAGGAGGACGCCGTTTGCTGGGCAGGATTCCTATAGCAGGTGGTGTGCAGAGGTTCACACGCATTCAGCCCAACGACTCTGGGACGAAGGGCCAAGACATCACAAAGAGGTCGGTGACATCAGGGGAACGGCAGAAAAACAAGGGAGGGGCAGCACCGTCAAGAAATCACTCATTGCCTTACTTATGTAACTGTAACTCCTCTGTACATAACCTTAACAACAAAATAATATTTTAAAAGTTGAATTTGGCTGGAATCATGGTTTGGAAGCCAGTCTGTGCAGAAAAGTCCATGAAATGCTTACCTCCCATTAACCAGCAGAAATCCAGACGTAGAGCTGTGGCTCAGGTGGTAGAGATCTAGCCTTGAACACAAAAAGT
The DNA here is from genome assembly GCF_023159225.1 of Perognathus longimembris pacificus. NCBI lineage: Eukaryota > Metazoa > Chordata > Mammalia > Rodentia > Heteromyidae > Perognathus > Perognathus longimembris. The sequence continues at coordinate 8,864,569 of NC_063174.1, read as the reverse complement.
TCAGAGACAGTGCCCAGGCCCTGAGTTCAAGCTCCAGTACTTGCACACACCTACAAACACTGAGTTTAAAAAAGCAGATCACTTCACACACACAGTGTCCTGAACCCTGGGTGCATAGGACTGACTTCATTGTTAAATTACTACTTTCCTTCTCTTCAGTTGAGCTTCACTGATGGTCTGCCAAGAATAGGCACTCTTGTTTAACACTGGAATGTCTGCTAGGCATCCTTCACTTGTCTATTCTGTCTCATCAGTTAACACATCCAATCAAAATATTTTCTTACAGCTAACAATATTCACTTCACTGGGAATCATTGGAGGTTTTGTGCTCTGTGTGAGGATGGAGTCGTTCACTCATTCTCGGTGCCTATATTTCAGGACGAAGCTACTGCTTGGGAATGTGTCTGTCGGTCCACAGGCGCAGCTGGTGGTGTAGAGCCTAAGCTACAATGTGTCTCCTGAACTCGTGGCCATCAAGATGGTTTCCTACAGAACCCTCTGCTCAATCCTGTCTTCCTACTTGATGTCTTCTCCCCATCAACTGTCAGCTCTCATGTGGCCATCTCAGACTCCCCTGCTCTTCAGTCAAGAACCCCTTTTCTCCCCCAACCTCTCCTGCATTCCTTTCTTCATGGCACTTGTGTTAGACTCCCGAGCTTGCAATAAAAGACCGCCATGATTTGGTGGCTGAAGACAGCGGAGGTTTATCCTCACCTTGTTGTACATGTCAAAAATCCATGACCAAATTCTCTAGGCTGCCTTCAAGGATTTTCATCTCGTGCTGCTTCTAGTGGCTGTGGGCTGTCCTTGGCTTGTGGCTGTATTACTCCAGTCTCTGCATCTGTGACACGGGCCTTCCTTCCTTTCTGTCATGTTATTCACCACCTCCCTCTTGAAACTCTTTTTTTTTTTTTTTTTTGGCCAGTCCTGGGCCTTGGACTCAGGGCCTGAGCACTGTCTCTGGCTTCTTCCCGCTCAAGGCTAGCACTCTGCCACTTGAGCTACAGCGCGGCTTCTGGCCGTTTTCTGTATATGTGGTGCTGGGGAATCGAACCTAGGGCCTCGTGTATCCGAGGCAGGCACTCTTGCCACTAGGCTATATCCCCAGCCCCCCTCTTGAAACTCTTGAAAGGGTACATGCCATCTCAGGCAAGTGCTCCAGGATAACCCAGATAATCTTCTGTCTCAAGCTAGTCCTCTACCACTTGAGCCACAGTGCCACTTCTGACCTTTTTTTGTTTTTGGTAATTTTTTAGAGATAAGGGTCTCAAAGCCTTTCCTGCCAGGACTGGCTTCCAATTGTGATCTCAGATCTCAGCCTCCTGAGTAGCTAGGATTACAGGCGTGAGCCACCAGCACCCAGTGGGCCTTTTGTTTTGCTTACCTTTAAAATGTGAAGAAATGTCTCCAACTTCATCTGCTAAAGCTCTGAGATGGGGGTTTCAGATGAAATTTGGTAGGCACAAGGGTTATTTGTGCCACATATGAATGTGACTTTTCTATTTGCTTTATTTCCCAGGAGTTACAGAAGTATAATTGTTTATAAGCCTTTTTTTTTAAGTTTATAAGACTCGTTATGCAATTGCATAGGCTGCTATTGTATCTTACACTCCAATAAACCATATTAATCAATTGGTCGCTAAGGTAACAATGAGATTGAACCACTTGGTGCTATGTGGGTATGGCATAATTGGCACATGCTCAGAAGGACGGGGAAAAAAATCCCACAACATTTGAGCGGAATAGTTAATGTATTAAGCATCTAAGCTGGAAGGTGAAGATAATAGTTTTTTTCTATCTACTTTTGTTTTCCAGGATGGGTCTTGCTATTATTGCCCAACTCCTAGGCTTAAGTGATCTTCATGCCTCCGCCTCTTAAGCAGCTAGGTGTACAGGTTCATGCCTCCTTGTCGGGCTTCTTATTATTTCACACATTTTACACGTGGCCATAGCTTTTCATCCCTGTTGCAAAGGCTCAGACTGTCAGGGCTTTCACATGTCTCCTTATGAAGAGCTTAGCAGCTGGTCGATAGTGAGAGACATCTCAAAGGAAAGTGGAAATGCGCGCCCATGCAAGAGTAAAAGACCCACACTCCATCCTTCCTCTATGGAAGAACACTTGCGGAACAGTATCTGTGAAAACCATCTCCTTGGTCAGCTTTCTGATGCTGTGATAACATCCCTGAGCTAGACGGCCTAAAGGACAGAAGACTCCTGTCTCTGGGTGGCCTTGTCACTGTTAGGCCTGTGTGAGGCAGTGGGTCATGGTAGTGGGAGCACATGGCAAAGAGAGCTGCTTGCTTCATGACAGCCAGGAAATAGCGGGGAAGGGCCAGTGTCCTCTTCAAGGGCACACCCCCAATTACCTAACTTCCTCCCACCAGGTCTCACCTGCTAGAAATTCTGCCACCTCCTGAGTGGCCTTTGCAGAATATTCCTGGCTGAACTATAATGCCTTTCCTATAGCCTTTTGATAATGTTTGGAAAACCTGGCAGATATCCAACTTTAATTTACTTGTAAAAAAAACAAAAAAAGGAGCCATCTACTAGAATATCACTCCATAAGTAGGAGTGTGTAACAGAAGATTTGACATCTGGGCATATATTCTGACATGATGCATATATCCAAGGGCCAAGATGGGCAAAGCATTCCCAGATCTATTGCAAACCTTGTGAGAGAGAATTGCCATATCAAGAGCCAAGTACCAGGATTCAGGAAACCTACACAGGTTTTGTTAATAACTGTACCTACAAAACCAATCTGTCAAAAAGGCCACTGAGGGAAGTTTGCTTTCCACACTGTAGGAAAGACGTCTCAGAAGTGTCGTAACACATGCTACCTATGCGGGGACTTGAGAAAGATGAGTGTGTTTTAATTTGTATTTAATTTGTGTTACAGTGAGGTCAGAAATAACAAGATGTCGTGAAAACATTAAGAAGGCCACCGAGAAGCTGAGTGAAGAGAAAATCAAGTTGGAATCTAAGAGTTCCCACACTGCCAGTTCCTGGATGGACTCCAGCCTCCCATATGCAGAGCCTTCTGGGTTTCAGAGAAGGAGCCAGACAGAAGCTTCAACTTCCTCAAGCACAGCTAGACTCGTTCTTTCCTCTCTGGCCCACTGGAGCAGACCAAGCACTTGTAGTTTCCAGTGACTGGGATGCTCCTTAGCAAGTAGCAGATCGAGCCCATCCAGGACAGCTTTGAAGGTTTCCAGCATACACCTCCATGAAGAACAAAGGAAACAGCAACACAGGAAGATTCTCCCAGGGAAGAGATGGACAAGGGCTGGTTGCTCAGAAGACTCTGCATGGCCAGATGCTGGGGCACAGATGGTGGTGCTCATCTTGATGGATCAGATGTGGATCAGCAGGTGTGCTGGGCTCTCTGAATCCCCGCAGGGCCAGGCACTGACTTCAGACTCCAGGACTCTGCCGCTGTTCTGTGATCCCTGGACATCTTTATACTCCCAACCCCACCCTCACCATTGCATATCTACCAATCAGACAGCAGCTAGATCCTAATGGGATTTCTGAGCCACACCCTACACTTCTTGGTTGGGTGTGGCAAGAGGTTAATTCAAATGCTGGTTTTTTGTTTTTTTGGGGTTTTTTTTGGCCATTCCTGGGCCTTGGACTCAGGGCCTGAGCACCATCCCTGGCTTCTTCCCGCTCAAGGCTAGCACTCTGCCACCTGAGCTACAGCGCCACTTCTGGCCGTTTTCCATATATGTGGTGCTGGGGAATCGAACCGAGAGCTTCATGTGTAGGAGGCAAGTGCTCTTGCCACTAGGCCATATTCCCAGCCCTCAAATGCTGATTTTGATCTTAAGTGATAGGATTAAAGGCTAGATGCACACTGTCCAGGTTCTCTTGAAATGTAAAACACAATGGACAAAAACACTTTCCTCCCTTATACCTTAATTACTTAAGACATTCCAACTGATGTTCCACTGTCCTGAGCCTGCAAAGGATCCAAGAAGAGCACCTGGTCAAATGTTATAGCACCCACAAGGGCCTCTGGAAATTCTGTCTCTGTATTTCTTTCCCTCCCTTTCCTTCCTTGTTCCCTCCTTGTGTCTCTTCCCTCCCTCACTTCATCATCCCTTTCTTCTTCCTTTCCTTCCTGGCTGCCTTCCTCCATTCCTTCTGTCCTTCCCTTTTTAGTTTGAGCTGAACTGGGTTTGGGCTTGGGACCGCCTGGGATCTGTACCTGGGGTGTTTTTTTTTCCAAGGCTAGTGCTCCGCTACTTGAGGCACAACACTAATTTCTGGATCCTCCAAAGTCTCACAGATTTTTGACCATGTTCGGGTTTGAACAGTAATCTTCAGCTCTCAGACTTCTTGAGGAGCTAGGATTCTAGGAATCCTAGGCTGTTTTCTGAGGAGTTTCTTGTAGATGATTCCCTTACATACATTTGTGCCTGTCTGGCTTCAAACTGTGCTCCTCAGACCTCAGCCTCCTGAGTAGCTAGGATTATAGGCCAGCCACCAGTGCCAGGCTTGATTTGATTTATTTTTATTATTACCCTATAAATGTGATGAGGAAGGTACTCACCTGCATGAAATATTCCAGTTAAGTTAAAAATATGTACATAGCAAAAATAAATTTATAGAAAATTAAAAAAAACAATCTGTCCATTCATTTTGTTCACACATTTGTAGCAAGAGAATTCTGTGCACTAGGCATGATGCTAGATTTGATATAAACATATTGTGTCCCATCCCAAAGACTTTCAGGTCTAGTGACTCAATCTTAAAAGCATTGTGATATATGTTTGTTTGAAAAGATGACATCACCCGCCTTGCCTTTCTGGCCAAAGCTGCGTTGGTGAGAAGAGCTTTAGTGCAGTAAGTAGACTACAGGCCATGGGCGGTCAGACTTTAAAGGAGCTCTTCTGATTCCTTCCTTTGTCTTTGAAGTATCCTTGTAAAGGCTTCCTCTTGAGTAGGAGCTGCAGCTGAGTCTTGATACTACCCAGTGGAAAATGGGAAAAACATTTCCATGTGTACCATCAAATTTCTGTGATTATGTAAGAACATACCATCCCTCTTGCTGGGGTCTCTCTATTGCTGGCTTTGAATAAGCAAGGTGCTTTGCATCTTGTAGCCACAGGCATTGGGGGCTTCTGACACCCCCCCCACCACCGTGAGTGTGCAGAAGCCATACTTCTTGCCCAGTGGTATCTCCAGTGAAACACCCAACTTGGGCCAGCACCTTGCATTCTTGTGACACGCTGAGCAGAGGAGCTAGCTATTCCTGACACTTAGAAGTTTTATATGAACTGGGAGCTATTTTAAGCTGCCAAATTTGTGTCTGACTATTCCATAACAATAAAAAAAAATCCCATATAACCTCCAGAGTTACTCCCCTCTGCCCCCAGAGTATATTTCACTACTACATAGGACAAGATATGCAGGGAGCTTATCATGAGGCAAGGAAGAGTGCATAGCGTTTCATGTAGGCTCAAGAGTTATATCTCATCCAATCAACACCGAAGACCTTTGGAAGGGATTTTAAGTAAAGTAATAACACGTTTATATCTTGTGCTCTATTTTCCCTTTTGTTAAAAGGGAGAAGTCAGGTGCTGGTGGCTCATGCCTGTAATCCTAGCTGCTCAAGAGGCTGCGATCTGAGGGTTGCAGTTCAAAGCCAGCCTGGGCAGGAAAGGCCACGAGACATGGAACTCCAACTAACCACCTAAAAACTGGAAGTGGAGCTGTGGCTAGAAGGCTAGCCTTGGGCAAAAACCCCTCAGGGACAGTGCCCATGCGCTGAGTTCAAGCTCCACGACCCCCAAAAGAAGACAAGAAAAGAAGCATGGGACAAGGACTGGCTTAACCTGGAGTCCCTTTCCCTGCTCTTGTGTTCAGTCACCTTCTAGAGACAATGTCTTCCCTACCCCTGAACTATTTATCTCTGGAACTTTCTACCGCTTTTCTCTACGTCTTTCAAAGTTTCTGAAGAGAAGTGGAATGAATACATTACCAGCTGTTAGAAACTAAGCTTTAGAGACAATCCAAACAAAAAAATCTGAGGAGTTGAGACATGCTAGAAGAATCCTTCAGGGAGTTAGTGTTTGACAGGCAAGTGAGGGTTCGGGGCGCGGCTGGTGTGCGCAGGCAGCCCGTCTCGGCTCTGCGAAGACTCTATTTAAATGATCTGTTTCTATTATTGCCAGTGATCTCGCTTTGTTCTGACTGACACATTTTCAGTAAATATGTGAGAGAAATACATTCTTGCTGCACAACTGTGCCACTTCAACACATCACCCATCATGAGGTCTCTTCACTCCAGTCTTTCTTGGTACTGATTTAAAACGGTTTGTTTAAAAGAAAATCTTGTCTCCTAACCCTCTGCATGAATTGTGTTCAAGTTCATTACCATCTACCTGTTCCGTGCTGCTTTTCTTCCTTTCCTTTCTTTCTTTCTTTCTTTTTTTTTTTTTTTTTGCCAGTCCTGGGCCTTGAACTCAGGGCCTGAGCACTGTCCCTGGCTTCTTTCTGCTCAAGGCTAGCACTCTACCACGTGAGCCACAGCGCCCCTTCTGGCCTTTTCTCTATGTGTGGTGTTGAGGAATCGAACCTAGGGCTTCACGTATACAAGGCAAGCACTCTTGCCACTAACCCATATGGCCACATTGCCAGCCCTCCGAAAATTTCCTTTCCTTTCCTTTCCTTCTCTCTCACTTTTTTTTTTTTTTTGGTCATTTGGGGCTTGAACTCAAGGCCTAGGCAATATCCTTGAGCTTTTTGCTCTACCACTTGAGCCACACCTCCACTTCTGGCTTTTTTTGTTGGGGGAGGAGGTTAATTAGAGATAAGAGCTTCCTGGACTTTCTTGCCCAGGCTAGTTTTGAATCACTATCTTCAGATCTCAGCCTCCTGAGAAGCTAGGATTATAGGCGGGAGCCCCCAATGACTGGTAAACCTTCATCTTGAAAGTCTGAAATCAATCCTATTCCAAACCTCACACTAAACAAAAAAATAACAGTGTAAGCAAGCCATCTAGAAATACAGCTATCTCACCAGGGGCTGGTGCTCACCCTTGTAATTCTAGTTTCGTTACTGCAATCTGAACCGAGGAATCTTCATTGGTTCCTCTCATGCAGTCAGTCATTAAATCTTGTCCTTGGGCCCTGGCTGCATTCTTCTCTGTATGGCTCCTGTCCCCTCTCACCTAGCTTACAACAGTTCCCTCTGGAGCTCATTTTCCACATCTCTCCTCTGTGCTATTCTAATCTACTCTTTTCATAGAAGCCAGGGCCATTTGGTAAAGTACAGACCTGGCCAATGTACCCCCTGCTTACCCTTCTTCAGTGTTCCTCTCCCCAGCACGGAGTCCCGGCTCTGCAGGCTCTGCTCCTGTGTCTCCTTCCGTCTCCGGCCCCCTCCCTCTCCTCTAACTGCACAGAGGCTCTCAGACAGATTTAGTACACATATTGACCTTTCCTGGACCTCTGTGTATACTTCTTTCCTGTTCCTCATAAATATTGCTGCTTTCGGTCTCATTGTACTATGGCCTCTCTGTGAGACATTGGCCTTGACCTAAGATAGTGCTATGCCATTCCCCCAACCCCCATTTTTTTTTTTTTTGGTGAAATGAAATAATTTATGGGTATTAAGCATCACATTTCCCAATTCATCACTATGAAGAAAATGGCACATACGAGCAGTTCTGATCAGCTCACTGAGGAAGGATGTAGGATTGCACCTGGGGTGGAGAAAGACCGAGAAGGTCTCTAAGGCTCGTTTGTAGAAAAACTCAAGACGGACTGCCTAGGCCTCTCGTTTGTGTGCTCCTGTGTGGCTGTCTGCATTCCTGAGAGCATGTATTCTTATGGCCCTCACCTTGCAAGGAAGGGGCTCAGCGGAGCCCTCTAGTGGTGGCTTCTTCCAATGCCCCCCAAAACAACAGAGGTTCCCGGGTCCCCAGGCTGCTCAGGGATGTGTCTCGGAAGCTGGTAGAGAACCTTGGAGATTTCACATGAGCACCATACTGCTAGTAAAGAGAAAAGCAGGCTTTGATGGCAGTGCAAAATCTGTCCCAGAAGCTCCCTGTCTGGAGGTTTAGAGGCAGTTCCTACAAATAACACTTCTAAGAACCTCAGGTGAACTGTGAAATAGGGTTTGTGGCTGGCAAACTGAAAACACTTCTGAGTGATCATCTTAAAGTATTCACCCTCTTGATAATAAATCTAGAAACTTCTCCGATGGGCACAATCTCCAGAGTGTGTTTCAGCTGTGTTCACTTTTCATTCAAGGGGAACTGCAGCTTTGTTGTCTGGGGTGGGGGTGGGGCCCAGATTCAGAACCCCCATGCTTCTAGGGAAGCATTGGGACAGAGACATAGCACTGCTGATTTGTTACTAGGTCTCCCCATAACTTCCCATATGAGCTAGGAAACTTCTATTCCCTTCTTTAAGTTTGCTATTTTTGCTCTAAGGAGATGCAATTGTACTGGCTAAGGTTCTTTATTGCAAGAGATACAAACTAGCTAAGATTCAGGTTAAAACAGGCAAGAAGATGGAGGAAACAAATAGAAAGGACATTGAAGTAGTTCTTTCACAGATTTGTGGGTTTTTTTTTTGGTAAGGATGAAATTTTAAATAAAGATCAGCAGGTTATGTGGTAGAAAGTGCTAGAAATGTCAGCTGCTATTATATCACTATTTTATTAGCATGGAGCCTTGTCCTTTTTTCCTGTAGCTTTGGTTTGATATAAAACCCAATGTTGGGGGCTGGGAACATGGCCTAGTGGCAAGAGTGCTTGCCTTGTATACATGAAGCCCTAGGTTCGATTCCTCAGCACCACATATATAGAAAAGGCCAGAAGTGGCGCTGTGGCTCAAGTGGCAGAGTGCTAGCCTTGAACAAAAAGAAGCCAGGGACAGTGCTCAGGCCCTGAGTCCAAGCCCCAGGACTGGCAAAAAACCAAACCAAAACAAACCCCAATGTTGATTTTTGAGAAATGTTCTCTCAGACATAGGGCCATCTATTCACTGTGGTCCAATCAGCTACTGCTAAAGGAGTATGGTCATGGGGCACAAAGTTGACTTCTAGTCTCTTCATCCAGCTGGGGCTATAGACAAGGTGTACTTCTCTGAAAAGGGAATGCTAGATTAAATCTAATTGACTTAAATACTTTCTTGCTTTTTAGGGCCATTTGCAATATGATGGAAGATGTATTTTGTTTGCAATATTATATAAGGTATATTCAGTAATATCCAGCTCAGATATCGATATCTTCTCTCACATTTAGTGAATCAATTCAAGCTTTATTGAGCATGAACTATGTATTACCTCCCAGGTATTCAACACAAAAGCTTGCCTCCAATGTGCTTGCTCCTCATAGAGGAGACACACAGACTAATACCCACAATCTCACCTTGTGAATGTTGCAGAAGAAGCCTATAGCCTGTACACGTGTGAAGGGCATGCAGAAGAGAATGGAATTAGTAGTACCACAAATGGCAGTGGAGGAGGAGTGATGGGATCACTCGGGGGGTGGGGGGGAGTGGAGATGGCATTTGACTCATGTGTAAGCTTAGTAGGAGTTCTCTGGCTGACAAATAAAAAACAATAGGAGCGAGAACACCACAAACTCCAGATCTGTGCTGTGTGGCGTCTGCTTGCTGCTTGCTGCTTCAGCTTATGAAGTGGCAGGGAGATGTAACCAGACTGAACCTCCTGGTGGCCATGTTGGACCATGGTGAGAGGGGAATCATCAGAGCCAGGGGCCAATTAGGAAGCTCTTCCTGCCCTTGTGAGAGGTGGGGAGGGCCGAACTTGAGCAGTTGGGGATTGGCCGAGGCCAACTAGGCATCAATGGTGAGGGGGAAGGCATACTCGTTACTGTTGTGAGGACTCTCACTGGCCTACCTGGGTGACTCTCTGATGAAGACTCGAAGAAGGCGGGTCTTTGTGTGAAGGGATGACATTCACATTGCCGGAGCTGTGACATCCACCCGGGAAGTCTGTGGGCATTTGGGATGTGGAAGTCAGGAGAGATAGTTGACTTATGGCTGCTTGGGAAGGGCACAGGCCTGGAACAAGCCCCGTGGGTAGAACAAGGACTTGATCCTGGAATCACTACATGTGAGGCTCTGACTTGTTGCCTACCTAAGGCCTGGAGTTCAGTCCTGAGCTTTGCCGTGGCCTTTGCCTCGTCCTCTGACCGCCGCTTGCTCCAATGTCCCTGGTACGGAATCTATTCCGCCTTCTTTCAGAAAGGCCTCACAGCAAGATTGAGCCTTCGGGCTATTTGTAGTCATTCGCACTCTGTCTCCTTTTGTCTATGGAGACATTTTTCGCACTCCGTGATCTGCCAGTGTTGAGAATTCCTTCTCATCTGTCTATGGGAGACTCTCCCCTTACAAGTCAACCTTTGTAGCTGATGCTTGCTGTCCTCAGGTCACTGGGAAACAATTTGATTTGAAATAGATAAATAACTACTTAAAAAATATCCAGAGCTTTCAGTGGTTGGGCACGTTGGGAGTGTGCTGCAGCCATTTACAGAAGAGAAGAGGGGGCGCAGATTAGCAATTTCTCTCAGCTTTCAAAAGCAAACAGAGGCGGGAAGTCCCAATAAATCAAACATGAAGGTGTTGCCCCCAAGTGGCATGAAGGAGATTAGATTCCAACTATCATTTTTTATTAAGGGGCCCTTGGAGGCTTCCCAGAGGTAGTGCTTTTTGGTGTGGTTTTTTTTTATTTGTTTTTAAAGTGATATCTGCAAACTATTGGACTATAAATTGAGGACGTTATATTTACAGTTATTTTGGACTTTGTAGTCCTATCCCCAATAGCTCTGACCCTGCCACTGACATCTGTGCTCAGGCCTTGTCTTCCTTACTTGGCTCTCCTCCTACCTCCCAAGGTTTGTAACTGAGAGCTAGGCATGCCGAAGCTTAGCTAGTACCTTTTCTGTGTGTGCGCTGCTACTGGGACTTGAACTCAGGGCCTGGGTGATATCCTTGAGCTTTTGTGCACAAAGCTAGTGCGCTACCACTTGAGCCACAACACAACACAAGCTTTTTAGTGCTTAATTAGAGATAAGAGTTTCACTGACTTTGCTGCTTGGGCTGGCTTTGAACTGGGACCCTCAGATCTCAGCCTCTGGAGTAGCTAAGAGTAAGGTGTGAACCACTGACGCTCCGCTCAGATTTCTTTCTTTAGCTCTTGGCCGAATCCTTTACATTGCAATGCCTCTTTTTGTGTTTACAAATGTGTGCACCTATGCAAATCTGTGTGTGCTGATTTCAACCTCTATGAAAGCAGCTAGCAGCTGATAACACTATCCTAGTTTAATGGAAGAGAAACACCCCAAATGTCAGGCAAAGTAGTGCTTCTACTGGAGGAAGGCGGGCTCAGATACCATAAATTTCTAGCCGTGGCAGCTTTTAGTACTTTCTGTCTAGAGAAAAAAAAAAGGGGGGGGGCGAATAAATAATAAATAAACACAATTCACATTAACTTGAGAATTACCTTCAGGTGTTTTCTGAAAGGACAAAAAAAATGGAGCGTTGAGCTAACAGATCTATTTCAAGATGATTTAACAGGTGAGAGGGAGTCGGCTGCGATTTGTTTTATGTCTCAGTCTATTAGGTACTGTACAATGCGACAGTTCCGTTCTAATTTATACAGTTGTTCAGCAAAACTTTTGTGGGTTTTTAAATTGACTATAATGTTTAGCAATTGGAATATAAATTTATTCAAGCCTCTTATTTGGTCGCCTCAATGGTGCATTACAAAGTATTTTACAGTGTCTGATCTGTTTAAGTTCTACAGTCAGTTTCTATTGTCCTATGGGCTTTCCAGATGGGCAGGGCTGGACGCTCCACCTCCTGTTGGCGGGGGGGGGGTACCCCCAAGTTCTGGGGTTCACAGTGTAGTGTGGAATGTAAAAGAAGCCCCCCCCTTTTTTTTTTTTTTTGCTTGCTTTCTGCCAGGGGAAGTCTATGGTGTGAGGCTAGCAAGATACCGCTTGAGCCTTTCCCCGGCTAGGAATTTACCTGTGTGATTCTCGCTGGGAAAATCCACGCTCACACCCCAAGCTTCTTCCTATTGTAGTCTCCCCGCTACGGTGGTCCTTGAAGGAACAGACTTTTATAGTCTTCCTGTCCTCATCGCCTGAGTTTTCCTCAGTCGCTGTGGCTTCGGCTCTCACAGGCTGGCTGCCACTGCTCTCGCAAACATGTCTGCTAGCCTCTGGCTGTCAGTTTGAAGCCCCTGTGGGTTGTGGTTGTCTGCAGGAGTTGACACTGAACACATTTCTGTCTCGGTGTCATTTCTCCCGATTGACCTGGCATCGCTCTTACGTCTCCTGCTTTCCTTCCTCCTCTCCAGAGTCCTTAGCAGCTCCTATGCAGCGGTGGGGACAGCCAGGTCCTCCGTCCCTTGGGGGCCCGTGCAGCCTGTGCACACTCAGACTGTACGCATGCAAACCATGCCTGCACGGAACGTGGACACATGGGCTGTACATGCACAGAACGTGCACACATGGGGTGTACATGCACAGAACGTGCACACATGGGGTGTACATGCACAGAACGTGCACACACGGGCTGTGCATGCACAGAACGTGCACACACGGGCTGTGCATGCACAGAACGTGCACACACGGGCTGTACATGCACAGGACATACACACGGGCTGTGCATGCACAGAACATGCACACACGGGCTGTACATGCACAGGACATACACACAGGCTGTGCATGCACAGAACATGGACACACAGGCTGTACATGCACAGAATGTGCACACACAGGCTGTACATGTGAAGGATGTGCATGCGCAGACTTTGACCACAGACAGTGACTGTAATGTGCAGACTGTACATGGGCAGACAGTGCAAGCTGTCTCCATTCACTTCCTCCTCCTCTGAGCTCCTGTAGTCACACCTTGGGCTGTTTATCCTATTTTACTTTATGCTCATAGTCCCAGTCTTCCATTCCTGGTGACTGACCAAGTCCTTGAGGGCCCGTGATTGGCACAGCCTTGAGCTTCCCTCCTCTCTGTACACCATAGTTTCCTTTCCCCCTTCTCCTCCTCCCCGCTCCCCCCCTCTTTTCCTTAAGGTGGGTCTGGGGCATCGAACTCCGGGCCTCATACATGCTAAACATACACTCTACCACTGAACCATGCCTCCATCTTCTAATCTATTCTCAAATGTTGGTTTTGAGATGGGAGAAAAGAGCATGTTTGAAAGCGAAAGGAGAAGAGAATAGTGTGAGAAGGGGCTGGAGAGATAGTAAAGGGGCAGATGGAAGAGGAGCATTTTAGACTTCTTTGAGGATGCTGGATTTTCTTGTGGAGACAGGGCTTTACTTGGAGCCCACACTGGCCTTGAACTTGTGGTCCTCATGCTTCATCCTCCCATGTGCTAGGATTACAGCCATGAACTATCACTCCTGGCTCGGGATTCTGGTTATCATCTAAAGAACTATAAACAGCACCTCATTTCAAGTGTGGGAAATGATATCAATACAGTCATCATCTAGCAGTGTTTCTTTGCCCGGTGTGAAGACTGGAATGAAGAGAAGTAGGCAAAAGATGCTGGTATATGAGACTGTTGGGGTTGCTAAAGAAAAAAAGGGGGGAAGAGATTTGCCAAATGTCTTTTGGTAGAGAGGATAGCAATGACAGTTAGTTGAACGTAGGTGATAACGTATTGAGTGCTTATGAAATTTTGGATTTAACTCCCTGGCTGTCAAGGCTGTTGCTATGTTGAGGAAATGGGTCCTTGTGTATGGTGCTGGGGAGGACAAAAGATAACTAACGACTCAGGGACATGATGAGTCTCGATGCCTCTGAGATGTTCAGGTGGAGAGGTGAGCCTTATTACTGGTGCACATGTGTGTATGCATGTGTGTGTGTGTGTGTGTGTGTGTGTGTCAGTGGTCAGTGGGAGTCTGTGGTTCAAAAGTATAAGTTGTGCTGAGGAGTTTTGTTTTGTTTACTCATCTTGGCTTTTTCTTGGGGGGGGGTCGGTCATGGGGCTTGAACTGTGGGCCTGGGTGCTGTCTGTGGGCGTGTCAGCTCAAGGCTAGTACTCTTCCACTTGAGCCATAGCACCACTTCTGGTTTTCTTGTGGATAATTGGAGATAAGAGTCTCACAGACCTTTCTACCCAGGCTGGCTTTGATCCTCACATCCTCAGATCTCAGCCTCCTGAGTAGCTAGGATGACAGGCGTGAGCCACCGGTGCCTGGCTGCTAATCTTTGCTTTTAAGACGGACACTTGGACATGTTTAAAAGTGAGGAAGGCACAGGTCAGGGAAGAAGGAAAGGAAGAATCACAAGCCAGGCGTGATAATTGATGAGGAATGTCATCTAGTTTGAGAGAAGGTGGGAACTAGAACTCCAGGCTACAGATTGGAGGACTGGCCTTTTGTCTGAGGAAGGAACCCTCTTCATTTATAACAGGGAGGAAAGAGGAGATGATCTCCATGGCAGAGACTATGTGACAACAGGAAGGCAAGGTGACCTTTAGAAAAGCTTTAGTTTCTCTGTGGCATTAATTTATAGCTAAACCCCCATTGCAATTAATAACAAGTAGCAGCACAACGTGGGATCTACTATGCTGGTAACCACTGCTGCGTACCCTGTGTTTATATTTAGTAACTCATTTAATCTGTATAACAAACCAATCAGGTAGGTTCGAGCTTATAGATGAGGAAACTGGGGTTCATAGAGATTAAAATGATTTGGACAAAGTCTGAGCAGGTAAGTCATAGAGCCAGGATTTGACTCTTAGGCTGACCCCACCCTTACTGTTGCTGTTGTCATTACTATGGCAATTATATGCTTTCTAAGACTGTGCAGTGTACTTCATGATGTTGAGTAAGTGTACTGTATACCAAAGAACCTTTATTCTTCACATCTGAAGGTTAACTGAGCTGCATACACCTTTGAAATTCTAAGAACGTTAGAAATAAATGGGGCCAATCAGAGGGAAGACCTCCCTTCCTCCCCCACTGTGTTCTAAGATGCAGCAATCAGGTGGCAGAGCTCTTACCTGTTTTAAATCTGCTCCAACGTGTTCTGCATCTGCTGCAGAGTGCGGCAAGTACTCATCAGCATGGGAATAGTTAACAAGAAGGGCCTCTTTCTCAGAAAGGACCGTGTGTGTGTGTGTGTGTGTGTGTGTGTGTGTGTGTGTGTGTGTGTATGCATGTATGTGTGGTTGTTCAATGCACATTATGCCCTCTAGTGGTCAAGCTCTCACACGATCTAAGGGGCATCCATCAGAACCCCCATCACCCAAAGGACCTTGGAATGGGAGTTGTTATGCACTTCACAATCTGTCCAAAGCCATTTTTACGTGGATTTCTGTGTTCTTTTCATTCAGGGCTTGTGTGTCCATGCCCTACAATCATGTAGTGACCAACTGAGAAATCCAGTTGACCCAAGTTGTGTCGTGTCACAGACATGAAGCCTTGAACAGGGTCATCAGCAGGGGACAGAGTGCGGGTATGAATGTGGGCTTCAAAGTGTAGGAGCCACTGGAGGAATCCACCTGAATAAAACTCTGTGGTGCTCTTGGAAGTGGGATAATGGTACTTGCTTGAGGATGAAATGAGCAAGTAGATACAGAGGACCTGTGCCTTGTGATTAGTTAACAAATGGCTAGCTGTTACCTGTCTTTGGCCTAGCTCTCTGATTCCTGGAAGGTCTTTGAAAAATAAGTAAAAACTGTTTTTGTTCCTGGCCCCCACTGCACAGAAGCTTCGGTGAGGATAGAAGTCTTCTTGGGGGTGCCCAGTATGTGTACAATCTTTGTTGAATAAATAAGAACTAAATGTACTGGTTCCCCAAATCCAAGCAGCTCAGGGATTTCTCCAGACACATTTTGAGAAATGCCCTAGAAGTTTATAGGCGTCAAGCCATGAGTAAAGTATAATTTGGGCCTTGTTAATTTCTCTGCAATTTTCTTGGGTTCCTGATCTGCCACAAGGTTCTTTGGGTGAACAGTAAGTACTCATATTTATGGAATAACATCTAATTTAGTGCATGAGCTTTTTTATTTTCCGGTTGTGGGGCTTGAACTCAATGCTGAAGTGTTGTCCTTCAGTCTCTTTGTGCTCAAGGCTAGTGCTCTTTCACTTGAGCAACTGCCATTTCTGGCTTTTGAGTGGTTAATTGGAGATAAAAGTCTTATGGGGAATTTCCTGTCTGGGCTGGCTTCAAACTGTGTTCCTTAGATCTCAGCCTCCTGAGTAGCTAGTATTACAGGTGTGAGCCACTGGCGCCCAACTTGCTTTTGTTGTTTTAAAAGACCTTAAGTGAGTTTAATAGGGTATTACAGAAAAGGGAGTTAGCATCTCACTTGGTATTTGCTTGAATGCTTTCCATATTAGTAATTTTTTATATTTAAAACATTTTAAGAAAGTTATTTATCTTTTCATTAGAAGTGGGCCCTCTTGTCTGGCACTGAGGTTCCAAGCCAGCCCAGGAAGAAGAGTCGGTGAGACTCTTGTCTCTAACCATCAAAAGGCCAGAAATGGAGCTGTGACTCAAGTGGTAATGCACTAGCCTTGAACGGAAAAGCTTAGAAACAGTACCTAGGTCCTAAACCCCAGGAACAGCACCAAAAGATTAAAAATAACTAGTAGTTATTAAACTGAGAAACAGAAAGAAATGGACCACATATTGCCAGTTTCTGGTAGTTTATGGCTGTAACTCTAGCCACAGAGGATGCTGAGGTATGAGGACATGATTTGAAGCCAGCCTGGGCAGACTATTATATCCTATTAACCAGCCCAAAGCCAGACATGGAGGTGTGGCTTAAGTGGTAGAATGCTAGCCTTTAGTTACAAAAGCCAAGTGAGCCAACTCAGGAGGCCCTGAGTTCGAGCTCCAGTGCTGCAGAAGAAAGGTAGGGCAAAGGAAGGGAAAGAAAAGGAAGGGAGGAGAAGAAAAGGAGAGTGGGATGGAATGAAAATAAAGAAGGAGAGAAATACTCCATTTGTCTTGTGTGGTTCGACATGTAACAGAACTGTGTCCCCCCAAAAAAACTGATGAGATCCCAACTGTGAGAATTGTTCAACATTTCCACAGTCTCTGCTTCAAGTGACTCCTTTTTTTAATTCCCAGCTTTATTGAGGTATATAATTGACAAATTGTGTAGACAGTATATATGCTGATGCAGTAATATATGTATACTTTGCGAGATGATTACCACAATCAAGTTAATGAACCTACCTATCACCTCATACTTCGCATTTTTTTTTCCTGTGCTGAGAATATGTAAGATCCCCCTTAACAATTTCCAGGTGTCCCATATATTATGACTGACCATGGTCCCATGCTGTGCTTGCAGAGCTCCGTTCTGTCACACTAGAATGTCACCCTTGGTGAGCGACATCTCCTCATTCTTCCCCAAGTGATATTTTAGTGATTCTGTTTCTGAAACTCTTAATTTAGAAATGAAAAGAACTCAATCTGAAGCCAGGTGCCAGTAGCTCACGCCTTTAATCCTGGCTACTCAGGAGACTGAGATCTGAGGAAAGAAGTTCAAAGCCAGCTAGGGTAGGACACTCTGTGAGACTCTTGTCTCTACTTAACCACCACCATCACACACACACACACACACACACACACACACACACACAAAAGCCATAAGTGGAGGTGTAAGTCTAGTGGTAGAGTGCTAGTCTTGAGCAAAACAGGTTAGGGACAGCACCCAGGCCCTAAGTTCCAACCCCAATACTGGAACTCCACCCCCCCCCCGAAAAAAAGAACACCCAATAACAAGAACTCAGTGTGGTTAAAACCTGGAAAGCAGGCTAACATTGAGTAGCATTGTTCTGGGAGCTGCCTGCTTTCCAACTCATGGAGTTAATAGCAATGATGATCTATTTTGAGCATTTAGTATGTGCCAGGTGTTATGCTAATTACATCCTAGACCACATATCTGATCTGATCATCTAGATCATTGTGGCTATAATGCTTATTTACTCCCATTTCACAAAGGGGAAACTGAGGCTTGTTAGCAGATGAGTGACTGGATAAAATTAGGATCTAAACTCATCCTTGTTTGAGCCACTTTCCCTTCCCTTCCCCTCTTTTCCTCTTCCTATTCCTTCTTCCCTTCACCACTCCTCCCTTCCCCTGTTTCCTCTTCCTCTCCTCCTCCCTCCCTCTTTCCTTCTTTTCTGGGTCTTTTTGGTGTTTGTTCAGCAAGCACTCTAACACTTGAGCCCTCCCTCCTTCCCTTCTGCCCCCCCCCTTCCTTCTTTTCTTGGGGGTACTGGAGTTTGCTAACCAGGTAATCTAAGACTTCAGCCATACTTACCTATCTCCAGCCCTGAGCCCCATTCTGACCACCTAGGCTATTATCCACAGACTACCTTTTCTCAGTCATGGTCTGGAGAGGTGTTGACGTGGTGCCAGTTACTATGGTGGAATCTATAACCCTGCTGCTTCTCTGAGTCCATCAGTAAAGGAAGCGCACCTTATTTGCTCATCAGTTACACATTTTGATCAAGACCAGAAGAAAATATACTAAAAGAAATCTTAAACACAAATTTTAAAAATCTGGGGGATGGGAATATGGCCTAGTGGTAAAGTGCTCACCTTGTATACATGAATCCCTGGGTTCGATTCCTTAGCACCACATATATAGAAAAAGCCAGAAGTAGTGGTGTGGCTTAAGTGGTAGAGTGCTAGCCTTGAACAAAATGAAGCCAAGGACAGTGCTCAGGCCCTGAGTCCAAGCCCCAGGACTGGCAAACAAAACAAAACAAACAAACAAAAATTTTAAAAATCTGAAGCTGCAAATGTGGCTTCGTAGTAGAGTGCTTGCTTAGCAGGCACGAAGCCCTGGGTTGGATTCCTAAGCACCGCATGAACAGGAAAAGCTGGAAGTGGCACCGTGGCTCAAGTGGCAGAGTGCTAGCCTTGAGCACAAAGAAGCCAGAGACAGTGCCCAGGCCCTGAGTCCAAGCCACAGGACTGGAAAAATAAATAAATAAATAAATAAATAAATAATCTGAATCTGGAGGTCCATTTGGCTCAAGCAGTAGAGTGCCAATCTGGAGAGAAAAAGCTAGGCAAGAGCAAGAGGCCATGAGTTTAAGCCCCAGTACCACCACCACCACTACCACTTCTCTCTCTCTCTCTGTTTCTCTCTCTCTCTCTCTCTCTCTCTCTCACACACACACACACACACACACACACACACACACACACACACACACACCCCAATTCCTGCATGCATCAAGAAGGTCAGTTGATGTGCCCAAAGCTCTCGGTCCCATTGAATGTTTTCCCCTCCCTCCCTTAATTTTGTGAAAAATCTGCCTCCCCACAAGCAAACGGTGCCCCAAAAGTTAGGTAAAAATTAATGTACTTACCTGAAGTGATAGAGAAACTTTGAGATTTATTTAGGCACATGTCTTTTTTTTTTTTTTTTTTTTTTTTTTGGCCAGTCCTGGGCCTTGGACTCAGGGCCTGAGCACTGTCCCTGGCTTCTTGTTGCTCAAGGCTAGCACTCTGCCACTTGAGCCACAGCGCCGCTTCTGGCCGTTTTCTGTATATGTGGTGCTGGGGAATCGAACCTAGGGCCTCGTGTATCTGAGGCAGGCACTCTTGCCACTAGGCTATATCCCCAGCCCTAGGCACATGTCTTTAGCAACATTGTGTGGCATTATAGAAAAATGAACCACACATCCACAGTACTGTACTGACGTACATCCTGAGCATGCGCAGTTTTCTCTCAACAGCGATTTCCTGAGAACATATACTTGTGAATACCAAGGCTCCATTGGATCTCACTTTAATTGCAAATGTGAGGTCAGATCCTTCCCCACCCAAAGTCACATTCCATTAGAAGATTCCATTTTTAGGTGTGTGTGTGTGTGTGTGTGTGTGTGTGTACACTGGTCCTGGGCTTGAACTCAGACCTTGGGCACTGAGCTTATTTTGCTTTAGGCTAGTGCCCTAGCTTAGTGTGGAACCACAGCTCCACTTTTAGCTTTTTATCCGTGACTAATTGGAGATGAGTCTCATGAATTTTCCTGCTCAGGCTGGCTTCAAGCCCTGATCCTCATATCTGAGCCTCCTGAGTAGCTAGAGCTACAGGTGTGAGCCACTGACACCTGACAGATTCAGTTTTATATTACTAAAGAAAAAAATCAGTTGATATGTCTTTTCTTCCAGTGACTAGGCCATTTGTTTCCTTACCTTTCTTTCCCGATATAGAGTGCTCTTGCTCATTTGTTCTAGGTGATTTGGCACCACTCATTTCTTAGTGCGAAGTCTTCCTTTTAGAAAATCACTACAGCATGGATGAAGCGGGCAAGCCTGGGGAAGGCTGGCTGAAGGCATGGGGGATGGTTCCAAATGGTGGCTGAATCCTTTCCAGAAAAGTAGGAGGGCCTGCAGAAACAGCCAGAATACCAGGGAGAGGGGGTGGTAGAGGGGCAGGTGTCTGGAAAAGGACCAGGGCTAGAGCGCAGAAGCAAAATGGTATTTTACAAAAACACTGCTTCTCACACTAGCCTCAAACTTGTTTCCTGGTGCAAGGATAATGTCAAGAAGCTGAGTCCAGGGCTGGGAATGTGGCCTAGTAGTAGAGTGCTTGCCTCACATATATGAAGCCCTGGGTTCCATTCCTCAGCACTGCATATATATATATATATATATACATATATATATTATATATGAGAAAAAAGGCCAGAAGTGGTGCTGTGGCTCAAGTGGTAGAGTGCTAGCCTTGAGCAAAAAGAAACCAGGGACAGTGCTGAGTCCAAGCTGAAGAAGAGGGAGGAGGAGGAGGAGGAGGAGGAGGAGGAGGAGGGAAGAGGAGGAGGAGGAGGGAGGAGGGAGGAGGGAGGAGGAGAAGGAGGAAGAGGGAGGAGAGAGGAGGGAAGAGGGAGGAAGGAGCAGGGAGGAGGGAGGAGGGAGGAGGGAGGAGGGAGGAAGGAGGAAGGAGGAAGGAGGAAGGAGAAGCAGCCGCTGAGTCCATAGCCAGGCACTTGTGGCTCACACATGTAATCCTAGCTACTCAGGAGGCTGAGATCTGAGTATTCAGGTTGGAAGGAATGTCTGTGAGACCCTTATCTCCAGTTACCCACCAAAAAGCAAGAAAGTGGTGTTGTAGCTCCAGTGGTAGAGCACAAACCTGAATCCTTCCTTGAGGTAGTGGGAAAGGGCTAGAGGACTGAAGATGTTGGTTTCAGGTTTTTGGTAAAGCCGAGGAGGGGAGGAGAGAAGCAGTTGGTTTTTCTCTGAAACAAGGGGCGCATTATCAGTTGGATGGTTGGTGCTGCCTGTGTTGCAGTGTGTTGAGGGCTACGATGTTTCGTGGAGATTTCCCTTTGCACAAAAACTGCTGCAGCCTGGGGATGGTTGAACAGAAAACCTCGGTGGCATGTGAGCAGCTCGGAGGTCATCTCGTGCCACCTGTTGAGGGTTTGAGTTGATTGTAAAATATATTGTAGCTGCTCACCTTTTTTTTCTTCCCCATGAGAGTCAGTAGTAGTCATTCAGGTATGAAGATAAAGATTTTCCACTGGGCAGTGGTGGTTTATGTCTGTATCTTAGCCACTCGGGAAGGTGAGATCTGAGGATTTTGATTTGAAGCCAGCCTGGGCAGGAAAGTCCGTGAGACTCTTATCTTTAACTAACCACCCAAAAGCTGGAAGTAGAGCTGTGGCTCAAGTGGAAAAGTGCTAACCTTGAGGAAAAAAAAAAAAAAGCTAAGGGACAGTACCCAGGCCCTGAGTTCAAGCCCCAGGACTGGCAGAACTAATTTCTAGAAAATCCCATGATCTTTGTTCCCAATTTCAGAGCAATAATGACAAAATACTAACCAGACTGTTTCCTCTAATGAGAGTGGAAAATCCTACCTAGTGAGACCAATGTAAGTAAAGCAAACAATATAAAACAATGTGAAGAGTGATCCTGAGATAGGAAGGATTCTAAAATAACCCCTAACAACCGCATTTGCTGCTTACTGTGGGCTGAACCTGTTCTTTGCTCCTATGCCAGCAACACGGTGGATTACTGTTCCTGTGATTGTTATACTGCTTGGCAGAGTTCTGGAAGTCTGCAGGTGCTGTTAAGGTCACTGACCAGTTGATATTAGTCAAAATGAAAGTGCCTGAGTGTTGGGGGCTGTCCTTCCCCCCAGCCCTGGGACAATGGGATGGAGCCCCTCCCACCTTCCGGCCTCAACTGGAAGAGAAAGCCTCCGCCCCTTGGGAGGTGAACACGTGCGAGCCACCATGATGGGGTTGTCCCGCCCACAAAGCAAGTTTCGTGATGTCACTTGATGGACATGGTCCTTAGCCTATGACTGGCCCTTTGGCCAGCCCCCTTTCTTTCCCGCCATTACTTCTATATAAGTGCCCTTCCATATTAAAGTCTTTGAGACGCTTCCCACCACCGCAGCGTGTCCCTGATGCCTTCCTTTTCGCCTCCGCCCTTGGTAACATGTGGGGGGACTGGGGGGAGGGGAGGCTTCAGCAACCTTTCCTCAACTTAGCGCTTGCCCATGTGAGCACGCCTTTGGACTTCCGCTGGCGGAGGGCCAGACCGAGTGCTCTTTCATATAGTTTGTGGTTACCATTCTCCCCGTGGGGGGAGAAAGGGGTCGTCCAGACCCCAACACCTGAGAAGGGTCTGATCTTCTCAAGCGAGCCCTTTACAAGAGAGCCTAGAGATCAAAAAGAAGTTGCCAGTCTTCTAGCTTTGAAAAAGTGGACTTCCATGTTATGGAGAGGGCCCCAGAGCAGGAAACTGGATGCCTGCTTCCGCTGAGCTCCTCAGTTCTGTACACACTGGAATTCTGCCTGCTCTCAGTCAGATCTAAAATCTCAACCCTCGCTGACATCCAGGCTTCAACCTGCTTAGACCCTGGACAGAGGACCCAGGGACCCAGATCTGGTGTCTCTGGATGCATGGAAACTGAGATGATGAATTTATTTGCTTATGCTAAATTTGTGGTAATTTGTTCAACAGCAGTGGAAATGAATGCAGATTCTATGCTTTCCAAATGACATCTCAAAGAGTCTTCTAGATGATGACTACTTCAAGACTTTATTGTCACTCGTGTAAATTGAGGTCACAATTACTCTCTTCTTCAATCACTACCTGCTATGACTGGAAATCACTTCGATCACTTCGTAGGAAGCTCTATTCTGTCATTAAGGGTTTCCTGTGAGCTTGCTGCTGGGGGCTTCAGGAGGAGAAATTCAACAAAGGTGTTTGTCTTCTGTCTTCACTTTGCAAAATGATGTTATTCCAGTTTCTGTGGATGTCACACATGCCTCCTTTTGTAGACTTTTGAGCCACCTCAGGGATGGCATTGGTGAGCAAGAACACTTGGGAAGGCAGTTCTGGGACAGCCTGCCTCCTGTAGTATGCAAATCATGCAGCAGTATGCAAATGACTGCTCAGGTCTATGGTCCTTTGCTCCATGTCGTTGTAGTTTTCACCTGGGAGTTAAAAACTCTTCTGAATTTTGCTACTTTTAAAACCATTTTTGTTGTAAGAATCTGGAAAAATGTACTTGGTGGATGGTCTATAGAGTGAGACCCAAAAGATATTCTGGGTTGACTGCAGGCTGTCCCTATATGCCCATCTCTTCCTGGGGTACTTGCTCTTCCTGGGGTGCCTGGCACCCTCACTTTGTCTATGGAAGTATTATGGAGTTATACATGATACTGATTTTAATTTTGTTTTTATGATTTTTTAAAATTATTATTTTTTGTGGCACGGGGTCTTCAACTCAGGGCTGGTGCTTTGCCACTTGAGCCATAGTTCAACTTTTGGCTTTTGGTGGTTAATTAGAGATAAGCGTTTCATGGACTTTTCTGTCCAGGGTGGTCTCAAACTATGATCCTCAAGTCTCAGCCTCCTGAGTAGCTAGGATTACAGGTGTGCGCCACTGGCACCCAGCCTTTGAGTACTTACTGAAGCATAAAGCCTCCGATTTTACAGAAGATCATCATGGAGGCTGGTTGGAATTCAAATTCCTGTTCCAAGTTGTGTAACTTGTTAGCCATGGAGCTGCTTCTAGAATACCAGTTTTTGGAATTCCTGTGTTGCCCTCTGTCTAGTCAGGGCAGAAAGCCAGTGCGCTTCTGAGGAGCTGGCAGCAGGAAAGGGGCTGGGTGCTTTGTCCAGAGACTTTAGCAACCCAGCCTGCTTGCACTCCAGCCCTGCCTTCCGTCCTTCTTGGTGTGGATTCTGTGTCACACACGCGATTCTGATGGCCTCCCTTGCCCAATTCCCTGCAGTGCACTTTTCAGCTTCACACTTGGTGAATTTTATTTGCAATCAATAAATAAAGCTATTATCATCTGGGCTTTGTATTCTCATCATACCCCAATCATCTGTCATAAACCATTTCAGCAGGAGTGGGGTGCACTGGGCCTGGCCAGCTCATTTGTATTTCTGAGTCAAGGACCGAGAGACCGGAACTAAGAGTCTAAGAATGCAGATCTGACTCTATGTCCACAGATAAAAGTTATATTTAGACAGTAGTGTATTTGAGGAGACAAAAAAGTCATTACTTTGTCAGGCTCTCTATACTTGTTAGATGTCACAAAGTGTTTTGATTTTCCAGCCAACTGTGATAAATCTGATGGGCAAACTTTTCACTTAAGTATGTTTGCAAAATGCCATGGCTTCTGGAGATAATTGCTGGCTTTGTGGAGGCATTGGACAAGAGTGCAAACTTGGGTTGGCAAAGAGGTTGGGGGGGTCACCATTATATAGAAAGCTTATGTTTGGGGGGAGAAGCTGCATAATGTTCTATGGCTAATTAGGAGTCTTGTCTCCCTATCACAGTCTTGAAGGGTAGCAAATGTTTTCTGATAGATCAAGTTGGAAGGGCTAACACCATATTACTGGGTTGGTTTATGCTCCAGGAATTTTTTTTTAATTCTTCTTATTCTTATTTATTTTATTTTATTTTTTTTTTTTTGGCCAGTCCTGGGTCTTGGACTCAGGGCCTGAGCACTGTCCCTGGCTTCTTTTTGCTCAAGGCTAGCACTCTGCCACTTGAGCCACAGCGCCACTTCTGGCCATCTTTTTCTGTATATGTGGTACTGGGGAATTGAACCCAGGGCCTCATGTATACGAGGTGAGTACTCTTGCCACTAGGCTATATCCCCAGCCTGCTCCAGGAATTTCAACTGATGGGTTAGCAACTAGGATTCAAAATCTTAGTCTACCATTTTCCATCATTCTCTCTCTCTCTCTCTCTCTCTCTCTCTCTCTCTCTCTCCTTCTGCCTCTGGCTGGCTCTCTCTGTTTCTCTATCTTGTCTCTCTGTGGCTGGCTGTCTCTCTGAACCTCTGTATCTCTCTGTTTCTCCGTGTGTCTGGCTCTGCTTTCAGCAGTGTGGGGATAGGCTCAGGACCTTGAGCATGCTAGGCAAGTGTTGTACCGCTGAAGTATACTCTCAGCCCTCACATTTGTGACTCTTTACCTTTGCAAAACAAGTGCTAAACTCAATGTTATTTCCCAACTCTTCAGACACTAGGGAAAAATAGATGATGGTAATAGCTGCAGCATCTGGGGGTGGGGTGATGGTAAACTGATATTCTAGACTGGGTGGTCTTACCACCAAGAAGGCGTGTCTAGGCGTCTTGAAACCCAGTGTGCTGTCTAGAAAATGGAGTTCTAGCAAAGACTACAGGGAACTTTTGCTTGGTTAGCTATCTTAAGTTTAGTTTTCCCTGGGTTGTATCCATCATTTCAGAAGAATCTTTATTTTTGTGGTTTTGAGACTGGTCTCACTATGTATGCTAGGCTGCTTTGAATTTGGGACCGTTGGTCTCTTAAATGCTGGGATTCCAAATGTGCAGCACCACACCTGGATCTGGCAGTAAAGTTCGGAGTCCCATCAGGTTCTTTTCTTTTGAGGGTAGCATTGCTGGGGATGAAATCCAGGGTCATGTGCCTTCTCTACTGCTTGAGGTAGGTAAGTATCTTGAGCCTATGCAGTTTGCTGGCTCCGCGGGCCTTGTACACTTTAGTCATACCTCCAGCCCAGTTTTAATTTGGCGATTGAGTCTCACAAACTTTTCTGCCTGGGCTGTCTTTAAACTATAATCCTCAAATCTCTGCTACTCAGTTTGCTGACAAGTGTGAGCCACAGGTGCTTGGCTCTAGTATAGTTTTGATGACTTTATAACTTTCTTTCCATAGTATCTCATAGCAATTTGTTTTTTTCCTATATGCTACAGTATGAGGCTGCATTGTTCCTTTTGTATGGTGTGATTAAGTGGAAGGATCTTGGGTTGGAAATCAAGGGAGAGAGCTCCTGTCAGGGTTGTGCTATCTTCGTTGCATGCTCTTGACTCTCTTCTGTGATCTTTGCTATGTGCTCCCCAGCAGATTCGATGCATGTCATTGGAGCTGTGGGGTGATGTCTTCACAGCGGAAGGGGTTGTTCTGGAAAACTTGGCTTTGGTTCAAGTCTGCACTTTCAGAATGCTCTTTCCTATATTGCTTCTGGCCATAGTTTCTGTTAAGACAGGGGAAAGTTAATGTTAACCATTCAGTGTGCTTCTCTCCTGACCTGACTGTTACTGGAAGAAATTCTGAAGGCTAGACATTTGCAAAACAAAGAGTAGAGTTGCTTTGTGACAACGTGCTATAGAGAGAAACCATTCACTCTTTGAGAGCAACATTGGTCCCTTCTGGGACAGTGACCTCTTAACCTAATGCTTGTGCACTGTGCCCAACCTTTTAAAGGTTCTACCTCCTTAACAGTGCCACACTCAGCACCAATCTTTTTCTTTGGGGGCGGGGGAGCGGGGTTGCACTTGGATTTGAACTCAGGGCCTCCTGCTTGTAAGGCAGGTGCTCTACTAGCTGAGCTGTAATGGAGCCCTGTTTTTCTTTAGTTAACTAGTTTTTCAGGTAGGTCTTGTGTTTTGGCCTAGGGCCAGCCTTGGACTATAATCCTTCCACCTATAGCCTTCTTATAACTGAAATGACAGGCATGCAAGCCACCACACTGACTTACTGAGATGGGATTTAATAAGCCAAAATGTCTTGTTTTAAAGCTTATTAAGTTCTGATTCTTTGTGTATGTGGTTGTTGTCATGCATGTATGTATGTACATTTTCCCCTTCGGTACTGGGGCTTGAACTTGGCTCCTCCTGCTAACTTTTTACTTGTTAGTTTTGAGATAGGGTCTAGCTTCCTGCCTGGACCTAATCCACCTTTGTTAGGCTTTGGGGTACCTAGGATGACACATGTGTCCTGTCACATTACCTCTTCCTTGAGAAGAGGGCTTCACAAACATTTTTCTGCCTGGACTGGCCTTGAATTGTGATTCCAACCATTTCAATATGTGTTAGCCATCAGCACCGAGCTCCATGCAATTTTATTTTTGCCCCTTTACTTCTTTGTTTGGTTGGTCATTGGACTTGAACTCCAGGCCTGGGTGCTATCCCTGAGCTCTTTTTTTTGCTCAAGGCTAGAACTCTACTACTTCAAACCACAGTGCCAATTCTGATTTTTCTGGTGGTTAATTGGAGATAAGAGTTTCATAGACTTTCCTGCCCAGGCTGGTTTTGAGCCCCAATCCCCAGATCTCAGTCTCCTGAGTAGCTAGGATTACAGGCAAGTACCACTAGCACCCAGCCCTATTTTTAAATATATGTTTTTTGTTGTTTTAGGAGTCAAAGGATAAGAATGTAGCCAGATCTTCTCTCTGCCATTTTCACTTGAACTTCAGTAATTTTTCAGTGGTTCTACATGGCTCATTATTGCTTTAGTTTGAATATTGTTTTACTTTAAGAAGCTCAAAGATGGGAGAATGAAAAGGTAGTTGGGTCACAGTAAGGTTGTAAGTGAATGCAGACCTAAAATGTAAGTCATTAAATTCTATTTTAATGCAGGACTATTGAGCAATCTTAATGTTCAGGAGCAAAATCCTTTCACAAAACAGCAAATGATGGTGAATGAGAAACCATAGTATTGTTTGATAAACTAAAAAAAGGCTAAAGTCAATTAGAAGAGACTTAGGATCCTCAAAGTCCACTTGGGATCCTCAAAGTCAAACCAAGGGCTGCCTTTGAAGCTGCATTGCAAACAGGTTTGTGTTCTCCGCGAGACTGTCAAGTGTGTTTGGTTTGGGGGAGGTCCAGTACTCCTGTGCTAGAACTAAGGCACAGGGAAAATAGAGTTCCATTAGAGAAGTGCAGATGGGGCCGAGGTAAGACGTGCAGAATAGCTTGGGACAGACAGCGTGGGGTTTTTGCTTATTCGCCTATAACCTTATATGTATAAGTATACTAGAAATGATATATCCAAAGCAGAGGACATGGTTAGATGTGGGAATCACCAAATATTCCTTTTCTTGAATCTGAGGGATTGGGAGAATTCACCATGAGACATCCAGAAGTTTTCCGTCCCAAAGGCAAGAGTGTCTCTGTTGTGAGCCTGCTGTTCACACTTGAGCTCATTCGGATCTCCTTTCCTCAATCTTGATCTTGCAACCATTTTCTGGTTCCAGTGATGGTCTGCTTGTGTATAGAGAGAGAATGCAGAAGACAGTGGTTTTAAGTATTTCTGTCTTTCACAGTGATTTCTCATGGTAATGAGTGGCCTCTGATTACCATTTGGTTTTTCCCTGACTACAGGGAGAAAAGGAGATTGTTATGCCAACCTGAATAATTCCAGTCTGCGTGACAATTCTATTTCTCACTTTAAATTAATATGTTGCCACTTGATGCCTACCTCTGGCTCTTTGTACATTTTAGTTAGTTCGAGTCAGTATTCTCCTGTCTGATTGCCCCTGGGCATCGACAAGAGTAAGCCAGCCTTGGTGAGAACTCCAATTCTGTTGCTATCTCCCATCCTCTACTTACTTCGACATCAAACACAATTGTTAAGTGTTTAGTTAGTTCATCTGCATTCAAATGTGTGAAGACCAGATAAAATTCAAAATACCTTCCAAAGAATTATGGCAATTTCTTGGGTGGGCATGTCATTTGTTTCTGCTTCAATGTTTTGGGACAGGGATGGTAGCTTGGGGAAACTGAGGAAGTTGTTTGCAATAGTTTTGCAAAGATTATTCTTATTTCCTGTGCTCTTCTGAAGTGCAATGCTCTTTCTCCTACATTTCCCATCCAATCTAAGGTCCTGAGAGCACTGGTAGAAGGAAAAGGTGAAACATCAATAAAGTATGGGGAGTGTAAGGGTGAGAGAGGATGCAAATGTCAAGTGCTCTCCTGTTGGTTGGCTCGGACATTTCAGATGCATTTCCCTGCTGTCGCCTTAACTTGTGTCAAATCAGCGTATTCTTTTGAAAAGCCAGCTAATATGATAAAAAGCCAGGGATGAAGAATCAACATTTGAGCTGTTTCAGAATGCTAAGCATGAGATTTTTCTAGAAATTGAGTGCCTATTTTAAAGACCACAGTGTTTAATTCATAAAAACAGAATCTCAATTATGAAATTACAGAAGAAAGCTCTGTTACCTAACAAGATCAGGGCTGATAGTTTAATCAAAAAGTTGGATGAAGCATGAAATTTAGTTAAGAACTAACCATAAAAACCCAATGCCTAGATACCTACAGCATTTCATGTTAAATTAAGATGTCTGAATGTACTCATTTATGTAGATTTGATATGGATTCCAAGCTTTTCTTTTTTTTCTTTGTTTTTCTTTTCAGAGGGCAAGTTTACTAATTTTATCCCCACATCATCTTTGCTTGTATAAATTACACTTCATGAAGACACTATCTTCATTGTCCCGATTTTGGTTTACTTGAAGATGTTTCTTGTAGAATGGGAGAGAGTAAAATCTACCTCGATTTTTAAAAAAACTCTATTTTCCCTTCAGTGTTTTATAGTCAAACTCTCAAAGTGACTCTCCTTTGTGAAGTCATCTTTAGAGAACATCTTTAGAGAACATGCATAGTTTTCATAGAAGTAGCAGCATGATTTCTTTTATGTGCAAGTCTGAATATTTATATGACATTAAAGAAAGCACATGGTTAGGACAACAAGCACAACAGTTTCCTATGAAGGCCACTACCTGTGGGAGGGGACTTGGCCCTGACAGCCACAGAGTGGCCTGATGGTGTCAGAATGTGGTATGCCCTTGGGGACCCCCATCAAGAAGGCGCAGATCATGAAACCATTGGCCTGCTGGGTGGAGGTCAGAAAGAGACTCTGTCCTTTCTGCGATGTGGAGGTCACCTTGTTCAACCTTACCTCTTTCTAGAGTTAAGACAGTTGAATTCCAGAGAGAGGTTAAGTGAGCCACAGCAGGTTTGAGTAAAGAGCTTGCTCTTTTCTTTCTATTTCCTTTTCTTCCAGGTATTCAGAATTAGGAGCTATTATTAGCATCTCTCTTTTCTGACTCTTAGTGTAATATTTTGGTTGTTGTTGTTTTGTGTTTGTTTTTGATAGTGAATCCTTTTGAACCCTTTAAGAAACTTCTCCTACTTTTAAAAATGTTGTTTTTTTATGCTAACAGATGGTTTATTTATTATTTTATTGGGCTTTTTTTCTGCAGTTTGAACCTGAGGCTTTCAGTTCTTACTAGGTTTTTTTTAGTTCATAACTGGTTCTCTATCATTTGAGTAATGGCTCCACTTCTGTCCTTTTGCTGTTTGTAGATAAGAGTCTCCTGTATTTGCCTGCCTGGGCTGGGTTCAAACTTCAATTCTCAGATCTCAGCCTCCTGAGTAGCTATAGTTGTGACCCACTGGCAACCAACTAGGAGAGTGTGTGTGTGTGTGTGTGTGTGTGTGTGTGAAGAGTTATGCTTAAGGTTTATTAAAATTCATAGCTGCAATTTTATAATATTTAATAGCAAAACCAGATTTACTAAATTGGTACCTTCCCCAAGGAATTGTCCCAAATTGTTCTGAGATATATATTTTAGAGCATGAAGTCTACCAATATTACATAGAGCTGATTGTGCTAGTCACATGGTCTACTCTCATACCATTTATACCCCCTCCACTCCCCACAACTCAGGGTAGATATGATCTGCTTTAATTTTCTCTGTATTTTTAAGTGAATGAACTAGTACTATTACTGTTTCATGGAGTTGGTAGTTAACTAGAGCTATCTATATGTTTCTTCTCTCTCTTGCTTCTAATTATATTCTGTATTTTCCCTATCTATTTAGGGTCCTGTTTCATCTTGTAGATTATGCTCAATGTTTGTTATAATACAGTTGTACAGGTGATAAATTATTTCATACCTTAATGTATATCTATATATCATCAATATAGTTATCTCCATTGCTACAGGGTATAGATTTCTAGATATGTGTGTATGTATACATGTATACATGTGTACACATACACATTTTTTAGGACTTTGGGGATGTTCTATTGTTTTCTAGTTTTCATAGTTTTGCTGAGACAATAGTTATAATTCCTATTTTTCCTGAAAGGACTGTGTCTCTACTTCTTCTTTGGCTGTTGATAAAGTTTTCCTCCAATGTATGTAGTGCTGTGATATTTTAGGTTTTAATACATTGTGCTTGGATTTGAATCTGAAACTTGAAGTCTTTCACATTTTGGATGTGTGTGTGTGTGTGTGTGTGTGTGTGTGTGTGTGTGTGTGTGTGTGTTGGTACTGGAACTTGAACTCAGGCCTGGGCTTTTCTGTCCAAGGTATGTGCTGTAGCATTTGAGCCACAACTTCACTTCTGGCTTTTTGTGGCTAAAAGGAATAAAAGTCTCACAGATTTTTCTTCCTGGCCTGGCTTTGAGCTGTGATCCTCAGATTGAGATCTCTGGAAGAGATAGGATTATAGCACCTGGAACCAGTACCTGGAACCATTTTGGAATATTCTTAGTCATTGTCTTAAGTTTTTCTTCTGATGTTTTCTGCATCTCCTTTCCTTGAGACAGTTACATGTGTGCTGAGCCTTCTTCAACACAGCTCGCAGGATCATTCCTGTGTTTTCTACTCTTATATCTTCATACTTTACATGGATATTATCTGTTCCCTATTTCCTTAAATATGCCTGTATTTTTGTTAAGCCTATTCTTTAAGTTGAGAATAGAGTCTCATGGACTTTTCTGCATGGGCTGGTTTTGAATCATGATCCTCAGATCTCAGCCTCCTGAATAGCCAGGAGAGAGCCCAGCTTCTTATTTAATTTCTTGATATGGATGCTTCATTTTTTATCACTCTTTTTTTTTGGCCAGTCCTGGGGCTTGGACTTAAGGCCTGAGCACTGTCCCTGCCTTCTTTTTGCTCAAGGCTAGCACTCTGCCACTTGAGCCACAGCACCACTTCTGGCCGTTTTCTGTATATGTGGGGCTGAGGAACTGAATCCACGGCTTCATGTATATGAAGCAAGGACTCTTGCCATTAGGCCATATCCCCAGCCCCCCTCACTCTTTTTTTAAACACATATTTATAGATTACATATTTCCCAGTGAGAAATGCTTCTACAAGTTTTCATATGAGCATTTTCACTTCAGTTATTTTCTAATTTCCATTAGAAAATGCCTTTCTTATGTTTTAAACTTGTTTCTTAATTTCTATACATATGGTGGCTTTTTGCTGGTTGTTTTGTTACTGACATCTAGCTTAATTGCATTGTGGTTAGAGAACAGACTAAATCTGAACATTTCAGTCCTTAGGAACTTGTTGAGACTTGTTAAGGTCCAGCTTGCTGTCAGGTTTGTAATGAACTTGCAAAGTAAGTCTATATTTAAGTTATTAATGACAATGTTCTTCCTTGTTCATAGTAGAGCTTTGCTGCTTTCCTTTTATTCTTCCTTTTATTCTCATTCCATCAATTTCTAAGACAGGTATGTTTATTTATCTATTTCAGCAAAAATTTCTATTGTTATAATTGAAATAGGTAAAATGCATAAAAAGTGGATAGAACAACCCATTTGCATGCACTTTTTATATCTGTTAAAATTAGGAGAAAACATCAAATTTTCAGTTTCATGAATAAAAAAGCAATGACATAATTGCTTGCTGGTGTTGCTCTGGAGTGGGGAAAATGTTCTGGAACTAGATAGAAGTTTGCTTTAAGATGGCTAATTTCCTTTTTTCTTTTGTCATGGGGCTTGAACTTAGGACCTCATACTGTCTTTCGTCATTCTCGCTCATGGCTAGTTTCAAATCTCCATCCTTAGATCTCAGCCTTCTGAGTAGTTACAATGAAAGGTATGAGCCACTGGCATAAGGCTGGTGGCTATTTTTATATAAAAATTTAAAATTCACTTCCAATAATAACATTTTGGAAGAAAGGAGAATGATGGAATTAAATTGTAGCTTTAAATTTGAGAATAATTCTTTTTTGTTGTTTGTTTTTACCAGTCCTGGGCCTTGAACTCAGTGCCTGAGCACTGTCCCTGGCTTCTTTTTGCTCAAGGTTAGCACTCCACCACTTGAGCCACAGCGCCACTTCTGTCCATTTTCTATATATGTGGTACTTGGGAATTGAACCCAGGGCTTCATGTATACGAGGTAAGCACTCTTGCCACTAGGCCATATTCCCAGCCCCCCCGGCTTCATTTTGCTCAAGGCTAGCACTCTGCCAACTTGAGCCACAGTGCCACTTTTGGCCTTTTTTCTATATATATGTGGTGCTGAGGAATGGAACCTAGGGCTTCATGTATACGAGGCAAGCACTCTTGCCTCTAGGCCATATTTGCAGCCCTGAGAAATAATTCTTTAGATTTTTTTTTTTTTTTTGCCAGTCCTGGGCCTTGGACTCAGGGCCTGAGCACTGTCCCTGGCTTCTTCCCGCTCAAGGCTAGCACTCTGCCACTTGAGCCACAGCGCCGCTTCTGGCCGTTTTCTGTATATGTGGTGCTGGGGAATCGAACCTAGGGCCTCATGTATCCGAGGCAGGCACTTTTGCCACTAGGCTATATTCCCAGCCCCAATTCTTTAGATTTTTAAAAATTATTTCCCCTTAGTGTTGCCAAATATTTGCTTCACTTCCACTCATTGATGATCAGACACAGATAATACACATTAATTACCATATTGCCAGCTTGACATTTAGCAAGACAGGAATGTTTAAACCTCCAACATGATTGTGGGTTGGAATTTATAGTTTTGAATTATTTGTCTATGGAAGTTTTAAATTTGTATTATGTGGGAATAATGTAAAATTAAAAAAAAACTGCTGTATCACATGTTTAGTATGAAGAAACCCTCTTTAGCCATTTTTTTTTGTCTCAAAAATACTAGAAAGTACCAGAAAAAAACACATGCATTATGGCTTTCAGGAAGAATTCTCCCTTTGACCTCAAGGTCAGGGAGAGAGGGAAACACAGCATAATGGTTTCAAAACATCAAGTTTGGGAGCCAGGATTACCTGTGTTATTATCCTGTTTCACTACCCATTACTTATGAGACCATGGACAAGTTGCCCTATCCTCTGATTCTCTGTAAATCTGTGAAATAGAGAAAACAGCACTACTGCCATGACTGGGTCATGAAGTGGCAATTAAGGCCGTCAAGGAGCTGCCCCAGGGCCTGACACATGTGAAATGGCAGCCATAATTATCATCCTATAGGTGTGACATTTGCCGTCTTTGGAATTGTCTTCTAAATGTGTACTTCTCCACAAGTGAAGATGTACTCTTCTTTACTCTTCTGGAGGCAGCTGCCATCTTTATAGATTAGTGGCTGCTTAGTAGCATCCAAGTATCATCTTGGATTCTCATTACTACTCCAGCTTTTATTTCTCATTACTTTCCCTGGAAGGCGCTAATGGCTCACACCTGGAATCCTAGCTACTCAGGAGACTGAGATCTGAGGATCCAAGTTTGAAGCCAGCCCAGCCAGAAATGCCTGTGAGACTTTTACCTCCATTTAACTAGCAAAAGTGGAAAGTGGAGGTATGGTTCAAGTGGTAGAGCGCTAAGTGTAAGTGAAAAAACCTGAGTGATAGTGCAAGCTCTGGTACTGATCCTCTGCCCCCCCCCCCAAAAAAAAACACAAGCTTTTTCAGTTTCATCCATAGCAGGTGCCAGTGTGACAATGATCTGTCTGACTCTGATCTGCTCGCAGATGTGCACTGGCAGCATTTTCGGATTCTCCTGGATTGTCTAGAGGAACTCTGACCTTTTCTTTGAGGTACAACAATACTTGGTGTTAACAGCTCCTATGATGCTTCTGAGGGAAAAGGTTTCACAGAGTTACTGCCTCAAAACAAATGGAATACCACACTTCATATTGTCTGTGCATTCGAAGTCGGTCCTATTTTGACTGTGAAATAAACAAAAATCAAACACCAGTTTTTAACTTTCTGTGTTTGGTTTTACTGTTTGTATGGGATTAGTTCTCTCCTTGGATATGTGGAATTAGCTAAAATCTCCACTTGTTAACCATTTGCCAAAGAATGAAAGAATCTCATTGTATCTTCCTTATAACATGGAATTTTCTAGCTTTTCCCATGTTTTTCTACACAGATTTCCTATAAGCACCTACACTTTATCACATCCAAAACATGGTTGTTCAGCTTGATTTTGCACTGATATCTCAATCCTTTCCCACCCTTGTCCCAGAATATATAAGGAGCACTATAGTTAGAAGAAACCTTTTAGAAGAACTGGTAAACTCACTTTAGTGGGGAAGAGCTAATAGCCAAGGGAGGCATAGTATGAGGCTGATGTAATCGATGCCTAAGAATAGAATTGAGTAGCAAAATTAACTCCCCGTTTCCAGATAAACAGGACTTTTATTCAGTTTCATTTAGAGCGATTCAGAAGTAGGTAGTCGTTTGGTCATGGCTGAGGAATGGTCCTTGAAGAACTAGACTCTGCCTTCCTATCCTAGCCCATGGCTGACTTCCTTTTGCTACTGGTCTTTTTTTCTTCTCATTTTATGTTTCTTTCCTGTGGTGTGCTGTTTGAACTCATGTCTTCTTCTATTGTCAAGTACTAGTGTCTAATACCAATTCTAAAGCAGATTTATTTCCAGAGGTCTTAGAACTATTTCTAGACATCACTGGACATTTCCACATAGATTTCCCATAGGCACCTAAATGTTACCACATCCAAAATGGTGTCCTTCAGCTTCTCCTCATTCCCTTGCTTCTTCCTTTGACCTTGTCTTATTTAATCACACCCATACACCCAAGCCAGAGACATGAATCATCCTTTCCTCCATCATCTGGGGTGCTCAACCTGTCCCTGAGACTCCTTCCTTAAGCCTCTCAACTCCAGCCCTTGCCTGCCACCCCCACCTGTAGTCTTGCTTAGGTTCTTCCTCATTCTTTATCAAATGGGATGTCACTTCATTCTTCAGCTGCCACCAGAGTGACCTTTCTGCTACCAAGTCTCCACTGTGTGTGTATGCACGTATGTATGTATCTCTGATTCAGACCTTCAGAACTGTCCATCCCTACTGGGCACCATTCAAACTTCTTAGCATAGCATTCATGGTAGATCCTTCCTTTGGATGTGGCTACTCTCCACGGCTCATTTGTGTGAACAGCAACCGAAACCAAAATGTTTCATTGGATACACGCAGCCCAGCTGCTTCACAGGGCTTGGAATGAGGTGTTAGGAGAGAACGAGGCACTTCTGTCTGGAGTGAGTTAGGGAACTGATTGTAGCTCCCTAGGCTTGCACTGGCTCTCAATTGTTTGCTAGCCCAACCTATACTTATTGCTAGGTGTAGCCATCAGTCTAGAGGATGAAGTCCTTTGCGAGCTGTCTCTGGCCTCTCCCTCCTAGCTGCTGCCTTGGCTCCCAGGACTCATTGCTCCTTTGGCATCTGGGATGGACTCCTCCTCATCTGTGAAGCCCTGCTTGCCAAGGGAGCCTCTTCTCCCCTGCTGGCCTGAATTATTTGCCATCACTGCTGTGCCTCTCTCACTGGGGATGTAAGTTTTCCTTGTCCCATATCCTACTGTTGGAACAATTAACTCTTACATTTTAATCTGCACAACAGGAGGACAGAGGCAATACTACTTAATTCATCTTTCTATTCCTGGCCCAGCTTGAGTTGGTCACCAGCAAATTATTGTAGGCCATGGCCAGAAATTACACAAAAACTGCAGGTTGTAGGTTCAGACAGAACTATGGGACTTCTACTCGCTATAAAATTGAAGACCAGAGTTGTTCTGTTTAGTGATGCAAAACCATTACAGAACTCTCTAGAATGGATTTGTCATTTCTTATTTACGGGCAGAGGCTTGGATGGGAAGAGGGTAGAGGCAAAGGCTGGGAGGAAACATATTGGTCTTTCAAGAAGTGCACCAAGGGCCTCAAGGCAGAATTTAAGAGCTGGCTGGACGGAGCGGCAGCTATGATGTGAATAGGGCAGAAGAGGGAAGAACAAACTTGAATTAAACCTGGGAGCAGAAAGGGGAGCTGGTGTTTAAAACCCACGCTTGCAATTGCTGGCATGTTTGACCTCTGGGCAAGTCATTAACCTCTATGTCTTAGTTTCCACATCTGTAAAGTGGAGATAATACTGTTTCCCTACTTCAAAGAATTATAGATTAATCAATGTCTGAAAAATGTCTCTAACTTGAGCAACTCTATGTAAATATCCACAGCAGCACAGACAGAAGGCAGGTGGAAATACTAGCGAAAGAGACCCGAGCTTCCTTTTAATTTGTTTGAAACCTTCAAAATGAAAAAAAATACTTGCTAGTACCCTCATTGGAGAAAATTATTATTATTATTTTATTTTTAGCAAAATAGCAGTTACATTTATACTTTGGAAAATGGTCTTGAAATGATGGTTGGTCTTTTATTTTTTTTTTATTTTTAGTTTTTTGGCCAGTCCTGGGACTTCTTTTTGCTCAAGGCTAGCACTCTGCCACTTGAGCCACAGCGCTACTTCTGGCCATTTTCTGTATATGTGGTGCTGGGGAATTGAACCCAGGGCCTCATTTATACGAGGCAAGCTCTCTTGCCACTAGGCCATATCCCCAGCCCTCAGTCTTTTATTTTTTTTTTAACCTAACTCCAAAGCAGAGGTGTCTTGGAGTGTGTGAAGTCTAGGCCCAGGGAACTGAAGCCTTGTGGATGAATCCTGGAGGATTTGGCTGGTGTTGGCCAAGTCCTAACACAGCAACACAATGGTGTGTTAGTACTGCACAATATATGTGACTTTTTCCCTTTCTTCCTCCCCTTTCCCCACTGCCTCACTTTTTTCTATCACAAGAGAGTCCCTGGCCAGCGAGGGGCTGGGCAGGGAATGGTAAAAGTCCTGCTCCTAGCATTTCTCCTAGAGATGGGGCTTAGGGAAGAGGGTAGACTATTGGTTGTTGTATAATTTACAGATTATTTCAGGTAGTCCAAAAGTTGAAATAAAAAAAAATATATATATCCAAGTACAGTGGGTCATTCCTGTAATCCCGGCTACTTGGAACAAGATGGTGGCAATCAGCGGATCATAGTTTGAGGACAGCCTAGGGTAAAAGTTAGTGGGTGCCCTCTCACTCTCTTTCAACCAACCAACTGGGGATCGCAGTTATACAGGAGGCATAGGCAGCAAGATTGTGGTCTGAGGCTAGCTAGCCCCAGGGAAAACAGGGCAAGAATCTTTCTGAAAAAGGACTAAAGCAAAGCTGGATGCTGGTGGCTAATGCCTACAAACCTAGCTGTTTACAAGGCTGAGATCTGAGGATTAGTTTGAAGTCACCCTAGTCAGGAAAGTCCATGAAACTCTTATCTCCAATAAACCACTCCGAAAAAGCCTTGAGTGGCAGTGTGGTTCATGTGGTAGAGTGCTAGTCTTGAGCAAAGGAAACTCAGGGACAGCATCCAGGCCCTGATTTCAAGCCCCAGGACTGGCAAAACAAAACAAAAGCAAAATAGACTGGAGCTGTGGCCCATGAAGCTGCCTAGCAAGCTTGAGGCCCTGAGTTCACATTCCAATATGGGCTCCCCGCCCCCGTCCGCCCTGCCGCCCCCACCCCCCAAAATATTGAAAAAGCAGCAGCCGAGATGGGAACCAATGTTTGGAATGAAGCAGAGTCTTAAAGCCTTAAGCTGGGTCCTGGCGCGGGAGGGTGAAGTTTTGGAGGCTGGGGCTGCTCTGCTCCTGAAGAT
This sequence comes from Perognathus longimembris pacificus, assembly GCF_023159225.1. Lineage (NCBI taxonomy): Eukaryota > Metazoa > Chordata > Mammalia > Rodentia > Heteromyidae > Perognathus > Perognathus longimembris. The sequence goes on along the minus strand of NC_063174.1, from coordinate 8,825,581 downwards.
TTATTCCCTCTCCTAATCACATTTTGATGACCAGTAGAGAATGCCATCCCAGATCAGGTCACAGCTACCCAAGGACTGTCCCCAAGGGTGAGGTGTCCTAGGGAACTGGATTATCTTGGTGTTTGGGGTCAGCACTCTTGGTGATTCTCTCTACTGGTCACTTTTTAACATATATTGCTTTGTCTGCTAATTAGGAACCTGAGACCAGTGAGAAAGCTCTCTTACACAATGAGTTAATGGTAAACACCACTGTGTTACAGATTTAACCTGATTGTACCATCTAATATCTTAAGAAGGGGACTTTCTTTACGTGGCTCTGTTAGTAATTTACTTTTCTTTTGAATTGTGAGAAGAACATGATACCCAAGGAATAGCCCTTTGACCTTCAGTGATGTTAAGCCACTCAGAAAAACAGCTTGACTTAAGCGTGTATTCTGCTGTTATTTTGTTTGGAAACATTAGTTTTCTATTACAGCTATAGTAAAGCGGTTCAGATCAGATCCAAGCTTCTTAAGCAGCTCTATTACTGACTTGTATACAGACTTGGAGATGATATTTATATGCTTTCCAAGTTCTGTATCTATATCAATTGGCAGCTTCTACCTATTGCATGGGCCCAAGTTTTATGCATGTCTGTAAGCAATGTATATATATTGGCACATTACTGTATTGTATTTTCCTTGGCTTTCTGAGACAAACTCTTTTCTTTATTAGTACTGCCTGAAATGGAATAAACCTTCTGTCTGTTTTTATCTTCTGAATAAGATCTTTTCAGATGGCCTCTTTGGGGGGAGTCTGGAATAATTAATTATCTCCCCCCTCTATCTTTCTCAATGCATTTAATTTGAACTTTCTTAATGAAAACTCATCTCTCATAAATGCTGGGTTGGCCCATTTTGTGTGTGCCTGCTCTGTCCTGCTTTGACTGATGTGTAAATAAGAGGCAATCTAGTGATGAGTTTTGCTTGTGTGGTGTGGAAGGGTGGAGAGGGAGGAGGGGTTGATGAATAGAGGCGACTAGAAAATGTACTTGATAATAACATGGCTGTGATTGATGTTGCAATTCCTGAAAAATTATCATTGTGATATAATTATTTGTTTATGAACTGTGTGCCCTGAGACTCCCAAGTTTGAGATTATTCATGGCACAGATAAAACTCTAAAGTCAATAATTCATCAAGTGTATAATGGTTTTGTTTGGGAGAGGTGGGGGGGGCACATGGATATTACATCCTGTTTGTGACACTTCTGCTATAAATCTGAGCACTCCTTCAGCCCAAGGAGGAACCACCTCATTTTCTGCCCCTCTTCTTCTGAAACTAGATTGAATAGTTTTTATACATAATTTTTAAGACTGAAATTAATTTTATTTCCAGAAAACTTCTTTCCACACAGTAGCATTATCTGGGTCATTCCTTTTGGTGTGTTTCATGATCCCAAACAGGGAGAAGCAAAGGGAAAGGAAAAACCATTCTGCTCTGCCCCCTCTCCCCCCAAAGACATGACAAGAGCTGGAAGTTCAGGAGTTGTGACTTTGTATTCTAAGCAGAATACACACTTTGCATATATTCTAATTTAGATCAGTAAAAGGACAGAGGAGGTGTACTCATTTTCAGGAAGTTGATGAGTCTGGTCTTGTAATTCTTCCTTGAATTGTGAGTAGATTTTACATATGCATACTGAGAGTCTTGGCCCTTCTCAACCTAGTTTTGGTCCCACAAAGTAGCTGATATGGTAGTTTATCTTTCTACTTCATTCTACATCCCTCTTATTATTGGCTTTTCTCTGCCTCAGTTTGCCTACAAGGAACTGTCCCACTAGATATGTTTGTAATGGATGTTATTATGGGCCTGTCTGCAAGGTTCCACAAATATTGGGGCTATGTCTGTCCTTTCCAGCACATTTATACATATACATAAACAAAAAGGGGGGTGGGAAATCTATCTTAATGAGATTCAATGAAAAGACCTAGGTGTTCTGGTTGACTGGAGGCCTGAGAGGAAATGATAATTTGATCTGGCTGATAAGAAATGCAACCACAGGCAGTTTTAATGAAGAGCCTCGAGTCTGGAGTCAGAAGTAGAATGGGATCTTTATACCATGCACACACCAGATCCCATCTTCAGCTGTGGGTGTGTCCAAGGGCACATTTTAAGACAGGCTGTTACGAGTTGAACTGTATTCCTCCGGAAGTTGAAATCTTGACCTCCTATATCTACAAATGACCTTATTTCTGTTTCTTCTTCAGAGTGGGAACTTGTAGAGGTAATTTGGGATGATGAGGTCACAATAGAATAGATTGGGCTTTAAATCTAATATGATTGGCATTTTTACAAGAGAGAAGAGAGACTCAGGGTGAAGGTGTAGGGATGCATGGGGTGTAGCTACACATGGTAGGGGTGGAGATTACAGATATATGTCTGCACACTGAGAAGTGTTGGGGATGTATGTAACATCCAGAGGCCAGGAGAGAATCTGGGGTATTCTCTCCTCCAGAGCCTTCCTGGCTGCCATCTGGATACTGGACTTAAGAGTTCCCTCCCTAGAACTATGAGGGCTACCCAGTTTGCCATAACTGGGCAGCCTGAAAAACCAATAGAAGGCCCTACATGAATTCTGGCATACTCAGATTATGGTGACTATTAGAATGTCTAAGAATTCTGTCCACAGTGTTACTGGAGGCAGTAACAGGTGACCTTCAGCCTAGAGATTTAGTGACTCTGACATCCATCTTCATACCCCTGCAGGCTATTCAGATGAGGGTGAAAATTTAGTCCATTTTGAAATCAGAGGTAAGATTTCATCTCAATACCTTCTAAAATGATAATGATCCACTAGTGAGTGGGCTAGAAAGACCTCACTAGGATTATTAAGATATCCTTTCTACACCACAGGGTTCCTCTCCACTGCTAAGATTCTCTAGAAAATGGCTGTGTTTATTATCAGTTCAATGGTTATCTCTGAGGATAAATAAGTACTAGTTTCTTTTGAATCACAGATCTATAGCTGTCCACAGGGTAGGATGGCATTGTTCACTAGATCACTTCCTAACTGCTTAGCTTCATTTGTCTTCTTCTTTGTTCTCGTTGAATTATTGGGACTATTTCTGCATACAAAGAGGATAGTATTGTGGGTAGACACATTTAATTTCTCTCCAACATTTCTCAGTGGGCAACTCTGTAGGAGCCCCGGGGGCTACCCAAAGAGGCAGGAATGAATGATCTTGCTGCTTTTCCCATCTTGACATTCCTCAGTTGAAACTCCAGCTTATCCTGTCAAACCACCTGGACATTTGCAGTGAATTTCTGCCTCTTGATAAGATTTGTTTCATTTTTTTTCTTGTCTTCAATCATCACTGTTTAGTAAGTCTTCATTGAGTCAACACTGTTTGTAAATCAGTAAGCTATGGGGGCCATGAAGTTGAACTGGCAATAATTCATGGCCCAAAAGAGTCTACCAGGTCAATCCTCATTCTTTATGATGGCTTCCTAAGAGACACAGGAGAGCAGAGGGTAGCTGAAAGTGTTCACTTACCTTAGTTTTTCAGGAGAGATTCCTAAGCCTGCAGTTTGTCATCAGTCTGAGAATTATACCTCAGGACAAGATTTGTCATTTTTTTCCATTGCAGGATCTGATATTAGCAAAAGTATTCTTCTTCTTTCAAGGCCCTCACTCTGTGCTTTGAATTTTGATAATGACCTTGGCTTGTACACACTACTTTCTGTGTTTGATACATTGCCATGCACATGCAAGTTAGCTTCCAGCTGCATTGAACCCTCTTGGTGTAAATAGACTTTGCCTAGCTCATAAGGATTTACCCAGGTTCTTTATGCTCAGGTGAGTGCATGGCTTCCATCTTTTTATTTTTTTTAAATGTTTATTGTAAAGATGATATACAGGGGGTTAGAGTTACGTAAGTCAGTTAATGAGTACATTTCTTTGTGAACAGTGTTACTTCTTCCCTCATTTTTCTCCCAGTATTTTCCCTCTATGGATTCCCTCTTGATATATATTTTCTGTTGACTTCCCTTGAAAAATATTATATCAGTATCATCTGGGAGAGAGGAGGGAGGAGATGCACAGAACTGGCTGCTGACCCACATTCTGTCCAACATCCGATGGAGTCCTGGCAGGTTGACTTGCTGCTAGCCTGACAAGGGAGAGGGGCTGGGCTTCTGTAGAGCTAGGGGCTGGATTGCCAGCCTTGGGACTAGGGAAGTGGCAGCGTTTCCTGATTATCAATGGGTCTGAGTCCAGAGCTTGCTTGTTCTTTCTGGCTATGAGTGGTTATTTCATTAGTGACCTATCTTAGCATCAATAGGTATATATAAAAGACAGAAAACTTGTTGATGTGGAGGAGGCTCAAATTGGCAAAAGGATGGAGGATTTCAACCACTTTTACTGCAGAAGCTCCAAAGCCTTCAGAGGATCTCAAGTCTCTCGCCATGTCTGGCTTGTCTACTCGAGCCTCAGGATCGTAGGGCAGCAGGACTGCCCAGACGCAGTGTTGTGGCTGACCACCAGCCTCACCCACTCTCACACAACTACCCTCTGCCTTGATTAGACTTTGCCCCAGCCAAACCCCTGAGGGACATCACCAGCAGCCACACCATCAGTGTCTACCCGAGACTCCCGGGTGAGCTGGCTTCCTTCCTTACCACCAGCCATTCAGGATGGAGTTTCTAGCTTCCCCGGTTTTGACCTCCTCAGTCTTGCTATTCCTATGCTGTTGACACTTTGGAACAAAAGATAACTTTTAGAAAAGTAACTAGGCAAACTCAATTCTATGTTCCCTCTCACCCTCTCCTTAGTCCCTAATTTTAAGTACTTATTTCAAGAACCTGTGTAGGGAATAGTAGATATCCTACAGACCTAACCACACATTCATATCCATCAGTCTTGATGATCATATCCACACAATTAATCCCCAATTTAGCAAATATCACTGAAGACTTACACTAAGGCAATGATTTGGTAGCTTCGGGACAAAAGCATTTTTCTTTTTTGGCTTTGATCAAGTCTCTCTCTCTCTCTCTCTCTCTTTCTCTCTCTCTATATATATATCTATATCTGGAGAGCACAGACTGAATAGGTGATCTACTTTATTCTTAACTTTGAGATAAGAGTTGATATTAAAAAATGTTGTACCAGATAGCCTGCCTTAAAATGTAACAGGCCGCATGCTGACTTAACCATAACACAGCACAACCATGATTTAGCTTGTTTGGAGAAAAAGAAAATATGTATTTAGAATAAAGAGAAGTATAAGCAATGGAAAGGTTGGTTACACGTTATAGATTGTAATAAATGAAAATATCGAGTGCATTTTAAATGATTAATGTATGACAGCTCTCATCATTTACTGTGCATTAATCAAGAAAGAATGCACCCTTCCCACAGTGGTTAAGGTTGCACAGCCACTGTTCAGCTTTGAGAATGTGCATACTAATGCTTGGTATGACAATGAGTTGGGGTAGCTGAAAATTTAGGATGGTTGCAAGTTTTGTGTAGTATTTGGATTAGCATCTTAATCTGGGCCTTGTCAGCCTCATCAGTACACAAGTGATGCATTTTTTTTTCCAAAACTAGCAAAAATATGGATGCATTTGAAATTTTTTTTCTTTTTAAATAAAGAATAATGACCAAGGTACCTGCTTAAACAAATACTACCAGCATTCGTTAGTTAGGATGGTTACATGTAAAAGAAATGATGCCAGATAGTAACAAATCCAAGAGAAGTTTATTATGAAAATGGCACCTGCGGATGAAAAAAATTAAGTTACATAAAGACAACCATGTATGTGACATGTATGAGAAATCTACAAAAGTATAAAAAGAACCCTGTTGTAAATGAAGTATGTACATTTCTGATTTGCAGCATTATCAATGGTCAATGAAAAAAAAATGTTTCAAAATAAGCCAGGCACTCAGGAAGTTAGGTCCGGTTAGCTTCACACAAAACAAATGTACCATAGCTGTCACTTTGTAATGTTTTAATTATTTTTTTATATATATATATATCGTAGAGTTGGTAACACTGCTAAGATTTTTACGAACAGAATATCCCTTTCCCCATTATTCAGCTACTTGGCACCAGTCTCCTCATAAAAGTTTTCATATATTTGTACAAGAAATAGTTAAAAACACAGACACAGTCTTCACAGGTAATGAAGTGTTTTTTTTTTCATTTTGTATTTTAAACACTATGGATTTAGACAGCAGCTGTGATTATCTGTTAGTTTAAATCACCAGAAATCATTTTGACACAACACAGAAACATTTATAAAAGAAAAATAAGACAGCTGTCTAGCTGTTCTTTGTAGCTGATAGGTGCATTCCTTTGATTGTTCGATAGCTAGAGTAGAGCTTCCACGATTAATCTTTAAGTTTCTCAATAGGCCTTCTTCATCTTCTAAACCTACTGCAATCCTTCAAGTAAGCTCACTACTAAAATTTGTGGCATCCACTTCATTCTGTTATTATGTTACCATAACTTGGGTCCAACTCATGGAATCAAAGGTTCTAGAGGAATCCACTCCACACAGTGATATTCAAAGGACAGCCGAGTTACTATATTAGCATTGCACGAATAAACAAATATATATGACAATTCTATATTCCATTACCCCCACCCATTTTGTTTTTAAAAAAATGTTGGTTGGCCTTTGAAAGAATTTTCTGTCTCACTGGTAATTGCTTTATATATTGCTCCATCAGCCAACCTGAAAAAAAAACACCAAAGAAAAGCACCCACTGCTTATAGGTAGAGCACAAGGGACTCTGGGAATGTTAACAACTGAGGCTGTATGGCATCATTTATTTAATATATCTGAGCATTATTCTTCAGTGCTTTTCGTTGCACTCCAGAAGAGAGAGAGAGAGAGAGAGAGAGAGAGAGAGATAGATAGAGAGAGAGAGAGAGACAGAAAGAGAGACAGAGACAGAGAGAGACAGAGAGAGAGAGAGAGAGAGTCAGAGTCATACCCAGAATTCCATTGTGGGGAAAATGGCTCCATTAACCTTGAGCTAGTTAAGAGTCTTTTTATCTCTGAGAATGAAAAAGATTTGGAGGACCAGGGATGGAAAGCAGAGGAAGGAAAAGGGAAGACAGGAAAAGGAAGGGAAAGTCAGGAGAGTCAGGGAGAATATACACCAGCAAAGCAACGGCAGGAATTTTCAAAAGTAAAACAGAGGATTCACAGACAGTAGAAGCAGTATAGGGTGACATTACAGAGGAAGGCCACCACACAAAAACCACTAACCCCCAAGAATCACTGATTCACTAGGACTGCAGGAATGGGACTGTACCACTCCAGACTAGAGATAGAGCACAGAGAAGACAAAGGACAAAACAACTACGTTAGCTTAGTATATACTGCATATAGAAACACACATTGAAACTGCAATGGGACTGACAGCTGAGGACACGTACACATTGTACACATTACAGTTCTCACATCTGTTATTAGATGCCTTAACAAACAACTGCCAAAAATGAAGCAGGAGAAGAATTTATACTTGACAGTCATTTGGAGTGTTTGACACCACACTGATTTCTGGCAATGCAGACAAAATAGGATTATTTTTTTTCTTTTTCTTTTTCCTTTTTTTTTTTTGTTTAACTTAATGTGCAGTTTTCAGTTGCAGTTATCTGTCTGAAGTTTATTAACCCATTCTTTAGTTTTAAAACATATTGGTTTTAACCCAGAAATAAGAACTCAAAAGAAAATAAATTCTTACAAATCAGTCTCTCAATATACAACCTTCCTTTTTTTTTTTTAGCAAGAAATGGAAGAAAGAACATGTTTATTTTTCCTTCTTTGACTCTTAAGTATTATTGAAGTTGCAAGATTAGCCTCAGTTAGACTGAGTTAAAAAAAATAAAAAGCTTAACAAAAGGCAGATGTACCTAAACTGCTCCTCAAATCAGTTTGATTGAGTTCACCAAGTGCCCCCTTTTAAAGGGGCTTTACTGACCCATTAAATTTAATGTGAGGCTATGTTTGTTAGTTGGGAGGTAAAATATTTTAAATCCTGCAGCAAACGTTAATGAGGGCTTTGTCTTAACTAACCAAGGAGACTGCAGCAACGGACTCCACACCAGGACAGAAAACACTGTTTTTGTTTTTGTTTTTCTTTTTCCCCCAAAAAGCCAGCCCAGGAGCTGCATTTTGTATGAAGACATTATAGATTAATAAATGATAGCACCATGATTTTAGAAATTAAGTTAATGTTTCATTAATTAACATTTAGTCCAACATTTTTTGTAAAAAAAACAAAACAAAACAAACAACAAACAAACATTCTAGTCATAGGCCAGAAATTAAGTTTAAGAGCCCAAATTATTTTTTTTTATGTGCAAGTACGAAAAATCTTAACCATAAAAAAGAGAATTAAATTCTGCATAAAATTCTAAAATACTATTCTCCTATTTTTTTTTCTTTAAAAAAAGGAATTAGGAACAGAAACAAACAAACCAAAAAAAAAAAAAACAAACCAAACAAAACAAAACCAAAAACCCACCACCCCATTTCATTTGACTTAGTCAAACAGGGCACATTGTTTATGCTTGTCTCTTTCCATCTTGATCACATCAAGATCTTTAGGAAGAAACCCTAATGGTTGTCACTCGAGAAATCTCTTGACCACGAGACTGAGTATTCTATGGCAGAGGCATATACACGTTAAAGACATCTTAATAAAGATGCAAAGGAAAGCCAAACAACCCAACACACATCTTTAGAAGAAGACAAAATGGCAGGCAGTTGAACTGGTCATCTGACCCTCGGAAGGCCAATAAACATAACACTTGTCTTTACACGAAAGAATAAGTCAACGTTAAAGAAAGGGGATGGGATGGGATGGGATGGGATGGGGGTTGGGGGGGGGGGTGTCGCCGCGTGGAGAGGACGCCTGACCTGCTCGAATTCAAAGTGCTAGAATTAAACGTCTGGAAAAAACAAAACAAAACCCAAAACCGAAACCGCCGACGACGACCATGCCTCCTCTGTGGAGCCCTGCGCATGCGCACCACGGCCACACGCGCGCGCGCACTCCACACGTGTGCGCACGCGCGCACGGCGCGCGCACGCGCGCACGGCACGCAGTCGGGCACGCGGGCCGAACGCCTCAGTCCTCCTTGCGCTCCAGAGTCTGTGCGGCGTGGATGCCGTTGCTGTAGACCGGGAAGGGCAGCGTGGAGAAGAGTCCGTCGGCGGTGGTGAACACGTTCCCGGCGGGCATCTGCGTCAGGCTGGCGGCGCTCACGGCCCCGCCGAAGGGTCCCGACATGTTGAGCCGGTGCACGTGGTGGTAAAGCATCTCCATGGGCGTCTTGGGGTCGAGGCCGAAGCCGGGGCTGTTGACGTCCACGAAGTTGACGGCGTGCGCGTTGGGCAGCAGGTTGCCCTGCATGGCCAGGGTCACCTCGGCGGGCGCGTAGCGGATGGTGCCCGTGGTGTAGACCCTCTGCGCCGCCGTGCTGGTGGCCGCCAGGGTCCCCGTCACCCGGTGCACCAGGGGGAGCACGACGTTGCCGGCCTGTAGCCTCTGTAGCGCCTCCAGGTCCCCAGTGTACAGCAAGGAGTTAGACGCGCCGGGGCCGCCATTGCTGCCGCCGCCGCCGCCGCCCCCGGGGTGCTTGTCCCGCGGGGACGCCGAGAGCGGGGGCGACAGCGGGTCGGAGGCCGCCACCGCGGGGGCCAGGGCCGTGCTGCCTGAGGTGCCGAATTGAGTCTTGCCGCGAGCGGCCGCGCCGTCGGCGCCCGGCGGGGTGAGGACCGAGTCCGGGATGGCCACGTGCAGGCCCGCGCCGCCGCCGCCGCCGCCTCCTCCTCCCCCCGCGCCGCCGCCGCCGCCGCCGCCGCCCTGCGGGGACGGGAAGTGCTCGGAGCTGGGGGGCTTGGTCATGCTGTAGGGAGACTCGTTCCTGGAGATCTCCCGGTTGGGCGGGTAGTTCCAGATGCTGCTGTCGTTGTCGAAGTTGATGGGTTCCGAGATCTCCGTCTTGATCTTGAGCACAGAGGCACTGTGGGGGGAAGACAGCAGCCGCGGGGGTTCCACGAGACCCGCCGCCGCCGCGGCGTCCAGGCCGCCGCCGCCGCCACCGGGGCTGGAGGCGCTGGAGAGGCGCCGGCGGCTGGCGCTGCCGCCCTTCTGGCGTTTCCGCCGCTTCTTGCGCTTCTGGTGCTTGCTGGAGGCCTGCGCGCCCGCCTCGCCCGCGCTGTCCGAGTCCTTGGCGCTGTCCGACGTGAGCGACTCGCAGTTCTGCAGCCGCAGGTCCGACTCGCTCTCCACGTAGCGCTCCACCTTGATCTGCATGGGGCCCAGCCCCCCGAAGCCGTCCTCGCCGGCCTTGGGGTTCTCAAAGTCCGAGTGCTCGAAGCTGTCGTCGCTGTCGCGGCTGTCCGGGTTGCTGGAGCTGTGGCCGTCGTCGTTGCAGTTCATGTCGTTGTCGCACGCGTTGCCTGACTTTTTCCGGTCCGGCTCCGGATCTTCGCTGTTCTCAGACTGATTCCCCTTTTCGTCGGACTTGGAGTTCTCGTTGTCCTCTGTGCAGGGCCCGGGGTTGGGGGAGGGCGGGGCAGGGGAGAGAAGAAAGAAAAAGGACATTGCATTAGCAGGGCAGAACCAGCGTCTCACCTGGAGACTGGGGAAGGAGGGGAAGAGGTGTCCTGTCCCCAGCCACACTACCTACCTTCCTGTGACTTTAATGACTGGATGGTCCCTGTTGAGGGCCCACATTAGCTGAAGTAGGCAAAGCAGATGGAAAAAATGACACTATGTCAATGGCCCATGGCTGGCTCTTTTAGTAAACTGCTATCCAGGCCCTCAGCAAGGCCAGGACACCTGGTGCAAATGCAGAATGATAGGTCCCCCTGTTCCTGACCCCCCCTCCCCCCAATCTGCCTTTAACAAGATCCCCTGGTGATGCTTAGGCACATGGAAACTTTAGAAGTTCTGCAAAGATACCCAGGAGGCAAAATTAACCTGGGATAATGTGCCAGGGACACAGATGATGGAATGCCAGGTGACATTTAAAGAGCTCTGGACTTGCACTGGTGTAGAATATTTGTTAGCCTTATTGGAAGCCACACTCCATAGCAAGTAAGTTTCTCCCATAGCACTTAGATTCATTATCTGATTCATTGTGTATATTTATTTGCTTCTGTTTCTTTCCTCTATAAGAATATAACTGGTGAGGATAATCCGTGTAGTTTACTGCTGTAGCAAAGAATTTCCAAGTGAGTCCAATTGAGGGGGCAGGACAATTATCAGGATCCACCATGAGTACTCATTCCTTTCTCCTGCCTTCCTGAAGCTGTGTCCTGGGTACTGACATGCATTCTGATGACCCTGGATTGGAGGAGCCCTGAAGATAGGAAGTTGGTGGAAAAACACTGTTGTCATCTGCCTCATTTTAGGGATAATTCATTTTCCCAGTAAACACAGCCTCAGAATATATATGCTGATGATTTTTATGGCTCTCCCATGATGGGTTTAGATGGCAGCCTGCATTAGAACCTTGGCAAATCATGTAACTTCTTTCCCTTTATTTTCCTTTCTTGTAGCTTAGAATGGGTTAGAGGTTTTTTTTGCAAGTGTAACGTTTTATGAGTTCTGTGCCTCTTGACTATCTGCATGTCTATGGAAGGCAATTGAGAACTGGAAAAAAGTAACATTTGTATTATTAGTTTTCCTGTTCTCAACTACTTAGGAAGACTACTTCCCAAAATAATGGGGAATAGTAAAAGCATTCAGAAAACAAATAACAGTCTGGCACCCTGCTAGAGGCATTCACCCATACATTAATTATTCTACTTTAGAGTCTCAGTAGCTTAGCTCAGTTCAGAACATTCAGGGCTTCAGGTCACAAACTCTTTTCTTAGAGCTGGCTGGGTTATTCCTGTACCTGGTTCCAGGAAAGAGGCTTGAGGTAGCTGTGGGACTAAAGCACGGCTCCTGTTGGCTAGGGGAGGACTAACACTAAATCTGCCTATCTGTATGTTTATGTAAATATATATATATATATACCTCAACATACATATGTATGCACACATATGTATCTATGTTATATAAATATGTGCATTTATGTGTAGAGGCAATAGGAAACTCAGTAATAACTTGGTGTGCACATTTTGATATAAACTTTGGCTCTCTAGTTCTCGGCCATGACCCTTTGGCCCCCACCCCACCCTTGCATTTGGAGAGGCAACCTGTAGCTACAGAACATGAAGAAGTAGTAATACCTGTAATACCTGAGGTGTCTTTAGAGTCAGATTCAGAGTCAGATGTCTCAGAGGATTCGGAAGTTTTCTCTGGCAGATGGGGGAGCTGCGCGATGTCCATGGGTGTGTCCTTGTACTCAGGATTACTGTGTGGAGGGAGGCATTCATTAGGAGGGCAGGCACTCATTCTGCATAGTTTGCTGTGAACCATCTCCTACACTTCCTTGCCACAAAACTGTGGAGTTTAGAAAGTTTAGAAGACTGAACAGAAAATCGTTTCTTAGCTTTTTGTGGGACTGTTCAGAGGCTTGGATTGCATGTTCCAGGGTACAGGTGCACTCTGTTACACTGACTGAATACCCAAATGGGACATAAAAGGCACTAAAAAGCTTTTTAACTAATCAATCAGGTACTACTGGAGGCAAGGGAACTGTGCTGCTTGACATTCCTCCCAGTACAGCACCTGAGGCACTGGGGGAATGAGAAGTACTCTCCCCAATTCATTCCCATACCTCCTGGTGTGCCCTCTCCTTCTTGGGCTCCTAGTGAGTCCATTGCCTCAGTACCCTGTTTCACCCTTTAGTGTTGTTCTCAGCTGTTCAGATGGTTCCAGAGCTGGTGGTGGTGGTGGTGGTGGTGGTGAAGGGGGCCGGGGGTGGGGGTGGGGGAAGATAAGCCCTCCATGCCTAACGATCTGTCAGAGGCACAGGTGTGCCTTGGGATGTGTGGATTATGGCTACTGAACTGTCAACACACCCATTACAATCACATTTTCATCTGCTCATGTGGTGTACACCTGTGACTTGTTAGCTAGAGATCTGATTGCATGTGTGTGGGGGATCCCAGTGTGAGAGGGGCCCTAACAGAATGGATCTAACCCCATTTGCACAAATGTGTTTAAATTTTGTTCTATTTTTAATGTAGAAACAAGCCACATGCGGAAGTAGAATACATTCAGTCAGTTTGAGCTGGCTATCTTCTAGAAAGCGTCTTTTGGGCAGACCCAGTACATGAGCCTCTATAATCAGAAGGCAAAAGGAAAGCATCTTGCCTTGAATGGGAAGTGCCTCTTCTATATGTCCATGATGGCTAGCCAAACAGATGATTATTGACTCATTTGCCAACCTCTAGTGAAGTGAAATTCCTATACTAAAGGGGCACTCTTTTGGTAACTACTCTTAAAACTGTAAAAGTCCCTTTGAGGCTTAATTCACTGAGAAGGATTATCAGGCATTTACTCCTTAGTGTGAATTAGCTTCAGCAGTAAACCTTTCCAGATAATCAGATGAGACTAATGATAGGAAGGTAGGCATTGGCATTTTCTCTGAATATTCTGAGTCTGTAAGTATTATGGGGGAGGAAAGAAGACAGAAGCAGTAATTTCAGAACAAGGAAGATGAACTTAGATAGGTCCTGGTAGTGACGGGTTCTGACAAGAAAACATTTTCAAATGAAAACACTGTTCTGCTTTTAGGGAAGAACAAAAGTGAATAGGGGGAAGAAAAGCAAACTTCAGTAGTTGTTGTTTGCTGAGGTCCCATCCTTTCCTTACTAGATATCCAGCCTATAGAACAGCGCTCTTGGGTGGTTGGGTGACTGGCTTGGTGGAATGGCCTCTGCTAAAGCCCATTGACATCAATTTCCTTTGGTCTAGGTGCCATGCAGGTTAAATGCAGGTTAAATTTACTGTCTTTTTATTGTTGACATCACTGCAGGTTGTTGGGTCTGTCACATTTGAAATAGGTTCTAGAGACTAAAGCCTGGCCTTTGAAACCCAAACTGCCTCCTTCCTGTCTGTTATAGAATGTGATGGAATAGCATCACCACGCAGTCATGGGGTTTTGTACCATTTGACTCCATGCTAGACCGGTGGTGTCAGCCTAGATTTGTACAGACTGACCTTACCCTTCTAACTGCCTTCATTGGAGGTATGATAGAAAGTCATGGGGCTGATTGGGCAGTAAGAAAGGTTCAGAGAGGAAAGCAGTCTTCCAAAATGGGAATAGCAGCTAGACAGGACTTTAGTGTCCTATTCACATCAACATGAAAGACAATATCTAGCCTTTTATCACTGTTTTATGCTTAGTAGTAATGAGTCTGCTTGGCACAACATCATTTACAACTAAAGAATATAATGTCATAATACCTTGTTCTATTTTCTGTTTGGCACCTGAATTTTTATCATTTCCTCCATATAATAACTGCTCCATGAAACAAAATTTAAAAGGCCCTGTTGATATCAGAATCCCCTGGAGCACAGGATGACTACAAGGGATAGTTTACATGAAAAAAAGCCTAGGAGAAAGCCCATGAAATGCACATACTTTTACCTTTTATAGAATTAATATAGGGCAGAAGAGGTCAAAAAAGATAAAAGAAAGTAGATAAATGAAGATTCTTTTAAATGGTCGGCCATTAAGGCCCTCTCCACAGCAATAATCATTAGTGTCTGATTGATACCCTATTGGAAGCAAGCACATTCATGCCTTCAAGTAAGTCATCACAAAAGTATATGAAGCACTGAAGGGCCAGTGTGCTGATGAGTCAGCCTTGTTAGCATCTCAGCTCCATTTGGTTATCTCAAAGAAAAATGGGATTCAGGCAGTCCCTGTTGAAATTATCAGCCAAAGGGTACCAACTTCCATTCATTAGACCTACTGGAAGTTTTCTTACTTAGACCACATGTGATCCTCGGTGCCTTCAGGAACACAGAAGCCAGAACAGTAAGATGGTGGTGGGAGGAAGCCAAGTCAAGCATCGTGAGACTGCCTTGAAATGGGAAATGCCTCTTAAATTAGATTGGTGGAGAACCCTGTAGAAGATTTGCTCTAAATACAAATCACCCTACCTGTTGGTCTTAGTTTTCTGCTTATTTGGGTCCAAGAGCAGAAAATAGGGTAAGAGAAAAGGTGTGGCACAACAGAGTTTATGAAGCAATTGAGCTTGGACTTATTTATGGATGTAAGTTTGAAGACATACTGTAAGAGCAGTGGAACATATTTGAGTTCACATCGATAGGCAAAAGAAAATTGTCTTCACTTCTTTTTTTTTTTTTTGGCCAGTCCTGGGCCTTGGACTCAGGGCCTGAGCACTGTCCCTGGCTTCTTCCCGCTCAAGGCTAGCACTCTGCCTCTTGAGCCATAGCGCCGCTTCTGGCCATTTTCTGTATATGTGGTGCTGGGGAATCGAACCTAGGGCCTCGTGTATCCGAGGCAGGCACTCTTGCCACTAGGCTATATCCCCAGCCCTGTCTTCACTTCTTATCATGCGATCATCATCATTCTGGCAAAGCCGTTCATGTTTCTCCAGATTTGAATGAGAATGAAACCTTATAGAACAGGCTGAGGGCATGGAAGGCATGAAGAGAAATAGGAATATTACATACTCTGTCACTTCTCTCTGTCTCCTTTGCTCACTTTTCACAAGGAGTAGAGGGCAGGAGTGAACGTGTGGAGACGATGTGTAATGGTGTACTTTTTGAATACTTTAGCTCAGTATTTCTGCCTCAGGCTAAAGTCTGTATTTTTTGTTTTTTGGTCTGAGCATTTATGAGAAAATCAAAGCAGTTTTTTAGAGCTGCCCAAATGTTGGCAACCCAAGAATGACTACAATCTTGCAAACCTTCCCTGCCAGACCCTTCCATCACTTTAATCTTCTCACATTTCTTTGAAACTTGTGGAAAGTGGAGCAGAATTTCCAAAAAATTCTGCACCATTTAATATCAAAAGATAATACAGCAGGTCAGCTTCTAACCATTGGGCTGTACAGCTTATAACTGAGAAATAAAACAATTAGAAGATGCATACCTTAGGAGATAATTCACCCAGATGATATTCTTTTCATTTGCATTCTTGGCATTAATAGCTATGGTGGCACTAGACTGTATCCAGATATATCCTCCATTCTTCTGCATCCAGCGATAGTATTTAGTCACACACTGACCCTTATTCAGCACTGGAGGAAGAAAACATCAAAACAAAAGGGATGGTATTAAGACTAGGGACATGTGATTTCCATCTGTACAGAACCTCAAGCCCAGAGCCTCTTACCCACCAGGGGTTCTCTCTCTGGGCCTAATGTAACATGCCACTAGTAAGGGCCAGTGAAGTCAACAGATCACTGGAGTGGCTGGGCTGGAGGGCGGTTATTGGCATCTGTAGCAAGACTTTGTTTCTTCTCTGGCAGAAAGGAAGAATGAAAGGACTACAAATCCTGTGGCTCACAGAACACTTACTGCATTGTAAATATTGTCACTGGGTTTGACGTGAAATGGGAAGCAGAGGATATAGGGATGAGATTTATTTGGGGGTAGTAGCTAAGAAGTCCTCTTTGAGCTTCTAGATATTTGGATGGTTCTGAAGATGCTTTACCTCTCTGTTTCCATCATTGTGATCTCTGTTTCAATCAGTTCCACCGGTATCAACTGGTACCTTTACCCACTTTTCCCTTTTGTTCTTGGATAACCAAATTTATAGTTCTCAAATGGATTGAATTGATACTGGTCAGTTGGGAAAAATGCTGGTGAGACCGCTGAATGTTGGAATGAAATAAATCCCTTCCTTGAGTCAGAGAGAGTCCCTGACCTAAGGGGGGGGGGCAGAAATGGGACATGGAATTGACTTGGCTAGAGCCAAACAGAGTGACAGCTTCACACAGACTCTGAAATATGGCTCCAAATGAAGGAACGAGTAAAAACAATCAGTAATGTGAAACAGTGCCATTAAATACCCACTGAAAGAGAGCTTTAAAATGCAGATGTTAAAAATGATTCTTTAACCAAAATCTTGCCAAGTTGAAATTGATTTGATTTGTATCTGGGTACTCCTGAGCTAGTAAAAGGGGGAAGTGTAGTAAATCATCCCCTGAAATAAAGTGCTAGGGAAGGGAATGGTTTAAAAGGATGCTGGAAATGTACAAAAGCTGCTGTTAGGAGTTGCCTATGGATCACCGCCACTCTGCGCCACCCCCTGCATGTCCCACCTGCTGGCTGGCCACTAGAGGGCAGTGTGCACTCATCTACGTGGCCTGCTTTTGGCATGTCCTTGTCTCCGTCTGCTGAAATGAAAAACCTCTAACTGCTGTAATAAATTTGGCTAAATTAGCTGCTAAATGGTTATCTCAAGTAATATGTATTTGCATTAATCATCTTGCTCTAAACCAGAACAAGCCAGAGTCCTAAAGACGTAGTAAATTCATATTGTCCATTTAATTACGGCTAATAAGTGCTTCATATACAATAGTTTCATGAAGTACATTTTGATTTTTTTGGAGGTGTGTGTGGATGGATAAAGGGGAGTCACTTTCACAAAGAGCTATGTTTCAGGCTATAGAATCTCTTCCAGTCATGTCCTGAGCCACTCTTCCTGCCTCTGAAAGTGATCACAGCAAAACCTCCATGTGTTCTATCTGTAAACATATGTGCATGCTATCCAGCTTTTCTCCAACACTCCCCTTTTTTCCCCCCTCACAGTATGCTGAATGTATGGTTGTAAAATTTAATAATTATGTCTTCACTATTGCTTGAAAAGGCTTGCTTTGATGAGTGTTTTATATCATGGCAGGTTTCATTCTGAAAGGACTGCACACTTGAGGGTATTTTGAAGGTCTGAAACGTCACTTTCTCTTGGTGATGAGGCTCCACAGGTAGCATTGTACGCTCCCTTTGTAGGCAATTGTAAGTTCTGACTTTATGCATGCATGGCTCCAAAACTGAGTAGTGAAGCTGAAAGCAGTAAAATACTAACTCCGCCAGCCAACTCTTCTGTCAGATCATTGTTGCATGCAACAAGACGTGCTTTTATTCAAATCTGCCCAACCTGGTTAACTATTAATCGAGGAGTTGTGGGTTGTGTCATTCTGTCCACTCTCTTCACAGAGAAAACATAGAGCGCTCCAGCAGGCCGGTAGCACAATTCATTTATCTTTAGAATAAAGGATAATTCCAAGCAGTTGTGGTTTTTATGTTTGCTTTTTGGTGGTACTGGGGCTTAAACTAGGGCTTTCTGCTTGTCAGGCAGGCACTCTGTCACCTGAGCCACACCACAGCACGGTTGTTATATTTTTAACAGAGTAAGGATCCCCCTATTAGAATCAACTAGAAACAAACAAGGTAGGCCAGGTCAGCTCATCCTGGATGGGAATTCTGGACTAGAATGTGACCCCAAACAGGTGAAAGTTAAAAAGTCCTTACAATACAGAATATAGAAAAGGGCAAAAGAATAAAGCAGTTGTAAAATAAAATTAGAATTTCCAGAATCAACACAAAGATCATCCCATCCTTTTCCTAATTATGCAGCACACCCTTGGTATTCATGAGTATCTAGTTATAAGGAAACCACCATGGAGAAGAATGCTTAGGATATGGAGTTCAGTGCTATTCTGAGGATGCTTGATTCGTTTTCCCCACAGTGCCATCTGACTTCTGCTAAAGACATGCCATTGTAACATCTCATATATTCACTTTTCACTTAAATTAGCACATTAATATTTACTTTGCTTTTGATGGGAGGCTGGTTTTTACAAATTCCAGGGCAAGGAAACAGCAGATTACAGTGACTTAAAGTTGATGGCAACTCAAGACCAAGAGCTCCTCTACATTAACTGAGCTACATAATTTGAATGTGGGAATTAAACCCTGCTGCTTTTTGAAAGGCCTTTGATTTATTTATTTATTTTGACCAGGCTTGCTCAGAGCCACATGTGATAAATCTGCAAAGGTAGGCTACTGTACTTTTCCTTCAACTGAAAACCCCAACAGTGAGTAGATATCCGGGAAAACATCTGCCTCTGTGGCTTTCAGCCATCTGTTGTAGAAAAGGCTAAAAGACTTGTTTGCTAAAGGGTTGATACCATGAAGCAGGATGATCTGGGCTTCTTAAACATATCTCTGCATCCCGAGAAGATAAATATGAACTTATTAGGGTCCATAAATATGTTAGTATAATCTAGTATAATCTTCTTTACCATTCCCAGGCTAGGGGTTTTCACCCAAGTGAAAGAGAGGCCATCTCAGTGAGTGGTGAGTTCTGATGGGAGTTGAGGATTGAAGGGCTGGAGAGCAAGGGGTTCCTTGGGGAGCCAGGGAGCCCTGAGATTGCCCTCACTTTACTGTGGTGAATTCAAAGAAGCAGGTTTTAGCACCCGCAGCGGGCAGCTGAGGAAGACAAGATTGATGTAACTTATCATTCTTTCTCTGGGCTAACCGGACAGAATTTTCAAAGGGGTAAATGTTTTTAGCACGGCCTTACGTGATGACTTTTTTTCTGGGGATGAGTGAGATTCAGGTAGACCGCTCGCACCTCACATAGGGCACAGGGCATAACCAGGGGGAAATGCAGATAACTACAGATAAGGTGTGGCATTAGTGCCCAGGAAACTGAAATGTTGACCAAATGATGGACCCTGTCGTTTTTGTTTTTGAGGAAGTTTCATCAAAGAGGCCAGAAGGGTGTTTTACTTTAAAAACGAACAAGGATTGTGGGGGAAGGGTGGGAGGCTCTTCTAGAAAATAAATTTATGATTTTGGGGAGGAAGCTTATTTCTTGAAAGAAAGAAAAACCATACTGGCAAATCAGTTGGATCATTCCAGCTGCGCCAGAGGCAGGATCTGACAGCTTTTCCTGAGCTCATGCAGGCCTAATCAGCTGAAGAAGAAAAGCCACCTTGGTGCCAGTTTGAGAGAGATTTTTAGTGGGTAATAAATTAGAGAACTTGAAAAACACACAAAAAACTTTATTTGATTCTCTTGAATCTTGTGGCTGTTGTTCTTATTTAAAAAATTTAGATGTAGATTGCAGAGGAAAAGGAAAATGTTTGTGTCTGATTATTTGGGAAACCAGAACTAAGCACAATTGTTAGGTGATATAGCATTCTTAAAGAATAGTTGAAAAGAGATAGGTACTCATCAAATCAATGAGTTCAGGAATAAATTCGTAGCCATGTATACTAACTCTAAAGGGAAAGTAAACAGAAGGAGAGAAAGGGCTCTGGCTATGTTGATTACATCCCTACATTCACATCCAGGAGATACTGGCTGGGTTCTTCCAATATGTGAGCTGCATCTTCTTTTTCACTGCTGTCCCAAATCCTTAGGTAGAGCAGCCTCTGTGTGACCTTCAACCGAATTCACCCAGCACACGATAACTTTAAAGCTGTTTCTGAAGGGAATGTGATAGGAATTCATTTTAAATTTAAATGGTTTCTTTTAGATTTCTCTCATAGGTCCATATAAAAACAAAGGGAAGATAACTAGTTTTTCACATGTTTACTTAGAATTCAGAATAGTCCAGACATAATTGTGAAGGGCTCTGCCACCACATAAGTTATTATCTTTATTCCTTTGGGCCTAGGTATAACCAAGTGTTGAGGCTGTCAGCGCTCTTAGGAAAATCAGGATGCTGGATAAGCCCCACCTCACCCTCTACTAACCCAAGATGCCTTAGAGTCCTAAGCTATGCTCTTCAGAGAACAGAGGTGACCCCTCCACTGGGGAGAAGAATACAGTACAGATGAACACACTGAATCCCCCTTGTTGAGCCAGGCCACCTCTGCTCACCTGACAGGGAGAGACTTTTCGCAAAACACTACCCTGGTCTAACTGTGGAAGGAGTTGAAAATATGGTTCCATCAGGAGAAAATTGCAAAGTACTTATATTTTAGAACATGTGACCTTTTACCATCAAATACTCCTTCAAAAGAACACCAAAACAACGAAAAAGGGACTTGGTAAATCGTATTGAATATTCTTTTAAAATGCCACCTGGTCGTTGCACTCAAGCTTAGTAGTTGGCATACAAGACATGTGCTGCTTGTAGAGAATAATTACTTGTCTCCAAACCCCAGGAGCCTTTGGCTGCAGCGCATGTCTAGGGCCCAGCACACAGATACCAACGAAGGGATTTCAGTTTTCCTTGGGAAAACTTAGTCCACAGTCCAAGGCTGATGACTGAAAGGACATAAAGGAAGCCAGTGTCTGTGGGGGAAACCATACTTCTGTTAGTAAATCAAAACAAATCAGTATACATTTGCCTTTAGAAATATGAAGAAAAAAGCGAACATAGTCTCTTCCTGTTGGGCTGTTGTACAAAATCAAAGCCAAAGAGACTCAATAATGAGTTGTGTCTTCTAAAGAAGGAAGCAATGGAATGCAGCCTGAAGAGGAGATGAAGAACACATATCAAAGCGGTCATTTAGGAAAATATCTCACAAAAGGACATTTTAGTTGGTTTGCATACGCATTAAAAGGCTGCAATACTTGGTGCATTCAGGTAAGTATAGAATAAATAGGAAATAGTGAGCTCATCGGAGATGCCGCATTCACCCGGCTGAACAAAGAACTTCATTATCATGGTGGCAATGGGGGGATGCATCTGCGGGGCCACTCCCCCCTCCTCAAGTACCTCCATCCGTGGCTGCGGAGCACGGGGGAGTGTGGTGCCTATGCTCGGAACTCAAGTATGATTGTGTGTGTGTGTCTGTGTGTGTGTGTGCATGCGCACGTGTGTGTGTAAAGGGTTTTGTGCTAGAGTCATACTTTCTATTTAATACTACAGTTGGATGCTTAGCTGTGGCCACTCATTCTCTTTCTACATTCACAAAACTGGCAGATAAAACATGAAAAAGAATACTGACTCTTTAATCTCTGCTTCTCCACCTAAGGCCCAAGGCAGGCTGACAGGGAACTTCATTCTGGAAACAGGTTTTTTTTTTTAAAAAAAATTCTGGATTACTTTTTCCTTTTCTTTTGAAAATCTGGGCTATAGGGGAATGAACCTGACATAGACTTAAAACAAGAACAAGTTTCTTTATCTAAAAAGTTATAAGTCCTTGATGCTTACAGGAAGGTCATTTTGAAAACCCACAGGAGAAGCAGCATTACAGCCAGTGACTGCATGAAGTGCTTTATTTACTAGGAAAGCAGACAGTCTTTCATTTAGAAGCACTCATAGGATCAGCCGAGGCTTTGATGCTGGGCACTTCCCTATAGATTTTGCAATTAGTGAGCTAGATGTCTTATAAATGGCAGGCATCTACAAATTGGTTTTTAGGTGTTTTTTTTTTTAAAATCTACATTCTGAGGAACATTTGGTAAAGTTGAATGATATTTGATACTTAATGTGAATTACGAGCATAAGGACAAAAGACCTGTAGATGTTCTGTGAATGAGTATGCATCATCTATGGATTTTTCCCCCTAATACACTAATGACAGGCCCTGCCTGAACTACTATCTGTGTGATTTACAACCTCAGAAGAGGCTTTGTCCTGTAGCACTGCCAATTGATAGATTTTTATTAACTGTTAATATAGAATCATGCAGAAAACTTTCCATTGATTTAGCACATGTCAATTTGTTAAGTTTCAAAAATAAATTCTCCTTCATAATAATGTCGTGAATTGGAGTCCAAGGCCTTTAAGCACGGATAGATTTTGTATCATGTTCTAGGATAGAAAGAATCAAAGTGTTGGTATGAATGATAACCAAGATCTCAGATATTTTTTTTCAAGTAGTCTTCAACCAGAAAATTTCAATCTCACTCATCCCTTCCCTTTGCAACCTAAATAGTTATGGACAGTATTTTCAAAGCCCTCATGGTGAACTCTTAAGCATGGATTTGGGATAGATTTATGGCTAGGGAGCGAGGGGAAGGGGAGATTTCTCCAGTCACCCAACAAGATTCTGTGTGTCCTCCATGCCAGGCCTGAAGGGATAGCACAGTGAACAAGATTTGTTTTGGGCCTGCCCCCCGACATGAGTCTGAATTAGTCATGATAATCATATCCTCACACCAAGGATCAGTTTAGGTTGGAATACAGTGAATTTGGGGGTGATGGAAAATTTCCTTCACTCTTAACATAGGGCTCTACATGCCTTCGAGTGGGGAACAGTTAGTCATTTTTATTTTTAAATTCCCGATAGTGACTACTCCATGGAAAATGACATGAAGGTTTGAAGCCCAAGAAGTCTGACTTAGGCTGAGTGCATTCCTCAACCCTCTTGAAAAATAAAGAGCAAAGCGGTAGAGTATTGGCACTGTCAAGCTGATTGGAATATAATGCAAATTGAAAAATGGCAAAAGGGATGGAGACTCTAGGAACTTTCTGTCTCCAAGTGGATCCTGTGTATCTGCATTTCGTTGAATCTACTAAATATCTTTAAGAAGAAATAGATAAGATGTGAAGCATAAGGCTACAGAAATTATTGTTTTATAAAACCAGATATATATAAACATGAACTAATTCCTTTTTTTTTTTTTTTGTATGTGTCCTGGGGCTTGAACTCAGGACCTGGACACTGTCCCTGAGCTTTTGTGCTTAAGTGTAGTACCACTTTGAGCCACAGCTCCACTTCTGGTTTTTTGGTGATTAATTGGAGATAGGAGTCTCAGAGACTTTCCTGTCTGGGCTGGAACTGAACCTCAGTCCTTAGATCTCAGCCTCTTGAGTAGCTAGGATTACAGGTATGAGCCACAAGTGTTGGGTTAATTATACACACACACACACACACACACACACACACACACACACACGCATTTCTGTGTATGTGGTGCTGAGGAATCAGACTTGGCTTCATATATGCTAGGCAAGCACTCTACTGCTAAGCCACATTCCCAGCCTCTAATTCCATTTTTTTTTTAAAGCAGAGTTTTAAAATTCCAAGTGTTCTGTGGTAAAAACATGGTGATTCAATCACCATGTGGCAGCCATTGTTGATGGTTCAATGAATGAATACTGCTGTTTCCTTCCAGAATTTATGTTAGAGGTCTTGTTTTATACCTTTCCCCTCTACCCTCCTCCCCTTTTTCCCCTCCCTCCCCTTTCTCCCCTTCCCCCTCTCCCTCCCCCCCAGCCTCCCCCCACTCCCCCCGTGCCAGGAGGGCTAATGCTTGGTTATTTAAAACACAAGTAGTAATTCTACCCCTGGGCCACCGCGCACTGTGTGGCTTAGGCTTGGGTGTGGGGAGATGCTGGATGTCAAGATGCATGGGATCACAACACCCAGTGGAGAGGTTTGGGGAATATTTTCTGTGAACACAAATCAGCAGCTTATTTCCTGACTCTGGATACTGCCTATGAAGAGCTAATGCTTTGTGGGTGCCACAGCAGACTTGATCATGAAGATAAAGTTAAGACAGTTACAAAGAAAGTTTAAGCCACCTTTACTTGTGGTTTCTGTTACATTTTAGCCGATAGACCTACCCAAATTTTCAAGATGTGGATGTGGGCCTTCGTGAACACGCGTAAGTAACCTGCTCACAGATAACCCACATGTATGGACACACTGTTGTAAGCAAGACACATACATAAATGAAAGCCAGTCCTCTATGTTACCCTTATAAATAGTTGAGATTCTTTTTTTGAGCTATGCCCGATGATGTTGATGATTTATGGCTAACTTGATAAAGAAAATAATTTACATCAAATTAAGAACAAGATGCCTTTTAAGAAGTGATGGAGCTGATTCAGTGTAGGTTAAAAATGAAAGATTAAGAAGTATTGACTTTTCCCCCGTTCATACCTTATTTTAACAGTGGGTTAGTTTTGAACAATTATAAGCTTAAAACACTATAATAAAATCTACAAATCAAAATGTTAATAAGGAGCAAGAATCCATGGGAGAATTGAATTTATCAGTTGATAAAAATTCAGCCTTGTGTCAAAGTGTTGGTAGCTCATGCCTGCAATCCCAGCTCCTCAGGAGGCTGAGATCTGAGACTACAGTTCAAAGCTAGCCTGTGCAGAAAACTCCATAGGACTCATCTCTATGTAACCTCCCACCCTTCGCCACCCCCGCAAAATAAAAACCAGAAGTGGAGCTGTGACTGAAGCGGTAGAGTGCTAGCCATGAGCACAGAAGGTCAAGGACAATGCCCAGGCCTCAAGTTCAAGTCCCAGAACTGGCAAAAAAGAGAAGACTAAAAAGAGATAAAGTTCAGATTTGCTCTCTGGTTGTATTCCACGCCCCTCCTATGTTGTTCTCAGCCAGAAATGTCCCCGGAGCCTCCCCACACCTCCGCCCCACCTGGCCTCTTGCTACTCCCTTTCAAGATCTGTCATAAGTGTGCTCCTTCCCCATCCTCCCCTTGGTTTCTCCCACCTGGGTTTCACTAATAATCTTCATTTTATAACATATAACTAGACTTGGATATTTCATATTGTCTTCTAGTATGTGAGCAGCTAGAAGTTAGAAGCCTTATTTTTACCTAGTTTGAAACCTCACAAGGTGTCATAGCTTGTAAGCACTTAGGAATATTACATGAACACGAACAAGGAAGATATTACTGTTTGTATTCATACATGCAATACATATATAAGTATACTTTATATTAAAGTGTATAAAGCATTTATAGGAAAATATCTGAGGGAAAACACCAAATGATCTCCTTTTTCTGTGCATTCAAAACGCTTGGTAAGAAAGTCACAGTTTGCCAACATGAACATCAGGAAGCTGGAGCATGTCTTGAATGGGTACTGGTAAGGGTATGGATGAGTGGGAAGGGGAATGGTGGAAAGTCATTCTCAATGTGTGCATGTGGAAAAGGATATATGGTCAAGTTTCTATGGCTGGGAGAGGTAGGCGAGGAGAATTATGGAAGGGAAGACTGATCAAGGGTACTGGACATCTTAAATTGTAACCTTGTATATTCATCTGAAGATGAGAATAAAGTTTGCTGGACTCTGGTGGCTCACACCTGTAATTCTTGCTACTGGAGGCTGAGATCTGAGGATCATGGTTCAAAGCCAGTTCGGGCAGCAAAGTACATGAGATTCTTCAATTAAAAACCAGAAAAAGCCAAAAGTGGAGCTGTGGCTCAAATAGCAGAGTGCTATCGCTCTAAGCACAAAAGCTCAAGGACAGCACCTAGGCCCTAAGTTCAAGACCCAAGACTGGACACACACACACACACACGTAAAAATAATTTAAGAAAACAACTCCTTGTGGGCTGGGAGTATGGTCTAGTGGTAGAATGCTTGCCTTGCAGACATGAAGCCCTGGGTTCAATTCTTCAGCACCACATATGTGGAAAAAGCCAGAAGTGGCGCTGTGGCTCAAGTGGTAGAGTGCCAGCCTTGGGCAAAAAGAAGCCAGGGACAGTGCTCAGGCCCTGAGTTCAAGCCCCAGGACTGGCAAAACCAGCAAAACCAAAACCACTTTGTAAAGAAATGAGTTTATCAAGTAATTATATATTCTCATTTCATTTGTGGTACCCTCAGAGCCAATTCACTACTGACATCTTGCTATTATTAATGGAATTTATCCAAATCCAGATGAAAATTAACTCTTTTGATTGTTAATTTGTTTACTCTTTATAAAATAGCATCTTCTAAATACCAGTGGCTTGGTGTGGTGGTACAGGCCTGTAGGCCCGTAACAGAAGTACTTGGGCAGCTCAGGCAAGAGGAGCTTGAGTTTAAGTCCAGATTAGACTGTATAGCAAGTTCAAGGCTTATGAGACTATCTGAACAAACCGTTAAAAAGTAGTCCTTCTCAGCCTTTAACATGAACAGAGTCTGTGAGAATCCTGTGAACTATAGATTGTGAGTAGCGTGCTGCTTGTATTCTGTGTATCTGTAAGCACAGGGTAATGTCAGCACTGCTGGTCCAGACCCCTGTATAACAAACGGGACCGACACTCCTGCTGGCCTCTGCTCTCTGCTTGCCTGTCCGCTGACTTGAAAAGCCAAAATGAGCACATGCACAAACAAAAACACCCCCCCCCCAAAAAAACAACCCCAACCCAACAAAGTAATACCAATTCATCCCTGCATAAAACCTTGCCTTATCTTGCTCCTGTGACAGTCTTTTTAGACAAGCACATGATGCAGGCTGACTTGGCTTCTGAAGAAAGCAGACATGGTCGCTTTTAAGTGCACTTCCATAGGCATTTTCATATTCATAAGGAAGAAGGGGGAAAAAAAACCTCATTTGCTTTAGGAAAAAGTCCAGCCAGTGACCAGGTTGCAGTAAACTCCCTGAAGACGGGGCCCCAACGCAGCGCTAAGATGAGAAAACAGCACCGAGCCTCCAGTGCAGTGAGCATTTGGCCTACCCATCAAACTTTATTCCTTGCCCCCTCCTCTCACTTGCTGCTTCCCTTCCTGAGCACCATGGCTGCATACCCAAATCAACAATTAAATTCCCCCTTTGTTTGTGTGGCAGATGACAAATGCATGGAGGACATCTTGTGTTGCCTAGGCAGGCAGGGCACTTACTTTGATTGATGCTTGGTTGTGGAAAAAAAATGAGCTGGGAAGGAATTACAATGGAGGGCCCACAGACTGGAAGGGGATATACTAATTAGTCCTGCATTAAGCAGTCTGCTTGCATTTGGTGATGAGACGCCTTCAGGAGGGAAGTGTAGGGGTTATTGATGCAAAGCAGCATGGAATGCATTATGCCAGGTAGCTGTGCATTCTGTTAAGAAATAGATTAAGAAATAAATACTTTGGCTATGGTATTTTTTTATACCTTGCTTTCTCTGCCCCCATCCCGTATATTGGGTTGGTCATGTTTTTTTTTCCCTTTTATTATGTGAAAATTCTCTCTCTCTGGAATAATGCTTTCTGAGTTTTCTCATCCTGGATCAAGGTGCTAAGAAGGGGAAATTGCCTTGGTACCTATTGTCTATGGCTCCTTTTCTCTAGAATCCCATAGCTGCAGAGCCCTGAGCCTTGCTCAATGTCACCAGGAGAAAGAAGTTTCTCCCTAGGTTTCTTTCTAATGCTTTAGAGGGTTGCTGCTGCTTTGACTCAAACTCTAGAGCTGTGTCAAGACAAATTCTGCCAAAGTCTAGACAAAAGGTGGGATTAGATGGGAATGAGAAATGCAAAAGCATGGATCTGTGTTTGGCCTAGCATCCTGTTTTGGGTTGGAGACAGAGGTAGAGTTGTAAATGGTTGTGCTGGTGACGTGGATGACATGGGTGTGGTTGGTTAGTGGAAAGCCTGACTCTATCTAGCACACGGGACTGGGCATGTCCTGGTTGGTGCCTCCCAAGCAGTGGAAGATGAGGGTGGTGGAGGGAGAGGGAACCAGATGATATTAATATGAATAATTTTAAATTCAGCTTTGGCATGTTAATGTTGATTTGATCAATTAAGTTGTCTTTTTTTTTTTTTTTTTCGGTGCTAGTCCTGGGCTTGAACTCAAGGCCTAGGTGCTATCTCAGTTTTTTTCTGCTCAAGCTCTCTACTTCTTGAACCACAGCTCCACTTCTAGCTTTTTGGTGGTTCATTGGAAATTAAGAGTCTCATGGACTTTCCTGTCTGGGTTGGCTTTGAACCTGGATCCTCACATCTCAGCCTCCTGAGTAGCTAGGATTATAGGCACCAGCGCTGAGCTTGAAGTTGGTCTTAAAAAAAAAGAAAAAGAAATGACGGGACTGATTTTTATCACAGGAAGTGATTTTTATCATAGAAACCTGTGGCTTTTAGAATCCTAGTATACTCTCAGTAGTCTGCCATGCTGGCATCAACAATGTGATTTTGACTATGCTGAAACCGAATGAACTACCAGGCTTCTTGAATTAACCCAGCAAGAGAGGAGGTGGCCCCACATTCTTGGTTCAGTTATCAGATTTGTCAAGTATTGGTGTAGCTGTGATTCCCTGTTTTGTTTTTTTTTTTTCCTTATTCAAGAAACAAGTTCATTTATAGTTGCCTAGGCTAAGGGAAAAAAAAAACAGTGATAAGGATAGGATTTTTAGTCATCAAAGATTTGTGAGTGTGAATCTTTTTTTGCCTTAAGTTTTATCCATAAATCAGAGCATAAGACAGATATCAAAATATCGGAAGTGTGATCAGATGTCTAAAACCTGTCTTTCATAGACAGAACCAGGAATTGTGCCAACAGCTCTAGGAAGAAAAGCTAAATAGTTAATGTGGTTTATTTTTTAACCATCCTTTTGTTTTAGAATTCTGTCTTATTCTTGAACTGATTCCATGTCACCATGACCTGCTCTTGCCAAGACGGCCCAGTTGAGGCATCCTTTAGTAATAGCCTAGGGCTTTGGACAAGCAAAGATGCTGTGCTGGCTTTATGCCTTTTCTTCCAGTGTTTACACAACCAAGACTTATTACATGCTCTGTCATTTTGTTACTGGGCTGGCTTTGGTTTGAGAATTAGGTAAACATCAGACATTCCATCACATGATTTTAGACTTGATCATACTTTATAATGATGTTAATGTTTATTGTACAAAGCAAGATGCATTTGTATATCTTAGCATTTTATTTCAGTCTCAGAATGCAAAATCTAACATTAGAATCAGTTTGATTTGTGTGTGTGTGTGTGTGCATGTGTGATTGAAGATATTAAGCACTACAAGATCGTTGAAGTTTCAATCTGATTAGGATCAAAATTCTTCAGGATCAAAACACTCCTTTTTTCCCCCTACAGTTTTACTAATTGTGTGCTACTTGACATTGTGGAGTTATTCCACAGCATGATAGCTAAATATGTGAAGTGTATTTTACTGTGCACAATTATCAGCTCATTCTATTTGTTTTTCATGTGTTTAAGGTCATTAAAAGAACTCAAAATGAAAAGTCATGTGCATGAGTTAAAAGAGTGAACTCAATCATTGTTAGTAGGTCAATATCAAGTAACAAAAAAATTATGGAATTTGAAAGCATAGTTTCCTTGTTTATTAGTTGGCAAGATACCAGAAAAATTAGGAGAACCACACAGTAGTGAATGGCAGAGTTGGTTTATTTTCAGCACTCTCAAATTATTCTACCTACTGAGAAATGAGACAAAAGTAGATATGAAAGAACAGCGTTCTACTGAGAAATGAGACAAAAGTAGATATGAAAGAACAGCGTTAAGCACAATTGTTAAAGACCTATGCTTTGTGGAGGAAAAAAAAATCTTCCAAACCAACCAGACCCCAACAAAGTGCCTTAGCTTGCTGTTCCTGAATTTCTTCCAGCTGCAAGTCAATTCCTAGAGAGGTAACATGACATTTTCCAAATAACAACTGGAGATGACCTCCAGGTCATCATCACATCTCTCAATTTAGACTTTAATTAGGAGTCTAAACACAAGAAAACACCCCTGCCCTCATACACAAAATCTACTAGAATGCTCTGAAAATAATCTGTTCATTTAAGTCTGGATCTCTGGCCTATATTATTATTTTTTTAAATAAATGGCCTCCTTTAAAGATCCTGAGATTTCTCCAGTTTCTCGGAATTCCGGGCAACAAGGTTCCTGATGTTTCTTTCCAGGAAACAGCATCCCTTTTTTCCCCTCAATTAATTGAAGAGCCATCTGCTTCTGTGATACATAACACCCATTCATTCTTAGCAACAAGTGTGTTCCCCAAATCCCTGGTGTGCAGTATCAAGGCACGTGCTCAGTGTTGGGATTAGAGTGTGAGGAAAGAGCAGCCTTGCAGTCAGGCTGTGCTAGGAGATACCGAATTTGACATTGAATTTGGTCCCATGTCAGTGTTGCTAATGCAGAGTTAAAAACCAGTGTGAGAGGCTCACACCTTGAGACTTTAGCTAGCTTATCCTTTTAGCTGTGCTTTTGAAGACGTGAGTTGAAAATGAGGAAAAGTTTACAAAGGGCAGGAAAGATCTGAAATAACTCTCCTCATCCATGACAGGAAAGGGGGAGAGAAGATAAATACAAAGACTGTGCAGCTGGACTGTGTTTACTATATAAAACCTTCCAGCTTTAAGCTGGACCATTTTCAGTTGTGGCAGTTTGTATGTATTTAAAATCAGAGTTCAGAGCTGGGTTCAGAACTTTCTAGGAAAGTAACTGGTAGACCTCTGGTGTTTCAGGAAGAGTATTGAATAGTGATAAAAAGCAGCTCTGAGCAGAAGAGGTGTTTCCTTCTCAAATGGTCCACTAAGCCAGCGCTCTTGTCAGTTGCCTTCCATGCATAGAATAAACAGCCCTACTGAGAAATGAAACAAAAGTAGATGGGAAAGAATGGTGTCGAGCATTTTCTCTGAGAGAAAACTACATGAAGACCCTCTTTGTTATGGCTTGGATCAAACCAGAATGCTGCTGGCATTGCTTGCTACAGAGGTCTTTTGGAATCCAGCTTGAGGGGCGAGAGCTGGGAGTCCTGCGGTTCAGGGCCGGAGGTACTGCTCCTCTGAATAACTGTCTTTGCAGAATACAATGAAAAGATGCTGCCATTGAGAGCTGCTATGTCCATGTCTTGTGTCCCCCTGGGCTTTCTGCCACTTCCTGTGCTAGTCAACGAGGCTTCTTTTTTTTTTTTTTTATGAGGCTCTGGCCTATTTGAACTTAGCTTTTCCCACATATCGTTTTAAACTGAGACTACAAATTTCAAATTGGAAATTGCTCTCTAGAAAATGAAAGGGTCAAGGAAGTACTTAAGAGGAGAGAGGTTCCCCTACCGCTAACTGGCAGAGGGAGCACGAGAGACCATGAAATTCCCAATGAACACCTAAAGATGCAGCAATTTCTCTTGTCCTGAGGTCCAACTTTCAATCGAATGCCAACGCCAGTTGAAATGATTTATGTCTCACTTTTTTTTTTCACTGTACACTGACAGTCATCTCAAATGTATACAGGAGAGATGAAGGGAAAAGTCAGAGATGAACCAAACCAGAAAGAAACACACACACACACACATGCACATGTGCACGTGTACACACACACACACACACACAAACACACAAACATCATCAGCCTGGGTTCTTCCCTCACTCAAAGTTACTTACAGTCTAGGTGACTGTGCCTGATGCCCTCGACATCTTCAGCATGGATGAAGTGATAGCATCGTTTCCCTACGATGTCTACAGGGCTCAGATC
Organism: Perognathus longimembris pacificus; assembly: GCF_023159225.1. NCBI lineage: Eukaryota > Metazoa > Chordata > Mammalia > Rodentia > Heteromyidae > Perognathus > Perognathus longimembris. The sequence goes on along the minus strand of NC_063174.1, from coordinate 8,793,557 downwards.
CATGTAATCACTAATCCTACGAAAGGAAGAACACAGGCCCAGACTTAGAAAGGAGCAAAATAGAGACTGTCAAATAAGTGTTAACACATTTTCATCATGCCAAATACCTGCACGGACATGGCACTCGTAGGGAAAACTCTTCATAGAGGAGATTATTTCTCTACCGCATAACATGATTTTACAAAATTAGGAAATGTGTGAGATCAAGCATTTGTATTTAAACAATTAGGTTTCCCTTCTCTCTGATTTTTCTTTGGAGGGGGTTTGAATGCACACTTAGGCAACATAATTCCATGAAATTATTACGACTCAGTCACAAGGCAAGATCCTCATTATAGGCCAGATAATTCAAGGTTACATAATAAAATAACATGCGATGTTTATACCAAATGATTAGAGGCACCTTTCATTTAAACAGATTGGTCTTCTATTGGGTATTTCCATGAAAAAAGGGCTTCAACTGCTTCCTGGCACGAAGTCCAAATTGGCATTTCAAGGGATATAATTTAAATGCTGAGACACACAGATGCCTGGGGGTATTATCTTTTTTAGTCTTAGTCATTTGGGAGCTCAGCTTTTACTCCTGGCTCTTTTAACTGATACTTTGTGGTAGATTCCACACAGAAACTTTTAAACCATTTCAGCATCTCTCCCAGGCTGTACGTGTGTGTACACCCCTGTCATTGACTGTCCAGACATCAATGTCCCCGGGCAGAGCATAGAAAAATAGAACCTAAATTGGAAAACACATTGGGGGACTCTGCCTGCTTTGCAACTGACACGTCAAAATGCTCAGTACCCCTCCGTATCTCCAAGTACAGATGGATTGGGGATTTAAATTTAATGAATTCTCTTTACTCTTCCTATGTTTAAAAATATTATTTATGACATATGGCCTATTCAAATCTGAAGTAAGACTTTGGAAATGACACCTTTAAGAAACACAAGAGCTTATTGTTGGGGAGTTAGTCTTGGGGCACCAAGGTAGGGAAATAGAAAAGACAAACAAAGCCAAGATACTATGCAATATAATTAAAATATACTGTTCAGTGAGTGGATTTCTCAATGGTGAGCAATTTGTAGTTTTGGCCAACCAGAATTCTTAGTAAGGTAAAGATTAATTGGGCAAAATAAAAAAGGAGGGCTTTCTAAGGATTCCATGGTTTTGTGGTACAAAACAGATTAGTTGGTGTTTTCCTAAAACGATTAGCCTGGTTTCTAAGCATAATTTACACCCAGTTCGTGCAAATGAGGGAACAAGGATGTCATTAAAAGACCCTGGTTGGTGTTTCTGAAATTTGCTAGCTCCTCAAAAAGCATTAGATGTTGGCTTTGCCCCAGGCCGTTTCAGGGAACATGCAGAAGAATGGTCCACAGTGCCAAGGAACAAGATTTAGTTTGCAGTTAACAATTCCCTAATTAAATAATAAACCACAGGAGACAGCCACTCTGTACTTTAGGGAAGGCAATTCTTTGGTTTAGTTTTTATTTGAATTAAATCCTTCAAACACGACTAAAGCCCTTCGATGTGCCAGAGCCTGCTAACCGTGGTGAATGTGACCAGCTCAGTGGTCACATTGATCTCACAAAACAGGAGACCACAGACCAGGATCGCGAGGTCTCCTGTATTGTGCCCTTCAGTTTCCTCACCTGTAAAACAGCCTCGGAAGTGGTGAGAGGATCGGGGAAAGGAGTGAAACTAAGATCACATACTGCCTCATACGCAGTATGCTTTTTCTGTAGATCACATACTCAGTTACCTTTAACACAAGTCTTCTTCATAATTACTATCATTCTCAGCCGGGAAATAATGCTGCATTGTATTGGCTAATAGGGTTTTTTTTTTTTTTAATGGCAAGAAAAAAAATGTTAAAAGCAGGTCACACAAATGATCTCAATTACTGGTGTGGGACCACAAGGCACCCAAGTTCATGGAACTTGTCAAAAGAATTAATCAGTTGATCACAAGAATGATCATTAAGTGATTTGGGGGGATAAAGAACAATTACTGGAACCTTGGTAAATAAGCCAAAGTTAGGATGAAGCTAAATTAGAGACCAGTTCTATCGTCTAGTCTTATTCCTGCCTCACCTGGTTGAGTCTCCTTCTTCAGTGCTGTACATTTTAAGTGGGAGATTAAATAACTTTGTGGGTAGTAATTGTGTTTTTTTCATGGTGCATGAAAAGTCCCTTTCAGAGTTTTATCTGTGTAGTCTGACCTATGAAGAAAAACGAGGTGGCAGGGAGAACCCATAGGACCACTGAAGAAAAAACAAGTGACCCAAGAGACCCTGTGAAGAAAAACAAGGTACTAGGGAGACCCCCCATAGGATTAAACAACCAGATGGGCTTTGGGATCTAGAAGATGTGAGTCTGAACCTTCGCTGAGGCCAAAGGGGTCCTTTCTCTTCAGGTTAAAATTGCTTCAAGATGATGGACAGGATGGCAGCGCCCACTTCCTGCCATGTCCTAAAGCTTAAAGAAGATGGCGTCTATGTCTAAATTTGCATAAGGCCGAGCATGTTGAAAATGCTCACAGAAAGTCATCTATCAGCATTACTTGAAAATTCCAGTTAATCTTTCTGGCTAACTTGTCTTTCCTGATAGTCTTTGTCCATTCCAGAACACCTTACATACATTCAAATGTATCATCATGATAGTAAAAATGTTTATTATATACCAGTAAAACTTGAAAAGCAGATTTGCAGTTTCTTCTCAAGTAAGAATGGCAGGTACACAACATCGTCTATACGATCTGTGTCCCACTGGTGAATTCTTTCCTCTGAACAGCCTCATTTCCCTGCCTGGAAATGGTAGGCGGTTTCTAACTTGACCTAAACCTCCACAGTGTTTCCCAGTAGACCGGATGCAGGGCCATCTGACTTCGCTTGGCTTTGGCTCTGGCAAGGTCAATTCCCCAAGCCACTTGACCTTTCTGCTCTCATTCCCCCTCGGAAGGCACTCACAGGGCACAGTGAACAGAGATTGCCTTCAAGCCACAGCAATCGATGGCACAAAATCATCTTTCTCAGACTGTCTCAGCAATTCTCCCGGGGACCTCGGGGTGTGAGTGGAGTCACCACACTGCCTTCCCACAGATGATAGGTGGGCAGCTCTTCTCCCCTTGCCCCATGATTTTTCTCTCTGTAACAGTCAGATGATGAGTCTTCCTAATAACCCTGGAGGTTCCCTGCCCCTTGCTTTGGGTGTAATCTAAAAGAGTGAACGTTTTAACCAGGAACGAAGAATCCCCGTTAGCATAGCTCTGTTTCAAGGAAGAACTGCCAGTTCATTTCTGTGCTGACTTCTCTTTCCCCATTTTAGAAGGGCGAGATCCTCAGGATGACGAAGTTTTATCTAATAGTGTTACAAATTCCCTTGGTGTCCTTTTTCCTATGAGGGCCTCAAATCCTCATTTGTTCTCTCTCCTCGTTGAACACCCATGGGAGCAGTGACCATGGTGAGGCCGACCCCTGGATAGGCGATGCTTTTAACGGCAGCATCCTGCCAATAATGTCTCATCCTGTTTTATAGCATAAGGATGTCTGGGTATCCCCACTCATCCCATTGTTGTCCCTCATGTAAATCAGGACAGCAGTGTAAATTTTAAATAAAAAGCATGTTTGGTGTCATTCCAAGGAGCCATTACCCACAAGATCAAGATTCACAATGAGCCTCATTGGGAAACTAAAATCCTCCAGACTGCCGAAAACCACAGAATCCTCACCAGCATGCAAACAGGAAAATGGAAAAGCGGGGGCGGGGGGGGGGTGGTGGAGGGGAAATAATGAAGTACCTATTTTCACAGTAAATGATATTGAGGTCCATATTCACGCGAGTGACGAACATATGGCAGTCAATTCTGACTTCGTTGATTGTAGGAGGTGGCAAGGCATGCGCCACAACCACGAGACCCATGATTTGGCTGGGGACAGTCCTCCCGTGGGACAGCGACACTCTCAGGCGTAGCCGGCCTGTTATGTGAATCACCTGGAAGAGAGCATTTAGGACAGGACACTAGTCACCTTGATATCCCAGATGTGTAGTGGTGATTTCTTGTGAGACATCTGAAATGTCATCTGGAACAACCAACATTAGCTTGAGTGGCTGTCCATGTGTCTTCAACGTCCTCTGGACAAGTGACAAAGGAGAGCCAATCATAGGCTCTTCGGATTTTTCCTAGCCATATTATTATAGTGTGGTTCTTTTATTTTCCTCTAGGATTTTTCCCCCACATTCAGGAGAAATTCATAATCATAGAAAAATGACCAAAAAGTTGAACATGGAACTACAGAAGGAAACATCTGAATTATTAATCCTTGTTCATGAAAGATGTCTGTCTGTCTCACAGCTTGTACTGAGAGAAACCCCATGCTTACCTCCTTCTTTAAGTGTGGTTCATTTCCATCCTTTGAGAGTTGATATTGCAGAAGACTCTAAAGACTCCAGTGAATAACTGGCTTGGTGGCTGTGACAAAGGGGTTCTTTTAAGGACAGTGGGGGAGCCCTGAGTTACCAGCAAAGTAGTGGTTTCTTGCAGCACTGGGGTGATGGCCAGAGGACTTTGGCCTATGATTCATTCCTTGAGTGCATACTAACGTAGCATCAGGAAGATGTGTGCCATCTTGGCACCAGCACAAGAGTTACTTGACCAGAAACAGGAAGGAGAATATTGGGTTGTAATATTTGATTTCTTAGCAAAAGTATACCCAATAGGCCAGGTTACTGAGAACCACTAAAACTTTGCTTATGACCTGTATAGGGTTATAAGGAGAACTATGGTGTCCTGAAAATTTTTGAGAAACAAAAATCATAAAAGGGTGAAAAATATGGAGAATTTGTGTAATCGTGTGTGTGTGTGTGTGTGTGTGTGTGTGTGTGTGAGAGAGAGAGAGAGAGAGAGAGAGAGAGAGAGAGAGAGAGAGAGACTGGGGCTTGAATTCGGGGTGCTGTTCCTTTTTTGTTCAGGGCTGAAGCTTTATAACTTGAGCCACTGATGCACTCTGGCTTTTTGGTGGTCAATTGGAGATAAGATTCTTATGGGCATTCACACCTGGGTTAGATTGGAACCTCAATCCTCAGATCTCAGCCTCCTGAGTAGCTGGGTTTGCAGATGTGAGCCATCAGTATCCAGATATGATTGTGTATTGAGGTGAGGGAAGTGAGGTGCATGTTTTAGGGCATGAAAATGCATGCGTGTGTGTGTGTGTGTGTGCGCGTGCACATGCACCTAAGTGCGTGCACATGCAACTCTAGTTGAGTTCTGAGGACCCTGCTACTAAAGTAAGAGAGTCTTCAAATCTAGGTCATAGAAGTCATCGCCATGGACTTTGTATCATGGAACTCATCTCAGTAGCTCACCACTTTCCACATTTGTTTTTCTTTCCAAGGGCATCATTAAGTATCAGACCATCTATTGGCATTCCATGTTTCCCTCTTTGCCATAAGGAACCAAAGTGGGAAGTCAGTCTCTTGCCTCGCCTCTCACGAACAGTGTGATCTGGCATTTGCTCTCCTTCCCAGGGGTTTGACTGGCAATTCCTTTTCCATTTTATTTTTGCTTCTCTTAAGTTATTCTGTTTCCCCAAAGCAAGCCACACTCCTCTGTCAGTCAGGAAGCAGGATCAAAGCTTACAGGGCCGCCCTTCAGAGTCCTAGCTGTTCTAAATAATACCTCTTCTCTGTCACCTCTTCACATTTGCGCCCAGAGCCGGGGCTCTGGAAACACCACCGAGGAAGATTATTGAGGTTATTTCTGCAGCACCGTTGTGACCACCCACACTCGAAGTTGACGAAATTCATACTTAATGCACCTTTGCTTTAAGCTCTGGTCAGATGAGCTACTACTTTATGAATATTTGAAAATGTTCCTGGAGGCAAGGATGCTGCAACACCATCACAGACACACATTTTTTGCAAGACCTCATTAACTAATAAAGAAATAGCTAAAAGAAATGGGATTAACTTCACAGGAGGGTGTTGCCTTCCTCAGTCCTCCTCCCAGCTAGGCTGACATAGCTGCTCATTTATCATGATCTGTCTTGCTTTATCATGGAAACTCAGCTTCTTGGAAAAACACAGATCTATAAATGCTCAGGAAAACACACACCCAGAAATGATATGCTAAATAAACCCACACTTGGTATTCTGTTCCAAAACAATTTAAAAGCGTCTGGGCTAAAGAACATTTGGGGAAGGCAGGTGCCAGGGAGCTAGTGTTCATACCAGTGTACCCAAACTCTGAGCTCCAACTTGGCCTGTGGCCATAGTGGTATAGGAGGGGGTAAAGCAGGGCCTAATGGGGGCACAGACCTGAAACTTTCTGATTCTGTTTCTCTGGAAAAGTTACCCAGCTTTTCTATGTCTCGGTTTTCTTTCCTGTGAAGTAGGGGATAATAGTAACTATTGTGCTGTTACGTTATGAAAATCAAAGGAAGTAATGGGGGCACATGCTTTATAAATGGGGAAGAATTCTCTTCTTTTTATATTTATCTGATTTTGGAAAGGGAAGGGGAACAAAACATGGTGAGACAAAGGACAAAGGGTGAGCCAGTCCAACAGCCATACTCACAAGACAGTTTGGGAATGAACTTTACAACTTGTGGGGGAGGGGGTTGGAAGGGAGGGAAAGTGGGAGAAAAACCGGGGGGGGGGGGGGCGGTAACAATGTTCCACAAGAAATGTACTCATTGCCTTAGGTATGCAACTGTAACATGTCTGTACATCACTTTGACAATAAAATTCTAAAAATAAATTAATGTCTGTGTTTGCCTTTATAAATCTCATCCAGAGCTGGGTGCCAGTGACTCATCCTTGTAATCCGAGCTACTCTGCAGGCTGAGATCTGAGGATCATGGCTCAAAGCCAGCCTGGGAAAGAATGACCTGAGACTTTATCTCTAATGAGCCACCAAAAATCTGGAAGTGGAGCTTTGGGCTCAAGTGGTAGAGTGCTAGGCTTAAGTGAAAAAAACTCAGGGACAGCTCTTCCTTAGGCTGAGTTCAAGCCCCAGGACTGGCGCACATAGGAAAAACTCAACCAGTAAGCATGAGGACCAAATATTAATTTAATGTTGGCTTAAAGTCTAATAAGTTCCTTATCATTTTAAGGGGGTCATAAAATTTATATTTGTAAGGTAATTTAGAACGGTCTAAGTTATCCTTTTTATGTTCAGTTTTTTTAAAGACTACTAAAGTTTAAACTCAGCGCTTTGTACTTACTACACATCTGTGTTCTAACATCTGAGCTACATGTGTATAGCCTTTTTTGATTTGTTTATTTTTGAGATAGAGTCTTGTACTTCTGCCCAGTTCTGACCTTGAACTGTCATCATTCTGCCTACATAATTAGGATTACAGATGCTTTACCCCATTTCCAGATTGCTGGTTTAAGATGAGTCTCACTAACCTTTTGCCGGAGTTGGCTTCAAACTTGGATTCTCCTGATCTCTTCCTCCTAAGTAGCTAAGATTAAGCACCATACTCAGTCCTTTTGTGTGTTATAGTTTCAGATGTGACGCCTACTATGTGAAAATGTGTGGTTGAATTTAGAGTTAGACCAGTAGTTTTCAATCTTTGCAATACATTGGAATCACTCAGATATTGGTCTAAAAGAGTTCTCAGCCATTTTTGGTGTTCTGGGTCTTACAGGGCTACTAGGACAAGCAAGTGAAGATATACATGAAGTGTCTGTGTCTGATATCCATTCAACAAATACCATTTTTATTATTAAAAAGTAGGTTTCATGAGAAAATTATAGAATAAGGCCTTTGTTCATTCAGGATAGAAAGAAAATACTTTGAACTAAACAGACCGGGAAGACAACATGATACTGGCTTTTTATTGTAGACATAAGGAAAAGTGACAGGATGGCAAAGGATTTCCAGACTGAGAGAAGATCTAGAAAAATTATGGAACTCTTCAGGGCTCTGGGACCACATTCTCCAGGAGCAGAAGACACAGAGGTGGGCCCCCAGAAGGCAGGAGCCATAAAATCTGCAGTAGGACTTGGGAGAAGAGACAGCACCATGGCTTTTTGAGCTTGTGTTGTAGGAAGATGGTGACAACAGAGTGGTAACTGGAATGCAGGAACAGCTGGCGAATGTGGGGACAGTGATGGCTTTCCTGTGGACAGCCTGTGTTTGAGTAGTTTAGGGAGATCCTAGAGAAGGCGTTCAGTGGAGAGCTGTAAGTCAGGCATAATGGTGCACACCTGTAATCCCAGCTCTGGAAGGCAGAGGTAGGAGGATCTTAGTCTGAGAGTGGCCCCAGGCAAGAACAGAAGATCCTGTCTGAAAAATAACTAAAGCAAAAAGGGCTAGCCAGTGTTAGGGCTCAAGTGATAAGAGTGCCAGCTTCCCAAGTGTGAAGTCCTTTGCGTTCAAACCTTAAAATCACTAAAATAGAGAAAGAAGAGGGAGTGGGGAGAGAAGAGAAGGGAAGGGGAAGCAAAGCTTTTTTTGTTTTTCTTTCTCTCCTTTTTTGTTTCTTTCTGGGTAGATAAAAGCAGGAAATCTAGTGGAATTATCAATGGATAAAACAGGTAGGAGAGCTGTGCCAAAGGCATTTTTTTTAACTCTTTGAGTACCTGAAGTGTAGGAGTTTTTAATAGTATTATTATAAAGTAGTTGTACAAAGGGGTTACAGTTGCGTGAGTCAGGTTATTAAGTACAATGAATCTTGGTCAATGTCCAGCACGAGTGTCACACTGGTCGTGCCTTGGCCAGTCCTGGTGGTGACATCCCAAGGAATCGGGATGCTTGACTTGCTTAGAGCTCTTTGTGAAGTTAAGCTGGTGAATGGGAAATGGCCACAAATGTGGACATAGGACCCCAAATTCTAATATTCTGTCAAGAGCCAAGAAACGGTAAAGATAACAGTCACTTAAGAAAGGACTATTACAGGGGTAGAAATAGCACTGAATTGGGAACATCTGGTTTTGGTCCTGGGAAACCATGGTAAGTAATCCAACTTGCCTGGGTAGTTTTCAGGCAGAAAGCCGTAGAAAAGAACTGGAGGATGATGGCTGTAGAGAATTCTGTTACCAAATGCTCAATATAGTGGCCTTTACTAAGCCGTAGTTTTACTCCTCCTCCTTCTCACCCTTTTGTGGGGGCAGGAAGTTCAGAGTATGGCTGGGAGTTGATAACTGCAGTTTAAGAAATTATCAATATAGATTTTATGCATCCTATCTTGAGTTGGAGCCCTGCTTTGGTTTTGGTCAATGCCAGGTAAAAACCGCCTCTGTGTTCTAAGGGCTCATTTTGGTCTGGTCTTAAATCTAATCTATAGATATTCTTCAAAAGAGCTTTTTGAACTAAGAGATTCTTTGCTCCTGAGCACAACTTTCTATAAGAGCTTGATCCTCATACTTCCTTTCACTGCTCTTGTCTAATCACAAGGAGATGGAAAAAAAAAAAAATCTGAGCTCCTCACCCAGCACCTTGGGTGTCAGCATCAAGAAAACACAACACACACAGTTTTTTGAATGGGAATCCTACCATCTTGGATAAAAATACTCACATTGTTTGATTGTCCCACTGTAGAAAAAAAAAGGTGATTTGACTATTAGTTTTCTGTGATACCCGGCTGGCCTGTGTGCAGTACTATGAGCATACATTTGCAGAGTTTTGCCTAGTGTAGAGTGTGAACAAGCCACACTCTCCACACTGAGTATCTATTTCTCTTCCTTCCACTTGCTCCTTTCACTTGCATACTTAGGTGGGCTCCCTACTATCTTCTAATTACAAAGTTGTGGTAAAGACCTCCATAAAACCTTCCCTCTGTCAGTTCTCAAGGAAGGAAGGTCTGTGATGGAGGATTACACTTGGAAGCTCAGCTCTTCTCCTTCCTATTAAGAATAAACCTCGCCTCTAGTAATAGGTCACTTTTTCCTTACTGAGCATTATGCATATTATGTACCACATACAATATGAAACAGAATTGCCCTAGGTGGCCAGGGGGCAGAAAGGACTTGCAGGCACAAAACAACTACCAAGTCCCTGGATGTAGACACTCTACATCCAGGGAGACTTTTCACTTGTCCTTTAAGGGAATATACATTTACTTTAAAAATTAAGCTTCTTTCTGGCACTCCAGTCTCCTTCCTCCCCCCTCCTCGCCATAGTCAAGCTTAGCAAACAGATCATGAAATCACTAGCTCAGGGGGATGAGTCAGCTAATTATTTTTAAGTTTCGGGGACTTTGAGGTGGACCAAAACCTGCAGAAAGAAAAGGGTCTAGCTGCATTTTCAGCACCTTCAACATCTAGTCTGCAGTGTAAAGATTTAACCTGTAATAGTGTGAAATATCAAACTTGTACAGACTTCATGCAAATTCTTAGGGTGTGTTTTTCCAGGAATTACAGCCTAATTTATAGGTTGAAGACTCTGCTCTATCAGGTCTTCTGGCCATCTTTGTCTGACTCTTTTCATCTAGGACTTTGTATAAGACCTGAAAACAAACAGCCACCTCCCCTACTCCCCCCCCCCACCCCCCTCCCAAGTTCTAATTGAAGCCAGGTCATTGTCCATAGACACTAGCATCCAAGAGAAGAGAGCTAGCTGGGAGACAGAAGAACATCAGAATGCTATTTCATTTCCTTTTTCAGGATCTCCAATTTTAGATCTGGAAGCTGACCCTATTAAAACTCTAGGCTTTGTCATAAGTGCAATGGCACTTTTCGCAGTTGGAGATAAGAACAAGATCCAATAGAGACTTCCCAAGTTGGTGGTGCGATTTGGGGGAGGTGACATTTAGGGTGACGGGATGAACTATTGGCAGGGAATACGTGATGGAAGACCAAGGAGGGTGAAATAGGAGAGATCATCCCTGCATGGTGTGCACTCAAGAAACAAGTGGGTAGTGAGAATCTGGAAACTTGTCCCCAAGAGGTTCCTTAAGACCAGAAATCTTCAAAGTTGCACAGGGGTTGTGGAGGTAGGCAAGAATTTAGAGAGGGTGTCGAGGTTTCGTGCGAGTCTAATTTAAAGGTGGCTTTGGTAGACAAGAGAGAGCAAGATTGGGAGCTAGGGAGTGTGCTAGCCCTAGTTAAAGAAGAGGAACCCTGGCAGAAACCAGTCTTGTTGGATAAAAGGGCCATGATTACATAGGAAGGGTTAATTAGAGGAGAGGTTAAGCAGGAAGACAGGTGTCACGGCTTCTCTGATTACCTGTGAGGCCTTACAGACTGTGGCAGGCAGAGAGAGAGGCAAGAAATCGGGGTCTGTGTTCTCTGTTCTCACTGAGATACTAAGGTCCTGAAGGAAAGCGGGCTTGGGCCCAAGCAGTGTGTAAACATGGCCACTCTTACTCATGCAGATGGAGTTCTGGGTTGGTTTGGTCCACAACCTAAAACGACTGAATGGGGGAAATATATTTTGCTTTTAACTGGGAATAAGGGATTTTCTTTAAAATAAACAAAACAACTCCTACAGGGTTGTGGCTCTTCAATTTGGATGTGCACAGAAAAATGGCTGGAAACCAGCCATTGGCAATGTGGATTTCTAAGTGACATCTCTGCTACTCCAGGTTCTGTAAATCTATTGAGGAGCTGGAGAGCTAAATTCCACCAGGCCCTTCCAGGGCTCTGAGAGGCAGTGTTGGCAAACATTCCTGCCCACCCAGTGGTAGTGTCTCTCTTTCTAGAAGTAACTGAATCGTAGTAAAGGTGACCCAGGGACCCATCATAGCCTGCCTTGCAGAGCTGACGGAAAAAAAAACAAAAGATGACTGTATATTTACAATTAAATCTGTACTGAAAAAGGCCCTCCTCTGTAGAACATAACCCATTGTCTTTTGGTCCTTTGAAAATGGAAGCAGGGTGCATGATAAGCAGGAGGTCTGGGATAGTGTGGGGCAGGGCATGTTTCTTGGTGTTTGCTCCTTTCTTTGTGAAAAATGCTGCAATCTCTCGGTGGCCACACCACAGTGGGCTGCTCAGTGGTGCTGGGAGCCTCCTGGGGGAGGCCAAGCTCTGCCAATCCCCTCCCCCTTGCTGCCTGCCCCTGGCTCAGCTCCTGATTAATTCAGGAGATCTTGGGAGGTTAACCCTTCATGGGATGGCTCCATTGTTTCATGCAGAAATATTTTCTAAGACAATAAATATAAAATTATTTTTAAACTCCATATTTAATATACATTAGGCACACTATTCTCTTCTTAGGGGACTGCATCCTCCCAAACATAACAATGGCTTCCCATCTAGCTCTTTGCACAAACTTTAAACATCTTAAGAAAAAATATAACTACAATTATAGCTGGCCTCCACTTCTCAGAATGGACTCAGACCCTGTGTCTGTGTCCTGTTCCCTTTAGGGAAAGTAGTCTTTCTTCTACCAAAGATAAGATTTTTTATTGGGATAGTTTAAGCTGCTGAGATCTCCTTAACGAGATTATGTAAATGTATGCCAAGGCTATAAACCACATTTTCTCTCTGAGTGGAACACTTCAAATATCATTTAATAAAACAGGACCATGGTAGAAACACCTCAATAAATTGTGGCTGGGCAAAGCAAAGGAGGCTGAACTGTGTACATCTGATCAAATTCCGTTTGATTCAGTTACTATATTCAAGTCTCCTAGAGGAGGGCAGGGGACTGTTTTCCACAGGGGAGGACAACTCCTTATTCTCCTTTCACTAGATGTGGAGGTTTGGGTAGGGCACCCCTGCCCCTTCCACTCCCCTCCCCTCCCTCCCCCCCCCCCACACACTTCTTATGGCTTAGTGTCTATAGCCGAGGGTAGAGAGGCAGCTCCTCTCAATAAAACAGCCTGTGCTTTTATCTTCCAACACTGTCGGGAAACAAGACTTGGAACAAGCCCTGTGCCAGGCAAGGAATAAAAACTGGCTCCACTTTCTACCTCTTGCCCTCTTTCCCAGGAAGGAATACAATAGTGTATGGCTTTTTTTTTTTTTTTTTCAGTTTGGAGAACACCATGGATTTTATTGGGAAACATATGTTTCCTATTTTACAGATGTTTGGATATAAACATATACAAGGGCATATTTTCTATCCTTGGTTAGTTAATACCTTTGTGTGTCTTGTGCAATACACATTCCCTTTCATTTCTTCTGTTTTCAAGTGTGTTTATTTCTATGGATATTAATGATTTGATCACACTTAGGTTTATAGCTTCCCAAAGTCCTGGGGTCTGACATGGTTATTATCCATTCAGTCTATGCAATTCAAAACATTCATTCACAGGATGGACTTTTCTGCATGTCACCAGCTCATTTGCTACATTTGGTTTATTCAGCCATGATTCCAGACAGATAAAAGCAGTCTTGCATTTGTAAACTCTGTAACAAGTTTTAGCAGTCTTCTTTCCAAAGCTGTTTAAATAGCCTAGGTAGGGCTGGTGTCATCAGAGGCCTTACTTTGGACAACATTTTCCTGCCCACCACAATTTCTGCTTCTGTTGGAATGTCTTCCTTTGGGTTTCCATTTTGTAGAAAAGCTTAAAACAAAAATATGTACATTCCAGAGCCTGTAGAATCATCATGTCAGGAAAATAGACTGGCAAATGAAAATGGAAACTACCACACTGTAACCTGAAAGTTCCCTTAAAAAAAGGAAAAAAAGAAGAGTCTTCCTCCCCCATCCTCTTTTATTTTAAAGAATACTTTTTGAAGTAATTGGCACAAAGACCATTCTAGCACAGATTGCTGCAAGTGTGCTCTTGGCAAAAACATCATAAGCACTAGAAAAACTTTAATATGCTCGAGAAGCCAAATACAAACTGACACCAGGAACTCAAGTGTGGGAACAAACGAATGAAAAAAAGGAAGATCATCTCAAATTAATACAAACCTACATACAAAGGGACCAATTTTTCTGATTCATGGTTTAGCATACAATGCAGCTGTCCTCTGAGTGAATATAGAGTAGTTTATACATAAGAAATTAGAATTATGAATTCGGTGGAATTTCTCAAGAGTCCTTTTGATATGTAATACTGCAACTCTAATGCCTAAGCAACCAGACATCAATGCATCAAATGAGCGGAGGTTGGGTTCTATTTAAAAAGATGAGAGTTTGAACTTGGAAAAACATCTTTTTGATTTGACCTCTGGAACAACTGTTTTGGGGAAACTCTAAGGGAACTGCTTTTCCCCTACTTGTGGCTTGATTTCCAGGTCTTTAAAATATAACCCAAGTGGGCAGGAGATCATTTTAGATATCTTTGTAGAGTGGAAGGAAATGGGAAGAATGTCTAGAATTCTCTACACTCGGGAAGAGGATTCAATTATCTTTATTGCATAAATGTAAAAATGAAAAGGTTTAGAAAAATTTGTTTTTCCTCAAGTCATCTTTGCTATTTTATGGTGCAGATTCAAGGATTTGGAGATTTTCTGCGTCTTTCTTCATCCACTTTTCAAATGTAATCCTGGTTGGGACTAGTACTTTTTTTTACTCTCGAACTGAAATGATGACTCTATTTTCACAGTCTTGTTAATAAGTAAGATTTCTCCTTCAACCCCCTGGAGTTCAAATGTGCTATACTTTTATTATTTTTTTTTCCTGGGGGAATGTTTGAAGTCCCCTTTAAAAATAATGCCTTGGGGATATTTTCTCCTATACCATTTAAAGAAACTTGAAAGCCCATGGCTTTTGAGGTGCTCAGGGTTCTAATGAAGCAATCAGCAACACTGCTTATAGGCAGACTTCTACCAGTTTTCACTCCAACCTTCAACAGTCCTTTGAATGAAGAGCAGTTCTCCAAATGCCAATGTGAAAGTACGGTGAGCCTGTACACTAAAGCAGTGACTTTTCAACCTCTACAGGATAGAAGTTTCTGGAAAGAGGATGCAGGATAGGAACTGACAGAAGCCAAGCAAATAAATCAATCTTGTAACTTGTGAGACAACTCAAGACCAATATTGCTCTGTAGCACAGTCCCCATCCATTTTATAGGAAGAGAAAATAAAGTTACTTTGTAGGGTTCTATTTGATGTAGTGCCTAGTAGCTCTATCATTACCTTGGGTGATTCTCCACACAGCTAGCAAAGACTAAATAAAACAAAAACATGGGATATTAATGCACTTTCCCTGGAACTGGGTAGAGCATGCTGTTCTCCTGCAGTTTTGCAATGGATTCTCCAAATCTATCATAATTAAAATCACACTTCTTCGGGCACAACCTCATTAGTGCCAAAATATCACATCTTGTGTTATTTCCCTTGGATTTTTAGCAAACTATGTAATGATTCTTTTGATTACTGAAAACATGACTGCCAAACAGGCAACTGTTTACAACTAGAGTCAGCACTCCAGTTTTTAGTTCTGCTTTGGTTTCGGTAGACATAGCCCTTAAAGGAGAGGCTTTAGGCAGAAAACCCCACTCACCCTCTATGCCTTCTTTTCTGTTAACACCTTTGAGGCAAGAAGGGGTAGGTGTTCTATTCTTCCCTGGTTCCCACATGGTTATGCTGTTGTCAAGTGGCCAAGAGTTAAGTGTCATTTTTTGTACCCTGTCTGAACCACACACACTTTTTTTTTTTTTTTGTATTGGAGCTTAAACTCAGGGCCTGGGCACCACCTCTTATCTTCCCCCCTCCCCAGGGATGGCACTCAACACTTGAACCACAGCTCCATTTCCAGGCGTGTGTGTGTGTGTATGTGTGTGTCTGTGTGTGTGTGTATGTGTGTGTCTGTGTGTGTGTGTTTAACTGGAGATAAGAATCTCATGGACATTCTTTCCTGCCTGGGCTGGTTTTGAATTGCATTCCTCAAATCTCAGCCTCCCGAGTAGCTACAATTCCAGGTATGAGCCACTGGCACAGAACAAACTACACACTTACTCACTCAAAATATCTACTCATTTATCTACTCTGAGGCACTGTCCCAAGCTTTCAGGATGTAGTGATGAAGTGGACAGTGGTGAGCTATGAGTTCTGCTCCATGTTACAGGCTGTTTGCAATGTCTGCTCTGGAGGTCCAGATGAAATCATGAAGGATACTAGATAGGAGCCCTCCACTAGGCACAGGACAAGGTGTTAGCTCAGGAGGAAATGGTACTGCCTAGCTGGGTTTGGATAAGCCATGAAGGTACAGTTGACAGACAATGTATAGTTGCTGACATATTAAATGTGGAGCTCAGGGATGGGACTAAGCTTTGTCCAGAGCTCAGGATGGAGGGCATTGCTACTTACTGACATGGAGAAGGATGATGGAAAGCACAATCTTGGGGATGGGTTTTGGTTTGATTACATTATGGCTGAGAAGTTGTTTACAATCAAATGGACATTCCATTGGAGAAGTTTACATGTGCTTCTTTAGTGTTGTGATGTTTTCCCCAAGCTTTATTCAGATAACTTTTTGCATTACACAAATAGAATTGTTTAGAAACTATATACATAGCCATTATGATAAATGCCCTTGGCAAAAGAGGGAAATGAATGATGCACATGTCATGCTGTCTCATTTTTTCAGTTCATGTCTGAGAAGACGAGGGATGTATTTTGTGATGAAATGCACTAAGGCTTAAAGACCAGTAGAGCAGGCCATGAAAATGACAGCTGTGTCCTATAGCAAGAAAGCATATGTACTTTCTAAGATATTTTCAGTAGAAAAATTTTATTTTTCATATACTTTAGATATAGGTACATTTTTTGCCAGTTCTAGAGCCTGAACTCAGGGCCTGGGTGCTGTCCCTGAGACCCTTTGTTTTAAGTTTATTTATTGTTATTGTAAAGATGATGTTCAGAGACGTCAGAATCACATAAGTTAGAACATATTTTTGATTAAAAAGATCTACAGCATAATAGAAATAATATATTTATTTTTGAACAATATCACCTGTTCCCTCACACCTTCCAGTTTTTCCTCCTGTACTCACCTGCAAGTTTTATAGTTCATTTTCAACATAGTGTCTAGTGAGTATCACTACTGCATTTGTTCACCCTTTGTCTCACCATTTTTGTGCCCTCTTTACCCCCCCAAAGGCAAACTAACAAACAAGATTAAAGGAAAAGGAACAAAAAACAGCAACAAAGAAAATAAAAACTGTGTCCATTTCCTAGAGTTCATTTTGATAAATATTATTTTATATAATCATATGTACATAGCTGTTTCACCTTTGTGATTCTCTCCTGAGAATATCCTCCTTTGGTCTCTGTGTGAATGTCTAGAGACTTGTATAATTTATCATGTCCCAGTGCATTCTTTTTCTTTTACCACCCAGTATGTGTACTTGTAGATTTACAGGCACATTCCAGTTACCAGAAATGAGGGCAGCCATGTGACCTAGTTTCTTTGGGCCTGGGTTACTTAAGTTGCTCAAGGCTAGCACTCTACCACCTGAGCCACAGTGCCACTTGTGGCCTTTTCTTAATAGTTTATTGGAGATAAAAGTCTCAGGGACTTTTCTACTTGGGCTGGCTTTGAATTGTGATCCTGTTCTCAGCCTCCTGAGTAGCTAAGATTACAAGTAGGAGTCACTAGCACCTGTCTTATTTTCTATGCCTTTAGACATCATTTCCAATGCTTCCATGAGAACCTATTTCTAGATCAGGATGGTAAATCTGTACATTCTGGGTTATGTTTCCTCTGAGATCTAAACGTACGAATAGCACTGAATTTCAGAAGGTACCATTTGAATATTCTGAGAAGACCCAACAGTCTCTCTAAGCCCTGCTGTTTCTCATTGTGCCCAGTATCTGATCAGCGGAAAGGACAGGGCTTCCTCCTGGCACACAGAACTGGCAAATATTTAGAGAACCTTGTTTTACCTGTTTGTGAGTGCTTCTTCTCTTAAAAACATCAAGGCAGCGGGGCACCAGTGGCTCATGTTTCTGTTCCTAGCTACTGAGGAAGTTGGGATCTGGGGATTCTGACTTGAAGCCAGCAAAGGCAGGACAGTCCATGAGACTCTTATCTCCAATTAACAACCAAAAATTCAGAAGTGGAGCTGTGGCTCAAGTGGTAGAGTGTCAGCCTTGAGCAAAAAAACTCAGGGACAATGCCCTGAGTTCAAGCCCTAGGACTGGCACAACACAACAACTCCCCCCCCCAAAAAAAAACCAACAACAAACAAAAACCCAAACAAACACTGGGGCAGAACTGTGGGTGGCATACCTTTCCAAAGCAATGACTACCTCTAATGGCTGCCGCAGGATTGCTGCTTGTGTTTGGCTCCTTTAATCCAGATACAGCAGTGAGGGGGGCGTAGATGTTAATTTATTTAAAAGAAATTATAATGAAGCTTCAGCAGTTTGAATGCTGTATAGAAAAGTGGGAGGAAGATTGTATAGAGGCAGGATATCTAAACTTAGAAATGAGCATTATGACAATCTTTTGGTTTATCTACCCTTGGAATCAATTTTGTCATTTTTAATTGACCAACTTTCCCTTGTTTGCTTAACATTTATTAATTGATTGTTATGCTCATGCAATTAATTCAAAAGCTGGCAAGTTTAACGTAGAGGAATTAATTTTCTTTTACCAACATGCCACTTAAAATACATTTTTTTTGGAAGCCTGGGTTACTAGGAAATTACCTTCAAATTAATCAACAAGGAAATTAGATGGTAGTGTCCCCTTGACATCTGTCAATCCAAAATATGTCAGTTTTTTTCCTTTTGTTGAGGGAGGGTTTTTTTTTTTCTTGCTGAGTAAGGAATAAGAAAAAACCCTGACTATGAAAGTAAAACTACCCAGCATCTTAATAAGCAGAGGAAAGGACGTAGCTCCTTTGTAGAATATCCAAGGTTTAAATGAGTTTTATCTTTCATGGAGAGAAATTTGTGGCAAGGGATAAATTTTAGAAAAGAACACGAAAATTAAGCTCATTTCTTCTTCCTAAGCTGCTGTTTTGCCATTTTTCTTTACTTTTCATGATTTGAACCTTTACTAGGAGCCAGCGCTCTTTTTTTTTTTTTTTTTTTTTGCCAGTCCTGGGGTTTGGACTCAAGGCCTGAACACTGTCCCTGGCTCTTTTTTTTTTTTTTCTTTTCTCAAGGCTAGCACTCTATCTCTTGAGCCACAGCACCACTTCTGCCTTTTTCTGTTTATGCAGTGCTGAGGAATCGAACCCAGGGCTTCACGCATGCTAGGCAAGCACTCTACCACTAAGCCACATTCCTAGCTGGACCCAGCACTCTTAGCCCAGGAAGATGGGCATGTGAACCAAATCCTGAGTAGAGGCTGCACAGCCGGGGAAGAGGCCCAATCAGGCTCAAAGGAGGGGCTCTTTTCAAGGAGGAGGTGACATTGCTGTGGAAGAATCTGCTTGCCTGCCTGCTGGCCTGCATTCCCTCCCTGCCTTCTGTCTCCCTCTCTCTTTCATGGGTGAGTGAGGGGACTCAGGGCTAAGCAGGCGCTCTACCCCTTGAACCTCTCTGCCAGTCCCATGGAGTAGAACTTTTATAGGCCACTGGGACTCAGTGGGCAAAATCGAAGACATGAAACTGCACCTCATGTTCAGTAATTGGGGACTGTAGAGTGATGACAGAGTAGAGGAGATGAGTGGGAAAATGTTGGGGTGTGGGCAGCTGGATTGTGAAAAGCTATCCCTTCGGGAGAAAGAACTGGTAACTTTATTTTTACACAGACTCAGAACCACTGAATGATTATATGGCCTGACCCCAGGTATAAGTAGAGAACTTTACCAGGCATCATTGGTGCACCCCTGTAATCCTAACTACTCAGTAGGCTGAGATCTGAGGATATAATTTGAAGATAGCCTGGGTAGGAAAGTCTGTGAAATTCTTATTTCCAGTTAACCAGCAAAAAGCAAGAAGTGGAGCTGTGACTCAAGTGGTCGAGTGCCAGCCTTGAGTAGGAAAGCTAACGGCCCTGAGTCTCTGAGCCTTGATTTCCCATGCATTAAATATGAATGGTTGTCATTTTCATCCCTGTCTTGTAGAACTGCTTTAAGAAAGGAATGAGGCAGTGAGATTCAGGATACCTCTGTAACAATCCAGCATCTTGAAGCCATAAAGTACTATTATCACTTAACTGTTCAAGAATCTTGATTGTGGAATGTAATTCAGACCATTAGCTTATCATGCAAGTCTTAGGATAGTGCACCCCCCAGCTTCCCAAGGCTACTATCCTTCCTATTCTCTTTCTTAGAGGCACAGAATGTGACATGCTTCTCTGACTAGTTCAAACCCTGGACTATCGGAAAATTACTGAATGCAACATCTATCCACTGTGAGGACTCATGAAGTTCTCTACTTTATTTCTTTGGATCCTTACAATAGCCAGGGAAAGCAGGTATTAATATCTTCATTCTAGAAATAAGGAACTGGAGGCCAAGAGAAATGAAGTGTTTTGTTGTGATTACACAGCTAAAATACAGTTCTGCCATCCCTCTAAGCTCAGTGCTCGAATTCATAGTCTGCCTTGGGTCTCCTGCCACTTTCCATTCCTATTCTGATCCATCTAAGCAATCCAAAGCTGTTCAGCCCTCCATTTTACTTGAAAAAGCTTTCATTATGGATTTCTCTTTTAAAAAGTTTTATTAGTAAGATTCTTCTTGGGGTTAGTCGTTTGTTGTACACACCGGGTACTTTAAGAAGGGCAGGAGGTGAGTACACAGAAGATGTGTTTGGCTCATCTGGGAACTGAAGAGAATATTTATATATCTAGGAACCAAAGGTCTCTATCATATTAGTGGTAGATTCTAGTAACACGATCTTGAGTAAGTGCAAACAGGGAGATCTATAGGTTTCACCACTAATCAATAAAATGGCAACTTCAAACTCGGATAATAATAACACTAGATAGCTAGTCTCTAACATTAACCCAAGTAAACATCAATGGTAAAGATCTCTAAGAGGCCATTGGGTTTACTGTGTGACTTCATATTAACTTTGGATCATGGCTACTTTATATTAATTCTTTACTCATTTGCAACCCACATACTCTTATGATAGGGACAGTGCCCTATTGGTAATTCCCATCTGTTTTCCTCTTCTTCTTTATTAACATACTTGCTGCCTTTGCCCTCTTCAGAAATAGATATTCTGAAGGCTCCTACTATGTATTTTTTTTGTGAAGGAAAACTGTGGTTTTGCTTCAAAAAGTGAAGTGCTCTAAGAACAGAAATAGAATGAAAAGATCAATTCCCAGTGATAAACACAAGCTATTCCAATATCTTCTGAAATGCTAAAATCCTTGACTTTATAGTTACAAAAAATAAGAAAATTGGGCAGTCACAGTCACATAGGGCTTTCAGAATCTTTTCACTCATAATATCTTACATTAATATCATAATAACTCTACGGTGTCTCAGAAAAGGTGATATTATTCCTTTCAACAAGCTCAGGCTGGTGAAGTTTCCTAAGGTCATATACATGCCAAACAAAACTAGGACGGAAGCCTCCATTTGTTGGTTCTAAGACTAGAGCTACATGTGTTCTATCAAGTCACGCAAAATGACATTACAAGATTATTTTCATATTAGTTGACACACGATAAATATCTATATTGATGCTTGATTTCAGCATTTACTAAGTTAGTTTTTATTTCTGTTTGATGTTTCTACTGAGCTGGAACAACTGATACTGCATAGCTGATGGCTACAGAGTTTAGATTCCACTCTTAAGCGTGGCTCAACTTTTGTACAAATATCACTCTTTTAATGGGTAATTTTTATGCAACTCACCAAATGACCCTGTGGTAGTCTTAATTGGTCATAAATATTCCTATCAAATTTTCTAGGTATTTTGGAATGATGTATAACCATGCTTTTCTTTGTCTCTAACCTATCTGACATCTCTACTTTGACCCCCATGACATCCTGAATGGTTCTGGGAGTCTACTAGCATTTCAGTTTTCTTAATGGACCTAATTTTTTAAACCACAGGCTCAAATTCTAACCTGACCATGTGCTGCTGCATACTATTGAATCTTCACGCATAGTCTGAAGCTGTTTCTTCCCTGGGACCGGAACTAAAATTATTTATAATCTTGTCAAACTTATTATTTTTCTCCTACTAAAACAGGGTACAAGACAACACCTTGCAACTCTTGCCATTGTCTCCCCCCCCCCCCATATGTCTTCTGTCCTCTCTTTTATTCTGGGCCCAGGTATTGAGGTGCTGGGAGGGGGACTGAAAGAGAGCCTCAGTAATGCTAATAGTAACAGGTGATACCCAGGTCAGGATTCCTTTGGAGCTGGAAATGTCCACTCCAGGCCGGCACCCTGCTGGTGTTGTCCAGTGCATGCCTCCTACATTTGATCCTGGCTTCCCTATGTGGCTGACTTTCACTGCGCATGTCTAAAGACTTGCCTGCTATATCCAGGGTCACCTCTGTGTGTCACTTCGTGGCAGTGACCTCAAGAAATGTATGCGTTTCAAGGAAACCTCAAATGGTCCATCCTGTCAGTTCTTCCTCACAATAACCAAACAGCCCACCTATAGGCCTTTCAGTTGTACAGTCTGGGATTTCAAACCAGAATAGAGAGAAGAAAACACAGGAAAAGACTCTGGGA
The DNA here is from genome assembly GCF_023159225.1 of Perognathus longimembris pacificus. NCBI lineage: Eukaryota > Metazoa > Chordata > Mammalia > Rodentia > Heteromyidae > Perognathus > Perognathus longimembris. The sequence goes on along the minus strand of NC_063174.1, from coordinate 8,771,115 downwards.
TGAATTTGTGGCATTTGTTCTTGGAGATAAAAAAAAAAGACAGTGCAGATGCTTTGCCACTGATGATTTGTCAGTACCATTGTCTTCCCAAAAATTCACTGGGATGAATCTGGGGATACAGATTCTGTGTCCAGGGGCCAGTGCTTTGGGCATGGCCTCAGCCTACAGCTCTTCCTCTGCTCCTAAATATCTGCGAAGATCAGGTCAGAGATGGGGGGGTAAGAATGAGGCCATTTTGGTAGGTGCCAGTGTGTTTTTGATGTCTTCCATTTCCATATTACACACACCGACACACCGACACACAGACCCCCCCCCACACACACACTTCGGCTTTGTAGAGTATTGGCTGCATGATCTGATAGAAGCTGTGACTAAATGAACTCTACAGTTTGTATTGGCTTCTCCACCACTGCCATCTCCTCCTCCTCCTCCTCCTCCTCCTCCTCCTCCTCCTCCTCCTCCTCCTCCTCCTCCTCCTCCTCCTCCTCCTCCTCCTCCTCCTCCTCCACCTCCTCCTCCTCCTCCTCCTCCTCCTCCTCCTCCTCCTCCTCCTCCTCCTCCTCCTCCTCCTCCTCCTCTCCCCCCCTCCCCCTCCCCCCCCCTGGAAGGTTCATTACTCACAGTTATTGAACAGAGTCAATCTAAACTGGCCAAAATCAGTGATGCAATTTATAGTATACTCAATACCCTGCCACACCAATGCATGTACACGGGAAAGGCCTGCCAGTATTCTTTTGAGCAGTCTTTCTGCATACATTGTTCAGTATATGACTTTTTTTTTTCTCTTAGCAATTTAAAAGAGTCATCTTAAGCATGTTTTGAAAAGTATAATTTAATGCAGCAGAGATGATTTTCCTGAGGCAGGTATTGTTACAGAAATGACATTACTGATAAAAAAAAAACTATCTTAACAAATTGGAATTTGGGAATGAAAATCAGACCTATCTTTATTGTTCAAAACAGTGTATCAGAGCTCCATTTTCTTAGCCTCATGTTGCTTTTATTTTTTCTTTAAATTTTAGTTTTTGTAAAATTTTTAGACTACTCCTCAAAAATCCCATTAACAAACTTTGCTTTATGAAAAACCAGCCTTACCCAAGTAGGCTTTGGAAGGTAGGCAGAATTTGAAGTACAGTTGAGAGGTAATACACAGATTGGAGTATCAGTGATTTTCCTTTTCTAAAACTCCGCAAGTTAAAAGATGACGGGTATCTGGCTCATTTTTCTTGCTAAGAGCCCATATTATGGGAAAATCCTATTTAGTAATATTCTGATACACAGAGTTGAATTTGAGCATAAAACATTGGAAAGAAAATATCAGAAAGACAGATGGTAAGCCGTCCTCCCCAAAACTCAATTTCATATTATGTATCTGATTGCTAATAGGCAAGCACTAAAAAACAATTTTCCTTGACGGGGAAGTGCTGATAAATTGTCAACATAAAGTTAGACTGTGGCTGCTCCAGTGATCGAAAGCTCGTGTGTGAGTTTGGGCCCATCAAAGTCAGCTTCTTACAATCGTATCAAAATTTATGAATGTGTATGTCTGTAAAGTGACTGGAAACCCGTAATGCACGTTTGTTTATTGTGTATCAGCTGTCTGTGGCTTTAGCACATGCATAGAAGTCAAACCTAAACCCATCTGTGTCCAGTTCACTTTCCTTATCTCTGCATATGGAGATGAAAAAGAACCAAGAACCAACTGGGGCTATGATTTTCCCTTCAATCCTGAGAGATGACTCACATAGGAAGATCTACTCTTAAAAAGCTCTCGTATGGCTTCCCAACTCCATGGAGTTAGATCAGCTTTGTGATAACAGAGTGGATGTGTTTGGGAGCACTCATTATCTGGAGAAAAAAAAAAGATATCTGGAAAAGAAAAATAAGAACACCTGTGTTTATTGCAGGGCTATTCATAACAGCTAAGTTAGCTATGTGTCCATCAGTGGATGAATGGATAAAGAAAATGTGATAGACAATGGTGTATTATTTAAGCATAAAGAAGAATGAACTGATGTCATTTTTAGGAAAATGAAAGTTAAATGAAGTAAGCCAGCATCGCAAAACCAATATCGCATGTTTTCTCTTCTATGAGGAACTTAGAATTTTTCTTTTTACTAGTCCTGGGGCTTGGCCTTAGGGCCCTGAGCACTGTCCCTGGCATTCTTTTGCTCAAGGCTAGCACTCTACCATTTGAGCCACAGCGCCATTCCAGCTTTTTCTGTGTATGTGGTACTGAGGAATTGAACCCAGGGCTCCATGTATATGCTAGGCAAGCACTCTACTGGTAAGCCACATTCCCAGCCCCGTGGAACTTAGATTTTTTTTAGAGGACAGTAAAAGGGAAGTTAAATTTGGGAGAAGGGACCAGCAGGAGGTAGGGAGGAGGGGCAGTGGGAAAAGAGGGTAATGATCAAAGTACATGATACACATGAATAATAATATCGCAACGAGGCAGGCACTAGTGGCTCACGCCTGTAATCCTAACTACTCAGGAGGCTGAGATCTGAGGATCACAATTTGAAGCCAGCCTGGGAAGGAAAGTCTGTGAGACTCTTATCTTCAATTAACTACCAAAAACCAGAAGTGGAGCTGTTGCTCAAGTGGCAGAGCACTTGCCTTGAGTAAAAAGGCTCAGGGCTAGCACCCAGACCCTGAGTTCAAACCTAGGACTGGTCTCTTTACCCTCCCCCTCTCCCCAAAAGTCACAATGCAACCCATGTTTTTGTGCAGTTAAATGTAAGCAAATAGGACATTTATAAGATCAAGTAGATAACAAGCAACTCAGCTAATCTGCGAAACAAAGCCTGATGCTTAGTTTCATATTATGTATTTTGTTCTTTATAATACTAGAGATTGAACCCAAGGCCTACAATTTGAGCTGTCTCCATCCTCTCCTCTTTTTAAAAATTAGTTTTGATACAGGGTTTCTGGGCTAGTGTAGAACTCAGGATCCTCTTCCTTTTGCCTCCTGGCTAGCTGGGATTATAGCATGCACCCCAAGCCCAGCTTTCATATTGTTTGGTAGAAAGAGAAGGCCTATGCAGGCACTGCAAAAATAGGAGTAAATAACAGAAATCGCCTTTCTGAAATTTGTAGAAAGGTTGTTTTCAGGAAATATTAAGGGGAGAGTAATAGAGTAAAATTGATCGGAATATAGTGGAAATGTGTGAAGTAACAATACAATCTTTCCCCTCCTAAATAACTTCACTTTCCCCTTTTATATACCTAAGCTAAATGAAAAACAAAAGTGTTAAACACTCAATCCAGTAATGTTTATTTTCTAGGAAGAAGGAAAATAAAAGGGTGAAATTTTGCTCCTACTGAAGAATCTAATAGTCATATATTTGAGTTTTTAAAAACTCTATTTCTAATATTGAACATGTGCATAGTTATAAATAAAGCTCATATTTTACATGGTCAGGTGCTGTTCACTGAGAGCAGTTGTTTGATGACAGATGACTTGTAACTGATGTGAAATGCACAGATCCAAGGAGAACAAAGGGACTAGGTACCCAGATGGCACCATTTACTGAGGTTGCTTCAGTTAGTATCAAGGCTGTATAGACAATGAAAATGAGAAGTTAATGAATTAAAGGACAAATAATTTTCCTAGTGAGGGAAAAAAGTCATCATCACCATATTATGTTTTTCTGTATGGCAGTGCTGGGTCTTGAACTCAGGGCCTGGGCATTGTCCCTGAGTTTTTGTGCCCAAGGCTAATGCTCTACCACTTGAGCCATCACTTCTCTTCTGGCTTAAAAAAAATATATATATATATATATGTATATATATATATGTATATATATTAGTTACTTGAAGATAAGCATCTCATAGACTTTTCTGTCTGGTCTGGCTTTGAACCATGATCCTCAGATCTCAGCCTCCTGAGTAGCTAGGATAATAGGCATGAGCCACTGATGCACCTGGCAAAAATTATCTTTAGGGCCCAGGGTTTTTACTAAATACTATATCCAAGGGGAACCCAATGCTGCCTAAGAAGTAGGTTTTGTGTATACTGTGCCAAACAGACACATTCTCAGGAACTCAGGTCCTCAGTGTGTGCAAAACAGGTGCTCAGGTAAATGAGGTCGTTTTTACTTGTGATTCTTGATTCATTTTCCAATTTCAGTGCATACAGAGTTTCATTTATTCCTTTCCCTCTTTCCTCTCCTTTGGTTCTAGGAAGATCATAATGCTTACCTCAGAATATAAATCCCTGCACTGATACTGGGAGTAAAGCAGAAGACCAGTTTAAAAAAAAATCTGAGAAAATTGTAAAATGGATTTCCCTATGTCTTACTTAAATCTACATACTTATTCTCTTAGAGGCTAAGAACAATCTTCAGAGTCTCCTTGTTAGAAAAATCATGTTCTTTTTTTTTTAAAAAAATAATGAATCCAAGAAATTTTGTTAACATGAAATACTCTCAATTTCCATCTCTATTACCCTGAACACTGATTATCCCAGGGGGGATAGTACATGAAATGAAGGCTGCACTCTGTCTACATTTGCTCTGGTTCCCAGAGCACCCAGAGTTGTTTTTTGTGCTCAGTGCCTTTCAGGTAGGTCTCTGATGATACTGTTTCCTTGTCTGACATCTCTGCCAGGCAAATCTATCCAGTTAGAGCTGCCTAAAATGATGTGTGTTTGACAGTCCCTCCTCTCTGCCACACAAATTTACTTACCTCACCCTACTGCCCTTCAACCCACCTCTATGATGGCACCTATCTCATCCTCTCCTAATCCTTCCTAAGTCTAGATTCTGCTCTCCAGACCAAGGACTTGGTTTTATCCATCTTTGTGTTCTTAGCACCCCGCAAAGTATGTAATACACATGAGAACACAATCAGTATTGACCCCATGATTGAGTGAAATCAATCCTCAAATACTTGGGACCAAAGGTGATATTGAAGGATGAAAATAATAGATTATTTTTGGTTATATTGGATCTCTTCCTGTGTTTTTATTCTGGATTTTATAAAGAAAACTTACTTTCAAAAAACTTTCAAGTATGTAGATATAAAGCTTTAGGGAAAATCCACATTCTGAAACTAGTTGGAACGATTGGAATTGCTTATATTCTATCAGTCTGTTAGGAAGTAAAGTAGATAAGCTCTAGGGTTAGCATATGCCTTGTTCTGCTTTATTTAACACATGGGGGTAATAAAGCTTTCTATTTTATTTTCAGTGAAATAATACAGCTGAAATATCACCTTGTTTTTGATGTCAGTGATGATTTCTTTTTGCCTCCGCAATGTCAAAAGGGAATTATTATTATTAGAATGACAGATTACTAATGATGCTGTAGAAAAAAAAGAAATAGCTGAAATCATTCTCACCCACACATCCAACCTATCCTTTCTTGACTGAACCTCACTGTTTGATACTCTGCACACAGTCATTCTGCAATATCACAGCTGTGTAAAAATTATTCCAAGCAGGAAGTAAATCAAGAGCAGGTGCCTATGAATTTTCACTAGCAGAGTGCCATCCTTTTAAAGTTTTTAGGACTGGATAGCATGATTAGGAGGGGTGATTTATGAATGCAGAAAGGAAAAGCTTTGGAGGCTGAAATGTTGCATGGGCTTGAGTGGCCTATCTCCACAGATGTCTACTCTGAGGAGAAGTACTGGGCAGGGAGACTGAGTGGACAAGGAGGTCTCTCCAGGCTTAGCAGTGTCCTCTCTATGGGTAGTGACAGCATGCCCTGAAAAGACATGGCAAGACACTCACTCCTCTTTTCACCTGTGAGTACCTTGTTTGCATTCCCTGCCTATTCTAGAGTGCTAATTCACCATGGAGAGTCTATAGTGCTGTTGATGTGTTTGGGAACCTAGAGGTGCTGTGCACTTCTGGCTCAAAACCACAGAACTTAGCATTCCTCTACCATGCTAATATGTGTTTGAGATCTGGCCACTAACGACCTTGGGCAAAAGTGAGACACACTTTCTATATCTTTCCAATGAAAAGAGAGAAAAAGATACCTTTTTTTTTCAACTAAAGAATGTCTCTTGTTTCCTTTTTCTGGAGTTCATTTCATAGAATATTGTTTTTAATTTATTGTCAAAGTGATGAACAGAGGGCTTACAGTTTCATATGTAAGCCAGTGAGTACTTTTCTTATCAAACTTGTTATCTCCTCCCTCATTTTTCTCCCACTTTCCCTCCTCCCCACTTTCCTCCACACCCAACTTGTACAGTTGGTTTACAGCATAATGTCTTGTAAGTATTGCTGTTACATTGGTTCACCTTTTACCCCCTGTCTCTCCATTTTGATGTTCCCCTTCCCTTCCCTATTTCTGATAAATGTATATACACTACTCAGGGTACCAAAATCAGTTACAGTGACATCAGTGGTAAAACCATAGGGAAGAACAACAAAAGAAAAAGTCAAAATAGAGAATAATAAAATTAACAGTGTATTATTCAGATGCTGTTGGCTCATGCATGTAATCCTAGCTACCCAGGAGGCTGAGATATGAAGGTCTCAGTTCAAAGTCAGCCTGGGCCAAAAATTTGTCTATGAGATTCTTAGTTACAGTTAAGTAGCAAAAAGTGTAAGTGGAGGGGCCGGGGATATAGCCTAGTGGCAAGAGTGCCTGCCTCGGATACACGAGGCCCTAGGTTCGATTCCCCAGCACCACATATACAGAAAACGGCCAGAAGCGGCGCTGTGGCTCAAGTGGCAGAGTGCTAGCCTTGAGCGGGAAGAAGCCAGGGACAGTGCTCAGGCCCTGAATCCAAGGCCCAGGACTGGCCAAAAAAAAAAAAAAAAAAAAGTGTAAGTGGAGGTATAACTCAAGTGAGAGGTCTGACATTGAGTAAAAATAAGGGACCATACCCAGGCCCTGAGTTCCAGGCCCTGAGTTCAATCCCTAGTACTGCCACCAAAGAAAAAGAAGTATTTTATATACATAGCTATTGAACTATTGTGATCCTCTGCTAGGACTATCCTAGACATATACTAATTATTACCAGTGAGGGCAAGCATGGAATCTATGTTTATTTGGGTCTCGCTCACTTCACTTAGTATAATTTTTTTTCCAAGTTTTTCCATTTCCTTAGGAATGGGGCAATGCCATTCTTTCTAATGAAAGCATAGAACTCTAATTTGTGTCTGTACCACAACTTCTTTTTTTTTTTTTGGCCAGTCCTGGGCCTTGGACTCAGGGCCTGAGCACTGTCCCTGGCTTCTTCCCGCTCAAGGCTAGCACTCTGCCACTTGAGCCACAGCGCCACTTCTGGCCGTTTTCTGTATATGTGGTGCTGGGGAATCGAACCTAGGGCCTCGTGTATCCGAGGCAGGCACTCTTGCCACTAGGCTATATCCCCAGCCCGTACCACAACTTCTTGATCCATTCATCTACTGAGGGGCATCTGAGTTGGTTTCTTACCTTAGCTGTGATAAATAATGCTGCAATGAACATGTTTTTGCTGGTAGCTTTAGTATGGCCTTGTTTGTGATCATTTGAGCAAATGCCTAGAAGTGAGATTGCTGGGTGACAGGGGAGCTCTATGTTTAGTCTGTTGAGGAACCTTCATATAAGTGAAATACACTCCAAGATATGGAAACAAGAGGTTTTTCATTGTTGTTATTTTTTATGTACTATGTGAAATTATTTCTTTTTTTCCTTCATTTTTCTTCCCTATGGTTTATCCCCTGTTGTCACGGTATTTGATTCTGGTACCCTGTTTATTGTATATATATTTATCTGAATTAGGGAAGGGAAGGGGAACATCAAAATGGTGAGACAAAGGACAAAGGGTGAATCAATGCAACAGTGATACTCACAAAACAGTATGCAGGAAATTAATTGTACAACTTGGGAGAGGGGAGTGGGAAGGAGGCAAAGTGGGAGAAAAGTGAGGGAACAGGTAACAAGTTTGAAAAGAAGTGTACTCACTACCTTATGTATGTAATTGTAACCCCTCCGTACATCACCTGGACAATAAAATTAAACAAATTTAACAAAAAAGTATTTTGTATTTCCACAGTGTCTCTCTTTGAGGAGCCTAACAATGATAATATTATTAATTTCATTCATACTTAAAGAGCACATACCCAGGACTCAGCTGCCTGTAGAGCAATTCCTTGCACATGTCAAGTTCCAGGTCCTTTTGTTCCATTTCCCCCTTCCCTTTTTTTTTGGTACTAGGGACTGAAACACAGGGCCCTGTAATTCCTAGACAAGTACTCAACCACTTGAGTGACACACTCAGATCAGCCCTTCCAGCTTGAAAAAATTGCAGGTCAGGCGGGTACAGGTGTTCCTCAATAAACTAACTGCAAAAAAAGTTAAAAGGAAAATAGATAAATGTAATATGAGTATCATTCTATATAGTATTTGGCATAAAGAGAAGAGTGAGAACATATTGGATCAAAGTGAGTGGAAAAAATTTGGTAAAAATCATGGAATAACAGGAAACTATGTCTCTCAAATAACTTATTTTTTTGTTCTGTTTTGGATTTAGATTGATTCCCCAATGTCTGAGTGGCTTCAGTCTATCTACTGATTCTCTCAAAAGAAGTGTTTAAGTTCACAGAGCCTTCCCTAAGAATTACAAAATCCTTTGATTACTGATTTGGCTAAATATTTCCTAGAGTATGTCTGGCACTCAAAGTAGCTTTCACCACAAAGCAATATGGCAGTCCTAAATGACCCTTGCCATGCTTCCTGTCACACTTCCCTGCCTCCTAAACAGGCAGATCTTCTATTCCACTCTATCCAGCATGCCCCAGAGGGCTATAACTCTAATTTATAGAGTATAGCTAAAGAAGATACAATCTCAACCATCAGTCACTAGTGATCAAGTCCTACTACTTAACTGTTTTTATCAAGGAAATAAAGTCCTTGATAATTAGGCCGCTTGTCCAAGGTGGCAGAGCAAAGAAGCACTGGTGTAGGTATGGAATACTTTGATTCTCCCTGCTGGATGTGCCCCTGGTATGCCTCTCTGTTCCTGTGACTTCTACAAGGAAGCAGGAGTTTGAAGGACATTCACCAAGCAGTTATTGAGAACTGTTAAATATATTCAGAACTACAAAGTGATAAGTATCTCTTGACTATGCTTCTGGAGCTCTAGCCACTAGAGCTGGGTACAAGTGGGGTAAAAGTTAAATACATGTGGATTTTTAGAAAACTGAATATTATAGCATGAAGAACACTCATGTCATGGGAAGCAAAATGAAGGGAACTTTTAACTTGTGGTCTCATTGGTAGTTGGGAAAATAAAGAAGTTATATAATTTTATAGTCTGCATAGTCCTATCTCTCTCTATATCCTGAAAAGAACTGGAAATCCAACCTAAAGAAGGTACGTGTTTTGGCCTTTGTAAAACTCATGTGCAATATTTATTAACTGATTTGCAAATTGATTTATAGATTAATATTTGAAAAAAAGTCTGATCTCCACTATGTGCCTGAGACCATCCTTGGAGCTTTAGTTTGCATGATATCTGATATACGTGTGTGTGTGTGTGTGTGTGTGTGTGTATGTGTGTGTGTGTATGTGTGGCTCTGTGGCTCAAAGTGATAAGCGTGCTATCCTTGAGCAAAAAGCTCAGGGACATGCCCAGACCCTGAGTTTAAGCCCCATGACTGACAAGAAAAAGAAATGTATAAAATAGTATCTGGTCATGTTAAGGGTTATGAAGATACAACATGTGTTGGAGTGCTGCAAGTATCCTAGTTTTGATGGGGAGGGGAAGAATGTTATATTTGAGCAGGAAATCTTAGTGAGATATAGGTGTGACTTCTCCAGGGACAATAAGAAGCAGACGTGAAGGCCCTGGTGTAAGAGAGGTGTCAGTGTTGCTGTGAGTCATCTGGGCTGTTTCTACAGACGGGAGCCAATCATGAGCTGGTAAGTGATGTTTCCATCAGGCAGACACACATACACACAGGACAGTAACTCAAATATGCTCCCTTAATATCTGTATATAGAGGGTTGAAAACTGATGACAGAGATGATTTTTCTGCTTAAATACAGAGCCTCGTTCCACAAAGAACTTTGCAATGAGACCTTTCTTCTAGTCTATAGGTGGTTATTACAGAGGAATGGGAAATCTGTGATTGGTTTCTTGGTCTTTGGGGAGGCAAACCTCCAGTACCCTGGCTCTTTCCCTCTACTTGGAATGAGTTAGCAAAATCCCCTCTGGAATGGTGCAGAATGCCTGTGTATCTCTGTGTGTGTGTGGTGTGTGTGTGTGTGTTTCCAGAGCTGAGGGCTTTGCGCTCACCAGGCAGGCGCTCTTCCACTGAGCTAAATCCCCAACCCCACATAATGCCTCTTGAGATACTGCAGGGTTTAAGACACAGTGGTAGTTTACCTTCCCTATGGAGTTTATGGTATACAGATGCTCCAACCAAACCTAGAGCCTGTGGGCTTTAGGAGTTGGGGAGCTCCATTTATTCCAGAGATCAACAACATTAAATTAGCCCTGCCCCTACTTCATTTCTTACATTAGAGGGCTATATTAGTCTTGCCCTGACGCTAAATCAATTCCAAAGAAAACCATTTGGTATGTGCTTCTTTTGTTAAAGGGACAGATGACGTATTTCAGTCATATTTTGTCCCTTATAATCAAATCAATATTCAGGACACTAAAGCAAGGAGAAATTTCCCAGAAATAAATGCATTTTCTATATTCGAGAGAAATCATTTATTATTCCAGAGCTCATGTAACTTCCAGGAGATAATCTGAAGTATTGCTGATGAATTACTGCTTCCCATGGTTACAGGTGCATATGCGAGGGGGTAGAAGTTAAGGTCTGGGCTAGTCTCCACCCACTCCCATCAAACTCACCATGTGGGATTCACAATGTGAACCCTATAAACATATGATTCCACAAATGGACATATTGTCCGTGCTCACTGTGTGTCTCACACTGCAGTAAACTCCTTACCTGCCTTGCCTCACTTCTCCATGGTCTTTGAAGAAGGCTCTCTTGGAATGTCCGTTTTGCAAGATAGTGCACAGATATTTAAAGACATTAAACAACTGACTTAAAGCCAAAGGGCCAAGGATACAGGATGAAGTCCAAACCCTTGGCTGTCTGACATCACTGCTTTGTGCTTCATCACACTCCAGTGGAGTGGTTTGAGATGGTCAGGTCCAAAGAGATCATGTATTCAGAAAGCTTTAAAATATTCAAGGAATTAAACAACACTGGATCAGGAGAGACACAAATTATGGGCCCTTGCTGCTGTTTTTTTTTTAAAATACTGTATGTGTATGTGTGCGTGTACACTGGTGCCTTTGTACACTTGCTTAGCTTTTTTAGGATAAGGTCGTTGCTCTACTACTTGAATCACAGCTCTACCTTTTGGCTTTTGGGTGGCTAATCAATGATAAGAATCTCATAGACCTTGTTGCCCTGACTAGCACTGAACCTCAATTCTCAGATCTCATCCTCCTGAGTAGCTAGGATTACAGGTATAAGCCACTGGTGCCAGTCTATGATGTTATTTCCAAAGGGACCATCATTCTGAGTTTACTTAACTGGTAGAAAACCAGCCTGAAAAAATAAAATATTAGTCAAAGAAGGAAATGTGTTAGCTCTCCTTTCTTTCTGTAACCTGTAATGATGGAAAATGAAGCACTGTAAGTTAGCAACAGGTATGGGTTGCAGTCACCGACATAGTTGGGGATGTATAGATACTTGATAGAATAGCTAGTGATTATGCCACTGCTTGGTAAAATAGTGAGCTGATTAGTTCCAGCAGCAATGACATATCCCAAGCTGGAACTACTGTCATGACTTGGTAATGGGAAACAAATTCTTTCAGGTCAGAAGCAGTGTCACTTGTATTTAAAATGATACTGAAAACCACATTGTAATGGACAATTGTCAGAGGTGAGCAGAGACTAAGAGGAGATAATAAGATTTTTAAAATTTGATTTTATTGGTTCTCTTCCTCTATTTGCATTTTTCATCAGACTAACCTCTGCCTGTAAATTCTGCCCTGGAAGTTTTTTTCTTCTTCAATTTATTCTGGGTGTCTTGGTTGATTGAAAGGCAATAAATGCACAGCCTTCGAAAACTGGAATGGGTTGACAGAACTTTTGGTGTGTCTGAAAATTCATCCGTTGATTTGACAAGACAGTTACATTTCACAAAGCTTGGAACAGTGTAGTCATCATTTCAAGACAACAATAAAACTGAAGCAAAAGCTTTAGGAGAAGTCCTGATATGTCTGGACACCTGGAACATCTCAGAATCTCAAACTGGAAGAAACATCCAGTATGTCCACACTTGTCTCAGAAAAAGAGCAATTCCTAATTGATGAGTTTAGTGTAAGCTCTTACAAATCTCCAGAGAAGGACACAGCCACACTGCTACCTGCATTAGTGCTGGGCACATCTCTGCATTGTACTTTCCATTATAATGGAAACTCATTGCATACAAGGGAGAGTAGTCAGCTTCTTTTGATCCTTCACACATTCTTGGTAATATCTGAGAAAACATAGCTTATTGTGCCATTATGCACGATGTTGGCAAATATTCTGAGTTTTACTTGATTTTAGCAAAAAGGCCAAGAAGCTATAGTATCATTTTAATGTGAGAAAGACGGCCCCCAAATGTAATCCCCAGAAAAAAAAATTCTTGTAAGGTGATAAAATAGGAAAAAATGGTGACCACCAGAGTCTGGCATGAAGTACTGCTGAATAAGTGATGTTATTTGTGCTTTTACCTCGTCAGATGATGGCTGAATGAAAGGACATGGTACTTTTTGATTTGGGTAAGATATTGGTAAAGGTTCACAATACACTTGTAGGCAAGACGTAGAAATGGCAGCCATGGGACAGTTATGTGAGTTCCCAGCCATTTTAGTGGTCAGGTATAAAAGACAGCAGTGTTAGCAAGAAGAAATCTGAGTACTATGTCATGAGTCTCTCGACATTTTTTCATTCATATTTCAGAAGAAAAGAGAGCATGCAATTCAACTCAACCAACATTTATCGAGAGACAACTTTATGCAGCATACTAGGCTAGGGAAGAAAGCAGAAGAAAGGACCAGCATCTAACATAATATACCAAAAGAAGATATTTGAAGTCATAAGATCTAGATATTTCTTTCTGTCTTGCCATTTATATGAATTTAGATGAGTGATTCAGACTTCTGTGCCTCAGTTTTACTTAACCTTTGAAATTGGGAAAATAGAGATAAACACCTAAAAGAATTAATTGAGATATTCATATGAAATCCTATGAAAATATTTCGTAAAATGGAGGAAGATGTTTGGGTTAACTTGTGGTGTGTTTTTCTTTGGTTTGTTTTTATTTTTGTGCTAGTACTAGCATTTGAACTCAGGGTTTGGGGTTCTTGCTCAGATTTTTCACTCAGCCAGTGGCTCATGCCTGTCATCCTAGTTACTCAGAAGGCTGAGATCTGATGATCATGGTTTGAAGTCAGCTGGGTCAGAAACATCCCTGAGACTCTCACCTATAATTAAGCACAAAGGAAGCTACAAGTAGAGCTTGGCCCCAGTGGTAGAACACTAACAAAGGCTGGAGCTCTATCACTTGAGTCACTCTTCTACTTCTGGCTTCTTCCTGGTTGAATGGAGATAAGAGTCTTTTGGATTTATCTGCCTACGCTGGCTTTGAACTTGGGCCTCTCAGATCTCAGCCTCCTGAGTAGTTAGGATTACAGGCACGAGCCACTGAGACCAGCCCTGAACTTGTGTTATGTAGTTTTATTTCTAAAAAAGCTCTTTGGGGCTTATGTTCTATTAATAGCTTCATTTTACAGATAAGAAAACTGAGGCGTGGATAGCATAAGTAACATCCCCCAATGCTGGTTTTAGCAATGAAAGATTAATTAGGAGGGAAAGGAGTGTATTGATGGGAGGCCATACTGGCTGAATTAGAGTTTCCAGGTGGCAAAAAGGCATTTTAGGGGAAGAAAACAGTGTGATCCAAACCCACAGCACTCCGAATATGCAGCCAGATTGGCTGCATGTTGCAGGGGCGTCAGTGGTAAGCATTGCAGGAAAGAATGGCACAGGTGGTGGTAAGAAAGGTAACCTGGGGTCAGTCAGATTATTAAACATGTTGGCACTATGAATCATTGATGGTATAACAGCAGAAAGGTAAATGGTCACTGAGGCTTTGGGAAGGTAGTTGAGGGGGCCAAGATGTAGGATAAATATGGAGTAGTAGAATCTCCTGGGAGGTAATTTGGGAATTTCTCACAATAGATCTGGAAACATAGCAGGTGGATCCAGCCAGTTTGGGCAGTGCATTAATGTGCTAGGGGAGCAAGAGGAGAAGGTGGTTAGAAGGATTAACCTAAGAACTAAAATCCCAAATGACTGAAACTGTAAGCAATAATTCCCTGCTAGTCTGCTATCATCTTGAGAGTTGTTAGTATAAACATTCAATCAAGACCAAGTTTGCATATGAAGAGTCTTCAACTTTAAAATTTTACTTAGTTGTGATTTTTTTTTTTAATTTTTGACATTGGAAATTCTACTGCTGTACACCCAAGTGAATGGGAAAGAGGGACCAGGTGCTACTGAAAAGAGCTCTCTTGACTATAATTTTAAAATGGTAGGCAAAATAGTTCCAAAAAATATTTTTGTGAGAAATACTTTGTAGAAGATTATCCCTATTTGCAGGAGGGGGAACAAAATGTAAATCATCATTTATTTAGTTCTTCGATATTTAAGAGCTGATCTGTCTTGTCACAGGATTCTAATATGTGTTAAACACTAGATGGATAAATGGGAGGGAGGAAGAAGGAGAAAGGGAAGGGATGTTGTGACATAGATGAAATGTATTCAGGAAGATGTACCAATTTGCTATCTAAATAAGTACCAAAGATGGCATCATATTAAATAGGATTTTGTAATTTGAGATCTATGGATAAACTCCAAGGATTCAAGAACCTACAGTTTATTGTTTATGAAAGATTCCACAGATTTCATCAAATCTCTTTTTTTTTTTTTTTTTTTTTTTGTCTGTCGTGTGGCTTGAACTCATGGCCTGGGAGCTGTCCCTGAGCCTCTTTGTGCTCAAAGCTAGCGCTCTACTAATTGAGCCACAGAGCCACTCCTGGTTTTTGAGTGGCTCATTGGAGATAGGAGTCTCATAGGGACTTTTCTGCCCAGGCTAGCTTTGAACCATGATCCTCAAATCTCGGCCTCTTGGGTAGCTAGGATTACAGGTGTGAGATACCAGCACCTGACCATCAAATCTTTTAAAGGGATCTCAAATAAAGAAAATGACACAAATCACTTTTCAAGTTATCTGTATACCTTAATCCACAGAACAGATACAACTATGGCTTCTCAAAAACAAGAAAAAAAATCCTAATGTAAAATACATCTGTGCTTGTCCTCAGAGAAAAATAAAAGAATTGTCTTTAGTTAATTCTCACTCTTTAATGAATTGTCTTGTTATTTCATCCATAGATACAGGTATTAAAACTGAACTTTACCAACAATTCTAATAAACCTATCAGTTATTTTCTTTATGAATTTTTTATTTCCTAAGAAGGCCAGACAGTATTTCAGACGTCATTTAGTTCAACACTAAGCTACAGTAAAACATAGCGCCAACTCATCTTAAATGGGGAAACTTGATTTTTTTATCAAGAATACCAACTTAATCCACAGTCCCTTTGTTGTAGCAAGGGATTCTGGAGTTTGCAGATTCTACTTCTGTGAAGAATTCAGACATTCTTAACATTGTACAGACCCAGACAGAGACTTTGTCTCTTTTTCAGTTTCCCAGTCAAGGCTACTCTACTCTGGGTTAGTGTTAGGACATTATAATGTGGAGCTAAGTCCTCCAGAAATGACAGTGGTGCTGGTGGGCATTTAAGAGTAGATTAAAAACCCGAAAGTTCCCTACTAAAGGAAACTATCCTCCAAAGACAGGAGCTAAGGAGGCGGCCCAATTAGTCTTCTATAATTTCCTTGATTACATATCTCCTTTTGCCCTTCCCCTCTCCCAGTGCTATACCTACAGAGTTCCTCCAGACTTAGTCCAAATAAAGAAGGCAGATTACTGATGCCAGGCAATTTAAATGAGAGCTGTATTATGCTGATATGTGACCAGCAATGAGACCTAAATAACAAGGAAGTCCCTAAGGCATAGAAAAGTGGCTAGACCAGATAACATGCAACTGTGAATTTCTAAGCAAATGAGGACGGAAAGAACTGAATGTCAGCTCCTACTTGGGAAACTTTATTAGACAAGGCAACTTTCTTGAGGACTGGGGTGTGTGTGGCAAATTAAGCTACAATAATTTGTGTGTCATTCCATGCCCAAATTAGCAAACTGAGACTGGCTTGTCTTTCACAAGCATCCCTAGTTAGAGGGTACTGGGTTGAGTATCTGAAATGCGTGGGGGGCAGAAGTGGTTTGGATTTTGGAATATTTGCATGTACATAATGAGATCTTTTTGAAGATGGGACACACGTTTGAACATGAAATTCTTTTGTACTTCAGACAAACCTTATCCTGAATATAGTTTTATGTACTACTGAATTTTAGTTCACCTGTGTTTTGACTTTGATCCATCAGCTAATGTCAGACATGGACTTTTCCACTGGTAGCCTTATGTCAGGGCTCAAAAGGTTCAGACTTTGGAGTAGTTTAGGTGTTGGGATATGGTCATTTATGGGAGTCCTGGAGAGGAAGGTGAGTATCCATCCATAGCTCTTAGAACTCTTCGAGGCGTCAGTGTCACCCAGCCCTGATGCTGTGGGGTACGGTGAACCCCACTGGGAAGCTCTTACTCATGCAAAAGGTTTTTCTTTAAAGCACTGAAATGATTATATTTTGAGGTCTTTCTCATGCCAGCCTTTTAAGCCTTTTTTTTTTTTAAATTTAAGAGTGAAGCAGGATTATGGAAACAAATTCTAGAGCTCCTCATAACTGCTTGAGAGCTGTATGTCTGGGTATGGTGGCTCAAGCCTGTAATGGGGGCAGGGAGGGGTGGAGATAGAGGGGTGGACCATGGTTTGAGGCCAACCTGGGCAAAATGAAGTTAGCACAACTCCATCTCAACCGATGGTTGGGCACAGTGGTATATGCTTGTTATCCCAGCTATGACGGAATCACAATGTCTAGGAGAAACAATGCCCATCTCTCTTCTCCAGTGACATATGGAGATACAGTAGGAGAATCACACAGTTCAAGCAAGCCAGAGCATAAATGGAGAGCATACCTCAAAAATAAGGCAAAAAGGGACTGGCTCAAGTGGCAGACATCTACCTTGCAAGCACAAGCCCTTGTGTTTAATTCCTAGTGTTGCCAGAAAAAAAAAAAAGCTGTATAAGGATGGAAAAGCATAAGTCTCAGTTCTACTATCTGAAAGTGGGTATAATGGTTAATTACTTATAGGAAGTTTTATGTAATAGTACTTTGTGTAGTAAAAAAATATATAAAGCTTTTTGGCAAAGGACCTGCACAGAAGCCCCGTGTTCAACAAGTGACACTTTTGTTACTATGGTTACTCTTAGTGACAACTGCCAAAGATAAAGTGATGAAGCTAGTTAGAAAGGCTCATGTGCCCAGTCACAGGAAAAGAAATGGAGAGAAATATAGTGACCCACAGTGAGAGAGTGAAAAGATAAGTGAAAAGATAAGGGAGGAGGAGAAAGAAGAAGAGAGCAAGGAGGAAGGAGAGGATGGAGAGGAAAGAGGAGAAGGAAGAGGAGGGCAAGCAGGAAGAGGAAGATGGTAAGGAGGAGAGAGTAAGGAGGGTGAGGAGGAGGAAGAGATAATATTAAACACAGTAGACAAGTCAGAGCATGTAGGTAGCAGTTGTAAGACGGACAGGGGCATTGGGTGGAGATTTTCCTGGTGTCTTACGAAAAACTGCTAGGGTGGGTGTATCACAGGAGTGTGAGCCTGTATGTTATTTGATGGGATCTTTTTTTTTTTTAATGTATGTGTTTTAAAAATTTCTTTATTGTCAAAGTGATATACAGAAGGATTACACTTTCATATATAAGGAGTGCATACATTTCTTATCCAACTTCTTACCTCTCATTTTTCTAACCCTCATTTGTCCCCCCCCACCTTCTTCCCTCTCATTCTCCCCCCCCCACCATGAGTTATACAGTTGTTCTACAGCATATAGTTTTGTAAGTATTGCTGTTGCACTGGTTTGTCTTTTATCCTTTGTCTCTCCATTTTGGTATTTCCTTTCCCTTCCTTAGTTCCAATACACGTATATACAATATCCAGGGTACCAAAATCAGTTGCAGTGATATCTCCTCATGTTGAAGGTGGGCACTTTTGATACCCTTGAAACTACCCTTTTCAAGCAAGATGTCTTGATTCCTAAACTCAAGTTGCTTCAAAAGCATTTTTCTTTCATTTGTTCCCATGGGGCTCTATCTACTAAGTGACACCTGTGAGGCTCCTAAGGCGCTCTACAGCCCCACCCCCCCTCTTCACTTCCTGCAGAGTAGTACCCCCTAGTGGCTAGGTACATGAGGTGTGCAGCCTCCCCAACTTCAAGCGAGGCTTCTTCACTGGGCAAAGGCTGGTATGTTAATCAACCCTTAGTCTCCCTTCAGGAGTGTGGTGAAGGTTACTACTTGGGTATCCAATGGCATGCCTAGCCCTCCTGGATGTTTGATGCTGTCCTTTCAACTTGTATTACTTTCCAAAATCCTCTTTAGTTATCTTGTTTTTCCCCCCACAGAATACCTTCCTCTACTAGAATGTAAGCACCATGAAAGTAGGGGCTTTTCCCTGTTCAATGCTGAGGGTTGAGGATACAGAACAAATCCCCTAGTGGCAGCTTTGCTGAGTGAATGGATGTTTTATCTAATTTCCAACCAAGTGGCAAGAAACAGCTTTACTGAGGTGCCTTCCTGGCAAATCAAAGATAATTAAACTCATGCTTACACTAAAATGTTGTTTCTTCATATTATTTCTTTGTTCATGCATCCCAGGGTTTTTATTTTGTTGTTATTGCTTTTACAGATCGAAGGTTCTGAAGAACTTTGTAATCCTTAGTTTGTAATATGAAGGATTTTTTTTCCTGCTTTAAAAAAAAATACCTGATAGCCATATATGTATTTAGTGTTGGTCCTAGAGGTTAAACTTAGAGCCTCGGTTCTGCCTCTTAGCTTCTTTTCTTCCCCTCAAGGCTGGCATTCTACTTGAACCATAGCTCCACTTCTGTGTGTGTGCGTGTGTGTGTGTGTGTGTGTGTGTGTGTGTGTGTGTGTGTGTGAGATTAACTGGAGCTAGCATCTCACAGTCTTTCCTTCCTGGGCTGGCTTCAATCCTTGATCCTCAGATCTCAACATCCTGAGTAGCTAGAATAGCAGTCATGAGCCGTGGGTTAGTGTCCAGTCCAGGTGTGAGCCACCGGCACCCAGATAGACTCATTTTTCCAAAGTGAACCTTACCTCTTCCACCTAGGCTATAGCATCTACCAAGAAGTAAAAGCCCAGAAAAGGTGAAGAAGGACAGCTGAGAGAACAATAAAAGTTGGGAGGGAATCTCACGGCCTTCTAGCACTAAAATAATAAAATCTCCACATGTAGTCTGTTAATGCAATTCTGAACTTAAATACTGCCATACTGTTAACAACTAATAAATGCACAGTGCTCTGCAAGGCAGAAAAATACAAATGCACTCTGGTGTATTTCCCCAATATAGTGTTTTATAACAAGTGTCTATAGGGTGATGCTACTGCAGGTGAAGGTTGCTTCCTCTTTGCTTCACACCTTGCTAAAGGTCAAGGTTGCTCTGCATGTGCCTTTCAGACCACAGGACAGCTCAGCTAAAGGTCGTCCTTGGAAAGGCCCTATTCCCATCTCCTTCCTTCTTTCTTTCTTTTTTTCCTATAGAATTAATGTCGAAGACAGTGCCCAACTCTGGTTTCATACATTTGCTAGTCTCCTGGTGACTTAAATAAAGGTTTTAAGGCCCCATGATAGCAGTAACACCTCAACAATGCTATGGTCACCTTAAGAATTAAAGTCTATGATTGGGGAAGATCTGTACTGGTTATACTGATGGTGCACCTTCCTTCATACAATAAGTGGTCTGTAGGAGGCTGGCTTGTGTGTTGTAAAATTGATAAGAGTCAAGTTGCTAAAGGCAATTCATAAATTTCATAGCTTTTAATTTATGTTGCTATAGTAACTGGAATAAGGTTGGAGGTTTTTTTGAGATTAGAAGACTTTTACATCTCTAACCTTAGGATGATAATGATGTTAGATTATGACCAGATTTCATTTTCTGCTTGTGAGGGACATACACCTCATCTCTTTGAGCATTCTGTACACACTTAAACTTGACTAAATATTCAGCAATTGAAATTTCACAGTTACGGTTCCTAACATCTCACTCTGGTTTTCTTATCTACACACGTACATATCTGATGATGACAATCCTATTCACTTGGGCAGTCTCTACAGAGAAAGAGGTAAGAAGTAGTTCTAGAACATTTGTCTGGAACTATATGTGCTCGCTTTCTTCATCAAAGTCAATTTCCTGCAGGTACTCAGTCACATGGTGTGTTATTAACCAGGGTCTTAAGGGAAGACTTGAGGAGGAGTGGCAGAGGGATTTGGTATACCTGCGGTGTCTGAAGTGATGAGGAAGAGGTAGAAAGATGCTTCTACAGGAAGAGTGGCTGGGCAGACCTCATGGTGGCTGAAGGTCACATGTCCTTAATTATAGGAACTCAAAGCAGCTGGAAACTCAATGCAAATTACCTAGTACTTACCTAACACAGGAATGTCTCCCCTCTCAGAGTCCAGCTTACCTTATATCCCGATGATTTGATATGCACACCACGTTTGGTTAGTGTAGATTTCATTCGGATGAAAAAGGAGCGCTCAAGGGTGTTGTCCGTGGTTAGCAGACTGGGGCTGGTTGACTCCACTGAGGAATACAAAAATACACACACGTGTAACTTAGACTCTCCACAGCCGCCTCCCCATGCCCCAGCTACTGCTCAGGTGCAATCCTTGAGTTCACTAAAAATAAATGACTGATGGGTGCTAAGAGCGCAGTAATCAATTTACCTCATTTAGAAAATGTTTACTTTGCAGAAAATAAAAAAGAAAATTAATGTATCCAGAGTAACTCCTTTCTGGTTTTGGATGAGAGTTATTCAGGTCTTCTAACTTGCTGCAACTTCCTAAGTAGGACCTCAAAATAATAAGTAATTGCAGCTCTTTTTCTTTCTTTCTTTTTTTAACCAGTATTAGGACTTGAACTCAGGGCTTAGGCAACTGCCACTTTCCTTTCTCCTGCAAGGCTGGTTTATACTCTACCACTTGAGCCACAGCTCCACTTCCAGATTTTGGGTGGTTAATGGGAGATGAGTCTTATGGACTTTCCTGCCTGGGCTTGCTTTGAACTGTTATCCTCAGATCTCATCCTCTTGAGTAGATTACAAGTGTGAGCCACCAGGACCAGGCATCAGAACATTTTTTTGGTCTATGAATCTTACAGTGGTACTTTTTGCTCTTGGTTGTCTAAGAACACCTTTGTGTAACCAGGCCAGAACTTCACACAAGTCTATTTTCTTTAAAAGAAATTTCTAAGTGTTTTATAAATTTAAATCACTTTTCTAAAAATAAATTAATGAGAGAGAATTAAGTCTATTAGATATCTAATTTTATTCTTCTTAATTATTAAAGTTTTTTTTTACTTGAAAGTAAAATAATATCCAACAATGAACAGGTTTTCTTTATAGTGGCTCTCTACTAATACCAATTTTCTCTGGAATAGAGAGGTTTAAAAATGTTCCTGAAATAAGAAGATTTCAGTGTTGAATATATGTGAATATAGCTACTAAACATATGTCACAACTTGTCAAACCAGGCTTTTAAATTTTAAATTATGAATATCACTTGTATATTTCTAACAGTAAGTAGTCTCTAGTTTACATTTGAAACGATGCTCAGAAGAAAGAAGGGAACCATTTTATGGACAGGAAACTGGCTATTCTTGTCTGGGCTTGTCTTGTATCACTCTTCTCTGAACAGGACTGTATTTTCCTGCATTCATGACTTTTCTATTCTGGGGTGATGGAACAATGACTAGTGTCCCTTTCTTATGTGTCTCTCTTAAGGTTTTCTCTTTTTTTTTTTGTTTGAGAGAGCATGGATCTGATGTCATTTTAAATGTACAGCTTTTTATCACTCGAGGGAGAAGCAGAGCCATGTTATATTTAGTACTTTCATTTCTTCTGATTAAATATGAATTACTATGAAATTTTTCTCATCATCTAACACGCCATAATACGCCAACAGCTTTTTAATACACTATATAAGCACAAACTTCTGCTCTAAGAGTTTAATTTGCCCCTCTAATCCAATCACATCAACCTTATTTCTCTTATCAGAGATTCCCATTTTGAATTAAATGAGCTCATTAGTTTTAATCAAAAGCAGAGAGATCAAAACTTAAACGTAAATGCTTTAGATCAGAACTGTCAGTCAGCCGTGCAGTTCTATTTTACTAAAACACAAGATCAGAGACCCTTAGAACCAATTTTTTCTCGTAAGGGATGCCGAAAGCTTGAAGATGCTATATCCTCTCTTTTTTCTCCCTCCCAAGGACAGATTATACATTTAAGGTTAGACTTAATTTATAGCAGTTTTTTTTTTCCTCTCATCCTGGTGGAAATGGAAAAGTATGCCGACCCACTGTTGTCCCTTTCACATTTATTGGCACTGGCCCTCAGAGACTTGAACTAACGTGAAGCCATCAAATTCCACACCACAAACCGCAGGCTTAAAAATTCAGCTCTGTTCAGCAAGATTGTGTTTGCCATAGTGGAGGGTGGGGGGAGGGGGATGAACCTTCCGAGGGAAGTGGAATATGTTTTTAGGGTGAGACTCATGGATATTCTGGCACAGTAAGGAAGTAATCCTCTCGCCATAGAAGGGAGACTGATTCGGGCACCTGTAGTGATTGTTACCATCACCCATGTGGGAACCGCACTGTAAAACACTTAAAGTGGCTATGAGAGCCCAGCATGAGCACCTCCAGCTGGGTGAAGACATAATTTTCTCATGGCTGGGGAGCCAGGTACCACATTACATCACACTCCAGCCCAGGCAGGAAAGAGCACCGCAGCTCATGTTACAGCAGAAATTGCCTAAACATGCAGGACAATATTAACCACACAGGAGCTACCATGTGAGAGGAATTCTGAGGTCAGGTTCACCCCCCCATTGAAGCTCAGGTTTAAAATCTAGATTGGTACTTAAACTTTAATTCAAGATCTATAGGGTTATGAGGGACCCTTGAGACAGAGACCATGCAGTTTAGAAAAGAACTAGATTTCTGATGATGATTTCGACTTTTCAGTGCTTGTAGATGTCTAGTTCTGAGGATAAGACAGAGAAGTGACTTGCCATGCTTTTCAAAGGGACCTGTAACAGACTCATTCATGGCATGATACCACGGCCATGTTTCCTATGGACTATAAGATACACTTGGTTTATCCCAACTGTGACAGTAGTGTTGCTTACTTGGAAAGACATATGGTCTGCATGTGACAGCCCAAAGCAGCCACCTCAGGAGAGTGGTGCTCTGACTGTCTCAGGTGAGAGGCTATACTGGGGAGACCAAGGTGATGAGGCCACAGTGGCTGACAGGACCATGTGTTGCCTTGAGTAGTGGAGGGATGGAACGGAGGACACAGTAGTAAGGAATGTTTCTTTGGGATGCCTGCTCTCTAGAAGAAATTGGCACTGATTTATGCCTAACAAGAGTTTTAGGATGCTTTCTATAAATGAAACATTTTTGTCAACTTTTAAGGGGCAGCCATAACTATCATAGGCTCTGATAAAACATTTGGGATTCAGAGAAGTTCTATCTGCTGCTCGAGACGCTAGAAATATCTGTGGAAGGCTGACTTAAGTGGTCAAAACTCAAGTGTATTCAGTTTGGGCATATGGATGATAAACTAGGAGATGAAAAAACAAGACACACCTCAATCAAACTGAAATAAAGAAAATATATAGTCTTTCTTGCTGAATCTCAACAGCCCTTAGTTCTGGTCCTGGGGCTTAATCTCCTTAGACTTTTCACTAAAGGTGGGCACGTTGTCACTTGAGCCACACACAGTTCTACTTCTGGCATTTTCCTGTTTAATTGGAGATAAGAGTCTCATAGACTTTAAGGCCTAGGCTAGCTTCAAACCATGATGTTTAGATCTCAGCTTCCTGAGTAACTAGGATTACAGATATGAGCCACCAGCACCTGGCTCAGGTTTTGTTTGGGTTATTGTTGTGGTTTTTTTTTTTATTTGTTTTTGGTAGCTCTAAATTACTTCCACTTAAAAATACCAGCTTTTGCATATTTTATAAAATCTGGAGAACAATTTATAGCATAAGTGTGAATGGTTTTTACTATGAGTTAGTGGTTTTACGTGAGTTTTACTAGACAGCTGTGCGTAATTCCACAGCCAATGGTGTGGTTGTTGTGATCTGGATCTTCACTTATGGGCAGACAATGGTATCAAGTGGAAGGAAGAGGCAGGTGGCTGAGAATCACCTAGTTCTTATTGGGCTGAAACTAGGGCCTAGGCCCTTTCCTTTTCTTTCATTCCCTTTCCTTTTCCCTTTCCTTTCCCCTTCCTTTCCCTTCCATTTCCCCTTGCCTTCCCTTTCATTTATTCTTGCCTCCCCTTTCCTCTTCCCCTCCCTCTTTCCTTCCCTCCTCCCTTCCCCCTTCCTTTACTTTCCTTCCCCCTTCCCTTCCTGCTACTACTGGGGCTTGAATTCAGGTCCTTGTGCTCTTGCTTGGCTTTTTTTTGTTCAGGACTGTTGCTCTACCACTTGAGCCACAGTACAGCACTTGTAGCTTTTTGCTGGTTAATTAGAGATATGAGTCTCTTGTATTTGTCTGTCTGGACTACCTTTGGACAGCAGTCCTCAGATATCAGCCTCATATATCAGATATCAGTAGCTAGGATTACAGGCCTGAGTCACTGATGCCTGGCTGAAAACTTTCAGTATTTATTCTAAGGTTTCTCCAAGTATACATGAGGCAAACCCTAAGGAGAGTAGAATTCAAATATTTTTAGTGCAATTCTAGCATCAGAAACCTTCATCTGCCACCAAATACTTACAGGTGAAAGAAGAAAAAGGAAAAACTAAGATTTGTGTATGTGTATGTGTGTGCACGTGTGTGTGCTAATCTTAAGGTTTGAACTCAGGGCTTATGTGTTGAGCTTTTAAGCTCAAGGCTAACAGTCTACCATTTGAACCTCTGCTTCACTTCTGGCTTATTGATGGATATGAGTCTCATAGACTTTTCTAACTGGGATGGCTTCAAACCATGATCCTCAGATCTCAGTCTCCTGAGCTAGGATTACAGGTATGAGCCACTTGCACCTGCCAAAAAAGTAAGTTTTAAGAGGTCTTAGGAGACTTTTTTTCTTTTAAAAGAGAAGTTTTATTAAGTCAAAGATACTCATCCCTTACTATCTGTAGGGGGTCCTCAGATGCCTAAGTCCCTTATACATAATGATTTATTATTTGCATATAACCAGTGTATATTTACCCCTATAACTTTCAGGAGTAGGGATCCTTTGTTGTTTTTTCCTGCAAGCAGCCTTTTGGTTCTTTATAGTATCATTCCTGAGCCATGCAAAATGATCAATACAAGCAACTGGCTCTGGGAAGCTGACAAGAAGCCCTGGAGAAGCATTACATGCCTGCCTTGTGGACCAAATGCTTTGGGCTAGACATCCCTCATCCCTGATTAGTTATAATAAAAATATAAAGGAAATATTAAATAAATAGTTGTTGTATGATAGTGTTTAGCTAATGATGACAAGCAAAAGTCTGTATACATTCATGCAGATTCAATTTCTTTTAGATATTTTTGATCAGCTGTTGGTTGATCCTGTGTTTATGGGAGTCTGACTATAGATCTTTTTTTTCCAATTTCATTGCCTAACAAATCAATGCAAGTAGTTTTTTAGGTACTCTATAATTACAGGACAAACCAAAGGCAAATATCCAAAAGATATGAAGATGTTTCATTTTTCTGTTATCTTAAGAAAGTCAAATTGTTTCATTGGCATAGTCTGTGAGCTTTGTTAGAAACTGATGTATATTTGGATTTTAGGATGAGGATATGTACAGAGAAACAAGATACTTCTTTTTTTGTAAAGATGATGTACAGAAGGATCACAGTTACGTAAGTAAGGAAATGAGTACAATACTTTTCTTACGAAAGTTTCCCTTTCAAGTAGCGGAGGGACTACTAGGGAGGGATAAAATGGGAGAAGGGATAAGAGAAGAGAGTTGGGATAGTGGGTAGGACCAAAGTTCAATCTATACATATGTGGAAAGGTTGTAGGACAATCCACGAATATGTACAATTAATATTCATTTATAAAAAAGAAAAATAAGAATGAAGCAAGCTTCATTCACTGGAAGAGAGCACACTTCTGTACCCAGTTGGAATTGGGAATGCTTTATCAGAAGACTTGCTTTATCAAGTGAATGAGAAGCAAAAGTAACATGTCATCCTTAGGTGGAATTCTCCTGAGACCATCATGATGTGCGGCTTCCTCCTTCTCTTCTCTCTGCCATGAAGACTCTTTTCATTTGTTTGCTCTGGTGGTGGAGTTTGAACTCGGGGCCTGGTACTGTCTTAGCTTTTGCATTCAAGTCTGGCACGCTACCACTCAAGCAAGCTACAGCTGCCTTTTGGTGGTTAATTCGAGGTAAGAGTCTTGTAGACTTGGCTTTCTGGACTAGCTTTGTACTGTGATCCTCATGTTTCAGTTTCCTGAGTAGCTAGAGTTACAAGTGTGAGTAGTATCTGTATTTCCCAGTGCTCATTAAAAAAAAAGGGGGGGGGGTGATTTTTAAAAGGCACCTCTCCTCATTGTCATAGACAGTAGGATTGTGTGATCTCAAAAGGCAGGAATTCATATTATCATATATTATAATATAGATGATACCCATTTCTTGCTGTTCTCAGCCTCTTTGCTCCTCAAATGCCAGCTGTGTTTCGGGTAAGCAGACATCCTATAATGTCTGTGGGACGGAAGTGGCTTCCCCCACCCCCTCAAGGATTAGTCATGTTATTCTGCCACTCTCCCACACGAAACAGTATCTTGTCCCAGGAGGATCTCAATTCTGAGGGGAGAGCATCATGTCCTGTCCTTTTATTCATCTCTAAGGAAGTGTTTTCTACAAAGTGTTTGAAAGTCCCAGGCCAGGGGGTTTGGTAGTTAAAAGGGATTGGTATGGTTTCCTCAGGAATTAGCAAATACTTAGTCTTCTGTCTTTTGAGTGTTGGCTTCATCCCATCAGCCTGTCTCTACCACATGGCAGGGCAACTCTGAAAGGGGTGACGGCCCTTAGGATCCCAGAGTTGGGACCCTCCCCGCCACAGTGGTGGGCAGTGCCTTCCCTTCCAGTGGTTACTACTTATCCTATCCTCTGCAGGCAGCATAGTTGTACCACTTGCACTCTGGCTCAGCAATGGGTTTGACAACTTGTGGGACAAAACAGCACGGTGTGATGTATTTAAATCTCATTAGGACTCATTCCAGCTTTCATTCAGTTGTGAGTCTTCAGCTTTGTTTAGCAACTTGTGAATCATTAACTGAAACTCCAGAGCAGAGCTGTGAAAATAATTGTGGTTCAATAATGATGTAATAAACTCCTTTCAAAGTCCCCTTAAAAATAATCCATCAAGAAAGAAAGAAGGGCAAAAATAATAATAGTCTGCCAGTCTGTGCCACCTGTCAGGATAAACTCCCTGGGTCTTCGTGGCCTTTCTTAGAGGAGAATCCTGATGCATGGTGCTGCCTTTCAGGTTTCCTCTGCCCCGCAGGGGTTGTTCCTGGTGAGGCTGTCCCTGGAGAAAGGGAGGGCGTGCACGGAGTGTTCAGTGGCTGCCTGCTGTTCTGCAGTTGGCGTTTGGATGATACCACTCTAGGGAAATCTACACAGTGTCAGAGTCAAGCTGATACCAGTGGGTGTTTCTAGACACAACAACTAAGCAACAAGGAAGTTCAAGGGGGGAGAAACGGAGAATCGTAAAGATCGCCTTGGAGAGTACATGCTATCCAATATGACCCATTCAGCAGCAGGCGATGCATGCCCAAGACGGTGCCATAGGAATACTGCAAGAGAGTGTTTTAAATCTTATTGGAAACTCCCTATAAATGTTGCCACTTCAGGGATCTATTCTGAAGGAAAAAAAATGCAGTGTGTCCTCTTGGGATGTAGCATGGATTCCATTACCGACATTGCATACAGGATCAACTATAACAATACTTTTTATCACGACTATAAAGTGGCCATGAGCCAGATCTTCATATAAAAATATTCAGTAACACTGCAGGCTTCCTTTTCCACCTCTTCTGATTCATGCTTTTATTTCTTTCCTTTTCCTTTTCTTTCTTCCCTCTTTTCTTATGACAAACACGATGTCAGACAAAGGGCATCAGCCTTAGTCTTTGTAGTACAATACAAAATAATACATAAACACCTTTGTGAAGGCAGCTCAAAACCCCATGTTTTCTATTAAAAAGTCATGTTCAATCTTCACTGTTGATGGAACCGAATAGCTAACACAGAGAACATTGTATATCAGAAAGGTCAATAGTTATTATGAGCTACAAATATATTTTTTTCCATCCTTCAGGCTGTTTAGCGCATATCACAGCATGAGCAGCTGTCTCCTTTAATGCTTTTAAAATTAGAATCCCAAAGAAGAAGAAAAAATTATGGTGGCGGTGATTGCTCTTTGCCTTTGTAAGTTTACTTTAAGATACTATTTTATATACATGAATCTTTCACGCAGCCTATCCATGGGGCCATAACTTGTTACCAGTATCCAGTTGAACTGCCATGTTTATTTTCTTAGAATCCTAGCCAAGTCCCCATCTTAGGCACAGATATTGTTTCATATATATCTATCTGTACACACACACACATATATAATGTATATGTATGGTGTATATGTATGTACTCTTTTTCCAGTGTGTACGCATGTATGCACATGCATGTATGTGTGTGCCAGTGCACCTACGGCATTGCACTCTTGCTTAGCTTTTCAGCTCAAGGTTGGTGCTGTACTTCTTGACCTATACCTCCACTTCTGACTTTTTGCTGGTTAGTTGGCAGTAAGAGCCTCTGGGATTCGTCTACCTAGGATGGCTTCAAATCACGATCTTCATACCTTAGCCTCCTGAGTAGCTAGGATCATAAGTTTGAGCTACCGGTGCCCGACACCCATACTATATTTTACCAGAGTTAAATAGGGGAATGTGGTTACAGGGCAGTTGCAAACACACACATGTGCATCCTGCCTTTTCCTTCCTTAATGTTTTTATAAATAATGGCAACAACATTGTGTCATGAGAAACAGCTACACTCCAGGGGTGAAAAAACCAGGCAGGGAAAAACAAACTAGTGGGAAACAGAGTATCCCTCATTTTCTTCTGGCATGGTTTCCTCCTTTTGGTAAGAGTTTCCAGAACAGAGGCTGACACCTTTGAGGAAGCTCAGCGAGTGACATCGGGAAGTACTGACAGAACAGGAGAGACGGCTTTGTTTTAAAGCGGACACTTTGGGGCAAAGGGGTTAGGGAAAACGGTATGGAAGTGGCAGCTGTATGCTTCACTCTATATGCAGGACTGACTGAACTGAGCAGAACATCCAGCAGGTGCCTCAGGAGGGTGAAGAGGAAGAGTGGGGCTGGTCAGGTGGTGGCCTGATGAGCACTGATACATGAACTATGCCCCACTGATTTGAATTTCAGGTAAACAATGAATGGATGTTTTAGTTTGATCCAAATAGTAGATATACCTTTGAATTGTATGTCCATGTGTGCGGGTATTTGGCCTTGAACTCAGGGCCTCACACTCTCACTGGGCTTTTTTGATTGTGCCTGGCACTCTACCACTTGAGACACACCTCTACTGCTGGTTTTCTATTGTTTTACTGGAGATAAGAGACTCATGGATTTTCCTTCCCTTGTTGGCTTCAAATTAAGATCATATCTCAACTTCCTTGAGTACCAGTTTAATTTTCAATCTTGCTTCTCTGTTTGGCACCATCCTCCTAGAAGGATAAGGGTTTCACGTGGCACAGAGAAGGAGTTGTGTAACATGGCAGCTGTTTGGTCAGTGGGGATGATGAGTGGAGGGACCAAGGAGATTGGCCTGGGATAATCTGTCTAATGGAGTGAACGCTGGTTGCCTAGAGGTCTGTCACTACACTTAGAGAAGTAAGAAATAGTGGAGATTTCAAGTGAAATTTGGTATGGGTTTGCTGTTTTCTTTCATATGTGCCCTCTCAAGTATGAGGTCTGGCAGGATGGCCAACTTTTATTTTCCTGTGTGTGTAATCTGGAACTATGTGTGACTATGGGCTGGCATATCTCCACATCTGCGTCGGTATTTTCTGCTAATTTATTTATTTTGTTCCTATGGGAAGAATTTGAATGGCTAAAATTTGTTGGTTTTATTATGGCTATGTTCCAGCACATCTTGAGATGGCTATTTTTCAGATGTTTTTAGTTAGAAATACCATATTAAATCCATCATCAATAAAAAGAACAGAGGGTTATTTATTAGAGAATATTCTTAGTAACATTATTTATACTTTGTAATAATTATGAGAGGCTAGTAACAGGCGATAACCTAATAATTATCTTTATCCATTATTTTGCTAATGAATATCTATTTTTGACATCTTTAATTAAACAAATTTTCCTTTGTCTCATGATCCCAATAAGTTTCAATGAAAATTGTTCCATCCTAATACTTAAACAAAGTCTTTTAATCTTTTGCAAGAACTGGAAGTCACTCTGCTTTGCTTTGAGGAAGACAGGGTTAAATCAGCATTACCTTTGTCAGCTAATGCATATGAAGGAAACATTTCCATATCTGAACTCCATGTCTTCATCATTTGTATATTTTCTTCAATACTATGAATAATGTCCCCAAGTGGTAAGGCTAGAAAAGCAGCCATTTCTTTAATGAGTCCGTTTACATAGCTTGCAGTTAGACTTGTCACAGACTTGTCACCTTCTTCTTTTCAATATAACAACAACAACAATAATAAGTTATAGGTGCTGGTAGCTCATGCCTGTAATCTTGGCTACTTAAAAGACTAAGATCTGTTTCTTATCTCCAATTAACCAGAAAAAACTGGAAGTAGAGACATAGCTCAAGTGGTAGAGTACCAGCCCTGAGGGGAAAAGTAAAAAGCTAAGGGGATATCACCGAGTTCTGGGTTCAAGGCTCAGTTCTGGTGAGCACACGTGCGCACACACACACATACACACATACATACACACACACAGGTGATTACTTAATGGTGATGAGGGAAATGGAGTAAAAATAGATTTTAAAAAAACTGGGAACAAATAAAGTTTGTTGATACTAATTTTCACTGTTTTATGAGGCCAAGTGATCTATCAGAGTTTTTAATGACATACTTAATATTCTCCTTTTTTCCCTCCTTTTTTAACCATCAACTCTTTGGCATTATATCAGTTCCCTTCTGGGTCTGAGCTGTGTGTTACAATGTCCAATGGCTATTTTTGCACATGGACACCACACATTCCTCCCAGCCTGGGAGCTGAATGCCCCCAGTGCATTTTTCATCATTGTTCTGTGGTTAATCCCCTCAACTGCAGGGGCTCCAGGTATTTATGGCTGGGTCTTCAATTATTTGACCTTACTTGTGAATGAATCCATCTGTAACAGTAGGCTGTCCTTTGCCCATTTTCTCCATTTCATGATTGCTTTTTATCCCTAACAAACTCCATTTACATGTCATTAATAAAGTTCTTAGCATTTCTTTTTAATAGCTCAAGGAGCTGTATTTGAGAAATGACATAAAGCCTTAGATCATCTATAAGGAGAAAACAACCCTGTTGAGATGCTTATCCACATGTACTCTGAATCACCCTCCATTCTTTAGTTAACTCCTTCATCATTTTGGTTATAAGCCAAGCCAAATAAACCTAAAGAAATTCCCCTGAAATGGGCAACAATTTACCCATAAATACTTGAAATTGAGGATGTTTTTCTCCTATAAAGGTGCTTTAAAGTAGTTTTAATTTATTGTACAAATAATGCACAAGTGTTCTAATGATTAGTAATGTTGGTTATTTGCACAGGAGATAATATTGCTTTCATTCTTCTTTTGGTGCATCATGTCTATGATTTGTTCTATTGGTGTTAAAAACATACATGCTAAAATTGTTATTCTCTCTAAGCAGTTAAAATTCTTGGCAATCTAGCTCTAATCTAAAACTGAAATTAAAATACATAAATATGCTGGTGGTAAAGGCCTAGGAGGGTCAAGCTTTGTCCTGACCATCAAAGTTTCTGTTATTGTTGTTAACATTAATAACCAATATTTACAACCTTCCTCTTAAAGTAGAATGCTTCTCTCTGTCCAGGAACTTAGGGGGAAAACAGGTGGTTTCCAAGAGGAGAAATAAAGCAATGAAGAAATTATCTCCTCATCAAAGATTTTCTCTACTTTAAAGAAATATTCTCTTTGAAACAATTTAAAGTTCAACATTTTAGATGTACTTCTTAAGTCTAAAACATAACATTATCAATAAAAAAATCCTGGATACTGTGATGGTTATTTTCTCCTCTCTTTTTGAGTTGTTGAGGAAGCAAGTATTTAGATACATGAAGAATATGTAATCTTGGTAAGGCAATATTCTGGGGAGTTTCCATATTTATATATTTTTTTCCTCCATTGTTTTTTTTCACTACCCAGAGCCCAGGCTGTTATTTTTTTTCCTGAAGTCTGAAGATCACCCCATGGATTAACAAATGATTGAGGATTCTCTCTTAAAAGACTCTTTAAAAAACTGTCAGAATTGGCCTGAGACAAAGATTTATTATGAACTATTTAAAGGGCTTAATATATGTATCCCCAATGAGCCCTTGGAGCAAACTAAAAAGGAAGAGTGGAATTCTCAAAGAATAGGGAAAATTCTCTAATGCCCTACTTTCTTCACACCATGATTACTGTTTACTCAAAGGAGAAAATGCCGAGCCTGTCACACAAAGTCTTCAGAAGCCACAGTCCTGCTGATGTACAGTAAAAACAAAACAATGAAGACCGACAGTAATGTGTGGCTGTAATTTACTTCCTAACCTGTTCACTACCACACTAATGTGGCTACATCTTGTAGTAGGAGCTGATCCCTGACCCACAGAGCAATCAAACAACTACCCAAGTGTTGTCTGTCACACAAGCTGGGACCATCACCTTAATTATACATTCCTAGATAACAAACCTTCCCTTAACAAGCAACTTCTCTTATGTGCCTTCCAACTCCTCCTTTCTGTCCTTGAAGAGCACTGCCCATTACAGTTCACTGCCATTGAAATTTGTGAAGCATATTCATAAGCAATCTTCCTAACAGGTAATAAATACTATCTGAGCAGGCTGTTTGCTTTATGAGAATGCCAAGATATAATTAAAATTAGAGGCTTGCACTCCTGGGAAGGGTCTAAAGAAGAATAACCCAATACCAAAGGGAAAGTTTGCAGTGAACTTAGAACTAAGCTATTCTCTTTTCAGATTATTATTATTATTATTAATTATTATTTTTTATTGGGATTGTCTTTGGGAGGATTTATTTGACAATGAGATTCCCCTCTCCCCTTGCTTGGTATTTTTGCATGTGTGCACTAGCTTTTCTTCTTGTGGAATGGGATCTCTTCATTTTATGGTCATTCTAATACCTCACCTTTCATTATGGTCTGAAGATAATGCCCTGGAAGTTGATCCAGGCAGACAGGAGGATGGTACAGGGAAGTTTTAGCAGCACTTTGAGAGGTACCAATGGCTTTTTCTATGGAAAGAAACTGAGGGCACTGTAAAAAACTGCCATGGACAAAGAGTGTAAAGATTGACTTCCAGGACATGGTGAGTTCCATGTTCCTTTCAGTCTAGCACATCAGAAAGGTGAGTGGTATGTATTCTGATATGTGAAAGAGGAGAAAGGACTTGGAAGCCTAATTTCTTGATTCAGTCTCTTTAAGGCCTTTCCCTTTACATAGATGAATGCCTTTTATTCTTCAAACCTGTTGTGTTGACGTTTGGTAAGACTGGAATAGTGGTGCTACTGGGAAGAAAGATGGTCACAGATGGTATGGAGGTCAGACAGATAGCATGGAATTAGGAAGCTTGAGAGTCTGGGCCAGGCCAGTTCAATCATGACAACTCTTTCTTATTCATTCCTTTCTGTTTGTGAAAGCTGCAACATTACCTGAGTTGGAAGTTACCTATCTTCTGGAAGTTGTTGGGATAATCTAGTAAATTCACATAAAAAAGGATGTTTTATCCACACATATGTATATGTGTACATATGTATAATTTAAATTTGAGCAACATACATTATTGTGTGTTTAAGGTACTCAGTACCAAATGTGCATCTGATTAATATCGGAAAACAGTCTATAGGCACATTACTGTTTTGTTCTTAAGACTCACACGTGCATTAACAATCTGCCATGATCAACAGGACTTTGGGTAAAAGATGTCTAGGCTAATAAATATCAGAAATGGATAGATAGGTACCTTGAAACTGTTGCAAGGTGACAGGTGAATTTTATAGTGATTAGTTTTTGTTTTTTTTTGGTTTTATTTTTAGTGATTAGTTTTTACCAGAATATTCTACACAATAAATCTGAACACCAAAAAAGGAAAGAAGGAAGGAAGGAAGGAAGGCAGGCACACAGATAGCTAGCTAGATATAGGGTATTTTTTTTTTGTGTGTGTGTGTGTGTGTGTGTGTGTGTGTGTGTTTATAAGTGTGCTTGTGTGTTGGTACTAGGCTTGAACTCAGGGCCTGGATGCTGTCCCTTAGCTTTTTAACAGCTCCATTTCTGGCTTTTTTGTGGTTAATTGAAGATAAGAGTCTCAGACTTTCCTGCCCAAGCTGGCTTAGAGCTGAGATCCTCAGATTTCAGCCTCCTGAGAAGGAAAGGCTCATAGGTGCTTGCCGTTAATGCCCAGCAGATATAGGGTATTAAGAAAGAAATCAGGGAAGACTGAAAACAAACACAAAAGATTAAGAGAAATGGGGAAAAATACACAAAACATATGCAGTTGAATTGACAATAAAATACACCAAACAAGAACATAGGGTGCATTGAAGAAATAGCAATGCTATTCTTAGAGCTACATGATTTCCCTAGGCATAGAAAATGAAAAAGACATGAATTAACATATAATAAAAAAAGAAAAATAACCATTACAAAATAGGTATTTCTTGAATTGGCAGCCACTGTAACATTTAAGCCTAAGTGTTCAAGGGGATGGGCTGGATTTTCTTAGTAGCCACTCTTGTTTTGCATATCCCAGCTTTGAGGGACCAGACATTAGGAGAGATGCCAGGTGATAACGTACACATTTAATTTAGTTGTACCAACATTCTTTGAGATAAGCACTTTATTTTTCTCCCAACTTAATAAGGACCATAGTCTAGAACTGTGCACTCTTAAAAGAGCCACTACTGTTTAGATACCATGTTTTACATGGGGTTAAATGTATTTGCTATAATTTCTTTAGAAATCCTTAACTTTGTGTCTCTGCTGCAGTGTAGTTCAGAGCCATGGAGTATAGAAAGAAACCACAAAATGTTGTCAGAGAGATGGGAGAGATTAAGAGTGGTTTGAATCTTAACTTGTTTCCTGGACTTTATGAAATGTGTGTTCATTATTTTATAATAATATCTGCTTTCACACATTGCTGTTTTGTTTAGAACTTCCTTGTCCCATCCAGAGCTTCCCTGAAGTGTTGTTTAGTCTATGATGAGTTCAGATTTCAGGGAAAAGTTGATGTCGAATATCACTAATTGCCTAACTTGAAGGAGTTACTATATAAGTAAACTCTAATACTCCTTCCTAGCTTTTGTTGCTGACACCCTTCATTCTCCCTTCATGAAGTTTTCTGGGTGGGGTACCACAATCAGAAAACAAAAGCTAAAGACTGCTTACACTATTGGACAGTCCCTATGTTTATGAAATCTTACAATGGTTTTCAGACAGGTAAAGGTTTCTCTGGCAAACCCCTTCTAATGACATCGGCTTGCTTCTCTTTCTTCAGGGCACTTCACAAATGTTGTCATTTTATGAGCTCTTTCTTCCCAGAAGCCTACTTTTAAACAAAGTTTTGAAGTCATACTTCCTCCTTTAAGCATGTTATGACACACTTAAGAGATTAACAAAACAGTTTCTAAAAAGATGAGTTGATAAATACAAGCAATATATGTGTATAAGAAAGTATGAGGACTAAGGGTGTGTCCTGGCCCAGAGAAGATGAGATGTTTCCCAGTGGAGCACAGCTTTAAGGAAGAATAAAATGAATAAGGAAAAGAATGGGCAGAAGGACCAGAGGACACGCCTCAAAAAAAGACTACTGTTCCATGTAGATGATTTACCTTGACTTGGCAAATTCATAGAGACAAACTACAGAGGTTACCAGGGGCTCTGGGAGGGGAAAATGGAACGTTCCAGTTTTTTGGTAACCAAATTTCAGTTGAAGATGGTGAAAACCTAGAGATGGATGGATGGTGGTGGTTGTACAACATAAATATACTCAGTGTTGCTGAACTGTACACTTGAAAATGGCTAGAAATGAGCTGCAAATATGGCTTAGTAGTAGAGTGCTTGCCTAGCATGCATGAAGGCCTGGGTCCAATTCCTCAACACCACATATACAGAAAAAGCTGGGAGTGGCACTGTGGCTCAAGTGGTAGAGTGTTAGCCCTGAGCAAAAGAAGTTCAGGGACAGTGCCCAGGCCCAGAGTTCAAGCCCCACAACCAGCAAAAAAAAAAAAAAAAAAGAACAAAAAGTAATTTGGAGTTGGGCACCAGTGTCTCATGCCTGTCATCCTAGCCCAGAAAAAGTGCCTGTTGGGACGGTACCACAAGCCCACTTGGCCACAGATCTAGATTGCTGGGCAAAACCTAACAACAATTTCCCCGTGACTTGGCCAGGTTTATCCCATTCTCTCAGATAGAGTTAGACGGATAATCCAAGTTTCTTGACTGTGGGCCCAACCCTCACTTGAGTAATACAGATTAGAAAGATGAAATAAAGGAACAAGCTTGATTAGTCACCAGAGCAATAAAGATGACTCTCATTGTCTGATCAGGTGGCAAGGACTCACTGGAATAAAATCAGAGAGTTCTGACTTTCAAGGACATAAAGGTCATTATTTTCTAGGACAGAACAAATCATGTATCAGAATGAGGAAGGAACAGTCAGAGCCAGATTATAAACACAAGCCCCAGAAATGATTCCGGAGAAGCTAATGCAATGATATTGAGAAATGTCACAGGTCCCTATTATCGTCAAAGTCACTTTAACTAATTGGCTCAAGCTATAAAAACATACAATCTGGGTCAAATGACGCTGCTGAACAAAGCTTCGAGCTCAGGCATTATCTTAAATCAAAGCCTCCCAACATGAATGGAAAGGAAAAGGAGTATGGATTGTTTTACTGGGAATCATGGGTGATGTCAAACCTGGCTTATTGAAAAACATATTTTATTAGCATATATTAATTACAGGAAGTGAGGAACTTCATGGAGGTACTTCCATACATGCACATGGTGAATTTTGGTTGTATTAACTCCCTCTATTGCTATGCATTTGAATTTTTCTTTATGGTTCTAGAGTTTGAACTCCAGGTCTTGTGCTTGCTAGGCAAGTGCTTTACTACCAGAGCTCTGTTTCCACAGCCATTTTGTGCTTTAGCTGTTTTTCAAGTAGGGTCTCAGAACAGGTAGGTGCCTGCCTTGACCTTTATCCTTATACCTATAGACTCCTAAGCAGTAATGATGATAGGTGGGTACCAGCATGTTTGGGTTATTTGTTGAGATAGTCTTACTAACTTTTTCTTCCCTGTGTGGGCTGGTTTCAAATGGAGATTATCCTAAGGTCCAGTAACTGGGATTATAGGCCTGCACTATTGTGCCTCACTTCTCATTTGGATTTTAAATTTTTCTTTTTTTGCTGGTATCACAGTTTAGACTCATGGCCTCAGGATTGCTCTGCCTCCTTGCTCTACTAGTTCCCTGCCATGGCCTCTAGCCTAGTGTTTTGCTGGTTATTTTAGAAACAGAATCTCATGGACTTTTCTGCCCAGGCTAGGTTTGAACTATGATCCTCAGATCTCAGCCTCCTGAGTTGCTAGGATTACAGGTATGAGTCACTAGTGCCCAGTTACTTCTGTTATTCTTTAAAAGCAGGCAGCTTTTAAAGAATATGAACAACGTTGACAGTCTTTCCCCCCCCCCCCCCAACATTTCTTCTTTTCAGGGGATAATACGGGATTATATGAAATATATGACACCATCCATCCAAAGATACCTCATCTTTTTGTGATAGACTAAAAGAAAAAACACATACTGCCAATTATCAAATTAAACAGTCACACAGGTTGTAGAATGGACTCCAAAGGGAATGATACTAAAATATGGTGAAAAAAATCAATAGTATTTTTTATGACTCAGGATAAGTTTGATAATAATTATTCAAAAAACAGAAACCAACTATATTTAACAGTATTGGCTCCTTGACCCTCAACCCTTCCTTCATTTCCAATTTCCTTTCAAGCATTTATCATCACCCAAGTACCCAAGTTGCTTTTGTCAGCTACATTCTTCAAAGGAACCAAGTGCAGCTGTAGATACATCGAAGTCAGTGTGGTCCAGGGAGGACACATGCATGGTCAAGAAGGTCTGGGGTGAGTTTCAATTTTAAATGATGGGGCCAGGAAAGATCTCACAGAGGAGGGTAGCATCTTCTTATAGATGAAGCACACAAGGTCATGACTCATGACTGTCTTGTGGAGTAGTACCAGGAAGAAGGCACAGCCTGTACAAAAGACCAGAGGCAAAAATCTTATATGTTAAAAAACAACTATAAGGAGGCCAGAATGGCTGGGGTCAGTCTGGGAGAGGAAAGGATAGCCAAGGCAGAGAAAGGCAGGCATGGGTAGCGTGGGCAAGTCATCTTCATGGCCTTGAACAACTTGGGATTTAGCTCTGAGTATGATGACAGAAGCCACAGGGGAGCTTCTAGTGGACTCAACGTATGACCTGGCTCTTGGGTGGAGAGAAGAATGGAGAGAACAGCAGGTAGGGGCACAAGGAAGTATTGCCTAAACTCACA
This sequence comes from Perognathus longimembris pacificus, assembly GCF_023159225.1. Lineage (NCBI taxonomy): Eukaryota > Metazoa > Chordata > Mammalia > Rodentia > Heteromyidae > Perognathus > Perognathus longimembris. The sequence continues at coordinate 8,731,959 of NC_063174.1, read as the reverse complement.
AAATGTTGGAAGAAGTGGAGGAAAAGCAGGAGGAACATGCGGATATTGTTGGGAGGAGATGGCTGCTGTTGAAACTTCAAGTGAAGAATCAGGCCAAAGATGAGGCTTAGATGCTGAGAGGAAGAGAGATAGATAGCAGGGAGATGGAGAGAATGCAGTTGTTGTTTTTATTATTATATCGTTGGGCTACTGAATTGCTCGGTCTTGGGGCTGTCTTTTCTCTGGATCCTATCTCGTAAGTTGATGGTAGGATTGAATGAACTTCTCATAGCAGACAGGAAATGCCTCAGTTTGCCTCACAAAGCATACCTCTGGAAGAGAGAAGCAGAGCTGAAAATCTTCAAGGAGGGTTGGATCTGAGAGAGCAGGGAGGGGAAAAGACGATGACGGTAAGGTGACTCCACACTGCCTTGATGATGTGCTTCCCGTTGGCCAGATGAGGGGGACAGGCAGTGTACAAGGAGAGGCAGGTTTTAATTGGAACCAGAGTGAATCCATTAATTTCCTCATCAAGAGCTCAGCCTGCATTGCCCGATGCAGACCATGCAAAGTCTTTAAAACTGTTTCTTTTCTCTTCAGGACCTAGTGTATTTCATCAGTGCAACTAGGAGACATGGTGCAGGCCATACTCGGGTCAGCAAGTCACATTCTTCTGTGATGTTTGACTCCACGGAGCATGGTATCTAGCGTGCTGTGTGATCGGTAGTGGGAGCTTGACACCGAGGCTAGCACAGGTAGTGTGATGTACACAACCTAGGGAGTGAGGAAGACGGGGACTGGGTCTTCAAACCTTTTGTCTAGAACTCTCCTTACCCAGGATGTTGCACAACTGCTCAGAGTGCAAGAGCTGGCTTTGTGGAGGCGGTAGTTGTTTTTGTACTATTTGAAATATTTGGCTGCTCCTCCTGCACCAAGGCTGTGAAACCTGCTTGCATCCTGTTGCTCTGAGCAGCAGAGATCATTCATAGACTCAGGCCACCTGGAGCCATGTAACCCATCACTGAATGTAGATCGGTTCCGTCTAAACTTGTTGGCTCCAGGGTCAGCTTAGTGGGCACATTTAGTTTTATCTGTGCCAGCTCAGGCTGGTCCATGGTACAGAAACAGTCTCAAAGGGGGAGACTCTGGATCCAAAACCACCAGGTCCTTCCCATCTCTGCCCCTCTTCAGATTGGTGTTTTAACAGCTCACAATCATGGGAATTTTTAGAACAAAGTAGAGCATTTGGAGTGCTTATTTGCATGTCAATTTCCAGAATGCTTCTCCAACTTTCCCCCATGCCATAGTGATGCTTTTGTATCTCTTCTGCCTGGGAACAAATGGAGAGGAAGGGCTCGAAGTGGGTCAGCACAGTGTCCTGGCACTTCCTTTGGCTGAGTCTTTGCCCAGTGGGTGGAAGCCAGACCGTTACTTCTGCTGGGCCCCATGGATCTCCTCAGCAGCCATGCAGAGCTGGGAGGTCTGCTTTCTTTATTGTGGCTTTGGAGCCAGCAGGCACCTGACCATGGGAATGTTCCTGCGTTGGGTCACAGGCCTTGGGCAAATGACCCCGGTGGGAATCTAATGAGTTCTACTTCTGTGTTCTGACCATCTTTTCCTTTTAACCCATCACTTGCCGGTCCGCTCCTGCCTTGGAATAATGCAGGTGCCAGGAGAAAAGTAGGATTTCTTTTCCTTTGGGATGGTATCCAGGTCCTGTCATTACATTAAATCAACTCATAAGTACCCTGCACCACTATCATAAAACAGGTTAATGAAAACATTCTTATCCATCAGGTATTCTTGGACACCACAGTCTCTGGCTGCATGTCCATGGAAGAGCATATAGGAAGCAATGTTCTCTATGTATTTTCTTGGTCTAATCCCCTGGCCACTGTGGGGAACCAACGGACTCAAAAGTGTTGTCCAGTTACATTTTAAAGGCCTGAACGTTAGCCAGGAACGAGTGGCTCACATCTTTAATTCTAATTCCTCAGGAGGCTGAGATGTGAGGATCCAGGTTCCAAGGCAGTCCAGGCAAGAATGCCTGAGACACTTAACCTCCAGTTGGCCGTTAGAAAGCCGCATGTGGAGTTGTGGCTCAAGTGGCAGTGTGCCGGCCTTGACTGAAAAAAGCTAAGGGAGAGCTTAAGGCCCTGAGTTCAAGCCTCAGTACCAGCACCAAAAGCAGTAAGAATAAAGAGAAAAATAGAACTTTAGCCATTTCCTTGGGGATAAGCTTATCGGAAGTTTTAACAGAGACTACTTATCTGCCCGCTCGGCTCTTGTTAGGAAGGTTCTAGAAAAGAGGCATACTAAATTCAAGATAGTTCCTCCCTGTGACTTGGCATTCTGCATATTAAAACAATTAAAAGCACATTCATTTTACTTTAGTAAATTTTTAATGTGCAGTAGTATTCAGCGAAATCTTATTTTATAGTACATGCATTTATATAATGCAGCAATAAATCCTCATCTGGTAAAAAGATAAATAATAATAGGAAAGGCTTTCAGTCACGAAGGTGAACAGTTTGAAATATGTGTTTGCTCTTTGCAGAACTGTTAAAAACAGATGTTCTAGAAGTTCTATGTCTGGGATAAATTTGGGTTCTAATCTGAAAACTGAATAAATTTTGGGATGTGGAAATAACTGGCCACCTGATAAGCTAATTTTACACACACACATGCACACACACACACACACGCACACACACGGATCTTTTGAATTAAAGTATGTTTTATTTTTCAGCATATTACCATGACCCTAAAGCTTATCCACCTGGCTTCTATCATTTTATCCTGGAAGTCTAGAATAAATGACCATGGAGTTAACCACTCAGTATAGGGACACTGGGACAGTTCCTGCTTGCATCCTGTGGAGGTCCAGAGTTTGAATGTGTCTCTTTGTACTTAACAGCAGGGAGTGCCTTATTGGAGGAATGTTGCCTTAGGTTGGTAATAGGAGATTCAATAATTATTTTGGTGATTTCCATATCCATATTTTTACTTAGCTCCTAGTAAGTCTAGCAAATACGAAGCTCTGTGGTTCTTTATTAAACTCAGGATGTTCTAAGAAAAGTTTCTCCCTGTTCACAAATTTCTTGGATCTAAAACATGAATTCTCAAGTTTGGCTCAATTCTAGACCTGAAATTCAAGAACTACAGATGTCTCTGTGTGCTGGTTTATCTTTTAATAAGAGATCAAAATCATTGTTCATTCACAAATTTTGCCTTTGCTACCCAAATCAGAAAGTTGTGAAATCTCGTTGTGTTAGTGACATCACATTAGCAGAGATTAAGCTTGCTGATGTAATATGAAAATCACTGAGATGAGTGCAAATAGGAAAAAAAAAATCTCTGCAGACTTTCTAAAGGTAATGTTGCATATGTAAATATACCTCTCTAGTGGTTTGCTCTGGGTAACACAAGTGTAAGGGTCCGAGTCACCATCTCCATTTACCTTAGATGCTCTCTAGGGTGAGGTGGGGTGAGAGGTGTGTGTGTGTGTGTGTGTGTGTGTGGTAGGTGGGAGAGTGAGCAAGATCTGGAAGTATAAAAATCAAAGGCACAACAAATACCAGCCATCCCTATGTATGGGGAATACTGATGGCCAAAGGAAGGGTAGGTTTTGTTCTTATTCCTCTGAAGTGAAAAAGAATGTTTTTGTAGATAGAATGGTTATGTTGGAATTGACTGTGAGCCTCCATTTTCTTTTCTATAACAGGATGGTAGGTGGTAATGCAGGATCGTATGGCGGTTCTGTTTTTAATTTTTTTGAGGATTTCTCTTAAGTGTCCGTACTAACCTACTGATTTCCATAAGTGTCTTGCACTAGCTTACATTTTCACTAATAATGTATATTGGCTTCTTTCCCCTTGTATTTCACCAGTATTGTTGTTTTCTTTCTCTGACTGAGCACTGTCTCTGAGCTATTTTGCTCAAAGCTAGCCCTCTACCACTTGAGGCACAGCTCCACTTCCAGGTTTTTGGTGGTTAATTGGAGATAAGAGTGTCATGGACATTTCCTGCTTGGGCTGGCTTTGAACTTTGTGATCTCATCACTGGTTGTTTTCTTGCCCCTTCTGAATGGGGCAAGATGGAATCTCAGTGTCATTCAGATTTGCATTTATTTCTCTGGTTTCTAAAGATGCTGAACATTTTTTTCATGTACTTATTGGCCATTTGTGCTTCTTCTGAGAGTGGTCTGTTCAGTTCATTTGATCATTTATTCATTGGATTATTTGTTCCCACAGCAGGGTTTACGAGAATCAAACTAAAAATAATCGAGGCAAAAGCACTTCTTAAACTGCAAAGAACTTGGCAAATGGTATGCTTGACATCCACCCGCATATACTTTTACTTCTGTCATTACTCTCTGACATCATCTAATTCTGCCAGAGTCAGCCTAAACTCTTGCCCTTATGAGTTAGTTATTCAAAGGGTGGGGTCCATTCTCCAAATGGCCAGGGATGGTGAAGTAGGGGTGAAAAGAATAGAGAGTATGAATGAATTCCAGCTTCTCCTGGAGTTCTGTGATATTACTCACTAGGCTTTGGGGTGGTGGGGCAGTATTTCCTTTAAATCTGAAAGAGCTAGAATGTATCTTACAAGGTGCTGTTCCATTTTCTATTCAAGAACACCCATTTTTGTCCAGAGGAAAATGACTGCCACGCGCACAAGGTTTGCTTTTGTGCCATCTGTAGAAATAAAGCCGTTTTTTTTTCTCTGTGAACAGACAAGAGCTTCCATCACCTGCCACAGGTGGAGAGAAGAAAGAAAATACACAGCCACTAGAGTGCTTTGGGGGGGGATTTCTCGCTAATTCAATTAATCAGCTTGTGGGGGACACACTGTCCTACTTGGAATTTTCAGTGGGTGGTAGATTCAAGCCCTAAATACACCTACACATGAGGCTCATGTTACTATCCTTACTCCACAACTGGAAAAATACGAAATAGTGCGTTGCAGATATCTTAGTGGCAGATGATAGACTTGGTGTCCACAATCCCACAGAAGGACTCTAGAAGCCATGCACTGAGTGTTCACATAGCATAGGCTCTTTCTTTTCCCCACAAAGGCAGGTTATCCCCCAACTGTGTGCTGGGTTACTTTAAATTTATCCTTATTATTTTTCCCCCTTTCTGTGGATCTGTGTTTTCTAGACTCTCTCAGACTCTTCCATGACTCAGATACCTTTAAATAATTCTTTTTCATCAACAAGTTTGCCATCTTGCTTTTCATCTTCCTCTTCCAGGTCATTATTAAGACGGAATAAGGCCGGTTGGTATCTGTGCTCTCCCCCGAGGTCCCCACCATTAACCTCTTTCCATGGAAAGAAATGGTCTTTTATTCCTCCTCATTGCTTTCCATCTTTTAACTAGTTTTTAAGATGTAACAGAATTTTAACACTTGCCCTATGGTTACCAATTTTGCATAATAGCCTCTTGCAAGGATTATTTTTTTTTCATTTTTCTCTTACTTAAAGTCCTTTGAAAATCAAAATACACCACACCTACCCGGTTTCCCTTTTCATGCATGGTTTTGGGAACTCCCTTAAAGGACTCCAGAGTTTTCAAGTCTTCTTCAACCCAGTCTGAACCCAGCCGTGCCACTTCATTCCCCGAATGCCATCTTGCTGGGTGTGAGGACCGTGCTGGGTGGGTGTCCTATCCCAAGGCTGGGTATCTCGTGGACATGTTTACCCTGATTGCTCTGCCCACAGATGCTTCTGCTTTTTGGACTGCTCTGGGACTTGCCACCTGAGGGCCATCAGCCCCCTGGGAGATAATGTGATGTCATTTTTCCTGTAGCTTGTTGTGAGACCCTCATCTCCAGGTCCCACTTTACCTTTACCACCCTACACGTGATTTTCCTTCCTACCCTGGGGCCAGATACTGAGTCACCCTTCTCCGTGCCATGCACACAGGCAAAGCACTGTGCAGCTGTGCCCTGTGAGTCTCCCACAGAGCTCCGGCCCCAGATCCTATGCCTTTCCTCTCTCCGAACCTCTTTCTCCAGAAAGACCCAGGAAAGACTTATCATTTGCCTTGATGTCTTTGTTCTGGGAATTTACTCTTCCTCTTCCTTCTGCTCTCCATCTTGTCAGCTGAAGTTTATGTTCCTTTCTATTAGCTTCACTTGAGTGGGAGTTCTTGCTTTTAACGCATACTTTTCCACTCGGCTGCATCCTTGTGATTCATCCAGGGTTCGTTCTCTCTCTCTCTCTCTCTCTCTCTCTCTCTCTCTCTCTCTCTCTCTCTCTCTCTCTCTCTCCCTCCCCCTCTGTTCTGGGATGAGCGAGAGAAGGCTCTTCTTCTCATCAGGTATTCCTCAGCCACCTTCATGCTGATTCTATGGGTTTTAATTTGCTAACATTTCCTTGAGGCAGTTCCCAACTCCACTTCCTGGGGCTTGCGCAGCCCTGAGTACACTGTTGGCACTCGACAAATATTAAATAATCATCATTCTCCTTTTGAATAAAAAAAAAAGAAGAAAAAGAAAAAAGAGAGAAACCAGCCGCTCTTGAATTCTGCTTGTCAAAATAGCACTATTTGTGTTCAAGTCCTCACTCCACCAGTGTCCAACCTAATTATGCCGAGGTCAGTTTTGTTTTGCAGCTCAACAGCACATACTGTCTAAATCAGAATCAACTTCTCTTCTCCTTAGAAATAAATATATTCTACCTTATTAATCATCTTGGCTTAGGAGCCAGAGAATGATTTGAGGACCCACAATCTGCTAGACTGTACCAAGTATGTAAAATAAATGTTATCTCTTTCCCAAGCTTACACTGTTTGGACAGGAGGGCTGAAGATAAATAACATTTTATTTTAGCATTTAAATGGAGGTATTGCATTGTTGTTCCTAAAATTATTTTCTTGTTTTTTTTTTTGCTTTTCTGAATTAAAAACATTTAGTTGTATAAGGAGTTTTAATTCAACATATCAGTTTACGAGTACAATACATCTTGATCAATGTCCTTTAACAGCAAACCAAGAGGCAGCCATCATAGCCCTCCTGCCCTAGGCGAGTTCTCCAATCCTCTCACTTTCCTCCTGTGTGGAGGGCTAAGAGTCTGGGAGAACACAGAGTCAGGACTAAGGCACTGAGCCCACAGCTAGGGTTGATTTCTGGCTTCAGGGTACCTGGTGTTGAGGAGCCTGGGGTCCAAATTCTGGCTCTACCACCTTTAGGGTTGGATAAATTACTTCAATTATTCTGATTCTCAGATTCCCCAAGTGTGAAAACGGGGTTCACTCTACTGTGCATGGTTATTATAAAGATCAATCTTTGTCATGGAGTGAGCACAATAAAGGATAGTTCTATCTTCTTTCCCCAACACTATGCTTTTTTGGTGCGTAGGGAATTACGAGGCCTCTCCTTACTTGTAACAACATCCCCACCAGCTCATATTTTGACATAAGGAAGGGAGCCTCAGAGGAAAGAAGGAAGAGGGAGGCTTTTATGTATCATCCTGGGATTTGTTATACTTGACTGAAAAGGACTGGGTGGCCACAGGGCCTCCCTCCCCGGTTACACATGTACAGGGGTGGAGGATTTAGGCTAATAACACATCACCGTATCCTCAGAGAATGCATTTTTCATTGGTCATTCACTTCATTTTTCATTTGCTATTTTTCATTACAGTATTAAACTGTGTGATAAATGAAAGGTAGAGGAACTTGACAGATGATTTGATTTCCGCCCTTGTCAGATTATTTGGCTTAGTTTCCTTATGAAAATAGGAGGTAAGCCCTGCAAAACTCTTCTGGTGGATTTGTTTTTCAGCATGTATTTCCCACCTCTGCCATATCTAATCTATCTATTTACCTATGATTAGGTTACTGATCTGTATCCCCACGGGAATCTGGATGTTTATTGACACTTTCCTATTTGCTACAGCGGATAGTGGGTGTCTCAGGAACAGTGCTCATGAACTTCCAATTCCTTTTCTCCACAGCTCCTCTATACCCTGTATTATTAAAGTGCTTTCAATTCCAGCATGCCCACAAAAGACACAGATTTTGTAACAAAGGCAAGCCTGCCCATTCTTCTGTTTAAATAACAGTAGCAGATTTTGCCTCCCTCTTGGTAATGTGGAAAGGATAAATACAATATTGAGCATCCTCTGCCATTTATGGGCTGCCAAATCCAGGGTTAGTAACATAGCTAGTCATTTCAGCATTCCCTAGACTTTATCAACACCTGTTATTGTATGTGTTTCCCAGTGGAAGGGAAAGACACCCATGGATTCAGTAGATGCCACTTCCTAAATAATCACTTTTCTGGAAGAAACGAAGAAGAGCAGAAAAAACAAAATTGGAAAGGATAAGAAAATTCCTTTTTTCCTCCCTTTCCTGGTAAGCACAAAAAGGTTCTAAAATAGATCATATGTTTATCTGTCTTGTTGTAGCTTTCAGCAAAAGTGACGTGATATGACAGCAACAGTCTCTAAGTAGCAGCTTCACTTAAACAACAAGCAAATAAAAATGAGAGCCTCTCCCGCTTCCGGCAGCTAGCTCGGACGAAAGTGGAAGCCAATGCCATAAATCCTTACGCTTGATGACGGAGTTAATTGTGAGCCGCTCGAGCAGCCAAGTGACGGAGAGATGGTTTATGAACCACCTGCTTTAAAGGACGCCTAAATTTTCAGGCATCGACACCCAGCCACGCTGTTCCCCTTTCCCTCTGCCTCCGACTCACAGATTAGAAGTTATGTCATGCTTTTCTAAAAGCCTTTTCTTCTAAACTCCCCATTAAGCAGCATTCAAAAACGCAGGCTGCAAGTGTCAGTTATTAGCTTGGGCGCACGTCAAGCCCGCTCTCCCTCCTGAGCAGTTACTCTGCTCTTGACCTATTAAAACTTTGTTTGCTATTATACTTGCTGGCAAGCTAGTCATGTGGAAAGGTGTTGAGGAAATGAGCCGGTGTGTTCCCCAGGTGATCCAAACACTTATCAAGCCGATCCCTGGCATGTTATGTAAACTATACCAGGTAGCATTCATTTTAAACAAAGAGATAAACAGATCTACTATGCTTTGGGGCATCATGCTTTATGCATGAAGTACTTTTTATTTTTAGATTTGAAAATGTTCTTTTATCCAATCCACTGTAATGTCATGGAGCAGTAAAATAATGTCTTAACTACAAGCACAGAGATGCCTCTAATTTCAAACTTCTGCGAGTGCTCTACTCAGTTCACACCGTGTTACGTTTTAAAATTCATATTTAACCAACAATTAATTAAGGGAGGTTCTTAGGGATGGAACTTAGAGCATTGTGCATGCTAGGTAAGCATTCTATCGCTGAGCTCCACTCTCAACCCCCAAATCAATTATTTTTTAACTTTCTGTTATTAGTTGTTATAAGAAATCAAAAGTGAAATATAGTAACCTGGAGTAATAAAAATGAGATGTAAACACATTACAATTTATAGGCCTACACACTTTCACAAAGTTTCCCAGATTTCATTGAACAAGGTAATGGGTCACCATACAGGGGTTTGCTTTGTGTTTTTCTACATGATTTCCTTCCATCCTTGCTTTAATCCTTTCATGTGGGCACATCCGTATCCATTTTACAAGGAAAGAAAGTAAAACAGAAAAAGATTAGGAATAAAATAACTTACCTAAGGTTGGAGACAAGATTCAGTGTCAGGCTTGTCTCACTAGAGAGTCCCAGAGTTTGGTACAGAGTGATAGAAGAGATCATGGGCTCTGGGTTCAAATAACTACACTGAAATACTAGCCCTGTTGTTGGTTGGTGTATGGTCTTGAGACAAATGAACCTTTCTGAGCTGTTCTTACTTGCCTGTAGAATGGGGTCACTAATAATAATTCCTAACTCAAATGGTGTGGTAATAATAATAACATGTATGTGACATGTAATACACATTACTTGCTGCTCAGTTCATTCATATGTGTTACTACTACTTACTTGTAGTAGCTGGAGATTTTTAACCATTATGATTTCTACATTGGGAACCATAGAAAGTAAAACTCGTTGATGTGGGAAGAATTAATGTGAGAACAATTTTTCAAATGTCTTAATGTTATTTACTAAAAACACACAACTCTTGACTATACTTTTTTGTATTTTCTGTATTAACCAGTACAAGAATCCTATCCCAATCTTGTCCTGCTTCCTGTTTTATCTAATGCAATTTCTAAAGAAATATATAGGGTGGAATTCATATTTAATTTTCAATTGTATTAGACTGGTAGTCTTCATTCAGCCATGAAGTTCAATAGAACCATGAGGTTATTATATGTGTTACATACATCCTCCAGATTACATAGGAGGTGCGGGGTTGGTATTTTATACCTAGAATTATCAACCTTTGGCCTGATTTCAAAGAAGACACTCTGGCTCCCTCAAGTTGATTTGCAAGGGTGGTTGTAACGTGATGAGCCCCCTGTATAGAGCTGGTTCTCCTCTTCCTGTGAGAATAATGAGGTCTCTATTTCCTTGCTTTGCCACCCACCGTACCTCACCTGTTATATACACCCATCTAGCACAAGAACTTGGCCATGGTGAATTGCTTCTAAGAAGATTTTAATTCCGGTGAGTGTTGGTTTCTCCTTAGTTAAATGTAGGATAGTTGCATTGACCAGAAGAAGTAAATAGATCTCTGGATTCAGAACCAATGTACTTTCCTCACATGGACCCAACTTCTGTTTTTCAGTTTCTTTATTTGATAAGTAAGAGCTATTAACCTCACAAAGTATTGCTATTTGTGGTGTATTTATAGAATAATTTGTTAGGATTATTTGCATCTGCACTGAAATTGGTTTTGAGTTCTTTCCAACTGGAGAGATCCATCACCAGCACTGAAAATGAGTGAAAATGATAGGAGTATGTTCCAAATGCAATAGAAAAGCACTCTCCCACCAATTGTATTTTTGGCTGAATTCCCTCTTTATTGAGCCAAGATAATTCTGTCCAAGAAATGGGAAAACCATTGGTATTGGGTGGGGGCAATGACTATCAGATGACCAATGCTATTTTGCATGTTTGAAGAGAATGAAAATGTGAAATCTAACACCACAGTAGAACAAGATTCTAGAGAGCTACTTTCTGAAAGGAAGTGAAAATACTCATTTTAAACATTCTTCCAGAAAGTTCTCCTATGTTTACTTTGTATGTCCTCTAGAAGACAGACCAGTTTGCTAACCTGCTTTTTTCCTACCACAACACTTTAGCCATGCTTCCTAACTGTTCTTATGTCTGTCTCTTATTAGATAGGGAGCTCCCTGGGGGACATGTCCCATTTCATATTCTACTTTGTATCCTTCAAGCATCTGGTAGGGATCTTTGCACCTAGAATTTGGTTGAATAAAGAATTAACATAATCACGGATAGGAACTTTTGGTAGGAACCGTAGGTTGTATAAGTTTGCAACACATGTTTTGTTAAGTGAATGACTGGGTGGGTACACTGGCTATTAAGGAGCTGCCCCTAGCACTTTTCTAGAAGTCAATAAGACAAAAGTGTATTGGGAGTGAAACTCTCATGACACATTCCTGTTCTTTATGAAAAATGAAAACAAATTAGTGACATGCATGAAAAGCCAAAGATTTAAATCTAGTTAGGGGTTCCATTAAAACAGTAATTGCCTCTTTTGAAGTTAGGGTTTATTTTCAAAATTTGAACAACCCCTTTTCCCAAGGCCAAGAACTTAAGTCCATGTATAGTTTTGCATATAGTATTCCTCTTGACCTGGGATGAACAAGCAGACCCAAGGTTGACAGTTTAACTTGTGTTTAAAATTAGGGGAGCAGCCAATGATCAGGCAAAAATTATTTCTCCCTTAACTTTTCTAACTTTTCAAAGAAAACTTAAAAAAAACACTTTAAACCTCACAGACTTGTTTCAAAACTCAAATAACCAAACATAATCATATATTTGAACATACTTGGGTAGCAGTGTAGTACCTCCTTCATAAAGAAGTTAAAATGAATAGCTTTCCTTGCATTTGAGCAAGGTGGGTATTGGATCCTTCTAGTCAGTTACTTCAATTCTCATTCTTCTCTTCTGGGTTTCACAGTAATTCTCATCATCTTTGTTCAGATGTGGGTCTCCCTCTTAACCCATATAAATCCATCAAGGTCAGAATATGATCATATTAATTTCAGTATCTCTTCTTATTCCATCCACACTAGCACTTTATACATGATAGGCAACTAAATACCACTTGGAAATATATTTTGGACAGTAGCTAAGTCTTCCACATTTTGCTTAAGTAAGTGGTAGAATGAATTTCAGGGAGCTGCAGATCTATTATAAGTAGGTTCATTGAATGGAATCTATTTCAATAAACTACTGTGTTCAAAAAGACACTTGCTTGAGAAGTCCAACACATCTCCACCAAGACAAGGGTGGCTTATTAAGTAGCTCAAACACTGACTGCTTTAGAATAAGAGTTTTGGCCTTTACCTCTTTTTTGTGAGCAGCTTAAAAATCAAAGAACTAATAAAATCTAATCACCCAGGACATCTTCCTGTAGACAGACAGAATTATAACTTTTTTTTTAAACTTAGGCAGGTAAAGAATTATTACAGTAGGACTCTAGGGCAGGAATGTGTTAATAAAATCATCCTCTCTGCCTTTTCATTTAAAATAATCCCTTGAGCTGATTAAATGAAATATCACTTGTTTAATAACTGACAGAACATTATTTTTAAGCACAAATGTTTTGCCTATCTTCACTTCCCATTTTTAATTCCAGGCACAGAGGGTGGAGGTAACTGACATCACACAGGGAGAGTGGAGCTCTGCACCCGGATGCAGTTTGCCCTGTCATCCTGGCATCTATAATTTAGTGTGAAGCAGCGAGGTAGACAGAGCATTATCATTAGAAACCATTCTGAACAGGGATATAAAACACAGTCGCAATAACACTTGTCAGAAAGGTGACTCCAGTCAGAACTCATATCCACGAGTTTCAAGATAAATGCTGACACGGCAGCCATCCTACAAAGACTATTATTGCTTTAAAGAAAAAACCAAGCCAAACCCCCAAACAAAGCAAACCCATGAACCTTCCCCAGAGTGAGCAAGTTAGTGTGAAGCTCGCATCTGGGGTGGCATAAACTTTCCATGATTTACAGCAGGCATGTCCCTTTCTTCCACTTGGAGAAGGTATTTTATGATGCCACAGAGGGAAGATCGGAGAGCATTTTGGGTTTAATGATGTTAAGCTATTTGGAATTCTCCTCCCCCTCCCCCGGTTATTTGGAATATATGAGGTAAGCCCCTAAAACAGGTCATTAGCTGTGCCATGTCTGGGTTCATCACCTTACCCACAGGGCTGCTCGGCTGGGGCCTGCATTGCCCTGTCTTGTACATTTAGAAAAATCTCTTTGACTTGATACTAGGCTATGATTTAATAACCTCGTTCTGCTGACTTCATAATAGTGAAACCTTGGAGGAGAAAAAAAAAAAAAGCCCAAATTGGAATTACAGTTCTAATTACTCTGGCTGAGGCAAAGTGTTTCAGCATGGAATGTTCTAGAAGTGTCCCTTTCACATTGAGAACTATTTGTTGCCTGAGGTCATTGGGCTGCACTCAGATTTGTTTTGCTCCTTTTCCATGAATGCAGCTGCTTCCTGTGTGCCAGCCTAGTGACTCTGTGAAAATAATATTTTCCTGTTCTTCTTCTTGGACTTGAACTCAGTTAAAACAGATAATTTCTGAATTCAAAAATCTCAATTTAGCAGTGTTTTCTGCGACACAAAGGGATCATGTTAAAAATGGGTTATTTCATTTCAATTGATATTTGCTCCAAAATACACAAGTGCTTATTCCAATTTTTAAATGTTTCATATTTTCTAGCACTTAGAAACATACACACGTCTGCTTGTTTTTACATTCCAATAGCATAGAGAAAACCCAAATATCCTTGGGCTTCTCCCAGAAGAGAGCCTCAGCATCTGAGGGTCACCAGTGCTTCATGCCAGGACACATGTCAGATGGCAATTCTGCCTGTGCACAAATGGTAGCAGCCCTTGCCATGCCCCTTGCTTCTCTTTGCTTAACGTATTGGGAAACATTCCAGAGCAAACATATCTTTACCATTCTTTCCAATGGCACCACAGCATTTTGTTTCTATGGTATACTTTCATTTATGTAGCGGCGGCCTCACTACTGATTGGACTATAGGCCATTGCTTCTATACATGTTTGCAATAGCAAACAAGTTATAAGAGATGATTTCATAACTGTTATGCAAGGATCACTGCGAAGGGTCTTTTCAAACAGGAAGCTCTCCTAAAAACACCTGAAGATTGCTTTGTGAGAAGGAAAGTTCGGTCAGGAACATTCACAGCTCATGTTTAGAGGAGGAGTTAGCAACCCAGCATGACCTGAATTGGGTAAGGTGGGTAAGGACACTGGACATGTAGAGATTTTTTTTTTAAAGTTTGCCAAAATGTGCCATCTTCTTTTGGAAAGGCAATTATTTCACCATGTAAGCCATTCCCAAATGGCCCCCGAAATAGCCTTGGAGAGCCAGAAAGACAACAGCTCTAATCTGCTTTGCCTATTTGGGGGGCACACAATTCTCTCTCTGTGGCAAATTCTTCTAATCAGCATTATTTGTGCCCATTTAAGAAAAAAAAGTACATTGAGAAGAAAAAAACCAGACTGCCTAATTGTCCTGCCCAAGCCAGAGTTACAGAATTCTTCATTAATTTTATTCTCACTTGCTTACTTTTAGTAGATCCACATATAAAAGGTCATATATTATTAGGGGAAGGAAGAAAACTTGTATTTGCTTTTGATGCATGGGAAATTTAGTTGTTTACGAACCTTTAGCATATCGGTGGGGAAGTTACAATTCTTAAGGCATACTTGCCCACCATCATCTTAGGTACCAGTTTACTGCATCTTCTCATCACTCTGTGAGAAGACTGATTAGGGTTCTATCTGATTGGAGTATTTTGCGTGACGTTTATTTCTTGTTTAGCAGTTTATACTATTAAATGCTGGACTTACATTTGTAATTGTCCCATAAACACATTGCCTCCAATATGCCCATCCCTCATAATTAAATTATATGTCAGAGGAAAGGAAAGCAAGATTTTCTGGTGTGGAGAACTAGTGATTGGAAGCCCATTCATCCTGAGTCTGATGTTTCCCCGATGAACCTTTTGAGTGGGCCCTTTAAAACCTGTCCAGTTCATATTATGCTCACCCCCAAACAAGAACACAAGTTCGGCCAACCTCTAGGATGATCTCAGCTCTTGTGCAGCTTTTGGCTATAGGACTCCAAACTTTCTGGCGGCAAACTTGGTTTTGGTATATGGATAGAATTACTTCATGTTAGATATAGAAAGCAGGTTTATTTGGATGAAAGAGAGGGCTGGCTCAGAAAAAAAAATTCAGTGATGTCACTAGGCATCTGCTGCAATCCTCACTCTAAACAAGAGGCTCTTGAATTGTAAAGTTGAAGGACTTTGGGCTGATAATAGGCAGCTACTGGCTTCCAAACTTGAAATGGAAGAGACATGGCTTTCAAAAGCCCAGAAAAGTCATATTCATGAATGTACCACCATAAAAAGAAACATGACTGTGAGCTTATAAATTTTTAGAGAAAATAATTACCAGGAGAGTTATTCAAGTTGATGTGGGTAACTCAGAAGTGGGTAATGCTTTTGTAGCAGGTGCTTAGCAGATTGTAGATGCAAAAGTAAGTTCTCAACTTCTCTCCCCTGAACAAATCATCATGAAGCCATATATATTATATATGAAACAAAAGCAATAAACAAAACATACCGAATTTTCTTTCGAGCAACCAGGACTTTGAGTTTATAGTAAATATACTTTCCTTCCCTGCCCGGTAGCAAATGACATTAGATATAGATTAAGTTAGGTGGAGGAATGAATTTCATCAAAACTGTGTCGGATAATCTAACTTGGATGTTGAAGTCAACAGCAGCTGCTATGGATGTGGTATTAGAGTGTAAAAATGTGAGGCCACTGCTCACTTGCGGAAACATAGAAATCAAAGAATGGGGCTGTATATGTGTTATTAATTCTAAGATGTTCAAGGAAAATACTTCATGTATTTTAATACATGTTTTGATGGCCCTAGAACCTCTGTGAGTAAATACTTAGTTCATTTTGTGGGTGGGGAAGGGACCTCCATGTATTTAAATGCACGTTTGAAGTCAGTCAGGTGAGGGAGACAGAAGCAGGGTTGATATGTGCCTTTCTTTCTCTTCTCCCACAATCAGGTTCTTTGTGTGTTTCCACAGCTGCCTCATTAAGGGATTTTATTTACATAGCACATAGTAGGTGTGGAACAAATGTGGAATCAATTAGCAAATGAGAAAAGACTTGTTAGATAATTACTAGGAAATGGGATGAAGTACTGGGAGAGGTAACAAGAAAAGAGTGTTAATTAGAGTGAGATGAAAGTCATCACTGGTAATAGCAACTAATCATGACATCTGAGGTGAAGATTTTCAAAACTGTTGTTAAAACACTCAGTTCACATTTCCCAAGTAAAAGGAAGAAAGTGATATTTGTTTTGAGGGAAGGAAAACAGTAATATGATGTAAGCTACGTGTGTGTGTGTGTGTGTGTGTGTGTGTGTGTGTGTGTGTGTGTTTATTGGGGCTTGAACTCAGGAGTTGGGTATTACCCATTAGCTTTTTTTTGCTCAAGGCTGGTACTCTGCAAATTGAACCACAGCTCCACTTCTGACTTTTTGGTGGTTAATTGGAGATGAGAGTCGCATGGAACTTCCTGCCCAGATCTGTTTTGAACTGCAATCTTCAGCTCTCACCCTCCCAAGTAATTAGGTAGGCATAAGCTACCACCATCCAGCTGGAAGTCATTTTTCAATGGCCTAGAGTCAATACCATCTTAAATATCATTGGTATTGGACCTAGGCTGGAAAACCCCTCATCAAAGCCACGTGAGCTTGCATTCTTGTTGCTATGGGTCAGCTAGAGTTTTAGGTCATTTTGAAAGCATAAAAAAGGATTGTTGTGGCAATCGATTACTTTTGTTTTTTCTTTTGTCTTTGCCACTTACTTAGAAATAGAAACAAATTATAGCTACTCTATAGCTCTCCCAAGTCAGAATAACTTAGTTTCAATAGACTTGGTGATACTGTTTAAACCTTGAAAGTTAATAAACATGGATTTGTAGAATTAAAAATATTGAGTTATTGGAGTGCTACCAACTCACAAAATTAAAGTTTTATAACCCAAAGTTGAAGACTGTATTCCACAGCTTAAATATTTCATATCTGACATTTTCCAACTCGACAATGTGAAGTCTGATTTTGATTTTTCTATCCAATATGAGTTTGGGAGTTTAATTCAAAATCAAGATAAAACCCTTTCATAGACTACTTTCTCTTTCCTTTGTTCCCTTCAGATGAGGCCATATATTTTTTTCACATCGGGGAAACACACTTTTCTAGCTAATGGCATTTTCTATATTGGAAATTGAACAGTGGACATGTGTGCTAAAAGGGCATGATCTGAAAAAGCAAAGCCTTTGATGCAGTTAGTATAGGACTATATTTACCTACAAATTGCTTTCAAAGAAACCACTTTTTTCATAAAAGCACTGAAAGCAGAGGTAGGAGTTGAAAGGTGGGTCACATAGTTCTGTGGGGTCCTTTCTGAAGGACTGCCTGGTACAGGAAGCAACTTTTCATACCATGAAGGAGTTTCTTCCATTTGCTATATGATTAAAAATGAAATGATGTGCTGGTGGGTTGCCTTGCTACCCCAGCTCAGCACTTAGGAGATATCTTTCTTTAGAAGGCCTTTGGAGTCTATTTAAGGGCATCCGGTCCATCCCAAAGAGCCTTCAGCCAAAAAAATGCAGACACATACACAAATGGCTCACGTAGAGAGGCAATGCTATTGAGTGTCTTGATGGAAGATGTGTTTTGACAGCGAAATCAATGCAGCTAACATATTCACATTGGGCTATGTGGGTAGAAATTAAGATCTCTGGGTACTATTTGGGGGAGGCTTTAGATCTGACTGAATATTACTGCTTATTGATGGTCATAAAATAAAATAGTAATGGGCAAGTCCAACTCTCAGGACACCGGGCAGTAAGATACAGTAGCTCTTCAACATCCTGCCAGCCATCCTCACTCTTCTTTGTTTCTCGGACTCGTAAATCACACCAGGAGAGGAAACAGTCAACTCAAGTTCTCTCCTAAGTTCCTTGTACCAAGTGCAAAGCTTTTGGATGGGCTATTTTGGCTGTGGTTTAATCAAGATCGACAGGATGCTAACTCCCAGTCAGCAAGGATCTCCTTAGATCTATTTTGTGTCTGATCCACTTTCTGGGTAAATGGCAAGACTGACACATATCATTTCTTAGATAATGTTTTAATATCCTGCATTGAATAAAACTTTTTTTAATCAAGTTGCAGTGGTAGCAGGGAACTCCACAAGGGGTGCGGGGGTTGCAGATGGCTGCATTACTCTAAATGTTCAAGCTTGACTGACCCATTTCATCAACACTGTCAGAGCCTTGCACTGATACATGTTGACAACATTTAATCTTAAAAAATTGAAAGAAATGAATTAATATGCAAATTTCATCAGCTTTGTAATAAAAATGTCCTTGAAAAAAAACAGTGAACATGACCCCCGAGGAATTGTGTGAATTATCCCAGCTCAATTCTTTAAGTTAGTCAGAGGTACGCGGGTCCGCAAGGAAATCAGTGCAGATTTGACTTGGAAATAATTATGATGAAGAACAAAACACAAGCAGGTTGAATAAATGTAACAACTTGGGAAAAAGTCTTAGTCCTGTTTGTTATTCACTTTGAATTAACAGGATTAGGTTTGGTTTTTTCAAAAATAAAGGAACACCGTCATGTAATTTTAACACCTCAGTAATGTGCAAACAATATTTTTTAACTATGAATTTTAGTGCGTATTAAAAATCACATCTAATGACATCAGTAGTTTTATGTAATAGAGTTCAGCTTTTTTGGTAAGAGAGCTGATTATAAAATCTTGTATTTAGAGGATGAATTCCTGGGGTTTTCTACGTTGATGGGGTTTGATAGAAATGTCTGGTCAACTTGCTTCCAGAACAAATAAGGTTGACAGAAATTTGCTGACTTCGAAGTGACCAGTTGTTTCACTGAATCCCCCAAGTAGATGGAATTGTGTAAATAGAGTCTGTAGATGTGAGTTTGATTTGTAATATTCTCTATCTGGGCATGCAGGCCTTTGAGTTCTGATGCAAATAGACGAAAAAATGGTGAGGGTTGGTTATAACAACTGAAATTTTCTTTGTAAAAATTCTAAAGCTTTCTGGTGTCCCCAGAAGGCTTAAGAAAATATTAACAAAGGAACATCAGACATGAAAGAAGACAAAACAAAAACACATTGTTATCAGAAGCACTTTCTAGAGGTCAAAATCACAGAATCAATGGTTTGCCCATAATGAATATCATTTCCCTTCCCCAAGTCGATCTCATTAATTTAAATAGATGTGTAAATAGTAAGGCAAGACATGTGCTTTTCACATCAGCTCTTTGCATCTTTGTGACACATGCTGGACCATTTTCTTACTCAAATCTACACAATGAATCAGCCAAGCTCTGGGTTCTGAGAGGAATTTACTCTGCTCCTAGTCTGATTATTTCAGGCATTTCTAATCTTATATACAAATTAAAACCAATTTATTTTTTAAAAGACATCAGTGTTTAATGCTTGCTTAAAAAATCACCCTCAAAGCTGACAGTCTTACAAAAAAGATCCAAAATAAGGGTTATTAACAATATGAAAAACTCTACAGTCCTTTTAGAGGCTCTGAAATCCTTCTACATTCCTGCTTTCACATACCCTTGGACGACTCAGACATACAATACAGACTTTGCCCAACCAAATTAATCTCTGTAAGCTTTTGTGGCTCTCTACAAAAGGCTTTTAAGTTTCTCCTTTCTTTCTTAATCTACCATCAGTAAAATCCTACTTTTCTAGTGCCCTTTTGCACCTGCTTGCATAAAATGAATAACCCAACAGTTTAATTATGCACTCTTCTATCAGTTGGGAAGTGATATAAAGTTGCAGACAGGAGGGAAAAAAAAAACAGAAGAAAAACGTCTTTTGGTATCCAAAATTAATATATGTCAAACTCAGGGTAAATCTTAATCTTTTTGAAACATTTTTTTCTCTAAAATAGATGTTCTTTTATCGCTGGCACATCACGACCCGTTGGAGGGAGGGAAAGGCGAAGAAAAGGCATTTGGTTAGCATGCTGGTGAACAGCACTCTCTTCCCCACCTCACTTCAGGCTGTTCTGGAAAGATCTGAACAGTTGTATAATAATGAAAAATGGGCAATACTTGTGGGGCATTGCTTGTGCTCACACACCTCCGCCCACGCATTCATCATTCTGCAGGTATTGTCAGTGAAAGTTTAATTGCATAAACACTCTGTAACTGTCCTGTCATATTTCTTGTCAGTCTGGATTCCCTCTCTGGGCTCACTATCTCACAAAACTATAATTGAATTGCTACCAAATCACAAGAGTAACCCCCCCTCCCAAATAAAATCTTTATGAATAGAATTTGTTTCCTATCAGCAGATTTGACAAATTATGCCAGAGGAAGGACCTTGGTGATAATTTTTGAGTTTATTCTCAATGTAGCTATTTGCTGAATGTTCTTATCTATTTTTTAACAAAAAAAATTAAAGCCTTGGACTGAGTTAGGAGGGAGGTCTCCAGCCACCCCAGGAGCCTCTGTGGTAATAATTCTGCAGGACCCCATCAGAGCCACTGGGAAACCAGGAAGATTGTTTTTTGCCCTACTGTGAAATCGTACCATTGGCAAATGAAAGAGATAAGAATGATTTGGGAATTAACCTGGACAGCCGGTCAAAGCTAAGATTTCACCAAACTATATGACTCTGTAGTTATGAGATATTAAGTACCTAGTTTAGTGCTGTGTTTATCCCATTACACGTTGACTTCGTTTCTCCTTTCACCGAATCTTTTGGTAATCATTACTCATGTATAAGCTCTGAGCAGCCAGATTCTGTGACAGAGTTTTAGGGCCATGAACAAATGAAAATTAATCAAAAGCATGACATGCAATTTGCCAAATACATGATCATGAAATTTTAATGCATCTACAGCATACTTCTTCTTTTCTCAAAACAAACCTTAAATGTATCTGATGTGGAAAGGGGATTATCTTTTGTCTGCCCCTTGGTTTGTTTTATGTTCTTGTAAACCATACCTACGCTCTCCATTTCACAATCCAAACTCTGGGCGAAGGTCCAAATGTCAGCCAGAAAATTCTGCTTTAGAATTCTGTTGGTGGTGTGGGCATGAAATATGGCCATCGGTGAATACCTCTTAAATGTGATGGGGCTTCACCCAGATTGGCAACTGTCTGGTTGTTTATGTTTTTTAAATGTGCTTATCAAAACTATGTAGGATTGATGGGTGTTTTTTGATGAAGTTATGTTTTTGCAACAGACTTAATTTAGGACTAAGGTTACGGCTGAGGATAAATGAGTGCATTAGATGATTAAAGAACATTTGTCTTGTGGGACATTGAAGTCATTTATTTATGACACTTAAAAACAAGCTAGGATAGAAGGCACCATGGGTTTAACAAATCAGTTTCACACGAATGTTAAACGAAAACTAATGACTTTTCTTTTAATGGAACTCCCAAATATACCAGTTTACTATATATCCAGAGGCAAACTCAAATGTGCAGTGGTGTAAACATGATGAACAAAAGTAGATGAAAAAAATGCAATGCATATGTTCCCCATCTTCCCAAAGTCTTTTTTTTTTAAGTTGAAATGATTCCTTCATTTGAGGAACTAGGTTTTATGCCTCTCTTTGATAAGCTTTTAAAATTTTTTAAATAGAAGATGATTTCCTGACAATATAGGAATTTAGACTACTGCACTGAGTATGATAAAATACCTTGTCAGGGTGGTGGTTGGCTCAGGGGATTGGTAATGGGATATATAGAGCCTTTCACCCATAGGTCATTGGTTTGAATTTTGTCCAGGTTGGCAGTGACTAAAAGTCATTAACATCTCATGACTGCTTGGTGGCCTACGTGAAATGAGTTTCTTAATTTATTTATTTAAGTCCATATACAGTATCTATGGCCAGGACATTTCTTTTGCTTTTATAGATGCAATCCACCAGCTCTACACTCATTTCAGCTCTCAAGATCAGTGATGAACTGAAGTCCAACTACACAAAATAAATTGATTCATTTAAAGTTCAATTCCATCTCAAGTCCCCTACCCATTCTGCAGTGCAGACCAGAAAGCTGATTTGGTAGTAAAAGGAGCCTTAAGTTGTGGAGACCTAACATCCAATGTTGGGTCACTTTGTCATTTGTGGAGCATGGTCATGTCGTGGCCACATCACAATAACCAGGCAGAGAAAAAGGGGGAAAAAATCAGTCAAACCATTATGTATGTTATGTGCTAGGCAAATCATTGGGTCATATACATTTTAATGGGACTGGCTGAAAGCTGCAACCCCTTAGAGACTAGAATTCCAGCCTGTTCTGAAGTGGAACTGGACATCCTCCAAGGTAGTCTGAGAAGAAGGGAAGCTGCAAAATCTAGAAGCTGTGGGAAGGACTCTGACCGTAAGAATCATGCATCATGGGTAATGCTTTTAAGAAACCTAAGTATGCAACAAAGGTGAATTTAAATAATTGTGTATTTCAAAGATGGTACATAGAAAATATGAATCTACAAAACCAAATCTGTGTATTACAGAGATTGGAGAGGGGTCAGTTATTTCTAAAAGAATGTTTCCTTATAAATGGAGTCTTTACAAAAGGACCCCATTTGGAGTTTGTGTGTTTAGAAGCACACCTTTGGGGTTTGTGTGTGCCATGTAGAATCCAGGCTCCCAAATCATATAGCTGGAGCCTGGTGTCAGTGGAACCTAACATCAGATATAATACACAGATTACAGCTTCCTGCCACCTAATCCTTGGCCAGCTTTCCCAAAAGGAATAAACTCATTAACAGAGAATGCTTAGCACTACAAAATTAATGATACTATGGATCAAATACTGCCTGTGTGCTTCAATATTGTTCTAAGTGGTTTACACACATGAATTTACAATACCCTTTATAAGGTATGGTACTATATTAATTCATTTGAGGATAAAACCAATAAGAGATTATCCTTGGATCATTCTCCAGCCTAGAATAAAGGGCTCAAATTTTTGTATGGGGAAACTGAGGCACTTATGTGTTAACTTTCTGGGTTACCTACCTAGTAGTAGGTAGGTACTTACATATGTGTGAAAGATACAGAAATAGTTTGAGAGTATGTCCTAAAATTAGGATTAGGATTGTCATCTTTGTATGTAATCAGCTCCCTGGTATCAGGGTAATTTGTAAGTTACCAGACTGTAGATTTAAAAATCTATAATCTAACAACTGTTCTATCACTGTTGTAATTACTTTCAACATGCAACGTGAAACCGTAGCTTCTATTGTGGATGATCCTCTTGTATCCCCTTCCTGTGGTTGTCCCTGCACTATCACTGTATCTCATCTGAGTACCCTGGATATCGTATATACTGGTATTAGAACTAGGGAAGTGAAAGGGAATATCAAAATCAAGAGACAAAGGATAAAAAGACAAATGACTCCAAAAGCAATACTTGCAAAACCATTTGGTGTAAACCAACTGAAAAACTCATGGGGGGAGAGGGAAAGAGGGAGGGGGGAAGGAGGGAGGAGGTAACAAAAAGTACAAGAAATGTACCCAAGGCCTAACGTATGAAACTGTAACCTCTCTGTACATCAGTTTGACAATAAATAAGAAAAAACAAATAAAATGTATGTAAGGTGCCAAAAAAATCTATAATCTAAGAAGTGCAATTTAACTGCTACCAATAATACAAAACAACCTATTATCTGATTTCCACCATTATGTTAGAGGTAGCCTTAATCCTATTTTTATACTTAAATCTTGCTTTGGGGTAGGGGAACCATAGATTTGTATGCTCTAAGTAACTGAAGAATAGGGAGGAATTTGATAGTGTGCTCCTCAAAAGCTCAGTACTATACCCCCCCAAAAAAGTGGGACTTGGAGGGGATAGATCTAGTCTTGAAATTTTCAATTAGTTACTAGATTCAACTAGAAACCTACCTTTATAGGAAAGCTTGAAAGGCACCTTGACAACCGATCAGAAAAACAGTGTTCTGGGACCTGTGACTATGTTTGTACTAGGACAGTTCTAGAAGAGATGAGACACATCCAGCTATCAGAAACAAGACCATGTATAGTGCTTCATTATGTGTTTCAAGGGCATGTTAGTGAGAGTCTCTCTCTTGAGAAAAAGGTGACTCTTACTCTGGTGAGAAAATAGTTTGAGGTCCCCTCCAAGGGGAAGGGAAGGGTGTCTTTTGATCATTGGGGCCATTCCCTTGGGAGGCACAGACTCTCTGTTTTCCTGTGTGTTGATACGATTTCTTTCTCCCACACTCCCTCCCAGTTTTGGACATCCATTATTAGGTGACACAGTCAGAAGAGGCCCTTGACAGAACCTGAGCCATGTTGTTTCAACTTCCAGTAGCTAAACTGTAAAACCAAGTGATCTCTTTTCCGTACTTCTCACCCACTTCCAAATAAAAATTGCTTTATTCAATAAAAAGAGAATGGCTGGATAAAACAGAATTTTTTTGCTCATTTGTTTGCCTTTTGCTACTAGGGATTGAACTTGGGACCTTGAGCTAGGCGAATGCTTTGCCACTTGAGTCATGCCTCCTAGCCTCTCTTGGCATTATTTTTGAGGCAGTCTTGTTTTATCCTGACTGGGCCTAGACTACAGTCTTCTTACTGGTGCTTTTCCTTGTCACTTGGGATGACAGGGCCACTATACCCAGTGAGGATGAATAGAGTTTTAACTGTTTCTGATGTGATCAAATTAAGGCGTGTGATACACGTGAATAAAACATAGAGAAATAGCTTTGAAATTTGAGGGGATTAGATATTAGTATTTCATCACTGGGTATGGTGGCTTGTACCTGTAACCCTAGCTACACCAAAGGCTAAGATGAGGAGAACCTTGGTTTGAGGCCAGCCCCAGCAGACATTCCATGAGATTCCCCTCTCAAAAGAAAAAGCTGGTTATGATGGCATATGCCTATCCTCCGAGTTATGGCAGAAAGTTCAAACAGGACAATCGCGGTCCAGGCCTGGGGAAAAGTGACTAGAGGCATGAATCAAGGGGTTGAGCACCTGCCTAGAAGGTCTGCATGCAAACTCCAGTATTGCAAAAAAAATCATTAAGAGTAATATAATTTTTAATTTTCAAAAAATTTAAAGGTTTGATTACCAGTTAACAAAAGATAAGACTGGTACAGGTAGGACTGTTAATCCCAATCATGAAAATTTACGACTTGAATGATTTCTAGAGTATTCAACATAAGCTTCTAACTAAAGATTGTTCTCCAGGTACTTCTTGCCTTTTTCTAAATATTATTATAACTATAAATCATTGTATATTTTTTTTTGTCTTTGCAAGACCTCTCAATAATTCTCCTTACCAAGGTCTGCTCATTCATTTTTGGATCATGGTAACAGTTCTAATCTTCTCTATTCAACCCATTAGACCATTTTTGCAAAACTCAAGGATCTAGTACGAAGTGTGGTGAACACGTCAGTTATCCCCATTGCAGGAAAAACTATTCAAAGGTAGTAGAGCGGCCAGAGAGGAATGATGAGCGCCCCCTGCTGCTGGGCCCAGGCAGGAGCCCAACAACGATTTCAAGTGATTTGCTGGGCTGTGCCTTGGAGGTATGGGGCTTGTGTCAGGCTGCTTGGGTTCTAATCTTGGACTGTCCACCTATTAACTGTTAGGCTTTTATATGCTTTTATTTTAAATTTTGTAATAGTCCATTTGTAAAATGGAAGAACCAATGGCACCATTGTCACAGTACTTTGTATGGAATGGATAAGGTGGATAAGGTAGTATATACAGTGTGTGTCACAGAATGCCTGCCACATACACAACGTTCCATGCATAGGCACAATTATGTTGCATAAGAGATTCAGGAGCTCCTGGGGAGTTGTATGATATGGCCTTTCTAAATTTGAGCTTTAAATTGATAAGTGATAAACTAATAGTTTGGTTGGGTCGCCTCTGTCTTTAATGAGTAATATGTAGTGTATCGTGCCAGTCTCAGATACTTCACGTGGGAACCTCAGCTGCTCCACGATCTGGTCCCCACCCAGATCAGCATGTCCAGTTTCTTTACTGACAAAGAGAAACCGCTTCCTACTCCCTAAGGCAGCATTCTCACCCACCCACCTCCAGTGATGTCTCCTGAGAGACGGCCTCTGCCTCTCTGATCACAGGTTGATTTGAAGCAGGGTACACAAACCATTCCTCCTGTCAAACCAGCTGACAATCACTGAACTGCTCCCTGATTTCTTATACTGCTTGACATTTTTATGCCACAACGGAAGAGAGCAACCCCATCTTCTTTTATCTGGGTTGTTGGCTGTGTGTAAATCTAATGATGATCCGTTTCCTAAAGGCAGGGGTTCCATCCACCCCCTGAATCTCTGTGCCTACCCAGCAAAGTGTTCAAAACAAAAGGCCTGAATCCAAATTCCAGATCCAGAGACTATGCTGTGGGGGGGAAATCATTCGCCATCTCTAATGCTGGTTTAGAGTATTCTGACAAACCATTTATAGCTGGAGTGTGTCACTGTTTACGAATACATCATTAGTATTAGTATAGTATTTGCAAAAAGTCATTCTTGGAGTAGAAAATGCCAAGAGTATACTTTTTCAAAGCTAGGATTTCCTGCAGCTTGGTTGGTAGAACTGGCCCGTGGAAGTACAAGAGAGAATGTTTGAGGGTACCTCCCACTTAGGAGAGTTCTCTAGAGCCTCAATGAGTCTCCACACAGGCAGGATTGTCCCCATGAATCGGAGGCAGGGTTAGGCAAGTCTGAGGTGCTTTTTTTAATTAAGTAAATGGACAAAAATAAGCTGTTGATAGCATTCGGTGAAGCTCCTCGTGTACATGTCGGGGCATGCCAAAGCACTTGTTGCTAAGTCTGAGATGTTTGTGCCAACTTGTGCTCCTTCTCATACACCCCTCACATGGGGACCATTCCTAGAATGGGGGAGCTTCATCTAGGTTTCCTCAGTGTTTTATGCAGTGTTTGACACATAATAGATACTCGTTCCATGTTTCTTGAGAAATCTGTAAAAAAAAAAATCTATTAGCAAGTGGGCCTCCATCTTGAGTGCAAAGGTACTCTATTAACAGCTTGGAAAGACAGAAGTTCTTACCTCTTCTCAAGCTCATTTTATCTGGCAGTGAGTGTGTTGTGAGGGTCCTATGAAACCCTAATTGCGTTTCCTGAATGGACACCTCGAGGAGCACATGCCCATCTACTGATGGACGCTGTTGTTCTTCTTTCTCCTTGTCTATCTTCCGCCTGCCTTGGGAGATTGGGTCTGCAAGGAGGAGGCTGGAGAAATCCTGCAGCAGCTGGTCCCACACTCAGTGACAGTTTTGGTTGTGCTCCTGGCCAGGGAGTCATACAGTGAACACAGACCAAGATGCTGTGGTAGAATTTAGCTTGTGTTTTGAAATTCAGATGTTACTTTCTGTTCTCTATGGCACAGGAATTTCAATGGTGCAGGGATGAAAGCAAGGGAAAGGATGGCATTTTTGTTTCCAATAAAGTATGTGTGTGTGTGTGTGTGTGAACACGCACGCGTGCACCAGGACTGGGGCTTGAACTCACGGCCTGGGCACTGTCCTTTATCTTTTATTTGCTCAAGGCTGGTGGCATTACCATTTAAGCCACAGCTCCTATTCTGGCTTTTTGGTGGTTAATTCGAGGTACCTCTCATTGATTTTGTTATCTAGGCTGGCTTCAGACCTTGGTCCTCAGTTTTCAGCCACCTGAACAGCTAGGATCACAGTTGTGTCACACTGGTGCCTGACTGAGACTCTAACGTTTGATTGAGATAAAAACAATCTTCAAAAAATAATGTATAAGGAGAATAATTAAGTTTTTCTTTGGACTTCAGGACCTCCTTGGAGTAAAGTTCAGTGGTTTGATTTCTATTAGTAGACTATTTCTCTATTTTCCATCTATTTCTTTGGCTTGTCACCTACTCCAGTCCTTATCACACCCTTTAATCTTGGCTGCTAAAAGTAATCTGTATGGCTTGGGATAAGCCACTTAGATTTTCTAAAATTCTCCCCTCACCTCCAACTGTAGAACATCGCTAACAGACTGACCTGCCTCTGAATGATGCGGTGCGAATTGACTCCTGTAATTAGCAGTTTCTGTAGGAATGCCCACCCTTATCCCCCTGGCTGGAGAATGCTTTGCTGCTAAGGCTCCACTTGGAAATAACTGCTTGGCAAAGAGTTGACAACGAGATGTTGCAAACTTTACACAGAAGCAATATTTCCAGTATTTTCCCCAAGCAATCATGAGTAAATTGCCCACTAGGGGTGGAAATGGTTTCCAGCCAGTTGAGCCTCTTCTGATCTGTGCCCCCTGCAAGGCTCAGTCAATGCGAGGTAACGGGTCCTTTGTAAGTCTGCTGTTTAGTGCAGCTGAAGAATTCAGAGTGGTATAATTTGGAATGGGATGAATTTCTGTGCAGTGACATGTATTAAATGGCAAATAGTTTGTGCTTTGTTCAAAACAGGGGTTATAGAATCTATAATTTTTAATTATCCAATGACGAAGACAACCACTTTTTTTTAAAAGGAGGTAAAACAGGTCACCATTAACAATTTGTGTTGGATTTCATTTTAGAAAGTGAAAACTCATATTCCTTATTGCTACAGGTAAATGGAAATGAAAATTATCCCCTTGCAAGGTATGTAAAGAAACTTAAAGTTGACTTTCTAAATTCTTAATAGAAGATTTGTGTGTGGGGGGGAATACTACATGCAAACTGGGTAAACCTATTTTGTATTCTAATGATAAGATATTTATTCTGGCTTATACTCCTAGAGGTCTATTTTTTTTTAATTTTCATTAAGCAGTTGTACAAAGGGTTTTCAGTCCACCATGTCAGGAGGTCTAATGTTGAGGGGGATATTTGGTGACAGCCTTTATACTGCTAGAACCCCAAGAAATCACATGGCAAGAGATGGTGTGTGTGTGTGTGTGTGTGTGTGTGTGTGTGTGTGTGTGTCTGTGTGTCTGTGTGTCCTTATTTTGTATTTTGAGAAGAGGCATTTGCTTCTATTATTGAGCAAAACATCTGCCGCCCTGGGAAAACCATTATATTAATTTCCATGAAAGATGTACTTCTTTAATTTGGAACCACTGTGATCTGAAGTTTGGAAGGGAAAGTTGGGTACAGAATAGCATTTGGAACTACACTGATATCCAGCATCTTTCCTGGGAATGAAAGGGAGGCTGCTCCTCTGTAGCTAAGAGAGTCGCCAAGGCTGATTTTCATGGGTCAAGGTGTCAGATCCCAGAGGAAGCCTGAGGCGGGAGCTGTGCATTCTGGGAGCTGGCCTGGAAGGGCAGAGCTCTAGTACTGGAAAGAAGAGATTTTATCTTATTTTTCTTTAGCTCCCTCAGGCAAGATTCTAGAAGTACAAGGTTGCTTTGCAAGGGTCCTCATCAGACACTCATAAGGACCAAAGCTCACGCATACACAAATTAAGGTGGTAGGTGTGTCCAGTCCTTGAATTCCAGAAGAGAGCTGGAGAAAAGATTTTTCCCTTCTGTGGCAGGTAATCTTTTTTTTAGCTTAGCTGCGGATAAAGATGAGATTTAAAATTGCCTACTTCTTTACACTGAAAAAAAAATAAAGCACTTTTGAGGCAAAATAATGATTGTAAATTTGGCAAGGCAGATTTTGCTCAAAAGAAGAATATTAGCTTTTTCCTTCCTTGCTTCTTATCCTTTCCTACTTTCCCCTGACTGGCCTTGAACTTTCTGCCCTCCCATCTACAATTCTGAGATTAGAGACATGGGACACAATGCCCACCAAGTTTTGGCTTCTGTTTGCTGTGTGGGTCACATTCAGGATTGGCAAGAAGATACATCACATTTCACTTCAAAATAGTAATGACATAGTTAGGGAGAAGAAATAATTTTGGATTTGCACTTTGGGGTAACAACTGCGTTTATGCTCTGATCTCTTAGTAATATGAAAAGATTTCTTTCCTTTAGGGTGCTTTCTGACTAATAGGTGCTACACCCATGTTGACAAGAGAACAGGATTCAGGTGGGTTTGGAGAACTGTGAATCTGTTTCCATCACTGCCTTGGCCCCAATAGAGACATTTCATATTCAATCCATCAGAGACCACTGCAGAGCATTATCCGATGGATTTATCTTTGCTTATGTTGAATGAATATGGAACAGAATTAAATGTGTATTTACAGTTTGATAAACATTCAACATAAATTATACATTTTAATTTCATTTATTAGTTGGGGGCTATGGAAACTCAGAATTTCATTGCATACAAACACTATTCAGATCGAAGGATTAGCAGTTTCTCAAAAGGGTATACTCGTTGCCAGAAGAAAATCCATTTCTCTCCATTCACTACACGGTTTGTATTCAGCATTGTGTGAAGGCAAAAGAAGAGTACAGCTCTTCCCAGTGACTCTGGGGTGTGCTGTTTGTACTGCCAGTGTGTCTGACATTGTCATTAGGTACAAATCTGGCACTAATAACCTCCTATCATTTGACAACTTGTAGGAATGCTGTAGTCATTGCACAAAATTCAAGCCCTTTTTATATTACCCAGGCTTGGCTCCATCTTTAGCATTGGCATTCAGAACAGCTTCATGATACTATCTTACCATATAATGACTCTAAAAATCTCATACTGATTAATGACAATAACATAATTCCAAAGTTGCCACTCTATATGTAGAAATATATTAGCAATAAAAACCAGCCACTGTGTGCCTTTCCCCAATAGGGGATCTCTCACTTTTCTCTGATTTTTAAAGGCTTCAGATCAATAACTGGAGTGACATTATTAACAGCTCCCTCAACACCTTGGCCAGCACTAATATTAAATCCATTACACCTTCTGTTTGACATTTGCAGTACAGCAGAGAGTGCTGTAGATACAGTCACATTGTCTGGGGACTGGGGTTGGCTGTGAGGTTAGTAAGATGGTTTCTCTCTTGCCTAGATTCTAAATTCAGTTCATTGATAGGAAACCTGAACCAATCTAGAAAAAAAATTCCACTTGCAACCATACACTAGATGGTAAATAATTCATCCGTAAAAGTGCGAGTATTCCATATCAGTGTTTTAAAACAAAATTCCATTTGATCTTCAAAGAATTTTTTTTGTTATTCTTAGTCATTAGTTCTTCTAATTTTATCATTCAGAGCAACTGCCTTTAAATCATTCAGGACCTAGGCATACAAGCATAGAGATGACACTACTATGTATGTTTACTACACCACCACCCTCAGGCTAGATTCTACCTGAAAACTGAGACAAGACAAACCATGGGTTAATCACATGGCTGAAGTTATTCTACCCTCAAAGTACTATCTCATGCATTTTGCTAAATTGTCTAAGTCCTAGTGCACTATTGATTTCTCCCTCTATGTGCTCACACCCATTCAGCAAGCTGCAAGGAGCCTTGGTCCTCCTTGAATTCCCTCCAAAGCAGGGTCTTGTATGTCACTCTTGCCAGTGCCCCTACAGCGGGTGCTGATTGTTAGCTAGTGGGAAGCAACCACTGGGGACAGATAGGAAATTTCATCTTGAAGACAGAAACATCATATCACATCTATCTATAGAAACAAAACATCATGTGTGTATGTATCATATATAATGAATAGCATTTTTTTCTTGGTAGTAGGTATTGGGTGGTATTATTTTTTTCCTGCTTGTTTATATTCTTTTGATTTTTTTCACAAATATAAATTAATTTTATAATAGAAAGAATATCTAGGAATGAGTAAAAACTATATGACTCAAATGAAAATAACTCTGGGCCTTCAAAGTAGGGAGGTTTTTTTTTCACACTTCCCCCAGGATTTCTTGAAAGAATACCTTTCCAGTTTACTAAACATTTAGAAGACCAGGCATTGATATTTATAAAAATATGAAATTAACACACAGTATCCCAAGATGGCAGAATCATTAAGAGTAATGAGAAAGTACATGCAGATCTACAGGAAGAAAATGAATCTTCTACACAACCTGTTCAGCAGGTCCCGACCTCCCCAGGCCCATGGAGCCCATGGGAGAGATGAAATGGTGGCATGAACTCTTTCCACAATGTTCAGATCCACTCCTAAACAGGGTCTCTTTAGAACCTTTAACCAGGCCACTCATTTATTTTTCTAAGGTTTGCCTTAAAGAGTTCTATGGGAGAAATATCTATTCAACTATTTGTAAATGTGCATATATAAGAATATGCATTTGGATTTGCTGCCACATAAAAAAGAGTCCCCTGCCCCCGTTACCTTGAGACTTATTCAAGACAAGACAATCACAGGACTGGCAGCTCAAAGAAATAGAATTCCTATTACAGCTCAGTATCGCTGCCTCTTAGTCTGGTTTAGTCACTTATTTCCTTTTATTATAATGCCAAATGTTATTTAGATTCCAGTCATTTAGTAATGCTACACTGAACACATCAGGCCTTCTTGAAATTTCCTTACCTACTAGTTCTTTCATTTTCATAATAACCGTATATCGACATCCCTTCTTCCAACCAAATTACACCAGTATGTGAAAAAGGAATCTGTGTTTTATCAGAGTTTAAAAGATTATGATGCAATGAACAACAGTCTTCAAACCTGTTCCTTCATGTTATTAAGAATTAGGAAATCTTGTTAAAATTCGTTCGGCTTTTAAGAAACATAAGCAGCTTTGGGATGTAGTGCCTGACATGAACTTTTTAAGTAATTCCCTTGGAGCGATCATCTGCATTAGTGAAGATATTTCGTTCAAGGTAGCACCTCTGCTGCTTTTCCGTATTTGAGCAGTCAATCTAATTGCTTTTTTTTAAAGCCAGAGATTGAAACTAACCAATACTACAGACTTCTAAGGCTAAGATAGCTTGACTCGAGATCTCTAATGGAGAGAGCTACACTTCAGGAAGAAAGCCCTTTCTGATGTGAGTGTGGCTAATGAGCACCAGTTGTTAAGGGATATAGGAAGCAGATTTTTCAATTTTGCTAGTTAGGATGGCTAAAGGAAGGCCAAATAAATTTATTGCACCTTCAGTTACACTTCATTGTTAAATGATAGAGTAGCTCTAAAGGTGAGAAAGATAATAGTTGAAGGAATATTCTCTTTTTAGAAATAAATACAGATATGTTCCCCTGTTATTTAAAATTAATAATAGGCGAGAACTGAGTTTCTGTAGTATACCTGGAATTGTCTTATGCCTACTCATGCTTTATAAAAGGCACACCATTTATCCTGATTCTTGTATTTAGATATTTATCTGTGTTTGTTCTTTTGACTCCAGCAGATACCATAGCAGAACCAACTAAGAGGTTCTTCTGGGTGACAAGGCACCCTTATCTGAAGTCTGGAGAGACATTAAGCCCCGCATGAAAGGCCAGGGTGGTCTAGCTTCCATTAGGACCTAATTGAACCTTAGGCTTCACTAACTGAAGTACAATAGCAATGCTGGAAAGGCGACGGTCTTTCTTTTTCTAGCAGCATATTCAATGAGTCCTCAACAAACTGAGGCATAGACAAGCAGGATGCTTATGGTGGTAAAACTCTGAGGACCCCATTATTGCATAGCAATAGTAGAAAAGATGGAGTAATCTGAAGTATGGTCTCAGATGGCATCAAGTTGCAGCAAAGTAGGGCTCGGGCTCCAAATCAGGAGTGAATTCTAGTTGAACTTCAATGGAGGACCCTAGCCTTATACATTAGTAAGCTTCCTACCAGGACCCTGTTGAAAAGGGACCCTGTTGGTTTTGTTATAGCAAGATAGCTATGTTGGAATTTGGATTCAAGGACTGAAGAGAACCTTCAAACATTGAGTTTAGGGAGCTAATGCAAACCATGCCTGTAATCCCAGCTACGCAGGAGGCAGAGATTGGGAGGATCATGGTTTGAGGCCAGCTTCCCCCTGCAAAATGTTAAGGGGACTCTAGCTCAGCTAACAAGCCAGGTGTGGTTCATGCCTACACTCCCAGTTACTTAGGAGGCATAAAAAGGCGGACTGCAGTTTGATGCCAGAACTGGGCACAGTGGGAGACACAACCTGAAGAATAAGTAAAACAAAAACGGGCTAGGGATGTGGCTCAGGTGGTCGAGAGGCTGGCCTAGAATGTGCCAGGCCCTGAGTTCAAACCCCAGTACTTCCAAAAATAAAATTCAAGGAAAGTCTACTTTCCTGATGCTTTTAACCTTAAAATTTTTACACTGCATGTTTGAGTTCTAAAGATCCAAACATTGGTTGCTTGATCCAGAATAGAGTCAAAAACTATTTTCACATGCTACTTCCCAAATATGCCCACATCTGAACCCTCTAATGATAGAAAACCAGTTCCAATGATCTCACTGACATATCTCCTCAGTAAAGGCAGTGAGCTATAGCTTAAAAATATGACTTCCCCCGAACAAAATGATGTTCCTTTTGAACAGTCTTAAATATTTTTTTCTAGTTTTCATGCGTAAGGCTAATAATGAAGGATGCCCACCAATGCTGAGAGTAACAAATATTCTGGAAACTCCAAGGAACTTCAACAAGCTTCTAAAGGGAATTAAAGTATTTCCCAAAGAGGCAAATACGTTTTTTTCCTCATCTGCATGAGCAAACATACCGTGATTATTTCTAGACAGACCAAGTTGAAGTATTTTCTTGGATGTATATAGTTATTTTAATAATAAATCTTGACTAGTTTTTCCATTTTTCTTTCTGATCAAATGCTATGGTGTTATATGAATCTGTTTGAAACAACAGAGGAAGTAAAAATTCCAAGCATCTTGGAAGAGTGCAAAAAATAATTTCCTGAGCAAGCAAATACAACTTTGCACTTCAAATCAGTCCTTGATTCATTAAAAAATCTTAAACTTCTCATGAGAAAAATTAACATTTAAACCACTGCTGCTTGGCCAAGCACTCCACCACACAAGAATATGAAATATCTCCTCTAAAAAAGTACAAAAAGGACAAAACCACAAATGTGGAACTTCAATTAATTTAAAGCCCCAATCAGCAAAGAATAAATCCTTCGCAGATCTAATTACCAGCGCTCTCGGAAGACCCAGGCCGACCAGCCAATCTTCCCTGTGTTTGAACAGCTTGATGAACTAGGGGACTGATGGATATCAAGTCATTTTGTTTAATTTATAAATGGATTTTCCCCTAATACTTAAATTATCATCAGTACAACACAATGAAAATGGGAACATTCTGAATGCAAAGTCTATAAGAGTCCTGGAATGAATCCCAAATGAGGAATGTCACCTCTGTTCATTCCTCCATACAATTGATCTAATTAAATACTGAGGGTGGAAAGGCAGTTGAAAATGTAGCCATTTCTGTTTTCTTTTTAGCCTTAATTTATCTGTTCACATCTTTCAAGTACCTTCTGATGCTTTGGGGGTGGGGGGGAAGGAAAAAAAAAGAAAGAAAACCAAACCCAAGATTTATGAAAATCCTTAATACTTTCAATTCTCCACAGGCTAACATTCCAAATGCTCCTCGGTTGTAGATTTTACTAAATAACACGCATACACGTTGCACTGAGTCGCAGTAACAAGAAAAGTAAAAATGTTCCAAAGCGACAAGCTTTTCCTCTAGCAACCTGCAAGAGGAACTCAAGAGTGCTTTCAGTGTGTATTGTTGGGGTGAAATTAGATCTCTGGATTATACTTATTAAAATGTCTCCTTATTTTCCAATCTCTTCCTTATTTAATTACGGCATGGAACCGAAAGCTGTGTGGAATCATTAACTACCCTTCCACCTATTTATAGGCTTTGCACACAGGTACCTGGAGCACACTCATTCAGCTCAGGTCCTGCCCACCAACCCACACGTCGGGCTGAATTCCCACCTGGCTCAGGGGTCTCGGACTGAGAAGAGGAAGATGCTGAGCTGGCTCCATCCTCCGCCGTGCCCTGCGACAGGAGGCCACGCCCAGGCGGAAGCTTCATGCCCAGCTGCTCGGCCATCTCCACGTGGTCTCCGGGGTGGACATAGTCAAAGACGCTGCTGCCTGTCAGCTCCACCTAGAGAGGCACGAGAAAGGGTGGGAGAGACTTGTCAGAGCGTTCTCACATTCAGAGCGTCGAGGAGAACGTGCTCAGCGCCCACAGCCCTCCTGCCTCCAAGTTCACCTGCGAACCCTTGAAGATGCAAGTTAAAAAAGACTGGGGTTGCTGTCCATCCCCCCCCCTCCCCGCAATGTACTTATTTAGCAATTGTTTCACACAGTTTCTTCCCCTCTCCCCATACACTGCTGTTTACAGAAAGACAAAACAGCCTGCACAAGGCAGAAGAGCCTGTCTCTCATCTGGCTGCTTTAGCCATCCATCACCAAATACTGACTGGCTTGTTTGGTTGATTGACTTGCTGGATGAGGGACCGAATTGTGCAGCTTTCTTACGGAGAAGTTGGGCTTTGTGTAAAAACAGTTAATAGGAACAGCCAGAAATAGCAGGGGAATATTTTCCTTAAAAACAACAACAACAACAACAACACAGATTGCCAAGATTTCTTTTTTAATGTCACCTCTTACCTCTATGTCTTTTTTTTTTTTTTTCTGGTCCTGAGGCTTGACCTCAGGGTCTAGGCACTGTCCCTGAGCTTCTTTTGCTCAAGGCTACCACTCTACCACTTGAGCCGCAGCACCCTTTCCGTTTTTTTCTGTTTATGTGGTACACAGCAGTCGAACCCAGGGCTTCATACGTGCTAGGCAAGCACTCTACCACTAAGCCACAATCTCAGCTTCTATGTAAATTTAAATGTAAGAAGTGCCACTTCCAAATATATGCAAAGGCATAATGTTTTCATTAAATATTAC
The DNA here is from genome assembly GCF_023159225.1 of Perognathus longimembris pacificus. NCBI lineage: Eukaryota > Metazoa > Chordata > Mammalia > Rodentia > Heteromyidae > Perognathus > Perognathus longimembris. The sequence continues at coordinate 8,694,984 of NC_063174.1, read as the reverse complement.
TCATTAGGTCTGTAATCATATGGAGAATTTTCTATGCAAAAGAGGTCAGCTGGGGTCTGAGGCAGCCTTATTTTTTTCCTGCTGGTATCAGCTTGTTTTGCCTTCAATCTAATAAAATACACGGTACAGATCTCCTTGAGGACTTCGTTTGCTTTTTTTTTCCAGAAGTGTTTTATTTTGTGTACTCTTTGAATGAAGCTGGCTCCCCACATAGAGGCAGAGCGTGAACTATTTGAACTGAGGCCTTGCCTGTTTTAGTGCTGTCAGACAGGGCTCCCGATGTCTGGGTCGCTGGCTGTCTGGGAGGGGGCAGAAGCGGCTGATAAGGACCAGCCTTACATCAGAACTTTCCTAATGCTCCTTTTAACAATAGCTGTAATGCCTCTAATAGAATGCACTTGGGTTGTAGGTATTACAGCAGGGAGAGGTGCGTTAGCAACAGGACAAGGAAAAGCTTTCTCTGGGTCACTAATGGGTTTGCCAGTCATCTGGACATGGTCTCAGGCCAGCTCGGAGGGGCTGGGCTATTCTATTTTGTCACAAGTTTCTTGGTAGACATTTACCTAGACCTCTTCCCACCGCATTGCCCATTCCTGTGGGATATCCGCCATCTTTCCAAATTCCACCAAGTCTGTACCCTTTCACCCTGCCAAGAAGCATGGCAGGGTGAGTTTTCACAGAGGGTGTGATGCCCAGAACAGTTACTCCCTTCTGAATTCTGAGTCCCCATACGACAGTCACATCTACTCCCACACACCATTTGATTAAAAATGTTCACAGTGTCCACATCTTCAACATCTATCGACAAAAAGAGGAAGAGCTGGGAAGAGGAGGCTACACTCCAAATTAGCTAATAGCTCTTCCTGAAAAAAAATAAAAATAAAAAGGCTTGTGTAACTTTTTACCCCAAATGTCCATTCTCTTGCTCTTAAATCACATTCTCCAGCTGTATTACCTGACCACTGACAACGTAATTTTACAATACCTATTTTCTTCCCTTTGGTATTGTTACTGAAAGAACATCAGGATTCAGCGATCAGCTCCTACCCTCTGGGAGGGGGGGATTACATGGAAATAATCCCTTTAATGTACGCCTTGTCTCTAAGCACTTCACACAGCAGTAAATGGGTAAACTGACTTTGAGCAATTAAGAAATTAAATGAAACTAATAGAATGTGTTTTAATATTTCTTGATAGTTACTTTGTTTGGGGATTAGTGACTTATGAGAAAGTCGCTCATTTTACATGGAGTCCAATTACAGCACTTTAATCAATATTTTGTGTCACCTCTCTCAGCGAATGTCTTCCTTTCATACTTCAGTGTGCCTTTTGGCACAGACCACAGGTTGTGAGGATGGCAAGAACAAGTAGGAGATAAAAGGTAGATTTTTCAAGGTGCTGCCTGTTGTATATCCATGTAAGCCAGTTACACAGAAAAGGGGCTCGGACCCCTATTTCTATGACCTGCATGGCTATGTGCCTATTTCCTTCCAAGAACCAAGCCTGAGCAGGGCACAACACAACATGACAAGTCCCCCTGTGCCATTCTGCCGGATGACACGGTGAGTACTTCACCAGCGGCATGGGCCACTAAGATTCCTCCAACCCTGATGGCCAGGTCAGTTCGGAGGCCTGGACACTGTCAGAGTTGACCACGTGTCCACTGCAGTTACAGCCAGATGCTTCTATACCAAGTGCAAGCTGTTGGGAATCATGACCTGACTTTGAGATCAAACTCTTCTTCCTCCCCAGAGGTGGGATCTTGGTCAAGTCATTCGACCTCCTCAGGCTTTTGTTTCCTATCAAACCAGCCAGCAATGCTGGACCTCGAGGACTCCACTCATGACGCATCCGGGATAAATCCCCTTCTCCCTACATGTCCCTGAGGAATGGTAGGAGAGCTGGGTGACAAACAAGACTCCATTTCCTAGTCCCCGCGCCTCATCTGAAAATGCAGTGAAAGCAGACAGGAATCCCGTGGGGACGTGGGAGGAGGAGAAGCAAGCGCTCTGCATTGCCTCCCCTTGTTGTCATTTGTAAGTGCGCATGGTGCACAGAAATGTAGGTTCCTGTGGAACCTGGCTTTGTGTCATTGCTTTGGGCTTTAGTGAGCAGAGGTACTTATAACAAAAAGGGTGCTAGGTACTTTGGGTGTTGATCACTCCAAGAACAACCACTCCTGACTGTGTGCAGGTACTTTCTGTACTCCTCTGAATGTGTGTAATGTCATACCAGTCTTTTGGATTGATATGCCCACTCCCACTTAACATACTGGAAAAGGCCATGGTTGAGGTAGGATTGAGTTTAGAGTCGGCTTTGATCTATCACTTCTGGCAGTAACATCTGGAGCCATAGAGGCTGAGGAGGGACCTCCGAGGAGTTACTCTGTCGTTCATCATTATTTTTTTAAGTGCAAGTCTTATTGTTTGAATTCAGGGCCTGGGTGCTTTCCCTGAGCTTTTGTGCTCAAGGCTAGGGCTCTGTCACTTGGAGCCACAGGTCCACTTCCAGCTTTGGGGGTGGTTAATTGGAAGTAAGAGTCTCTTGGACTCCCTTGTCCGGCTGGCTTTAAAAACTCAGTCCTCAGATCTCAGCCTCCTGGGTAGCTAGGGTTGTAGGTGTGAGCCACCAGTGCTTGGCATCTTCATCACTTTTAAGTAGGAGAGGAACTTGAGCTATGAAGGCATCAGGCTGAGAGCAGGTACCCTGGCATTCTTGGGGATCTGGATGCTTTGCCATAAAACTCCTGGGCCAAAGGGAAATGTAAAAGAAGGTGCTCTAAGTAAAACTAGATGGGGAGGGGGGGCAGACAAAACCCTACTTAATATTCACCTCCTATCTTCATCATTACCATCATTGCATCTTACATTTGTCTAACCCTTTCAGTGTTCTTTATGCTGCTTCCACTTCATTTGAGAACTAGAACAAAACCTATCTGTTAACATCTTCTTAGTTAAGCAATGAGAACTCTAGAGCTCTGAGGAGTTAAATTCTTTCACAAGCTTGCCTGGCTGTGTAGTTGGAGGAGGCAGACAACAGCTCAGTGGGCTAACTAGTTGTCCACTACATTTCTTGTAGCCCCATCCTTTCCCACTCCAAGAAGCCTGACTAGGTAAGACAGACTACAAGTCTCATTTTCAGCCACTAAATTCTGCACAGCAAAATAGATTACACAAACCAAGACGGGTTGCTCATGTCTATAATCCTAGCTACTCAGGAGGCTGAGATATGAGGAGCATAGTTTGAAGCTAGCCTGGGCAGGGAAATCTTGAGAAAGACCTGGAAAGTTTGGGATTTGCTTATTTGTTTGCTTGTTTGTTTATGCTTTTAACCTAATGAACAGACATTACCTCATGTTAGTTTTAAGTAGAAAAACCCAAAAAAATCAATGCACTGCTTATTAGGAATTTTCCAACCCCTAGTTTCTAGCTTCCCAAAACTTTTCCCCACTGATTAAAACTTTTCCCCACTGATTTCATGTTGCGTATGTAGCAGGGCTACCATAAATCTGGGAGGAAAAATGACAAGTACTGAGGCCAGGAAAAATTGATCTGGGCTTGATTTGGTCAATCCAGCTTGAATTTTGTTTTTCAAATATTATGAATGACATGATTATGTAATAATTTATAAGACGAGTGGTACTCTAGCACCATCATAGATGTGTTCTCAGCCCTTAGCACGTGCAGGAAGAGTTCCATCTTTCACAGACACCAGCTGAGTTCACTCGAGGAGAAGACTGTCAATGCTGAGGCTCAAACAGGTTTTGAGCGACTCTGAAGACGTCACTGGCCAACTTTCAGAACCCATTAGGCTCCAGATCTGTGGCGAAACTACTTCAGCTGGTTAGTTTCCACTTCCACACCCCATGTCCCCTTCTTCTGAATTGTAACATGGTTCCACAACAACACTGTGGGGAGACCCATTTGTCTTTTATACACCAAGCAGGCGTCTCAGTACTCCTTGCTTTCCCATGGAGTGAGCAGTACTCTGAACTACAGACAAGTACTGACAGTATAAGAGTGGGGCTGGAAGAGTCCGGTACAAATGAGGAACCAGCATGGATATTTTAAGTCACCTCCATATCGGAACCTATGAAGAGAATACTTTTTTTTTTAAAGGAGCATAAAACCTACTTTAGGATTATTCTTTTAAAATATTCCCATCAGCCACTCACTAGTGGCGCATGCCTATAAAATCCTAGCTACTTATTAGGAGGTTGAGATCTGAGGATCATGGTTCAAAGCCAGCCCAGCCTGAAAAGTCTGTGAGACTCTTATCTCCAGTAAACTACTCAGAAAAAACCCTCAAGTGGCGCCATGGCTCAAGTGGCAGAGTGCTAGCCTTGAACACGAAGAGGCTCAGAGACAGCACCCAGGCCCTGAGTTCAAGCCCCAGGACTGGAAAACAAAATTAAACAAAACAAAAACCTCTACTATATGAATAATCCAATTTTGATCTTTGCCACTAAAAGGGTCATTCAAAACCTACCACTTAAGGTAGAATGTTTTAAAACTTTTGTAAGACTATCTACTGTCCATCCATTAATCTACCTACCTACCTATCTATGGTGATACTGGAGTTTGAACTTAGAGCTTTGTGCTTGCTAGACAGGGGCCTCTCTCACTTGTGCCATGTCTTCAGTACTGTTTTACACTGGTTGTATTTGAGCTAGGGTACCACTTTTGGCCCACGCTGGTCTAGAATGCATTCTCCTATTTAAACTGGGATGCTAGGTATGTATTATCACACCCAGGCTTTTCTATTGCGATGAGGTCCCAAGAACTTTTTGCCTGGGCTGCCCTGGAACTTTGATTCTCAGTGACCCTGTAGCTAGGTGGGGTGATTACCACTGTATTCAGCCATTGATGGAGATGCAGTTTCACCAACATTATTTTTGGCTGGACCTGAGGCACAATTCTCCTGTTCGCCACTTCCTAAATTGTTGGGATTATAGATATGAGCTACCAGTGGCCTGTGAGACACTTAAAACAATTTCTTAAGAGCCTTGAGGTTAGCAAGGGGCCTGGAGGCCTGGTTCAGCTCTGCTTCTGGAGTCCTTATGTGGTTGGAAGGGATGATAGCAATAATTGTAAACAAGGTCATTCTCAAGACAGAATGAGTTGCTGGTAAGTGCCTTGGAAATCTAACTCCCAGGTCAGATTTTCAGATCGCCCAAGAAACCTTGACATCCTAGTTAGAAAAATCCTGACCCAGGACAAGGTAGAAATTCTATCTCCCCACAGCAGGTTAGGATTTGTAGTTTTTCTAGGGGTCACATTTGTGTTATTGAAGGATAATAAAGTGATAAGAGAATAAAATATAATAAGATATGATAGCTTGATTAGCATAGGTTTTCTTTGGATTTCCTGGTATCTTAATGCCATCTTTCTAACTTCCTACATATTGCAGAACTCTACTGAATATTTATGAACTGTTTTGACAGAAACTTGATGTTCTTTACTGCTCTGTCTCATTCTATGTATTTGCTGACTTATCTGAAGAAAAAAACGCATAAAAGCATCGGGTCTGTTAGAGAAATACGTGTATAAATTAGTAGAACAAGAAGAAAGGAAGGCTCTCTATCAGAACGATGAGGCAGAATGGAAAATCCTTTCAGTGTCATCAAATAAGAAAACGAACCCCCTCTCTTGTTACAGATCTGTTAACACAGAGCCTTCCCTTAGAAGAATGTGAGCTGAAAGACACTTCATCATGTGTTTATTTTATCTCCAGAAATAAACATTTTGATTCCTGTGGGAGTCGGGGAGGCTAACTACATTTTTGATTTTTATATACTTTTCTATACCCCCTGGAATGCCTGATAGGAGACTTTGTAACAACAAGCATCCAAAGTCAGTATATAACCAGTCCTGAACTCCCATGAACCAGTGCCAGAAGATCATTTCTGGACATCCCTGAAGTTCTTAAAGAGGACAAAGAGAAAGGCAGACTGTGGGAGAAAAGGAACGAAAGACAAAAGAAAGCCTTGTGCCCGTACTCATTCTGACAGTGCACTTGTTTGGAAGAGTTCAGGAACCTTTTGGACTATCCTTCTTGGGGACTGACTTGATCTGATGGTAACACTGATTACTCAAGATGCCAAAGTATTTGACAGGGCATTCCACAGACTCGGGCTCTGGTTGAGAATGTGTATTTACAGGAATAGTGTGTCAAATGACTTGCAGACCCTTTTGAGGTCTAATTTTTTTTAATACATAAATGATATGCCACACTGTAACTTTTCTTGTAACCTTGGTTTAAATGTATTGCGACACACCATGTTACGGAATCAATGGGTTTAGAATAGTCGTGATATGTCACTATCTTTTCCCTCTCATCAAGAGATATTAGTTACAAGAAGAACTTAAGAAATGCCTTCATAGGAAGGAGGCATTATAACACAGGATGAACCTAGGGAGTTGTGAAAGTAACTCAATCTGGAGATTTTTCAAACCTTGTTTTACAAGGTTCCTATGGTTTTGAAGTTTTAAAGTGTCTGTAGGGCAGAAAAGGGCAACATTTTAGAATTTATCACAGTGCTGGGAAGGAAGAAAGGAGGCCATTGGAGGTTACATCACAGTAAAAACTGAAATGATGCAGAGAATGCAGCATTAGCAATCTAATCAGTCACTGAAGTTCACCCCTCTTTTCTGAAGATCAAACCAATAGTAAGATGTCACTCTTGATGCTTCTCTATTACCTTGGTGGTAAGGAGACCAATCAACATAAAATACTTGATAGTGGCATTAGTTAATCCATTATCCTCAAATTTTACATGGTTCAATATTAGTCATTTAAATCAGGACACACTGAGATGGATGCATGCTATATATGGCCAGACTTCAGTATCAACATACCTCAAGTTTAGGTTAATTATTTTTATTATTCTCAGTCAATATTGTTCTTCTCTTTCTTTTGATCATGCAGGTAACAAGAAAAAGTTGAAAATGTTCATAATATAGATATTTAAATATTTGACTGAGTCTGAACAGTTTTTTTTTATTTAGAAAAAAAGATCACTGTCTTAGGAAAACCATAATAATTTGGGATTTTTTCCCTATTTTTTTTTGAATCTTAAAGAATGAGACTAGTCAATGCACACAAATAATCATCACACAGATAATAAATACTTACAATGGTCATGAATAACATAACCATCCTGGCTGTACTTAAAGGGCCCATATAAGACGGAAGGCTATCTGAAGTTCTCAGCAGGAACTAGTCACTATGTTTAAGAGAAAATGAAAGTAATCTACAAAGTATTTGTCTCCATCCTTCACAAACTCCCTAGGTTGAAGAGGAAGCAATCTAAAAGATGGATCTTGCTCATGGCAAGTCATGGCTGCAATGGAAGAAAGCAAACTGGTGGCCTTTTTCATGTCACTCTGAGGGATCTTAAAAAAAAATCACATTGTCCCAGTGTCACATGCCAGTAATTAATGAGGCAACAAGCATGAGGTAGGAGGATCACAAGTTTGAGACCAGCCTGGGCTATACTAACTCAAGTGAAAGAGCACCACTATGAAAAGAAAAGCCAAATAAGACTTTCAAGCCCCAGAACCAATACTTCACAGACACCACCATGATCACCACCACCAACAGCAGCAGCCAAAACAAAAGTCAAGCTCAGAGAACTCTGAGCTCAACTTTCCCATAAGTATAAGCAAGACTCACCTAAGACAACCACCAAGTACGCTAAACTACTTTATCCATGAGCATTAACCCAATGAAAAGAACAAGGAGGAAGAAGATCCTCTGTGCTATGAGCAATCGCTGACTCTTCTAGAACTTTCCTTGATGATGCCATTAAACGAATCTTAGGAAATTCCTGAAGTCCATGTGGGTACTATAGGCCCCGCAAATAATTCATTTCTAGTGAATTACTAGTAAGAAAAAAAAAAAGTCCATCTATTGCTACTTTATTCTGGCAACTGTAACTACTAGCTGTGGTAATGTTGAGGTTATTTTCTATGAAGCAAGTCAATACCCTGAGTGCTCTCTAGGTGCTATTTTAAAGGAATAAGTTAAATTCACAACTGTTTAATAGCAGACTGTGAGTTAGTCTTGTTACAAGAGAGAATGTAAATAGAACTGGCAAGGGGAGAAAATTGATCAAAAGTAATGAGTCAATGCAGAAGGTAAAGGCAGTGCTTTTTATCCTTGAGCTATTTGTTAGGCAAGTGTGATACTATTAGTGGTTGTGGGGTAAACCCTTTCAGAACCTGATGTACTGCCTCACCAGAAAAACATAATACTTGACATTTTGTTTCAGGGGTTTCAGATCCTCATGTTCTTTATCCATGAATATTCTTAAGAGCCATGCTGACTCTATGGTAGCCACAGGCCAAAGGCGGCCAATGAGCACTTGAGATGTGGTTACTCTCAATTGCCAAAAGTTACACATGGAAGATAATGTCAAGTTTCAGGGACTTAATGTTAAATAAAAAGAATGTAAAGCATACCATATTTGGATATGTGAAACTGAATAAAATAAGTTCCTGGTATTAGTTTCATTCATTTGTCTTTCCTCTTCAAAGTGTAGTGCCAAGAAAAATTTACACATGTCCTTGGCAGTGTTTCTATTTGACAGTGCTACTCTAGAACCAAGAATTCCTGTGGCAGAACATGAAGTTCTTGGAATTCCAGGGCAATGACAGGAAAGAAAGAAGAGGTGTAAGGAAATGTTAGAAATATAGGAATGTCTCTAGAATAAAAAGACTGAGTTTGTAATTGTAATCAATCAGTCAATCAAATCTTTTTTTGTGTGCACGCGTGCGAGCACATGCCAGTACTAGGGCTTGAATTCAGGGTCTGGGTGCTGTCCCTTAGCCTTTCCACTCAAGGCTGAACCTCTACCACTTGAGCTCCATTTCTGGCTTTTTGGTGGTTAATTGAAGATAAATTTCACCAAGACTTTCCTGCCTGGGCTGTCTTCAAACCCTGATCCTCAGACCTCAATCTTCTGTATAGCTAGCTAGCCTTCTGTATGGCTAGCATGCGCTACTGGTGCTCAGCTCATCAAATATTGATCATTTGTTCTTTGTAATCATGTGGGATTATGAGGATAAAACAATATTGAAACTCTTCAACTGCATCCAAGGACTTTATAAGTTACTTTTGTCGCAGAGTAAACTGAAATGACAGAAATATAAGATGACACAATGTAGGATATGACTGATTTGGATTTGCACATTATAGACCACTGTCCCTTATTTTTTCTAGATCCCTTCTAAATTTCCTTCAAGTGTAGAGTCATAGGTTCTGTAGATCTTGAGTAGAACCTAGCACTCTTCATGTTAAGGGTGATGCTGATAAAACTCATTCATGATTCACACTGGTGTGGATCTGTCTAAAGGGTGGATGTGAATCAAATGGATCAGAAGCAACTCCCATTCAGTTCCATACAGAGAAGAGAGCGGCTGGCATGGAAAGATGGGAGCAATCTAAGACCAGTCCTAACTATACTGGAGCTGATAACAGCAAAATGATGTGTTCCTCTGTCCTTGAGTCTTGAGTTCAGCTTAACTCATTGGAAAGCATGGAGAGGCTCAGCAAACACTGCGTGATTGATTTTGGCTCTAAGGAGACACAGCTATGCTAGTGTTCATTAACTTTCCATGCACTTAAATACTGAAGATCAGTTCCATGTAATCATGTATAGGACATGCCATAACATGTTGCTCTTCTCAAGACTGTGCCTCCAAGAAAACTGTCTTATTGTAATAGGCCAGAATCATCCCCCTACTGTAAACACACTTCGTGTCCTATGTAGTTCAGCTATGGACCCAAGACTCTCATCCTAGTTGATGTTCTCATGGTTGATATTTGAATGGACCCCGTTTGTGATAGTTTTTTCTTTTCCCCACAAGTAAGCACAAATTCACGATGCACTTTGAACATGTAAGTCTAGCTTCTTCTTGGAGACTTGTCTTTTCAAAAATGCTGCGAGCCATTCTCTTCTTAGGGAGGAAAGAAAGAGCTCAAGATGAGGAGCACTTCAGTAATTCTCTTTAATTCGGAAAGCACAGAACCTCAAGATGTGTGCTCTTCTATCCGAATCCCTGATATATTGTCAGTTTGCTAATTTCCCTGCCATCTGGACATGGTGGTATGACTCAGTAGCTAGAAGATTCTCTTAAATTTTTTTTCCAGGTTGTGAATCAAGAGTCAGATACCATGAACTCTGCATCCATTAAGACAAGCATCACTGCATTGGAGATGAGCCAGGAAATGCTCCTCTTTGGCTTTAATTTACCAGTTCTTTTAAATAAGCTTTACAAAGTTATTGAAACTTTCAAGTTTTACCATACTCTATCAGTTTTGCCTTACAAACCAATAAGAGGGCAAAAAATACACTGAAAAGGATTGGGGGTGAGAGAAAAGAGAGGGGGTAAAAAACTTATCAAAAGTAAAATTGGATTAAGAATCAATCAAAACCCAACTGTGAATTTATCATTTCAATGAATTTCAATGAATGGTTTAAAATCTGTTTGAAATCTATTTGAAAATGAATATGTAATAATATAGACATATCTCCTTTTCAAAGGCAGTATTGTCAGATGTATTCTGAGCATTATAATTCATGAACAGAGTAGATGACTATTTGAGAAGTATTAAAATGAGCTGACTTTTCAATACAAGTGTCTTCACAATAAGTTTTTTTTTCTATTCTGGGCAATTCAGAAATGTAGACGATTGTGGTAGAAAAATAATATGTATTGTAATATTCATTGTACAGTAGTAGTGTAGTAAGTGGCAATTCTGGACATTACAAGAGACACAAGGATTATTTTCTGTGATTGCACAGAGACTACTTGGATTTCTTGTGAAGCTTTTGCATTGGAAATGAGATTCATCAGTCTGAACGGGCCAGGGTTAGAGCCCTTAGCAACATGCTTATTTTGTAGAAGGTCACTCAATAATAACTTCCTCTGCCCTCCAAGCTTATTAAGACTGACTGGCATATATTAATGAAAACACCTGATTCTCCAACCATAAAACCCAGACAAAGACTTTATTTTAATATTAAGGAAGGAACCCTTAATTAGCAGGGTTTCAAAAATGTCAGCTTCTTCTATTAGCTGTTCTGGTCCATCAAAGCCATAATCCCTACTGTCAAATTTCATCACATGATAGACAGTTTGCCGGCTGTCTTTTTTTTTTTCCTTTTTACTGATCATAGCGACTGAAGCTTTTAATTTTTCTTTATTTTGCCATCACATTTAACAACTCATTGTGCATTTGCCTGTTATCCTCTTGATTTTCCCCTTTGCTTTTAAAGAGTCTTAACACGTGTCAGCTAGAAAAGGTGAGCAAAACACTGCAGAAACACAAGTATTACATGTGAATACATATGCATTCCTAGATGTATAATTAAGGACTCGTGGAAGACCTGGGCTTCCTTATATTGATTGTCTTCGAGAGCAAATAATGTGATGTCCCCAAAACGCAGACAAATAATACAACCTCAGATGACTCTCTGGTTTTGATGTGTCAAGGAGAAGGTGGGGCGGGGGCAGGAATTCTGGGAAAGACCCCAGGATCTTTGAAGGTAACCGATTAGCCATCCATATACCTGCCTGCAGCAAAGATTCGCTAGAGCACCTCACCTTTGTGTTGCCCTTCAGAAGCAATATAAATCGCATGCATCTAGCAGGACAGAATAAACATGGAGCCCTCCAAGGGTTTAAATCTGATTCAAAACATTTACCGTTGATTAAACCCTTTCGCAAATGGAGAAGTTTATGCCATTCAAAGCAAGAGGAAGACAAAACCCCCAAACAAAACAAAACAAGTAGGAATCAGGTGCATGGGCAGCATTTCTAAAGACATAGATGCAACTCACTCTCTACAGAGAAGTGAATATCCATGCTCCCAAACGTGAGATAAAAGTTTTCATGTTTAGAAATGAATTATGGGAATGAACTGAATGAATTGGGGAGGGGTGGTGAGAGCTGGCAGACACAGCTGCAAGAGACTGACTACTAGCAATCCCCATTCTCTTTAACAGGACTTGGGGACTTCATCAGAGACCACCGAAGGAGTATTCAGCTTGCTTGCTTGTCTTCACTGAAGCAGTGGATAATGGCAACATGTCTATTAGTATTTCTCCCTTTTTACTTTAACATTTGTTGTGTTTTGTGCCAAGGAAACTGGGACTTGAACTCACACCTGGGTGTTCTCCCTTAGCTTTTACACACAAGGCTGGCACTCTAACACTTAAGCCTCAGCTCCACTTCTGGCATTTTTGCTAGTTAATTGGAGATAAGATTCTCATGGACTTTCCTGTCTGGGCTGGCTCTCAGCTGCAATCCTCAGATCTCAGCCTCTTGAATAGCTAGGATTAAAGGTATGAGCCATCAGCACCTGACTTGACTTGAACATTTTCCCCTCCAAACAATAGGCAAGAAAGTCTATCCTCTATCTGGATTTGCATATATTTATCTCATCCATTTCTGCCAAGTGAATAAATAACTCTTCTGTGAGCTTTGGGAAGGCAGCCCTGGTAAAAGCTGGGATGGAGAGATGGTCTCCTATTCCACCTGCAAAGTACTCAGGCTTCTCCTTTGAAGCAAGTTCTACTCAGTTCCTTTATATCTGGGGATTCTTTTTCCTTTCTACCACTGAGCATCCTTTAGATTGTTTTCAGCATTGTGTCTGTTGTCTCAGCAGCCATACGTAAGCACAAATACCAAACAGATCCACAGAATGTCAATTTTAATTCACTAATGAGTTGTCATTACTCCAGTAGTATACTTCTTTTGCTTCCTTACGGAAGTAGAGCTTGTTGAAGGTACCCTTTCTGATAATTTATTAGTTGAATTTATAGTCAGCCCTTCCATACAATGCACTGGTTGCTGGGTGACTGTCCAGAATTAAAACTTTGAAGTCTCTTGTTCTAATTTTAATCGCATCCTTTTGGAACAAAGTTCTGTATTTGCAACCCATAGGTTTCTGCTTTTTCTGCCAAACATTTCAAACAGCACTTCTTTGAAGGATAGCCAGAGAGGTTGGTTGGTTGGGATTTGGGATAGTAAAGTCCACTTATTTAGCTAATTTTAGACATATGAGCTATGTTCCAGCTTTGTTTCTAGTTATGAACATCGACTCTAGAGGCAAATAGTGGATAAGTTACCTACTTCCTTCAATTATGATGATTCTAGTGGTACCTACCTGCCTGATGTCAAGCATAAATTAGACAGTTCATATCATGTACCAAACAGAAACAAACCTAACATCTAGTGAGTCATGAGTGAATATAACTGCATCCTTATTTACTGGATGTAAGCTCTCTGAGGGCAGAAGTCACATTTGTTTACTGCTATAATCCGACATGTACAATCCTCGACATAAATATCAATCAAATGGATGAGTGAGATGCACGTTAGTAACTGATAGTTAACACCTTGTGAGAACTGAGCAGACTCAGAAAGGTTTGCTAAGTGTTGGAAGGTCAAGAGGACTTAACTGTTTGCTTACCCATTCCTTGTATGAGCAAGAGCTCATGTTTGGTCTATTACTTCTGATCTTCCAGTACTTGGACTGTGAAGGATAGTATCCCCATTATAAACTCAACAAAACCATTTGGGCTTGACTAGGAGTCATACAATAATGAACTACAGTAACTGTAGGAGGGACCTGGATCATGTGGAAAAGAAAGCAAGCTGCTGTAGCTCCATGCTTCTGGACCCATGAATCCATGGATCTAGAAAATCTAGTGGAGTGTAGCTCATTTGTCTACAATTGGCCATTGTTTGTGTCTCTGATGGGAAGCACGGCTTCCCACTGCAACTTCTCCGTGACACTGCGGAAAATATGAAGCCATTCACAGATCCTTTGATCTGAGCTAACAGCTCCTGGCAACCCAGGAGACACTTCTCTATCATTTTCCAAGTAGACCAGCTCATGGTGGTATATTTTATTTGGTTTTGCTCATTTCAAATAGTTTAAAGAACAGTATGTCTGAATTCAAAGTAGTGTGAGAACTACAGGATAGACTTCCTGCGTAGTGTAGAACTTGAGGGACATACGGACATAAATACAAGCGCTAAGCAAATGTACCACTTCAATTGTAAGACATAATTTGGATTACTGGCTTAAACACTGCATTGGAAAGCCAAAGCTTGCTTTTCTTATCCTCTATCTCCATCTTCACTCCTGGTCCTTAGAGTGAAGGTAGACAGGTCAGTGTGCCTTTGTGCCTCTCCAGTTATTACCTTGCTACCTGGAAAAGACAATTCCTGGTTCCCACGAGAGAGAATGATTATGAAAACACCTGGGTGGAGTCCCAGTATACACATGATCCCCTCACTTGACACACTGTCTTCTCAGTAAGCACAGACGACTAAAGAAAATGGTGGTAGAGGAGCATGTGCTTTGCAAGCTGAGACAGAGGAGAGAAGTGTGGCTGGCATTCCAGGAAATCAATAGGCTTGAGATGTGCAAGACTTTGAGACAAGATTTGGCTTAAAAAGTCAGCATTTCTCTCCCAATCTTGTGAGCAACAGGACGTTACCCAGTGACTAAAATGCATCTCCTCTCACCACACCCAGCCTAACACAAGTATCATTTGTGTCCCATAATGTGTATAATTAATGTTGGTATATTTGGATGGCATTATGTGAAAATACACCTGTGGGGATTCTTCTTGCCAACAGTAGCTAGAAATTGTATGGAATACAGGAAACTGGCTCTGCAGAAGTCGTACTGTGCAGACAGGGGAATTGATACTGCTCTTCTCTTGTTCCAACTCTCTCAGCCACCCCTTCTCTCTTAATTTATGCTGTAGGAGAATTTTCTCTAACCTTGACCAATCTCAAAAATATCATCTTTGCAGTGGGGATAGAGATGGTTTGTTCTGGAAAGTTAAGGGATTTCACACTCATCCACTTAGCTCTTTCTCTAGTTAGGTTCAACTCTTTTCTACCATTCAAACTTTTGGATGTCTTGACTGAGTCTTTCTTGTACGTCACCACTCTCTTCTTTGGAACCTGGATTATTATTGCATATCGGACCAAAGACCTGTATTGAGAGTTTGTGATTTGTTTTTTTTTTTTTAAGTAGATATTAAGTGTTATGAGGACATGTATCTGTAAACTGTAAAGAGATGGGCATGCCAATTAGATTGAGGTAATCAGTTCAGGATGAATACATTGTCTAGATTTTAGGGAGTCTGTCACAATCTCACAGAGGCCATGTTTGGCCAGCTAGAATTAGATAGTTTGCTTTTTGTGTCTGGCTTATTTCATTTAGCATAATATTTCCCAGAGTCATCCAAATGGTTGTAAGTGGCAAGATCCCCCCAGCCTTTTTTAAGGCTGAATAGTATTCCATTCCGTTTACAGTTGTTTATCCTTTCATCTATTGACAAACACTTAGATTGATGCCATACCTTAACTGTTATGAATAATTCTAGAGTGCCAAAGTGTAGCTGGAGACACTGATTTCATTTTGTTTTGAATAGGAGTAGGGAAAACGAGAAACTTGTTGGCATGATATGCAAGGTTTGAGTTCACTAGAATGAGCAAGTTTTAGAAATCAAATGTGCAGTATGGAGACTATGGTTAATAATACTGTATTGCAGGTTTGCACTTCGTTTTAAAACATAGATGTTAAATGTTATCTGGACATGCTTACACAGACTTTGAAGAGATGGGTATGCTAATTAGATTGACCAAAGCTATCTGTTCAGGATGAACTTAAATATACACAGTTTGAATTTCAAAAGTTAGTCTTCCTCATATTGTACTGAAAGAAAGACGCCAGCAATGCTGTTGGGAAAGCCACCCAGTTACAAACGGGTGGCCTCAGAACAGGGCCCAGAGTGAAAGGAAAGAGAATGCAGCGTGTGTGTTTTCTTTCAAGTAGAAAACAGGGCAAAAACCACCCGCCTTCCCTAAGGCTTTCAA
Source organism: Perognathus longimembris pacificus (assembly GCF_023159225.1). Classification (NCBI taxonomy): domain Eukaryota; kingdom Metazoa; phylum Chordata; class Mammalia; order Rodentia; family Heteromyidae; genus Perognathus; species Perognathus longimembris. Next base: position 8,679,076 of record NC_063174.1, on the reverse strand, counting down.
TATCGGGCATCAAATACTGAGATCTGCTGTCTCAGAAAGACATGAAGAGTTAATGGGCGAGTCCTTGCAGTGTGTGCTCTTAAACAAGGCCTCTTCAAGGAAAAAGCAGACAGCAAAGCAACAAGCTCCACAGGAAAGAGTCTAGTTTCTGAGCCATCCATTCCCTTTAGGAGACTGAGATCATAGCTTTCATCCTGCTGGCCTTGGCAGAGTCCAGTGATTAGAAAGACTGCTCTGCTCTCACCAGTTCATTCTTTTGGTAATCTTTTACTTTTCATATATTCAGACAAGAATATTGGAAAGGTGCTCTGAAGTGTATATATGAACTTTCCTCCTACCATTTGGCTTGGGTACACATTGTGTAAAAGACTTCATGAAGCTGAATGCACACTGGGATTTATCTGGGGAAAGCAGAAGAGTTGAGGTGACTGTGTGTGTATGTCTGTGTGGGAGCAAATGGGCTTGGAATTCAGCACCTCCAGTTAATTTGTATTAGCTGGCTCAGTTCTCGACTACTTGAACCATGCCCCCAGCCAAGCTTTTTGCTGGTTATTTTGGAGATGGAGACTCAAGAACTTTTCTGCTTGGGATTGCTTCGGTGAGGCTTTAGATCTCATCCAGCTGAGTAGGATTATAGGTAGGTATACACCAGTACAGGACTGGGTTAACTTAAAATAAAGAAGTCAGAATGAACTAATATGAACACAGGAAAAAGAGCTGTGCTTTTTTTTTAAAAAAAAGAATACATTCATTTTTATCCTGAGCATGTGGTTGAGAAAATTGAGCTAGAAACCTGTGGTAAGCAGAAAGATACATGCAGAGAGCTGAGAAAACTGGAGGTTTCAGTAGTGAGACTATCCCCCCTCTCTGTGTGACAGTGTGGGAGTTATTTATTTCTTCTAAAAGGAAGTTCATGCCGAAAGGAAGAGGGTAACTTAACCTGCCTTTGAACTTTCATCGTTCTCCTTAGTGCAATGGGGAGACAATTACCTCCCCTCTGCAGGGGTTTGGGGGTTAGTGAGATCACATGGGGAAATGGCACAAAACATGTGTCCAGCAAAACATGTGCACAGAAAGTTCTACTCCTCTTCCTTTCCTGTATTTAAAGTTTCTTCAACTTTGGAATAATCTGGAACATGTGGCCATCTTCATTAGCATTGTTATCAAATGAAGCCATTACAATGGTACACATGGTATCTATTTCCCCAGAGTCACGTGACTCCGCAGGTTTTGAAGTAAGGGTCAGAGTGACTCTCATCTTTCCAGTGGTGAAAGAACCTTCATATAAATCAGTTGGGACATAAATATCTACTCATCGATAGTTGGCTAGTCCACAGCCTGGTGTGGTCTGAATACACTTTGAAGGCAGAGGGTTTATATATTTGAACCTAAAATAACATTCAACAATAAAGACAGAGGTAATATCTCATGAGTTTAAAATGCCCTTTTATGATATGGGATGTCTTCACTTAGAACATGTAAGGCTTGTTTAGAAACAAGTTGTGTGTGCGTGTGTGTGTGTACATGAGCGTGTGCATGTGCATGCATGCGTGTGTGTGTGTGTGTGTGTGTGTGTGTGTATTGGAGTTTGAACTCAGAGCCTGGGCACAGTCTTTTAGCTTTTTCACTCATGTATGATGCTCTACAACTTGAGTTACAGCTCCTCTTCTGGGTGTGTTTTTTGTTGTTGTTTTTTGTTTTGCTGATTAACTGGAGATAGTCTCATAGGTTTTCTGTGCTGGCTTTGAATCATTACAGTCCTCAGATCCCAGCCTCCAAATAGCTAAGATTATAGTCATGAGCTGCCGAGGCCTGACCTGGAGAAAACAGTTTTTAAAGGAACTTGAACACGAATAGAAAAGGTAATGACATCAACAGTGGACCTGGTAGTCCTAGAAGGTGAACTGAAATTTGTCTAATGGGTAAATAAAGACTTTGTTACCACCAACACCAAAAAACAGGGTCCAATGTAGCAGAATTAATACAATTTCAATTTTTCTTTGTGTCTGTAAGAGATTCCTTTTATCCTGATAAGTAGGCAGCCATTTCACTTCTTTTATTGATATAGCTGTGACAAAGAATTAGATTTCAGCACTTATGTTACTGAGATTAATTGATTGATTAGATTATTAATTAGTCTATTAATTTTTCTTTTGAAAAGAAAACGACCTAGTATGGTGAATCCCTCAGGTTTTTTCTTTTCCTTTTCCTAACCCATGGAAGAATAAACAAAGATCCATATAACAAAACATTATGTCTTATTGTGTGAGAGATAATTAAGCAAGCAGATGCATGGGTATGTAGAAAATCTACTCACTGCTGACTGTCTTACCTGAGTATCTTTGTCTAGTATTCAGATATGAGGTGGAGATTTCTTTCCTCTGTGATCAACTACCAGAAGTGAGGGAGCTACTGAGACAGTCAGTCATCCAGGACCACATCACTTAGGCAACACCTCTTTCTCCACTGGCCTGTTTTTGTTGAGCACAAAATGGTTTACTTAAAGCTTCCACTCATGTAGGATTTCAGGCACCAGTGGCAAAATAAAAACAGCAAGTGGCCTTTCAGGTAACCCATAATTAAAAGCAATTTTGAGCTGTCTTTTCAGGAAACCTGCCCAGGGGAAGTATTTGCTACCTGGTTGACCTTCACGATCTGGAGTCCTTGGCAGTGTCAACGACCCTCTGAACTGAATTCAAAACTAATTCTCTGACAGAAAAAGAGAAACAGAATTCATGCAAATCATATTAATTCCAACATTTCCCCAGCGAGCTGGGTATAAACTACAGCCTAATTAAATATTTTTTAACGATGTGAGTAATTTTTGCCAAGGGGCGGATTCAGGGGAAAATTTAATATGAGATCACAAAAGCTGTTCCCAGCGTTGATTCTGTAAATTAATGACTATCTGCCTTATGATAAAAACATGCTGCCAAGAATGAAAATGAAGTCGGCAAAGCTTGCTCTATTTGTCTAACAACCAAATACACAGAATGCAAAACTTTAAAGGCAATGGGAAATTTCCATTGTGTCTGTGTGATGGATTCAGAATAGAGACACACACTGCTGACAACCCAATAACCAGCTCTAAGGTCGTGTCAGTATTATGGGGCCATTTTTAGGGAGCTGTTGTCAAGGTCCAGGAGCTTTTGTACTCAAGGCTAGTGCTTTACCACTTGAGCCACAGCTTCACTTCTGGCTTTTTGGTGGTTAGCTGGAGATGAGAATCTTACGGGCTTCCTTAGCCAGGCTGGCTTCAAACCTTGGTCCTCGGACCAACCTCCTGAGTAGCTAGGATTACAGGCGTGTATCCCCAGTGCCTGGCTTCCAGGAGCCTGTGTTAAAAGCTGCTTAGTTACTTACAAAATATATGCGACTTGATTCCAGGCAGCTCACAATCAGAGATCTACAAACAAGTAACAGTGCTAAAGGCAGAAAGGAAGGTCAAACCTATTTCAGGGGCAGGTAGTCAATTATTTGGGACAGATGTTGCCAGTGTTACAGGCTCATGGATTCCTTGGTGGAACTGACCATTAAACAACTTTCCGCACCCATCGTGGTCCTCAGGGCAGTTCATTCTGAGAACCTGAATTGGATTGCTGTCCAAGGTCAGGGGGGTGAAAAATGGGGGTGACTCTAACAGGAGAGGGCATGCTGTCCACCTAGCCCTCAGCAGCCCATTGCATCCAAGTCTATAAATGGATAAAAACTGGCATGGTAGATAGGGCTTTTCTGATCTGTTTAAGTCCAATTTGAGAATGGAACTTCCTCTGGTGTTCAGACCCCAGGTAACATGACTTAAAAAGCCTGGCCTGACTTGAATCAAAGCCAGGGAATCTGAATGGTCGCTCCCTCTCACTGGCTTCTAATGACTCCTGTAGTTAACACCAGAAGTTGCCGGTGGTCCCCTGTGACTTCTGACTTGGGTTCTGCTCGCCTCTGGTCACCGGGCCAGCCCATCGCAAGGGTTTCAGGAGCTCTATATATTTAAATTCTGGTCGGTGCCCAGCAATGGAGATTGAATTTACAGTCTTTCAATTAGAAGGTCATCTGTGCTAACTAGTGCACCACTACCTCATTATAATCATAAAATTAGTGCGAAAAGACTGGCAGGAATCAGATGGAAAGGCGAGATGCAGAGGTGCAAAGGTGCTGTGTCCTCGGGTTATGGCAGGGAACGCACCAGCAAGCTCGTGATGGTAAATAGCTTCAAAGAGGGGTCACCGAAGAGTGCCAGAGTCATCTGTCTCATGAAAACACAGACAAGCACGCCAAGGAAGTGACTCTATCTCCTGGTTATTTGTTTCATATTCATTCTGATAGTTATTCAGTAAATTTCCCTGACAGGTTCCATACAAATAAAAGTAACATCCATGACTCCAAAGCTTGGCTTGGGATTTTGAACTCTAAATTTGGAGTGGATGATTAGGAAACCCTTCAAAGTGAAACAAATACCCTGGGCTGGGTGGCAGTGGTTTCTAGCTGATACCTGTGGAGTGAGCAGTCGTGATAAAGCTTATCACTGTCCAGTGTTAAAATGACACGTTATTCATGTTGTTAACTGAACCACTGGGTGCTACTTAATTAGTGTTGTACTTTAAAACATATTAGACCACAAAGAGAAGTTTAAGCCAGGATTAAAAGGAAAGGGCAGAGGCCAACTCATTCTTGATGGAGGCTTTCTACCTATTGGGGTATTTTTCTATCAGTTATCTCATCCTGATGACTTTACAAGAAGAAGATATTATTCATCCTCACTGAACAAATGAATTAGCACCGGCGGGACCCAAGACAAAATCCTCCTAACCCTAACTATGCAATAAGTAATAACCCCACAGTTGACTTCAGAGGCAAGTTTCTTGACTAAATTTGTACTCCAACTCTGCTTTATTGATTGAGATGATGCTTACTGAAGATTCATTTCAATTTCCCTAAGCTAAGAAGAGAGTCTTCAGGGTCATCTTTAATAGAAGACTTAGCAAGTTAGGGAACTTCGCTAGGGAGGAAAGGAATGGTTTAACATTGAACACAGGGATGACCTTTTGCCCACCTAGTCTGGATGGTAGCAGCCTATGAGTGGTGGGGTACCAGGATGGACAAGACAGATTTCATTGCTCTACAAAGTGGTCGTGCGGTCAACTAACAGACTCAGAGCAGCATGCTCCCATTCAAGGAGCAAACGTGCTGGAAGGGATGAGAGGAAGATGGCACAGAATGGGGTCTGCATTCGTGCTGAGAGGAGAAGAAAATGCAGCGTGGTATGAGTGGCCGAGGTCTCACGGGTTCTGCTCAGGCCCGTGTGTGAGATCAGGGAGGCCTAGAGCTGGTGAGGACCCAGCGGTGACAAAGCACAGGGGACGGAACCCCACTTCTTCCTTGCTTTCTTTCGTCTATTGGTGTAAGTTTCACTTTCCCTGTTTCCTTCCTAAGCCTCTCTGGCTCCCATCACGTTCTCTCTTCTTGTTCTGCATGGCTGGCATCCTTGGGCTGAACATGGGCATGGGAACTGCTTAAAGCCCTTTGGTTTTATCCTGGGTGCTGCTGCTGGAACTGCAAAGTCCTGAGTCCTGCTGGAGCTCATGGGAAAGGATCAGCACAAGAACAGGAGCTTGGCATGAAGGAGCCAGTGCAGCATGAAAAAGAGGGAGGAAAAGATTTTCTCCATTTCAAAAAAAAAAAAAAAAAAAAACAACTCCCCCCTGGCCGGGCCAGGTCATCTACTCCTGGAGCAGGAGAGGCGTAGGGGGATTGCTTTCACTCTGCAGCCTCCGTGTGGGGGCCTTGCAGAGGGCTGGGCTCAGAGGAGGGGGAGATCAGAGGTGGAGGGATGAATAATGTGCCTGGGAAACAGTGACAGATCACTGGCAACAACTGTCGGATGACCCTCCAAAGCTCAGAGCTCACCAGAGCCTTCTTCTAATTAAGGATAATCCAGAATTATCATGCTTAATTATTTTCATAGGTTTCTTGGAGGTTTTCTTTGTGTGAGCTCTGTGAGTGTGTGTGTGTGTGTGTGTGTGTGTGTGTGTGTGATGAGGGATATCTCTAGCTGCAAAGGGCAAAGGTTGATTCCCATTTGGGCTGCACTCTCCAGGAAGGGTGTGCTTCCTGCCTCACCAACCCATCCATGGCTCATGTTCTCTCTGTCTGTACAGCCATAAATCCTGCCAGTTCCTGAGCTTCCTACTTGGGTTAGTATAGCAAGTTCCTCACCCACAAGCAACCTCTCTGTGCTCTTCAAAGAGGTTGCTGCTGTTACAATGTGGAAGGTTTCCTGGCAGTTTGAAAGTGAACTCTGAGTACGGCCCCTGTCTTGTGAAATGCAGGATTAGTGGCTCTCTGAAGCCATATGTGTTTATGTGTGTGTATGTCTATACATACACCTGCATATCCATGTATACACATATACATACATGACTACGTCTGTCCACTCGTGACGCAGGCTACCCTGCGGAATGCCAGGGAATCTCCACCTGGAATTTTAAACAAGAATTCCAGGATATTTTTTTTTCTCCCATTAACATCTAAATCACTCCTTGGTTTATTTCCTCATGGTCAGAAAATACATGATTCAAAAGCCTCTGGCTCTTCCTTCCCTCTACATGACTGACCCCAACCTCCTCAAATTTGATTTCTTTCTTTGCAGTCATTCCAACCATCATGCTATAGAGTTGATCACTATTGGTCATTGTCAGCATTGTATTCTCAGGTGTTTCTGACGAGTGTGTTCCTTTCTGTTTTCTTCTACAGGCTTTCACATCCCATCTCCTTCGGTCCCTTTCTTTTACTGCTCACCTTGTAATAACTCACATCAACATTTCTCTCTTTTGATCACTTACAGTGTAATTACCAAGATACAGCTAAGTCCTTCCACTTCATGAAGCTTTCCTTATATAGGAAATTAAAAAAAAAAAAGACTTCAAAGTATGTGTCTGATACAATAGCATACTTTCAATGGGCTTAGAGAAAAGAATCCTTTGACCAAAATATATGACACAAATATATTGTTATCCAAACCTGGGAATAATATCTTTTATACATTTGTTGTGACATCATGCCCGTGGCCTCCCAGACATGGTAAATCAGATTATGAATGGTTTTTAGCCCTGTGCATCTCTCTAGGGTATAACTGTACTGGTTTTCCAATGTCATTTTCTCCTAAGTTGTTCTATTGCCTGGCAAGGTGAAACCATCTTTTGAGGTGGGAGACTTGAGCCAGGGCTCTAAGTGCCATGTTTCAGTTAATGAAGCTCAAATATGGGCAAATGAAAGTACGTGAGGTTGTTTTGTACAGGTGTTAACTCCCCACTGCATCTAGGATGGGGTGCATGGAGACAGATCTCAGCTTTTGGGGGCATTCTCTTAAGACATGCAAAATATTTGGTCTAATGGGATTGCCATTGGAGTGAATATATAACCACAGGCCGCATGTTCTTTTGGAAGAACGAAGACAAAAGAATGATCATTTGGGGTAGAATGGCCTCAAATATATAAGGTGCTTCTCTCCACCCCCAACTTTAGCTTCTTGGGAGTAACATGAGTTTCTCTATAGAGAGGAACTGTAAACAAGGACACTCATATGAACAGGAAGTTCACTAGGAATCTGGGGGTGGCACTGGGCTATCCCAGAACCCTAGCATAAAAGGCAGTGTTGACAGTGAAAGGATATTTAGAGACGAGGTAAGAATTGAGATAGGGAGGGCTTCACAGCTTGCAACGGGTTCTGCAGCTGAGGAGAGTGGTTTGGTTAAACAGCCGGTAGGAAGAAAGCAGCTAAATAAATGCCTTCCTGTCCACAGAAGGCTGGGCAGCAGGATTCACTTGTGCCTGGATCCACATGAGTTCCAGGATGTGCTCAACTGGGCCAGTCTAAAGGGTAGAAACACTTGGTGCTGTCCCTACAAGCCACCTCTCAATTAGCACGTAGAAAATACGTGATTTACACTCACGTTGCATTCTATCAATTAGACTTTCATGTATACACACACACACACACACACACACACACACACACACACACAGTCTGTCTTCTGTCTGTGTCTGGCTGTCTATCTATCATGGCGGTATTGAGACTGAGTTCTGCTCAGGGCCTAATGTTCTTGCATAGATTCTTCACTAAAGGCTGGTGCTCTATCACTTAGCACTTGCGTCAACCCCTACTTCGAATATTTTGCTGGCTAACTGAAGATAAAGATCACATGGACTTTTCCACCTAGGCTGTCTTCGAACTGTGATCCTCAGATCTCAGCCTCCTCAGTAGCTAGTATTATAGGTCTAGGCCACCAGTGCTCAGTTTCAAATATGACATTTACTCACATTTTTCTTTCAGCTTTAAGGCCTTCCCTTCTAGGGATTTAATATTATACAACTTTTGAATGAAAAAAATGTTCTAAAATATTAAGAAAAGTGATACAGGGAAAAGTTCTTTCCAAAAAGCAACACAAATTGGTATACAGAGTAAGTAGACTTTCCCCTGGATGGAGGGTTTGCCTTGAAACTTAAGTCTTCAGTGGACAGACAAGCTGTCAGTAGTGATTTGAAACTACACAATGACACAACACCAAGCTAGTCACACCTTACTGCCAGCTCAGTTCTCAGTTGGCAGATAGTCCTCAGATAAACTGAGCCTAGTAAATTGACAACAGGGTACTACTAATTGATTGTTGGCTTATTCTTTCTTTACCCTGCTGAGTCCCATGTTCTATTTTTTTTTTAAATAACAGCTGATAAAGTCAAAGTGAGAAGGGTAAAAGAGGAAGAAAGTTGTCAGGGGAGTTCAAATAGATTACTAGCAAGGAAAGGTATTCAGTGGCTATAAATTAATGAATCCATCTTTGTTATGACACTGGGAGATGATGTTCGAAGATAATTTCAAGAGGACTTAGCCAAAGGTTTTCTATAATGGCATTGCCCTTTGAGTGAATATGTTTCTATAGACATAGGCATGTTTAGCTAAGTATACAAGTTCTAGAACTTGAGTACATCCTGGAGTATGCAAGCTGCACGGTGGTAGGGAAGGTGACTTTCTGACTGTGTCTGAGTCAGGCTGCCCCTGGGGCCGCCATTGCTCCATCCTTGACACTGGGAAATGAGGAGGTGGTGCTGAGTCTGAGGGTGAAAGTTCTCAGTGTAAATAGGAGTTGTTTCATGCATTTAAAATTAAATTGGTTTGAGGTGAAACAATGGGTGCTAATGAGACGGTAGTGCAGAAAACAAGAAAGACCTGCCTAGCTTTAAAAGCAACAGAACGACCCACCAACTCGATCCCGGTAATTTTTATTTCTTATAGGGAAAGTGCAGCAACACACCCAAGCCAGCAAATATGTATTAAAGAGTGATCAAGTGATCCAGTTCACGTAGATGCTAGGTAGAAATATCAGTAGAGAAAGCTGTTTTAGTTTTACAATCTTCCTCTTTCCATTTTGCCAGAACAAAATGTAATGTAGGAAGAAGAGGCGATAAGCTGAGTGAATGCATGGATTTCCTTGCCGCGCTCTTCCATTTGCACTTCAGACGGATTTATGCTCTGCAGGTGCTTGGCCTATCTAGTTCATTAAGCAAGTTTGTGTGTGGCTATTTATATTACACAGTTGGGCATAAGGATAAAGACGTTGCTCCTATGAGAAAATAATACACTCTTACATCATTTTAGTCCATAGCACTTTTTTTCAAAGTAGTATCTGGGTTAGCACGTCCTCTTAAGGTGTACTGACCCCCTTGCTGCTGGCTGCTACCACTATCAGAGCATAAGTGTGACAGCACCTGTAGGAGATATGTGTGTGTGTGTGTGTGCGCGCATTCACGTATGTATCACAATATATCATTCATACCTGAATGGGCCTTCAGAGATGATTTTTGTTCACTTAATACTACATTTCCATGAGGCCTTCTTTTCTAAAGGTTAATATTAAATATTTCTAAGGAAAATATGTTAAAGCACTACAAAGGTAAGATAATAGTAATGGCAAGGGGCTGGGGATATAGCCTAGTGGCAAGAGTGCCTGCCTCGTATACACGAGGCCCTAGGTTCGATTCCCCAGCACCACATATACAGAAAACGGCCAGAAGCGGCGCTGTGGCTCAAGTGGCGGAGTGCTAGCCTTGAGCGGGAAGAAGCCAGGGACAGTGCTCAGGCCCGGAGTCCAAGGCCCAGGACTGGCCAAAAAAAAAAAAAAAAAAAAAATAGTAATGGCATAAGTATATATATGCACACACATATATGTACTTCTACACATTTTATATACAAATATGAACATGTAAACACAGACATGCATGCATATGTATTCGTGTGTGTGTGTGTGTGTGTGTGTGTGTGTGTGTGTAATAGGGAGGGGGAGAGGAAGGGGGAAAGAAGGTACTCACATAGGTTAGGTGTGTGCTCCTGGGCACCTGTGGGCACAAGGCTTCAGTGATTTCTGTGTATGAATCTTACTAGTGTCTCTGCTTTTTTGTGTTTTTTTTTTTCTCAGTCCTGGGGCTTGAGCTCAGGGCCTGAGCACTGTCCCTGGCTTCTTCTTGCTCAAGGCTAGCACTCTGCCACTTGAGCCTAGTGCCACTTCTGGCCTTTTCTATATATGTGGTGCTGAGGAATCGAACCCAGGGCTTCATGTATATGAGGCAGGCACTCTACCACGAGGCCATATCCCCAGCCCTGAGTCTTACTAGTGTCTAAAATCCAGAGAGCTTCTCCCATGCACTTATTTAATCCTGTTACTTAAAGAGATTTAAGTATTGCTTTACTAACCCAGTACAAAACAGGAATGGCGAGTTGAAGGGTCTCACTATGGTCTACCATGCACAGGGTCATATTTCACTGGTGAGCATTTTCTCTTTAATTTTGGTTACATGTATTAATGGGCTGTTATATACACAGCAAGTATGACTGCAAGATTGACTGTTAAATACTATCAAGAATCTATTGTTGACGTTGGTGCTTTATAAATAAAGCTGGGTGTGTCTACAGGAATTACTCATGTGTGAGCAAATGATCCTGACGAAGTGAGGACTGCCCGGCTGGATGATGACACCAAGGCCACAAGCAAAGACCTTCTACATTGTTCTGGGAGATACTCAGTAACAACAACAACAAAAATGTAGACAACAGAATCTTTGAGTTTGAACACCACTGTGGTAGGTCTACCTGTGTTTAACCCAGGCCCAAAAGTATGACTTGCTATGAAACCACACAAATGCACACATTATTACTTCTACAGTTCCATGATTACTCAAACATATTATGAAATGTATAGATACTAAAAGGTAGAGTATAAGCTATTATTATGTTATTTTGGTAATGTTAATTTAACCAATCATTTGTGCAGAGATCTCCTTACTCGGTACTCAGATGGAAAATATATAGAAATTGAGGAGTTAAGTAGTATGACTCAACAGCAGAGATAGAGGGGTCATGAGCTAATTTAAGGGACTGAAGACAGTTTATGAACAGGTTAGGGTAAACTGCATGGAAGCATTCTTCTAGATAGCAGTTCCTCTCTTCCTCTGTACATATGTGTAAAACAATGGATATGACATAGAGACCACGTGTCCCTTTCTTCCCTCCCTTCCTTTCATTGGTACTAAGTGGGAGAGCAAGATGGCTTTCTATTCCCAATTTTGTCTGGCTAAATTCCATCTGTCCTGCAGGTGTCAGCTGATACTTCATTTTCTCCGTGGAATTTAGAATTAGATTTGCTCTTCCTGTTAGATGTTCTGAACAGTGCATGCATCTTTCCTGCATAGCCCTACACATAAATACAATTAATGTTTTTCCCCGTAGCTCCCTGTGAAGACACAAAGGCAGGCAAGTTCTTTCTTTGTTACCATTCTGATCCTAGCTTCTATGATTGGTACGGTGGCCTTCTAAAGAGGTCTACTGGATGAACAAATGAATGTATGATTGGTCGACTGGCACTCAGGATGACAGGAACTATAGCAATAAACTCAGAAGCCCTGACAAACCCCTTGGGTTAATGGAGCAACTGGCAGCTGCGTATTGCCAAACTGGGAGGCAGAATCAGAGGGAGGAGAAAGGGAAGCTCTACTGTCCTGAAGCAGAAAAATATGTGCTGGTAGCAGAAGAGACAGGCAGGGCTCAGTGAGTCAAATTCTTAGAACTTCTCCATACTCAATCCTGTTGCTTAAAGAGAATTTAACTATTGCTTTAAGTAACCTGCAAAAAAACAGAATGATAAATCGATCATTCTTACTACGGTCTAAAATGCTAGTAGTCCATATTTCATTGGTTGTAGTTTTTTTCCCTCCTTTATTTTGATGAATTAGGTATTGCTACACACAGCCTGTGGACTTTATCTATAATGTGAACAAGAATAATCTGTCAGGTTTATTAATTTACAATTCTCGAAACCTACCCCCAAGGAATATTGTTTCATAAAAAAGTGTGAAAGGGACTTTCTAGGTTCTCAAGTTTTCAATGACTTTAAGGAACTAGACACCAGGTACACTTTATAGTTCTAAAAAAGAAATCAACTGTTTCCACTCTTCATATTCTTCAGGCCTTACTCATTGTGGTTTCCCCCCTAATTTCTCATCTGTCTTCTTTCCTTTCCATTTAGCATTAGCTTGCAACTTATTATTTCTCCCTCCCTCCCTCCCTCCCCCCCTCCCTCCCTCCCTCTCCCTCCCTTCCCTCAAGGGAGAGGGAACTCTCTCCCTTGCTTACACCCTCCCTCCCTCTCTTCCTCCCTCCCTCCCTTCCACACTTTGTCCTGTACTGGAGTTTTGTTTTATGCTGGTTCTGGGCCTTGAACTCAGGGCCTGGGCTCTGTCCCTAAGCTTTTGTGCTCAAGGCTAGTGCTCTACCACTTGAGCCATAGCTCCACTTTCCAGCTTCTTTGGTGGTTAACTGGAGATAAGAGTCTCTTAGACTTTCCCACCTAGGCAGACTGAACTGTGATCCTCAGATCTCAGCCTCCTGAGTAGGTAGGATTGCAGGATTGAGCTGCTGGTGCTCACTCAGTATTAGAATTTTGAACTCAACACGTGGCATTTTCTAGGCAAGAATTCTACTTGAGCCATGCCCCCACCCAGCCATTTTGCTGTAGTATATTTTTCAGATAAGGTCTTGTATTTTTGCATGGGATAGCTCAGTCTGCAATCTTCCTACTTATACCTCTCTCCAGATCTGGAATGACAGTACCTCACGTTTGGTTTGTTTCTTTAAGTGGGGCCATGCTAAACGTTTTGTCTGGGATGGCTTTGAACTGAAATCCTCCTGACCTGACCTCTGCCTTCTGAGTGAAGTTAACTGTGGCCCCCCAGCCTCTCATTGTTTTTTTTCTATCAAATGAGCATTTTCTTCTCTTTTTAGCAAAAACAAAAACCATAAAACCAACCACCCCCCCCCAATTTAGTAATTTATATCTATGATGCTATGTAGCAACACTCGATAGAAAAGCCCTAGCCTGGACACACACGTGAATACTGAGGCTTGAACTCAAGGCCTTGATGTTATCCTTTAGCTTTTTCTGCTCAAGGGTGGAACTCGACCACTTAAGCAAAAGCTCTTACTTCCAGCTTTTTGCTGGTTAATTGTAGATAAGAGTCTCTTGAACTTTCCTGCCTGGGCTAGCTTTGCATCTCAGTCCTCAGATCTCAGCCTCCTGAGTAGCTAAGATTATAGTCATGGGCCATTGGTATCCAGCAAGCAAATTTACATTTTCAGTAGGG